>NC_090444.1:935205336-936586402 GCF_031143425.1 Pleurodeles waltl
CGGGTTACCGCGGCCGCGGCGGTGTTATGGCGGTCTTCTGACCGGCGGTAACTGCCTTTTACCGCCAGGGTCAGAATGACCCCCTTAGTCTTTCTCCAATGGGTTATCCAGAGGGCCATTCCAGGTTATTACTTCAGCTTTATCTGTGTTAATTAAATAACCTGAAATTTCTCCAAAACTAACAATAATTTCCAAAAGTGCTGGGAGAGCTCATCGGGGGTTCTGTGTGTATATCAAAAGGTAATATAGGGCTTCCTTCAGGACCCAGTCGTGGTGCTGAAAAGATATGATTCTCTGATCTGCCCTGATTCTCCTAGGCAGAGGCTCAATATAAAGATTAAAGAGAAGAGGGGAGAGAGGGCAACCCTGTTGTGTCCCCCGTTTGATCTTAAAATGTGGGGATAAAATGCCATTAACCAGAACCCAAGCTGATGGTGCCTTGTAAATAGTTTTAATTGCATTAAGAAAATGTTCACCCAGGTTATTGCGGTCCATTACCGCCTGTAGGAAGAGCCAGCTCACTCTGTCAAAAACCTTGGCAGCATCAATTGTGGATATTATAAGAGGCTTGTTAAAAGTGGATGCAATATCAATTGCAGCAACTAGATTGTGGGTCAGGTACCCTAGATATTGATTTCTCATGAAGCCTTTCCTGGTTAATGTGCACTAAATCACTGATCAGATTATGCAACCTCCTTGCAAGCAATTGCATGAAAATGTTATAATCATTATTGAGCAGTGAAATAGGTCTGTAGGGCTCACATTTTCTACCATCTTTCTGATGCTTTTGTATTAAAGTTATAATAGCTTCATTCCAGGAGGACAGGACCGAGAGGAATCTATGAGAATCGAGTTCATTAACTGTATCAAAATTGGCGCAAGCTCGTCTCTCAGAAGTTTATATACTTCAGCAGGTATTCCATCTGGACCGGGAGCCTTCCCATTTTTCAAGCCGGCAATAACACTGTCTATCTCGCTAGGGAGAAAGCATTGATTAAGGCTCGAATTCTGAACTGGATCTAACCTGGGGAGTGTGTCTTCCGTCAACCATTCTTCAATCGCCTCTGCTGAGATCACCGAGTCGTCTCTATATAGTTCAGAAAAAAACTTGACAAATTCTTCTATAATGTCTTGGTCTTCTGAGGAGGTTCTGCCAGTTTCACCTAGTATCATTCCTTTAATCCTATTCTTAATGTTATCAGACCTAGTCTTCTAAGCTAATAACTTGCCACAGCCTTCGCTATATTCAAAATGCGCGAGTTTACTAGCTTCCCATCTCCTCTTCACAATTGATTCTAACAAGACCTCAAGTGAATTTTGGGCTTCCTGGATTTGATACTGTAGGTCTGCATGCATTGTTGCGTCCTGGGAGGATAGTCTTTGGGCTTGCAGGGATACGAAGTTTACCCTCAAGAGAACTCTTTAGCACCGATAAAAATACGGTTATGGACAAAAATAAAAATGCTAATAATAGAACAGAAGGTCTATGAATGAAATTCACTAGGCTAGAACGCCTAAAAAAGCAAGAACTTTCAAGGTGGTGGGATTTCACCATCTTGGAAAGATATTTACAAATTAAACAAATCCCGAGGGGTCTTCGAGTTGTACTCTTTCCATCCTTTGGGGACCTCAACCCTATACTATTGCAAGAATGGGAACAACTATTGATCAATTCTTCTTTTGGAATCATGGATATACTAATTCGTGACGCCAAAGAAAAGAGAGAACGACTACTTGCGGAGATAGACACATTGGAAAAGGAGATACGAGACACAAACCTCAAAGAAACAATAGAAAAAAATTACAACATTCTGAAAAATGTACTCCAACAACATCAGGAATACATTAAGGAAAAGAAAACGTGCAAACTTAGACGCGACGCTAATGACTATGATACAGGCAGGATTTTTACTTTTGCACGCAAATTTGACAATCCAAATTCGGACATTAGTATAAACAGATGTCATTAGCAGCCCTTAGTGCCCCAAAAAGAATTATAACTAGTGACACCGATCTGTCTAGCTGTTCTAGCATTACAAGTGGTGAGGCCAGCAGCTCCCTAGAAGAACAAAGAGGCACCACATATAATAAATCCTCTTTTTTATTAGAAATGGAAAGATTCCGCAGGGGTCAAAAACACAACAGATCAGCACAAGTCACATATACAAAAGAACCAGAAGAGGCAAGAGAAAGAGGAATAGAGTCGGCCAACAGCAAGTCAGGCATGACAACGAGGTCAGTCACACGCAACATAAAGAATTGAACAAACATACAATACATGATGACGATCTATGCATCATCAATCTATCGGATAGAGAACTTGATGACCCCCAGTGTAGGGTCCTCCAGAATGGTTTAGGCTTTGTACCCACCACATTTCCCAACTTTACTGAGATGCATATCGATTTTTTTAAGTTTGTACGAAAATGCAAACTACTTAAATTCTTTGACCAGAAACACCCTTCCTACTCCTGTTATAGGGATGACACAGAGACATGCAATTTCTCCGTAAGCGACATAAGGGACTTACAAACCCTGCTTTCCCTGGAGGAAAATGTTAACAGCAGCTATGCACCCACGTGTACTGACATTCTAACAGACTTAGGCATTTCCGGTACTACCACATGCAATAGTGGTCTGAAATCTCATTGTAGATTTACACCTGTTTTCTCTTCAGACAACTCAATTGATGTATTCCACGGATTGGTGACAAGAGATCGGTACAAATTGGAAAACCAGTACATACTTAGGAGAAAAACCTGGCCTCACAACCTAAGCCTATCAGAACGTAAAGCTTTACTTTCCTTTGAAAATATGGGTGATATAATAATAAAAGAAGCAGACAAGGGTGGCAATATTGTCTTAATGAATCGAATTGATTACATTGAGGAAATAGACAGACAACTCAAAGACCAGACAGCCTATTGCAAAGTCCCAAACAACCCCATAGACAAAGTCATCAGTGACATAGAGATCAAATTAAGTTTTTTTGAGACACAGGGGTCTTCTAATGGATCTAGAATTCAAGTATCTCTATAACCCCACGCCTGTTTTCCCATGCATCTACATTCTCCCGAAAGTTCACAAGCCAGCACCTTTTCCACCGGGTAGACCTATCATCTCTGGCATGAACTCACCCACGGAAAAACTTTCCGAATTTATTGATTTGTTTCTACAACCATTTGTGTGTAACCTACCTTCTTACATCAAAGACGCAACGCATCTTCTCAGTCTCATTGCAGATTTCGAATGAACGGCAGGGCATTTCTTAGTGACCTTAGATGTCTCTTCACTATATACCTGTATACCTAAAATAGAGGGCATGGCCGCCATTCGACATTTTTTGGACAAAAGACAAGCGACTCTATATGAACATTCCAACATGCTGATGGACTTGATCAACTTAGTTATGGACAACAATGTTTTCCTACACGAAGGGACCTGGTATAGACAAAAACAAGGGGTGGCCATGGGAGCAAAGTTTTCACCCTCCTTTGCCAACCTCTATATGGGACACTACGAATACTATCATCTGTGGAACAAAGGCCCTCCAGAACTCACACAGCATATTTTATACTGGGGTCGCTATATTGACGACGTTCTTCTTTTCTGGTCAGGTGATCACATCTCATTGGAACGGTTCATCCAATATTTAAATACCAACCAGTACAATTTACATTTCACAAGTTCCTATAGCACAGTGAGTGTTGACTTCCTAGATCTGACATTATACATTCAAGGTAACCAAATATCGACCAAACTCTTTAGAAAGACCACAGCCTCCAACTCAGTTTTGCATGCCAGTAGTGCACATCCTTACTCCCAAATCAAAGCTATCCCCTTTGGAGAAGCAGTGAGAATCAGACGTAATTGCCTAGATGACTCTGAATTTCTTAAACAGTTAAACCTACTGGAACATCGTTTTCTAAATAGAGGTTATTCCAAGAAATTGTTGAATAATACTCGTGACAGAATTCTAAAAACAAACAGACTTTCCCTTTTTTCTAAAAAAACGCACAAACAGGTCGACAGGAGAAAAACTCCGGCCTTTGTTACAACATACACCTGTGCTAGTACAGAGGTCTTCAAGATTTTCAGGAATAATTGGCAGATTTTACTCTCTGATGAGACCCTCAAGAAAAATCTCAAGGACAAACCGGTCATAATCCATCGCAGGGGTCGCACGCTAAGAGATAAATTATGTCATAGTTTCTTACCAAAGGCAATCAACGAGAGCTGGTTACCTTCTCCGCCACCGGGTTTTTACAAATGCGGCCAGTGAAACGTTTGTGAATATACTCTAGACAAGACAAAAAATGTCTGCTACAACACCAAAATGACACACACGATAAAACAATTCATGAACTGCAATACCAAATTTGTTGTCTATTGTATTCTATGCATATGTAAGAAAATATATGTAGGCAGTACTATTAGACCACTCAAAGAAAGACTGCAAGAGCACATACAGGGGCTATTAAAAACAACAACAAGGATTACCCTTTTGCAGTCCACTACAACCTAGAACATCCATCTCAAGAAAGGTTAAACATACAAACACATGGTATTGCCACTCTGGGTAGAGTTAATAGGGGTGGTAATAAAACTCTCCTGCTGAGACAACTAGAGAGCAGGTGGATAATCAGACTCCGCACAGTGGAAGAAGGGTTAAACTCAGATAAGGATTTACATGTTTTTCTGTAACCTGTTTATAATATATTGCTGTGGTTTCTGTACTTCTTCTTTGTACTCCACCCGTGTATTTTACTGTGTTACTAACATACTATGGGGGTCATTCTGACCCCGGCGGTCTAAGACCGCCGGGGCCAGGGTCGGCGGGAGCACCGCCGACAGGCCGGCGGTGCTCCGCAGGGCATTCTGACCGCGGCGGTTCAGCCGCGGCCAGAAAGGGTAAACCGGCGGTCTCCCGCCAGTTTACTGCTGCCCTTAGAATCCCCCATGACGGCGCAGCTTGCTGCGCCGCCATGGGGGATTCTGACACCCCCTACCGCCATCCTGTTCCTGGCGGTTCGCCCGCCAGGAACAGGATGGCGGTAGGGGGTGCCACGGGGCCCCTGGGGGCCCCTGCCGTGCCCATGCCAATGGCATGGGCACGGCAGGGGCCCCCGTAAGAGGGCCCCACAAAGTATTTCAGTGTCTGCCTAGCAGACACTGAAATACGCGACGGGTGCAACTGCACCCGTCGCACCTTCCCACTCCGCCGGCTCAATTCTGAGCCGGCATCCTAGTGGGAAGGTTGATTTGCCCTGGGCTGGCGGGCGGCCTTTTGGCGGCCGCCCGCCAGCCCAGGGCAAATGGCAGAATCACCGCAGCGGTCTTTCGACCGCGGTGCGGTGTTCTGACGGCGGTACCTTGGCGGACGGCCTCCGCCGTCCGCCAAGGTTAGAATTAGGGCCTATGTCATTAGTCATGCAACCAGCTTATTATCCATTCCACTTTTTTTGACATCCTTGTTAATTATCTTCCAATGCTATCTATAATTTTTCACACAACTGTACAGATTGTATAATATTGATGATATTTTTTTTTTAAACGTGATGCTCAATGATCTTTCCCAATACTGTATACTTCTATTGTTTTTAGTATGTAAATGTTTCATTGTAATGTTAAATCAGACTTAATTAGAACCCATACATCTATTAGTACACTTGTACATACATCAGGTCTCACTCAACATCGATATGAGTCAGTTTTTCAATTTTCTTCTGACTTCACACATAATTCCTCTTTCCTCTTTTACCATTATTGACATTGTGTGTCCATGAACTATTCCAAGATGGCGGACCCTATTTTCGTCCTATCAGTCCGCTTTCTATTTCTATTGCTCGTACCCTTTTTAACAAACGCGTTACGGACGTCCGCCGTAGTTACTAACACGTCACCCGGACTAAACAATCCACAGATCGGCTGCAGGTAAGGGCGCATTGCCGTATTCTTGTACCAACCATTTGCCCTTTGGTCGTTGCTGAGCCAACGCGTGTTGTATTAAGATTCTTAGCCTAACAGGTTAGTTTCCTTCACCCTCCACATCAGACATTTGCCAAATACTTTTTACCCGCGTGTAGTTGTTTAATCTAATTGTATATTTAGTAGCTACGGCGACCGTATGCCTTCTCATTAAATTTAAAGATTCAACGGGACTATCGATTCCCTCGGTCTCTTTTTTGTTCATTTGCATCATCGGCATAAAACTCCTTTTTGTTTCTCCCATACAACAAGGATTTTTCTAAATACAGTTTTAAAATACAACTAACTGTATTTCTAGGAAACGTACCAGTTTTTCCATTTTTCCTGACCTAGGATCGACAACGATTGCCTTTGGTACTATGGGGGTCATTCCGACCCGGGGATGCGGGAGCACCGCCAACAGGCTGGCGGTGCTCCTCAGGACATTCTGACCGCATCGGTTCAGCCGCGGTCAGAACAGGAAAACCGGCGGTCTCCCGCCGGTTTTCCGCTGTCCTGCAGAATCCTCCATGGCGGCACAGCTTGCTGCGCCGCCATGGGGATTCTGACACCCCATACGGCCATCCTGTTCCTGGCGGGTCGCCCGCCAGGAACAGGATGGCGGTATGGGGTGTTGTGGGGCCCCTGGGGGCCCCTGCAGTGCCCATGCCAATGGCATGGGCACTGCAGGGGCCCCCGTAAGAGGGCCCCACTTAGTATTTTAGTGTCTGCTTTGCAGACACTGAAATACGCGACGGGTGCCACTGCACCCGTCGCACATACCCACTCCGCCGGCTCCATTCGGAGCCGGCTTCCTCGTGCGGAGGGGTTTCCCGCTGGGCTGGCGGGCGACCTTCTGGCGGTCGCCCGCCAGCCCAGCGGGAAGGCCAGAATGGCCATATGGCGGCTCCCTCCAGGCGGGCGGCGACCGCCGCCCGCGGGGGTCAGAATGACCCCCTATATCTTTTCTCCAATGAGCTATACAAGTAGAGAATTTGTTCCTTCTATTTTTCTTCCTTGACCTTATTTAACCTACGTTCCATGTTTCCCCTCTCTCATTACAGACTTACCATGGACTCCTTCCATCATTCTGTTAAACTGATTTAATTTACAAACCTGTTTGGAATATATACTCCTACCAATTACTCAACTCTTCCAAAATTTTAATGAGGTATGCCCTTATTTTACCTGCTTGGACACACACTGCCATATCTTTATAATCACTTGTGGTGCTATGTTTTCACTTTCAGGCCATCCAACACTTTATTGGCAGTTGGCTTGTTAACGTTTTTTTCACGATTCTTCACTACAGTGCCATATTATTATCCACCTTCCCACCGTTATTTCTTTTTATATATAGTACCACTATATTATTAAGGTGACACAATATTCCTGTACTACATTTCCAATCTGATCACATCTATAACACGGGGTCTTCTCTTTCTTTCTTTCTTCTTTTTTTTCATGTTATTAGGCTTGTACACTTTTGAATTATCCACTTTTCACACTATAATACATTTCATTAGTACCAACTAGCTTTAAGATTGTTATATTCCATCTTTCACAGCCTTGAAAAAGTCAAGAATGACGAAACATGTGTCGGCTGTTTTCTTATCACTATGAAACCAATCTACAAGCAACCTTATGAATGTATTCTATTGAACCAGGATATTTGTTTTTTGCTGAAACACTAATAAATAGAAAATGTTTTATACCATGATCCTGTGATGTGCCGTGGTTTTCTCATCATCTACATGGACTGGGACCCCTCTTGGGCAACAGCTTTATACACCCTGTGGCTGGGTGTTTAACCACTTGAGCACTCCTTTTCTCCAAGAAGAGACTTTGCTGTTATGAACTTTGTATTTCCAACAACCAAAAGCCTTTGGTAGTGCGCACCTTCTACACACAGCCACGTCTTTCTTTGTTCAATAGAGTATCTATTGTTGTTCTGGTTCTCTTGGCTCTAAAAGCAGCATAGCAAATCTGTTTTCCGAGGATAAAGGCCTTATATGCTTCCCAGACCGTGGCTATTGGAGCAGAACCTAAATTGATCTAAAAAAAATTCCTTAGAGTCCCTTTTCAACTTTAAGACAATCTCTTCTTCCCTCAAGGGAGAACGATCCAGTGTCCATCTGGTACATGTACGAGAGTCAGAAAGGCTTATAGTCAGCTGACCGGCTGAGTGGTCCGAGAGATGGCTTGTCTGGTGTGAGATTGCAATTAAGTTGTTTTGAAGTTTAATGTCTATCAGACAGAAGTCAATTCTGGAAGCATGCCCGCGTTTCTTATTCCAGAAAGTGAACTCCTTGGTCTGTCCCATTCTGTTTCGCCAAGGGTCAGTCAGGCCGAAATTTTCCATTATATTGTGTTAGCAAGCTCTCATAGCAGGTGTACTAAAAGCCGGTCTGGGGGTAGACCTATCTAGGGAGGATTAAGCAAAACATTAAAGTCTCTGCCATCTATTATCAAATTCTGAGCTCTTCCAATCAGTTGCTCGTAGAGATCCCTAAGTGGGTCCGGGTCATCCACATTAGGACCATAATAGGATACTAAAGTGTGTTGGAGCCCCTGGTGTGGAATCTTTTTGGGGTGTTTTCACTGTGGTACTATATGAGTTATTGAACAAACACTTTACACATTGCCTTCTAAGTTAAGCCTGCCTTCTCTGTGCCAAGCTACCCGAGGGTGAGCACAGGATAATTTAGATTGTGTTGTGACTTACCTTGACTAGGAGTGTGGTCCCTACTTGGACAGGGTACATGCCAACTAGAGACCCATTTTCTAGCAAGCCCATTTCCTTTTCTGAGATGTGTCCAGGCCCTCTTCCTTGTAATCTATTACTGAATCAAAGAGTAACGCTTGGTAGTGAAAAGTCAGAGGGGGTCATTACAACCCTGGCGGACGGTGTTAAAGGTGCGGTAATACCGCAAACAGGCCGGCGGACAAAAAAAGGGAATCATGACCGTGGCGGAAACCGCCAACATAGACAGCCACTTTAACACTCCGACCGCCACGGCGGTACAGACAAACATCGTGGCGGTCACCGCCAACAGACAGGCGGCAGACAATGTACCGCCCACAGTATCACAACCCGCCAATCCACCACCTTTTCCAGGGCGGATTCACCGTGGATAAAAACACGGCGGAAACAGCTTTTACAATGGGAAAACGCTCACCTTCTACACATCCACCGAGGAAGGAGGACACCATGGAGCCGGAATTACAAATCCTACCTGCCTTTGTCTTGCTGCTCATTTACGAACACCAGCAACGGCGGCGGCGAAGACAACGGTGAGTACTGCACCTACGACATAGGGGAGGAGGGAGGCAAAAGTCAGGGGGACACACACGAAAAAACCCCACCACCACCCTCACCCTCGCACATTATAACCCACACACCAATGCATGTCAAAACATCACAGTAACAACCCACAACCCCCCCAGAAGAATGCAAAGACCAAAGGAAATCAGTCCAAAAATTGTAATGTATCAAAATACAGTTACCAAATATATACAGATATATATATACACATTCAAAAGTATATACATTACTAGAAGCAGTGCAGGTATGCACATATCAATGTCCGTGCACCACTGGTCCAAAAATGCATGGGCGAGGCCCACAATAGATACCTGTCCACAAACGGAGAGAACACTGCTGGGGCATCAGATCGAAATACAACAGGCACCTCTGGGGAAAGGGAAGGGGGGGCACCTCAGCCGGATTACAGCACCACGCCAGATCCACGACGGGGCTCCATGCCCATTGATGTATCCTGGGGAGTGCAAAGCCACAGTCTCTCAAGTCTCTCAAGTGGGTGGGCTGCCCACTGTTCCATCCTGGGGAGTGCAAAGCCACAGTCTCTCAAGTCTCTCAAGTGGGTGGGTTGCCCACTGTTCCATCCTGGGGAGTGCAAAGCCACAGTCTCTCAAGTCTCTACAGTGGGTGGGTTGCCCACTGTTCCATCCTGGGGAGTGCAAAGCCACAGTCTCTCAAGTCTCTACAGTGGGTGGGTTGCCCACTGTTCCATCCTGGGGAGTGCAAAGCCACAGTCTCTCAAGTCTCTACAGTGGGTCGGTTGCCCACTGTTCCATCCTGGTGAGTGCAAAGCCACAGTCTCTCAAGTCTCTACAGTGGGTCGGCTGCCCACTGTTCCATCCTGGGGAGTGCAAAGCCACAGTCTCTCAAGTCTCTACAGTGGTTGGTTTGCCCACTGAACAATCCTGGGGAGTGCAAAGCCACAGTCTCTCAAGTCTCTACAGTGGTTGGTTTGCCCACTGAACAATCCTGGGGAGTGCAAAGTCACAGTCTCTCAAGTCTCTACAGTGGGTCGGCTGCCCACTGTTCCATCCTGGGGAGTGCAAAGCCACAGTCTCTCAAGTCTCTACAGTGGTTGGTTTGCCCACTGAACAATCCTGGGGAGTGCAAAGCCACAGTCTCTCAAGTCTCTACAGTGGTTGGTTTGCCCACTGAACAATCCTGGGGAGTGCAAAGTCACAGTCTCTTAAGTGGATAACAGTCTCCACTGGTTCTGGAGGGGGAATGGTGCCCACACTGCATTAGGCTCCCCATGACAGTTCCTGTTCCGTCACAGTCCCAGCTGTACATGGGATAACGGTGCTTGATGTGGCGGTGTTTCCTTGTTCAGTGGTGCTTTGCCATGGCGGTCTCTGATCTGTTCAGTGGTTCTCTGCCCTGTTCAGCGGTGCTGTGGCCTGTTCAGCGGTCTTCACCATGGCAGTGATTCCCTTGTTCAGCGGTGCTTTGCCATGGAGGTCTCTGATCTGCTCAGCGGTTCTCTGCCCTGTTCAGCTGTGCTGTGCCCTGTTCAGCGGTCTTCACCATGGCGGTGATTCCCTTGTTCAGCGGTGCTTTGCCATGGCGGTCTCTGAACTGTTCAGCGGTTCTCTGCCCTGTTCAGCGGTGCTGTGCCCTGTTCAGCGGTCTTCACCGTGGCGATGACTCCCTTGTTCAGCAGTGCTTTGCCATAGCGGTCTCTGATCTGTTCAGCGGTTCTCTGCCCTGTTCAGCGGTGCTGTGCCCTGTTCAGTGGTCTTCACCATGGCGGTGATTCCCTTGTTCAGCGGTGCTTTGCCATGGCAGTCTCTGACCTGTGCATTGGTGTGTGGCATGACGGTCCCTCATTGCCCAGTGGGGCTGTGGCAGCCGGGGCCCTCCTGGGCACTGACTCCGGTGGTGGTCTCCTGAGCAGTGACGATACTCCTGCCCTCCTGGGCACTGACTCCGGCGGTGGTCTCCTGACCAGTGACGATACTCCTGCCCTCCGACCAGTGACGAAACTCCTGCCCTCCTGGGCAATGACTCTGGCGGTGGTCTCCTGACCAGTGACGACGGTGCTGGCGGTGGCGTCCCGGCCGCCGGGGAGGATGGCGCCCTTCTCCGCCGTGCTGCTCTCACCAGACTGTGCAGACTTCTTCTGGACCTTCACCACCTTTGGAGGCGTCACAGCTGACTCTGCAATCCCCCTGGGACCCTTGTGAGCAGTTTTGCCGCCAGGAGTCTTCACCCTGTCCCGTCGGCCACTTTCCAACCTGAGATGCTTTACAGGGGGTGGAATGGCAGTGCTTTGGCTCCGTGTCACACTGCCTGCCCTGGTGGCCGGTGCACTCCACACACCTGTAACACGCACCACTGGTACTTGAGTCTTTTTGGCTGAGGCGCTACTACGGGACTTATGTATTGGAGGGGTGGGGATGGGGGCAAAGAGGTCAACGTTGCTGAGGGAGAGTTTATGACGAACACTGGGATGGGTAGCTGGAGGGGGTCTGGGAGTGGAGGAAGAGGAGGTGGTTGTAGGAGGTGTCACTTTAGATGTTTTGGGTGCAGGTACTGGAGGCTGTCGTGAGGTGGATGGATGTTGGGTGTGTGGGTGCCCGCGTTCGTGTACTTTGGGAGGGGGCGTCACAGACACATTGGGAGAGGACACATTGGACGTGTAAATGGGAGTGAGGTGGTGAGTGCAGGTGAGCGGGGTGTGGTGCTGGGTGTTCTGGTGCGAGTCCTAGTGGCTGTAGATGTAGTGCATGCAGGTGAGAGTGTAGACGACACTGGGAGGGAGGAGAGAGACGATGAGGAGGGGGACACAGTAGAGCTAGTGGATGTTGCTGTGTTTGTATGTGTGTGATGCTTGTGTGAGTGCCTGTGGGATGTGTAGTGCCTATGTTTGCCTGAGCTACTTTTGTGTGTTGAGGTGTGTGAATGCTTGTCTGATGGTGTGCTTGGGATGGGCTGGGGTACAGGGGATTTGGTCTGGGTGGAGGAAGTTCGAGGGGGGAGGCTAGAGACAGGGACAATGGCTCCCATCAGTGCTGAGGCCAAAGACTGCAGGGTTCGATGAAGGGCAGCCTGACCAGAATTAATGCCCTCCAGGAATGCATTACCGTGTTGCAACTCCCTTTCTACACCCTGGATGGCATTCACAATGGTAGACTGCCCAACAGTGAGTGACCTGAGGAGGTCAATGGCCTCCTCACTGAGGGCAGCAGGGGTGATAGGGGCAGGGGCTGAGGTGCCTGGGGCGAAGGTGATGCCCACCCTCCTGGGTGAGCGGGCACGGGCCGAAGGCTGAGGGGCTGCTGGGAGGGAGGTGCTGGTAGGGGAGGTGGCGGCTATACCTGTAGAAGTGTGGGGCACGGATGGTGCCGCCACCACAAGGGAGCTCCCATTGGCGGACAAGTCCGTGTCGCTGGTTGGTGATCCGGTGACCGACGTGAAGCTCCCCTCGCCCTCCGTCCCACTGGTGCATTCTGAGTCCATGGTGTGGCCCTCCATGGCCATGTGGGATGCAGCTCCCTCGTGCTCCGGTGCCACTGTACCTCCATCTGATGATGCTGATGCACAAAAGAACAGGGAGAGCAGAGAAAGGGGGACGACGACAGAAGAAAGACAGGTTGAGTGCATGGCTTACCGCTACCATTGGCGGACAATACAGACACAGCAGCCCCCTGCACTACGCCGTGCTCCTGGCCTCTACAGATGCAATTCCTGGGATATGGCCTACTTCGCAATGGTGGACATCTGCACACATGGATGCCACAGGGGCATGTATAACTGTACTTGTCACTCTACTGCGGTGGGGTGGAGTGCCACATGGCCTTCATTATGGAGGGGCCTAGCCTATGGAAGTCGCCCTGGCCTAGGGAAACCCAAAGCCCTCCTCCCACACCCAGACCCCTCAACTGCGTGCAAAGTCCCCAGAATGAGGGTGTACTCACCCCTTTGTGTCTGCTGTGATGCCCTCAAGCGCCCATCCAACTCGGGGTAGGCCACCGCCAGGATCCGGAACATCAGGGGGGTCATGGGGCGACGGGCACCCCTCCCACATTGGGAGGCCATCCCCAGCTGAGCATCCGCCGTCTTCTTGCTCCAGCGGTGAATGTCCTCCATTCTTTTACGGCAGTGGGTGCCCCGTCTCTGGTGGACCCCCAGGGTCTGGACGTCCTTGGCGATGGCACGCCAAATGTCCTTCTTCTGGTGGGCGCTGGCCTACATGACATGCACAGGTGAAGAAGAGAAGTCATTAGCAAGAGCACCGTCGAAGTGAGTGGCCCACATCCCTGCCCTTGCCATGTGGCACATGCATTCACAGTCCTTCATGTTCACTGCACTCTGCCCCCTTCCCTCTTACAACCAGCCCTCTCCACCCAGGCATAGCCCATACAAGGTGCTCCCTGTGTACTTACCTGTTGGTCTGGAGGACCGTATAGTAGCGTGTACTGGGGGAGGACCCCGTCCACGAGCTTCTCCAACTCCTGAGCAGTGAAGGCAGGGGCCCTTTCCCCAGACGCAGCAGCCATTGTCTCTTCCAGACCGAGGTCACAGCAGTACTTGTAGTGTAGGTCCTCTCCTGTCGAAGATCAGGTATCGAGTGATTAAACAGAGAGAAAATGGCGGTCACGTCCACGGCGGTGACATCCACGGCGGTGCGTCTCATCACCGACGGTGCACTTCATCATTGGCTCCTGGGACCCATAGGGTCCAATGTTAACCAATGGAGCTTTGCGCCGCGGTCTTCGACAGCCTACCGCGACGGTGTACAACGCCAACGCAGTTACCTCACATCCCATTGTACCAGTTTAGAGGTCAGGCAGCCGCAATTTCAGGGGCCCACATGGCTTAATTTGCAACTGCGTCACACATACCTAGGCCTACACTCGACACACATACAGGAAGATTTTTCTCTTTGGTGTCGTGTTCTGTGTATCTGTGGGTACATACCTGGGATTTTGTTGACACTGTGGTCGCTGTTGTCCTTCCTAGGCACCGTCAGCTTGGACATTTGAGAAGATGGCGGAATCCTCCGGTGTACCGACCGCAGGTGGACCTGTTGACAATGGAGGAGCGACATTTACTCATCACCTACAGGTTTGACCGTGCCACTATCCAGGAACTATGTACCCAGTTGGAGCCAGACCTGATGTCACCAATCCGCCATCCCACACGAATCCCCCCTCAAGTGCAGGTGCTGTCAGTGCTCCATTTCCTTGCAAGTGGATCGTTTCAGACAACAGTGGCCATGGCATCAGGGATGTCCCAGCCTATGTTTTCCAACGTGTTGTCCAGAGTGTTGTCTGCCCTGCTGAAACACGTAAGGAGCTACATCGTTTTCTGTCAGGTGGAGGATTTGGCTACAGTGAAAGGTGACTTCTATGCCCTTGGACATATCCCCAACATCATAGGTGCTATTGATGGGACTCATGTAGCTCTGGTCCCCCCCCTCAGGAGTGAACAGGTGTACAGGAACCGGAAGAGTTATCATTCGATGAATGTACAGATGGTATGTTTGGCTGACCAGTACATCTCGCAGGTAAATGCTATGTTCCCTGGCTCTGTGCATGACGCCTACATCCTGCGCACTAGCAGCATCCCTTATATGATGGGTCAACTCCAGAGGCACTGGGTGTGGCTATTGGGGGACTCTGGTTACCCCACCTGTCCTGGCTATTGACCCCAGTGAGGAATCCCAGGACCAGGGCAGAGGAACGCTACAATGAGGCCCATGGGCAGACTAGGAGGGTGATCGAACGCACCTTCGTCCTCCTGAAGGCCAGGTTCAGGTGTCTGCATATGACAGGTGGTTCCCTATTGTACTCACCGAAGAAGGTGTGCCAGATCATCATCGCCTGCTCGATGCTTCACAATCTTGCTTTGCGACGCCAGGTGCCTTTTCTGCAGGAGGATGGTCCAGATGGCGGTGTTGTGGCAGCTGTGGAGCCTGTGCAGCCTGTGGAGCCTGTGTAGCCTGTTGACAGTGATGAGGAGGACGCTGAGGAAGAAGTCATAGACAACAGGGAGTCAGTCATACAGCAATATTTCCAGTGACACACAGGTGAGAACAGTTTTGTTTTTACCATTACATTCACTTTCACACTTCTACCTCTATCCTGTCTGTCAGTTCATAGCAGTATTTGGTCACTGAGTTGTACCTTTCCATTATGGTTTCTGAGGTGTGGTTAGCAACGTGTGTCATCTGCTTGCATCCTTCAAGGATTTGTGATGTGTGACATAGGTACGTTGGCTTTACAATTGGAAACGCATGTTGACACTGTCATTGATTATACATATTTACCAAATCACAGACTGACTCCAGATTGTTTTGTGGTTCAAGGGTATTTATTTCAGTGCTCATAAATGGAGGGGGATAGTAATATGGTGATGGGGGACGATGGAGGAATGTCCATGGCAGAGTCCAGTCCATTAGTCACACAGGTGCACTGCCCATATGGGCATAGGAAGTGGAGCTGGGGCAGTTCCAATCGGGACAGGGTAACAAAGTGAGACAGTGGGAGGACAATCAGGGTGGTCTCATTTCCTGGCGGGGGTCTTGCCATCTTGCTCTGTCCTGTTCCTGGATCTCAGGGACCGCTTGTGGGGTGGTTGTCCGTCTGCAGGGGGTGGGGTGCTGGTGTGGTGGTCCTGTGGCGGGGCGTCCTGTCCACTAGCGCCGGCGGAGGTGGTGGTCAGTTCATTGTCCATGCTAGTGTCATGGGCTCCTTGTAGTGCCACGGTGTCCCTCATGGTCTTTTGTATGTCCTTCAGCACCCCTACGATGGTGCCCAGGGCGGAGCTTATGGTTCTGAGCTCCTCCCTGAACCCCAAATACAGTTCGTCCAGCAGGCGCTGGGTCTCATGAAACTTGGCCAGGACCGTCGCCATCGTCTCCTGGGAGTGGTGGTAGGCTCCCATGATGGAGGAGAGGGCCTCGTGGAGGGTGGGTTCCCTGGGCCTGTCAGCCTCTTGTCGCACAGCAGCCCTCCCAGTTCCCCTGTGTTCCTGTGCCTCCGTCCCCTGGACCGTGTGCCCACTACCACTGCCCCCAGGTCCCTGTTCTTGTTGGGGTGGTGGGTTATCCTGGGTGCCCTATAGTGGTGGACACACCGCTGATTGACGTGTCCTGGGTACGGAGGTATGGGCCCGCTGGGTGGGTGTTGTGCTGGTGTTACCAGAGGGTGGAAGGTCAGTGTTGGGCTGTGCCTGTGCAAGGGGAACCGACTGTCCCGAGGCCCACGATGGTCCAGGCTGGTCATCAGGATCCAGTAGGGCAGAGCTGCTGTCGTCACTGTGGGCCTCTTCTGTGGGTGGAGTGGAGTTGTCTGGACCCTCCGGTGTGGTGACGTTCCGTAGTGGTCCTGCAGGGATATAAGAGCATGATTAGTGCATGTGTGTGTGTAATGGTGTGCAATGGGTGGGTGTTTGTGTACCCCAGTGCAAGCATTGCTGTGTGTGGGTTTGTGTGATGATGGTTAGGGGGTTGTTATGGGTATGTGCAGTGAGCATGCTTTGGTGAGGGGTGACCATGCTTTGTTTTTGCATGCAGGGCTTGGTGTTGGGATGTGTGGTTTGTGTTATGCGTACATTAGTGAGGAGTTGGAGTGATAGGGGAGGGGGTGAGGGTGGGGGGTGTGATGGCATGCAGGTAGGGTGGGGGATATGATAGTTGAGATTTAACTTACCAGTGTCCATTCCTCCACCGACTCCTCCGAGGCCCTCTGGATGCATGATGGTCAAGACTTGCTCCTCCCATGTTGTTAGTTGTGGGGGAGGAGGTGGGTGTCCGCCGCCAGTCCGCTGTACCGCGATGTTGTGCCTGGAGACCACAGAACGCACCTTCCCCCGTAGGTCGTTCCACCTCTTCCTGATGTCCTCCCGATTTCTTGGATGCTGTCCCACAGCGTTGACCCTGTCCACGATTCTTTGCCATAGCTCCATCTTCCTGGCTATGGATGTGTGCTGCACCTGTGATCCAAATAGCTGTGGCTCTACCCGTAGGATTTCCTCCACCATGACCCTGAGCTCCTCCTCGGAAAACCGGGGGTGTCTTTGGCGTGACATGAGGTGGTGTGGGTGATGTGTGGGGTAGTGTAAGTGTTGATGTGTGTGGTGATGTGTAGTGGTGTGTGGTGTTTTGTGCGTGTAATGTTGTATGGGTGATGGTGTTGTGTGCCTCTGTGTGGTGGGGTTCTCAGTTGCTGTGCTCTCTGTCTCTCTGGCCTTCGTTCGTGAATTATGGTCGTAGGGGTTTGTGGGTGATGTGGGTGTGTGTTTTATATTGTGTTGGGTGTGTGGGAGTGGTGTTTGTATGTGTCTCAGGTGTGTGTATTTTGAATTGTCCAATGTGGCGGTGTTTTGGAGATGTGTGTGTATTTTGAGCGCGGCGGTGTGTACCGCCAATGGAATACTGCGGTTGAAAGACCGCTGCGTGGATTCGTGGGTCGTGATAGCAAGGGCGTGTTTCTGTTGGCGTGACGGTGGAGGTTTTGTTTTCGCCACTTTATCACTGACCTTTGGTGTGGCGGTCTTGTGTGGGTGTCTGAATTTCGGCGGATTCCGAGATGTGTGTCATAATAGCTGTGGCGGAATTCCGCAGCCGCAGCGGTGTTTTGGCGGTCTTCTGCACGGCGGTAAGCGCCTTTTACCGCCAATGTTGTAATGACCCCCAGAGTCTCTTCTTCACTTCTTCCAATGTGTCTCTTACCCAATTCACAGGAGTACAGCAATGCACAAATATGTCTGAAGGGATTCCTCTGCTCCTCATTCTTCATCACACAGGCCTTGGCTTCCCAAAATGAAACCTAGGGTACTCCATGTAATGTACCATTGCATGCATGCTTTGCAGTCAGTGTATTACCACAGCACACATACTCTCGAGTACTGTTACGTACATGCATTGTGCCACTACAAACATACATGCATTCAGCAATCACATTCAGTCGATCTGCACTTTCCAGTGCTGTAGCTTTTCTGTATTGTACCAGGTGTGCTATTAGTAAACACACACACTGTTAGCACACACATTCACCATGTGCGCGCTGCACAACACTTCACCCTTCATGTATTTTACCTCACACAAGTACACATACACCCAGCACATGCTTTCAATGCACAGCACTAAATCTTTCATGTAATGTATTCTCAGCAGGCATACATACACTCAGTAAAATAATTTTCCATAAATGCACTGCACAGCAATGCTCTATCCCTGTACTGTACTCTTTCCAGGCACACATGCATTCAGTGCAGAATCATACTCCTGGACAGCAGTTCACATCTACCCGATGTAGGCCAAGGGTGACTTTATCACACAGGAGTGGAACCTTTAAATAGGTGAGTGAGCCTGTAGGCCTCACTCGAGTGACACAGGTTAGAAAGGACCTGTTTGCTACTACTGATCACAACATGGTATGCTGTCACCATCACAGTCATGCTGCTTAACTCTTAGTGAAGGTGGCAGCCTTCCACCACTATGAGGGTAGTTCTTTGGGCACCCCTCCTGGTCCAACTAGACCAAAATCTGTGAGGCACGCTTATGTCTTGGTGCACATGCATGATTTGTGTTTACCTATGACACAAAAATCTGCATTAGGGATTCAGACAACAATGCAGTTGGCCACTCAGCTTAGAAGTTCAAGTCTTTAACTATGAAGAGGACTTTTCCATCCCAACAGATGCCTGATCCAGATCAGAACTTCCCGAACCAACTCCTATCCTGGAGAAGTTGGGTGGTCAGATCTATAAAACTGGTGGGAAAGTCTGCCAGAACACCTGTAGCTCAATCCAGCTTTCTGCTCCATTACAAAGTCCAACCCTAGCAAAGAAATAGACCACCTCAGATTCTTGAGATTCTTTCCCTTAATAGCCATCAACCATTTCAGTAGCTGCCATGCTTCAACCTGCCATGCTTCCATCCATCCTTTGACCTTTGACGTGGTCTTCCAATTCTGACTCTGCCAACATATTCTGAGCACCTGCTGAAGTGTTGTTAAAAAAATTAAATTGAATGCAATAATGTGCAGAATTTCCATGTAGGCATTAGTTGAAATGGAATGCATTTAATTCAAATAAAAGCAGTAGACTGTCAGATTTACACGTGTTAGGCTTGAATAGATGAAACTGCAATTTCTGGAAAGCTCACCTAGATTAAAAATGTGGAATGTTAAATTTCGGACAAGATGACTTGCTGTAAAAGTGATGACTTCATGTAAAATAAGTTCGTTTTGACCTTCCCATAGGAACATTTTTCATAGAATACAATAATGTATTAAAATGTTTTAGTTTAACTCTGCAAAATGTTTCTAATCATACAATGACTCAGTATAGAGTCAGTAGGTAGCTTATGGTTTAGTAAAATGAAGTAAAAACTTAACCATGAAACTGCAGTTTTCTTAAGAAAATTAAATGATGAGAACCCTTGTGGCTTTATATAAAGTAGTTGATAGAAATGATTCACCTAAACATTGTTATCTATGGACTATTGTTTCCACATGAGATGACAACAAAATGTTCCTGTTCCTGTGAAGACACCGATTGCTGAATGGATAATGAGAGGAAGAGTAAGAAACATGTTGCAAAAGTTTAGATTGCTGTTTATAATAATAATGTGTGTTCCTAGAGTAGGTTACTTCATTGCTCTTGTCCTCATTCACTTTCTTGCCTAGATCTATGCAGCTCTGAGGCTCTGCTGGGTTTCTTGAAACTCTCTTTTTGGAAAGCTCTGCTTTGATTGATAACTTATATTTGACACTGAGGTTTTATGCTTGAACTTCTGTTTGGAGCTCTTTATGTGTTCTGACTGACACCTTTTTCCAGTCCTCCCTAGACCGATTCCTATTCTTAGATTATGGATTTTTTCCTTCATGCAACGCGCTTAATGCATTTATTTTGTTGTTGATTGTTTATTATGATCTATTAACTATTGATTGATATTGATGACATTCTATGCTGAGTTCAATAAAGATTGATTAATTAAAACAACTGATAAATAAAGCTTTTAAACTCACACCAACTCTCATCATTGACTGAAAACAATAATTGAAATTGTGATTACTATTTAATTGACATGCAGCCCCTGGTTAATCTCAATTTACGTCCAAGGTCTATCGGCCTGTGACGTGGGGATTTCTATCCTGATGAGTTTGTAAACCTTACTTCGTAAACCGATATTTAACTGAGATCCTCGCTCTACCAATGTTCGTAGCGAGAGTATGATTTATAAAATGAGAAAGAGGAGCGGTATTTAATTGCCCTGGTTTACGTAATTAGAAAGAAGAGCTCTAATTTATTGACCTATATTAGGAATTTATTGTTGAGAAGTTGAAGAGGTTATCAGACTAAGAATTTGTCCAATAATATTCTGGGATAGACAAATAAGAGTTAATGTATGATGTTTTTGTATGCAAAAAAATCGTAATGCAATTCATGACGTGCAGTCATCTGCACAATTGAGATAGGGACTGCAACAATTTGTTGTGAATGTACCAATATTGACTAATGTTAGTGGAATCTAATGCGAAAAGGTGATGCTGCATTGATTGGGGTGATTTCCGGTTGGTCGAGATTTCATCTGTGTGTGTGAAAATCTTTTTAAGTGAGAAAGGTTGGAGGGTGTAAAAACCTGAATATTCCACTTGTTGAATTATTCTTGTTGTTTTCTTTGAGGAGCAGACAAAGACTCCATAGAGTTGGAGAATTGTAGCTTTGGATATGTATGGATTAATTGTAAAGGAGGGTGAACCGATGCAAGGAACAAGTTTTTGTGTCATATTGTGTCGTGCTTCGATTGGTCAGTTGGTGTGAAATGCCATGCAGTGCTTTGTTGGTCTGAGTGAAGAATTGTGTAGTGATTGAATTGATTGGTGTCAAGAGCCTCGCTGAGATTGGAAGGTAAACTTAATGAAAAATTGACATATGCAGAATAGAATCAAAACAATGAAGAATTGAATTACATTATTTGCAAAATGTTGGTTTAAGTCAAAAACATGACATTTTAAAAAGCTATTAGAAATGTAATGAGAGGTGAGGTGACAATTGCAGTACAGGAAGGTGAAGAGGCACCTCCTGAGGGTACTGATTATCATATGATGATCGAGGAAGGGTTACATACATGTATATGGCTTCACCAATGGTTCAAGATCACAGAAAAAGAGGGTCCTTTGAGTTTTCGAAGATGGGGGCACATTTGTTTTGAGAATTATTGACAGTATAAACTTTGTGATATGAAGCCAACTCCTATACCTACACATTGTGAAGCACTGAGTGCCTGGGGAAAATGGCTTGTTCTAAAGAAAGAGAGAGATTTCAGAAACACAATTAAAAAGCTGTGAAAAATTATGCAGATGGAATATGGGATGAGCAACAACAGAGGTGCGAAATCTGAGAAACAAAAAAGACCAAACATTGAGGGACGGAAAATTGAAAAAGATGGAAAGATATTAGACTCTGATAGTCATTCAGGAGATGATAGATTAGATGAATTACTGGCTGCCCGCCCGCCTCCTTATGTGGCTCCTGTGACAAATAGTGGTGGGAAGACAACTATTAATGTGACAATGGCTACAGTCCCTGTTGACCCAAAGGCAATTCAAATTGAGAGACCATTGCAGATGAAACAGCCTGTTATGACACAGCCTATTTTACAACCTGTTATACTTAATTATGTGCCTGCCTGAGTTGAGACTGCACCAGCAGTGATACCTGCAGGTGTTACTGCTTCTATTGTGACTGCACCAACACCTGTTGCTAGGGAACTTACTGCACAGACAGCTGAGTTTTACACAGCAAATGCTCTAACTAATTACGTCCCAAATGCTGTAGCTCAAGGAGCTGTTGGAAGAACACCTGCTATAAGTTTGATCTCGACTTCGCAGAATTCAAAGATTGTTGGAAGGACAAAACTGCAGACTATTCAATCAATAAGTGAAGGGAGAAGGATTTTCTTTACGACACAACCAATACAAGGCGAGACAAATATTTTTTAACATGTGATTATTTCCCCATGATTTAGAGAAGCTGTGAGAAACAGTACCAAGACAGAAAGCACAATAAGTTTAAAACCCAGTCAGAGTACAGAGAAAGACCATTAAATGTTGCAAGATTAAAAATAGAATTAGATGAAATAATTAGAGAATGTATAGATCTTGAACATGTTAATCAATACCAAGAAAAACAAACGGATTTATTGAGCAAAGAAATTACTAGGTTTGCAGCAGCTACACATGATAAGTTGTCTGAATTGCCCAGAAAACTTAAAGTCAATCTTTTAAAAAGTGTCCCATTGAAGAAAATTTTCAGGATACAAATAGATGATGAAGCAATTGAGACAATCTATTTTTCATGAATGCGATCACATATTATTGAATTAGTAAAATGCATTTGTGAATTGAGTGATTTTGAGAGATTAGAGAACAAATGTGCAAATAAACATGAATAGAAAAAGAAACAATTAGAGACAGCTGAAGTAAAATGGAAGTCACCTCCGGGTCCCTGGATGAGGGAGAACCTTTGGCTTATCCATTGAGAGAGGTAACAGGTGGAGAGTATGTTCATGTGCCATGGAGTAGGGGAGATCTTGCAGTATTTATGAACAATTACTCAAAATTGAGAGAGAACCCCATGCAGTGGTACATGCAAGTTGAAAGATTTGGTAACATTTTTAAAGTGCTGAGGATTGACTTGAACACATTCTTTGACATTATGGTTCCAAATTGTTTGTGGGCTGAATGTAAAATTGTTGTACATTGGCCAAGCTCAGAGCGTTCAAGAAAGTCCCACACTAAGGCACCATTTCCTATTGTGACGGATAAATACAATGAGGTGATTACTTTCTTGAAGCGCAGAGTTCCTCCAAAGGATTTAGATTATGTGAGGCTAAACAGAATTCAGCAATAGGTGAAAGAGTCAGTGCATGAATATTATAAATGATTGTTGATATTCCAGCAGCACACCGGTCAATCGCACCTTGAGCCGAGTGATATGGGATTCTTTATTTCACTGTTTGTTATTGGATTGAGAGCAGAGATTAGTCGGCATATATAGCCGACTGTGCTTTGCTGGCAGGCAAAGTTGTTGGATGAGATTTTGAAATACGCAAAGTATTGTAGTGATGAATAGGCAATGAAGCAAAGGAAGCTTGTAGGAGGCTGGCCTAGTTTGTAGTGGGTACCTAAGGTACTTACACCTTCTACCAGGTCCAGTTATCCCTTATTAGTGAAATGTAGGCAGTGTCTAGAAGCCAGGCTGTCTTGAGGTAGCTGTAGGCAGAGCTGCCAAGGCTGAACTAGGAGACATGTAAAGTTCTTGCAGTACCACTGTAGTCACACAATACTCACACACGAGAAAGACAATACTCAGTGTTACCAAAAATAAAGGTACTTTATTTTAGTGACATAAGGCCAAAAATATCTTAGAGGCCATACTCCCTTAGAAGGTAAATAATACACATAAAGTATACACTAGTAACCAAAATCAGATAAGTACACAGTCATAAAATAGTGCAAATAGTGAAAATCACCATAGGCGAGAATGGGCCTAGGGGCAACACAAAGCATATAATAGCTAAAATATTGGAATGCAAAAGTCGGTTTCCCACCTAGGCAAGAGTAGTGTGTAGAAGGGAGCTAGGAGTGTAAGGAAACAAAGGTAAGTAAAGTACCCCACCCCAGAGCCCAGGAAAATAAGAGTAAAGGACAGCAAGTTTCCTCAGAACACACTAGGAGTCATGACAAAGGATTGTGCAAAAACCAAGCAAGACAGGACACCAATGATGGATTCCTGGACCTGAAGACCTGTGAAGAGAGGAGACCAAGTCAAAGAACAGATGAAGAGTCCAGGAAGAGCAGGAGCCCCTGCTAGCCCGGATGAAGGTGCAAAAGTGGATTATCCTCTTAGAAGAAAAAGTCAGAGAAACACCATAGAAGACAGCTGCGGGTTCCTGCTTGGTGCAAGAGATGTCCCACATCGAGTAGAAGAATGCAGGCTGGTTTTCATCATTGGATGCCACCAACAAGCCTTGGCTCATGCAAAAGACGCTGTTGAAGGGAAAGGCACTACTGGGACCTAGGAGGAACCTGGAGGCATGAACTCGGATTAAGGAGACAGGAGACAGAGGGGGCACTCAGCACTTCAGAGAGCCCTAAAAAGACCAGGCAGCACCCACAGGAGTCCCAGGACATAGGGACAAAGGAGTTGCAAATTGCGGTTGTTGCAGCACTACACAGAGGGATCCCACAGCACCGGAGAACAGCTCAGGGAGATGAGCATCACAGGATAGAGTGCTGGGGTCCTGGGCTAAACTGTGGTGCACAAAGGATTCTTTGGAGAAGTGTACAGAAGCCCTAGGAGCTGCAAAACACGAAGAGCACAGGGGTACTGTCTGGCTCGGGGAGGCAAGCTCTTATCTCCACCAAATTTGGACAGTTGGACCTTTGGACAGTCTGTGTAACTTTGGTCTACCACCTGTGTTCCAGGATCCATGCTTATCATCAGGAGAGGGGACCCAGAGTACCGGTCGTCAATGCAGAGAGGTGCCTGCTGAAGCAGGGAAGTAACTCCATCAGTCCACAGGAGATTCCTTCAGTCCTTCTGGTGCAGGATGAAGACAGGCAGTCCTCAGAGCATGCACAACCTGGAAACTGTCGAAGTTGCTGGCTGGAGCCAAAGTTATAGAGTTGCAGTAGCCTTCTTGGATACTATGTTGCAGTTGTAGAGTTCCTGGACCAGTTCTCCGGTTGATCCAATGGTAGAAGGTGAAGCAGAGGTTACAGAGGAGTTCTGCTGGAATCTGGCAAAACCGAATCTGAGGAAATACCCAAAGGAGAGACCCTAAATAGCCCTGAGAGGGGAATTGGTCACTTAACCAGGTAGGCACCTTTCAGGAGGGGTATCTGACATCATCTACCGGCACTGGCCACTCTGATGCTCCCAGAATTCCCTGATCATCCTGAAAACAAGATGACAGAACCCAGGGATACTCTGGAGGAGTTCTGGGAACAACCCCTGGGGTGGTGATGGACAGGGGAGTGGTCACTCCCCTTTCCTTTTCCAGTTTTGTGCCAGAGCATGGACTGGGGGTCCCTGAACCGGTATAAACTGGATTATGTAGACTGGATTATGCAAGGAGGCCATCCTTTGTGCCCTTCAAAGCTTTTCCTGAGGCTCTGGGAGGATACCTCTCCCATGCCTGTAACACCTATTTCCAATGGGAGAGGGTGTAACACCCCTCTCCTAAAGGAAATGCATTGTTCTGCGTTTCTGGGATTGAGCTGCTCAAGCCCCAGGAGGGCAGAAGCCTGTCTGTGAGGTGGCAGCAGTTGAGGCTGCAGTGGAATCCTCAGAGAGCTTGTTTGGCAGTACTGGGGGGCCATGGTGGAGCCCCCAGGGTGCATTGAATCGGCCCCCCAATACTAGATTCAGATTGGGGGTACAATTTCTCAATATTAGACTCCTCACATGGCCATATTCGGGGTTACCATTGTGAAGCTACATATATGTACTGACCTATATGTAGTGCACACATATAATGGCGTCTCCGCACTTACAAACTCTGGGAAATTTGTCCTGGACAATCTGGGGGCAGCTCTGCTAGTGCAGGGGTGCCCTCACACGCAGTAACTTTGCACCTGGCTTTCAGGAACTGAAGGTTAGACATATAGATGACTTATAAGTTACCTGGTGCAGTGAAAATGGCTGTGAAAGAGTGATTGCACTATTTCTTTACTCAGGCTGCAGTGGCAGTCCTGAAGAAGTGTTTGTATGAGCTCCTTATGGGTGGCAAAAGAAATGCTGCAGCCCATAAGGATCTCCTGGAACCCCAATGCCCTGGTTACATAGGTACCATATACTAGGGACTTATGGGGGGGTCCAGTATGCCAATCTGGAGTGAAATAAGTGGTCAGTAGACCATAGTGACAAATTTGGAAACAGAGAGAGCATAAACACTGGAGTTCTGATTAGCAGGACTCCAGTGACACAGTCAAGCATACTAACTACACATATAAGCCACAAACTATGAGCCGTGGGGTCCTGACTAGCAGGATCCCAGTGAGACAATAAAAACACACTGACAAACAGGCAGAAATTGGGGGTAACATGCCAAGAAGGATGGTACTTTCCTACAAAGCTTAAGAGGAAAGTTGTGTTAGCCCAGATGAAAATGGCACAGAATGTGTTTCAGAATAAGTCATTTGCAGTAAACAGTGGTGCAATGGAAGGTGTTTGCTTTCAGAATGACATGCAAGGATTTGAGTTTCAAGCTGAACTTCAAAGTGTTCATGGAGGCATGGTTGGTTCACAGGGTAGAGGTCGAGGAGTTCCTATTCATCCGAATTCTGGTGTAGATGTTGCAACATAGGAGCAAATGACTCCTTGTCACTTCTCTAACAAGATCCGGCAGTGGAAGTGTAGGCTGAATCCAGATAGAATGCAAGGAGGAAATGAGACAGAGATGCAGAATATACCCATTCAGCAAATGCAAGTGCCAACGCAAACACAGGGTCCAAGGATGCAGGTCCCATAAGCCCCGATGGCTCTAGATAAAGGTAATCCCTGATTTAACATGAATCAGATGTCCAGAGTAAACAAAATTGAATTTCAGACCCAGAATCAAAACTCGTTTCAACAGTTCGGTGTGTTGGACAGTGGGAGCTTTGGTTCGGACAATTTGCAGTGACGGTGTCTGAGGGGGGAGGAAGATTGTGTGCTTGGTGCAGTCTTAGAGGTAGACCAGTGTGGACCATTTGCAGAAGGTGAGGTACATGGCCACTAAGTGTCATTTCTTATTGACACCGGAGCTACCCATTTCACTGTTAGAACGGCGGAAGGTACAGACCTACCTATCTTGGGAAAGAAGATCCAAGTTGTAGGCATTTCAAATAGGCAGATTACAAACCCTTTTTCAAAAGGAGTACCTGTCAAAATAGGCTAATTCAAAGAGAAGCACCAGTTGGTTGTGCTTGATTTGAATCCTGTAAATCAGCCAGGAAGAGATTTGCTGTGCAAGTTAAATTGCACAACATATTGTACACCAAACTGAGTTAAATTCCAAACACATGATGAGGATGTGAAATTTAAGATGGTCCAACAAGGTGCTGGGAGACTGTATCCAATGAAAACAGTATGGGAGTTGTCCCCTGATTTGAGAGAGACTGTGAACCCAGAAGTGTGGGATTTTATAGGAGAAGACATAGACTAATCAAAGGTTTAGAACTAGTCTGCATCGCAATAAGCCCATTGTTGTTTTTCCAAGAACACCACCATACAATTTGACCCCAGAGACAGTGACAGGAATAACACCAATAATTGAGGATATGTTGAGGAAAGGGATCCTGAGAGAGATCGTTGGGAGTCCTTGCAACTCGACAATCATGGCTTTGCAGAAACTCAATGGGAAGTATGTGATTGTCCAAGATGTCTGAAAAACGAACTATATTGTTGTTCTGTGTTGCCCTGTGGTACTGAATCCAGCCACCATCCTTTTGCAAATTCCTTGCCCTGCAGAATGGTTTACTGTTGTTGATCTTTGCCAAGCCTTTTTCTCCCTCCCATTGCATAAGTGTAGCCAATTCCTGTTCTCTTTCATATTTCCGGAAAGAGAGTTTTGGTATGGTATAGAGTTCCACAAGGGTATACTGAAAGTCCTTCTAATTTTCAATTACAGTTTGAAGAAAAATTTGAGACTCTGCAAGTGCCTTGTGATTCTGTTCTTGTGCAGCATATTGATGACTTACTTGTGGCATCAAGCACTAGAGAAGCTTGTAAACAAGATACCATTGCTTTGCTTAATTATGTGGATGAGAATGTACATAAAGTGTCCCTGAGCAAACTGCAATATTGTCTAAAAGAAGCCCAGTAGTTGGGACCTAAACACAGAGAAAAGTCATAATGTTCCTGGGAATTGTTGGCTACTGTAGACAGGGGGTGCTGAACTTTTCCCTTATGGCTAAGCCTTTGCTGAGGCTGACACACAAAGATGTTCCTGATCCGCTTCCATAAGACAATGGTTGCTTGAAAGCTTTCTTAGAGCTGAGAGAAAGTCTCTGTCATGCCCTGGCACTAGGAATGCCAGATTACAATAAGATGTTCACAGAGTTTTGCAGTGAGAGGGAGGGCTGCAGTCTCTCAGTGCTTACTCGGATGCATAGTGACTCAAGAAGATCTGTGGCCTACTTTTCAATTACCCTTGACTCCGTGGTCACAGGGCTGTCCAGTTGTCTTAAATCGGTGGCAGCTGTTGGTGTGAGCATAAAGAGGTGTGAAAAAATAGTGATGGGATATCCTTTAACTGTTCTGGTCCCAGATTCAGTGGAAATTCTGCTTACAAGAACAAAAATCCAGTACATGAGAAACTCTAGACTTACAAAATATAAGCAATCCTTGCATCAGAAAGTGTTACTTTAAAATGATATCAGATTTGAAATTCATCCACTCTGTTACCGTTGCCTGAGAGTGATGTGAACTATGATTTTGAGCATGATTGTCTAAATGCATTTAGATGGATTTATGCACCAAGCCAAGGACAGACATAAAAGATGAAGCATTGATAGAGCATGATAATGTACATTTTGTGGATAGCTCATGCTCGAGAACCAGAGAATGTGTCCTGAGAGCAGCTTATAATGCCTGTGCAATTCAAAAAGTTGTAGAAGCCTCAGTGGTTGCAGAAATGATTGCCCTTACTAAAGCTTGTAGTGTACATGCTAAAATGAGAGTGACTATTTTACAGATGGTCACTATGGCTTTATGGACAGGTATGGTCACAAAGGGTGTTTCGTGACTTCACCTAGCTTGCCTATAGGAAACTGCAAACATCTAAAGAGCTTGCTAGAAGCATTTAAAGCTTCCCACTAAAAGTGCAGTCAGTAAAAGTGCAGCTCACAAAAGTGGCAATGAAAACATGCACTGATGAAGTTGCATGTTATTGTGCACTTGGGGCCTGCACATTTAATGGGACATACATGGATACATCATAAGAGGACCCTTTCTTTTCAATGTTGATGTCTATACCTGGTACATGGGAAGGGCTCAAGAGATTGCAGGAACATGTTTCAGAAGCAGAACAGCATGGTTGGATCAGGGCAGGATATAGAAAAATGGAAATTACATTTGGAGATCAGCAGATGGGACACTGGTGCTACCAGATAACTTATTGTTCCCCATGACACACCATTTCAATGGCCTCACACACTTAGTGAGGGATGCAATGGCATGATTGTTTAGACACAATTGGTTTAACCCCAGGGTCAGGATGCTTGCAGAAGAATTGTGCCACGTTGTGTGACATGCCAACAGATGAATGTAAGGAAAAGAACACCGGTCACACTGAGTCATGTAGGGAGATCAGGTGGTTCTTACAACGGAATGCAGATGGACTTTGTTGAGATGCCCATATGCAATGGGTTGAGATACGTCCTGGTTATTGTATCTATTTCCTCTCAATGGGTGGAAGCATCTCCAACAAGGAGAAATGACAGTCTCACTGTAGCTAAACAGCAGTCGAGAGAATTAATACCCAAGTACAGAATGCTGGTATCTTTGGAGTCATATTGTGGGACTCATTTCAGTAATAAGGTCCTTAGGATGTTGTGTGCAGTATTACAAGTGGAGAAGAAACTACATTCCGTCTATCGCTCAGAAGCATCCAGGATTGCTGAGCAGCTTAATATAACCATAAAGTCCCGGTTGGCCAAAGTCTGTGCATCCACTTCACTGAAATGGCCTGAAGCTTTGCCTTTGGTGTTGATGAGCTTTCAAAGTACACCTGACAGGAAGACAGGATTATAACTGCATGAAATATTGATAGGGTGTGCAGATGAGAGTGCAATGACATTGCCTGCTGTACCCACAAATGCACTTGTGAACATTACATGATACTCAAATACTGCAAAGGATTGGCTGAGTTGGGCCATTCTCTTTGCTCAACAGGTTGAAGCTTTCACTGCAAATCCGCATCAAGCTCAATGCCATGAACGAAGCCCCGGGGACTGGGTGCTGATAAAAAAGAATTTAAGGAAGTCCTTTCAGGCATGAGGGGGAAAGGCCCCTACCAGGTGATTTTAATAATAAATACTGCTGTTAATTGTGCCAGAGTACCAAATTGGGTGCATGCATTACATACCCAAAGAACCGGAGATTCATATGAGAAATAGTGCTCTTTGACCCAGATCCGAGTGCACTGGTGAAACTACCACCGCAGGCTGTTCAAGAACAAGGAGAAATACTGTAAGAGTCACAAAGCATGGAGGAGAAAGGGGTGAAAAACTGCAGACAGGGTCATCAATCCAGTTTCCTTATGTCTCACAAACTTTAATTTTTGGTGCCGAAGAAAGAGAAGCAAGAACTCAACCTGAAGTGATAGTTGAGTCAACACCAGAACAACTAGAAGATCCAGGTGAAGGGACAAATACTGGATCAAAAAATATTACTGACATGCGGAATTGCCAAGAACCTATGGTCGAAAGGCCAAGTGTCTCAGTTGAACGCATACCACAAGCAATTGCTGAAGAGACAGAATCAAGCGGCATAAGTGACACATAAGGAGAAGATTTGAGTAGTAGTAATCTAGTGTACCACAAAACTAAAGCTTCCGGGCCTGTGGCCAGTGCTCCAACACCATTTGTTCATTTACTATGTTTAGTAGCCCTAACAGGATCGAATATCACTGGTTCCTTAAATGGCCCGCAGTTTTTGAAAACAACTGGACACTCTCACACTGAGTGTTTCCAATGAGGCGTAAACATATGAATGATGATAAACCAGGAAGAATCAGCCACCAGATCCAAAGGGGAAAAAAACATTCAATCACACAGTAGCTCCGAGATACTGCAAAATCGATTACTGCACAGATGCCAGTAGCTCAGACAGTAGCTCAGGTTTTTCAAAATGAAAGAAAGGATTCAGTGAGAAAGACCTTGAACCTCCAAGATAATAATAGGAACGCGGATAATGAAGCTAATGATAATATTGGTAACAAAGGAGAAAGAATTGGAGTCCCAGCCAGACACTATCAGGGGCAACAAGCTAGATATACCTCACAACCCAATAATAGAAGGTAGTCCAGGGGAGAGTAAAATGGCTTGCATGGCTAGCTTTGAACTAAGTGATGCAGACATTAGGATGTTGGGCGAAACCGAGAACATACAAGAAGAATTTAGAAACATGACCATACCACTGGAAACTGCTACACATTCCACCTCATCAGCAGATATTTTAATATTAATATCAGTTAACTCAGCCCTTCTTGTAGCAATTAATCCACTGGCCTGGCAAGCCCGAAACTTGAACTGCAGTGTACTACTCAATGTTTAAAGAGGCAATGACAATGCAGGGTTCACCAATACAGGAAACAACGTGACGCACGGGGCAACCAACAGAAGGTCAATAACTGAAGGACAGAGCAATAGGAAAAGGGGAAGCATGAAAATAACAGTATAACTCGCCAAATGACGCAGCAAGAAAAGACTGTCCTAAGCACTGTTAAAGAAGAGACCCACTGATCTGCAACAGCGAGCTCTGTTTTGAGAACCTGCTAGACAGCACTTGTCTCCTTGCCCCCCAAACAAAAAAGCTCAGCGAACCAAGTCATCAATTCACTGCGGTAACCACATCTCACACAAAGACAGCCGGCAGCATCAGTACTTCCGAGCCCCTTACATTGCACCTGCAACACTAGTAATCAGACCTATATGCTTGCAGTGGGAGCTAGCAGCAACGGGCAAGAGAAATATGTGCAGGAAACAATATGTAGTCTAAATTTTACCTCAAGAGGAAGACAAGACACACTAAACAGAGCAGGTTTACTACCTTTATTCCAGCATGTTCCAACATCAAGGCTCATGAAATCGTAAGACATAGCTAGAACATGCTTTGCTCCCTGAAACAACACGTTTTGGAAACAAATCTAAGGGCCAGATGTACGAGAAAGTAGTGTATCAGCTGTGATGCGCCATTTTTCTTTAGCCCCACTGTGCAACCACTAACGACACCACGTGCGCACCGCATTTACAATACGGAAAACCATGGCATATGTTAGGAAAACAGCATCATAATTTATGTCGCTATTGTGATACTTTGCACAATTAGCACCATGAATTGTGGTGCTAATGCTGCAAAGTAAAGGGCGGCCCATTGAAAGTAATGGGCACGTAATTTTAACACCTGCCCTGAGCAGGCATTAAAAATTACACTAAAATGTTTTAAGTTTCACTGTGCCATTTTTAAGGGCCTCCCAGCTCCGGAAAGCCCTTCTTCCATTCATTATGCCCGGCGCAGGAATAATGTGGTGCAAGGGGTTTAACAAAGTGGTGCACGAAAAGCATTGCGCTACTTTGTAAATATGACGAAGGAGAATGGCCTCCTTAATGCCTCATTAGCATAAAAAAAAAAACTAGTGCGATGCTAAGAGGCGCTAGGGCCTTGTAAATCTGGCCCTTAGTGTCTTGGTCCACGAGGGCCACAGCCACACTCGTCTTAGCAGAGAAGTAAACATTTGCACAGTGGGAGATAGATATTAAGCCTATGGAACCAGCGAGATACCCTTCCGTACCTTGGAATCCATGCAGAGATGCAGACCAACAAGAAACAGCATCTTAAAAGGTACAAAAGAGCACACCTCCAACATCCAAACTATGGCACCTGAATTGAACATCCACCTTAACACTAGTAACCACAGAAAACGTGTCATGACAAAATTAGACGAAGAGCAACCAGTCTTGAATAGGGGCTTTTTAAGTCCCTCACTATCAACAAAAAGGTATTCACATACCTAACACTGAACCCCACATCAACCATGACCAGAGTGAGAACACAAACCAACTAACTCTAACATTGTGGCATGTGAAGGGATTAAAAAAATATCCAGAACACAGATGTGTTAAATTTAGTAATGACAGGAGATTTAAATTGCATGCAAGAAACTTGGAATCAGAGTTCACTGTCATTAGATGGTTTCAGGAACTACTCAAATGACCAGAAAAAAACACCCTACACAACAAAATCCAACATTTCAAGTGCTACCTATGGGAAGAGTTCAACTAGGATGTGAATTCAAGTCAATACTCATATTGAACATCTACCTGAATATATGTAAAGGACCCAAAGAGTAAATATTAAACATCTTCTTTGAGTCACTGGAGGACATTTTATGTAGATTCCCAACACACAAGCTTTTACTCATGGGTGGCTTTAACCTGAAACATCTGACGCAACAGAATTTGTACACCACTGGCCAACTAGAAAGAATGTGCAAACCGCAACAATCCAATAGGCTCACAATCTTTTCTCCCTCCATGAACTGCACTCGGGGAGTCATTCAAGTTTAAGTACCCTGAACTGTATTCTTACATTGAGCCTTCCATGCACACACTGCAGGCAACTGATAATTCATTAACAAATTGAAAGTGATCACTTCCCTTTAGTAGCACACTTTAATGTTATACACAGAGTTGGGATAAGTCTACCAATAATTGACACCTCCAATGGTGAAGAAATGTCTAAAGTGATGAAGAGAATAAAGTGGTGTAACTTAACAGAAGAGCTGTTTCAATTCTGGCAAACCAACTCAGACCAAACTTTAACCCAGCTAAGCACCAAAATGACTGAGAATCTCACAAGGAGACGGTCAAAGATTTGTGCTTCTATCTATATGAAATTAGAGGGCAAAGGTCAAAACCCTGAATTCTAATTAAATCACTTTTTCGGTAGCATGGATAAAAAAAACCTTGGTTAAAAAAAGAGGTCAGAAGACCCAATGCAGCCCTGAGGAAAGCCAACAGGACCTACAAGCAAGATGAAACAAACAAAAGTATGAAATCTATTGCAGTTAAAAGGAGGATATGCAGAAAGAGCCTCTGGGAGGCAAAGAAAAAATATTACGACAGGAAATGGCTAAAACTGAACTCATCATTTGGGGATATTAGTCAAATTTTTGGCATTATGTCAACAGCCTACAAGAAACTGTATACAAAAAAGGTAACAGTATATCACAGAAATTATAGCTTAATTACAAAAAAAGCAATATAAATCAACTGTAACGACCACAGAAGATACAGGGCTTCCTTTGGAGTCATGCCCTGCCTTGGGTCAAGTAAAAGAGAATGTTAATATAAATCTGGTAAAAAAATGCCCTCCAGTCAATTTGTGAAAATGGTGCGCCAGGCCCGAATGGCCTGCCTGGCTCTTTATTTATTATTTGGTCTAAGCATCTAACACCATTATTCTTTGCAGCTTATATGTACACGGATGTCTCCAATTTGTGGCGTGAATCAATATTTCATCCCATACACAAAAAAGAGGATTCAAACAACTCTGCCAGCTATCACTTAATAGCACTATGGGATGTTTAGGCTAATGCTTAAGCAAGAAGTTTTTGGAGGAACTTGAAAACTGAGCAGAAAAAGCCAACTTAATACCATACTATCGTATGGGGTTTAGGCAAAGTGCTTCGTCTACAGGCAATGTAGTCATACTCTCATATCTTGCTCGCAGACCGAATGACTCCCCAAGTCTCCAGTATTTGCATGCTTTGTGGACTACTTGGTGGCATTGGGTGGAGTACACCAACAAATTCTATGGAAGAAACTAGTGGATTGGGGTATCGCACCCCCCACCAAAAGCAATAATTGCACTTAGGTCAGCAAGTGGGCATGATTCACACTTGGTCGAAGGAATAGGGTATCTCCAAAAGTTTATACAAACAAAGGTATTAAACAAGACTGCATATTAGTCCCATTACTGTTTAGTCCCTGTATCGTGGAACTGCGGACTAAAATTGCAAATGCTAAGTCATTTCCTCCAAGCATCAGCTTGCATAAAATCCAAATACTACAATATGCAGATGATCCAGTTATTCTGGATCAAACAACAATTGGCCTGCAGCGATTGCTGGACCAGTTATTCCAAAACAATCAGAGTAATAATTTGGTGGCAAATGCAAACAAAGCTTTAGGAAACTTAAAAAGAAAACAAAGAAAGTCTGGAAAATGGGCCCATCCAGAATAAGATATACTAAAACATATTCGAGGTCATTACAACATTGGCGGTATAAGGCGCTTACCGCCGTGCAGAAGATCACCAATACACCGCCGCGGCCGGGGTAGACCGCCACAGCTATTATGACACACATCACGGAATCCGCCGAAATTCAGACACCCACACAATACCGCCACACCAAAGCTCAGCGAGAAACTGGCGGAAACACACCCTCCACCTCCACGCCAACAGAAACACGCCCATGCCATTACGACCCACGAATCCACGCGGCGGTCTCTCAACCGCGGTATTCCATTGGCGGTACACACCGCCGCGCTCAAAATACACACACATCTCCAAAACTCCGCCACATTGGACAATTTGAAATACACACACCTGACACACATACACACACCACTCCCACACACCCAATACTATATAAAACACACACCCACATCACCCACAAACCCCTACTAACAAAAATTCAGAGAGAAGGCCAGAGAGCCAGCACAGAACAGACAACCCCATCACACAGAGGCACACAACACCATCATCCATGCAACATCCAAGCACAAAACACCACATACCACTACACTCACCACACTCATCAACACATACACCACCCCACACATCACCTACACCACCCCAAGTCACGCCAAAGACACCCCCGCTTCTCCGAGGAGGAGCTCAGGGTCATGGTGGAGGAAATCATCCGGGTAGAGCCACAGCTATTTGGCTCACAGGTACAGCACACATCCATAGCCAGGAAGATGGAGCTATGGCAAAGAATAGTGGACAGGGTCAACGCTGTGGGACAGCACCCAAGAAATAGGGAGGACATCAGGAAGAGGTGGAACGACCTACGGGGAAGGTGCGTTCCACGGTATCCAGGCACCACATCGCGGTACAGCGGTCTGGCGGCAGACCCCCACCTCCTCCCCCACAACGAACAACATGGGAGGAGCAAGTCTTGTCCATCTTGCATCCTGAGGGCCTCGGAGGAGTCGTTGGAGGAATGGACACTGGTAAGTCTAATCTTAACCATCATACCCCCCACCCTACCTGCATGATATCACACACCCCCACCATCACACCCTCCCCTATCACCCCAAATCCTCACCTATCTACCCATGACACCAACCACCCATCCCAACCCCAAGACCTGCATGACATAACTAAGCATGGACACCCATCACCAAAGCATGCCAACTGCACAGACCCACAACACCCCCCAACCATCAGCACACAAGCCCCCACACAGGAATGCCTGCACTGGGGTTCACAAACACCCAACCATTGCACTCCATGAAACACACACATGCAATAATCATGTACTTATACCCCCGCAGGAACCCGAAGGAACATCACCACACCAGAGGGTCCAGACAACACCACTCCACCCCCAGAACAGGCCCACAGTGACGACAGCAGCTCTGCCCCACTGGATCTTGATGACCAGGCCGGACCATCGTGGGCCTCAGGACAGTCGGTTCCCCTTGCCCAGCCACAGCCCAACACCGAGCTTACACCCTCTGGTAACACCAGCACAGCACCCACCCAGCGGGCCCAAACCTCCCTACCCAGGACAGGTCAATCAGCGGTGTGTCCACCACTACAGGGCACCCAGGCGAACCCACCACCCCAACAACAACAGGGACCTGGGGTCAGTGGTAGTGGGCACACGGTCCAGGGGACGGAGGCACAGGAACACAGGGGAACTGCGAGGGCTGCTGTGCGACAGAGGGAGGACAGGCCAAGGGAACCAACTCTCAACAAGGCCCTCTCCTCCATCATGGGAGCATACCACCACTCCCAGGAAACGATGGCCACGGTCCTGGACAAGTTGCAGGAGACACTGCGTCTGCAGGAGGAACAATATTTGGGGTTCAGGGAGGAGCTCAGGACCATCGGCTCCTCCCTGGGCACCATCGTAGGGGTGCTGACGGACATTCAAAAGACCTTGAGGGACACCGTGGCACTCCAAGGGACCCCTGACACTAGCCACGACGATGAAATGCCCACCACCTCCGCCGGCGCTAGTGGACAGGACGCCCCGCCACAGGACCAACACACCAGCACCCCATCCCCTGCAGACGGACAACCACCACGCAAGCGGGCCCTGAGATCCAGGAACAGGACAGAGCAAGATGGCAAGACCCCTGCCAGGAAATAAGACCACCCTGATTGTCCCCCCACTGTCCCACTTTGTTACCCTGTCCAAATCGGAACTGACCTAGCTCCACTTCCAATGCCCAGATGTGCAATGTACCTGTGAGACTAATAGACTGGACTCTGCCGTGGACATTCCCCCACCATCACCCATCACCAGTTTACAACCCCCCTTAATTTTTTGAGCACTTAAATAAACACCCTTGAAACACTAAAAACAAATGGAGTCAGACTATGATTTGTAAATCTGTATTATAAATTACAGTTTCATAATGGGTTGCCCATTGGAAGGCTAACATACCTATGTCACACATCACAAGCCCTTCAAGGATGCAAACAGTTGACACGTAGGTTACCACACTTGTGAAACTGAAATGGAAGGGTACAACTCAATTAACAAATAGTGAGTGAAATGTAGGTACAGGATAGAGGTAGATGTGTGAAAGTTAATGTCATGGTAAAAATTTAAATGTTCTCACCTGTGTGTCACTGGAAATATTGCTGTATGACTGACTCCCTGTTGTCGTTTTCGTCTTCCTCAGCTTCATCCTCATCACTGTCCACAGGCTCCACAGACTCCACAGCTGCCACAACACCGTCATCTGGATCATCCTCCTGCAGAAAAGGCACCTGGCCTCGCAATGCCAATTTATGGAGCATGGAGCAGGCGATGAGGATGTCGCACACCTTCTTCGGTGAGTAGAATAGGGACCCACCTGTCATATGGAGGCACCGGAACCTGGCCTTAAGTAGGCCGAAGGTCCGTTCGATAACCCTCCTAGTCCGCCCATGGGCCTCATTGTAGCGTTCCTCTGCCCTGGTCCTGGGATTCCTCACTGGGGTCAATAGCCAGGAAAGGTTGGGGTAACCAGAGTCCCCCAATAGCCATACACTGTGTCTCTGGAGTTCACCCATCATATCAGGGATGCTGCTATTCCGCAGGATGTAGGTGTCATGCACTGAGCCAGGGAACATGGCACTTACCTGCGAGATGTACTGGTCTGCCAAAGAGACCATCTGGACATTCATTGAATGATAACTCTTCCTGTTCCTGTACACCTGTTCAGTCCTGCGGGGGGGACCAGAGCTACATGGGTCCCATCAATGGCACCTATGACGTTGGGGATATGTCCAAGGGCATAGAAGTCACCTTTCACTGTTGGCAAATCCTCCACCTGAGGGAATATGATGTATCTCCTTACGTGTTTCAGCAGGGCAGACAACACTCTGGACAAGACGTTGGAAAACACAGGCTGGGACATCCCTGATGCCATGGCCACTGTTGTTTGAAATGACCCACTTGCAAGGAAATGGAGCACTGACAGCACCTGCACATCAGGGGGGGTTCCAGTCGGATGGCGGATTGGTGACATCAGGTCTGGCTCTAACTGGGTACATAGTTCCTGGATTGTAGCACGGTCAAACCGGTTAGGTCACGATTAAATGTCTCTCTTCCATTGTCAACAGGTCCACCAGCGGTCGGTACACTGGAGGATTCCGCCATCTTCTCATATGTCCCAGCTGACGGTGCCTAAGAAGTACAACAGCGAAGAACCAGTCACTATTCCTCCAGGTATGTACCCACAGTTACACACAAGACTACAGCAGACACAAAACCCTTCCTGTATGTGTGTTGAGTGTAGGCCTCAGTATGTGTGACGCAGTTGAAAATGATTCCATGTGGGCCCCTGAAATGGCGGCTGCCTGACCTCTAAACTGGGACAATGGGATTGTGGGGTAACAGCGCTGGCGTTGCACACCGTCGCGGTAGGCGGTCGTAGACCGCGGCGCAATGCTGCATAGGTTAACATTGGACCCTATAGGTCCCAGGAGCCAATGAACAGGTGCGCCGGCGGTGATGATGCGCCCCGCCGCGGTCGTCACCGCTGGGGACGTCACCACCATTTTCTATCTGTTCAATCACTAGATACCTGACCTTCAACAGGAGAGGACCTACACTGCTAGTGCTGCTGTGACCTCGGTCTGGAAGCAACGATGGCTGCTGCGTCTGGGGAAAGGGCCCCTGCCTTCACTGCACAAGAGTTGGAGAAACTTGTGGATGGGGTCCTCCCCCAGTACATGCTACTCTATGGCCCTCCAGACCAACAGGTTAGTACACAGGGAGCACGTTGTAGGGGCTAGGCCTGGGTGGAAGAGGGAAGGGGGCAGAAGTCATACTACAGTAAAGCATGGGAATAAATGGGCCACATGGTCAGAGTAGGGAGGGGGCCACTCACATTGATGGTGCACTTGGTGATGACTGTTCCTCTTTCGTTGTGCATGTCATGTAGGTCAGCGCCCACCAGAAGAGGGACATTTGGCGTGCCATCGCCAAGGAGGTCCGGACCCTGGGGTCCTACCAGAGACGGGGCACCTACTGCCATAAGAGATGGGAGGACATTCACCGCTGCAGCAAGAAGACGGCGGAGGCACAGCTGGGGATGGCCTCCCAACGTGGGAGGGGTGCCCGTCGTACCATGACCCCCCTGATGTTCCGGATCCTGGCGGTGGCCTACCCGGAGTTGGATGGGCGCTTAAGGACATCACAGCAGACACAAGGGGGTGAGTACACTCTCATTCTGCAGACTTTGCGTGCAGTGGAGGTGTCTGGGTGGGGGAGGTGGGCTCTGGGTGTCCCTAGGCCAGGGCGAGTTAGGTAGGCAAGACCCCTCCGTAATGTAGGCCATGTGGCACTCTACCCCACCTCAGTAAATTATCAAGTTGAGGTATATTTGCCCCTGTGGCATCCATGTGCGCAGATTTCCACCAATGGCATGTAGGCCATATCCCAGAAATTGCATGTGCAGAGGGCAGGAGCACGGCGTTGTGCATGGGGCTGCTGCGTCTATCTTGTCCGCCAAAGGTAGCGGTTTGCCATGCACTAAAACTCTCTTTGTTCTGTCTCCTCCCCTTTTCCTGCTCTCCCAGGCATTTTGTAAATCAGCATCAACAGGCGGAGGTACAGTGGCACCGGAGCACGAGGGAGCTGCATCCCACATGGCCATGGAGGGCCACACCACGGACTCTTAATACACCAGTCGACCTTCACGTCGGCCACCGGATCACCAACCAGCGACACAGACTCGTCCGCCGATGTGAGCACCCCTGTGGTGGCGGCACCATCTGTGCGCTCCACTTCTACAGGTACAGCTGCCACCCCCCCTACCAGCACCGCCCTCCCAGCAGCCCCTCAGCATTCGCCCCGTGCCCGCTCACCCAGGAGGGTGGGCATCACCTTCGCCCCAGGCACCTCAGGCCCTGCCCCAGTCACCCCTGCTGCCCTCAGTGAGGAGGCCATTGACCTCCTCAGGTCACTCACTGTTGGGCAGTCTACCATTGTGAATGCCATCCAGGGTGTAGAAAGGGTGTTGCAACACAGTAATGCTTTCCTGGAGGGCATTCATTCTGGTCAGGCTGTCCTTCAGCGAACCCTGCATTCTCTGGCCTCAGCACTGATGGCAGCAATTGTCCCTGTGTCCAGCCTCCCCCCTCCAACTTCCTCCACCCAGACCCAATCCCCTGTACCCCAGCCCATCCCAAGCACACCTACAGACCAGCATGCACACAAGTCAACACCCAAAAGTAGCTCAGGCAAACATAGGCACCACACATCCCACAGGCACTCACACAAGCATCACACTCATACAGACACAGCAACATCCACTGTCTCCACTGTGTCCCCCTCCTCCTCTTCTCCCTCCTCCCTCCCAGTCTCGTCTACACACACACCTGCATGCACCACATCTACAGGCACTAGGACTTGCAGCAGAATACCCAGCACCACACGCCGCTCACCTGCACTCACCACCTCCACTGCCATTTACACGTCCCCTGTGTCCTCTCCCAGTGTGTCTGTGATGCCCCCTCCCAAAGTACCCAAACGCCGGCAATCACTCACCCAACATCCATCCACCTCACGACAGCCTCCAGTACCTGCACCTGCACCCAAAACAGCTAAAGTGACACCTCCTACAACCACCTCCTCTTCCTCCACTCCCAGACCCCCTCCAGCTACCCATCCCAGTGTTCGTCAGAAACTGTCCCTCTGTCAAATTGACCTTTTTGCCCCCACCCCCCCTCCAATTCATCAGTCGCGTCGTAGCGCCTCAGCAAAAAAGCCACCAGTACCAGTGGTGCGTGTTCCAGGTTTTTGGAGTGCACCGTCCACCAGGGCAGGCAGTAGGACCCAGAGCCAAGGCTCCGAAATTGGAGAGTGGACGACGGGACCGTGTCAAGACTCCTGGTGGGACAACAAGTTTAATGGGATCGAAGGCGATTGGTGAGTCAGCTGTAACTCCAAAAAAGGTGGGGAAGGTCCCAAGGAAGTCTGCCCAGCCTGTTGTGAGTGTCACGGCGGAGAAGTGCGCCATCATTTCCGGCAGTCCAGACACAACCGCCAGCACCGTCGTCACTGGTCCAGAGCCCACCGCCAGAGTCAGTGCCCAGGAGGGCCCAAGTATCGTAATGGGTCCAGAGCCCACCGCCAGAGTCAGTGCCCAGGAGGGCCCAAGTATCGTAATGGGTCCAGAGCCCACCGCCAGAGTCAGTGCCCAGGAGGGCCCAAGTATCGTAATGGGTCCAGATCACACCGCCAGAGTCAGTGCCCAGGAGGGCCCAAGTATCGTCACTGGTCCAGAGCCCACCGCACAAGACACAGCCCAGGAGGGCCCAAGTATCATCACTGGTCCAGAGACCACCGCACAAGACACAGCCCAGGAGGGCCCAAGTATCGTCACTGGTCCAGAGACCACCGCACAAGACACAGCCCAGGCGGTGCCAGGATGCCACAGCCCCACTGGGCAATGATGGAACGTCATGCCACACACCAATGTCCAGTATGGAGATCGTCATGCCACACACCAATGTCCAGTGTGGAGACCGTCATGCCACACACCAATGTCCAGTATGGAGACCGTCATGCCACACACCAATGTCCACTATGGAGATCGTCATGCCACACACCAATGTCCAGTATGGAGACCGTCATGCCACACACCAATGTCCAGTATGGAGATCGTCATGCCACACACCAATGTCCAGTGTGGAGATCGTCATGCCACACACCAATGTCCGTATCAGAACCGCCATGTCAAAGCACCGCGGAACAGTCCAGAACGGCCATGGCAAAGCACCGCTGAACAGTCCAGAACCGCCATGGCAAAGCACCGCTGAACAGGGCAAAGACCGCCATGGCAAAGCACTGCTGAACAGTCCAGAACCGCCATGGCAAAGCACCGCTGAACAGGGCAAAGACCGCCATGGCAAAGCACCGCTGAACAGGGCAAAGACCGCCATGTCAAAGCACCGCTGAACAGTCCAGAACCGCCATGGCAAAGCACCGCTGAACAGGGCAAAGACCGCCATGCCAAAGCACTGCTGAACAGTCCAGAACCGCCATGGCAAGCACCGCTGAACAGGGCAAAGAGCGCCATGGCAAAGCACCGCTGAACAGTCCAGAACCGCCATGGCAAAGCACCGCTGAACAGGGCAAAGATCGCCATGGCAAAGCACTGCTGAACAGTCCAGAACCGCCATGGCAAAGCACCGCTGAACAGGGCAAAGACCGCCATGGCAAAGCACCGCTGAACAGGGCAAAGACCGCCATGTCAAAGCACCGCTGAACAGTCCAGAACCGCCATGGCAAAGCACTGCTGAACAGGGCAAAGACCACCATACCAAAGCACTGCTGAACAGTCCAGAACCGCCATGGCAAAGCACCTCTGAACAGGGCAAAGACCGCCATGGCAAAGCACCGCTGAACAGTCCAGAACCGCCATGGCACAGCACCGCTGAACAGGGCAAAGACCGCCATGGCAAAGCACTGCTGAACAGTCCAGAACCGCCATGGCAAAGCACCACTGAGCAGGGCAAAGACCGCCATGGCAAAGCACTGCTGAACAGTCCAGAACCGCCATGGCAAAGCACCGCTGAACAGGGCAAAGACCGCCATGGCAAAGCACCGCTGAACAGGGCAAAGACCGCCATGGCAAAGCACCGCTGAACAGTCCAGAACCGCCATGGCAAAGCACCGCTGAACAGGGCAAAGACCGCCATGGCAAAGCACTGCTGAACAGTGCAGAACCGCCATGGCAAAGCACCGCTGAACAGGGCAAAGACCGCCATGTCAAAGCACCGCTGAACAGTCCAGACACCGCCATGGCAAAGTACCGCTGAACAGGGCAATGCACCGGGTAGGAATGAATGGCCCACCACATCAGGCATCCTTATCCCATGTGCAGCTGGGACAGTGACAGGACACTACCTTTCACGGGGAGACTCATCCAGTCTGGGCACTAGTAACCCTTAGTACCAGTATGGACCTGCATCGACTTGAGAGACTGTGGCTTTGCACTCCCCAGGATGGTACAGTGGGCAAGCCACCCACTGTATAGACTTGAGAGACTGTGGCTTTGCACTCCCCAGGATTGGACAGTGGGCAAGCCACCCACAGTAGAGACTTGAGAGACTGTGGCTTTGCACTCCCCAGGATTGAACAGTGGGCATGGAGCCCCGTCGTGGATCTGGCTTTGCATTCATCTGGCTGAGGTGCCCCCCCTTCCCTTCCCCCTGAGGTGCCTGTAGTGTTTCTATCTGATGCCCCGGCAGTGTTCTCTCGGATTTTGGTCAAGTATCTATTGTGGGCCTCGCCCATGCATTTTTGGACTGTTTGTGCACGGACATTGTTGTGTACATATCTGCAATACTTCTCTGATTATTTATGTAAATATGAGTGATTTTGGAATACATATATTTGTATATTTTTGTATGACATGTATATTGGCACATTATAATGTTTGCCCGAAATTCGCATTGTCTTTGAATTCTTCCGGGGGGATTGTGGGTTGTTACTGTTCTTTTTGTGACTGCATTGGTGTGTATGTTGTACTATGCGAGGGTGGGGGTGTTTGGTGGGTGTCCCCCTAGCTTTTGCCTCCCCCGTGTTGTAGGTGCAGTACTCACCGGTATCTTCTGCGCCTACGTCGCTGTTGGTTGTGAAGGAGCAGAAAGACAAGGGCAGGTAGTATTTGGAGTTCCGGCTCCATGGAGTCGTCGTTCCTCGTGGGATGTGTAGAAGGTGAGGGTTTTCCCATAGCAAAAGCTGTTTCCGCCGTGTTTTTATCCACGGTGAATCTGCCCCGGAAAAGGTGGCGGATTGGCCTGTTGTGATACTGTGGGCGGTACATTGTCTCCCGCCTGTCTGTTAGCGGTGACCGCCGCGCTGCTTGTCTGTACCGCCGTGGCGGGCGGTGTGTTAAAGTGGCTGTCTTTGTTGGCGGTTTCCGCCAGGGTCATAATTCCCTTTTTTTGTCCGTCTGACTGTTTGCGGTATTACCGCATCTTTAACACCGTCCGCCAGGGTTGTAATGACCACCATAGTTATCTTGGCATCTGGCTAGCTGACTATGGTTGCGTATACACATTTAACATCAATAGGAACCAAAGCACAAAATTTAATATTTGCCATATGCAAAATAAACACTGTACCATATAGTTCATCCACAGAGCCTATAAAAAGAGTAATCAAGGACAAAATTATTCCCAAAATTTTGTATGGCCAACAAGGTTTTTCATTGAAAATTGACTCCATGCTGAACTGATTACAAACAGTTGTCTACAAAAGGATTTGCCAGCTACCTCATTACATCAGACTTGCTCAGATATGCCTGACATTAGGTTTGGCACAACAAGAGCTTGCATGCACGTCTCAATTTCTTAAGCACTACCATCAGATATTCCATGCCAAAGCAGGATCATTGAAAGTAGTATTGCAACACATTTTTATTGGCCCAGTTAGTAACTGTACCAGATGTCTACACGTGGCATGTGCTAATCAAGCCCTTGTTCTAGAGACAATAAAAGCCAGTAACTTGTCATACTTAGCATAGAAGTAATTGATGAAAAAAGTGGTTATGGCAAAATACAGGGAGGTTAATAAAACACCTTGCAACTTCAGGAACAGTTTAAATCCATCCATCCATTTTAGGAAATGAAATGTTTACAACACAACTTGAAAGTTTCACTAAGTAGGGAATGCCGGAGAAACATTTTGGTTGCAAGATCTCTGGCCCTCTCGATTAAAGACAATCATCAGCAGAGGCATGGATCAACAACAACCTCAAAGTGTAGATTCTGCTATTACAAGAACACGTTTTTTACCCACCTACTCTTCTGCTGCCCAAAATTTGGAAACTCTTGTTGCACCCACTTGAAACCTATGTTTTTAGCAAATTGGAGGTGGACTTGCAAGGAGAACATATCACTTAGTCTTACATCTTCAGAAACTACAGTTGTGGCCTGATACGGGAAATATTTTAAAATAATATTAAGCTTATTTAAGAAAGGGTCTTAAATGCATTGTATTAAATAATATTAAATCACCTGACAGATTTAAGATCTTAATGTATATCACTTGTCTTCTGTTCATGGTTTAAATCATATCAGAATTACTGACTGATTTATGGAGGCTAAAATCTTAAGGTGGAAGACAGTTTTCTCTTGGAGCCTCTTGCTAGCCTATGCAGTGTTGTATTTGATGTTATGGTGATGCTTAGGATTTGTATGGCTCGCGATTTTAATTCAATAATAAGTTACTTGACTGGTTGACTGACATTTCAGTGGCTTATGATCTGTTTGCACCACAAACCCAGTGCCAAACTATATGGGTGGAACTTATGTAAGACCCACACAATGGCAAATCACTCTTTAATGGACAACCAGTTCTGCTCTCTGAGTAGTAACATCCTACTAATAAAGGCTACCTTCTCTGCCTTTGTCATCCAGTAGAACTAACTCAGCTTCAACTCCTTTGTCAGAGGCATCCTTCAATACAATGAAAGGCAGGTGCTTTCAGTACTGGTGCAGTGCATAATGACTTCTTCAGTTCCTCAAATGCCTTTTCACACTCTGCATTCTATTTTACCTTCCTGGGCTGCTTCCTATGGACAAAGCAGTGCATGGGGCACTTCCATAGTTAGCCACAAAGTTTCTATAATATCTGGTTAGCCCTAAAATGGCCCTCATTTCAGTTTTGGTGGTGGGTACCTCCCACTCCATCACAGACTGAATTTTGTCATCCAACGGGTGTATCCTTCCATTCTCTACCTCATACACAAGGTAGACTACAGAGAACTGCCCCACCTAACACTTAGTTGCCTTGATGGTCAGTTTCACCTCCTGTATCCTTGTCAACACCTGTTCTAGGTGCCTCTAGTAGTCCTCCTATGAATTGCTGAATACCGCAATATCATCCAAGTTAGGCACATAGAGCTGTTTTGCGAGAACATGTTTCACCAGGCGCTGAAAAGTGGCCAGAGCATTTTTTAGCCCCTAGTGCATCACTTTAAACTGATACAGCCCCTCTGGCATAGAAAATTCAGTCTTCTCCAAAGCATTTGCTGCCAAAGCGATCTGTCAATATCTACTGGTCAGATGCAAGGTTCTCAAGTTCTTTTCAGCACCCACCCAATCCACAAGTGTATCCGCTCTGAGGATTGGATAGGCATCAGTTTTTGTGACCTCATTGAGTGCTCGGTAGTCCACAGTCGCAAATCAGTAGACCTTTGCTTTGCTCCATGAACCACAGGATTATGCCAAGGACTACCAGATCTCTCAATGGATCACAGGTCCAACATTCTGTCAACTTTCACCTTAATGCAACCCTGAGCCTAATCAGAAATTTCTGCACATTTGTTCCTTCACTGGCAGACTGTTGACTGTTTATTTGTCATGCACACAGACAGATGTCAACCCTAGAGCCAGAGAGAAGAGGTTGGAAAACCGTTCCAACATCTCTCTACATTCTCTCTTCTGCTCACGCGTTAACTCAGGGGCTAACTGAAACCTTTCCATGGTGTCATCCTTCATGGCACTATGCAGTAGGTCATGAAGAGGCTCACTGTCTTCCTCCACTTTCTCATGCTATAGCCATGCCATTCACTGTGTAGTCTCTCTGGAGGTATGCCATAAGCCTGCTTACATGGAACACCCTCTTGGGCTCCTTTGTGGTACCTGTGTCCACCAAGTAGTTTACCTCGGACACTTTATGAACTACTTTGTATGGCTCTATCACCTCCTGACATTCCTGATAACCAGTCAGAGTAGCTTTCTGATCATACCAGTCCTTCATCAGCACTTGGCTAACCTGAGGGTTTTCCTTCAGCTGACTCATGTATTAGGCCATCAACGTACTGGGGCCAATCACATAGTCCACCACATCCTTCTGTGGAGGTTCTGAGGTTCCTTCTTACTCTTCTCTTACTAAGGTGAGTGGACCCAAGCACCGGATGTCATACAGAAGTTCAAAGGGACTGAACCCTATGCCTTTCTGTGGAGTCTGTTGGTAGGAAAACAAGAGACATGGCAGGAGAAGATCCAATTTCCTCTTGAGGATCTCTGGCATAGTTCCCATCATGGTTTTTTGTGTCTTGTTAAACTACTCCAACAAACCATTGGTTTGTGGGTGGTACACCACAGAGAAGTGGTGTGTTACACCAGCTTGCTTCAACATTCCCCAAAAAGAGATGAAGATGGTTCCCTAGTCCGACATTATCATCCTTGAAAATCTGACCCTAGAAAAAATCCTTACAAGAGCTTTTGCTAACACCTTTGCAGTCATACTCTTCAGAGGTCACAAACAGATAGGAGCACACCTGCCTAACATCCCAGCAAATAATCTGCCCCATTGCATCATGATAAATGTAGTTTCCTCAAAAAACGAACTCAGTTACTTTTAAATATTTCACCTCTAAATAGGTGCAGCCTTTGCTGTGCATCTCTGGACACATGTGTTTCTGGGTTAATCCCTTCTTCAGCAGAGAACAAGTTTGCGGGGTGCTGGAAATGCTGCCATTAATCATCCGGTTTCAATACCTCTTCACTGGCATGCTCCAGAGCTCGTCAGCCCAGTGGCTCAAGGGAGCCTTTTTAAAGTCACAAACAGTTAGGAGCACACCTGCCTAACATCCCAGCAAATAATCTGCCCCATTGCATCATGATAAATGTAGTTTCCTCAAAAAACGAACTCAGTTACTTTTAAATATTTCACCTCTAAATAGGTGCAGCCTTTGCTGTGCATCTCTGGACACATGTGTTTCTGGGTTAATCCCTTCTTCAGCAGAGAACAAGTTTGCGGGGTGCTGGAAATGCTGCCATTAATCATCCGGTTTCAATACCTCTTCACTGGCATGCTCCAGAGCTCGTCAGCCCAGTGGCTCAAGGGAGCCTTTTTAAAGTCACAAACAGTTAGGAGCACACCTGCCTAACATCCCAGCAAATAATCTGCCCCATTGCATCATGATAAATGTAGTTTCCTCATAAAACGAACTCAGTTACTTTTAAATATTTCACCTCTAAATAGGTGCAGCCTTTGCTGTGCATCTCTGGACACATGTGTTTCTGGGTTAATCCCTTCTTCAGCAGAGAACAAGTTTGCGGGGTGCTGGAAATGCTGCCATTAATCATCCGGTTTCAATACCTCTTCACTGGCATGCTCCAGAGCTCGTCAGCCCAGTGGCTCAAGGGAGCCTTTTTAAAGTCACAAACAGTTAGGAGCACACCTGCCTAACATCCCAGCAAATAATCTGCCCCATTGCATCATGATAAATGTAGTTTCCTCAAAAAGCGAACTCAGTTACTTTTAAATATTTCACCTCTAAATAGGTGCAGCCTTTGCTGTGCATCTCTGGACACGTGTTTCTGGGTTAATCCCTTCTTCAGCAGAGAACAAGTTTGCGGGGTGCTGGAAATGCTGCCATTAATCATCCGGTTTCAATACCTCTTCACTGGCATGCTCCAGAGCTTGTCAGCCCAGTGGCTCAAGGGAGCCTTTTTAAAGTCACAAACAGTTAGGAGCACACCTGCCTAACATCCCAGCAAATAATCTGCCCCATTGCATCATGATAAATGTAGTTTCCTCAAAAAACGAACTCAGTTACTTTTAAATATTTCACCTCTAAATAGGTGCAGCCTTTGCTGTGCATCTCTGGACACGTGTTTCTGGGTTAATCCCTTCTTCAGCAGAGAACAAGTTTGCGGGGTGCTGGAAATGCTGCCATTAATCATCCGGTTTCAATACCTCTTCACTGGCATGCTCCAGAGCTCGTCAGCCCAGTGGCTCAAGGGAGCCTTTTTAAAGTCACAAACAGTTAGGAGCACACCTGCCTAACATCCCAGCAAATAATCTGCCCCATTGCATCATGATAAATGTAGTTTCCTCAAAAAACGAGAGGTACAGCTTCAGAGTAGCTGGTGGTGTGATCGACCACAACAAAGATGTACTTTTTGCCAGACTGTGAGAGGTGGTCAAATGGACCAACTATGTCTATTCCCATCAGTTCAAATGGAACACCTAAAATTCCCCTCCTGTCTCACCACTCATCTAGCACGCTGGGCATGTTTTACATAACCTCTCTGTCTCTGCAGCTCCCTGGTCAGTAGAACAGAGGATCTAACCAATCCTGTTTTTTTTGGAATCCCCAACTGTCGTGCTGAGGGCACTTTAATGGCCAGTAACAACAGGAACTCCCTGCGTTCCAATGGAACCACTAGCCTCTTACTAGCTCCTGGCTCAGGATTTACTGGTTGACTAGAGAGCAGACCATCCTCCAAGCCAATATAGGCACTGAATTAAGAGCCCCTAGTGTCTCCTTGTGCCAAATTAGCGTCATTTTCTTAAGCTAATTTGGCCTAACGAGGCCAAAATCGCTGAGCCAAATTTACAAAGTGGTTCACAGCATGCATTGCGCCTCTTTGTAACCCTTTGCGCTACTTTAGGCCTTCGCCAGGCACAATGTATGCAAAGGGGGCATTCCTCCGTTAGGAGGCTGAAAAAATGGTGCAAAGAAATCTAAGAGATTTCTTTGCTTCATTTTTTTCAGCACTTTTAACATCTGCTCAGAGCAGGCATTGAAAGGAGGTACACCATTGTTTATAAAGGGCCTCAATAGGCCTTGCAGGATTAGCATCAACATTTTTTACACTAATTCTGCAAAGCTCCGAACTAGCGTAAAAAAAATTGATGCTAGTTCCCCTATCTACCGCCATGGGGCACCATATTTTAGATACAGCGCACATATGGTGACATTAGGGGGCACTAAGGGTTGCAAGAAAAGTGGCGCTGCACTGGGTGCAGCACCACTTTTCTTAAATCAGGCCCATAGTGTTTTTAACCACTCATTTGCTGACCTGATTCTAGGATTCCTTTTAAAGTCCAACTTGCGAAGGGCACTCTTTCTGTGACTGTTGGCATCTTCCCGGGTAGGCCCCCAGCAGTTAAGAAACCCTGCAGCTCTGGAAGTGACTCAGAATCCAGCAGCTGTTCTGCTTAGGGAACCTCATCATCCCCTCCCTCTGAAGCAGAAGCAATGATCTCCAAGCTACTTTGTCCTGGTCCCTGCAAATAAGAGATGATCTCAGCCTCACCTGGAGATAGATGTGCAGCCTGTACTTTGGTTAACACAGCTCACGTGGTCCAAGCCATGAAGGCCTCTAGCCCTGGAACCAAACCTAGGGCAATCAAATCACTGTCTAAGAGAGATCCAGATTCTTGCTGTTCCCTTACCCTGACATCGATCATGGCAGTCTTACCACTGAGCTCAATCTCATTGCTGGCAAGTGGATACTCCATACCTTCTCCATTTGCTACCAATCCTGTATGTTTGGTCACAAGGAGTATCTCCCCAGGCTTAAGGTACTTCCTGTCAACCATAGTGCGGAAGGATCCAGTATACTTCAGGGCAAATACTGGACATCAAATGAAAATAACTTCCTGCACAAATCCCATAATATTAGGATTCATTTGTTTCAGAGCATCTGGGTCCCTCTCCCAAATGTCCATAGGTCCTTTTCAGGTACCTTCCACCACATGTAACACTCTCGTTATCATGGGTTTTGCTGGGTCAACTTCCTTCTCTTGACAATCTCTCTTATAAAGTCCCACCTCGTGGCACTTCAGACAAGTCACCTCCTCGGACTTAGTTATCTCATTATGCTCCTTCCCGAATATACCATTACCATTCATATGTTTCCTGGGCCCTCCTTAAGTCCAATGAGAATTACCCTGGCCCTTACCGTTGGGTTTGTAACCAGTCTTTAGAGAGTTCTCATCCCCCATTGGCTCATACCTATGTAGCTCCTACCCTTTATGAACTCTGTTAGCCAATCACTTATCAGTTAACACTGCAAGTTCTGTTGGAGTCCCTCTTTGTGAGATCAGAAAGGTATTGCCTAAGGAAGGTAGAGCCCTCTTCCTTGAGTTGCTCTGTCACCATCAACTGGTTAAGGGAGTGAAAATCCTTGGCCTCCATGCCTCTTACCCACTCATTCTAATCAAGTAATACCCCATGAATCCAAGTCTCAAATGGATCTTCATCTGCTCCTTGCAGTCGCAGAATCTCTGAAGGTATTGAACTGGATTCAGCTCAAACCACCTAATTTGAGCTTCCTTCATTTGCTCATAGTCTATCCGGTCTGCCCCAAGCATCATCCCAGTGACACGCCATCCCTTCCAATGCATGCACCCTGTTACAACAGCTAGCTTAGACACCTCATTTAAGGCCTGTGCTTTACAAATGACCTTAAAGCCCAAAATACCCTGACCATCCAAATACACAACATGGCCTGAACTGGAAGTAGAGTCACTAATCCCTGATGGAGTTGTTATTTTTGCCATCCTACATTTCTCTCTCTGAAAGGCTATCTTTTCCAGCTCTCTTGCTTTTTCCTTTTGTTCCTCCTCCCACTCTCTCAATTTTTTCTCCTTTCTCTCTGATTCTTCTCTCTCTCTCTCGCAATTACTCTTCCGAGGCCCATTTCCTCTCGAACTCTCTGGCTTTCTCATATTCCTCAGCCTTAGCTTCCTGAAATGTTCAACTGTAACCTCAAGGTCTATGCAGGACTCAATCCACCCAAGGGATTCACTGCTTCAATTGGAGACTGTGGTGCCTTAGAAATTGAAGGTAGTGTACACCCCTGACATATTCAGAAACCAAAGGTGTTAAGTGTCTTGGTGGAACTCCAGAAATGCATCAGGGGATACACTCGGATTGTGTTTGGGATATATCTGTCCTCAGGGTATCCTAGACCCCTAATCCCCAGTGCTCCTTTTCTGGGCTCCTTCCATGATTCCCTTCCCAGAGTCTAGTACAACCTCATCCATTTCACCAAGTATCTCAAACTGGTCCTTAATGAGATTAGCAAGGATCTCTCTGTCCCTACTCCTGGGAATCCTCCCAGCACCTGGCAGGCACAAACTCTATTGAGCAGTGCTATCAGTGCTTTGCACCGATCGGAGCTGCTCTTACTTGCCAAAAACAAGGTAAGTCATTCTTCCCCTCTAGGGAGGGGGGAAATTCGATACTCAAGCTCCCGACTGGAGCCTAGTGAGGGTGCAACATCTACGGAGACATCCTTACGATCCTCCAGGAATCAGTCAGGTAAAGGTGTCAGCGTGAAGTCTTGACCTGATGGTCACAGCAATAATCTTTCTGTCCAGACAATGGCCTGAACTCTTGGCTACAGTGGTACTGAGAGCCGCTCCTGCAATATTGGGTTGCTGATACAAGGCGGACACATGTCTCAATGATCCTGGCCCAAAAAGTTCCACGGTGTCCCTCTCTGGCATATGAGGTCACCACAACAAGAAGGTGCATGCTTAGCATTACCTGCTTGCGCTCCTTCCATGGCTTAGGTTACAGCAGCCACCTCTTGACATGGGGGGGTCTCCGGATTGTTCTTAACCACGTGCAGCAACCCTGCCAGTGCGCAGCTGCTTTCCTTACACCTCGCTCAAGGAGTCCTGACTAGTGCTCTGCTCACGGCTATAAGAGCCACTACTAGTATACGGGAGCCATCAACCGCAATCTGCACAAGGGCAAAGACCTGATGGGTGCGGCAGCCGTCACCTCACACCTCATACTAGGAGTCCAATCGGCAGGACCTTACTCTCTCCAAAGCTCTTCTCATGCAGGGCACACTGGCCTTGGTAAGCAGACAGGTGCTGGTGTACCAGGCTCCAGGGCAGGTGGTCATGGTTTCCTTGGGTGATGTCCCTTCACCCAGCAGGGAGACTGGCAAGCCTGGGCCCCCATTTCTTGCAATTTAGATTTGTCTGCTGGTCCTGTGGAAGGACTCATTTCATGGATCGTACCATTAGCCATGAAGGCCAGCCGTCAAACCTTTCAGAAACAAACCCTCAAAGCAGGAGTTTGTTTTGTAAAAACAAAAAAAGCTAATGACTCTCACACTATGGGAGATTTGTTCCAGGGTATGCGGGTCATTATTGTTTTTCATGAGCATTACTTTCAGGACTTTTGTGGTACGACAGACAGGAAAAAAACTACTTTTCACCATCCATCCTAAATGTGGCAGATGGATAAAGGTCTTTTTTTCTGGAGGCTCTGTGCTCTGTTAAACCATCAGAGGAAGTTTGTCCTCCAAACTCTAAATCAAGCCCACATTTTGCTGACAAAAACAGAGCATGCATTAGGAGCAAAAAGACTGGGGCCCCGCTTAGACTGGGGTGGGACTTCATCCCCCAGACTGCCTTGCTGCCGGCCCTCCGCTTTGTGACTCGTGCTTTTAAGTGCCATCGGACCTCGCAGCGCCCATCTTCGCCCATCATCTCCTGACAGAGGCTGGGCATCTTTATTTAGCTGTTGAGAAGTATGTTTTTGCTCCAGATTTGTGTTTTACACTTTTGAAGCTGGTATGGATATGGGGAAACGCAAAGCTGTGGACGCTCCTGCACATATCTGTGGTTCAAAAAATCCAAGAAACGCCCAAATAATAAGACCAGCTCTTTGGACAATCAGAAATTATCACCTTAGAAGACATTGATACTCTAATTGAAGAAGTAGAGGCCATTTTGAGAAGTAATACTAATATTTCCCCTGCAAACTGTGGCAGCTTAGCCAATAAAATTCCTGATATTTTTTTTAAAAGGCCACAGTTGTCCAAATTCCCAATGGAGTCTGGTCAAAAGGAAGCAACTCAACTCATAAGATCAGGCTTATCTCCAGTGCCGGCCACCACCCAGTGCAGTGGCCTGGACACATCATTGTGTGATATAGATGGCTCTGCTGCAGGAGAAGAGGCCCTCTGTCCCCCTCTAAGCCCTGAGGTCCTGGTGGTCCCGAACATTTTGTGCTCTAATTGGTATGGCCCTCTGGCGGAGACTGGGGGGCTATGTCTACTCTTGCACGCATTGGAGCTTCTTTTGATGATAATGTCTTGACCAACACATGCTTGGGCACGAGAAGGCCATCAATGCTGTGTAGCAATTCTGAACTGGCATCTGTTCACCAGAAACTGGATGAAGTTAATAGCCTGGTGTTAATGCTGTTGAATAAAATAACGAGGGAACCTGATCAGATCTGTGAGTGTAGGTGTTCGAGGCTAAGTATTGGTGGGACCTTGCCCGTTTTAGGGGGAACGTCCACAGGCACTGTTGTGCCCAAACTTAGGCTACTAACTGGCAGCCATTTCTCGGGGCCTGCTATTAATCTCCCTTCTGTTAGTTCTACCAATTCATCTGCTCCCCAGACCGAAGTAACACGGGTCCCATTAGAGGCAGGCAAGCTAAGTGTAGTCTTGACGCTAAGGGCAGGAATTATGCTGAGTTAGGCAGAGCTGATGAAATTCAACCAGTGGAGTATATTAGGGGCCTTCATGGGGCGGTTGGTACTCAGGTGCCAGCTGGAGAAGTTACTCCAAGAACATACCAAATTAGGTTATTAGATTGCGCCCCCTAACAGTCCGAAGTAAGATTGCTAACAACTAAGAAACAGGCCCAAGGCCCGGGTAGACCAGGAGGCACTATCTTTATGGTCGTGGTACCAAAGTTGACATTAGGGACTATGGAAACACAGGATTCCCTGATAAACAAGGTAATTTACTGGTTGAGAGTCCAGCGTAACTGCCTTTCTGTTGTCCAAGCAGAGGTTGGAAGACACAGCCAGCCAGGTTCAAATTTTTATTTTATTTCCATTGTTCTTGTTGACAAGTAGCAAATAATCTTATTGACTTTGAATTTAGTCCCCCCCTAGAGGGGTTGGTATTAAATTAAAATTCTCCCCGCAAGCCATCAGTTCACCCACTATACGTAGGGGGGCAGTAGGAGAGAAGTGCGATCCTAGTCATAATCATGCTCCGGCATTGGTAGCTCATAATCTCCCCTTACCTTCAGATGTCGACTGACTATTCACTGATGTCTCTCCAATAATTCTAGCAGTGGCTTCTTTAGTCAGGTGCAGGGTGTCAGACAGGTCTGTCAACTGTAGGGAAGTTCAGCGACATGGGTTTAACATCTTGGAAGATAGTACCAAACTATATATTATGTCCTGGAATCTAGCTGGCCTGGGAAATAAACTAGTGGACCCAGAGTGGACCGCCTACATAAATGACCAGGGTATATGCTTATTCCAGGAGACTTGGGCTAAAGGCCCGGTCCTCCTGGATGGTTTGCTGTCTCATTATGTGGTGGCACAACCTGCAGAAGGGGGCAGTGGCTGGGCCAAGGGGGCCCTATTGACATTGATAAATAAGAATTTGCAATGTGATCATTCAGTAATAAAAATAGAGTCCCCTTACATATTAGGTGTGTAGCTTAAATTTAATTTAGGCTTTAAGGTAATAATAATCAATGTCTATGCTAGGTCAGTGTCGTAGGGAGTAGAGTCTCAGACTCTGGTCCAGCTAACTGAACATATTGATACCTTGCATTATTCTATTAAACTAGTGGTTGCGGGGATAGGAATTGTACATTTGAACCCTCTCCTATAATTTGTGATCTAACTGTGGAAGTGGACGAATATTGGGGTATTCCACAACTGACGGGTGAACGATTGTATATTTGCTCTCGTGTCGCCCTTCATTTGACATCACTGTCTCTTAAGCGAGGGCTGAGGGCATGTAATGGTCATACACGATCTGATCTAAGCATCACTCCAACCTTCAAGCGTGGGAAGTCCACTAGTGTTTTTGATTATTTTCTAGTGGATGTTAGGATGTGGCCCATGCTGGAAGATATGAGGGTTGATTTTCGTCATGACAGTGATCACAATCCTCTGATTCTTACCTTGCACAGTGTTGAATTTAGAAGGTCTCAGAATACCTGCTACACTTCAGTCCCGAGCTATTAGTGGTTAATAATTACAAATGTGTTAGCTGGCCAAAAGTAATGTCTAATCTGCACCTACTTAAGGAGATCTATAAATTGTTTGTTGATGCCATGGTGAACTATGGAGGGTACGAGGTTAGAAATTTCCCCATTCTTAACATTCATGAGACACTGTTATCAGAATTACTGAATATTTTTTATAGGAAAATTACCACCTAGCGATCGGCTGCCACGAACAAAACAAAGGAGTGGTTTAACAAAGGTTGCTCTAAGGCCAAGTTAGCACTAAAGTTAGCCATTGCGTCTCATTCACAGGGGGCGATTGGAACAGCCAGAAATGCCTATTATAGTGCTATAACACTAGCAAAGAAAAGTTGGGAAGACTCAATCTGGTAGAACCTGCTTGATGCTACTAGGCGTACCGATAATGTGACCTTCTGGAAATTACTCTCCAATAGACACAAAGAGGGTGGGAGCGCTATTCGTACTCACATTCAACCAGAGAGTTGGGTGAAACATTTTTCCAATCTTTATGCTCCACTCTATGATATTTTTATCCACGACTCCCCCCCATTACAGTCGGATGAGATGCACTCACTGTCAGGTGGCACAGGGGCGAAAGTGTGCAATTACGATTATAACAGTCTTTACTCTGGGGGAAACTATAGTCGCAATTGACTCCTTGAAAGCATCTAAAGCCCCAGGTCCAGATAAGATACAGGGGGATTTGTATAAGTCTGATCCGGAAATTTGGTCCAGTTTTATCAATATGTTATCCAATGCAATAGCAGCTGGGGGTCCAACGCCCAGCACCTGGAAAGGGGCCGAAATAATACCTATTTATAAGAAGGGTGAAGTGAGTTCCCCCGCTAACTATAGGCCCATCAGCCTTATCGACAGCCTTAAAAATGTTTTTGCTAAACAATTACTTGATAGGCTGTTGGATTGGGTTGAAGTCCATCATGTGATGTTCCCCCTTCAGGCGGGCTTTCGTTTCAAAACCAGCATGGTGAATCAAGTCCTTTGGTTGGCACTTCTTTACTGGAAGTATGTAACCCTGGCAAAACAAAACCTATACGTTGCTTTTGTGGACCTTCGGTCTGCATTTGATTTGGTCCCCAGAGAGAAATTGTGAGATGTCTTACACAATATAGGTGTTCCAGGGAACATAATCCATCACCTACAGCGTCTACAAGAGGGCACATATGCTCAGATGAGATGGGGTAATCAGGGTGAACTACCAGACCATATCCCTATCCAGTGGGTGGTCAGTCGAGACTATGTCCTGGCACTAACACTATTCGCCCTATATATAAACGAGGTGGTCCAAGCTGTGTCTTTTTGCCAGAATGGTGCTCCCACCTTAAACGCTCAAAAATCCCTATAAGGCTTCAATGGGGCTCGAGACCCTTGTAAATAAGTTTACTGCGTTTTGTGCTGATCGTGGGTTGGAATTGAATGTTAGCAAAAACAAATTGATGGTGTTTAGCCAGGGGCCAGCCACAAGATGCACGATCACTGTAGCCGGGGTTCCTTTGGGTAAAGTCAGTTCAGGAGTTTATTTAGGTGTTACGATCTCTAATAAGCTGCATTGGGAGGATCAGATTAGTAAAAGCGTCTCCCTATTCCAACATAGATCAGGAGCCATTATGCGCTTACACAAAAGCACCGACACAAAAGCCGTATCTCGTGCTATCAAGTTCTATTTGACAAAAGCACAACGCTGCCTATGGCGCTGAGTTGTGGGGCTTTTGCAAAACCCAAAAACTGTCTGTGAGTGAACACTGTTTTGCGAAAGCACCACTTGCGTGTTCAGGTAGAACCCCCTGGTTCCTATCTTTCTGGATCTTGGTTTTAATCGTATCTCAGATATGTTAGCCCTATGACCCTTTACTTTATTGGGTAAGGATCTGGACACTCTGGAGCTTATTACTTATAGGGACTCACTTCTTGATCTTTTGGATAGACCAACTGCAGCCTCTATTCCATGGTTTAGGCATGTGCATATTTTTTTTCATACTTTGGGTCTCTGGAGATATTGGGAGAATCCACAGGACCTAGGGAAGGCTCAGAAGCAATCTTTGATGTTAGCCTATTGGTCCCAGGTCAGGAAGAACTATCTCATGGGCGGTTGACCAATCAATTTCTTGATTTCAAATGGTGCCCCCAGTAAGAACCCTTTTTGGAATTCATCCCCGACTCCTTAGGAAAGAACCTGTATGTCCATTTTCGGAATGGGTGTTTGCCGCTAATGACTTTTACCAGTAGCTGGAAGGCACTGCCAGTAACTAACCGATGCCCAGGCTATAACGGTGCCCGAATCAGTTGAAAATTTTCTGTTTTTTTGCACAGCTTACGCTTTTGCACGATGTAAGTTCATTCGCCTAATTTGTCAGAACATGGGCATCAGACAACATGTTCCCTCCCTTTGGATTTTAAAGAGTGACACCTCAATTTTTTTGGTTCATGCAGTTAGCAAGTTCCTTGTGGCTGCATGGCACACACGTACTCGTCTTTTAAAAAATCTGTAATTTATATATTCCTTTTTATAAATATAAATATGATTGATTATTGGGGCTAATTATCTATGTTTTAGGCTAAGGACTTGGCGAAACAATAAATTTTTTCTGATAGTACTGTCTGATGTCCTTTTTTTAAATTGTTTTTAGCTTATTTATTTGTGTAATCATTTGGAGTATTATGGTTGTATGCTTTGATAGTTTTATGACCGAATAAAGCTTGTGCATGATGACACATCAATATGGTAGATTCTATCCCATTGGCTCATCTTTTAGAAATAAAAACATTTTTATAAAACCTCCGACCTTCCCAATAAAATGTTGATTTTCCATATTTTTTGTTTGTGACCTTAATAAAATAAAAACAATTGGAAGAAAGAAGTAATTTGCAGTTCGTGCATATGGTATAGTTTCCTTGGTGAAACAAAGTCCAGGGAGAAAAAGGCACAAGTGTTTTTGAACCTCGTTTTGGTAGCAAGGAACATACAATCTGCCCAAACTGGTCCATTGTCAGTTCAGGGGCCTGTGTTGTTAACTTCGTGGTAGGCAAAACGGAATTTCACAGACTTTTGTAGGAATTAGCTTCTGCATACACCGCTACTCATCTCGAAACCTGGTGACATCCAGAAAGTAGAATTGTTGTGACTGCAGGAAGGGCCTGTCAAATGATTCAGTAAATCACTGTGTTTGTCACCATTTCTCCAAGAGTTATGGTGTTAGAACTAACAGGTAGCCTTGGTGCCTACAAGTCTTGAAAACTTTTTGAGGTAGAAAGGTCACAGAAATCGAATTTGAACAACATTCTGTCCATGTATTGCTAAATAGTTTATGAGTTAACATTTTTCATTTGTGACTGGAATATTAGCGGGACCTCTAACTCCTTCCCTTATTTATTTCATTTGTTTTAAAGCTCTCGGGCACATTTCCCAAAAAACAAGAAGAAAACACAGGATTGTTTCAGGGAATACGTTCATTGGTTTTTGAGTATCTTCTAGGCTAAAATAAAGGGTCGTACGTCAATTAATTACACTTTCTTTCAGCACAGACAAATTAATAATGCTTTATTTCTCCCTTGGTCAGAGTTCAATCTAAAAGATTATCTTGCAAGAGATAAGCTACAACAAAGCTTCAAGTTATCCATCATCTCGTCACCTTATTTCCACTGTTTCCAAGGCGACACCAGAGTAACAATAGAGTGAAGGAAAAACTAATTTACTCTCTCTTGCATACCCTTGGGGAAATGTGTTGCTGCCAGAAGGCACTTACAAGTTAGAACAGAATATTGTCTCCTTAAATAAGAGCAGGACTCATTGGCAATGCGGATTCTCCAGAGATTCCAAGCATTTACTAGAAGTGATGTAAAAATAAAATTCAGTTTTTACACGGGTGACTTTTTTCATTATGTGAAAGCAAAAGATCTATGGTTAGAGGTAAAGAGAGACCTCAGATTGCAAACATCATGCTGCTTCACAATTATCTCACAAACAATAGATGCTTGAGGCTTGCGGAAAAATACTCGAAGGATTTAATCATGCAAGAAGTGAAGCATAAAAATGCACAACAGACTACTTATTGATAAATGATACTGCAGTATGAAATGCGTGAAGCCAAGCAATTCGCAAAAAGTTTGAACTCTGGTAGGTGTCACAAAAGAATACCTTACACAGACACAATAAACTAAATGGAATTGATGCAAACATACACACTCTGCCAAAGCAGAACTACATATATTAATGAAAAACTCGAGGGACAAAGGTTACATGAAGACTCTCATGTTATCATCAGAGACAACGTTTTAAAGCTCAACGTTGCTCACTTTAAATGCCATGGATTTGGCTATATTACGTCTGCCTCTGGGATTACCAAATTTAGGTCTAGTAATAACTCTAAGGCAGGGGCTGGGGGAGTTACTCGTATTACAGGCGAAAACTTTAAGTTCTTTTTGAAAATGAGGAAATGTAAGTAGAATTCAAGGCCCATTTGTATTTGTAAATTCTACTTTTTCTTTTGAGTTTCAACCAGAGATATCGTCTGCTGAGCAGCAGTGACATAAGGCCCCGCATCCCACGTGGTGCGGGGGGAGGGGCGAGCTCCAGGGAGCCCGCTCAGGCCAGTACATCGGCCTAAACCTGAGTGAGTTTAGAGGGGGGCCTCCATGTACTTTGCGGCCCCTCCCCCCATATTTTGGCACGCCACTGCCCAGCAGCTAAAATCTGCAGCTGAAACAAAACAAATCAGGGTTTATCCGCAGATATCATAGTTAGGATGGGGCTGGTAACTGTGTTAAACAGATCAAACAGTATTTAAATGGACCTTATAATGAAGCCCTGGGCAGTATCTTAGTATAAGTAGGTGTCTTTTGTGTTGTAGTTTACCAAGACAGAAGTCCAAAAAAGTTAAAATTTGAAACCCTACCTTTAAGTAAAAAAGATTTAGCCACGTACCAACTGTGGTTGATATTTGCCAATCAAAGCTCTCGAGCCTCTTTCAAATCAAATCAAAGCAAATCATAAATATTTATAAAGCGCGCTACTCACCCGTGCGGGACTCAAGGCGCTAGGGGGAAGGGGTTACTGCTGCTCGAAGAGCCAGGTCTTGAGTAGTCTCCGGAAAGCGGAGTGGTCCTGGGTGGTCCTGAGGATGGTGGGGAGGGAGTTCCATGTCTTGGCCGCCAGGTAGGAGAAGGACCTCCCACCCGCCGTGGTGCGGCGGATGCGAGGGACGGCGGCGAGAGCGAGGTTGGCGGAGCGAAGAGGACGGGTGGGTGTGTAGAAGCTGAGGCGGTGGTTGAGGTATTCGGGTCCCTTGTTGTGGAGGGCTTTGTGTGCGTGGGTGAGGAGTCGGAAGGTGATCCTTTTGTTGACGGGAAGCCAGTGCAGGTGTCTCAGATGGGCGGAGATGTGGCTGTTGCGGGGTATGTTGAGGATGAGGCGGGCGGAGGCGTTTTGAATTCGTTGCAGACGTTTCTGGAGTTTAGCGGTGGTTCCTGCGTATAGTGTGTTGCCGTAGTCCAGGCGGCTCGTGACGAGGGCGTGGGTCACGGTCTTTCTGGTGTCGGCAGCGATCCAACGGAAGATCTTTCGGAGCCTGCGGAGGGTGAGGAAGCAGGAGGATGATACGGCATTGACTTGTTTGGTCATGGTGAGAAGTGGGTCCAAGATGAAACCGAGGTTGCGTGCGTGGTCTGAGGGGGTCGGTGCGGTGCCAAGGGCCGTGGGCCACCAGGAGTCGTCCCAGGCAGTCGGGGTGTTTCCGAGGATGAGGACTTCCGTTTTGTAATTTATACAGATATATGGCATGGTTCAAGTAAATTTTCGCCTTGTCTGTGTGGATGATATATTGGGCACAAGAATATGAAGTGCTGCAAAATTCAATGTATTCCTGTTACAAGCTTGTATATGCATCTATAGTCTTTGGTCATCTTTTCTGCATTTCTGTTAACAGGGAGTTACAGAGTGGGGTTTCTTCTTCAGTGAAAAAGCACAGACATGGTTTTATATTCAAATTGTGCAAGGCTTGAGTGTGTTTCTCTTATTCCCCAATGTTTTTAATTTTGTTTTTATGGCTTCTGCGCAAAGTAAGTGATCTCCCTTTACCTCCAGCTCCCTGCTTGGGTTTTTCAAGTTTCATGACTATTAGAGTCTTGATTCATACCAATACGGCCATCTCAGAAGAGGTCGACCAGATCATCATTCTGTGTTATTTGCCTTTATTAAATTGATTACTGAACTTATTACGCTTTTTCTGTGATTGCGGTATAAGCAATGTCTGCTTGTATTTTGATGAAACTCTCTGCCATCAATAAGAGATCTTTACGCTACCTATTGAGGCTTTGTAGTTGGACAATGGGTGTCTTTATACTTTGGGGCATATTTCTACTGTTTTGTGCCAAATTTGCATCATTTGTTTTACACAAATTTGGAGCAAAACTAACTCCATATTTATACTTTAGTACTAGACCCATCTACCGCCAAATTTATGGAGTTAAAGTCATTTTTTGGACGCGGAATCCTACTTTGCGTCAATAAGATGCAAAGTAGGCATTCCCATGCAAAAAATGACTCTATGGCCTTAGTGCCATATTTATCCCCTGTGCTAAAACCACACATGGTGGGAGGTGAGGTCAAATATTGGTGCAAAGCCTGATTTGCACCATTATTTAACGCCTGTGTCAGGGCAGGCGTTAGAGGATCTGTGGGCCTATTTCTATGGTGGAACACCGTGAAATAAGCCCACAGGTACCTCCTCAGGCCCCAGGGACACCCCCACCAACACCAGAGGGACAGAGGAGGATGGGGGACCCCATCCCAGGTAAATATAGGTAACAACAGGTAAGTATATATATATATATATATATATATATATATATATATATACACACATACACATTTTTTTTAAAGTGCCATTGGGCGCCTGAAATGGGACCCCCTACATGGCACTGGGTGCAATGGCAATGCCCAGGGGATCCTGGTCCCCTGTGCTGGCCATTGGGGTGGTGGGCATGTCTCCTGTCTTTTTTACGACAGGAGTCATGTGGTATGGATGGTTTTGTGTCAGAAAATGATGCTAGGCTGGTTAGAGTCATTTCTTTTTTACTCTAACCTGCCTAACGTCATTTTTTGGAGCAAAACTCACTTCTTCCATACCACAAGCCCCACCCAGCTAACGTCATTTTTTTTACACTAGCCTACCCTTTGCACCGGCTTGCACCATTCCATAAATATGGTGCCCAGCTGGTGCTCAGAAATGATGCAAGCCGATGCTAAACCTTTTGGTGCAAAACTGCGTTAGTGCACTTTTGCACCAAAAAGTACAAATCAGGGCCTAATTGTTATGATTAGTGGGCAAAGGACATTTTCATGCAAATGAAAGAGCTATGTAGAAGGTTTGATGGAGTTTGTGCGCAGTTTCAATGAAAAGGTCAATAATAATGTGGGGGTGGTCGAGAACTTCACATAAATGATATCCTTTAGATTTGACCACATTCTTTGGAGCCAGTCATTTGTTGCTGTTTGTTACTGTATCTTATTTCTCTTTCTTGTTCTAGTTGAATACATTCAGTTGTCAGTGCTTTCTTTGGAGAATCAATCTTAAATTATTTTAATTCTAATCAGGTAAGTATGAAATTGGATCCCAATGATCAGTGTAGCAGTGATGAGTTTTTTTTAGGGAAAATGGCAGTAGATGGGATTTTTTATTTATTTTGTAGTATTTGTGGAAATCACCTATGATTTAAATCAAATACAAATAATACATATTTGTGCTGTGTCCCATTTCAGGACACAACCTTTTGTTTTTTTTAACATTATTTTTCATTTTATATTTCACCAAAAAGCACATGAAAGAACACAGCAGTGCGCTGATACCCAGCCATGTGCCCTTAAACACAGCCCACAACGGCTGTCATCCTTATATTACCACAGTGCATCATAACAGGATGAAGAACGACATTTACATCTACACTTATTCCCCACTCTTCAAATCGCATCTAGTTGGGCTGGTCATCACCTATTTCACTCTAAGCCCACCCCCACTATGGCTGTCTGTTATACCTTCACCTGTCTATCAGCCCCTCAGCAAGTATACATTGGCACCTGGGGCCTTTGTCCAGGGAGTAACCATCTTGCCTCACAGTGCTAGGTCCTCCTTCCAAATCTCATAGGTTCTTACTTTGTGCAACCCACTCAATTAGTTCAGCTGTCGAGGCTTGAAGTCTAAGGGGGCCCCTAGGAGAATAAGCAATTCCAATGCCACAAGCCTATTTCTCCTTTTCCTGCTGTTCCTAGGCTCTGGTATTAACCCAAATAGACAGTGCTTTATCATTCAACACAATTAAAGGCCAATGACTCAGCATTATTCTGTGATTACCATCTGCCGGTAATCAGCCAGTCCTCTACAAGCTCAGGTCATATGTTGAATGTTGCCACACTCCCAGGCAGATAACAGAACATCCGAGGAGATCCTATTTAATTGCTGCAGCGTGTAGTAAGCTTAGTGTACATAGTAAAAGTGTGTGAGTATACAATTGGTGTTACTAGCGACATTGTGAAATAAGGCACATGTTCTAGCCCACTCCCAATCAATCAGTGGTCCCTATAAATTTGTCTCACAGAGATCTCTCAGCCTTTGCACACCATTTTCATGTTCTTTTTTGCTGCATAAATCCTTGAAATTAAAGGAATCTAAGACACAGCGTTCCTTAAGTATATCTTCTTTAGTCCAGTCCAGATTTATACATCCAACCCTGGCAGATCCCAGCAGCTAACTGAGTCCACCTCACATTCTACTCAACATTCCACAAGTTGCTAAGCACTAATAGAATCTTAACTAACACCACTACAATACAACATATCTCCCCCCTTACAATAACAACAAATCAAAACAGTATAAGAAAACTGACTATTCATAATACATTTCTGTAAACAAAATAAAACATATATAATTGAACATCAACCTTACTCAGTATAGTAATTTTTCAAATATTCAGGTCTCTTTGTTACTCTTTGTAGCCCTTTCCTAAAACACCTATCAGCATGACCATCACCCATCTGTACCTGCTTTTCCCACATCTCCATCTCCTTAGCCCAACACTTAACTACAACCACCATGTTCCACTTCTTTCCATCATTCAACACCACACTGTATTTCTTTACCTTGAGCACCTGTTTGGGTTCAGACCACTTAGACAGACCCTTTTTCATGCCTTGCCACAACCTAGTATGCACCCAATCACCGACAACAAAATTACATGCTTTAGAGTTTCCCAGACATCTCTCGTCATATTTCCCTTGTTTTTTTTCTACACGCGACAAGACACTTTTCACATTGCACATTCTCTTTCCTGCTCTTCCCATCCATCCAGGAACGGCTTTCGTACAAGGCTTCCTACCCTTTAATAACACAAACGGAGTTTCTAAAGTTGTTGAATGTGGAGTAGTGCGATAATTCCACAACATTTTTTTTATTTCAGATCTCCAGTTCAAATTGTTCTGTAGTGAGAGTTGAATATTATGACCTAAAACCCTATTAAATCTTTCAACCAATCCATTTTCTCTAGGATGTGCCACAGCAGACCTAACGTGCTTGACACCACACTCAGCTAAATAATTTTCAAATTCTTGTGACGTAAACTGTGTGCCATTATCCGTTGCAATCTCTTCTGGATAACCCTCCCTTTTCCAAATTTCTTCACAGAATTCAATCACTACATCAGACTTCGTATTCCTCACCATACTAACCTCTGGCCACTTTGAGTGATAATCCATCATGACTAAAGCAAATTGTTTTGCTCCATCACCAAATACAAACGGCCCACACATATCCATTCCCACTTTCTGCCATGGTTTCTTAGGAAAAGGTATTGGTACCACAGGTGTTTTTTCACACAAATGTGTTTTGTCACTGCAAGCACAACTCATGCAGTTTCTGACAAATCTTTCAACTTCCCTGTCCATTCCCGGCCACCAAAAATCCTCCCTGGCTTTCCTTTTCATACCTGACATGCCTCCATGCCCATCGTGCAATATTTCTAGTACTCTCTGTCTCAAATCACGAGGTACAATTAACTTGTCGCCTGTTCTAACCAGGTTATTCTGAATCGACAATTCCGACCATACATTCTTGTAATTCCTTACCGAATCTACATCATCACCTATATCAGACCAGCATTTGTTCAAATTATTTTTCACTGCTAGTAACTCTGCATCTTTCATTTCCGCTTTCACCCACTCCTCTTCATTTATAGCATTAATCTTCACGTCCTGAATATTCGCCATAATCCAGTCTTCTTCTTCATCTACATACATATTTTCTAATGGCAATCTAGAAAGACAGTCAGCATTGACATTCATTACCCCTGGAACATATTTCACAGTGAACGTGTATTCTTGCAATCTATATAACCATTTTGCAATCCTTGAAGATGCAGGACTCGCTCCTGAAGTAGTGAAAATATCTACTAACGGTTTATGATCACTATGCAACTCAAATTTCCTTCCCCAAACGTAATTTCTAAAATGCTGCATGCCCCACCAACAAGCAAGAGCCTCTCTCTCTACAGCTGAGTACGTTGCCTCAGCTCCCTTCAGCGTACGTGAAGCAAAAGCTATCACCCGCTCTTTCCCATCATGCACTTGCTTCAACACAGTACCTAGTCCATACATACTAGCATCAGTTGCTACAATCGTGTGGTAATGTGACACAAACGGATTCAATTCAACAGCATAAACAATGTTTTCTTTCAACTTGGCAAACGCTTGTTGACATTCTTCTGACAACACATACCTTTGATTTTTTTTCATCAACATCCTCAAAGGTGTTGCAATATCGGCAAAGTTCCTCACAAACTTGGCATAGTATTCAGCCAGCCCAAGGAAAGACCTTAGTTGATCTTTATTAGTCGGCCTAGGTGCTTTTTCAATTGCTTCCATTAAACTGACCTTAGGCTTAACACCTTTCCCAGAAATCGTATGTCCTAGATATTCCACTCTCTGACGTGCAAATTTACATTTGTTTGGTTCAACCGTTAAACCAGCATCCTCTAAAACATGACATACCTTACTTAACACACGATCGTGCTCATACATATTTTCTGACCAAACCAATACATCGTCCTGAAAAAACCTAACGCATTTCATGTCTCCCAACAGATCTTGCATAACTCTCTGAAAAACTGCAGAAGCAGATGCAAGCCCAAATTGCATGCGTACAAACCTAAAAGCCCCTTCAGGAGTAACAAATGACGTGAGATGACGAGAATTAGGATGTAGCATGATTTGATGATACGCATTTGAAAGGTCCAATGTTGAATACACTTCACCCCCTTGAATTCCACACAACAATTAATTAATGTTTGGAATTGGATGTCTATCAATCCATATATTTTCATTAAGAGCTCTTATATCCACACACATTCTTAATTTTCCATTCGGTTTGCGGGCCAAAACAACCGGGCTTAACCACTCCGATGCTTCTATTCTTTCAATCACACCTAAGTTTAACAATCTTGATAATTCCTCTCTCAGTGCCTCTCTCAGAACAACCGGTACATTCCTCACCTTATGCACGCTCGGAACTGCCCCATCCTTTAACACCATGGACTGTTGAAATTTTTTTAAGCATCCTAACTTACTACTAAAAAGATTTGGAAATCTCTTCCTCCACTTTTCAGCATCCTCTTGTATAACCGATATAACCTGTTCCTTACTGTTAGGGTCCAACACTACCTTTAAACTCCTCTGTTCACTCCAACCCAATAGACATCGCCCACACTCCACAACATATACATCACAAACTACTTGTCTACGATTGAACATCAAATTTCCTTGGAAATACCCCAACACAGGAATTCTGTTACCACCATAACCCACCAAATCCACATCGGCATTAACCAACTCTTGACCACCCACTTTCTCCCATGTTGTTTTATCTATAAGAGTATATGGTGAACAGGAGTCAGCCCACATGCATACCATTACACCATTTACACTGATTTCACACTTGTCAGTTCTAATGTAGAAATATTCTTTTCCTCACACACAGACATAACATCAAGCATCAATATTTCAATATGGTCATCTTTCAACTCCTCACCACTGCTGGAACTTCCACGTTCACCTCTTGTTTGTGTACCCTCATATAAATAATTTACACTTCTCTTTTTGTATAACCCTTTCTTTTGATTGCACATTTTTGAAAAATGCCCCTTCTTGTCGCATGAGAAACATTTGACATCTTTCGCAGGACAACTTGTCGAAGATGCCAAATGTTTTGTACTTCCACATTTATAAAAAAAAAAAATTCCATCCAACCTATTTAAATTACTAGAGATCTTAACAGGATTTACTGCTTGTATTAATGCATTCTCATTATCTTTCATATTCAATTCTCTTACATACTTCGATGTACTTTCTACCCGTTTTGCAACCCTTATTGTCTCATCTTCCGTCCACTGCCTCCAATTCACGGGACCTGAAAACGTGTCCACTGCCTCCAATTCACGGGACACTGAAAACGTCAAATCCTAAATACAAGTACAATAAATCCAACAGTTTCAACTCGCTAGTTTCCAATAAATTTTTTTTTTTAGTTCAGCAAATAAACGGAAAAAAAAATACCACATCCATCCAAATCAGATGCTCTGCCAGGGTTGATCCTTCTATACGACATCCCATCCTCGTCGCCACTAAAGGAACCTAAGACACGGCGTTCCTTAAGTATATCTTCTTTATTCCAGTCCAGATGTATACATCGAACCCTGGCAGATCCCAGCAGCTAACTGAGTCCACCTCACATTCTACTCAACATTCTACAAGTTGCTAAGCACTAATAGAATCTTAACTAACACCACTATAATACAACAGAAATCATTCCTGCTACACCCTGCATCCTGCAGCAATTTGAGTGTATTTGACACTGTTGGCACCATGGGAAAGCTGCCTCGATCTCCATAGCAGTTCTCCACGCCTTTGTATAATGAAGGAACTGTCCAGGGCCCAATTGAAATACCTCTTGGGTTTCCTCAAGAGTCAGAAATGTCTCACCATTGTATAAGTCACCAATATATTGGCAACCTCTTTTCCACTATTGTTTCAGATCCATGTCCTGTTGTATCTGCCGAAATGGCTGTAACCACCAGATATTCAACTGTCTTGCAAAGGGTGGACACTTAATGATTTGTTGTAATCCCAAGCTGTGGACACTTGTTGCATCAAAAATGGGTAGTCCTCCTGCACCCAAGATCCACTCATGAGTACCTCTGGCAGGACTGTCTGTCGTGGACCCTGACTGCCAACAGTCTCTTTTTCCAGGATTGCTTTTCTGTGCACCACATCACAGCATACTGCAACAGTCCTGTGATGTAATCTAACTGCAGATTCAGCAGTTCTTGTCCTTCCACCTCACTTCAACATCTCCAGGCTAGCTCTGCTTCTCTTGTCCCCATGCAACAGTAAGATCAAGAGACTGTTTAATTTCTGTATTGTAGATAAAGGAATAAGGCACATGGAATTCTGTAAAACATATAAGCAGCAGGTGAGGAAGACCATTTTACTATCACCACCTTCCTCATGTCTGACACTGGCAATGTATTCCAAAATGCCACTGATGTTATCAGTCCCAGTAATATCTGGCCCATAATGTATGTTTATTGGTCTGTGGACACGTGTGCAATTGAATACCTAGGTAGCTGAACCAAATCGGCAAGTAAAATTTACTATGCATAAATTAATTGAAAATCGTTGGATAAACGAGTCACAAGAAAAAATATATATAAAAGTACATTAAAAGTTACCATTTGGTGAAACACGGATCGTTGATGTTAAGACATCAAGCCATGCAGTTTTAACCTATGCTAAAGAAACGAACGATGCCAAGAAATAATACATTCCATCACCTTTCAATCAAAGGCAATCATATCAGAGTTTTTATTTGATTTTCAAACCTTATCAAGAACTTGGAAAATGGACAATTAAGAATTACATCAGTAGAATTAAAACAAGCTACAATTGCTCGCCTTCATTGAGTAAAAATATTTTCTTGCCGATCATAAGATTTGGACAAACGCAGCTGAGATGAACCAAGTCCTCTTTAGCTAACCTACATAGTCTACAGCTCATTTTTTCACTTTTCTTGAGTTGTGGTGAAGTGTGGCTGTGCGATGCCTAAATCAAAAATATATATTTGTTTTAGGAAGATTGAGTATCCTGAGCCAAGGTATGGTTGTATTTTTAAAGCGTCGTAACTGTTCAATAGCATCCATGCGTGAGTTTGTTTGGACAACGCCACCTTGCCTTTTAGGAAAGAAAGTTTCCTCATCATGCTTTCAATGTGTTTTTAAACACAGGGTTCATAACTAGTCTATTCCAGAGGGGCTTTATCTGGAGAGATTGCAGGGATGTTTCCAAGTATGTCCTTGCTGGTAAACATTGCAGACCATTTTTTATTTTTGACCAGCAGACTTTAGCGTTGTATATGTTGTTGCTCTTAGTGGCAGTATTTTATAGTCCCTCTGCCTCGCTTAATTTTGCTGAATTATACCAATCTCTAGGTGTATTTGCATGGGGGACTCACCTTTTGGTAGAGCCAAAAGATACTTTTATGTTTTAGACACTTTGGTGTCCAATAACATTGAGTCCCTTCAATCCAATGCTTCCCTGCCATCAGTTAACATTGGCAGCAGTTTTGCAGACGCAATTTTTCTATTGGAATCATTGGTGTCGATCGTTCCGGAAGTACGAGAGCCATTGTCCATCTTCATTCTCAACCATCTGTTACTAAATAGTAATTGCATGGACCTGAGGAGGGTGCATGGCATTTCCCATTGCACCAATGTTTCCCATAACATTTTTTGCTGGACACAATCATCCGCGAATTTAAAGTCTACAAGCCAGCCATATAAGTATGATTGCTTCTTTAACATTTTATTGACGGTGAAAGAAAAAGATACGAAAGGTTGATGGTTGTGCATTTTTCTTGGTAGAAGCCTGTTTGAATAATAGTATTTATTTACTTGGCAAGTGCCCAGGTTAATAAATCTTGCATATGCAATAAGGCAAAATATTTTAGCTTTGTTGTCGAAGAGCGCAATTAGTCTGTAATTCTTTAACAATGACATGTCTGCTCTCTTGAGACTTAATTGATGATAGAGCCACTCCAGGAGTCTGGGTTCTCCTCAGATTGAAGTATGTGGTTGAAAACTGGGGACATTATAGGAGCCCAAAATGGAAGATTGTTCCTGTAAATGGTCTGTGGGATGCCATTAAGTTTGGCTTCGCCATTGTGATGCCCTTTTACAATTTTCCTAATTATTTGATTCAATGAATAAACTGTGAGTCTTCCTTCTTGCCTGGCCTTGCTTCATGGAAGGCACTCTCCAAAACAGATGGGTCCGCACTGGTCTTGACCAAGACCCCGATGGTTACATTTTTTGTGTTTGCTTCAAGATCAAATTTCTCTATTCCTGGGATCAAACCGAAGAGACCTGTAGGAAGGCTGCTGCAGTTTCTGCAATGTTTGAATTATTTGCAGCGCAGGGACCTCTTTCGCTGCTGTGGACAATTTACCAAAAACTTTTTTAATTATTCTCCTTGGTTGCATTGAGTACTTTTATCCCGAAATTAACTTCATTCACCTTTTCTGGCTCGAGAAGAGTTTATTTGTGTAGAGCTTTATGCTATCGGAAATGGTGACCTTCTTAATGACCTAAATTCCTGGTTAAACTTCGCTTTCTTCAGCCTGAAAGTAGCTGGTGGCCATTTTGTTTAGGATTTGGTCCCACCTGCGGCATAACCGCTATTTTATATTGTTTGCCCCTGATAAATTTGGCTACACGTGTATCAGTGAATTATTCACAGTTTTGTGATGGTGTGATCTTGAAGTTTTGACATGTTTCTATTAGTGTTGCAGCTGTTGATTCTACTTGTTATTATTAAATGCGCTGTCTATTTTAGTTTTTTGTGCTTCTGTTTGTCTGTTAAGCAAAATATTTTTTTGCCGGAGGAAGGAGAAGCAGAGTAGGTTTGCAGGCCGGTCTGTGCAGAGCACCGGTTAGGGGCCCACAGCAAACACCTCCTGAGGGCGTGACCAGCTGGCCATGGGAGGCCCAAGCCTGCAAAATCAAGGCATGCTGATTGGCCGGCGTGCTTTAAACTGGGCAATCATGTGTCAGGGAACGGGCATCATGGCACAAAAAGGGGTGCAGGACTGCACCTCGGAATATTGAGCGGCTGCCAGCATCCAGGGACAGACAGCACAAGGAGCAGCAACTGCCAGCATAAGGAATCACTGACATTTTCTACTGGATTCAACCATGAGAAGGACTGCACCGCCTTCGTTGGAAGGAGCTGTGAAAGAGCTGGAGGTTTTGCAACACCTGGGAATAGGCTCACTGGCGGCCCTGGACCTGCCTGGGGACCCTCTACCCACAGGCTGCGAGCGCAGGACGAGAAGAGCAGCGGTGCCATCTGGAGCCTTTTAGGGAGAAGCAGAGCCTCAGCAGCCTGCTCTGTGGTCCCTTTCAGAGGGTGTGGGCAGAGTACAAGACAGATGCCCCCAACATCTCAAAGGAGCACAGCTTCTTAAAAGGGCAACTTGTTTCTGACTTGCAGTCCCACTGCGTCTGAAAGGAGCATTGGCTCCTTAAAAGGGCAATGCTTTATCAAACTTGCAGTCCCACAGCAGCAGCGCTGACTTAAAGGGGCAACTCATTTGGTGCAACATGTTCTTGGCAGAGCATCGCTTATGATACCAGGTGCTTGTAACAAGGATTAACTGTCCACAACAGCCAAGGTGGCCGCCCACTGCGATTCAGACGTGAGCAGATTGCGTAACATTTGGCTTAAGTTGAGTTAAAGATCGGATTCAAGGATTGGCACTGAGTTTGGAGGGAGGTGAGCAGCTGCATCATGTTAGTGGGCATTATGCAGTCAGATCAGAAAATTTGACAAGGGCAATTTTGAGTTGGGATATCTGTGGCAAGCAGACCCTAAGATGGATCACAGGAAAAAAGCATTACCCACAGGGTGAGTGAGGAAGCCCCAGCCCATTACAGAGGGGATTGTGAGCCCGTGACAAGAGCAAGTGGTGGAAAGCATGGCCAAGCCTCATCAGGACATCATTCTGAGACTTAATTGGTTGAGAATCTCAAGCAGCTACTAAGCAGAGCAAGGGAGCTTCTGGTCAGACAACTCTGAGATGAAATCCACATAAGGTACTCGCGCCCACCAGAGCGGGGTCTGTCTAAGAGACAGGAGACAGAGCCAGGCAAAAGTGCAGTGAAGCAGTCAAGTACGGGCAAGAAGAATGGTGTCCCCCCATGGGCTAGGTGTGGAGGATGGCTGCAGTCAAATTGGCGCTCCCTGTAAAGGGCACAGTGAACCGGACCCACAAAGGGGGCCGTGGCAGACGGCGGCCCACATGTTTGCACTGGAGGTGCTATATGACAAGGCGGGACATGGGGGAGACCCATCTACACATTGGGAAAGCGAAGGGCGAAGAGAGACGAGGACAGCAAAGATAACTGGAAAGAGGAGCGGAGCAGGGCACCTGGTGCCAGTACAGCGGCAGTCTCCGGAGCAGTTAGGGAACCCTGGACAGCACGGTGAGCACCCTGCGTGAAGTGAAGCTCTTATGCAGTGAAGCGCATGGGGGGCCAATGGGAGCATAGCAAAGTTTGGCACATAAGTTGGGGTGGTGATCAATGCCCAGTAGCACCCACCTCAGTGCCAGGATAGCATTAATCACAGTTATCTGGGCCAACTAGGCCCATGGGCAGGGGGCCTGGGTTTGGGGCCACAGCAACCTCACCCTTTGTCGGCACCTCCAGGCAGCCAGTGGTGGTCTTGGCAAAGCCCAGGAGCTTCAAATCCCCTGGCTATACACCCTTTTTCTGGGCCGGTATGCTTCTCTGGCAAGGCCAGGCTGTGGGAGGAGGCGTCAGCAAGCAGGCCTCAGGGGCCGGCAAGCAAACAGGGTCAGATTCAGGGTTGAAAAATGCTAAGGATAACCAGACCCAAGCGCATGAGGAAAAGCAGGCCACTGTGCAAGTAAATTGCACAAAGGAAGGGCAGGAGTGGGTTAGAGGGGATCAGCCTCCTAAGGGAACTGACCCCACAAAGGCATGGCTAGGGGGGACGAACCAGGGTCTGGGTTCAGGAATGCCAGTGATCGAATAAATAAGACCATCCTCTGGGGGCCCACTCATAATGGCTCGAGAGACAGGCCTTGCTAGCCTGATCCTCCTGGCAGTGATAAGGAGGATGTGGAGAAAGGAGTTTATAGATATTTTTTCCCTCCTCTAGGTATGGCGGGAGGGGTTGGACCTACTACGCATGACAAAAAACATGGGGTTAGAAGGGAACATCATGGGTCCAAGTTAGAGAGGTATATTAAAAACTGGCTCAAAGGTTTCACACCCTGGCCTGCGTATTCATGGAAAAATTCCCAGAGAGCGCTGCAGGCCTATTTCTTTATAAACTACGGATGCACAGGGGTTCAGTTGAAATACCAGGGTGAAACATGTCTACGTTATGACGAAGGGCTTCAGGGGAAGATCAAATGTGGCACAGCATTAAGTGCAATCAACAAGATCTAGAGGCTTTCTCTAATCGCATGGTGGCAGTTGGAGAGGGCATGAGCACGAAGGAGCATAACCTTTGACCCTCTGAGGGAAAAGCCAAACAGGAAGGGTACACCCAAGTGGCAGGGCAAGAAACCAGTGAGCGGGTAAACAGGGCAAGCAGTGCTCAACAGTCTGCTTGAAATATGAGAAAAACTAATGCAAATGGGGACAATCCTGCAAGTTTAATCACAACTGCAGTAAGTGTGGAGGGGCCCATACAGCAGTTGAGAGTAGGAAGGACAGGGGACCTGGTGATGACAAGGATAGCGGCAACACTAAGTAGGTTGTGCAAGATAGGGTGGGGATGCCGCTCTAGGGGATCTTGAACCGCTAACTACCCACATACATGTAACCCGGTTGCTACACTTGCTCAGTAAATACCCAAAAAGGAAGGAATGGCAGCTACTGGCAGAAGGGTTTACATTAGGATTCTCAATCCCTTACATGGCCCCTGGGGTCACCACATGGCAGGGACCTGAAATCAGTGACAGAAAACCTGACTGTGGTGATGCAGAAAGGAACCACCCCTGGGAAGAGTGTCAGGCCCCTTCTCATCCCCCACAGAACACTTTGTGGTATCCCCCCTAAGGGTGGTTCCTAAAAAGAGAAAGGGAAATTTAGGCTAATTCACGGCCTGTCATATCCCCTGGGAGGTTCTGTGAGTGATGGAATTGACCCTGGCATTTGTTCAGTGTCTTATGCCATGATGGACGACACAGTGGACAGTATCAAAGTATTAGGGAAGGGTGCATGGTTAGCAAAGACTGACACTGAATATGGGTTTCACCTTTTGCTGATTATCCTGGATAGCTATCATCTGTTGGGGTTTCACCTGGATGACTATTTCTATTATGACAAAGCTACAAATGGACTGCACAATATAATGCGTGTACTTTGAGCCATTTAGGGCCAGATGTATCATACAACTGATTTGCGATTCTCAAATAGCGATTTTTAAGAAATCGCTATTTCAGAAATTCAAAAAGGTGTGTATGATTTTTGCGATTCGGTAATAGTGATTTCTTAAAAATCGCAAATTTTATTACCGAATCGCAAATAGAGAATCTTTCCCCATGCGCACCTATGGGCCTGTTGGCTCATATCTGCAAATGTTTTGCAATTCCAAAATTGCGATTTCTTAACCAGAAATCGCAATTTTGGAAATGCAAAACCCCAGGGTGCTGGGGGCCTAAGGCCCCCACTGCTGCACCCCAAAAAATGTTTGGGGGACATGTAAGGGTTACATGTACTTTTCAAAAAATGCATTTTAAATGCATTTTAAAATTTTGCACATGGTTACCACCAGGTTCAACCTGGTGGTAAATAGCGATTCCTAAATGCCCAAATCGCATTTGGGAATGGCTTCATACATGTGCTAAGAAATCGCAAATAAGGAATCCTTATTTGCGATTTCTTATTTAAAGAGTCACAATTTGCGACTCTCTAAACAGGGTGGCAATTTTAAGGAATAGCTATTTTTGCGATTCCTTAAAATTGCGTTCAGAATGTCTTTCATACATTCTGAACTGGCTTTTTGCATTCGCAAACGGGCATTCGCACCATTTGCGAATGCAAAAAACCTTGATACATCTGGCCCTTAGTTCCTTCCTGGAATGAGAACTCATAAGAAGGTGTCCCAGGGACAATACACACATTACCTAGATGACTTTCTCTTTGTAGGCAAACCAGGCACCAGTGCATGCGTAGCGTTGCTGTGGGCTTTTGAGACCCTAGCAGAAGAACTAAAGATTTCTTTGGCGGGGAAAAAATAGAGAACCCATACACATGTTTATCCTTCCTGGGCAGAGAGCTAGACACGGTAGACAGAGTATGCAGGTTGCTGCAAACATTGGTAGAGGAGCTATGGTGGGACATCCAGGTTAGGCTCACTAGGAAGAAGATGACGCTAGGCGAAATCCAGCAACTCATAGGCAGGCTCACTTGCGTGAACAAAGTGAACCTGTTGGGCATGCCTTTTGCCAGGCACTTAGCATGGTTGAGCAAGGGCCCAAAGGAGAAGCACCACAGGGTGCGCCTTACCCGAGGGCTCAGAGAGGACCTGGAACAGTGGCTAGGATTCCTGGCCAGCTTCAATGAGATGCTAATCTGCAGGGAACCTTGGGTCTCCCCTAGACAACTCAAATTATTTACGGATGCAGCAGGTGGCAAGGGTATTGGGGTAGTCCTGGGATCAGCATGGACGGTGGCCCGCAGGCCAATCACAAGGCACACAAGCGGGGTCACCAAAACATCACAGTGCTGGAGCACTTTCTCATAGTGATTGCCTTCACCATATGGGGATAGACTCGCAAACAAGCAGATCACATTATGGTTTGACAAATCATGCAGTGGTATAGGTACTGAATCTTGGGACAGCCTGGTGCCCATGGTAGTGCGCCACCTAACTTGATGTCAACTATGGGGCAACATTGCAGTGAGAGCTAGGCATATTCCCGGTTGCAATAATCCACTGGCTGACACACTGTCAGGTTTTTAATGGCAGAGATTCAGGGAGCTGGCTCCTCTCGCAGATCTGTGCACAACGTCAGTACCCAGACAGTTGTGGGGAATACTGGACCCCCACGATGTTGGTGGACAATGCATTAGCCCCCAAGATAGCAGCAAGATACAGTAAGTTCTGGAGGGTTTTCCAGGAAGTCACCAGCTCCATGAGGTGGGCAAATTCACCACAGAAGATGTACACAGGTTCATACACTGGGCCCTCACAGGGGGCAAGAACAGGATATGGGCACTGGCTCACCTCAGCGCAGTTGCATACTATGTGAAACTATCCTCCGAGGCAGACCCCACCAACTCATTCCATTGCAGGACAGCCATGAAAGGATGGGCTAGACTACAAACCAAGCAGCAAGACCGACGCTTACCCATTGACCTCTCAATGTTAGGGCTGCTACTAGCAGCCCTACCAAAAGTATGCAGAACAGAACAGAAAAAGCTCTGTTTTAAAGCGACCTTCACGCTGACATTCTTTGGGGCCTGTAGCATCAGTGAACTCGGCAGTGAGTGGTACCCGGCAGGTCACATCCCGGGGTAGAATGCTTACAGGGGCAGGATGTCCTGATGGGGGACCAACATATGATGATCCATTTGCACAGGTCAAAGACAGACCAAAGGGGAAGTATTCTCGCCTTTACTGCCTGGACGAGGACACACGCTGACCAGTATGTTGTATGCGGGACTACATGGAGCATGGCATCCAAAATGGTCTATTGCTCTTCCTGCATGAGGACGGCTCGTGCCATAGCAATTTCTATTTCACAGCAGTAATGAAGATGGCCATTGACAATGTCGGGCTCCGCCCTGAAAGGTTAGGATCACACTCATTCTGTATTGGCACAGTCAGGACGGTGGCAGTGAGTGGGTTCACTGCAGAGGGCCAGATAAAAAAGGTGGGTCGCTGGGCATGGGGTGCATTTAAAAGCTGCATATAACCAGCACACCCGTAGGTCCTAACCTCCCTCCACTCTCTCTCCTTTCTACGATAGGCCCCACTAGTGATATGAGGAGAATATGGATTGTGGCCCACACTTATGTCTCATGGACACAATGGTGGGCAACGCAAAAGAACCACAGTGGACTGCGGAGAGTAGCAGTCTTGTGGCTAGGTCAGCCAGGGATGAGATGGGCTCAGCTCCTCACCTCCCTGCAGAATGCCCTGCAGTGGATTGGCAATCCAGATGCTGTGTAATACACCTGGGGGGGGAATTATCTAATTTGTGAGAGATGATGTTGGTTTTCACTGCGGTGGCGCGATGCTGACATCTTATGCTCCAAAATATTAGTGAGGCCAGAGTAGAGTGTTGCAAGGATCACAGGGAGGTATAAATATCCAGGAGAAATTGAACATGTCCATAGCCTGCAGCGCCAACTCCAGGGATTTTGTGAGGCTTGGGTTTGTTAACCTTAGGATATCTGGGATCTACAAATCAGATGGCATCCCCTTGATGGGGTGGGCATGGATATGCTCTTGTTAAACTTAGTTGGGCATTGGAGCAGCCAGGTTTCTAGTAGAGCAGGAAGGGAAGTGGGTGCTGCCTGTGGTTGGGTAAGCACATGCAGCATGACATTGAGAATTCAGCCAGATGGACAGTACATTATCCTAAAGAGCAAGAGTTGCTCAGGTAGCATCTTTGGGATGCCTACCGGCAGGGACACAAGGAAGCAGGCAGAGACCAATAAGGGTTAGCAGCAGGCAAACATGGCACTTGTGGCCCCAAGGCCAAGGAGCTGCCCACTGCGATTGTTAGCAAGGGAAGCCTAGCCACAGAAGGGTTGACTAAGGGCCCTCAAGAGGAAGGCTGTGCTGGAACACTGGCGACTAGCAACATAACAAGGAGCCACAGAGTAACCTGAAAAGACACAAGAATGCATTATCATTATGTGTGAACTGATCTTACAACCAGAATGAGATGTTGATGTTTATGATGTACAATAATTAAACTGCGGCCATTTGAATCCCAGCAATTTCTCCCCTTGCTTTGTCAGAGGGAGAGGATGGGGGCATATGGGGACAAACCAGGAACGTCTGGGAGGGAGAGATGCTCACTGGCCTGTTTGGGAGGGGATGCCAACAGTTCTGTTTTCTGTAGTAGATGGTCACCCTCCAATCCCTGTTTGACAGAAAAAGATCTTACATACTGAAAGAATAACATAAACTATAGTCTAGTCAAGTAAGGAATGAAACATAGAGCCTTAATGCGTTATTGAAGGTGGAATATCTCAATAGTGTTTTCCATTAAAAGCCCTCAGGACCAATGGTTCGAACTCCCTCATAAAGTATTTGTTAGAAATGGGGTTTCTGGTTGGCTAGGGTATGCACCTCAGCCAGGTAGAACCTACCCACTCTAGTCAGGGCTTGGGAGTTACACGTCCAAGATAACCCCTGCTCACCCCCTTGGTAGCTTGGCATGAGCAGTCAGGCCTAACCTGGAGGCAATGTGTAAAGCGTTTGCACAACACACAACACACAACACACGTGATGCAAAATGTGCACCACAAAGTAAACACAACACTGAGCTATGTAAAAATAATCTGTATTGCACAAAACATAATTAGACCAACATTACATGTAAGTAATACCCTGCTACCTTAGCAGTTGTCAGAAGCTTACACAAGTTACTAATACTCTGCAAGAATATGGAGTTGTCACATTAGAACACGTAAGGACTCAGGATTCTGCAACGTAAGCAGTAGTCAGGAATTATAGTAAGAGGTATTTGCACTTGTCATGAACAATTCCTAAATACCCATAAAAGGAACATTAGAGAATACACCACAAGTCATATAAATACATATCAGCTAGACATGCCTAGAAAAGGAACATTAGCACATATATGTATCACCAGTAAACAGGTAGGAAATAGCAAACCTCTGCAAGTCTGTATTAGGCTCCTAGAGCCTAAATTTCCTAAAGAGTACCCGATTTATGGTGGAAGAGGCACTTCCAGTGCCTAACGACGAGCACGGGGGCCCCCGGCACTCCTGTGCGCAAAACGGGGGCCTACCGCATGGTGGGGACCGGTCTTGGCCTCCTCACACCCTGTCCGTGGGTTGGGGGCCGGGCGTGGCCCAGCAACAATTGTGTGGGCAAAAGAAAGGCGGGATGGGACCTTCACCGAGGTCTCCCTTCCCGATTTCCTCGAGAGAGAACAAATTGCCCAAAACCAGGAGCACCCCGCTCCTAGTGCAGCGATCGGGGGAAAGGGAACTCCCTTTCTCCCCCGCATCCTGCTGGTTAGAGAGGCAGCCACCCTTGTCCGCGGTGCGGCTGTCTTATGGAGTAATGGGGGAAGCAGGGGCCTCCGATGAGGGTCTGCACCTGCTTTCCCCCAGACGGCCTCACCCGATCCGGTGCGCGAGCCGCGTGTCTGCTTTCCCTCTCCGAAGGGAAGCAACTTGAGGAATTGGGGCCGGAGTGTGCCCCGGGGGGCGCTCTGAAAAGTGCGCGTCACCCGGGGACACGGTAGGAGCGTACGAGCTCCTTTCTTTACCTTCCTGAAGTGCCCCGGGGCCACTGGAGTCAGCGCGATCCTCGCGCTGCAGTCCTAACTGTGGCACCCGGGCTGCGGTGGTGATTATCACAAGGCAGAGGCGCTGGGGGGAGCGCTAGGGGCTCCAAATAAAGCGCTTCACACAGCGCTAGTTTAAATCAGCAGCCTGGGCTGTGGCGGTGATTTTTCTTTAGCAGAAATAATGCGCTTTTCAAAGAGCTAGGGCACATTTAAAGCCTGGGCTGCGGCGGTGACCTTCTTCTCAGCAATGAATAGAGAGCGCTCTTACCAAGCGCTTCAGGCAAAGCTGGAGAGATCGTGGCAGGGGTCAGGGGCCACAACACCCTGCCCCTGGGAACAACCAGAAAAAGCACAGGGCTGGTGGATCCAGCTACAGGCCAGCACAAGGGGTGCAGATGGTGGCACTTCCTTCTAGTGACCAGGCAGGTCACAGGTCAGCACAGCAACAGCAGTCCAAGGTGGTTTCCTGGTGAGTCCATTCATCAGCGTTCTGTGTCCAGTTTCAGTTCCAAGAGTGTTCAAAATGTGGGGAAAATTCCCCTGTACTTATAGTCAGTTCTTACATTGTTTCACAATGGTAGGGAGAGGAGGTTCCAGCCAGTTAGAACTGGTTCTGGGAGTGCCCCCTCTCTCCTTTCAGCACAGGCTCCAAACATCAGTGGGGGGTTACCGACCCTATTGTGTGAGGCCAGGGCACAGTCTTTACAAATGCAGGTGTGCCCCGCCTCTCCCTTCTCTCAGCCCTGGAAGGCTTTACAATATGTAGATGCACCTCTGTGTCACCTCCACCCTCCCTGTGTTCAGGCTGTCTGAGAAGTATGCGCTAAGCCCCAACTGTCAGTCTGCCCACACGTTGATTGGAGACAAGCTGCAAAACACCAAAGTCATAAGCAAAGATAAATGCACACTTTCTAGAAGTGGCATTTCTGTGATAGTAATAAAAAATACACCTACACCAGTAAGCAGCATTTCTTACCACTGTCACAACCATACCAAACATGCCTACGCTACCCCTCATAAATCAGACAATACCCCTTACACCCAAGCAGGGCATTCCCAATGCAATACTATGAGAGGGCAGCACTAACAGCAGTGAGACACCAAGTTAGGCTGTTTGTCACTACCAGGACAGGCCACGCAACATGGCACATGTCCTGCCTTCTACATACATGGCACCCTGCCCAAAGGGCTAGCTAGGGCGTACCTTAGGGGTGACTTACATGTAGTAAAAGGGGAGTTCTGGGCCTGGCAAGTAAATTTAGATGCCAGGTCCCTGTGGCAGGAAACTGCGCACACAGGCTCTGCGCTAGCAGGCCTTAGATAGGTTTGACAGGCTACTTCAGTGGGTGGCGCAAGCAGCGCTGCAGGCCCACTAGTAGCATTTAATTTATAGGCCCTGGGTATAGGGATACCACTTTACAAGGGACTTATAGGTAAATTAAATATGCCAATCAGGTAGAATCCAATCATACCAAATTTGTAAGAGAGAGCACATGCACGTTAGCACTGGTTAGCAGTGAAAAAGTGCTCAGAGTCAAAATGTCAGCCAACAAAGGTCAGAAAAATAAGGAGGCAAAAGGAAAAAGTCTGGGGAATGACCCTGTAAAAGGGCCAGCTCCAACAGTATTCACCTGTATTTTCCCTACACTTAATGGGCTACTGCCCTAATGGTGGATATTCCACATTTGATCTGGTGTTATGAGCAGGTTGACAAGGAAATCTGTGTGAATCAATTTCATGTTGAAGTCCCCCAAAATATTATTTTTTGTAACAGGACGCTGTTCAAGTGAGTAAATGAGGCAATTAGTTTTTCCTTGAGCAGTGTGAACGGAGGGGGGCTGACCTCAGGAGGGGGGAGTGCTGTGTTTAATGATAACTTAAGATTCAAAGCCTTGGGTAGCGGGGACGAGCTGGTTACGTCCTCAGCCACTGCACTAGTGTGCCGAGGACGTAACCAGCTTGTCCTGCACCCGGCCCATGGGGAGAGTACTTGTGCTCCCCCCGTGGGCCTCCTACCCCCCTCCCCTGGTCAGGGATGGAAAGGGAATTGCTTCCCCTTCCACCTGACCCCCCCGACCCACCCCAGTGACATCTGATGATGTCAGCATCCAGCCTGATCGGAAGAGAAATACTTTAATTTCTCTTCCGATCAGGGGGTGGGGGAGATCGGAGAGACATGAAAGGAAAGGAAAGGCTTTTCATTTCCTTTCATGTCTCTCTGAGCATTTCTGCAGAACGGTCGTAAAGCGATCGTGCTGCAGAAATGCCCACTATACACCAAGGAGTTTGATCTTTTTGTTTGTAAACAATAATGGGGAGCGACCCCTTAGGCAAGTGCTGCTTCCCTGGGTGGCAGAAACCACAAGGCAACAGGGATTCTTTTTATTTTTAACAGATGGGGAGCGATCCCTTAGGCATGGGTCACTTCCCTGGGGGCAATTTTATTTTAGGCCATTTCTGCCCCCCTCGGGGCAGATTGGAATATTTTAATTAGGCGGATCTGCCCCAAGGGGGGGGGGGGCAGAAACCACTAGGCACCAGGGAATTTGTGTTTTAAACATTGTTTAGAGATGGGGAGTGATCCCTTAGTCAAAGGTCACTCCCCTGGGGGGCAAATTTATTTTAGGCCATTTCTGCTCCACCAGAGCAGATCGGCCTATTTCTATTAGGCCCATCTGCCCCCAACGGGGGCAGAAACCATGTAGGCACCAGGGATTGGTGTGTGTGTGTTCTGTTTGGGGGACAGCCCCTTGGTCAAGGGTCGCTCCACATGGGGGTACATTACTGTTGGCCATTTCTGCCCCCCTTGGGGGAGCAGATCAGCCTACTTTTGCAAGGCCCATCTGCCCCAAGGGGGAAGAAAGCTCATCAGACACCAGGGAAGAATATTGTCAAAAAAAGAGGGTAGGTGTATGGCCATACCCCCACCCCAAATAAATGGGGATAAAGTTGTTCTTCCTACTGGTGGGCAGATGGGGAAATAACCCCCAGTCCACTGCCCGGGGGAGGGAGGAGAAACCTACTTGATGCCAGGGAATTTAAGTTTTCAGAAATGTCTGGGTGTGGTAGGTTTCCGTAGATGGCTGCTGAGCCCAGGACCAAAAACGCTGGTGCTCCCCCGCAAAAACATGTAGTTTTGTTATTGAAAATTTGGATGTGTCCACATAGTGTTTTGGGGCATTTCCTGTCGCGGGCACTAGGCCTACCAACACAATTGTGGTGCGATTTTTATCGAGAGAGTTGGGGGAATGCTAGGTGGAAGGAAATTTGTGGCTTCTCTCAGATTTCAGAACTTTCTATCATAGAAATGTGAGGAAAATGTTTTTTTTTTGCCAAATTTTGAGGTTTGCCAAGGATTCTGGGTAACAGAACTTGCTGAGATTGCCACAAGATACCCCATCCTGGGTTCCCCTAGGTATCTAGTTTTCAGAAATGTCCAGGTTTGCTAGGTTTTCCTAGGTGCCGGATGAGCTAGAGGCCAAAATACACAGCTAGGCACTTTGCAAAAACAGGTCAGTTTTGATAAGAAAAATATGATGTGTCCAGGTTGTGTTTTGGGGCATTTCCTGTCACGGGCACTAAGCCTACCCACACAAGTGAGGTACCCTTTTTATTGGGAGACTTGGGGGAATGCTGAGTGGAAGCACATTTGTGAGTCCTCTCAGATTCCATAACCTTCTATCACCGAAAAGAGGAAAAAGTGTTTTTTTGCCACATTTTGAGGTTTGCAAAGGATTCTGGGTAACAGAACCTGGTGAGAGTGACACAAGTTATCCCATCCTGGGTTCCCCTAGATGTCTAGTTTTCTAAAATACACAGGTTTTGTAGGTTTTCCTAGGTGCCGGCTGAGCTAGAGACCAAAATCCACAGCTAGGCACTTTCGAAAAAACACGTCAGTTTAAAATGTAAAAATGTGATGTGCCCATGTTGTGTTTTGGGGTGTTTCCTGTTGGGGGCACTAGGCCTACCCACACAAATGAGGTACCATTTGTATTGGGAGACATGGGGAAATGCTGGGTGGAAGGAAATTTGTGGCTCCTCTCTGATTCAAGAACTCTCTATCACCGAAATGTAAGGAAAAAGTGTTTGTTTTGGCAAATATTGAGGTTTGCAAAGGATTCTGGATAACAGAACCTGGTGAGAGCCCCATAAGTCACCCCATTTTGAATTTCCCTAGGTGTCTGGTTTTAAACATTTTATAAATTTGCTAGGTTTCCCTAGGTATCTGATGAGCTAGAGGTTGAAATCCACAGCTAGGCACTTTGCAAAAAACAGGTCAGTTTTCTTTGGGAAAACGTGATGTGTCCATGTAACACTTTTGGGTATTTTCTGATGCGGGTACTAGGCCTATCCACACAAGTGAGGTACCATTGTTATCTGGAGACTTGGGGGAATGCTTGGTGGAAGGAAGTTTGTGGCTTCTCTCACATTCCAGAACTTTGCAGCACCAAAATGTGAGGGAAAAGTGTCTTTTGCCACATTTTGAGGTTTGCAAAGGATTCTGGGGAACAGAAAATGGTGAGAGCCACACAAGTCACCCCATTCTGCAATTCCCCTAGGTATCTTGTTTTTAAAAAATGCACAGCTTTGGTAGGTTTGTCTAGCTGTCGGCTGAGCTAGAGGCCAAAATCCACAGCTAGGCACTTTCCAAAAAACACTGCAGATTTCAATGTAAAAATGTGATGTGTCCATTTTGCGGTTCCTGTCGCGGACACTAGGCCTACACACACAAGTGAAGTACCATTTGTTTCAGGAGACCTGGGGGGAACACAGATTAGAAGAACAAGTGTTATTGCCCCTTGTCTTTCTTTACATTTTTTCCTTCCAAACGTAGGACAGTGTGTAAAATAGAAGTCTATTTGAGAAATGCCTTATAATTCACATGCTAGGATGGGGGCCCCGGAATTCAGAGAGAACCACTGCTTCTCAACACCTTCTCCTGTGCCCATTTTGGAAAACAAAGGTTTCCTTGATACCTATTTTTTACTCTTTATATTTAACCAAATGAATTGTTGTATACCTGGTATACAATAAAAACCCATTGCAAGGTGCAACTCATTTAGTGGCTCTCGGTACCTATGGTTCTTGATAAACCTACAAGCCCTATATATTCCCACAACCAGAAGAGTCCAGCAGACGTAATGGTATATTGCTTTAAAAAATCTGCCATAGCTGGGAAAGTTATACAAGAAGACACGGACAGAAATGGCTCTTTTTTCACCTCAATTTCAATATATTTTTTATCCTAGCTGTTACTTTCTGTAGAAAAACCTTGAAGTATCTACACAAAGGACCCCTTGCTGCATTCAGAATTTTATCAACTTTTCAGAAATGTTTAGCTGTCTGGGATTCAGCATTGGTTTCACACCTATTTCTGTCACTAACTGCAAGGACGTTGAAAGCACAAAAAATAGTAAAAATGGGGTATGTCCTAGTCAAATGGTAAAATTGTGTTGAAAAATGTGCATTTCTGGTTCAAGTCTGCCTGTTCCTGAAAGTTGGGAAGATGGTGATGTTAGCACCACAATCCCTTTGTTGATGCCATTTTCAGGGGGAAAAACACATGCTGTCTTCTGCAGCCCTTTTTTCCCATTTTTGGAAAAAAAACGAATTTTAGGTGTATTTTGGCTAATTTCTTGGTCTCCTCCTAGGGAACCTCAAACTCTAGGTACTTTTAGAATCCTTATGGTGATAGAAAAAAAGGATGCAAATTTGGCTTGGATAGCTTATGTGGACAAAAAGTTATGAGGGCCTAAGCGTGAACTGCCCCAAATAGCCACAAAAAGGCTTGGCACAGGAGAGGAAAAGGCCTAGCAGCGAAGGGGTTAAAAGCACCTGCTGTAGAGTTCCTTGTGCCTCTAGCTTTCAGACAGCAATAGATATGTTAAGATAACTCTTGTGATTAATGCTCCTGCTAGAGAGAGATCGCAGTTTTCTCTAGTCAAAGTTTTGACACACCATAAAGTAGCGCACAGTTATTACGCCTCTTGCAAAGAACCCATCTGTATTTTATATGGAGAGCTGAATGTATTAGTAAGGCCAGCCTTTAACAACGCTTTAAAACAAATGAAATGTATGTAAGAGAGGGGCTACGGAGAAATGAAGGACACATTTTCAGGGTGGTAGTGAGGGAAAATGAAGAGGAGGTAATTGGGAGGGGGGTGCCAAAAAGATGTTGCACCGGGCACCACCAGCACTAAAGCCGGCCCTGATACCAGTGATAAGCTAGTTCCAGGTAACCAGTTATCCAACTGTACCATCAATATGCCAGGATCCTCGTTGTGGAAGACTGGACCTTTCATCTGAAGGGACACTGTTATGTAGGTGGCGAGCCCATCTTTGGGACCCTTATTTTCTGTGATTTTTCTGTGAGGTCTGGGTCGAGAACACCTAAAGAAGCCCGACATGAAAAGGGATGTCATGGGCAAGTTTTCTTGTAATATTATTACTTGAAACGTTTTCCAGTAATTTATGAGACCAAGGTCTTGTATTTTATTTGTCAGACCCTCAATATTCAATGCATAGATAGAAAGCCTGTCAAGCTAACCTCAATTCATTTTCTGGAATTTGTGTGAAGGGCTACTAACAGTCAGTCCTACTCCTTCTATAACTGAATGTCTGTGATGTTTAATTCTTGTTGTGGGAGCTAGGTCTCTCTCCTGGTGTAGCCAATTGCGTTTGCAGTGTAGAATGAAAAGGCTTCTTTTTTTTTCATTTTGAGTGACTTGGGAGCCATTGTTGCTCATCCCAGAGGTGTAGATAGGAGGATGTTTGTAAAGGGAGGTTTTTAAACCCCAGTTTTTAAATAGAGAGTCTTCCGCCATTACCTCTCTTGCTATTTTTTGTGTGACCCAGGTTACCAAAGTGAGATAGCTAAACCGATGTGGCTGCAAAGGAATTAATTCAATAGATTCAATTCCCTTTGAAGTAAGATTCGACAGCCTTTGCTACGACTGCTTCACTATTTCACCACGATTTAAAATGCCACAGTGACCTTAGACTGAAATAAGAGTATTCTCTTTTCTTCTTGATCTATTAAACACTGTGTAAAGGTTCCTTTGACTACCTGGTCAAGAAATGTATGTTTGAACTTTGTACTTGACCTAATAAGTTGCTCAATTATTTTTTGAGGAGTGCTTGTTTGAGTAGCTCTAGTAAAATAATCCTCGTTCTCTTTTGTCGATAAAGACGTAAATACCTTGCCCCTTTCCATTGTGCCCTGAAGTGATTTTTTTGTTTTTTGAGAGGAGGGTGGTTTTACCGAGCTCTGGCTATTTCTCTTGATTTGCATTCAGTACTCCAACGATTGATTCTACTGTTTGTAATGTTGAGTGGTCAGTAAACAATTCTTGCTTTGTGCCTTCCGCGACTTGTAATTTTGTTGTCACTAATTTGTTTGTGATAGAAATTTTTCGTGAATTATCCTAACCATGCCTTTTTTTCTCAGTGAGAGACTTCACCATTATTGACTAAACAGTAAAAATCAGGTAAAAATGAGGTGCAGATTGGGTGGTGTCTGATTTGTTTTAAACTCAGATTGACCTATTTGCTCCTGGCTTTCCTTTGTTTTTTCTTTGCCTATTCGACTAGACCTTTGAAGAGTGGGGTGGGGGCGGGGAAGGGGGCTCAGGAATTTCTTGGTTGGTTTTGTTCAGTTTAGTATTTAGAGTGGTCAAGTCTTTCTGGGGGAGCGGGGATCAGCTTTTTCTCCTGATTCATGAATTTCCATTTATAAATGTTGTCCCTTTTACAATGTTTCTGTTGTATTTCAATTGTTGTGTAGTTTAAAGTCATAGTGCTTTCTGTGGCACCCATAGCTGATTTATTTGGTTGCGTCTCCCTTGTCCCATACATTGATTTCTCATACCCTGGGGATGTGGTTTGATTCATTTTAGCGTAAGTCATACTGTGGTTCAAAGTATATGGCCATCAGTTGCAACAAAATGAACAGGGAGTGGCAGGATTGTTTTTTTTTATCTCTGTAATTGAAACTGATGGAATGTCACTGGATTGAGTATGACTCTGTGCACGAATTAGGTATCTGACCCATTGCAGCTGCCAAGATAATCTCACCTGGGGGAGATCAGACACTTTTCTTCCAGCCACTCCTTCCACGGAGATAGCACTGTCTTACATGTATTTATGAGGAGACTAGAGACCTCACCAAACAATCCCAGGGTCATGGCCATCTTGGTACCGATCAGTTGATATACAGATATATTACTATTTTGTCTGCATACCTTGAGACTGTAGTATTATGGCTTCCGACCACTATGCCCCAGTAGTTCACGTGTCAGGTGAATTGCCAGAGGCTCCATTGCTAGGATGAACAACAGAGAGGACAGAGGACAGCTCTACCTCGTTTTTCACCCTATATCCCAACTGTCTAACACCAGACCGTCGGTGTAAACTTGCGCCTTCGGTTTAGTGTACAGGAACTGTATCCAACTCTGGAACCTACGGCCAAAGCTTAACCTCTGCCACCCCTCTTACAGATAGTCACAGTCCAGTGTATGAAAGTCTTTCTTGATGTCAAGCTCCACTAGGGCTCATTCCATTATTGTGCTCTGTGTGCATTGCATGCAAGAGCCTTCTGATACTATTGTGACTTTCCCTACCGGGCATAAAGCCACACTGTTCCTCATGTAACAGAGAGCTGCTCACATGATACAGTCAGGCCGCCAGTGCCAAGGATAAAACCTTTAGGTTCACATTTATCATAGAGATGGGGCTCTACAAACCCCAGCACTGCAGGTCTCTATTTGGCTTTGGGATCATTGTAATTTTTGCCTCCCTCAAGGATGACTAAAAAATACTGGCTTTTCTGTCTTTGTTAAAGACTGCTAGTAGCTTCACAGGGATGTGGGGGACAAAAGTCTGGTAAAACTCAGAAGGAATCCTATTGGACCATGGAGCTTTGTTTCTAGGCATCACCTTTATGGCTTCAAAGAGTTCTTCCACCTATAGCCAAGCCACCAGATCTCCTCTTTGATTCCCCCTAATTCTGGGCAGCTGTATCAATGCTAGAAAGTCCTCAATGTGCACCCGAGATTGTGTGGATGGTGTCTTATATGATGTGGCAAGATATTGACAAAGTGTCTCATTAATCCTCGCTGCTTTGGTGCTATCATGCAATCCAGCCATGTAGAGCCATTATTGTAGGAAAAGACTCTTATTTCTTCAAAAGCCACTCCAACATCTACCCTGATCTGTCACACTACTTACGGAGCCTCTGTCTATATTCCCTTCTTGTAGAGTGATCAAGTCTTTTTTACAATTCTGTCACTCTATACCTCAGGCATATAAATCTGTCCTTATCACCAGAGTCCCCTAGAACTCTCATTGGTATTTGTGCCAGCTTATTCTCCACTTCTGTCAGTTCCTGTCAGTTCCTGTTGTAACTTTCTACTGGAGCCATATATCTTATTCATGCATTTGTCCCTAAACACCATTTTGAAGGCCTCTCATTTGATATTCCCAAGTGTCTGTCGATTGCCAGTTAAGCTTAAAATATGTAGAAGTAGCCGTTCCTATATCTGAACAGAAGATTCAGGTGCTCATTACGACTTTTGCGCTCTATGCGGAAGACCGCCATCTGTGTATGGGCCAAAAGACCGCCAGTGTTGGCGGTCCTACAACTGCCGTATTATGAGTCACAAACTACAGACTGGCTAAAATCAGCCACAAATCTGACACCGTCAACCTGGCCGAGGGTGGGAAAGAGGCGGTTCCACCACCAGCACCGCCACGCCGGCAACATCCCGCCCTCCAAATTATGACCCACAAATCAGCAAAGGGGTCTTTGCACGGTGGTAATCCATTGGTTGTCTGAACCCCGCGGTCAAAAACTCAACTCCACCAGAACACAAAACCACATTGGACAGTACGCATGCACCACACCTGACACACATACACACCACACACACACCTGACCACCCCACTATGAACCCCCCACACATACCCACAACCCAATGCATCCTGAATTTTTCACAGAGAAATGGAAGAACGCACAAATAGAAGACACTGCACCTGGATACCATAGGCACCACCACACCTAACACACAGCACACACTACACAACTGCACCCCTGAACACAACAAACACGTTGCCACTGCACACAACCACCACATACCACGAGCACACCAAACCACACAACCCCACCTCACCAAACGGCACACCCAGTACCCCTTCACATTACACACCCCACCACTTACAACACATCCACCATGTCATGACAGAAAGACCTATGATTCACAGACAAGGAGTTGAGGGTCATGGTAGACAAAATCATCAGAGTGGAGCTACAACTGTTTGGAGCACAGGTCCAGCATACATCCATAGCCAGGAAAACAGAGTTATGGCAGAGGATCGTTGACAGGGTGAACTCAGTGGGAAACCATCCACGCACAATGGAGGACCTCAGGAAGAGGTGGAATGCTCTACGGGGGAAGGTCTGTTCAATGGCGGCAAGACACCAGATAGCCATCAACAAGAATTGCTTTGGACTGCTGCCTTCTCCCCCAGAGTTAACATCGTGTGAGGAGAAGGTCTTGGCCATCCTGCATCCAGAGAGCCTGACTGGAGTACCAGGAGGATTGGACTGTGGTAAGTCAACTACACTCCTCAGGTACCATGTACTCCTGCACAGCATGTACCCACACCACCCTTACACCCCCTGACAGCACCCTTGCGTGCACCAAACCACCCTGAGCCCAATACCCTCCCTTGCATGCTACACTGCCCCACTACCAATAATCCCACACAGGCCAACCAAGTGTACAGATATCTTCCACTGTAGCAAGTAGTACAACTACCACAAGGCAACCCCCCCACCCTTGTATAACAGCTAATTCAACTCCACATTAGGACACCTGCACGTATAACCATGCCACCCCCTTCACCTACAGGATACTTGGATTGCTCACTAGTACATGGCAAATGACGGCATTGATTACCACAACCTAGCATGCAACAGCACCATCCATCAGCCCTTAAACATTGCCAGTGGTCAAGCACCTGTCATTGTCATCACTGGAAAGCATGTCAAGGCTATGATTGCAAACAACCATGTGAACAACAAGTACATTTCAACAATGTAACACACTCTCTCCATCCACAGTCATCCCTACCACTGCCACCCAGCAGAGGATGCCAAAGACAGACAGTCAGCCCTTAGAAGCAGGCTCAATTGAGGACTACAACTCTGGATGCCTGGAAGGGGACGCCTCACCTGCCCCATGAAGAATGACTTGTCCGTCCGCCACCACCAGCTTCACCCTGCCCACCTCTGAGTCCCCCACCTCTGTGGCTCCTACAGCACAGGAAACCCCTCCTCCCCAAACCTGTGTCCCAAGGACAGATCAATCTATAGTGTGCCCCACATTACAGGGACCTGAGTTGACCCCCAACATCCAAGATGATGAAGATCCTGGTGTCAGTGGGAGTGGGCACACTTTGCCAGGGTCACAGGCACAGGGGGCAAGGGGCAGTGGGAGGGCAACTGTGGGTCAAGGGATGAGGTATCAATGGGACAACGTCCTGGGAGCATATCAGCAATCCCAGGACAGGATGGGTCAAATACTGACAACATTGCAAGAGAACCAGAGGCTGCAGAGGGAATACCACCAGGAGGCCATGCAGCAATGGTAGGCACACAATGCCACCAAGGCCTCCATTTGGGGGGGTTCTCACTGAATTTACCAGCATCATGCCTGCATCCTCCACCCACCAGCAGGCCCCTTCCAGTAGCCAATCAACATCTGTGCCATCTACATCTGCCATAGCTACTACAATGGAGCCCCAGCCAGAGGACCCACAGGCTATTAGCAACCCTGCCCCTGCAGCTAAGGATCCCGCACACAAATGAGGTCATCCATCCAGGCATCAATAAGTCTCACAGATGGACAGATGTGGCAGGAATGTTCAGCAGGTTGGTCATGACATCTTTCCTGTACTGTAATCCTATGCCAAGGGTGCCAACAGTCGTCTCAGAAAGCATAGTGTAACCACACATCTGACCTGGATAGGGTAAAGGTTCAATGATGTCTCCCATGTTGCCCATCCAACACACACATATAGGACATAATACAATCCACAGGAATCATGTTGTAGTGGGGAGGTCACCACATATCTACAAGATAGGTCTGTAGTTCACACACATGTAGAGTAAAAGTACCATTCCTCTTTGCTAACTACACCAACAGAAACACCATCTTGCAATGTTAGAAACAGGTAGGTACCAGACATCATCTTTGGGAACAGTGTGGCTGAGTAGCTGGACTGTCATGTGACAGGATTGTACCAGACCATGCACATCCAAACAGCAGTCTTGAAACCATGCAACATGGGAACCCTGTGCTGAAGTCATGCCATGCCAACAGCTTTGCAGTATAGCAGTTACACCTCCTCTGATGGTAAGTCGGCATTCCATCAAAATTCTTAACACAGATGGATGTAGGGCACTCATATCCACTGGTGCAACTGAGTCATAGAGTCAGCTGCATCTTCCTCATCTGCCTCCACGTCAGTTCCAGAGTCATCTGCCTGAGCCACTGGTCCAGCTGCAACCTCCTTCTCATCCAACAGTGAAATGTGTCTTCTCAGGGCAAGACTGTGTAGCATACAACATGCTACAATGATTTGGCAGACTTTCTCTGGTCTGTACTGTAGGGCACCACCGGACACATGTAGGCATCTGAATCTTGCTTTCAGTAGCCCAAATGTCTTCTTGATTACACGCCTCGTTCGTCCGTGAGCCGAATTGTAACTCTCCTCCCCATCTGTTGTAGGGTACCTCACTGGTGTCAGGAGCCAGGGCAGGTTGGGGTAGCCGAAGTCACCTGTGTGTACAAATCCTTAGAGAACTATGAGAGTCATAGAGCTGACTGTGAAGTTAAGGAGCATAGACGTTAGACATAGACAGTGATACACTTATCAATGAGCCAGGTCCTCTCTCTCTGTAGTCACAACATTATTTGTGGGACACTGCTGTTCCTCAAGATTTAAGAATCATGTACAGATCCCGCAAACTTTGCTATCACATAGGATATGTATTGGTCAGCAAGACACACCACCTGCACATTGTTCGAATATTGATTCTTCCTGTTCCTGTAGACTTAGTCATTGGCCCTGGGAGGAACTAAAGCGATGTGGGTGCCATCAATGGCCCCTATTACATGCAGAACGTGTACAATGTCATAAAATGATGACTTCACACTGTATCTAGCAGAAGTGCTTGAGTAAGGCATCCAGTACATGATGTTACACAAAACTGAACATTCCTGCAGCCATTCACACTGTCACCTGAAAAGATCCTGAGGCAATGCAGGACAGATAACACCTGTACTGTTGGTGTGGTGGCATGTAGATTACGTATGGCTGACAGGAGATCCAGCTCCAAATGGGTACAGAATTCCCTGATGGTCTGACGGTTCAGACGATACGTTTGTAAAATGTGTCTTTCTTCCATGGTAGCAAGGTTGACTAGGGGCCAGTAGACTGGTGCATTTCTCAATCTCCCAATTGGACGGTATCTAGAAATAGGACAGAACACATTTTAGGACATCTCTTACACTGTTGTTACTAAAGTACACCATAAAAGTGGTAGACAGTACAAGCCATGCAAGGTATTTGAAACCTGACACAGGGAAACAGTTATTCCCAAACTACACAACTGCAACATCATGGCTGTCAATTCCATTGCTGTACTTGTCACAAGGGTTCTGTACAGAGATGGAAGTTAGACATAGTAAACTCGTCCCTAAGTCAGATACAGTTATCAAATGTCCACACATTGAAAAAATTATACATCAGACATTTTGGCAGGTGACACTCACTTCACTAGTGAGTTCACATGAGTTGACATCGTACATCAAGCAACTAGTGATTAACTCCATGATAGCCACCTGTCCTGCATGCAGAGGACAGATGAAAGTGACCTTGTTCCACTGGTGTTAATCGTTATGGCGGGAGGCAGTTGGAACCGCCGTGCAACTTGTTATTGGTTAGCATTGATTTCTATGGAAAACTGGGGTCAATGATGATCACCGCCGGCGGTGACGGTCATGACCGAGGCAGCCGTGACCGCCATTTTCTATAGCCCAGCTCACTTGACTCCTGATACTCAAGCAAGCAAGACCTCCACTGCGTGAGCTGCTGTGTTCTGTACATGGAAGCCACAATGGCATGCCCTGCAGGCAATAGGACCTCAGCCTTCACACCAGAGGAACTGGATTAACTGGTGGAAGGGGTCCAGCCCCTGTATGGACAGCTGTATAGTGCTCAGATAAGCAGGCCAGTACAATGTGATATACTTATCAGCTAGGGTGTTGTTTGATGGTGAAAGTGCGCGAACATAGACATGGCATGATTGACTGCTGCGGTTGTGCTGAATGAATGATAGCGACGTATTGTAGTCTCTGTATGAGCATGTGCTGTGCATGCTGTGTGTAGGCCACTGCTGCAGGTGTACTGTAACTCTACATGAATATCCATTTTTGTCTGTGTCTCCCATGCAGGTGAGCACCCAGAAGAAAAAGGGGCTATTGAGAGCCATTGCCAAGCAAGTGCAGAAACTGGGATCCATGGCCGGCGGAGCACCCACTGCAGAAAGCGGTGGGAGGACCTGACACGCTGGGCCCGAAAGATTGCAGAGGCCTAGCTGTGGATGCCCTGCCAATGAGGAAGGGGTGCCCGTTGGACTCTGACCCCCCTAACGGCCCACATATTGGCAGTGGCCTACCCGGAGATAGATGTGCACTTGAGGGCAGCACATCAGCCACAAGGGGGTGAATACAGGCTGTTTAATATCAGTTGTATGTGCTTCTATTGTCTTAGTTGGATTATGTAGGTGCAAATAAAGTGTGTGTACATTAGATAAGATCATAGTCCTGGCAATTACTTCCACTGCTTAGAAGTGACGTGAGTTAACTATTAGACACCATCCAAGTAGTAATAGGTCGGTGCTATACCTCGTTTTCCAGTTAAGTTTAGACACACTTCTATGTTCAGTGATTTCCAAACCTTATTTCCATATCCATGAGGCTGCTTTAGATAGCCAATGCCATCTAGTTAGGGCTGTTTTGGGGTAATATGTCCTGTGAGTAGGGAAGATCTACTGTGAAATCATTGCATTCACAATGGACTTCTGTACACCATGAGTCCTGTTCAATATTTTGTGTGCAATGTACCTGTTCAGGACATATGAAATACAAAGTGTAAAAAGTGTCAGTTTGGCAAGTATATGTGGGTAGTTGGTATTTTTTACCATTGTAGAACGACTATTGACAGACTGCAGCATGTCCAACCTAGTCATTTTGCTGGAATTAGGAGGTAACAGTTTGCATATTGGGTTGTCTTCATGACCAATGTTTCGGGACAATGTTTCATAGCCATTCCTTGCTACGCCAGAGGAGGAGTAGATTACTTGTTGGCACTCGTACTAGATGGGGAGGTGTTGACCCTTTCCTCCCTTTCTTTCTCTCCCACCCTCTCTCCCTGTCTTCTTCTATTCTTGTGTACATCAGCATCATCAGGTGAAGGAGAAAGGGCACCAGCGAGTGGGGAAGCTGCAGCCCACGGGAAAGAGGAGGCAGAGCCCACTGACATCGAAGGGACCAGGGGGACTGAGGGCGAGGGGAGCACCACGGGGGAGACGTGTACATCAACATCACCTTCGGATTCCTCCTCCGATGGAAGCTCCCGGTGGTGGCAGACCAATCTGGGTCCATCCTAGCACCATTGTTGTCCACCAACCCCCTTACCAGCACCACCCTCCCTGTAGCTCCCCACCCAGTTGCCCCTGACCTCTCACACATGAGACTGGGCATCTCGTTCCCCACAGGCACCTCTGCCCCTACCTCTGTCAGCCCTGCTCCCCTCAATAAGGAGGCTATTGACCTCCTGAGATCCATCTCTGTGGGGCAGTCAACCATCGTGAATGCCATCCAGGGAATTGCATCCCAGATGCAACAAAGTAATGCCTACCTGGAAGGCTTTCACAGTGCCTTGACTGGCCTGCAGAGATTATTTCAGGCTCTGGCCTCCTCTTTAATGGCAGCCAGTGTCCCTTCATCTTCCATCCCCCCTCCAGCTACCTGTGCCCAATCCAACATCCCTCTCCCCTAACCCATCCAGAGCACACATACAGACCATCATTCATCCACTACAATAGACAAGGTGAGCCAAGACAAACACAGACACCAAAGGACACATCACAGGCATGCACACGGTCAACACACACCTGCAGACACTTCAACAGCCACTCCCTACACTTTCTCCTCACCCGTCCTCCATCACAGTCACATCACCACTCATACCTGCCATCACTACACCAAAACTCCCTGATCCTGCCACTAGCCCTGTCATACCTACAGACACCACAAGAGCTGACCTGCAGACAACCACCCCACACACCACATGTGCACTCACCACGACAACCATCATGACCACATGCAACACACCCACCTTACTTGCAGCCACTACCCCAACATACAGTCACACATCTTGCACAACATCTCCCTGCATCTCTCCCCCTCCCAAGAAACATAAGCACCCTCATACCCAACCAACGTATACTCACTACACACAAGCACACATTGCACATACCTGCATCCACGTCCAGCACACCAACACCTCCTACTACCACTTCCTCTACCTTCACTCCTAAACTTTTACCCATGACCGCCTGTGTACCTAAAATAATTTTCCTTGCCAGTCTTGACCTGTTCCCTGCTCCCGCCCCACTCCATGATGCCCCTAAGCACCATACCTCAACCCAGACCTTCCACCTTCCAGTCCTCCCATGACCCTCCCCTTGCAAAGAAACCACCCCCCCAAAGCCTAAGGTTCCTAACCCAAAATCCAACCCCCCACAATCAAAATTAAAGCCTAAACACCCCTGCCAAACCTAAACCAAAGTACCCCCCTTTGAAGCCCAAGCCTCCAACACCACTGCCCCACCCCTAGGGTGCCTGCCTTCCCCACTGATGTGCCAGCCATTTGGAGCCCAATTTGCAAGCAGGAGTCAAATTGGGGCATGTGACTTTGCCAAATGTGCCTGGGGCACATCAGACATTTGGACTGGCCAGTAGGCCTCACCTGTGTATAATTTTAATTATTTATTTGAATTTTTGATACATCTACCCACATAGCTATGGATGTCAAGTTTGAGAAAGTATCCTGGATTTCCTTCAACATGGTTGTGTTATATCTGTTTACTTAGATGTTTGTGTTACATGTGTATGGGATGTATCTATGTTGCTGCATGCGCTGGGTTGATGACTTGTGCCAAGTGCTTGTTGGGATGTGTTGTTAGGATTGTGTGTGGCATTGTTTGGTAGTGGTGTATGCATCTGTGTGTATACTGATGCATCTGTGATGTCCTCTGTATGTTGATTGGACGTGGCGTGTCACCTGAGGCCTTATTTGGATGTCTGTACTATTTATGTGAAATGTGTGTTGTTTCTATGTATTCCTGCCAGTATGTGTTGTCGGGTGGAGTTGCTTGATGTGCCTTTCTGACTATGCATTTGTGTGTTTGTGATGTTGTTGTTGTGTGATTGCGGGGTGTTGTGTATGGATGTGTTTGACAGTGGCAATAGTGTGCAGTTTGCTGTGTGAATGGCACCTGTCTGTTGGCCATGCTGTGTATATTTGGCAAATTAGTTTGTGTAGTTAGTATGTGTTTGTGTGTCTGTAGATGTGTATGTTGATATGGGTGTTTGTTTGAGTGTGTGTGTGGCAGCCGCTGTCTGTACCGGGTATGTGTTGTGTGTCGGTGTGTAATACAGCCCTTCCCTCCATGTGAGCATTATTTCATTACACCAGCACAGGCCCCATGCATATAATCTAAATGTAACCCCTTAATACATGGGAAAAGGGTAAGAGATAGAAATTGGTAAGGGCGTTTCACACCACGAACTGAATATTAATGTTCACCCCGTTGTATCTGGCTAATGTTTCATTTACATCATTATGAAAATGTTCTGTTGCTCAAGGTGGTCTTTTAGGGTCATTATCATTGTAAGGAAAAACATGACAATACCTCATTCCTGATCTTGAAGTCATACCTGGCTGTAAACAGGACCAACAGCTACATTTCCCATTGAACTGCTTGTTATTGGTCACCAAACAATTAGCAGGTTGAATACAAGTGCATAAATGTAGTGCAGCACAACATACAAAAGCAGAGCCTCTATAATCTGTGAACATAACTACATTTTCTAACTGACTCAATTTCTCAGTTAAAGGATGTAGTTGTGTCCACATATATGGCTCTCTTTGCCCAATCCAAATTCCATAGACAAGCATGTTTTCTTTTGCTTTGTGTTTTGTTATGAAGAGCTCATTAATCATCAAAAGCACATGCCACCTACTTAGTATGCTACTTGTAAAAATGTTCTCTCCATCTGTGTTTATACCAAAAGAGATATTGTTTTTAATGCTTAATATCCCATCATCAAAAAAGTTTTTTATATCCAATTCCATTACAAACATCACCCATTACAGAGTTCCCTTTCTGCTTGTAGTGTTCATATCTGTGTGTTTGCACTTCTTCCATAAAATCTTTCTTCCTAAACATAGTATTTAACTGTTCAATTATAGAATGTTGGACAAAAAAGCAACATCACCAGGCTCCGTAAGATCCTTTAAACAGTGGGTTTTACTACATACCTTTGTCTTATCGCTACTGCTTTAGTAACAAGAGGAACAGTAGTTTTGTATCTTGAAAATGGTGAGGATTTTTTTATAAATATCTTGAATTTGAATAATGAGTTCATCATTTTATTAGGCATTGGTAGAATGCAGCAGATTAAATCCAGTAGTTCCCCTAGTGCCTCATCAGAACTTCTAAATCTAACCGCAAACGATAAGCAGTAGGACAGCTTGCACGGTGTGTCGTGAACCTCACAATAAAAAATTGTCTTCTTAGCTTTCATGTTCTTCAGAAATATTATTTTCATCTTCATTTACAAAAGTTATATTGTTTACAAAATTCTCTGTAAAGTCTTGTGCTTCAAATCCCATCTTATAGTCTTTTGGATCAAAACTATTTTCTCTTTCCTCTGCATATAAAGTCTGATGCCCAGATGTTTGTAAATCCGCTTAGGCCTCTTTATCAAAATCATATGTTGGAGTATGTACATTATATTTCATAGTAAAGGATGAGTCTATTTCAGTTTCTGACTCTTTAGGATATGTACATTAAACAGAGGAAAACATGCATTAAAGTCTTCAGAAATCAGTGTATTAAGCTTCTCAAAATGAAGTATTGTGCAGTTCAGAAAACCCATTCACTTATTAACACACCATCCTTTGAGATGCCAGTTAACAGAGATTATAACTATCTGAAGAGGGAACAGGGTAGAATGTGGTAATATAGTTCTACCTTGATCTTTCCCTTAGATTTGTAATCCCTTAACCTCTTACATTTGACATGAAGGTAAATATCTGTTTACTTGGTGAAAAAGCATTGATAACAAAGAGGGACCTGTCATGGTGCAAATCATTTCTTTCAGTGCCACTTTCTTTTACATGTATCTGTACCCAGAGGAGAATGAAGGATTTCTTAGATAATTTTTAAAAGCTACCTATACATAGAAGCTTTCTGTGGTAGGATAATTAATATTAGAACATTAGAAAGTTGGGAGCTCCATTGAAGACAATAGAGTACTTTGGGCTTCTAATGGCTGGTAAAAGCAAGGAGCTACAACATTCCAATGTTTGTCTCTCAGTAACAGCTGTGAACAAAGGCCTCACGGAGCCCGAGCGGATTCCCATCCCTTCGGGCTCTGTGAGACTTTTGTTTTATTTATTAGAACATTCTGGGGGTTATTCTAACTTTGGAGGAGGTGTTAATCCGTCCCAAAAGTGACGGAAAAGTGACGGATTTACCACCAGCCGTATTACGAGTCCATTATATCCTATGGAACTCGTAATACGGCTGGTGGTATATCCGTCACTTTACCGTCACTTTTGGGACGGATTAACACTCCTCCAAAGTTAGAATAACCCCCTCTGTCCTCTAGTGGCGTAATGTTCTAATACTCTTATGGGCCCGCCGTAGCAGGCGATACCAGCCAGTAAAAGCCTGCTCACTTGTTAAAGCCTCTCATCTTTGGTATAGAAGAGCATGAGAGAGCATTACTGTTCATTGTGTTCTTCTTCAGAGCACCTATACTAGAACATGTAGAATTAACAGTAAAATAAAGTATTTTATACAGTTGTGATATGACTGCTGTCTAGAACGCTTTGGGGTGATCAGTCCGGGGTGGGCCAAAAAAAGGGGGGTCCCAAAACATGTTTTCCCCATTTATTTTTCCACAGGGATTTTGAACAGCGATAGCGCCAGAACTACTGGACAGAAGTACACCAAATTGGCAGAAAGGTAGATCCTGGTCCAGAAAGCAACCTCTTTTTTTTTTTTATTTGATGCATGTCGGCTGATAAACAGCCTTTCTCAATCTGAAAAGTTGTATCTATTTCATACTATCATATCACTCATTTGTAGCAATCACCTAATTCTACCAATGTTGAATATCACAGGAACATGTTTCCAAATAGAACTTGCATTGTCATATATTTTTACAAATATGCATCCTATATGTGTGCAGTATACTTAACCGTCTATTCAACCGTAAATCACTTTTGATTATTAACCCTAAGCCTCAAATGCATAAGTATAAAGCAATTGTTACTTGAATAACATAAAACCGCACTACATGCAAGACCACAATAATTCTGTTACTTTTCCACTAATATTCATGAAAACATGTCAGTTTCATCTTTATCAAGCTGTTAGCATGTTCATAGTTGCTTCAAAGAGTATGTCCATTGCATTCATAAATGTGTAGAGCAAAACAAAATAGCTGTTAAAATTTTGTCTACGCCACCCTCTTTTCAAACTCCCTGGTATCCAGCAACATGTTGAGTGCAGGCCCTCATCAATTTTGGGAGATTTTGTGGCCGATTTAAGGCACTAACAGTAGTGCCCTACCTCGCACCACCTGCGATCAGGCGGAAACTGGAACTGTTTTTGGATATATTTTTTATATATATATATATGTATATATATATAAATATATATAGATATATATGTTTGTGTATATATATTACCTAGTGGCAGTAGTTTTCGTTAGGACCTAGTTTCAATATAAAAAGCATTTTTTTACTTTCCAATATTTTTGGCGCCTCTTGACAAATCTTCACAAAACTTTCAAAAAAAAAGATTGGCAGTCACGTCAGCTGCTGTCTGGAAAGTTTTGGGGTGATCCGTCCGGGGAGGGACAGAAAAAAAGGGGTGTCCCAAAAAACATTTTCCCCATCTATTTTTCCATTGGGATTTCTAACAGAGATAGCCCCGAAACTACTGGACAGAATTACACTAAATTTGGCAGAAAGGTAAATCCTGGTCCAGAAATTGACCTTTTTTGTCTTTGGTGTAAATTCGTTCAGCAGTTTTTGAGAAATTAAGGGGAAAACATATTTGTATATATAGGGACATGAAGGATTCGTGAAACCTCCTGATCTTGTGCTGAGATCTGATTGGTTGACAACACTTCAACAAGGACGCTGTTGAAGTGTTGTCAGCCATGATGGGACTTGTCTTCAGTCGAGTTACAGAAAAAAAGTTAAAAAATAAAGAAAAGGGGCCAGGGTACGAACACCCTGACCCCTTAGCTCTGGACCTAGGGTCCCAAAGGGATCCCCCCAACCCCCTGGGCTAAAAAGCATTTGAATTTTTTTTTGCCATCTTCAGCCGAGTCCCAGAAAAAGGAAAGAAATAAAGAAAAGGGCCAGGGTATGAATACCCTGACCACTTAGCTCTGGTGCTGGGAGCCCAAAGGCCCCTCTGGGCTAAAAAGCATTTTTTTTAAACATTTTGCCATGGAGTCGCGACAGGCCCGCAAACCCATGGGCAAATTAAAAAAAAAACATAGTCTGGGCTCCCGTGCTTTGTTATTTTAAAGCCCTCGGTTGGCCAAGACTTCACCACTGCTGACTAGACTGTAAAAAACAGGCAAACATCAGGTACAAATTAGGTGTTGCCTGATTTTTTTAACCCAGACTGACCTATATGCTCCTGGCTTTACTTTGCTTTTCCTTTGCCTATTTGACTAGACCATTGAAAAGAGAGTGGAGGGAGTGGGCTCAGAAGTTTCTTTTGTTCACTTTAGTATTCAGAGTGGTCAAGTCTTTGGGTTAGGGGGTCAGATTTTCCTCCAGATTCATGAATTTCCACTTATAAATGCTGTCCATATTACACTGTATCTGTTTGTACTCCAATTGTTGACTACTTTGAAGTCATGATGCAGTCTTTGGCACCTATAGCTGATTTATTTGGTTGCATCTCCCATATCCCATACATTGATTCCTCATTCCTTGAGGATGTGGTTCCATTTATTTTAACGTAAATCATACTGTGGTTCAAGGTATATGGCCATCCGTTGCTACAAAACGAACAGGGAGTGGTAGGATTGTTTTCTGATCTCTGTAATTAAAGACCTTGAAACTGATGGAACAGCACTTTATTTATAATGGGTGAGCATGAGCATTGGATTGAGTTTGACTCTATCTTTGTCTGTGCACGGATTAGGTATCTGAACCATTGCAGCTCCCAAGTAACCCCACCTTGGGTAGATCAGACACTCTTCTGCCAGCCACTCCTTCCACGGGGAAAGCACTGTCTTACACATATTTATGAGGACACTAGAGACCTTTTTAAACAAAAATAGGGACTGGGAGATTATTGGTCCAGTGCACAGTCTCCCGAAGTGAACCTGTAGTATCAATATAAGTGCACTGTTCCAAAAAGGAGAGAGAAGACAAGAGAACTAATTAAGTTCTTATTCAGCAAAGGCGAGTCTATACTGGGTGTTTTAGGAGAGCCCTCAAGCACCCACTAGGGTGACAGGTATCATCACTGGGCTTACTCCTCGCCAGACCGGTGCTGCAATGCCTGGCGGGCCACCCAGCATTCTGGGTGGCGCTCAACCGTTGTTAAATTGCTAACAAAGAAGGTCTGGGATAGAGACTGACTAAGAAACGGAGAGTATAGAGAAGAGACAAAACTCTTAAAATTAGCTCTGAACCAAAACCATTATTTTAATGTGTTAGAAACAAGGTCCAGGCCAAGATTAAAAACGAGAATGTAAAGAGTGTTACTGGAAATGATGTACCACTACACTCTATAATTAGGGAAGGTAGTTTACCTAGTCCTACATGGTCAACATGTTTCGCGTCTGCGGTCGGTCACCAAGTGATCCTATGACGCTTCTTCAGGACCCACGAAAAAAACGTGTTATTAAACTACTTCTCCTGTGTATCAACAATTAATCAAGTGCAAAAAAAGTCACTTACAGAATAGAAGACAGAGTATGTCTAAGTCAGTGGGTCAGTACAGTCGCCCATCCCGTATTAGAGATTGGGCTCCCTTGGTCTGCGCTAGCATCAACCAAGGAGATCGTATTGAATCGCTCCTTGGTGAATCAGGAAACCTGCCCCATGCCGCGCACCTGACACTAGAGACCTCACTTAACAATCCCACTGTCATAGCCATCTTGGCACCAACCTGTTGCAACTGCTGCAGATGTATTACTATATTGTCTGCATACATTGAGACTGTATTAGTATGATTCCCGACCACTATACCCCAAGGTTCATCCTTGTGGTCTAATGTGTGCATCGCATTCAAGAGCCTTCTCATACTGTTGAGTCTTCCCCGATCAGGCATAAAGCCACACTGTTCCTCATGTATCAGAGAGCTGCCCACATGATACAGTCGGGCTGCGAGTGCCAAGGATAAAATCTTTGTATTCACATTTATCATAGAGATGGGGCTCTACAAACCCCAGCTCAGTGGGTCTCAATTTGGCTTTAGGACCATTGTAATTTTGGCCTCCTTCAAAGATGACTGAAAATACTGGCATTTCTGTCTGGTTAAAGACTGCTTGTAGCCTCTCAGGGATGTGGGTGACAAAGTCTGGTAAAACTTAAAAGGAATCCTATTGTCCCCTGGAGCTTTGTTTCTAGGCATCGCCTTTATGGCTTCAATGAGTTCCTCCACCTGTAGCTAAGCCTCCAGATCTCCTTTTTGTTTCCCACTAATTCTGGGCAGCTGTACCAATGCCAGAAAGTCCACAATGTGAATCTGGGATCGTGTGGAAGAGTTCTTATATGATGTGGCAAGGAATGCATAAAGCATCTCATTAATCCTCCCTGCTTTGATGTCATCATGCAATCCCGCCATGTAGAGCTAGTATTATAGGAAAAGGCTGTTCTTTCTCCAAAAGACACTCCAACAGCTACCCAGATTTGTCACACCCCTTATGGAGCCTCTGTCCATATTCCGTTCTAGTAACTCTGTCACTCTACACCTCAAGAGTATAAATCTGTCTTCATCACCAGGTTCCCTAGAGCTCTCATCGATAACTGTGCCAGTTTATTCTCCCCCTCTATCAGTTCCTGAATGTAACTTTCTAAAAGAGCCAAATATCTTATTCATGCATTCTTCCCTAAACACTATCTTGAAGGCCTATCATTTGATACTTCCAAGTGTCTGTCAATTCCTAGTTAATCTCAAAATATGTAGAATTAGCCATTCCTATATCTGAACAGAAGATTAAGGCCCTCATTACAACCCTGGTGGTAAATTCCGCTTACCGCCGTGCCGACGGCCGCCAACATACTGTGCCGGTGGCGGTAATCCGCTACAGGTATTATGACCCACACAGAGAAATCTGCAACTATACAGACACCCACACAAGACCGCCAGCCGAAAGGTCAGTGATAAACTGGCGATAACAAAACTCACACCATCATGCCAACAGGAATACGCCCACAGTATCACGACCCACAAATCAATGCGGCGGTCTTTCAACCGCGGTAAACCATTGGTGGTACACACCACTGTGCTCAAAATACACACACACTTACAAAACACAACCACATTGGACAATTCAAAATACACACACCTGACACACAGACACACACCACACTCACACCACTATAAAACACCCACCCACATTAGCCACAACCCCTTACAGTGAACAATTTTGAAGAAGCAGAGAGAGACAAAAGCAAAGAGCACACCATCATCCAGAGGCACAGAACACCATCACACATACACCATCCATGCACCTCACAGCACACACCCCAACACATCACCCCACACATCACCTCACACATCACTCACACCACATCATGGCACCTCAAAGGTACCCCAGGTTTTCTGAGGAGAAGCTCAGGGTCATGTGGAGGAAATCATCCGGGTAGAGCCACAGCTATTCGGATCACAGGTGCAGCAGACGTCCATTGCTAGGAAGATGGAGCTATGGCGGAGAATCGTGGATAGGGTCAACGCAGTGGGACAGCAACCAAGAACCAGGGATGACATCAGGAAGAGGTGAAATGACCTACGGGGGAAGGTACATTCAGTGGTATCAAGAAACCAGATTGCTGTTCAGAGGATTGGTGTCGGACACCCACCTCCTTCCCCACAACTAACTACATGGGAGGAGCAAGTCTTGGCGATCATGCATCCTGAGTGACTCACGGGAGTAGCAGGAGGACTGGACTCTGGTAATTTAGCTCTTCACTACTACCTCCACCACCCTACCTGCATGCCATCACAAACTCCTACCCCTACCTTCACCCCCATCACTCCACCAATTCACACATACCCCACTATCACAACCCACTCATCCCAATACAAAGCCCAGCATGCAACAACAATGTATGGACACCTATCACAGACCTGCATGGACACCCATCACCACAGCATGCCCAATAGAGAGACTCACCCAGGCCACAAATTCACCACTCACACAAGGCCAAGGCAGCAGTGCAAGCACATTAATACAGGGAAATACACCCATTGCACAAGATGGCACACACAGATACAATAACAATGCATTTACATCCCAACAGGACCCCTACCCAACATCACCGGACAGGAGGTGCCAGCCATCTCTAGTCCCCTCACAGAAGAGGCCCACAGTGATGACAGATGCTCTGCACACATGGATCACGATGACCAGCCTGGCCCATCTGGGACCTCTGGACAGTGGGTTAGCCTGCCACAGTCACAAACCACCACAGAACCTCCCTCCTCAGGAAACACCACCACAGCACACACCCAGCGGGCCCATGCCACTGTCCCCAGGACACGTCAATCAGAAGTGTGTCCACCACTACAGGGACCCTAGGCAAACTCACTAACCCAGGACAATCAGGAACCTGGGGTCAGTGGCAGTGGGCACACGGTTCAGGGGACAGAGGCACAGGACAACAGGGAAGCTGGGAGGACTGCTGTGTGACAGGGGGAGGACAGACCTAGTGAACCGACCCTCCACGGGGCACTCTCTAACATCATGGGAGCATACCACCATTCCCAGGAGATCATGGGCACGGTACTGGCCAAGTTTCAGGAGACCCAGCAGCTGCAGGAGGGACAGTACATGGGGATCATGGATGACCTCACAAAAATCTACACCATCCTGCTCACCATAGCAGGGGTGCTGGCTGATATTAGCAAGACCATGAGGGGGGCAGTGGCTCAACAAAGGGCCCTTGACACTAGCCAAACTGAGGAACAGCCTTCCACCTCCTCTGGCACTAGTGGACAGGAGGCACCACCACAGGGCCAACAGGCCACCAGCACCCCACCCCCTGCAGGAGAACCACCCTCCAAACGGTCCCTGCGATCCAGGCAAAAGACAGAGAACATTGCCAAGACCCCCGCCAGGAAATAAGACTCTCCTGATTGTCACCCTTCTCTCCCGCTATGTCATAATGTCAAACTTGAACTGCCATTATTTCCCTTCCTATGCCCCATTGAACAATGCACCTGTGATACCAAGAGACTGGATCTACTGTGGACCTTCCTCTACAATTGCCCCAGCCCCTTGCACACACCCCTATACTCATTAGCCCATAAATAAACACCCTTTAATCACAAACCAATCTGGAGTCAGTCTGATCTTTCACAAATGTATAATGACAACATTAGCAACAAATAGCAATGTAAATGTTCATTTACTCATACCAATGTATGACAGTTGTTGGCCTGTAGTACATATAGCAGAAGGCAGAATGTGATACCCAGATCTGAAAAATGGAAATCCAAAGTGAACAGTCAGTGTCCATAGACAGAGGTTAAGAGGCTGACTTGTACAATGTCCTACAGTATTCTGAAATGTGAGGAGGAGTTACAGTCTCTTACCTGTGTGTCACTGGAAGTACTTCATGATGATGTTCGTTCTGTTGTCAAGATCTTCTTCCTCTGTCTCCTCTTCGTCACTGTCTACAGGCTTCAATGCTGCCACAAGACCATCACCATGCTCATCCTCCTGCAGAAAAGGCGTCTCAATGTCAGGATGTGCAACATGCAGCACACCACAATTATCTGGCACACCTTCTTCGGTGAGTAGTATAGGGAGCCACCTGTTAGATGAAGGCACCGGAATCTGACCTTCAGGAGGCCAAACGTCCTCTCAATAATATGCCTAGTTTGGCTATGTGCCTCATTGTAGCGGTCCTCTTCCCTTGCCCTGGCATTCCTCAAAGGGGTCAGTAGCCATGAGAGGTTGGGGTTACCAGAGTCACCTGCAAATTCCGAGGAATACCTGTTAGACACACATTAACTCTTAGGGACTACCCGATACCCAGACACCTACTCATACTGTGGGGGGACCTTGGGCTCACCTATTAGCCACACCCGGTGCCTCTGGAGTTGGCCCATCACATAAGGGATACTGCTATTCCTCAAAAAGTAGGCGTCATGCACAGAGCCAGGATACTTGGCATTCACATGGGAGATGTACTGGTCCACCAGACACACCATTTGCACATTGATCGAATGGTAGCTTTTTCAATTTCTGTACACTTGTTAATTTCTGCGGGGGGGACAAATGCCACATGTGTACCATCAATGGCACGAATGATGTTGGGGATATGTCCCAGGGCATAAAAGTCAGCCTTCACTGTGGGCAAATCGTTTACCTGGGGGAACACGATGTTGCTGCACATGTGTTTCAGCAGGGAAGACAAAACTCTGGTCAACACGTTAGAAAACATTGGCTGAGACATCCCTGATGCCATGGCCACTATTGTTTGAAAGGAGTCGCTTGCCAGGAAATGGAGCACTGACAGGACCTGCACCAGAGGGGGTATTCCTGTGGGCTGGTGGATAGATGAGATCAGGTTTGGCTCCAATTGGGCACACAGGTCTTGAATTGTGGCACGATCAAGTCTGTATGTGATTATGATGTGTCTGTCTTCCATTGTCGACAAGTCCACCAGGGGTCTGTACACTGGAGGATGCCGCCATCTCATCATCTGCCCTAGCGGATGTAGCCTATAGAGGAGAACGGTGAGCAGAGGGTCATTTACCACATAGGTGCACGACTGAGTCTGCAGTAATGTTAGTAAATCCTTGTGTGATGTAGTTTGTCCGTATATGTGCCAAAATGTACTGTGACACAGTTAGGTGCCATGCCATGTGCCCCCCTGAAATGGCAGCTGTCTGACTTGTGAGGAGGGACAAGGGGAAATGAGGTAACTGCGCTGGCGTTGTGCAGCATCATGGTAGGCGATCCAAGACCGCCGCTCAACTCAGCATTGGTTATCATTGGGCCCTATGGGTTCCAGGAGCCAATGGCCGCGTACGCCGGTGGTGACGGTATGCACCACAGCAGACGTGACCGCCATTTTCTATCTGTTCACTCACTTGATACTTGACCTTCAACAGAGGAGGACCTACACTGCAAGTGCTGCTATGACCTCAGTCTGGAAGCGACAATGGTTCGAGTGTCTGGGGAAAGGGCCCCTGCCTTCACTGCGGAGGGGTTGGACAAACTGATGGATGGGGTCCTCCCCCAGTACACGCTACTCTGCGGTCCTCCAACCAAACAGGTGAGTACACTGTGAGCATGATGTGTGGGCAATGCCTGTTTGGAGTGGTGTGGAAGGAAGACACATGTTGGGAGGGGCTGAGGGCTGCATGTGAGGATGGTCAATATATGTGTGTCAGGGCATGGGTGGGAACTGGTGGGCAATGAGTATGACGGTCCGGACGGGTGAGTAATTTCCTTTGCTCCTGTACCTTTTCTCTAGGTCAGCGCCCACAAGAAGAAGGGTATTTGGCATGCCATCGCCAAGGAAGTGCGGACCCTGGGGGTCTATCATCGACGGAGCACCCACTGCCGCAAGAGATGGGAGGACCTGTGCCGCTGGAGCAAGAAGACGGTGGAGGCCCAGCTGGAGTTGGCCTCTCAACGTGGAAGGGGTGCCCGTCGCACCATGACCCCCCTGATGTTCTGCATTCTGGCGGTGGCCTATCCGGAGTTGGATGGGCGCTTGAGGGCATCCCAGCAGCCATGCGGCGGTGAGTACAGTTTCAGAAAGCTGACTCAGCGTGGTTTAGGAACTAGCTGGGTGTGGGCTGTGGTTGCCCCTAGACCAGGGCGAACATGCCAGAGTAGCTCCCTTGTTTGCAGGCTCAGAAGCACCCCTACCCCAATGGTACAATTGGTCAGCTACTAGTGTGCAGGCTCCTGTGGGTGTCAGGTGTGCATATGTAGGCATTAGGCATTGCACCCCATGGGATGGTGACAACCATTGTGACTGGTTGGGCAAGGCCTAGTGCACAGGCCAGCTCTGTGTGTGTTGTGTCCATTAACGGTAGTGGTGTTGCTGGCATTGACCATGTGTGTCCTCTGTCTTCCCCCCCTTCTTGTTTTGTCACCCTGTCCTTGTGTGCATTAGCATCATCTGGCGGAGGAGCAGAGGCACCGGCGACGGAGGGAGCTGCATCCCACATGGCCCAGGAGGGTGAAGGCACCAGTGGGAAGGAGGGCGAGGGGAGCTCCACGACGGGGACTGGAGGGGGTACCAGCGACAGCGACTCCTCCTTTGGTGGAAGCTCCCTGGCAGTGGCGGACACCTCTGTTCCCACCCCAACAACAGGTACAGCCGCCAACCCCCCTACTAGCACCGCCCTCCCAGCAGCTCCTCAGCGAGTTTCCCGTGTCTGCTCACCCAGGAGGGAGGGCATCTCCTTCACCCCAGGCACCTCAAGCCCTGCCCCTGTCAGCCCTGCTGCCCTCAGTGAGGAGGGTATTGACCTCCTGAGGTCCCTCACTGCTGGGCAGTCAACCATTCTGAATGTCATCCAGGGTGATGAGAGGCATTTGCAGCAAACAAATGCACACCTGGAGGGCATTCATTCTGACGTGGGGGCCCAACAGAGAGCATTTCAGGCTCTGGCCTCAGCACTGATGGCAGCCATTGTCCCTGTGTCCAGCCTCCCCCCTCCAGCCTCTACTACCCAGACCCAAACCCCTCTACCGCAGCCTATCCCAAGCACACCATCAGACCAGCATGCACACACATCAACACACAAAAGTGGCTCTGGAAAACATAAGCACCACACATCCCACAGGCACTCACACAAGCACCATACCCATGCACACATACCAACATCTACTTCCTCCACTCTGTCCCCCTCCTCCATGTCCTCCACCTCCCTCCCAGTAGCATCTCCACTCACACCTGCATGCACTACATCATCAGCCACTGCCTCCATCACCAGCACACCCATCACAACACACTGCTCACGTGCAATCACCACCCCCACTACCATTTACACGCCCCTGTGTCCTCTCCCAGTGTGTCTGTGAGCCCTCCTCCCAAAGTACACAAACCCAGGCACACACCCACTCAACAGCCATCCACCTCACAACAGCCTCCAGCCCATTCACCTTCACCCAAACTCAGCAGATGTACACCTCCTACAACCACTCCCTCTTCCTCCACTCCCACACCCTCTCCATCTTCCCGTCCCAGTATGCCTAAAAAACTTTTCCTAGCTAACATTAACCTCTTCCCTACACCTCCCCGTCCTTCCCCTAGGGCCAGGATGTCTAGATCCCAGCCCAGCACCTCAGCCACCAAATCTGCATCTGCTGTGGTCCCTGCAAGTCCGAGAGGCCTGAAGGGGGCACCCTTTCAGAGCTGCCAGTGTGCCACCTACAGATATGAAGGACCACCCTATCCCGCCACCTGCAAAGGTCAAGAAGGGCCCGGCTTCCACCAGGGGAAAGTCACACCACCCACCAGCAAGGCCTCTTCCAAACACAGAGAGGACAGTGCCAAGGTCCCTGCAGCGACTGCCAAGGTGGGGAAGGGCCACAAGACAAAGGGCAAGTCACCTCAGGGCAGGATGCCTCCTGGTGAGGGGCTGGTGACCACCATTTCATCAGGGATGGCAGCGACCTGCACCACAGTCACCACCGCCGCTCCGACCACCACCTGCACCACCACCTGCACTGCCACCTGCATTGCCGCAGCCACAATGTCAGTCTGCAGCATCCTCCCCAAGGATCAGCCATCCGAGGCTGCCGGAGACGGTCTGGTGTCTCCCTCCACCACAACAGACACTTGCACAATGGCCAGCACCTGAAGCAACTCCTCCGCAGCCACCGCCACCAGCATCACCATCTGCACCACCACGTGCCCAGCTGGTACCACTCTGTCGGACGTGGCCCAAAGACATTTCGCAGGGACAATTGTATATTTTTGTAAATACTATTTCTCAAATTGTTACATGTATCTGCCTATTTTTAATATATCAATGATTTAACTCAATTCCTTTTGTCCTTGCGTACTTCCAGAGGGTTACGGGGTGTAAGTGTAATGTTGCTGCATGTGTTTGTGTGTGTGGTGTTGGGAGTGTGGGTGGGGGTGGGGGTGTTGCATGTTGTGTGTGTGTGTCACTCTCTTTTTCCTCCCCCCCTTATGTGGGAGGTGCAGCACTCACCGTGGTCGTCGCTGCCGCCTTTCGTATTCCTGGTAGTTGAGGAGGTAGACCAGCATGGGCAGGACCTGTAGCTCGGGCTCGATGGCTCTTCGTTGAGTGGTGAGTGGTTTCCCTTCCAATTCATGTTTCTGCCGTGCTTTTGATGGCGTTGGTACCACCCTGGAAAAGCTGGCGGATAGGCAGGTTCTGAAGTGGTTGTCTCCCGTCTGGCTGTTGGCTATGACCGGCGCGGTGTTTGTTGCTACCGCCGTGGCGGTCGAAGTGTTAAAGTGGCTGGCTGTGTTGGCGGTTTCCGCCGCGGTCGTGATCCGATTTTATTACCGCCAGCCTGTTGGCGGTATTACCGCTGCTTTAACACCAACCGCCAGGGTTGTACTAAGGGCCTATATGTCCTACCTTAACCATACACTGCACCCTGCCCTTAGGGCTACCTACGGCCTATATTGGGGGTGTCTGACATGTAAGAAAAGGAAAGGTTTAGGCCTGGCAAGTGGGTAAACTTGCCAAGTCAAATTTACAGTTAAAACTGCACACACAGACACTGCAATGGAAGGTCTGAGACATGATTACAGAGCTACTTATGTGGGTGCCACAATCAGTGCTGCAGGCCCACTAGTAGCATTTGATTTACAGGCCCTGGGCACCTCTAGTGCACTGTACTAGGGACTTACTAATAAATCAAATATGCTAATCATGGATAAGCCAATTACATACACATTTTGTAAAGGATCACCTGCACTTTAGCACTGGTTAGAAGTGGTAAAGTTCCCAGAGTAACAAAAACAGCAAAATCAGAGTCCAGCACACATCAACAACCTGGGAAACAGAGGCAAAAAGTTGAGGTAGACCATGTCAAGGATGAAAAGTCTAACAGTTGTGTACTATGAAATTTCCTTGTAAGGTACTAATATTATTGAAAGAGACGGTCTCACCCACTTTTGTGGCATTTCTTCACTGGCAAGCTCTCCTCACCTTGGTTGGAAGATCCCACTAGGGTAGACTCAACCTCAAAAAAAGGACGGGGGTTCTTCGATGAAAGTCTATTGGAAAGAAAGGGATCTAGATAACTAAAAATAACTAGAGGTAATCCACACTATCACCTTTAATAATGGGAACCTCTGGTACAATCTAAAAACAATGATTCGATGGAGCGCATGTTAAGCCAACATGTTTTTGCCCTTTTACTAGCCAATGGAGGTCATGTGTATTCTTCAAGGTGAAGGGATCCCTAACAAACTGACCTACCCAACATCAGTAAGTGCAATGCAAAATTAGTAATGTCAAGGTGAGTCCTACCTTGGAGATAATTAGTGCATCGCTATTTTAGAGGATACCTTGCTTTCTTGTCTGGAAGAAAGAGATGCCCTCTGTAGTCACACAATGGTCAAGAGGTACATTGTGCTGGAAACCTGATCATTCTCCGAAGCCCAACTGTGGGAGTGAACTCCCAGTCCTTAATTGAGCACATCCACTGTGAAACCGATTCAGCAAACTATAGACACTGCTTTGAAATATAGTTCACAGATAAATAATTATCAATAGTTAGTGAAGAAAAAATGCAGCATTGACAAACAGGCAAGTTCAATGTAAGTGCACAGGGTCAAATTTAACCAAATATTCATACAGCATGTGAGAAAGTACAGGTTGGAGAGGTGCAATCCGGCATAACCCAGATGTGGTAATGTCAACAGGAATCAGCACTAGCACTACAGGCATATTTTTGAAATAGGAGGGGAAAGCAGAACCCACATACTCTTTGGTCTGATTCCTGACTGGATTATTCACAGTAAGCATCCTCTAGATTATTGTAGTAGGTCATATATAAGGCTCCCAGCTTTCCATTTGTACTGATTTTTACAGATCAATACAGACAGAAAACAATGTGTTTCCTGTCTGCATTTATTTTTTAAATTGGAAAATTACAAAAACTTGGGCTTCTTTTGAGTCACTTTTCATACTGTCTTTCATAAATTCCAGGCTAAGAGGTGAGCAGATAGATGGTGTATGGAGTTAAAAAACAGGATGTGATTTCCTTAAATAACAACATATGTCAACATCCATTTATAGAATAATTATATTATTGACCTGTGTTTGTATTGTTATGGTATATTTGGCTGCTTAATTTGCTAAAACACGACAGATGTCAAAATACATTTGCATGTCTATAAGTTAAATAAATGGGAAAAAATACAATTTTACAACTTCATTTATTCACAGAACACAAAATAAACATGGATAAATACTGATAAGATGGCAAACAGATAATATGGGTAAATGCAGACGGAAATGGTTAAAAAATAAATACCATAAAACCAGAAACCTAAATCATCAATCAGCCAATCAATCAGGAATTTGTAAAGCGCACTACTCACCCGTGAGGGTATCAAGGTGCTGAGGGGAAGAGGGAGAACAGGGGGGAAGGTGCTGCTACTGCTCGAACGGGCCAGTTCTTGAGAAGTTTCCTGAAGGTAAGGAGGTCTTCGGTCTTGCGCAGGTGGGTGGGAAGAGTGTTCCACATTTTGGCGGCGAGGTGCGAGAATGATCTACAGGCAGTTGTAGTTCTGCGGACGCATGGGATGGGTATGAGGGCGAGGTCAGTGGAGCGGAGATGCCAGGTCGGAGTGTAGAAGGAGAGTCGTCTGTTGCGGTATTCTGGTCCGGTGTTGTGCAGTGCTTTGTGAGAATGGGTGAGGACGTTGAAGGTGATTCTCTTGTTGACTGGGAGCCAGTACAGATTTTTCAGGTGGTCTGTGATGTGGCAGTGGCGGGGGATGTCCAGGATGAGGCTTGCTGAGCCGTTCTGGATGCGTTGCAGCCTCATCTGGATTCTGACCATCATATACTAGCAATCATTGTAGTTTTTATTAGGTCTAAGGAACATGGCATGATTTGCTACATATATTAGCAATATATGCTCAGAAAGAGCTTCTGCACACCAATACTTTCACCAAAAAAGGAAGCTAAAGAGATAAACATGGGTGGAAAGCATCCACGCAAGAAACTCCCTATTGTCAGCTTTGTTTCAAAAGCCGAGCTTTAATATTTTTCAGTAAGAATGAACTGTCTTATGTAGCATGAAGTGAGAGGGGTGGATTTTTGGGTAGTTTAGATTCAAACACGCCTGAAAGAACTGTCACCTCATTTGATGTGGCGAAATCTGGGTGGAGGTATGGAGTCGGAATTGGCCTATCTCAGGGAGCTGGCTTGAATACAAAAAATTTGAAAAGTTTCTGAATACTATGTGGACTGGACTTAAAGATAGTTCTATAGAGAGTTTTGTACTTCTCTGAATCTGTCAATCAACCTTTTAGTTTGTCCTTGAAATGGGGAGTTGTTTTAGTGCCACCTAGAAGTTATTATGCATGAATCACTGTTTTTTTATCTGTGAGTGGCAGAAAAGCTAAGTCCTTATAAAGAGATTTCAACATGCCAAAGCATGTTGATGTTACAACCTGTATCTGCTGTTTTAAAGAAAGCTAGGTGACAAACTTGACCCCTAGGTTGTAAACAATGCCCACTTGAGAGAGAGGAGGGCCAAGTTCATGTGGCCACCAGCCATCATTCCGGGCTATGTGACTGGAACCCAGAAGCAGCTACTCCACCTTGACCGAGTTCAATTTAAAATGGTTCTCATTCATCCAGAAGGCAACAGCCAAGAGACATTGTTAGAAACTTTGTTGAGCAGTACCCTGTTCGCTGGTCAAAGAGCTGATCAGTTGAGTACAGTTCGCATAAGGCAACACTCCGAAACCAAAGCCCTGTATCAGTTTTGACAGGGAAGCCATGTAAATATTAAAAGTGTGGGGCTCACAGATGAATACTGAGGCACACCACAGTCCAATAAGATTACCCTTACCAAAGTTGAATACTACATTTTGTGGTTAACCTTTCTTTTTATAGCATTCAAAAACTATTTTATGTCAATTTTAGTTCTCAGTACAATTCTTTTTGTGAAAGCTAGTGTATGAAGACTACTGAACTGTGAATGATAGTTCTTGAACTCTAACAGTATACTAAGCAAATACTTATTTGCTAATCGTATAGTCTTCATTTACAGTGCAGAACAGTTAGTGAATACACACAATTTGAATACCACTGGACTTTGATGAATATTTCCAGACTACTAATTGCATTCTTCAATTCAAGTGTGCATGCGAAATCAATGATGATGATTAACATATTCGTATTCTTCCGTATGCAGAGATTGGTATAATTATGAACCTTATTTGTTTATTATTGAAATATTAAAAAGATGTATGTGCAAAGCATTGTTGTCCAAACTCTTAAAGCTAAACTGAATGGTATGGCTAGGTTAATAAACAAGCACAATTTTAGTTGCTTCACACATGCACACTAGCAATGATGAAAGTGAAGGTAGACATGCAGAATCATAACAAATGTCTACTTTCTTAGCTCACAACTTCCTCAATTAATATATTACTATGATGTTATTGTCAAAGTGTTATTCTAACACTTATGATCATTTGGTTTATCGTCAACAGTGAAATCCAAAACAATGCAAAAACCTTAACGTGGCATTCCCTTCCAAGAGAATAGTCATGCTGGTACCAGGTGCATATACTCACGGACCTGTGATTTAACTGTGTTTCTTTGTTTAATGTGCACTGCACAAATATATATATATATATATATATATACATATACACACACACACACACACACATATATACACACACATAAAATAAATCAGAATTTGATGATTACACACACACCAATGTGTGAATTCTCGAAAAATAAAGGTGGTAAAAATAGCATTTAAACATAATTTAAAATGTATTTATGAAAATATTTTGTGAAATTAAACGCATATACCTTACTATGGTTGTCCCGGTAATTTAATTACTTGTTTGCAAAGGAGGAGGAGTTTGCAATTAAAAGTGGTGTTGATTTAACATTTCCTAATAATTACAGGGAGGAATAAGTCATAATCCCCAGATACGTGTTTGAACCTGCCAAAATGTAACTATCGAATAGACCCTATAAAGATCTGGGTATGAAGATTTTGCTGCAGGGTTTCAAAAGGGCAGTGTGAATCAAGACCATATACAGTTCAAAAAATTGCAAGGCTGGGAAATAGTGATTACTTAAGGGAAGAGCATTATTTTTTTTAATTAAGCACATTGAAATAACTTGCATTGGAACAACTGCGAAAATCCACATTACCACATACTGTTTTCAAAACAGACAATGTAGTTGAATCCACTGTGAGGAGGCAGTATCTCCTATATCAAGTTGTGGTTCTGCTTATACATCAGCATCCACTAATCTCTCTCACAGTGGTTTGGGAATTCACATTCAAATGACGATTTCCTGGTGTAAACAAAGCATCAACTTCCTACTATTTCTGAAACATACACTGCTATACAATCAGTAGAAGATGTATTCATACAGTGCATCAGATTTAATAGTGTCTTGTACCTGAATGAAGTTCAACACTTTACTAAACTGCATCTATGAATGTTCTAAATATTTTATTGTACTTTGGTCTTGTCTGGCAAGTTTGTTGTAGTTTGCTGCATATAAACAGCAATAAGCCTTCCTTAAACCAATTGTATCATATGATGTTTGTGGGAAAGCTGGGTTGATAACTTTTTGCCCCCATTTTCCACTTTTTTTGCTGGTGTTTTCCTGACTCTGATGGTGTCCTAGGCACTGCTAACCAGTCCCAGGGCCTGTGCTCTTAGTAAAATGATTATGCACATTTGGCTAATTATAACTGGCTGTGTCAATATACCTATAATCCCTATTATATGGTAGGGCATGTAGGTTTAGGGACCCCAGCATAGGTAGTGCACCCATATGAGCACTGCTGAGGTACCCAGTGTCATTTTAAAGGTAGTCCTGTCCTGCTGACTGCATTTAAATTAAAGTTAAATGCAAATTCGACTTTGGAGTTAAAAGTACTTCCAAAGTCTTAAATGACCTTATTTTTACATATAAGTCACCACTAAAGTGTGCCCTAGGTATCCCCAAGGTTGAGAGCAGTGTAACTATAACTAAGGACCTTTCAAAAGATATTGTATAGGCCCTGGTGAGGAAAAATAGCCAAACTGTTTTTTCCCTCATTGTAGTGAAAGGGCGCCATAGGCTAAAATGGAGAGACTTTATTGTAAATTAATAAAGTCTCAAAGGTAGCTGGATATATAAAGTTTGGTGCCATTGTTGAATGTAATATAACTAGTTCAGGGAAAGAGTTTTAGAACTCTACCTGAAAGTTGCCAACTGCAGCTCTGTAGTACCCTTCTCTAATTGGCCAGCCCCTGGGAGCCTGGCCAGTCTGCATTGAAGAGGTGTGTAGTGGCCTGGGCTGAAGACAAAAGGAAGTGCCTAGGGGAGGAGATCTGCCTCAGCAGATGGTGAAACAGGATGGGGGCGAGCAACCAAACTGGTCTTCAAAGGATGGAAGGACATTTGGAGCAGCTTAGGACCTCCCCCATTTCCTGCAAACCCAGACAGCCAGGTGCCTCCTTGATTAGATTAGGAGAGGGCTGGTAAGTGGTGTGTTAAGGTGGACTCAGCCGGACCTAACTTTCAAAATTTAGATTCTCACATTTTGGATTTTTAAAGAATGTTGCTCTGTGGGATTGATTTTTTGCCACACTTCCCAGGAAGTGCTCATCCAAGAGGGTGGTGGCCTGCCTGTGATTGGACAGTTGTCCCCCCTGCTTTCCACCCCAGGAGCAAGGATTGGTATGGCAGAGCTTTACCCACACCTCAGATTCCTACCAGGAACAAGAAGAAGAAGGACTTCCCTGCTGAACCCCTGACCTGCACCTTGACAATGCACTCTCAAGGACTACACCAGCTGACACTTGGGCTTCACCCCAAAAAGATTTTGCCTGGCTTCAACTGGCTCAAGAAGGGTCTCCCTGTTTGCTACAGGTGAAAAATAGCTAACCAGAGTCCCCTGCATCAAATCCTAAGGAAACTGACCAGCTGACCACTGTCCAGTTTTCATTTTGGAGTTTGAGCAAGGTGCATTCTGGGAGTTGGAGTCCTATAACCTCAAGGAGCAACTCAGAGCTTCTGGAACCTTGGGGTGAGCTGTGGACTCCTAAATGACCTTCTAAGACCTTCTGGAAGAAAATCCAGAAGTTTGGAGAACTTTTGGAAAAAAGCTCCATAAAGGAACCGACCCGACATTGTGAGTCAAGCGGGCTAATTTCGAGGGCAACCTGGCCCGGCTTGCAGATTTGTCCCGCTGAAAAGCTCCGGAGCCCCAGACTTCCAATTTTTCACCGGGGGCTCCTGGAAAGGCAATTCAACGATGTTGACTCAAAATCGGCTTGCTGTGGAGAGTCGTCTGACGTCAGAGAGAAAAAGCTCCAAAAAAGTGAAAAAGTGCAAATATAAAAGGTTGACAGAGACTTCCGGCGCAGCGTATCCGAAGAGGGTTCCAGGGACTTTGGATCCAATTTCAACTTCAACCCGGACAAAAATTTCTGTCCTGAAAAATCATCTAAGTCTGATGGTAGAATTCTTCAACAAGGTCTCCTGTGACTCATATCTGAAGATCGCTCCACGGAGGTCCACGGAGGTCGGATCCGAATGGTGACTTTTTCCTGGTGAGAAAAATCGTCAAGAAAAAGACTAAGGCCCTCATTATGACTTTGGGGTCACCTGAACACCATGTCAGTGTTGGCGGTAGTACTGGCACCAGGCTGGCAGTGAAGACTGCCATACTATGACCACGGTGGTGATCCCTCCCACAGAGAGCCAATGCACCGCCTGAACTACCAGTGCGGTCTGGCCACTGAGTACGGCGGTCACCATCTTCTGCCCAGAGGAACACCATTTACTGCCCACCATATTACGACATGGCAGACCACCAGGATTTCTGGGGCAGGACCACCACCACGAAAAGAATGGAGGAAATGACCCATATAAGAGGAGACACTCACCCTGGGGACACAGAGGAGTCCGCGGCTGCCATTGAACCCAAACTAGAAGTCCTGCCGATGCTGTGTCACGCAATGGGAGTCCAGGATCAGTGACGAGGATGGTGAGTACAGCCACCTAGCACACAAGGGAGAGAGGGGAGAGTGACACACCCACAGGCACAACACACACCATACAGACATACCACACACTGAGAACAATTTGCTGAAAAGTACAACCATAACATAAGCCAGAAGTAAAGAAAGCCAGGACAAATACCTGTGATTCAACCACTGTATTCTGGAACAGCGACCACAAAAATGAAAATGAACTATTTACAAAGGGCCATTGGCCAGTTCAAAAGTGTCCATGCCACTACAAAGGGCAATGTGAGAGGCCCAACTTGGCTCCTGACAACCCAAGGCACTCCACTGGGCAGGGACATCAATGTGGCACCTCAGGGGGAGGAGGGGTTTCTTCTTGGAAGGGAGGTGGGAGTAGCTGCCCTCTGCTCCCTAGTGGGAGTCTTTTTAGTGGGAGAGGAACATCTGCAACCCCAGGGGGGCCATGAGAGAACTGGGAGCTGGAGGGACTGGGAAGGGGGAGCGTGACCTTACGTTTTGGGACAACACAGGGTGGGACATTAGTAGGGAAGAGGTCAAGGTGGGAAAGGAAAGGTTTTTTAGGTACAGTGGGGTGGAGTGTGGGAGAGGGAGTGGAGGTAGAGGGAGTGGTTGTAGGAGGTGTAGGTGTGCTGGACTGGGTTGTAGGTGCATGTACATTGTGCATGTGTGAGGTGGATGGCTGTTGAGTAGCTGAGTGGGAGCATTTATGTGTTTTGTGAGGAGGGGCAGAGAGGGAGGGAGAGGACAAACAGGTCGTGTGAATGTATGTTGGGGTAGTGTCTGCAAGTAAGGTGGGTGTGCTGCATGTGGATGTGATTGTGGTGGTGGTGACCGCGCATGTGGTGAATGGGGTGGTTGTCTGCCTGTCTGCTGTTGGTGACTGTGGGCAAGGCTGTACAGGTGGCAGTATCTGGGACTGGGGATTCAGTGCTTGCAGGTGTGAGTGCTGATGTGACTGTGAGGGAGGAGTTGGAGGGGAGACAGTGGAGGCAGTGGCTGTTGTTGTATGTGCTTCTATGTGTTGGCTGTGTGTATGCTTGTAGTGTGATTTGTGGTGCTTGTGCATGTGTGTTTGTGAGTCCTGTCTGTTGTCTTCGGAGCATGCTCGTCTGATTGTGTGCTTGGAATGGGTGCGGGGACAGGGCTCTGGGACTGGGTACAGGTAGTTGGAGGTGGGACAGAAGAACTAGGGCCACTGGCTGCTGTCAAAGAAGAGGCCAGAGCCTGAAACAATCTCTGTAGGCCAGCTAAGCCACAGTGAATGCCCTCCAGGTAGGCATTGCATTGCTGCATCTGGGATCCCAGCCCCTGGATGGCATTCACTATGGTTGACTGCCCTACAGAGATAGATTTCAGGTGATCAATAGCCTCTTCAGTGAGGGCAGCAGGGCTGACTGGGGCAGGGGCTGGGGCTGAGGTGCCTGCGGCGAAGGAGACGCCCACCCTTCTGGGTGGGGGGATACTGGGAGGGTGGTAGGAATGGGGGGCAGAAGATGACGATGCTGGGGTGGTCCCAGAGAGGTCTGCCACCACCAGGGAGCTCCCATCGGAAGAGGAATCTGAGTCAGTTGTTGTAGCTCCTGTCTTCCCCATGGTGCTCCCTTCGCTCTCCAACCCACTGGTCCCCTCGGCGTCGGTGGGCACTGCCTCCTGGGTCCCGTGGGCTGCAGCTCCCACTCACTGATGCTCCTGCTCCTTCGTCAGATGATGCTAATGTACACAAGGGCAGGAGAAGAAAAGGAGGGAGGGTGGGGGAGAAAGAAATGGAGCACAGGGTCAATAACAGCAATAATGGCACATATGGCATACACATCCTAATGACTCACTGCTAAATAGCACTATACAGTTACAACCACAACACCACACCAGTGCCTGGGAACAACAGATGAAATGAACTCTGCAGACTCACCCATCTGCACACCTACTTAGACTCACTAATCCATGTCTGCCTGTTGACAAAGGCACAGTTACACTACTCCGACTGAGTGACTGCACAACGTGCAATTATCAAGTCACACCACCTAGGCAGTGGACATCAGAGCATCACTCCAACACTGGTGAGTCAGGAGGTAGGCCCTTACTGAGGCTGGAATACCAGCAAATGACCACTACCAATTGTACATACCACTGACCACAGCTATGCAGAATTTAACAACATAACCTACAAGGGCATACTGAGGCATACACTGACTATTACCTTGCCATCCTAAGACCATGCCAGGCATTAGGAAAGAAATGTACATAGTGTGTACACACCCCCTTGTGACTGCTGTTTTGCCCTCAAGTGCCCATCCAACTCTGGGTTGGCCACAACCAGTATGCGGGCCATTAGTGGGGTCTGGGTCCAGCAGGCACCACACCGTTGTTGGCAGGACATCCCCAGCTGGGCCTCCACGGTCTTCAGGGCCCAGCATCTCAGGTCCTCCCACCTCTTTCTGCAGTGGGTGCTCCGATGACTATGGACCCACAGGGTCCACACGACCTTGGTGATGGCACACCATAACCCTTTCTTCTGATGGGCACTGACCTACATAGGAAACACAGACAGAAGGACACCATTAACTACACACTACATTCTTTTACAGCAGTGGACTACATACTGCATTGATCCCACATTCATATTACATATCACTCATACTTCTGTGTACATATTGCATACAGCAAACAACACCCCCTAAAGGACATACTGCGTGCACACACATACATCTGCACATAGCCATGTTGCCTCCAAAATATATTAAAGGTGCTCACCTGTTGATCTGGAGGCTTATACAACTGTCCATACAAGGGTAGGACCCCACCCACAAGCTTCTACAGTTCTTCAGATGTGAAGACTGGGGTCCTGTCCCCTGTAGCGTGAGCCATTGTGGGTTCCAGACACAGGACACAGCAGCTCACGCAGTGGAGGTCTTGATAGGGTGAAGTCAGGAGACAAGTAGCATGATCATCTGAAATTGTCAGTCATATCCGCGCCGGTAATCACCGTCACCACCGGCGGTGATCATCATTGGCCCCTGTGCCCCATAGACTGCAATGTTAACCAATGAGGAGATGCACGGTGGTTCAGACCGCCCTCCGCCATGACGACAAACGCTGGCGGAGTGAGGTCACTTCCACATGTCCTCTGCGTGCAGGGCAGGCGGATGCCACTTCCTGATGACTGTACTCATGGTAGTCAATTAAATGTGCGTTATGGGTACATATGGTACACACCAAGGCAATTCCACCACATCTAGGTTTTAGGTTTGGTGGGAGAATCTAGCTCTTCAATGAGAGCTCATACCAGTGCACTGCTTGCAGAAGAGTAGTTGACAAATCATGCTAAATGTGATGGTACAAATCACAACTCACAACTCTGACTACATCTGTGAGACAGTATAGCAAATGAATGAGAATGTATGGTTTCAGAAGTTCGTTTGCATGTAGAGTGTCCCAGAGCAGATTCCAATCATTGGTTGCCTGAAATGTATGAAAGAGCTCTGTTTACTGTGATGTTGTGTGTCTATTCTTCCTGCTATCACACGCTTGCGATGTTTGGTTTGTTTAGATACCAACCACTGGGGAGGAGGAGGAGGAATGACCCCTAGATAACTTGGCTATACTGGAGGAATGCCATATCATTCTCACCTATTGTCTGGACAGGGCCACAATCATTGAAGTGTGTGCACAATTGGAGCTAGATCTCATTCCTGCTCTTCGTAGTCCTACTGCTATACCGCCTACAGTAGAGGTGCTGTCAGTGCTCCACTTCCTGACCAGTGGATCATTTCAGGTGACAGTGGGCTTGGCTGCAGGTTTGTCACAGTCAATGTTTTCTAATGTGCTGAGTAGAGTTTTGACTGCCTTGCTGAAACACATGAGCAGCTATATCTGATTCCCCCACAATGATGAGTTTCCCTTTGTTAAGGCTGCTTTCTACACAATGGGACACATTCCATATGTGATTGGGGCCATTGATGGGATCCATATTGCCTTGGTCCCTCCCAGGATAAATGAACAGGTGTTCCGAAATAGGAAGAATTACCATTCTAAAAATGTGCAGATGGTGTGCCTTACTGATCAGTATAATTCCCACGTTACTGTCAAGTTTCCCGGATCTGTGCATGATGCCTACATAATGAGGAACAGCAGTGACCCAAAGATAATTGCACAACTACAGAGAGAGTGAGTCTGGCTCATTGGTGAGCATGATGTTTCACACAAAGTATGTCACTGCATATCACCTTGAGTTATCCTCTGTGCTATTGTACACATGTAATGTGTGTTTCTCACTATTTTCTGGTGACTCCAGCTACCCAAATTTATCCTGGCTGTTGAACCCAGTGAGGAATCTGAGGACAGACAGGGGCAGAGAATCAATACAATGAGGCACATGTATGTGCAAGAAGAGTAATCGAAAGAACATTTGGGCTACTGAAAATCAGGTTCCGGTACCTCCATATTACTGGAGGATCCCTACTCTACTCCCCTGGAAAGGTCTGCCAGATAGTGGTGGCCTGCTGCATGCTTCACAATTTGGCCCTCAGACAGCATGTGCCATTCCTGCAAGAGGAGGGGGAGACACTGCACCTGTCGCAGCAGAGGACACTCAAGACAGTGATGAAGATGAAGAGGATTTGGACAACAGCACACATCTGATACACCAGTACTTTCAATGACACTCAGGTAAGACTGTCCTACTATTTACACCACCATGTCAATGAAGACCTGTGTGGCAGCTATGATAGCTATGATGTACCAAGCACAAATGTGTACATTCTGTAACTTGACACTGTTCCATCTATGGTCAGTCATGCCAGTGGTATGATGATTGTCAAAAAGCTTATTCCGTCTATGCAATGTATCAGCTGTTTTGCTGTTTCAAATACATGCCCACATCAAACTGTGTCTTGATTACATACAGTACTTAGCATCTGTTGCTGGGAATGTTGTGTGAGTTACAATGTGCTTATAGAACCCTCCTGTGATTTCATTGTCCCTGACAGTTTGGCCTGGATTAGGTGGTCTAGACGAGGGCTTGGCATACTGACAATATGGCATTGCTAAAATGGTGGTATCTTGTCTGAGGCCCTTACATAAGATTGTTTCATTTCACTTCTGTTGTTTGGAGTTAATTGCAGTCCAAACATTTTAGTTGATATGAGCAGATTAAAGTAGACGGTTATGTTACAGGGGCTCATGTTGCTTTACGTCCTTTAACTTCTCATGTGAATGTCACTAACGGTTTCTCTTTTTACAGATGTTGTGGTCACTTTTGTGGACTCATGTAATGCCTACGACTGCTTTCACACAGTTTCATGGATGGTGACTTGTGGCATGGTCTTATACTGGTAATGTGTCCCCCAAGTTGACTGTACATTGGATGGATTCACACTTTACATTACAGGATAATAAAGGTTAAGTCATTGCATGTTGTTGAAATAACTGCACAAATCCTTCAGTTGTGTTTAAGTGTGTTTATTGAAATGACAAAAAGGAAGGGATAGTGCAATAGAGTGGGGTGATGGTAGATGAAATCCTCAGTGTAATGGCCCAGTTCGTTTGTAGCACAGTTCCAGTATCTATGTGGCCATAGGAAAAAGGAGCAATGGCTCTCCAAAGTCAACAAGGTGTCTCAGTGGCACACAAGGGAGACATGCAGGAGAGGCTCACTTCCTGGCAGTGGTTTGGGTCGTGGCTACAGTCTCTGGTGGATGTCTGGCTCGCAGGGAACGTTTGCAGGGTGGATCTTCTGCTGTAAAGGGAGGGGTGCTGGTGGTCTGTGAGGCCTGTGGCAGATCCTCCTGTCCACTAGCTGCAGCAGATGTGGAGGGCTGGTAAGTACACTGACTACTGGAAGGGGTCCGCTGCTGTGTTGTGTACTCACGCCTGATGGTAGCCATATCACTGAGCACCCCTACAATGGAGGCCATGGTGGCATTGACGGTCTGCAACTGCTGCATGACCTCCTGGTGGTGTTCCCCCTGCACCCTCTGGTTCTCCTGCAAGATGGTAAGTACCTGGCCCATCCTGTCCTGGCATTTCTGATATGCTCCCAGGACATGTGACAGTGCCTCCTGGGCAGTCAGTTCCCTGAGTTGGCCCACCACTGCACAGATATCCTTCCACTTGTCCTGTCACCATGTGCCTGTGTCCCCTGAACTGTGTGCCCACTCCCACTGACACCAGGACCTTCTTTGTCTTGCCTGTGAGGTGTTGACTTGAGTTCCTGAACAGGTGGGCAGACTGTTGATTGACGTGTCCGGGGACCAAGGTTTAGGGACGCTGGGTGGCTGCGGTGTTAGTGGAGTCCGATGGGCCAGAAAGATCTTCCAGATACAGCAATCCAGAGTTGCTGTCATCACTGGGGCATTCTTCTGGTGGAGGACTGGGTTGACGTGGCACATGCTGCCGGCTGACATTGGCTGGGGTACCGGTGGACATGTATGACATTTGTAAATTTCATTCTCAGATACATATTCAGCATTAAAGGGTTTCCCTACGGGATGGGTATGTTTTTTCCACCTTTGGTTTGTGTATGGTGATGCATTGTGGGATTGGTAATGCTTAAATCTGACCATGCATTACTCATGTGTGTGAATGATGACTTTGAAGAGGTGTGCTTGAAGTGGGTAGGGCACGCAGGGTAAAATTGTTGGGGGTGGTTCTCAGTTTGGAATGGAGTGGGTTGAAGGGAGGTAGGGTGATGGGGAGACATGCCATGCAGGTGTACGTGGGGGTGGAGAAGTAATGGTGACTTACCAGTGTCCAGCCCTCCAGTGATTCCATTGAGGCCCTCGGGATGCAGGATGACCAAGACTTTCTCCTCCCATGTTGTCAACTGTGGGGGAGGAGGTGGGGGTCCACCGCCAGTCTTCATTATGGCAATGTGGTGCCTGGATGACATTGCACGCACCTTCCCCAAAAAGTCGTTCCACCTCTCTCTAATGTTGTCCCTTGTGCATGGATAGATTCCCACGGAGTTCACCTTGTCGACGTTTCTCTGCCATAGGTTCATCTTCCTAGCAAAGAAAATCTGCTGGACCTGTGCACCGAACAGCTGTGGTTCTACCCTGATGATTTAGTCTATCATGACCCGTGACTCCTCATCAGTGAAATAGGGGTTCTTTTGTTGGGACATGCCAATTGTGTAGTGGGTGTAGTGCGTGAGTTGTACAGAGGGTGGAATGTTTGGTGAGGGTGCAGGTTGTGTGAGTATGTGGGATGCTGTGAAGTAGGGATTGAGAGCAGTGTTGTTCTGTGCATTTGGTATAGAGGTATGATGTGTGGTGTGTGATGCATGATGGGTGTACAGGTGGCTGTGGTGTGTGTGCAGTTCTGGAGAGGTGTTGGCTGGCAACATGCGGCACAATGTTTTAATTTGCAAAGAATTGTGAGTTGTGTGTGGGTGTGTTTTATATTGCTGTTGGTGGGTGTGTACAGTGGGTGAGTATATGTGTCAGGTGTGGGTTTTTCAATCTGGCCAATGTTGGCTTCTGTTGGTGTGAAGTAGCAAAATCGACCACGATGTCTACAGCGCAAATGGCTAACCATTGTTGAGTGACCGCTGTGGTGATTTGTGGGTCATTATTTGGAGGGGTGTTTGTTGTAGGCATCACAGGGAGGGTGGTAGGACCTACTCTTTCCCGCCTTCGTTTGCTCTGGCGGGATTGCAATTTTGGCTACTTTTTAACGGTTTTGTGGTTGTGACTCTTGGTGGGCAGATTGCTGCCTCCGTGGCGGTCTTTTGGCAGCCGTCACAATGACGGACTTCGGTAAAGACTGCCAATGTCACAATGAAGGCCTAAGCCTGAAGGTAAACAGGCCGGCATACAAGAGGCCTGAAATGGCAGCTTTCACTGCCGAGGGACTCTCCTGAAAGCACCCATTCTCAGAAGTGCTAAGCAGGGTCGTGCTTAGCGCTTCTGAGATCGGGCACATTCAGGACTTGTGGGTCATGGAACTCCACCTCCGTGGAATTAAACAAAGTTTTTTTTCAACTCTGCAGAATTCCGTGGAATCAGACTCTGTCAACTCCGCACAGGCCTCATATATTCCTTCAGCAAAGAAGCAAAAATGTATAAATAACTGATTGGTTAATACACCAGCTAGTACCGGAATTCCACAGAAGAGCAAAAAGTGTCTGTATTCAGAGAATTTCTAGAAATGGACATCTTCAAGGCTACGATGAGGTCTTGATATATTAAGTGGGGCTTGATAGCCTGTAATCTCTTGTTTGTTGTGTTCATATCCGTCTCTTTGCACTTCCTCCATAAAATATTTCCTCTTAAACATAGTATTTAACTGGTCAATTATGGAATGTTGGACAATAAAAGCAACAGCACCAGCCTCTGTAAGATCCTTTAGACAGTGATTTACTACATAACTTTGCAGTATCACTAATGCTTTTGCAACAAGAGGAACAATTTGCTTATCTTGAGAGTGGTGATGTATATTTTTATATACATCTTAAGTTTGAATAGTAAGTTAATATTTTTATTAGGCACTGGTAGAATGCAGCAGATTAAGGCGGTCATTACAACATTGGTGGTAAAAGGCGCTTACCGCCGTGCAGAAGAGTGCCAACACACCACCGCGGCCGTGGAATTCCGCCACAGCTATTATGACCCACATCTCGGAATCCGCCAAAAGTCAGACACCCCCATAAGTCTGCCACACCAAAGGTCAGTGCTAAACTGGCGAAAACAAAACCAACACCGTCACGCCAACAGAAATACGCCCACAGTATCACGACGCACGAATCCACGTGGCGGTCTTTCAACCGCGGTATTCCATTGGCGGTACACACCGCCGCGCTCAAAATGCACACACTTTTACAAAACACAGCCACATTGGACAATTCCAAATACACACACCTGATACACATACACACACCACTCCCACACACCCAATACATTATAAAACACACACCCACAACACCCACAAACCCCTACAACCAAAAATTCAGAAAGAAGGCCAGAGAGAGACAGCACCAGCAAGAACAACAGCATCCACAGGCACACAACACCATCACCCACACAACTTCCACACACCTCACACAACACACCACTACATATCAGCACACTTATCACCACACACTCCACCCCACACATCACCTACACCACTCCATGGCATGGCAAAGACACCCCAGGTTCTCGGAGGTGGAGCTCAGGTTCATGCTGGAGGAAATCGTTCAGGTAGAGCCACAGCTATTCGGATCACAGGTGCAGCACACATCAATTGCAAGGAAGATGGAGCTATGGCGAAGAATAGTGGACAGGGTCAATGCAGTGGGACAACACCCAAGAAATCGGGAGGACATCAGGAAGAGGTGGAACGACCTACGAGGGAAGGTGCGTTCCGTGGTCTCAAGACACCACCTGGCAGTTCAGCGGACTGGAGGCGAACCCCCACCTCCTCCCCCACAACTAACAAAATGGGAGGAGCAGGTCTTGGCGATTGTGCATCCTGAGGGCCTCACAGGAGTAGCTGGAGGAATAGACTCTGGTAAGTCAAATATCAATTATTACATCCCCCACCCTACCTGCATGCTATCACATACCCCCACCCTCAACCTCACCCCCAGCATCCCAACTCCTCACATATGTTTCAACATCACAAACCACACATCCCAACACCAAGCCCTGCATGCACAACAAAGCATGGACACCCATCACCAAAGCATGCCCACTGCACATATCCATACACCCCCCTAAACCATCATCACACAAGCTCCCACACAGGAATGATAGCACTGGGGTACACGGTCACCCACCCATTGCACACCATTACACACACAGATTTAATAAACATCCTTTTATACCCCTGCAGGACCCCTACCCAACGTCACCGGACAGGAGGGTCCACACATGTCCACACCACCAACAGAAGAGGCCCACAGTGATGACAGCACCTCTGTCCAACTGGATCTAGATGACCAGCCCGGACCATTTGGGACCTCTGGACAGTCGGTTCCCCTCACAGAGGCACAGGCCAACACAGACCTTCCCCCCCTCTGGAAATACCAGCACAGCACTCACCCAGCGGGCCCATACCTCCGTCCCCAGGACACGTCAATCAGCTGTGTGTCCACCACTACAGGGAACCCAGGATAACCCACCACCCCAACAACAACAGGGACCTGGGGGCAGTGGTAGTGGGCACATGGTCCAGGGGACAGAGGCACAGGAATACAAGGGAACTGGGAGGGCTGCTGTGCGACAGGGGGCGGACAGGCCGAGGGAACCCACTCTCCACGAGGCCCTCACCTCCGTCATGGGAGCCTACCACCACTCCCAGGAGACGATGGCAACTGTACTGGCCAAGTTTCAGGAGACCCAGCGCATGCAGGAGGAACAGTATATGGGCTTCAGGGAGGAACTCAGAACCATCAGCTCCAACCTGGGCACCATCGTAGGGGTGCTGAAGGAAGTACTCAACACCAGGAGGGACACTGTGGCACTACAAGGGGCCCCTGACACTAGCATGGACGATGAACTGCCCACCACCTCCGCCGGCGCTAGTGGACAGGACGCCCCACCACAGGACCACCACACCAGCACCCCACCCCCTGCAGAGGGAGAACCACCCCGCAAACGGTCCCTGAGATCCAGGACAAAGAGAGACCACGATGCCAAGACCCCCCCCAAGAAATGAGACCACCCTGATTGTCATCCTACTGTCCCACTTTGTCACCCTGTCCATAATTAAACTGCCCCAGATCCACTTCCTATGCCCATATGGGCAATGCACCTGTGAGACTAATAGACTGGACTCTGCCATGGACGTTCCTCCACCATCACCCCTCACCATTTAACAGCACTCTCCAATATTGAGCATTTAAATAAACACACCTAAAGCACAAAATGACCTAGAGTCTGTCTGTGATTTTGAAATAGTGTATTAGAAATTACAGTGACAAAATGTTTTTTAAATAGTAATGTCAACATACCTATGTCACACAGCTCTAGTCCATGAGGAATCTAAGCAGATGTCACACAGTGGGACCCACATCTGTGAAATCATAAGGGAAAGTGACACCTCAGTGACCATACACTGGGTGAAAACGACAGACAGGAGAGAGGTAGTAGTGTCAAAGTACATGTAGTAGGCAGGTTTGTATTCCTACCTGTGTCTCTCTGGAAATATTGCATGATCACTGAGTTCCTGTTCTGCATGTCTTCTTCCTCTGCTTCCTCCTCATCACTGTCCACAGGCTCCACAGCTGCAACAGCACCGCCATCTGGACCATCCTCCTGGAGAAAAGTCACCTGGCTTCGCAAAGCCAAGTTGTGAAGCATACAGCAGGCCACAATGATCTGGCACACCTTCTTTGGTGAGTAGAATAGGGATCCACCTGTCATATGGATGCACCAGAACCTGGCCTTCAGGAGGCCGAAGGTCCGCTCGATCAACCTACTAGTTCGCCCATGGGCCTCATTGTAGCGTTCCTCTGCCCTTGTCCTGGGATTCCTCACTGGGGTCAGTAGCCATGACAGGTTGGGGTAACCAGAGTCACCTGCAAATGGCGAGGGACAACTGTCAGACACACACTAACCTGTAGGGATAACCCCAGACCCAGACAATGATTCCCAATGACTTGCTTCCAGGTGCTCACCTAATAGCCACACACGGTGCCTCTGGAGTTGACCCATCACATAAGGGATGCTGCTATTCCGCAGGATGTAGGCGTCATGCACTGAGCCAGGGAACATGGCATTCACATGGGAGATGTACTGATCTGCCAAACATACCATCTGCACATTCATAGAATGATAGCACTTCCGGTTTCTGTACACCTGTTCACTCCTGTGGGGGGGACCAAAGCCACATGGGTCCCATCAATGGCACCTATGATGTTGGGGATATGTCCCAGGGCATAGAAATCACCTTTCACTGTAGGCAAATCCTCCACCTGAGGGAAAACGATGTAGCTCTGCATGTGTTTCAGCAGGGCAGACAACACTCTGGACAATACGTTGGAAAACATAGGCTGGGACATCCCTGATGCCATGGCCACTGTTGTTTGCAATGACCCACTTGCAAGGAAATGGAGCACTGACAGCACCTGCACTTGAGGGGGGATTCCTGTGGAATGGCGAATTGCTGACATCAGGTCTGGCTCCAACTGGGTACACAGTTCCTGGATTGTGGCACGGTCAAGCCTGTAGGTGATTATCAAATGTCTTTCCTCCATTGTCGACAGGTCCACCAACGGTCGGTACACCGGAGGATGCCGCCATCTCCTCACATGTCCCAGAGGACGGTGCCTATGAAGGACAACAGCGAGCACAGAGTCAAACAACTCAGAGGTACGTACCCACAGTTTACCCAGAACCCCAATCATACACAAAAGGTGGCCTGTATATGTGTTGAGTCTAGGCCTAGGTATGTGTGACGCAGTTGAAAATGAAGCCATGTGGGCCCCTGAAATGGCAGCTGCCTGACCTGTAAAGTGGGACAATGGGATGTGAGGTAACTGCGCTGGCGTTGTACACCGTCGCGGTAGGCTGTCGAAGACCGCGGCGCAATGCTGCATTGGTTAACATTGGACCCTATGGGTCCCAGGAGCCAATGACGATGTACGCCGGCGGTGACGGTACGCACCGCCGCGGACGTGACCGCCATTTTCTATCTGTTCAGTCACTCGATACCTGATCTTCGACAGGAGAGGACCTACACTGCAAGTTCTGCTGTGACCTCGGTCTGGAAGAGACAATGGCTCGTGCGTCTGGGGAAAGGGCCCCTGCCTTCACATCGGAGGAGTTGGAGAAGCTCGTGGATGGGGTCCTCCCCCAGTACACGCTACTCTACGGTCCTGGATGTAAGAAGGAAGGGGGCAGAGTGCTGCGTGCATGAAAGACGGTGAATGCATGTGCCACATGGCAAGGGTAGGGATGGGGGTCAATCACTTTGACGGTGCAGTTGGTAATGACTTCTCTTCTTCCCCTGTACATTTCATGTAGGTCAGCGCCCACCAGAAAAAATATATTTGGCATGCCAACGCAAAGGACGTCCGGACCCTGTGGGGAAAGGTGGGAAAGGGCCACAAGAAACCCGGCAAGTCTGGGAAGAGCTGCACGGCGGAGAAGACCGCCATCATCCCCGCTGGCCAGGAGGTCACCGCCAGCCCCAGCTCAGCTGGCCAAGAGGCCACTGCCAGACCCAGCCCAGCTGCCCAGGAGGCCACCGCCAGCCCCAGCCCAGCTGCACAGGAGGCCACCGCCAGCCCCAGCCCAGCTGCCCAGGAGGCCAACGCCAGCCCCAGCCCAGCTGCTAGGAGGGCACCGCCAGCCCCAGCCCAGCTGCCTAGGAGGGCACCGCCAGCCCCAGCCCAGCTGCCCAGGAGGCCACTGCTAGCCCCAGCCCCGCTGGGCCATGAGGGACCGCCAGCAAAAGCCCTGCTGGGCCATGAAGGACCTCCAGCAAAAGCCCTGCTGGGCCATGAAGGACTGCCAGCACAAGCCCCGCTGGGCCATGAAGGACCGCCAACTCAAGCACCTCTGAACAGGACACCGCCAACTCAAGCACCGCTGAACAGGGCACCGCCAACTCAAGCACCGCTGAACAGGGCACCGCCAACTCAAGCACCGCTGAACAGGGCACCGCCAACTCAAGCACCATTAGCCCATGAGCGGCAGGGGCACTGACGCAACTGGGTCCATCACAGGGTGAGTGATGCACTCTGGGCACCAGTCCCCCTCCAGAACCAGTGGAGAGATCCATCCACTACCTCGGTCCTTCACAGGATGAAGCACTCTGGGCACCATGCCCCCTCCAGAACCAGTGGAGACATCCATCCACTACCTCTGTCCTTCACAGGATGAAGTATGCTGGGTACCATGCCCCCTCCAGAACTAGTGGAGAGATCCATCCACTACCTCTATCCTTCACAGGATGAAGCACTCTGGGCACCATGCCCCATCCAGAACCAGTGGAGACATCCATCCAATGCCTCTGTCCTTCACAGGATGAAGCACTCTGGGCACCATGCCCCCTCCAGAACCAGTTGAGACTCTTATCCAGAGAGACTGTGGCTTTGCACTCCCCAGGATTGAACAGTGGGCAAACCACCCACTGTAGAGACTTGAGAGACTGTGGCTTTGCACTCCCCAGGATTGAACAGTGGGCAACCCACCCACTGTAGAGACTTGAGAGACTGTGGCTTTGCACTCCCCAGGATTGCACAGTGGGCAACCAACCCACTGTAGAGACTTGAGAGACTGTGGCTTTGCACTCCCCAGGATGGAACAGTGGGCATGTGGCCCCCTCGTGGATTTGGCGTCGTGCACTCAAGCGGCTGAGGTGCCCCCCCTTTCCCTTCCCCTGAGGTGCCTGTTTTCTTGCTATCTGATGCCCCTGCAGTGTTCTCTCCGTCATGGTCGGGGATCTTGTGTGGGCCTCGCCCATACCGTTTGGTCCCAGTGTTCCACGGACTTTCTTTGTGCAGTACCTGGACTACCATGCCTGGTATTTATTTTGTACATGGTGTATATATATATATATATATATCACCACTAAACTCCGTGTCAGGAGCTTCAATCCACACAGGGCGGTCGGCGCGCAGGGACGGAGCACCCTCGCAAACAGATTCAACACTATCTCCACACACAGTGAAGTGCCGTACTCAGGTTCACAGGGAAAAGAGGCACTTTATTTTCATTTCCCATCACAGAGGCAAGCGTTATTTCATTCCTCAGGAGTAAATTATTTCATTTTCTTTCAAAGTATCTCACATTTTCCTGACGCGTTTCGGCTGCTGGTGTCAGCCTTAATCATAGGTCTCTCCTGATAAGAAGAACAACCATGTGTTCAGCCTTCCATTTATATCATGGCTTTAAAGCCACAGAGTCTCTCTTCACGCTTTTCAAAGTATCACAGCTGCAGTACATTAATTGATTGCGTAGGTCAAAGAACACTTGTACACAATATTATATTCGAGATATTGCTTCTAATATTAGCTTCTCTTAATCATCACTGTATTTTCATACACGTTTATATCCCTTTTTTAAGTGCTTTAAGCAATATGCATTTTCCTCTTTACAAAACGTGTCTTTGAATATCCTTTCCTTTCATTTGCATTGCAGCTGACCATGTTTGAAATGTCTCGTGAATACTTTTGAGTTTCTGCGCTGTGCCTTCAGTGCCTCATAAATCACCGTGAACCAGTGAGACATTCACTTCCCTTGCCCGATTTCATAAATACTACAATGTTATCATTATTTCCATGGTCGGTCTTTTATCCCCATACGGCTTCAATCCACACAGGGCGGTCGGCGCGCAGGGACGGAGCACCCTCGCAGACAGATTCAACACTATCTCCACACACAGTGAAGCGCCGTACTCAGGTTCACAGGGAAAAGAGGCACTTTATTTTCATTTTCCATCACAGAGGCAAGAGTTATTTCATTCCTCAGGAGTAAATTATTTCATTTTCTTTCAAAGTATCTCACATTTTCCTGACGCGTTTCGGCTGCTGGTGTCAGCCTTAATCATAGGTCTCTCCTGATAAGAAGAACAACCATGTGTTCAGCCTTCCATTTATATCATGGCTTTAAAGCCACAGAGTCTCTCTTCACGCTTTTCAAAGTTTCACAGCTGCAGTACATTAATTGATTGCGTAGGTCAAAGAACACTTGTACACAATATTATATTCGAGATATTGCTTCTAATATTAGCTTCTCTTAATCATCACTGTATTTTCATACACAATGTTTATATCCGTTTTTTAAGTGCTTTAAGCAATATGCATTTTCCTCTTTACAAAACGTGTCTTTGAATATCCTTTCCTTTCATTTGCATTGCAGCTGACCATGTTTGAAATGTCTCGTGAATACTTTTGAGTTTCTGCGATGTGCCTTCAGTGCCTCATAAATCACCGTGAACCAGTGAGACATTCACTTCCCTTGCCCGATTTCATAAATACTACAATGTTATAATTATTTCCATGGTCGGTCTTTAATCCCCGTACCTTTATATTCCTGTGTTGAAAACGGGCGGATTCGGCTCCTTTAGTCATAAACACCACCACTAAACTCCGTGTCAGGAGCTTCAATCCACACAGGGCGGTCGGCGCGCAGGGACGGAGCACCCTCGCAAACAGATTCAACACTATCTCCACACACAGTGAAGCACCGTACTCAGGTTCACAGGGAAAAGAGGCACTTTATTTTCCTTTTCCATCACAGAGGCAAGAGTTATTTCATTCCTCAGGAGTAAATTATTTCATTTTCTTTCAAAGTATCTCACATTTTCCTGATGCGTTTCGGCTGCTGGTGTCAGCCTCAATCATAGGTCTCTCCTGATAAGAAGAACAACCACGTGTTCAGCCTTCCATTTATATCATGGCTTTAAAGCCACAGAGTCTCTCTTCACGCTTTTCAAAGTTTCACAGCTGCAGTACATTAATTGATTGCGTAGGTCAAAGAACACTTGTGCACAATATTATATTCGAGATATTGCTTCTAATATTAGCTTCTCTTAATCATCACTGTATTTTCATACACAATGTTTATATCCGTTTTTTAAGTGCTTTAAGCAATATGCATTTTCCTCTTTACAAAATGTGTCTTTGAATATCCTTTCCTTTCATTTGCATTGCAGCTGACCATGTTTGACTGTGTGTGGAGATAGTGTTGAATCTGTTTGCGAGGGTGCTCCGTCCCTGCGCGCCGACCGCCCTGTGTGGATTGAAGCTCCTGACACGGAGTTTATTGGTGGTGTTTATGACTAAAGGAGCCTGATCCGCCCGTTTTCAACACAGGAATATAAAGGTACGGGGATAAAAGACCGACCATGGAAATAATTATAACATTGTAGTATTTATGAAATCGGGCAAGGGAAGTGAATGTCTCACTGGTTAAATCATTATATCAAATCATTACCATTTATAAAGCGCGCTACTCACCCGTGCGGGTCTCAAGGCGCTAGGGGAAATGGGGGGGGGGTTACTGCTGCTCGAATAGCCAGGTTTTTAGGAGTCTCCGGAAAGTGGAGTGGTTCTGGGTGGTCCTGAGGCTGGTGGGGAGGGAGGTCCAGGTCTTGGCCACCAGGAAGGAAAAAGATCTCCCACCCGCCGTGGAGCGGCGGATGCGAGGGACGGCAGCGAGAGCGAGACCAGAGGAACGGAGGAGGCGGGTGGGGACGTAGAAGCTGAGGCGTCGGTTGAGGTATTCCGGTCCCTTGTTGTGGAGGGCTTTGTGTGCGTGGGTGAGAAGTCGAAAGGTGATCCTTTTGCTGACTGGGAGCCAATGCAGGTGTCTCAGGTGAGCGGAGATGTGGCTGTTGCGGGGTACGTCGAGGATGAGGCGTGCCGATGCGTTTTGAATGCGTTGCAGGCGATTTTGGAGTTTGGCTGTGGTCCCGGCGTAGAGGGTGTTGCCGTAGTCCAGGCGGCTCGTGACGAGGGCGTGGGTCACGGTTTTTCTAGTGTCGGCGGGGATCCAACGGAAGATCTTGCGGAGCATGCGGAGGGTGAGGAAGCAGGCGGAGGACACGGCGTTGACTTGCTTGGTCATGGTGAGAAGAGGGTCCAAGATGAAGCCGAGGTTACGGGCGTGGTCTGTGGGGGTCGGTGCGATGCTGAGGGCCGTGGGCCACCAGGAGTCGTCCCAGGCGGACAGGGTGTTGCCGAGGATGAGGACTTCCGTTTTTTCAGAGTTCAGCTTTAGGCGGCTGAGCCTCATCCAATCTGCGACGTCCTTCATACCCTCTTGTAGGTTGGTCTTGGCGCTGGCGGGGTCCTTGGTGAGGGAGAGTATAAGTTGGGTGTCGTCGGCGTAGGAGGTGATGATGATGTCGTGCTTGCGAACGATGTTGGCGAGGGGGCTCATGTAGACATTGAAGAGTGTCGGGCTGAGCCTTGTGGGTCGCCGCAGATGATCTCGGTGGGTTCTGAGCGAAACGGAGGGAGGTAAACTCTTTGGGAACGGTTTGAGAGGAAGGAGGCGATCCAGTCCAGGGCCTGGCCTTGGATCCCGGTGGAGCGGAGGCGGGTGATTAGGGTGCGGTGACAGACGTTGTCGAAGGCAGCCGAGAGGTCGAGGAGAATGAGGGCGACTGTTTCACCGTTGTCCATCAGGGTTCTGATGTCGTCAGTGACTGAGATGAGGGCGGTTTCCGTGCTGTGGTTGGTTCGGAATCCGGTTTGTGAAGGGTCGAGCAGGTTGTTGTTTTACAGGAAGGTGGTCAGCTGTTTGTTGACGGTCTTCTCTATAACCTTGGCTGGGAAAGGCAGTAGAGAGATGGAGCGGAAGTTTTTCAGGTCGCTCGGGTCAGCCGTAGGTTTCTTTAGTAGGGCGTTGACTTCGGCGTGTTTCCAGCATTCGGGGAAGGTAGCAGAAGAAAAAGAAGAGTTGATGACGGTCTGGAGGTGCGGGGCGATGATGTCGTCGGCTTTGTTAAAGATGAAGTGAGGACAGGGGTCCGAAGGGGCGCCGGAGTGAATAGAGTTCATGATGGATTTGGTTTCTTCAGTGTTGATGTGGGTCCAGTTGTTGAGGGTAATGGCCGGGGGTGCGGGTTCGGTGGTGTTATGTTGGGTCTGTTGTCCGAAGCTGTCGTGGAGGTCGCTGATCTTGCGATGGAAGAAAGTGGCGAGGGATTCGCACAGATCCTGTGAGGGCGTGACGGCGTTGGCGATGGGGTTGGAGAACTCCTTGACGATGCTGAAGAGTTCTCTGCTGTTGTGGCTGTTTTTGTCCAGTCTGTCGGTGAAAAAGTTCTTTTTAGCAGCACGGATCAGGCGGTGGTGTTTGCGGGTAGCGTTCTTGAGGGCGGTCATGTTGTCTGTGGTGTGGTCCTTGCGCCAGGCCTTCTCGAGGGTGCGACAAGTTTTCTTTGATTCTTTGAGGGTGTCAGAGAACCAGAGAGGTTTTTTGGTGTTGGTCTGTCGATGCGTGCGTTTGATGGGAGCAAGGTTGTCTGCGCAGTTGGAGATCCAGTTTGTGAGGTTGAGGGCTGCGTCGTTGGGGTCGGTGGTGAGGGTGGGTTGGTTGGCGGCGAGTGCTGAGAAGAGTTGCTCTTCGGGGATCTTGTTCCACTGTCGACGCGGGATGGGTTGAGTGCGAAGGTGGCGGGTCTCGCGTCGGAATGTGAAGTGGACACAGCTGTGGTCCGTCCAGTGTAGAGTGAAGGTGTGGCTGAAGAAGACGTGTTTGCTGGCGGAGAAGATATGGTCAAGCCTGTGTCCGGCGATGTGGGTGGCGGTGTTCACCAGTTGTTTGAGGCCGAGGTTGGCGAGGTTGTCGAGCAGGGTGGTGGTGTTGGGGTCGTTGTTTTGTTCCAGATGAAAGTTGAGGTAGCCTAGGAGGATGTAGTCCTGTGAGGCGAGGGCGTGCGGGGAGATGAAGTCAGCGATGGCGTCGCTGAAAGGGGGGCGCGGTCCGGGAGGACGGTAGACGAGGGATCCTCTGAGGGTGGTCCTTGGGTCGGTGCGAATCTGAAAATGCAGGTGTTCAGCGGCGAGAGGGGTGTCTTCGGTGGAGGTGGTGACGCTGATGGAGTCTTTGAAGACGATGGCGATACCTCCTCCTACTTGGTTGGTGCAGTCTTTTCTGGAGATCTTGTAGCCTTCGGGGATGGCGGTGGCGATGTCTGGAGCAGAGGAGGCGTTCATCCAGGTCTCCGTGATGAAGGCGACGTCCGGGGCTGTGGAGTCCAGGAGGTCCCAGAGTTCAACGGCGTGCTTGTGGACGGAACGAGCGTTGACCAGGATGCACTTGAGGTGGTTGATGGCGCGTGGGCTTGTGGTCGTGGTAGTTGCGTGGTGGAAGATGCGTTTGCAGGAGTTGCAGGCGAAGGGTCCATGGGTGCGTTTGGGGTGAGCTTGGAAGCAGCTGTTGGAGCGTCCTGGGTTGAGGGCGTGGAGGGTGGTGGGGTCGTAGCGGATCAGCGGGGCTTGGGAGAGCTGGGGACCAGGGGTCGTGGCGCTGGGCGCGGGCGGGGCGCAGACGGGCTTGCCTCCGGCGCGCCTCTGGCGCGTCAGCGGCGCAGTCGCGCAGCGGCCGCCATATGAGGTAGGAGGGGGGGAAGGGGTCAGCTGGGGGCGAATGGGAGCTGGGGGGCGGGGGCGTGCAGGAGGTCGCGGCGGGAAAGCGCGAGGGAGGGGGGACAGGTACAGTGAGAAGAGCTGGGGGAGGGGGGTTTAAGGGTGGAGGGGGGTGAGTGTTAGGAGGTTTAGGAGATTAGGGAGAAAGATAGGAGTAGGGTTGTGAAGATAGGGGAGGGGGGGTTGTAGAGGTGGGTGAGGGTGAGAGGTAGAGTGAGAGGATAAGAAGATAGGTAATAGAGGGGGTGGCGGGAAGGGGGGGAGAAATAGAGAAATAGATAGAGAAAATAGATAGATAGAGAAATCGATAGATAGAGAAATAGATAGATAGAGAGATAGGTAGATAGGAGGAGGTGGAGAGTGAGGGAGTTAGATAGTGGGATAGAGAGATAGAGAGATAGGTAGAAAGGAGAAGTGAGGGAGGTAGATGGCGAACGGGTTAGATAGGGGTGATAGAGAGGGGGAGGCGAGTGAGGGAGGGGGATGAGGCAGGAGCAGGAGGGCAGGCGCGGGGAGAAGAAGACGGAGGAGGCAGAAGAGCCGAAGGCAGAAGATAGAAGACAGAAGACAGAAGAGCAGAAGACCGGAAGAACAGAAGAACAGAAGACCGGAAGAACAGAAGAACACAGAAGAACACAGAAGAACACAGAAGAACACAGAGGAAGATACAGAAAACGAAGAACAGAAGGCAGAAGACCACAGAAGAAGATGAGGAAGAAGAGAGGCGACAGGAGAGGCTGAGAAGCACACAGAGGAAGAGAGAAGACGGGGAAAAGAAGAGTACAGAAGAAGATTACAGACGAGGAGCGAGGAGGAGGAACGGAGAAGAAGAAAAGAAGAAGGAGCAGGAGAGAGGGTGAGTAGCGTGGGGCAGAGCGAGGGGCTGGGAGGTGGGGGTACTTACTGTGGGGTGGGTCTCAGGAACTCAGGAACCTGGAGGAGCTGGAGGAGCTGCAGCGGCAAGGGGAGTGACCTACCCTTGGGTCAAGGGTCGCTACCACTGTCGCGCAGCGGCCGCCATATGAGGTGGGGGGGGTAGGGGTCAGCTGGGGCGAATGGGAGCTGGGGGCGGGGGCGTGCAGGAGGTCGCGGCGGGAAAGCGCGAGGGAGGGGGGACAGGTAGAGTGAGAAGAGCTGGGGGAGGGGGGTATGAGGGTGGAGGGGGGTGAGTGTTAGGAGATTTAGGAGATTAGGGAGAAAGATAGGAGTAGGGTTGTGAAGATAGGGGAGGGGGGGTTGTAGAGGTGGGTGAGGGTGAGAGGTAGAGTGAGAGGATAGGAAGATAGGTAATAGAGGGGGTGGCGGGAAGGGGGGGAGAGATAGAGAAATAGATTGAGAAAATAGATAGTTAGAGAAATCGATAGATAGAGAAATAGATAGATAGAGAGATAGGTAGATAGGAGGAGGTGGAGAGTGAGGGAGTTAGATAGTGGGATAGAGAGATAGAGAGATAGGTAGAAAGGAGGAGTGAGGGAGGTAGATGGCGAACGGGTTAGATAGGGGTGATAGAGAGGGGGAGGCGAGTGAGGGAGGGGGATGAGGCAGGAGCAGGAGGGCAGGCGCGGGGAGAAGAAGACGGAGGAGGCAGAAGAGCCGAAGGCAGAAGATAGAAGACAGAAGAGCAGAAGACCAGAAGACCGGAAGAACAGAAGAACACAGAAGAACACAGAAGAACACAGAGGAAGATACAGAAAACGAAGAACAGAAGGCAGAAGACCACAGAAGAAGATGAGGAAGAAGAGAGGCGACAGGAGAGGCTGAGAAGCACACAGAGGAAGAGAGAAGACGGGGAAAAGAAGAGTACAGAAGAAGATTACAGACGAGGAGCGAGGAGGAAGAACAGAGAAGAAGAAAAGAAGAAGGAGCAGGAGAGAGGGTGAGTAGCGTGGGGCAGAGCGAGGGGCTGGAAGGTGGGGGGTACTTACTGTGGGGTGGGTCTCAGGAACTCAGGAACCTGGAGGAGCTGGAGGAGCTGCATCAGCAGGGGGAGCGACCTACCACTGGTTCACAGTGATTTATGAGGCACTGAAGGCACAGCGCAGAAACTCAAAAGTATTCACAAGACATTTCAAAAATGGTCAGCTGCAATGCAAATGAAAGGAAAGGATATTCAAAGACACGTTTTGTAAAGAGGAAAATGCATATTGCTTAAAGCACTTAAAAAACGGATATAAACATTGTGTATGAAAATACAGTGATGATTAAGAGAAGCTAATATTAGAAGCAATATCTCGAATATAATATTGTGTACAAGTGTTCTTTGACCTACGCAATCAATTAATGTACTGCAGCTGTGAAACTTTGAAAAGCGTGAAGAGAGACTCTGTGGCTTTAAAGCCATGATATAAATGGAAGGCTGAACACGTGGTTGTTCTTCTTATCAGGAGAGACCTATGATTAAGGCTGACATCAGCAGCCGAAACGCGTCAGGAAAATATGAGATACTTTGAAAGAAAATGAAATAATTTACTCCTGAGGAATGAAATAACTCTTGCCTCTGTGATGGAAAATGAAAATAAATTGCCTCTTTTCCCTGTGAACCTGAGTACGGCGGCGCTTCACTGTGTGTGGAGATAGTGTTGAATCTGTTTGCGAGGGTGCTCCGTCCCTGCGCGCCGACCGCCCTGTGTGGATTGAAGCTCCTGACACGGAGTTTAGTGGTGGTGTTTATGACTAAAGGAGCCGGATCCGCCCGTTTTCAACACAGGAATATAAAGGTACGGGGATAAAAGACCGACCATGGAAATAATTATAACATTGTAGTATTTATGAAATTGGGCAAGGGAAGTGAATGTCTCACTGGTTCATGGTGATTTATGAGGCACTGAAGGCACAGCGCAGAAACTCAAAAGTATTCACGAGACATTTCAAACATGGTCAGCTGCAATGCAAATGAAAGGAAAGGATATTCAAAGACACGTTTTGTAAAGAGGAAAATGCATATTGCTTAAAGCACTTAAAAAACGGATATAAACATTGTGTATGAAAATACAGTGATGATTAAGAGAAGCTAATATTAGAAGCAATATCTCAAATATAATATTGTGTACAAGTGTTCTTTGACCTACGCAATCAATTAATGTACTGCAGCTGTGAAACTTTGAAAAGCGTGAAGAGAGACTCTGGCCCTCATTCTGACCCTGGCGGGCGGTGATAAAGCGGCGGCCAAGCCGCCAACAGGCCGGCGGTCTAAAATATGCAATTCTGACCCTGGCGGGAACCGCCAACACAGCCCGCCAACTTAACACTCCGCCCGCCACAGCGGTACAAACAAACAGCGCGGCGGTTCCCGCCAACAGCCAGGCGGCAGACAATGTACCGCCCACCCTATTACGACCCACCAATCTGCCACCTTTTCCGGGGCGGGAGCACCGCCGATAAGAACACGGCGGAAACAGACTACGAACGGGAAAACGCTCACCTCTACGCACTCCACGCGAGATTCCGGCAGTATGGAACCAGAGTTGCAGGTCATCCCCACACTCCTATTCCTGCTCATATACCAGGAGCACGCCCGGCGGCGCGGAAGACATCGGTGAGTACTGCACCTACGACACAGGGGAGGGAAAAGATTACCGGCACACACCCACCCACCCACACCCACTACAACACACACATCAATTCATTCCCACAGATCACTGTCACAACCCACAAACCACCCCCCTCCGAAATAATGCAAAGACCAAAAGAAGAGATCATAAACGGGCAGATATATTGAAATATGGACACCAGTAATCCCAATAAATAAATAAACTATGTACAAAATATATACAGCTACTAAATGTAGTCCAACCACTGTCCGTGGATCACAGGGGTCCTGTGCAAAGGGGCAAGGCCCAGTCCCACGACAAGAACTCCACGGAGAGAACACTGCAGGGGCATCAGAAAGAAAATAGGACAGGCACCTCAGGGGGAAGGGAAGGGGGGGCACCTCAGCCACTTGAGTACACGACGCCAGATCCACGAGGGGACTCCATGACCACTGGCCCATCCTGGGGAGAGCAAAGCCACAGTCCATACAGTCCATACAGTGGGTGGCCTGCCCACTGGCCCATCCTGGGGAGAGCAAAGCCACAGTCCATACAGTCCATACAGTGGGTGGCCTGCCCACTGGCCCATCCTGGGGAGAGCAAAGCCACAGTCCATACAGTCCATACAGTGGGTGGCCTGCCCACTGGGCCATCCTGGGGAGAGCAAAGCCACAGTCCATACAGTCCATACAGTGGGTGGCCTGCCCACTGGGCCATCCTGGGGAGAGCAAAGCCACAGTCCATACAGTCCATACAGTGGGTGGCCTGCCCACTGGGCCATCCTGGGGAGAGCAAAGCCACAGTCCATACAGTCCATACAGTGGGTGGCCTGCCCACTGGCCCATCCTGGGGAGAGCAAAGCCACAGTCCATACAGTGGTTGGCCTGCCCACTGGGCCATCCTGGGGAGAGCAAAGCCACAGTCCATACAGTCCATACAGTGGGTGGCCTGCCCACTGGGCCATCCTGGGGAGAGCAAAGCCACAGTCCATACAGTCCATACAGTGGGTGGCCTGCCCACTGGGCCATCCTGGGGAGAGCAAAGCCACAGTCCATACAGTCCATACAGTGGGTGGCCTGCCCACTGGCCCATCCTGGGGAGAGCAAAGCCACAGTCCATACAGTGGGTGGCCTGCCCACTGGGCCATCCTGGGGAGAGCAAAGCCACAGTCCATACAGTCCATTCAGTGGGTGGCCTGCCCACTGGTCCATCCTGGGGAGAGCAAAGCCACAGTCCAAACAGTCCATAACAGACCCCACTGCCACTGGAGGAGGCAAGTTGGCCAGAGGACATCCTGCAGCCCTGCCCGAGATAGATCCTGCCCTGCCACGTCTGCCAAAGGGCCAGCGGTTCTTGCCTTGAAGGGCCCAGTTCAGCGGTTCCTGAGACGGCGGGGCCCAGTTCAGCGCTCCTTGCCTTGAAGGGCCTAGTTCAGCGGTTCTTGAGACGGCGGGGCCCAGTTCAGCGGTTCTGGAGACGGCGGGGCCCAGCGGAGCGGTGCTTGAGACGGCGGGGCCCAGTTCAGCGGTTCTGGAGACGGCGGGGCCCAGCGGAGCGGTGCTTGAGACGGCGGGGCCCAGTTCAGCGCTCCTTGCCTTGAAGGGCCCAGTTCAGCGGTTCTTGAGACGGCGGGGCCCAGCGGAGCGGTGCTTGAGACGGCGGGGCCCAGTTCAGCGGTTCTGGAGACGGCGGGGCCCAGCGGAGCGGTGCTTGAGACGGCGGGGCCCAGTTCAGCGGTTCTTGAGACGGCGGGGCCCAGTTCAGCGGTCCTTGCCCTGAAGGGCCCAGTTCAGCGCTCCTTGCCTTGAAGGGCCCAGTTCAGCGGTTCTTGAGACGGCGGGCCCAGTTCAGCGGTCCTTGCCTTGAAGGGCCCAGTTCAGCGGTTCTTGAGACGGCGGGGCCCAGTTCAGCGGTCCTTGCCTTGAAGGGCCCAGTTCAGCGGTTCTTGAGACGGCGGGGCCCAGTTCAGCGCTCCTTGCCTTGAAGGGCCCAGTTCAGCGGTTCTTGAGACGGCGGGGCCCAGTTCAGCGGTCCTTGCCTTGAAGGGCCCAGTTCAGCGGTTCTTGAGGCGGCGGGGCCCAGTTCAGCGGTCCTTGCCTTGAAGGGCCCAGTTCAGCGGTCCTTGCCTTGAAGGGCCCAGTTCAGCGGTTCTTGAGACGGCGGACGGTCTATGGCCAACTGCTAATTGCCTGGTGGTGCCCTCCTGGGCAGCGGGGTTGGTGCTCCTTCACTGCCCACCTGGGCTGTGGGTGGTGGGGCCCTCCTGGCCAGCTGGGCTGGGTCCTCCCTGGGCAGCGGCTATGGGGGTGGTGGGCTCTCCCGGGGCAGCTGTGCTGGTTCCTCCCGGGGCAGCGGCTATGGGGGTTGTGGGCTCCTCCTGGGCAGCAGGCCTGCTGCCTGACCTCTCCGACTTGCTGCCCTTGCCCTCCTTAGTCGTGGGCCTGTGGCCCTTTCCTCCCTTTGGAGCTGTGGCTGGTGACTGTCTCTGGGTGGTGTCCGGGGGGGATGTAGAAGGCGGGCTCCTGCGGCGCCCCTTCCGCCTTCTGCTCCTCTTCCCAGGGGGTGGGCTGGCTGTCCCCTTGCTGCTGGGCGAAGATCCAGACATGCGGGCTGGCGGGCTCCAATACCCCTGCACCCTTGTCAAGGGGGCTGCAGGGCTGGTGGTGGCTGAGGTGCTCTTCTTACCCCGACGAGAAGGAGGGGGGGGCTCAGGGTCAGGAAAGAAGTTAGTAGTGGCGAGGAAGAGCTTCTTGGGACAATGGAGAGTGGTAGGTACAGTGGGAATGGGAGTGGAGGGAGAGGATGTGGTTGTAGGTGAGTCACGTTTGCTGTCTTTGGGTGCAGGTGCAGGAGGGATAGGCTGTCGTGAGGTGGATGGCTGTTGGGTGGGTGGGTGGCTGCGTTTGTGTGGTGTGGAAGAGGGGGTGACAGACACAGTGGGAGAGGACACAGGGGACGTGTAAATGGCAGTGGGGGTGGTGACTGCACGTGTGCGGACTGGAGTGGAGGGTGTGCTGGTGATGGAAACACTGGCTGATGGTGAGGTGAATGGAGGTGTAAGTGTAGACGTCACAGGGAGGGAGGAGGGAGACGAGGAGGTGGGGGTCACAGAGGTGGTAGTGACTGTTGGCATGTCTGCATCGGAATGTTGCGTGTGTGAATGTCTGCGTGATCTGTGGTGCTTATGTTTGGATGAGCTTCTCTTGGGTGTTGAGGTGTGTGCAGGCTGGACTGATGGTGTGGGTGGGACAGTCAGAGGAACAGGAGACTGGGAGGAGGGAGTTAGTAGAGGCAGGCAGGAGACAGGGACAATGGCTGCCGTCAGTGCTGAGGCCAGAGCCTGGAACGATCGCTGATGGGCAGCCTGACCCGAATGAATGCCCTCCAGGTACGCATTGCTGCGATGAACCTCCCTCTCCACCCCCTGGATGGCATTCAAAAGGGTAGTCTGCCCAACAATGAGCGTTCGGAGGAGGTCAATGACCTCCTCACTGAGGGCAGCGGGGGTAACAGGGGCAGGGCCTGAGGTGCCTGGGGCGAAGGAGATGCCCGGCTTCCTGGCAGAGCGGGCACGGGGCGAACGCTGAGGGGCTGCTGGGAGGGCGGTGATGGTGCGCTGGGTGGCGGCTGTACCTGTAATGGCGGGGGGCACGGATGGTGCCACCCCCGCAAGGGAGCACCCTTCCGAGGACGTGTCCGTGTCGCTGCAGGGTCCAGTCGTCCCCGTCGTGGAGCTCCCCTCGCCCTCCGTCTCACTGGTCCAGTCTGACTCTGTGGCATGGCCCTCCTGGGCCATGTGAGATGCAGCTCCCTCCTGCCCCGATGCCACTTCTCCTCCGCCTGATGATGCTGATGCACACAAGCACAGAAAGACAAACAAAAAGGGGGGGGTAGAGAGAAATAAAGGGATATTGATTACATGGATCTCCGGTACAGTTAGCGGACATGACAGACACAGATGCCCCCTGCACTAAGTTGCGCACTTGGGGTCCGCTACGCATTCCATGGAACATGCCCTACACGCCTAGAGTTGACAACTGCACCCATGGATGACACGGCCCAGGGATGGCTGTACTGACAAACTACTGAGGGTGGTGGCTGGGGACACAGGGGCTTACGGGGGTGCCCAGCCTACAGATATCGCCCTGGCCTAGGGGGACCCCCAGCCCTCCTCCCCCACCCAGACACCTCCACTGCGCGACAACAGAGTAGATAATGCTTGTACTCACCCCCTTGTGTCTGCTGTGCTGCCCTCACGCGCCCATCCAAATCAGGGTAGGCCACCGCCAGGATCCGGAACATCAGGGGGCTCAGTTGACGGCAGGCACCCCGCCTACGTTGGGAGGCCATCCCCAGCAGAGACTCAGCGGTCTTCTTGGTCCCGCGGCGGATGTCCTCCCACCTCTTGCGGCAGTGGGTGCCCCGTCGATGGTGGACCCCCAGGGTCCGGACTTCCTTGGCGATGGCACGCCAAATCCCGATCTTCTCATGGGCGCGGACCTATGTGACACGTACAGGGAGGGAGAAATACCACGTTCAAGTTTGTCAGCATTTTCCTTGCCAGTGGCCCAACATGCCCCCCATCCCCGCCAGGCCCCCCGCCATGCCCCCGCCAGGCCCAACATGCCCCCCATCCCCGCCATGCCCAACATGCCCCCCATCCCCGCCAGGCCCCCCGCCATGCCCCCCGCCAGGCCCAACATGCCCCCCATCCCCGCCAGGCCCCCCGCCATGCCCCCCGCCAGGCCCAACATGCCCCCCATCCCCGCCAGGCCCACCGCCATGCCCCCCACCAGGCCCAACATGCCCCCCATCCCCGCCAGGCCCCCCGCCAGGCCCAACATGCCCCCCATCCCCGCCAGGCCCCCCGCCATGCCCCCCGCCAGGCCCAACATGCCCCCCATCCCCGCCAGGCCCCCCGCCAGGCCCAACATGCCCCCCATCCCCGCCAGGTCCCCCGCCATGCCCCCCGCCAGGCCCAACATGCCCCCCATCCCCGCCAGGCCCCCCGCCAGGCCCAACATGCCCCCCATCCCCGCCAGCCCCCCCCGCCAGGCCCCCAAGCCAGCCAGTGGCCCCAAATCCAGATAGAATTAAACTCACTTGTTGGTCTGGAGGACCGTAGAGTAGCGCATACTGGGGGAGGACCCCATCCACAAGTTTCTCCAACTCCTCTCCAGTGAAGGCAGGGGCCCTTTCCCCAGGTGCAGCAGCCATTGTCCCTTCCAGACCGAGGTCACAGCAACACTTGCAGTATAGGTCCTCTCCTGTGAAAGTTCAAGTCGCAAGTGGAAAAGTAGATAGAAAATGGCGGTCACGTCCGCGGCGGTGCGTACCGCGGCGGTGCGTCCCGCCACCGCCGGCGCCCTTCGCCATTGGCTCCTGAAACCCATAGGCTTCAATGTTAACCAATGCGGCTTGGCGCCGCGGTCTTGGCCCGCCGCCCGCCGCGGTGTGCCACGCCAGCGCATTGACCTCACATCCCATTGTCACACTTCACAGGTCAGGCAGCCGCCATTTCCAGGGCCCACATGGCTCAATTTCAACTGCGTCACACAGGCCTAGGCCTTGCATAGCCACTCAGACACGCCATTCACTGCATAGAGAATCGTTTACTGTGCTAGCTGTGAGTACGTACCTGTGGGTTGCTTGACTGTGTACTCCATGTTGTCCTTCTTAGGCACCGTCCGCTGGGTTGGGCGAGGAGACGGATGAATCCTCCCGTGTACCGACCGCTGGTGGACCTGTCGACAATGGAAGAACGCCACATTATCCTGACCTACCGTCTTAACCGTGCCACTATCCATGAACTGTGTGCCCAGCTGGAGCCCGACCTGATGTCCCCCATCCGCCAACCCACAGGGATTCCCCCTCTGGTGCAGGTCCTGTCAGTACTCCATTTCTTGGCAAGTGGGTCATTTCAGACAACCGTGGGAATTGCTTCTAGGATGTCTCAGCCCATGTTTTCGAAGGTGTTATCCAGAGTGTTGTCTGCCCTGATGAAATCCGTGAGGAGCTACATCATTTTCCCTGAGGTGGGCGAATTGGCTACAGTGAAGGGTGATTTCTACGCCCTTGGACATATTCCCAACGTAATTGGTGCCATTGATGGGACCCATGTGGCTTTGGTTCCCCCAAGAGACAGGGAGCAGGTGTACAGGAACAGAAAAAATTACCATTCAATGAACATCCAGGTGGTGTGTTTGGCTGACCAGTACATCTCGCATGTAAATGCCAAATTCCCAGGGTCAGTGCATGACGCCTACATCCTCAGGAATAGCAGCATCCCTTACGTGATGGAACAGCTACAGAGACACCGTGTATGGCTAGTGGGGGACTCTGGGTACCCCAACCTGTCGTGGCTACTGACCCCAGTAAGGAATCCCCGGACCAGGGCAGAGGAACGGTACAATGAGGCCCATGGGCGTACTAGGAGGGTGATCGAACGCACCTTTGGCCTCCTAAAGGCCAGGTTTAGGTGCCTGCATATGACAGGTGGATCCCTAATGTACTCACCTAAGAAGGTGTGTCACATCATCGTGGCCTGCTGCATGCTTCACAACCTGGCTTTGCGTCGCCAGGTGCCTTTCCTGCAGGAGGATGGTCGAGACGGTGGTGTTGTGGCAGCGGTGGAACCTGAGGAGAGTGACGAGGAGGAAGACGACGGGGCTGAAACAGACAACAGGGACAGAATCATTGAACAGTACTTCCAATAGGACACAGGTAACATTTCAAAGATAATTTAGTAAATGTTAACTACTCTCCTGCATCTCTGCTGCCTGTCTATTTGCCCCAGTGTATGATGACTGAGTTTTGGCTTTTCCCTCCCTATTTCAGATCTGGGGTCCCCACTACGAGTCCTGTGCTTCGTTTCCCCATGGACTACAGCTTTGTGGCAGCTGTTTGTTGACTTCACCATGTACAAGGACATATTTGCACTGTCATGTCAATTACAATATATTGAAATCACAGCCAGACTCCAGATATTTTGGTGCAAAATAGGTGTTTATTTAAGTGCTCAAAATGGGATGGGTGTTTTCAAGTGGGTGGGGGCTATGGTGAAGGAATGTCCATGGCAGAGTCCAGAGTAACAGTCACACAGGTGCATTGTCCAGAGGCCTGTGGAGAGATGGAGCATGGGCAGTTCAAGGATGGACAGGGTGACAATGTGGGACAGTGGGATGACATCAGGTGGTATCCATTGCTGGCGGGGGTCTTGACATCCTACTCTGTCTTCTTGCGAGATCTCAGGGCCCTCTTGCGGGGTGGTTCTTCTCCTGCAGGAGGTGGGGGTCTGGTGGGCTGCTGCTGTGCGGGGGCCTCCTGTCCACTAGCGCCGGCGGAGGTGGTTGGCTGTTCTTGGTCCAGGCTAGTGGCAGGGGCCCTTGGGTGTTGTTCAGTGTCCGCCCTGTTGTTGACGAGGTCCTGCAGCAGCCCTACCATGGTAACCAGGGTGGTGTTGATGGCTCTGATGTCCTCCCTGTACCCCCGATAGTGTTCCTCCTGCAGTGCCTGGATCTCCTGGAACCGGGCCAGTACCGTCGCCATCGTCTCCTGGGAGCGGTTGTATGCTCCCATGATGGTGGTGAGGACCTCGTGGAGAGTGGGTTCCCTGGGCCTCTCCTCCCCCCCCTGTCGCACAGCTGCCCTCCGAGTTCCCCTGTTTCCCTGGGCCTCTGCCCCCTGGCCGGTGTGCCCACTACCACTGCCCCCAGGTCCCTGTTGTTGTTGGGGTGGTGGGTTATCCTGGGTGCCCTGTAGTGGTAGACACACCGCAGATTGACGCGCCCTGGAGACAGAGGCATGGGCCCGCTGGGTGGGAGCTGTGCTGGTGTTCCCAGAGGGGTTAGGGTCTGTAGTGGCCTGGGCCTGTGTGAGGGGAACCGACTGTCCAGAGGTCCCCGATGGTCCGGGCTGGTCATCGGTGTCCAGGTCGACAGAGCTGCTGTCATCGCTGACGGCCTCTTGGGTGGGGGGTGTGGAGAATTCTGGCCCCTCCGCCGCGGTGTGTTGACGGTCGGGTCCTGCAGGGGTATAGAGGTATGGTTATAGTTTCAATGTGTGGCATATGGGTGTATCTGTGGGTTCTCGTGTCCCCAAGTGCTGGCATTCGTGTGTGGGGGCTTTGGTGAGGGTGGCTTGTGGGGGGGATGTGTATATGCATTGGGCATGCTTTGGTGATGGGTGTCCATGCTTAGTGGACGCATGCAGGCCTAGGTTTTGGGATGTGTGGGTTGTGATGGTGAGACATTGGCGGGGAATAGGTGTGCTGGGGGTGGGGGTGAGGATGGTGGTGGGGGTGAGGATGGTGGTGGGGGTGAGGATGGTGGTGGGGGTGAGGGTGGGGGTGAGGATGGGGGTGGGGGTGAGGGTGGGGTTCGAGGATGGGGGTGAGGGTTGGGGTCTGATTTGGCATGCAGGTGGGGGGGAAGCAGTATTGAAGCTTCAACTTACCAGTATCCATTCCTCCGCCGACTCCTGCGAGGCCGTCAGGATGCAGGATGTTCAAGACTTCCTCCTCCCATGATGTGAATTGTGGGGGTTGAGGTGGGGGTCCTCCGCCAGTCTTCTGCACGGCGATGTTGTGCCTGGATACCATGGAACGCACCTTCCCCCGTAGGTCGTTCCATCGCTTCCTGATGTCTTCCCGATTTCTGGGGTGCTGTCCCACTGCGTTCACCCTGTCGACAATCCTCTGCCATAGCTCCGTCCTCCGGGCAATGCTGGTGTATTGTATCTGTGTGCCGAACAGCTGGGGCTCTACCCGAACGATTTCCTCCACCATGACCCTGAGTTCTTCGTCTGTGAAGCGGGGTTGTCTTTGGGGTGCCATGGGGTGGTGTGTATGATGTGTGGGGTGGAGTATGTGTATTTAAGTGAGTTGAGTGTGGTGGTGTGTGTTGTTTTGTGTGTGGATAGTGTGTGGGTGATGGTGTTGAGTGGCTGTGGCTGTTATTTTTGGGATGCTGGTGTCTCGCTCTTGCCTTCTTTACGAATTTTTTTGCGTAGGGGTTTGTGGGTGATGTGGGTGTGTGTTGTATATTGTATTGTGTGTGTGGGAGTGGTGTGTGTATGTGTATCAGGTGTGTGGGATTCAAATCGTCCAATGTGGCTGAGTTTTGTTCGTTTGTGTGTATTCTGACCGCGGCGGTGTGTCCCGCCAATGGAATACCGCGTTTGAATGACCGCCGCGTGGATTCGTGGGTCGTAATGGCATGGGCGTATTTCTGTTGGCGTGGCGGTGGAGGTTTTGTCACCTCCACCTTTCCGCCGACCGCTGGTCTGGCGGTCTGTTGTGGCGGTCGGATTTTCGGAGGTTTGCCTTCTGCGGGTCAGAATGACCGTGGCGGGTTTCCGCGACCGCGGCGGGATTATGGAGGATTTCTGACCGGCGGTAGGCGCCTTTTACCGCCGAGGTCAGAATGACCACCTCTGTGTCTTTAAAGCCATGATATAAATGGAAGGCTGAACACGTGGTTGTTCTTCTTATCAGGAAAGACCTATGATTAAGGCTGACATCAGCAGCCGAAACGCGTCAGGAAAATGTGAGATACTTTGAAAGAAAATTAAATAATTTACTCCTGAGGAATGAAATAACTCTTGCCTCTGTGATGGAAAATGAAAATAAAGTGCCTCTTTTCCCTGTGAACCTGAGTACGGCGCTTCACTGTGTGTGGAGATAGTGTTGAATATATATATATATATATATATATATATATATATATATATATATATATATATATATATATATATATATATATATATATGTTTCTGCCTACTTGTTTGTAATATATTCTGATGGTTACACTCATTTTCTTTGGTCTTTGCATTCTTCCAGGGGGGGATGGGGGGTTGTAACTGTGATGTATTGATATGCATTAGTGTGTGTGTTGTAGTGGGTGAGGGTGGGGGTGGGGGTGTTGCGTGTGTGTGTCCCTGTTTTTTCCCTCCCCCCTCCCCTGTGTCGTAGGTGCAGTACTCACCGTGGTCTTCGCCGCCGGCGTTCGTGCTCCTGGTAGAGGAGCAGGAAGACTGTCGCAGGTAGGATTTGGAGTTTTGGTTCCATGGTGTCCTCGTTCCTTGTGGAGTGTGTAGAGGTGAGCGTTTTCCCTTCGAAATTCCTGTTTCCACCGTGTTTTTATCCGCTGTGAATCCGCCCCGGAAAAGGTGGTGGATTGGCCTGTCATAATAGTGTGGGCGGTACATTGTCTCCCGCCTGTCTGTTGGCGGTGACCGCCGCGCTGTTTGTTTGTACCGCCGTGGCGGTCTGAGTGTTAAAGTGGCTGTCTTTGTTGCCGGTTTCCGCCACGGTCGTAATTGCAATTTTTTTACTGCTGGCCTGTTGGCAGTCTTACCGCCGCTTTAACACCGTCTGCCAGGGTTGTAATGACCCCCTAAGTCCTGTAGTGTCTCTAGTGCCTCATCAGAAATTCTAAATCTAATCGCAAAACAAATGATAAGCAGTAGGTCAACTTGCACAGTGTATCGTGAACCTTTAAATAGAAAATTGTCTTCTTGGATTTCATGTTTTTCAGAAATATTATTTTCATCTTCATTTACAATAGTTATATTGTTTACAACATTCTCTGTAAAGTCTTGTGCTTCAAACCCCATTTCATTGTCTTCTGGATCAAAACTATTTTCTCTTTCATCTGCGTATTTAGTCTGATGTCCAGATATTTGTAATTCCTTAGAGGCCTCTTCATCAAAACCATATGTTGGAGTACATACATTATATTAAGTAGTAAAGGATGAGACTAATTCAGTCTCTGACTCTTTAGGATATGTACATTAAACATGCATTGAAGTCTACTAGAAATCAGTGTCTAAAGCTTCTCAAAATGAAGTATTGTGCAGTTCAGAAAAACAATTCACTCATTAACACACCATCCTTTCCAATGTCAGTTAGCACAAATTAAAACTAACTATCTGGTGAGGGACAAGGGTCAAAGGAGGTAATATAGTTCTACCTTGATCTTTCCCTTAGATGTGTAATCCTTTAACCTCTTACATTTGACATGAAGGAAAATGTATATCTATTTGGTGAAAAATCATTGATAAAAAAAAGGGACCTGTTATGGTGCAAATCATTTCAATGCCACTTTCTTTTACATGTATCTGTACCCAGAGGAGAATGAAGGCTTTCTTGGATGATTTTTAAAAACTGCCTATGCGTGGAAGCTTTCTGTGGTAGCATAATTGTATTGAAGACAATAGAGTGCTCCTGGATTCTAATTGCTTGTGAAAGCAAGGAGCTCCAACATTTCAATGTTTGTCTCACAGTAACAGCTGTGAACAAAGACCTCATGGAGCCCAAAGGGATTTCAATCCCCTCAGGTTCCGTGAGACCTTGTTTTATTTAATAAGACATTGTGTCTTCTAGTGGCGGAGTGTTCTAATACTCTTATAGGCCACCGTAGAAGGCTATACTGGCCAGTAAAGGCCGGCTCCCTTATTAAAAGCCCTCTTCTTTGGTATAAAAGAACATAGAGAGAGCATGACCATTCATTGTGTTCTCAATGAGAGCAACTACACTAGAACATGCACAATTAACAGTTAAATAAATTATTTTATATGGCTGTGATATTATTGCATCATTAAAAATGATTTTACCTGAATTTTCTGATTGACTACATTTACCATGTACATCTGGTTTATAACCAATCGCACTGGAAAATGTGACATTTTTATTTAGAAAACCTAAAGTAGGTGTTACCACTTTCGTTGTTTCATTGGATTCCTATAAAATAAAGAAACGTATTGATAAAAGTATATCTTACAAACTGTGCTGGAGATAAAAATGAATATGTATAACAAGAGGTGAGGTCAACACTTGTATGCCTCTAAGTTTAATTTTTTTGTAAAACAACAATGTTATGTAACTTTAAGAGCTCACACAGAGATGCATTTTGCAATCGTTTCATTTTCAGAGTAAATCTATGTATCAAAACAACTGGTTAATCAGGACTAATAAATACAGTTATCCTATTTTTGTCATCTCTACATTTCAATTGCCTGAAAGTGCTTGAATAAAGTAATGCCTGTTGCAGGGGGTTATACTGGTTGTTAGTGACTCTGAACCAGAACTCCATAAAAAGGGTGAAGGCTTTTAACAACCAGTAAAAATTGAGGAAGAAGGTTTATAAGGCTTTTAGGACATTACACCCTCTGACGATATTAAGTTCTAAATTCTAAAGTGAGAAAAAGAGAGACAAACATTGGAATTTGGAGAGAAGGTTCACACTAGCCATTTTTACCCCAGGTCACTTCATTGTCTTCAGTGGAGCTCCAAAAATTCCAATGCTCTAGGTTGGTTTTATTGGAAAATGTGAATGTGGAGAACTCCACTCCAGGCTTATCAACGCTGATATGAGCCTTCTGTTTCAACATTTTAATGTTTGTCTTTCTTTCTCTATTTGGAATATAAAAAAAGACAAGTATTTTGTATAAACTGCTGCTCATACAAGGGAAGAATCCATCATTCAGAAAAAATAGCACAGTCCCCTAGGTCTCTAGTGTTTCTTTGATGTTTCCCTATCCCAGTACTCCTTGCGCTAGAAATATTGGTTACTCCCCATTCACTATTGGGTAACATCCAGGGTATGTCCCATTGGTAGTCCGAGTCTCAAAAGTTCACTTTGACTATAATGTAAAATCAATAGTGTTCAAGGGAAACTGTCCCCGGGCCAACAATCAGTGTTATCTGCCCGCTAGGGTAAAGCATCTGGAGTCCATGAGCACAGATATGTTGTGTAAAAGTCTTTGATTTGTTTCTCATATTCATCGGGTTTTATTTTATGACTGTCAAAAATCTGAACAGACTATGAGAACCGGGATTACACAAACCAAAGCAGGGGAGTTCACAAAATTGAGATAACCTCACTAGTCTTCCTTCTGCTCCAGAGTAAATGTCCAGAGCCTGACATTTGAAGCAGTGGTGTCTTTCAAGACACAGAAGAGTACACTAGTCTGCGGTGTTAGAGTAGTTTTCAGCAATATCGAATGTGGATGATGAGCTTACCAACCCTCAACAAGCATGTTTCTAGAGTAACATAAATCTAACCCAAAGATTAGGTTTCTGTTGCTCTTTTGATCAGGCATCACGTTGTGAGAGTGCATATGGGATGGAGATCCATATGTGCCTTCCGGATGTATGTATTTGTCACCTAGATTTATAGGTGTAAAAACAAAGAGAGAACTAGAAACTGAACATATTCTTTGCTGGATTCATCATATAAAGGTCTGAGGTCTACCCCAGCATCTGTGTCTTCATTGAAAGGGACATTAATGAAGTGAAGGAGGAAAGATTGAGTTACATTCTGAAAATACCATAATAGTAAGCTTGAAAAATGGAAGGGTCCTTCAACCAATGTTTTCTTTATTCCACAAGAAAGTAGGTTATTGCTGGAAAGAAAAGTTAGGAAGAAAGATAACGATACCAACTTCCTTTCCTTGTAAGACTTTGAGGTGACTTCCTGGACTTAAAAGAGAATTCAGTGGCCCCATCCTATCAAATCCTATTAGTTTTTTTTAACCTACTACCTTTCGAAAGTTGCAGTTTGTAAAGAAATAAGAAGTGACAATGCTTCCGAAGAGCACTACAAAGAATTATCAATAATATATCTAGAATTTTGATAGAGATACAAAAATCCCAGGAAGAGATGAGCAGTGTGGATGCGAGAACATGCCCATTTGTGGATGGCAGCTATATCACTCTTGTATATTCTATATCTAGAATTTTGATAGAGATACAAAAATCCTAGGAACAGATGAGCAGTGTGGATGCGAGAACATGCCTATTTGTGGATGGCAGCTATATCACTCTTGTTCACTCATTACACAGATCCTTTCAGAGTCCAAAGTCAAGTTCCACCCAACGCATAAATACATTTTCCTTTAATGGGAAACAGAGAAACATTGAATGGGCTGCTATTAGAAACGATGTAAGCTTACACAACAAAAAGTCCCCTTGCATTGTCAATGCAGAAAGATTAGTTTGCATCATAAATATTAATACTCCATTTGCCCTGGACAGCTACATAATGGTGATTGCAACAACACTGAGGCAGTCAGCTAAAAATACAATTGTATTTTGTAAATTTGCACCGCTTTTGCATCAAAAAATGACACAAATGCAGCACAAAAAAAGTATAAATATGGGCCTGAGTGTCATTTATGTCAAACCTTCTAAAGCACTAACGAATATTAAATGTTTGTAGTATGGACCATGTTTTTTAGAAAGTGTTTTGTTTCCTGCTTCTGCCATTACTCATATGGTATAAAAAGAGTTTTAAGCCATTAACAATTTTGTGCTAAAGTAAAAACCTCAGGAAATTGTCTCTAGCATGTCCTGAGCTTCGGTTTGCAAATTCTGCTATTTTTAAAAGCGTACACATTATTCAATTTTCTGAAAAATATTCCAACAGTAAAACTGCAAAGCATTGCTTTGATGTGTTGCTCCATTTAATTGTGTGAAATTAACACTAGTCTCTGCTATTGAATGAAATCAATTCAAATCTCTGCCTTGCCACTCCTACTAAATGTTCCACTATGTATATATGTATACTTAATTGTATATATATATATATGAAATATATATATATATATATATATATACTCGAAGACAGGAGAGAATCAATCCATGTATTCCATCAGGGAACTCCAAACAACACAAGGAGAGACAGGTTTCGGCTGAACAACAGCCTTTCTCAATCTGAAAAGCTAAATTTGTAGTGGCGGTCCCCACTAGGTTGTTATAGGTAGGATTACATTACTATACAAAAAGCATTTTTTTACTTGCCTATATCTTTGCCACTGCTTGACGAATCTTCATGTAACGTTCCAAACAAAATTGCCAGTTCCGTGAACTGCTGCCTGGAAAGTTTCAGGGTGATCCATCTGGGGGGGGGGGGGGAAGCCAGAAAAAATGGTGGTGCCAAAACACACTTTCCCATTCATTTTTTCACAGAGAATTTGAACAGCGATAGCGCAAAAACTACTGAACGGAATTACACCAAATTTGGCAGGAAGGTAGGTCCTGGTCTAGAAAGAGTGATTATTTGTTTTGGTGTAATTCCGTTAAGTTGTTTTTGAGAAACTAAAGGAAAAACAAATTTGTACATCTAGGCATGCAAAGGATTCGCGACCCCTAACAATCTCGTGCTGAAATCCGATTGGCTGATAACACTTCGACAACAGAAGCTGTTGTAGTGTTGTCAGCCATCTTGGGACTTGGTTTCTGCTGAGTCCCAAAAAAACAAAGCAAAAAAAAAAAAAAAAGGGGCCAGGGTATCAACACTGTCACCCCTTAGCTCTGGTGGTGGGGTCCCATAGGGATCCCCCCAGGGCTAAAAATGATTTTTTTTGTTGATTTTATGAGCAGAGATATGGTGGATCTGCAAATTCGCTTGTTAAATAAAAACCTTAAGCGCAGGCTCACGCGCTTCATTAGTCTAATGCCCCCGGTGGGCCAAGTCCCAGAGCTTTTTTTAAAAAAGTAGCGGGGCCTCCTGCTGCACTAGCTTCCTAGCCCCATCCCGCTGCCCCGGGTACCACCACCTCCCCGGGGCGATCTTGTAATTAAAGTGGGGGGCCCTGTGGTCCCACCTGCTGCCCCAGGATCCACCAATCCCCCCGGGGGCAAGAGTATAGTTGGAGCGGGGGGCACGTGGTCCCGCTCCCCGGGACCACCAACCCCCAGGGCAAATGTTTAAAAAAATAAAGGGAGTCCCTATGGGACCCCTGCGCCCTGGGGACCACCATCCCCTTGAGGAGCCTCTGAAGGCCCTGGGGGCCGTCACCTCCAGGGGACGGCTCCTGCTATGTCCCTGGGTGCCCACCCCCGGGACATAGCTGTTTGGTGTAGCTTGGCCACAGTGATGTCATCAGTGATGTCATTGACCATGTCATGAGTGATGTAATATATGAGGTAATAAGCAGCGTATTACGGGAGCACCAGTTATAGTTATCTGAGGTAGCTATAACTGCTGAATTTCTATGGTTTTGTACGAGTAAATTCAGAACCTAACTATAATGTCCATGTAACCTTTGGTTTTTTTCAGTGAATTTCTAAGGTTTTTTTAATTCAATTTCCTAACTATAATGTCCCTGTAACCTTTGTTTTTTTCAGTGACTATACCTAGTGGCAGTGGTTATTGTTAGGACCTAGTTTCTATATAAAAAGCATTTTTTCACTTGCCGATATTTTTTGCGCTTCTTGACAAATCTTCACAAAACTTCCCAAAAAAGTTGTCAGTCAATTCAGCTGCTTTCTGGAAAGTTTTGGGGTGATCCGTCCCGGGGGCAGGGATCCTAGAAAAAGGGGTGTCCCAAAACACGTTTCCCCTTCATTTTTTCATAAGGTTTTTGAACAGCAACAGTGCCAAAACTACTGGACAGAATTACACCACATTTGGCAGAAAGGTACCTTTTTAGTTTTTGGTGTAAATTTGTTCAGTAGTTTTTGAGAAATTAAGGGGAAAACAAATTTGTATATGTAGGGACGTGATATTATATAAAATTAACTTGACCACTTTAACCAACTTGGGCAATCTGAAACATGTACAAAAATGGGTCAAAAACGGGCATCCTACAATGTTTAATTTGCCTTTAACTTGCTGAAGATCCATATTCACAAAGCAGGTGCATGAACCTACCTGGCTACATTAAAGGAACATTTTTCTTCAAATACACATAAATCACATCCCTCTGAAACATCAATGCTGCTTTAATACATAAAACGTTATCACTGTTTGGAAGTGAAAAAGAAAAGGCTTTCACAGAGTTACAGAGCTGGTGTATTATCCCACCGAGCTACCTTTTTGAAGTGTGTCTCTCAAAGCTGAACCCACACTCAGACTACTCAGCAGTAAGGCCTTTTTTAGAGACTCACTCTAGATCATTCTCGTTCTGATCAATTCTCATTCAGTCCAAACACATCCAGGACACTCCCCAGCCAAATCATTCTCCAGTTGGCTAATCCACATCTAACCACTCCCCACAAAGACTTTTCCAGCCACTCACAACCGTGAATACAAGCCCTGCTCAGGCCTTTCCAAATGCAGACCATTCTCTAGTCAGAATGATTCTAGCTACCTTTCACTTGCTGATTGATGTATCTAGGTGTTAAACTAGTACAATGAGGTGGAAGATCCACCTAGAGAGTTTTAATGTTTGTTAAAATGACAAAATAGTGAAATATTACTGCCACTGAATGTGTTCCACCATGTCACATAATGTGCCTTTTGTTACCACATAATTTAGTTAATTCTGTCACATAATCTAAAACTTCATTGTCGCATAATTTCAGTAGCCCCGTATATAGCATTCCCTACGTGTTGATATGGAAATGTTCACATCGACCTTCGCTGCTTCCTTGGTACTTACTATGGAACCTGGCCTTGCTCTGCAGTAATCAAAAAGGGCCCTTTTTCCTTGCTTGCTTTAGAGCCCATGGCACATTTACTACACCATTGGAGCTGAAAAGCAACTCCACTCTTTTCCAACTTGCAACGTCTCTTTTAAAGGTGAGTTCTCTGGTTTCAGCCATCTATTACTAAATGTATCTCTGTTCTCTCATGCTGAACTCTTCTAAACCTGAAATTATCTATTTTACTTCTTAGAGTCCTGACAGTGACATCCTATCACCATTGGAAAGAAACTGCAGCATACTTTTCAACCCTAACCTGCCACTATGAACACTGCTACTAGACACCAATTATTGAACAACTACAAGACATCCTAACATTCCCTTTTGTACTACCCAGGGCCGGGTGTAGGGCTCTGACTTTGGGTAGAAGCGCCTGTTTCCAATCATATATGGTTTTCAAAGCAACTATGCTGCTTGCCTCCTGCAATTTTCAGGCAGCAATACAAATGTCAAGATAACTCGGGTGATTAATGTTCTTCATGGAGAGAGATCTGAGTTTTGTCTAGTGGAAGTTTTGACTCATCCTAAGGTAGCGCAGAGGGTATATGCCTGCTGCAAGGAACTTGTATCATGCAGATCACAAAATGCATATCATATAAATAGGTTAATGGGTTGCTGCTTTTGCAGAAGGTTTATTACATACAGTTTATTCTTAAATATCCTAATACAGAACAGTGAGCTATTAACTGTCATCTAAGAACCACATGCAAACTGCAAGGTATAGATTAGGGCATCATGATTTCTGCTCAGTCTTTCATTATCCTAATGCTGCAAAAGGGTTGATTTGGTAGAAATAATTCTTATTATTAAGGAAAACTCCCAACAATGGGGTTACATTTTAAATTCTGAGTTTGTGCATCTTTAGACAAAGCACTCTTAAATTATACTGCCTACCAGTATAGACAACATGTGACTTCTACACCTTGTAGTCCTCTGTCTTGTAACATAATGTGGTATCAGAAGCTCTATAAAACGAATTAAATGCATCTCAGAGCGATTGGTTATGGAGACAGGAGGGGCATGGTTATTGGGTGGTACAGAAGGAATGGTCATTGGGGGGCGCCAACAAACTTTGTCGCACTGGTGCCACAAGCGCTAAAGACAGCCCTGGAACTGCCAAACCATTATTTCTGCACAGGCCTTCAGAAAGCTGGACCACTGCAACAGTTTATTCACGGCTCTCCCCTGCAGTAATTTACACTACTGAGGAAGGTACTAATCTTTGTCGCAGGGAAATATAACGTCCTTAGGGTTATGTCCTTTATTTACCCTATTTTCTTTATCAATGGATTGACTTTCAGCCAAACTAAATATAGCTCTCTCTTGGCATTACCTCTGCATTCGTGCATTCACTGATTCTGCTGATCGATCCAGAATTACTATTTATGTTGTTGTGAGCACAATTTACCTCGAAGACTTAAAATGCGAACTGGAACGTCTCTAACAACTCAGAATCTAAACAAATGTGCATTGAGTTTCTGCTCGTTTTAGGAACAGTTGGTGGCGCCTGCAGGTTCCATGAGTGGAATTGCAAGGGAGAGAAATTCCCCACAGAAGCAACAACATATGTTCACTTTAAGCAGAACTAGGAAGGGCAAACAACTTTTATCGCCATCTTAAAAATGTGAAACAAATTATTGATGTGCTTTAGTATATCACATTATAAAATATTGTTACATAGATCAGCTTAAACTTTAAGCCCGGCATACTTGTTGACATGATTTTGTATTTTAGTTACTTCTCTCAAACAAGAAACGTTTATAATTGATGCCTACAAAAGCAAAACAATACCGTGGGAAACAAATATTTCATACATGTAGGAGTAAATGGGTCTATGTCAGAGTTGTTCATCATAGGTCCAAAACGAACTCTTTCCCAAATTTCCAGGATAGCCAGTGACTTTGTAAATTAGTTCTATTTAAATTTATTGTAAGTAAACATATATTTGGGTAATATCATGAACATCTGGCATCGACTAGGCCACCCTGAGCTTGCACTGGACATCTTTGAGAGAAAAGAGGACGAATACAGAAGTTTACTAATTGTGATTCACACATAATTCTCAGCAGAACAGTAGCCACAGCAGAGTGACTGACAAATCTGTGACTACCACACAGATTACCAAATAATTATATCATCCTATTTACCGCCAATCTTTAAAACATCAGTGTGTGAAAGGGTTAATTTAGCAAGAAATAGCGGAGTAATGCAAAGAAACTGAACTTTGATTATTGTTTTATTGTGGCAACAAATTTCAACATTTCCAAATGTATACTTTGCCACAAAAGAAACAAGCACTTGCAATGCAAAAGGTCTCGCAATTATTTGAGTTAGAGCTATTGGCGTTGTAAATTGATAACTGGCCTTTTCTTGACATATAAAGTGGTCAACCCTGCCTCATAATGTGGTATTTTCCTGCCACATAGTTCAATTGGAACTGCATATAACTGAAGCACTTCTGTTTACATTCGAAGCGGGCGCGGCAAGAGCAAGTAGCCACCTTATGAAACAAACAACTCTCTAAGTTCCACATAATTCACATTCAGCTAGTCCTCAAATATGTTATTTCTTACAAAGTGTTGCCTAACCAAATCTTCTTGGTGCTAAACGAATTAAACATAAACACAGTAAAAAGGAAACTCATAGGTTTCAATAATTGTTAGTCTTTTATCTATCATGTTTACTCATTGCTATACTACATAAATAAATGACAGCATGTTTGCGCGCTGCTGTGCTCAACCTAAAAATTGTGTTCGGCAACAATTACAAAGCACCACAGACCAAAAGAGCAAATAAGTAACTATGGAGGTTTTGACAAACATGTTTGAAGTTTGTGTGGGAAATCATCTGTCCCTATGCCGACATTCATTTGGCTGAAAAAAAACTGATAACATGAAAAAACACGCTAAACCAGGGCGGGGACATGAAAACTATCGATTTTAATAAGTGCCTACCAATGTGTTGATCTAATCGACGTGCTAATGTGAAACACCTTTGGTGTGTTAATGAAATATAGTTGTTTGGGTTTTGAAGTGAGTTCATCATATTTTTGAATCAATGTTCGTTAAACTATTTACATGCCCTGTGAGGCACAGGCTCTTAAAGCCAGACTCTTGGCTCGGCTCTGGCTTTGCTCTTTCTTTTAGTTCCTTGACTCGCCCACCTCTAGTGCCCACGGGAGTGATTGTGGAGTGTGCGAACCCCCATTGCGCCCCAGGGGTTTGTGAATATTCTGCCATTGACTTAATCCAAAAGGAGAGTAGATTCCAGTGTGCAGCAGGTGCAGTGGCCCCGGGGCTAAGAGGCTTGAGGGGCCCACTGAGCACTGATTATTGCTGAATGTTCGTAGAGCACACTTCCTGCAGGATGCAGGATGCAGGACTCAGGTCTGTATGGCATCTTTCAAAGCTGTCTTCACACAAAAAGGACAAGAAATATGGTCAAACTCCAACAAAAATCAAAAATGTTAGAAAAAACGGCCATCACCCACAGATTGTGGCATGCTTCATCATAGGGCCCTGCTAACACACTCCAAATAATAAATCCCCTTTGGAGTGGAGCAGTAAGGGTGGGGGCACATATAAGCACAAAAGACAAGACCAACAATTATGGTACAGGGATCACAGACGAACAACAGAAAAAATATCTAAAACTGACTCAGGCTAATCACTTCACTAATTTATTCTGGTGTAGCCTGGACAGGATTAAAATATTGTTGGTGGTGTTTTAGGAACTAATCACCTGTACACCCCAATATCTGAAAAGGGCCCTACCTGTCCTCTGATCAGGAGGCTAATTAAATCGTGCTGAAGAAGATAGGTGTTTATGAAACTCGAATACCAAGTGTGCTGACGAACTAATGAGCAACTAACAGCAGGATTTAATTAGCCTCCTGATCAGAGGACAAGTAGGGCTTTCTTTAGAATACGGGGACAGGGCAAAGGTCCTGATGAAGGCCACTTGACCCTTAAGGGCATTTAAAATAGGCTGAAACATGTTGACCCTTTTCAGAAATTGGGGTGTACAGGTGATTAGTTCCTAAAACACCACCAACAATATTTTAATCCATGTGTGGCTGCCTTGACCTGTAAGGTAGGACAAGGGGAAATAAGGTAACTGCGCCGGCGTCGTGCAGCATCGCAGTAGGCGTTTGAAGACCGCCACGTAATTTAGCATTGGTTATCATTGGGCCCTATGGGTTCCAGGAGCCAATGACGATGTACGCCAGCAGTGACAGTACGCACCGGCGCGGACGTGACCGCCATTTTCTATCTGTTCACTCACTTGATACCTGACCTTCAACAGGAGAGGACCTACACTGCAAGTGCTGCTGTGACCTCAGTCTGGAAGCGACAATGGCTCATGTGCCTGGGGAAAGGGCCCCTGCCTTCACTGCGGAGGAGTTGGACAAACAGGTGGATGGGGTCCTCCCCAGTACACGCTACTCTACGGTCCTCTAGACAAACAGGTGAGTACACTGTGAGCATGATGCGTGGGCAATTCCTGTTTGGAGTGGTGTGGACGGAAGATCCATGTGGGGGGGCTGAGGCCTGCATGTGAGGATGGTGAGTGTATGTGTGACAGGACACGGGCGGGAACTGGTGGGCTATGAGTATGACGGCCTGGACGGGAGAGCAATTTCCTTTCATCCTGTACCTTTCCTCTAGGTCAGCGCCCACCAGAAGAAGGGTATTTGGCATGCCATCACCAAGGAAGTGCGGACCCTGGGGGTCTATCATAGACGGAGCACCCACTGCTGCAAGAGACGGGAGGACCTGCACCGCTGGAGCAAGAAGATGGCGGAGGCCCAGCTGGGGCTGGCCTCCCAACGTGGAAGGGGTGCCCATCGCACCATGACCCCCCTGATGTTCCGGATCCTGGTGGTGGCATATCCGAAGTTGATGGGCACTTGAGGGCTTTACAGCAGCCACAAGGGGGTGAGTACAGTGTCATTCAGCTGACTGTGCGTGCTTTACAAAGTGTCTGGGTGGGGGATGTGAGCTGTGGGTTGCCCTAGGCCAGGGCGAACTTGATAGGGTAGGTCTCTTGTTAGGCAGGCTCTGAGGCACTCCAACCCCAATAGTGTTAGTGGGCATCTACAACTAGTCAGGCTCCTGTGGGTTCCAGGTGTGCAGCAAAGAGTGTTAGGCATAGTACCCCATGGGCAGGTGATTTTCCTACTAACTGCTAGTGCATGGCCTACTGCATAGGGCTGCTCTGTGTGTGTTCTGTCCGCCAACGGTAGTAGTGTTGCTGGCATTGACCATGTGTCTCCTCTGTCCCCCCCCCCCTTCTTGTTTTGTCACCCTGTCCTTGTGTGCATTAGCATCATCTGGCGAGGAGCAGAGGCACCGGTGACAGAGGGAGCTGCATCTCACATGGCCCATGAGGGTGAATCTATGGAGTCTGAAGGCACCAGTGGGATGGAGGGCCAGGGGAGCTCCACAACGGGGACAGGAGGGGACACCAGTGACTGCAACTCCTCCTCTGATGAGAGCTCCCTTGCAGTGGCCGGCATCTCTGTGCCCACCGCAACAACAGGTACAGCTGCCAGGGCGTACCCGTCAGAGCTGCCAGTGTGCCACCAACAGAAAAGAAGGACCGCCCTATTCCACAACCTGCGAAGGTCAAAAAGGGAATGGCTTTCAGCAGGGGACAGTCACACCACACACCCAGCAAGGCCTCGCACAAACACTGAGTGAACAGTGGCAAGGTCCCTGCAGCGACTGTCAAGATGGGGAAGGGCCACAAGCCAAAGTGCACATCACCTCTGGGCACGATGTCACCTGGTGAGGGGCTGGTGACCACCAAATCATCAGGGATGGCAGCCACATGCACCACAGTCACCACCGCTGCTCCGACCGCCTCCTGCACTGCCACCTGCACCGCCGCTGCCACAACATCCTCCCCAAGGATCAGCCATCCGAGGCTGCTGGAGACGGTATGGTGTCTCCATCCACTGCAACAGTCACTTGCACCACGGCCAGCACTGGCAGCATCTCCGCCGCAGCCACCGGCGCCTGTACCACGATCAGCACCGCCACATGCACAGCCAATACCACTCTGTCGGACGTCAGCCCCATCCCCAGTGTGCAGCCATCAGAGTCTGCAGGTGATGTCCTGGACCCTGGACACAGCACTTGAGACACCACATCCAGCACTGACATGAACCAGCAATTGGCAGCCTAAGTCGCCGCAGGGTGGAGTGTGGGTCTGCCTCCATGGAGTATCATGCTACCTGTTCCAGGTACATCACGTGGCTGAGACATCCAGGTGAGACAAAGTCAAATGCCATACCCCAGGTGCAGCATCACTAGGCACAAAGCCCCCTCCAGAACCAGAGGAGAAAAGCATCCACTAACACAGTCCTTGGCAGGATCAAGCACACTGGGCACAAAGCCCCCTCCAGAACCATTGGAAAAAAGCATCCACTAACCCAGTACTTGGTAGGATGAAGCACTCTGGGCACAAAGCCCCCTCCAGAACTAGTGGAGAAAAGCATCCACTAACCCAGTCCTTGGCAGGATGAAGCACTCTTTGCACAAGGCCCCCTACAGAACCAGTCGAGAAAATAATCCACTATCCCAGTCCTTGGCTGGATGAAGCACTCTGGGCACAAAGCCCCCTCCAAAACCAGTGGAGAAGGCATCCACTAGAGAGACTTCGGCTTTGCACTCCCCAGGACCAAGTAGTGGGCAACCCACCCACGTGAGAGATTTGAGAGACTGTGGCTTTGAACTCCCCAGGACCAAGCAGTGGGCAACCCACCCACTTGAGAGACTTGAGAGACTGTGGCTTTGAACTCCCCAGGACCAAGCAGTGGGCAAATCATCCACTTGAGAGACTAGAGAGACTTTGGCTTTGCACTCCCCAGGACCAAGCAGTGGGCAACCCACCCACTAGAGAGACTTGGGGACTGTGGCTTTGAACTCCCCAGGACCAAGCAGTGGGCATGGTGCCCCCTCGAGGAGCAGTGGTGTTATATCATCATCCGGCTGAGGTGCCCCCCCTTCCCCCTGACATGCCTGTTATTTTTTTCGACCTGATGCCCCTGCACTGTTCTCTCTGTTTTGAGGCAGGTGTCATGTGTGGGCTTCACCCATGCTTTTTGGGACCACTGGTACACGGACATTTCACGGGACAGTGTACGGACTTGTGTACTTGCTGTAAATATTTGTGTATACTGATTATTTGCTGTTCTCTTGGGCTAACTGATTGTTAGAATATTACACTAGTTAAACTCATTTAGTTTTTTCCTTGCGCTCTTCCAGGGGGTGACAGGGGTGTATCTGTGATGATTTTGGATATGTGTGTGTGTGTGTGTTGTTGTGGGTAAGGGGTGGGGGTGTTGCGTTTTGTGTGTGTGTGTCACTCTCTTTTCCCTCCTCCCCTCCCCTGTGTGCTAGGTGCAGTATTCACCATCGTCGTCGCCGCCGCCTGCTTTCCACTTCGTGGTGTATTAATAGATACAGTAACATGGGCAGGACCTGTAACTCGGGCTCCATGGCATCAAGGTTCTTCGTTGAGTGTCGAGACGTGAGTGGTTTCCCTTCTGTGTACTGTTTCCGCTGGCTTTTGATGGCATTGGTACTGCCCCCGCAAAGCTGGTGGATTGGTGCCTTGTAATAGTGTGGGCGGTACACTGTCTTCCGCCTGTCTGTTGGCGGCAACCGCTGCGGTGTTTGTTGCCACCGCTGTGGCGGTCGGAGTGTTAGAGTGGCTATCTGTGTTGGCGGTTTCCACCATTGTCGTGATTCAATTTTTTTACCCGCCAGCTGTTAGCGGTATTACCGCCACTTTAACACTGACCACCAGGCTTGTCATGAGGGCCATAATCTTTACCCACGTACTTCTCTCCTCCTCATCAACAGTTTGCCCGGCATGTGCACAATTTCCATGGCAGTGACAGAATCACATCACAGCAGAAGTGCAAGCCCAGACCACAACTTTGAAAGCTGACACTGAGGTACAATAACGTGAAGTGTCTGAAACAGTTAGGGGTGAAGAGCTAATTAGGCTTGGTGTCATGGTGAGAATGAAAGTAGCAGACAACTTGGCAGAAGCACTGCTTCCACACCTAGCCTTCACCCCAAGGTGCAACATTGCTCACACACCAGGAAAAGTATCCTTTATTTTAACAATTAGTTTCCCAGTGCCCTGCATTGTTTAGTACCAGTTACTATACTTGCATCACATACCCTGAAATGTTCTTTCAAATTCTTAGAAAACAGCTTTGTAAAAGTGATACGACACCCTTTACCACTGCCATTTTAGTGATTTCTAAAAGTACCTTGTCTTCTTAAACTGTTTATATGAATATTACCTTTTTGATGCAGTGTCAGTCAAAATTAAAGTTAAGGATGTTTGACATAACTGTTAACTCCCAAAATAGCTTTCCTCCTTTGACAAACAATGGGCAGAATGTATTTTTAAAGGTCACACACAGCAAGTTGTTTTGCCTCTTTTTGTAACTATCAAAGTAAAGTAAAATGAGGATGCAGCCTTCCAAATGTGAAAATGAACAGCTAGGTCAAGGCATACACAGGAGTGAGATATGATATTTGTGGAGTAAATGTTAATGTATCAGAAAATATATTTGGGTCAAAAGGGGTACTGTGCTACTAAAGTTTGTTTTGCAACAGCATTGTGAGTTTTTCAAGCGTTTATATAAGTTTAATTAATTTAATTGTTCCTCCAAGCCTTAAGCTGTGAAGGGAAAGATCTTGCTGCAGCAGCAACTAGTAAGTAGGGACATGGGTCTGGTAGGAGGAAAAACAAAATGTTGTTTATTGCCGAAATACTCCTCTTCTACATGCACACCTCCTTTAGTAATTTGTACAGCTATCCAAAATGTAACGAGGTGCTCATTTCATGATACATAGTCCTGATTTGCTGGTCTCAAAGGTAGACTTCCCACTAACACGGACACAAAGAATGAATGCTACTGGCAATCAAAAATGGCAAGCATCCCGCAAGAAACTGGATAAAACCTTCATGCCCCTCAATGAAAATGATCGTTCCTGCTTGCCTCCATATGATCCCTTCCCTTGGCTTGCTGGTGTTACTGAAGATCACAGTAATATTATCAATATTCCATGTAATTCAGTATTGCACTCTCATTACGGGCAGATCAAACTGTCTTCAGTCTTCCAGATGCATTGTATGGAAATAGTTGACTATATACATAGAGTGGGCTTTGGGACCTCTCCATGTGCGTGACTGTGAGAAAACTTGGCTGATTGCAGAAGTCCCCTAACTTTTTGCCCCCTTTTTTTACTTATGCTGGTGTTTTCTGACTCTGATGGTGACCTGGGCACTGCTAAACAGTCCTAGGGCCTATGCTCTGATACAATGATTGTGCCAATTAGGCTAATTATACTTGGCTATACCAACCTACCTAAAAGTCCCTAGTATATGGTAGGGCATGTAGGTTTAGGGACCCCTGTATAGGAAGTACACCCTTAGGTGCACTGCTGTGGTGCCCAGGGTCATTTTAAAGGCAGGCTTGTCTTGCTGGCTACTTTTAATTTAAAGTTTACCCCACATTCGACTTTGGAATTAAAAGTACTTACAAAGTCTTAAGCTATCTTATTTTTACATCTAAGTCACCCATGAGGTGTGCCCTAGTTGCTCCGAGGGCTGGGTGCAGTGTAACTATAATCAGGGACTTTATAAAATATGTTTTATAAGTCCTGGTGAGGAAAAAAAGCTAAATTTGTTTTCCCCCATTGCAGTGAATGGGCTTCATAGGCTAACATGGGGAGACTTTATTTTACAATAATAAAGTCTTATTTTTCAAATGAAGGTGCTAAATATGGCATGTTACATGTCAAATTAAAAGTTGTAATAAATCCAACAACTTGCCACTGTTGAATATGATATATAACTTGCACCTAGAAAGAGTTTTAGAACTCTTCCCAAAAGTTACCTGTTTCAGCACTGTAGTGCCCTTCTCTGATTGGTCAGCCTCTGGCAGCCTGTCCAGGCTTCCTTGATGAGGTGTGAAGTCGTCTGGGCTGACTCAAAGGAAGCATCTGGTGGAAGGTGATCTGCCTCAGCAGATGGTAGAACAGGATGGTGGGACAGCAGTCAAACTGGTCTTCAAAAGAGGGATAGACATTCAGGACATTCACTGTATCTCCTTCATTTCCTGCAAACCCAGACAGCCAGGTGCCCCCTAATTAGATTAAGAGAGGGCTGGGAAGGGGTGTGCCAAGGGAAACTTAGTCACACCATAGGTAAGCTCAGCCAGACCTAACCTCCGAAATTGGATTTTTGCAATCTTGCATTTTGGGAGCATGTTGCTCCCTGGCAATGATTTTTGCCACACTTCAGAGGAAGTGGTCACTTAAGGGGGTGAAGCCCTGCACATGATTGGTCAAGAAGCCCCTCCTGCTTTCCACACCAGGAGCAAGGATAAAATTGGCAGAGCTGCACCCCACCTCAGATCCCTACAAGGAACTAGACAAGAAGAAGAAGGAATGCCCTGCTGAACCACTGTCCTGCACCTTGACACCGCACTTTGAAGGACTGCACCAGCTGCACACTTGGGTTTCACCATTAAAAGGACTTTGTCTGTCTTCAACTGCTTCAAGAAGGGACTCCCTGTTTAATTCAGGTAGAACATAGCTAACCAGAGTCCCCTGCATCAAGCCGTGAATAAACTGACCAGCTGACCACTGACCTGTGGTCCTTTTAGGATTTGAAGCAGGTGCATTCTGGGAGTTGGGAGTCCTAACCCTCAAGGAGCATCTCAGAGCTTCTGGAACCTTAGGGTGCATTGTGGACTTCTAAAGGACCCTCAAAGACCTTCTGGAAGAAAATCCAGAAGTTTGGAGAAGCTTAGAGCAACTTTGGAAAAAAGCTCCATAAGTGGACCGACCAGATGTCGTGAGGCAAGCCGGCTTATGTCGATAGCGACCCAGCCTGACTTGCAGGTTCGTCCCGCTGAAAAGCTCTGGAGCCCCAGACTTTCAGGATTCCACCAGGGACTCGTGGAAGGCAATCCGACGATGTTGACTCAAAATCGGCTTGCTGTGGAAGGTCATCCAACGTCGGAGAGAAAGTACTCCCAAAACGTTTCTAAGTCCCAACGTAAAAAGTTCACAGAGGCTCAACGTATCCGAAGAGGGCTCCAGGGAGGTCGACTTCAATTTCAAGCTCTCCCGGATGAAGATTTTCATCACAAAAAAATCACCTAAGTCCAAACGTAGAAACCTTTATCAAGGTCTCCTGTGACACGTATCCGAAGAGGGCTCCAAGGAGGTCGAATCCAACTTGTGACTTTGTCCCGGTGAAGAAAATCTTCAAGAAAAGGACTAAGTCCAAAGGTAAAAATTTCGCTGAGGTCTCCCGCTCACTGTAGCTTAGCAGGGCTCCATTGTGGTCGGCCTTAAATTTTGACTTTGCCCCGGTTGAGCGTGACCAGATGTCCAGATTTGCACTTTTAGTTTCTGTGAGAAAGTAGCCTCTTTCTAGCATGGTTACCCCCACTTTTGGCTTGTTTGTGAGTGTGTGTCAGTGTGTTTTTACTATGTCACTGGGATCCTGCTAGCCAGGACCCCAGTGCTCATAGATAAAAACCTATATGTCAGTGTGTTTTGCCTGTCTCACTGGGATCCTGCTAGCCAGGACCCCAGTGCTCACAGTTTGTGGCCTAATGTGTGTGTTGTCAGTAGTGCTTGACTGTGTCACTGAGGCTCTGCTAACCAGGACCTCAGTGTTTATGCTCTCTCTGCTTTTAAATTTGTCACTATAGGCTAGTGACTTCATTTACCAATTTTAATTGGCATACTGGAGCCCCCTTATAAGTCCCTAGTATACGGTACCTAGGTACCCACGATATTGGGGTTCCAGGAGATCCCTATGGGCTGCAGCATTTCTTTTGCCACACATAAGGAGCTCAGACAAACCCTGCCATTGCAGCCTGCATGAAATAGTGCACACACTGTTTCACAGCCATTTTCACTGCACGTAAGTAACTTATAATTCACCCATATGTCTAACCTTCACTTGCTGAAGGTTAGGTGGAAAGTTATTAAGTATGAGGGCACCCTTGCACTAGTAAAGGTGCCCCCACATAGTTCAGGGCCATTTCCCGGGACTTTGTGAGTGCAGGGATGCCATTACATGTGTGCACTACATATAGGTCAATACCCATATAAAGTTTCACAATGGTAACTCCGAATATGGTCATGTAAGGTGTCTAAGATCATGGAACTGTCCCCCATTCCAAATCTGGTATTGGGGAGCCAATTCGATGCATCCTGGGGGCTCCAAAATAGACCCCCAGTACTGCCAAACCAGCTCTCTGAGACTTGCACTGCAGCTACAGTTGCTGCCACCTCACAGACAGGGTTCTGCCCTTCTGGGGTCTGAGCAGCTCAGTCCCAGGAAGGCAGAACAAAGCATTTTCTTTGGGAGCAGGGTGTTGCACCCTCTCCCTTTGGAAGTAGGTGTTACAGGCTGGAGAGGGGTAGCACAGATGGTGCCCTCCTTGCATACGCCAGTCTACACAGGTTCAAGGATCCCTTGTCCCCTGCTCTGGCATGAAACTGGACAAAGGAAAGGGGAGTGACCACTCCCCTGTCCATCACCACCCTAGGGGTGGTGCCCAGAGCTCCTCCAGTATGGCCCAGGCTTCAGTCATCTTGCTTCGCAAGGTGTGGGGCCACTCTGGAGGGCTCTGAGTGACCAGTGCCAGCAGGTGACGTCAGAGACCCCTCCTGATAGGTCCTTACCTGATAAGGTAGCCAAACCCCCTCTCAGGGCTATTTAGGGTCTCTCCTGTGAGTTCTTTTCAGATTCCACTTGCAAGTTTCCAGCAGGAATCCTTTGCAACTACTACTTCATCCTCTGACCTCGGATCAACCGCAGCCTGCTCCAGGAACCACTGTAAGGGTAACAAAGTATCCACAAGGGATACTTTTCTTCTACAACTTCAGCTCCAGCCAGCAACTTTAACAGTTTCCACGGTGTGCATGCTCTGAGGACTCCCTGTCTTCATCCTGCACCAGAAGGACTGAAGAAATCTCCTGTGGGGTGACGGAGTCACTACCCTGCTCATGCAGGCACCTTACAAGACGACTACCGGTACCCTTTGACTCCTCTCACAGCAACGAGCATGCTCCTAAGGACACAGAGAGTGAACCCCATCAACATAGACTGTCCTGAGGTCCTGCTGTCGTAATTTGGAGTAGGTAGGACCTTGCCTTCCCTGAGAGTGAACGTACCCCTGTGTACTGCATCTTCTTCACCTCCTGAGGCCTCTGTGCACTATTTGCAAAATTCCTTCATGCACAGCCTGGCCCAGATCCCCAGCACTCCATCCTGCGACGCTCAACTCGCTGAGTTGTTCTCCAGCGATGTGGGACCTTCCTTTGTTGTGCTGCACCAACCATGTTTTCCATCTCCTTTGTCCCCGTGTCCTGGGACTTCCGTGGGTGCTGTCTGGCATCCTGATGGCTATCTAAAGTGCTAAGAGCCCCCTCTTCCTCCTCACCCAGAGTTGATTGAGGCCCCCAGGCCCCTCGGGCTGACCGGTGGGAAAATTGTATTATGATGTCCCTGCCGGGCTGACCTCTGGAAACAGAGCTACTGTATTAGTCTTGGGTCCCTCAAGGGAGCCGAGGCCAATACCATAGCACCTCAGCACCCTTGCAATAGGCAATAACTGCAAAGCAGACAGTGCATATTTTGAGGATGCTGGGCAGGGTGGTCCCTGCACAGTGGGTCCCTGCACTGCCCATGCCAGGGCATGGGCATGGGCAGTGACAGGAGCCCCGTAGACCCCTGCACTTGCTTACCACCAGTCTTTCCAATGGTGGTTCAACCACCATGGAAAGGATGGCGGTTAGTGGGGTTGTGATCAGCACGACCGCACTGAGCTCATGCCGCTGTGGCTGAGCATAACTTTGACTGCCATGAGCCCATCGGGAACCATGTTTCTGGTAGTGATGGTGGTCCCCTGGTGGTCCAACCACCAGGGTCATAATGTGGCCGGCAGACCACCAGGAGTGTGGTGGTTCAACCGTCACCTCAAGTCTGGAGGTCCTTGGAACTCCAGACCCGTAATGAGGCCCAAAGTCTTTTCTCCCCATGTCCCACCTCGCAGGCCTCCATACTGCCCTTTTCCCTTATCCTTATGTTTCTCTTCCATTTGCTTATTCCACTGCCTCACAAAATACTATTGACAGATATTTTACTCTAACCACATTCCTTCATGTATGCCCATTGACGTCTGTTAGTATAGCCACTTCTAGCAACCTTATGCCAGTGTCCAAAATCCTCTCTTTCTGATGTGTCTCATGCACACCCACAGCTCCATCGGAAATTACTTCAAATTTAAGCAACCAATATGAACGTGAGATTCCACTACCTACATACCAAAACATTCCAGTATATGTGTTCCTGTAAAAAAAGACTTTTCAATGCAAAGTGTCCCAACCCATTTCCCATTCGACAAATAGCAAGCGGATTCCTCAAAAATTATAATGCCTAATTGATTTTATATACTCAACACCCAAGGGGTGTATTTATGTTCAGTTAATCAACTTAAATAATACATTACAATGCTTTACAAATATGTAGCCTGAATTAGAGTTTGGTGACCGATTACTCCATCACAAACATAATGACTATCCAGCCCCCTTATTACAATTGCATTACGATGTGATGCACTTGCAATGAGGTGGACAATACATCTGTCATGTTTGTGATGGAGTACTCGTTTCTCAAAGTCTAAAGGCCTGATTCACTAAATTTTCACTAGGTCCTAAAAATAAGCTCAGTATCACAACTCGCTTACAAATTAAAAAGTTTAGAAAATTAAATGTGTGTGTGTTTTTTATTAATTACAGACAAGAAACAATGTGCAGCTGTGAAAAAGACTATTGATGTGTTTATCAAAAACAACAGTATGACTGTATGACAGGATTTTGGCAAGGAATTGATAAAAATTGGTAGCAGTGAGAAAAAAAAATCTCTTCCTTGAAAAACTTTCCAGCTGCCAGACGATTTAAAAGAGGTTAAAGAAAATATGGCACTTTTAGGAAGTCAGAAGGCCAAAAATGAATTCAAATTTTTACAAATAAAGAAATCAAAGATTGACAAAAATGGAAAGGAAAATTGAAAACCTGCGACCAAAAGGAAAAAGGAGCAATCCGCCAGAAGCATTAAGCAGCAACAGAAGGATGGCTTTAAAAGAACAAATTTGTTGAGGCATTATCAAGAAAAAATACAACCAAAAACAGTGATACAAATACAAACGTGTAGCTCCAACACTGCAAAGAATGTGTGAAGAATATTCTGTATATAACGTTCAATTGCAAGAGAGTGATATTTTACATTGGAAACATCCTCAACAGCGATGCAATGAACAACGCAAGCGTAACCACGCTTACCAGAACGACTGCCTTTTTCTCTGCCTTAACCACACATGTGCTTAACAATGCACATGCGTGGCTAAGGCAGAGGAAAAGGCAGAATGAATTGGGAGAGGACGCGATCCGGTAAGTGGGGTTGGAACAGGGTTGAGCGTAGTTTTTAGGAGTGGGGGGTCGGGGTAGTTTTGCTTTAAGGGGTGGGGTTGGGGTAATTTTGTTTTTAGGGGTGGGGGTTGGGGTAGTTTTGTTTTTGGGGGTGGGAGGTTGGGGTAGTTTTGGTTTTAGGGGAAGGGGTTGGGGTAGTTTTGTTTTTGTGGGCGGAATGGGGCTTGGGGTAGCTTTGTTTTTAGGGGCGGGGTTAGGGGACCGGGGTAGTTCTGTTCTTACGGGTGGGGTGGTCAGGTTAATTTAGTTTTTATGGGGTGGGGTAATTTGTTTTTTAGGACCAGGGTGAGGGGTTGGGGTAGTTTGGTTGTTAGGGGTGGGGGTAGTTTGGTTTTTAGGGGTGGGGTTGGGGGATCCGGGCACTTTAGTTTTTGGGGATGGGGGTAGTTTTTTTTGGGGGGGCAGGGGTTTGGGGGTCAGGAGAGTCTTAGAATTAGGAATGGGGTACTTTTCGGCCCTAGGGCAGGTGGGGGGTGGCATGCTAGAAACACGTCTGCCATTCCCACACATGCCTTTACTAGGCATGCCTTTACAACAAAAAATCGTTAGAAAGGCATGCGTTGGAAAGGCATGCGTGGTAACAACACGGTTGTTGTTCAGACCGCGTTGTTCAGGCATGCGTGGTTCTTACATTAGTTGTCCCATCATACATTGATTTTGCATACTTCTGTGTCAACAAACTACCTTGGCCCACCACTGCAGACTCCAATCCAAGCCAGTAATTCTATCACAGAAAGCATTAACACTGGACAAACTGGGGGGTGTGGTCTGGCCGCGATCCATGATGGCCGCCTGAGAGCCGAGCTCCGCACGGCGGCGGGCCTACGTAGGAGTTGGAGACAGTGAACGACCGACGTCCGTGACGTGGGGGGAGCGCCCTCCCCGGAGGCGCCGAGCGGAGCGAGGGGAGCATTCCTGAGGCCTACGGCAGGTCTCTGAGCCACGGCCTCGAGTGTGGAATCACCCCGACACGGAGAGACGTGTCCCTCGCTGAAGCCTGAAGTGGAAGAGAGCGCGTCCTTCGTCCCTACCCGCGCCTTGAAAGCGGCTCAACTGCGGCTCCCGGAGCCGGCAACAGGCCGGGACGCCGCCTGACCCCTCCCTCCCTCCTGATCGATAGCTGCCGAAGGGGTAGAACGGAGCCGACCACCATCAGGGCCCGGAACAACAACAGGAGGTGGCCCGATGCTGACGACGCGTCTCCCAGTGCCTCTCCACCCTTTCCCTTTCTGCCGGGGGTGACAGGATCGGCGACAAGAGGCCTCACCACCAGCGGAGCGCAACAGACGGCTACCCCCACCCCCCCAGCCTTACCTGCTCCAGAGAAGACCCCCCTGAGAAATGACAGAGGCCCCGAAGAGGATGGAGAGGTGAGAGCCGAGCCGGTGAGTCAGGGAGGATGAGAGACGTACGGCGATGAGGGTGGTGGATGAGTGAGAGAGGGGCCGGGGGTGGGGAGAGAGAGAGAGGAATATAACAACGAGCAGAGAGAGGAGGAAGACGAAAGGAAGAGGAGAAGGCAAAGAGTAAAGGAGCAAACTGCCTAATAAAAAGAGGGGCAAGCACAAGAGGGGGCAAAGAGTAAGAAAACAAAAAAAAAAGAGGAGAAAAAGGAAAAAAAGAGAAAGGAAAACGATCAACACAAACATAACAACAAAAGAAGCAATACCACACTAACAGGAACTGACGAGGCATGAAGAGCAAGGAGGGCCAGGAGTAACATCGGACCTCGGCTCGACTCCAAAACAACCCCTCTCTCCATGGAACAGCCCTGCGTGAAGCTGAACGCTATAGAGCCAACACCGTGATCCTTCCCCTCGTACATATACACCAACGACAGCCCTCCCCAGGAGGCCACTTAGAGAGGTACCCCTCTGAACTCTGAACCCCACCCGCCACCCTCTCTCCTCTGCCGCCCACGCTGATCGCCCTCATTGAGACACGGACAGGCACCCCCTTGGATCCCCACCTGCAGTGAGAAACCCGCAATGCCCAGAGGCAAGACGGCGGGTAAAGCACTGTGTAAACCCGCTCGCCAACTACTCTTCTCTGAAGCCCTGCGTCAACAGAAATATCCTGCTCCTGCAGCCTCTCCGCCCCCCTCACACGACGCCATGTCAGACAATACTCAAGGAGCATCAATGGATCGTATACTGCAGGAGATATCGGCAGTAGGCCGCAAACTGGAAGGTATGGACACTGCCATGTCAGCATTAACAGCGGAAACGAGATCCATGCGCTTGGAAATAGCGGGCTTCCAGTCACAAATCTCTGGACTGGAACATCGAGTAGCGGCCGTGGAAAGTCAAGTGGTCTCACAGACTGACAGAGATCAGGAACTCTTGTACCTTCGCAGCAAGTTAACCGACCTTGAGGACCGAAGCCGCAGAAACAACATCCGCTTCCTCGGATTTCCGGAAGGCATTGAGGGTACAGATATCCTCTCTTACCTGCAAGACACGCTTCCCAAACTAGCCGACATAACATTTGCCCCCCCTCTGGAATTTCAAAGAGCGCATAGACTTGGTCTCAAGAGACAAAACGGACAAGATCGTCCTCGTCCAATCATAGCCTGCTTCCTCCGGCACGGGCAGGTCCGCCAATTGCTACAGCTGTCCCGAAGGCAAGGCCCACTCCGGCTCGGTCCCCTCGAAATCCGCCTTTCAGCAGACTTCTCCAAAGAAACAGCAGATCGAAGAAGAGCCATTCTCTCCTTCCGCCCTCGCCTTCGCCATCTGGACGTTAAATTTGGCCTCTTCGAGCCAGCCAGGATGTGGATAACTAAGAACGGAGAGTCACGAACCTTCTATGACCCAGAGGATTTGAAGTCATTCCTAGAGTGGCTGCATGATCCGACACAATCCATGGAATTAACAACCCAACCCCCCCAAGACACACAGAACCAAACCAGGGGAATGGGCCAATCGGAAATTGCTCTGGACACCGATGGAAGGCCTACTACAGACCCCCAAACCAGGGGCAGAGACCTGGAGAGGTTAACAAAAAGTTTTGATGACAGGGGCCAAGTCCTACAGGCGGTGGCGATGCACACACAACTGCCGGACAGAGACAAGTCCCGATCCCCTTTGAAACCCTAGGTGCCTACTACCTGAAACCAACATGGACACAGTTTTCCTACAAGCCCTCGATATCTACAACCACAGACTGCCATAGAAACGTTGCAGGAAACATAGGAACTTTGATGAAAAAGCCCAGACACAGAGACATGATGAGTACTCTACTTTAATGTACACTCCTCAGACATGGAACCACGGAGAACCGCCCCCGCCCCCCCTCCCCCAGAAGGCTTTAAACGCCTCGGACTGCTCAGACTGTTCGGATTGTGTGATAGTTTTTGTTGGCCCCCGATTACTTTACTTTTGTTTCTCAACGTCCCTCCCTTTCATGCCGGGTAACACTTTCCATGTCCCGTATCACTTCTCCCATCTAGAATCAGGACCCATAACGTCCTCTGGAAAATATGGGAACTGACGCAATACCCTTGCACACTACTGGCTTGCCCTGGCAGGGTTGGGGCAAAACGATTCTGAACTGGGTTTTGAGCTCTAGACCCCGATCTACTAACAAACGCAATAGTGACATAATGATGGGCGTTGGTGCAAAGCAGAACAGACCACAGATGCCAAGTCCCAGAGCATATACATGCCACAACCCCTCAGAATAACCAAGGGGAAGCGACCTCAGTAACAACAATACTTGCCCCTGTCCTTTCCTCGCGCTTCCCCCATCCCCCCCGCAAAGGGACGCGGCCAACATGCGCCCTCCCCTCCTCCCCCCATCCTCTGGTCAGAAACACATTCCACACCCCCCCGGACATAATTGGATGCACCCACGCGAAGGTCTGGGGCGCCTCCCCTCCCCCCCCCCGGGCCGGGGCCCGCTGGCCGGGCGTCAAAGCTCATTCGGCCTAGGTTTTAGACCCGCCGGTCAAAGTTCGTGTACTTCGGGATTTGTATCCCGGTCTCCCCTCTTTACCTTCTTTTTTTTTTTTTTCTTCTCCCCCCCACTGTCTTCTCTTTATTCTCTTTTCAACTCCTCTTCGTATCCAACGCGCCCGCCACCCCCCCTTCCCCCCCTTCCCTCTCCCCGACATCCTCTTCAGTTCACAGAGTCCACCCCACTCCCCCGAGCTCATACCCCCGGGTGAGCGGACACAGGAAACAAGGATACCCAACCAGATGGGAGCATCGGTGGTTCCCCTCAGGGTGATATCATGGAACGTAAACGGCCTTACCCACTTTATCAAACGGAAGAAAGTCCTATCCTACCTTAATTCTAAGCAGGCAGACATCGCCTTATTACAAGAGACACACCTAGACAGTCTTGAATCTGATAGATTACGACGTGACTGGGTGGGAACCGTCTTGTTTAGTTGCACTCCACCCTCACCCGATACGGAGAATGTCCCAAGAAAAAGCGGGGTGGCGATCCTCTTACGCAAAACCCTCCCTTTCACGGTCGTCAAATCGTGGACAGACCCAGAGGGCCGATACATATTTACCAAACTGAAAATAGGGGACTCAACATTGTGTGTGGGATCAGTCTATGCACCAACAGGTCCCAAACGCCCCTTCTTTCTCCAGCTCAATCGACTTCTAACCGAGATAGGGGCATCCCGTTACGTTATAGGAGGAGACTGGAACCTAGCAAGGGACGCAGCATTGGACAGGACAGAGCCTCTAGACACGAGTAACAACGCAGACAGGGCCATCCAGTCTGATATACTCGCAGATAACGGTTTGGTTGACCACTGGAGGCTGACTCACCCAACGGACAGAGAATTTACCTTTCTCTCGCCGGTGCACGGTACCCAATCACGGATCGATTACTTTCTCCTATCCCACAATCTTATGGCCCACACCTTGGAGGACGATATATTGGAGAGAGGCCTATCAGACCACTCCCCAGTCCTTATAGCCATCCGCTTAGGCCTGGTTTTCCCGGGCCGAAAACCCTGGAGATTAGCGATCCATCGATATCGATCCCCCCAAGATAAGTTGCAGCTACAGGACCATGCGACCACTTTCGCCCAAGACAACCTTGGTACGGTTGATTCGAGTCGAACTATGTGGGCTGCAGCCAAAGCATCGATACGGGGACAGCTCATGCGGGATGCGGCGATAGCGAACAAAGACAGAAAAGAGCAACAAGCGGCTCTGGAACTCGACATACGCCGACTAACCAGACAATACACGGCACACCCCTCCCTTCCAGGCTGCCGAAGTTTAGAGCAAGCACAAATGGCCCTTAATGAGCTATACACCACCCAGGCCGAATTCGCATTACAGAGACTCCAAGGGAGACACTATGAACAGGGTGAGAAGGCGGGACGACTGCTCGCAGCCCAACTCCGTCAAAGAGCGGCCGCCCTAGCCATCCCAGCCATTCGCTCTCCCTCCGGGGACATACTGACCCACCCGCAGGCCATTGCAAACGAATTTGCCCAATTTTATAGACACCTTTACACGCCGGAAACCACGACTAACCTAGCGCAAGCTACCACCTTTTTAAAGAAGCTAGACCTCCCCTCCCTAACAGATGAGGGCTGTAGCCTATTAGAAGGGGAAATAAGCAGACAGGAGATAGATAAAGTCATCTCTGACCTCCCGTACCGCAAATCACCCGGAGAGGATGGATACCCTGCAGAATTTTACAAATGGGTAGGGGCAGAGGCGATTGATATCCTATGCGAAGCCCTCAATGAAGCCTGCGAAACACAGATATTAGGGGCCATATCCAACAATGCCACAATAGCTGTCATACCGAAGCCTGGGAGAGATCCTTTATTATGCGGCAGCTACCGACCCATCTCTCTACTAAACGGGGACATCAAAATTCTAGCAAGCGTCCTGGCAAACAGACTACGTAAAGTGATTCCGTCCTTAATACACTATACACAGGTGGGGTTTGTACCGGGCCGCACGTCTAGGAACCACCTACGAACCCTATGCCATACTTTATGGGCGGCCAGAGACTCCCCGGAGTCGGCGCTGGCCCTGTCCTTAGATGCCGAAAAAGCGTTCGACCGCATAGAATGGCCCTACCTATTTGCAGCCTTAGAGAGATTTGGCCTAGGCAACAAATTTATCCCCATGGTACGACTGCTCTATGATCAACCCGCGGCCAGAGCCAACTGCGGAGGCTTCCTCTCAGACCCTTTCCCTATCCGAAGGGGTACACGGCAGGGGTGCCCCCTTTCACCTCTCCTGTTCCTTTTGGCGATGGAGCCCTTGGCGGCAGCCATCCGGTCCTCCACCTCCATAACCGGCCTACCACTACCCGAAGGCACCTCCAAGATATACCTCTATGCTGACGATATCCTCTTAACACTCACGGACCTGGAAAGATCCATTCCGGCCCTATTAGAGGTAATCGAGGACTTCGCAGCCCTATCGGGATACCGTATTAACTGGGACAAAAGTGAGGCACTTCCGCTATCGCGAGTAACCACAAAAGCGGCACTCCTAGGCTACCCATTCCGGTGGACGCCAAAACGTCTTAAATACCTAGGAGTGCTCGTTAACCCTGGACTGGCACACATGGTTGCGGACAACATTGATCCTGTCATCACGCGGATCAAACTGGACTTTGCGAAATGGACCCAGTTAGGCCTTTCCATGTGGGGCAGAGTACAAGCGGTTAGAATGGTGACGGTACCCCCGTTTCACCTATATCCTAGGTCTCCTGCCCTTACAAGTGCCCCTCTCCACACTAAGAGGCATTGATGCACTAATTAGATCATTTGTGTGGGGCACAATGCGACCGCGGCTATCACCAGCCAAGCTTTTGGCCCGCCGCATAAACGGGGGAATGGGACTCCCATCAGTGGAACACTACTCTTTAGCCCTCCAAATGTCTCAGTTATCCAATACACTATCGAATATACCAGATCCCCCCTTGTGGATAGCAGTGGAAAAACGACTCCTGACTGCGAACGAAGGACTCGGTGGACCCTACCGTGCAGACCTCCCAGCCACTAACTCAGTGAATCCTATCCTGGCGGCGACCAGGCATCCTGGCAAAGGGCCCAACGACTGTTTGGGGTCCACCCCCTCATACATGCCCAAGCGCCCCTGTGGCACAACAGTGGCCTACGCATAGGTGGCGAGGTACTCCATTGGCCACAATGGAAACAGGCAGGCATCCTCACCCTCTCACAGGTCCTGGAGAACGATGTGCTCAAACCCTTCCCCAAGCTACAGGAGGAGTTCGGCCTACACCCGAACCAGGAATGGAGATACATGCAACTCAAGCATTGTCTCTCCCAAGGGAATACACCTCCACAGCGGGGATCCCTGCCCTCACCGATAGTGGCTTACCTGCAGCAATGGGGACAATGCAAGGGAGTAATGTCGGGTCTATATGATCTAATTATTCGACGGCTTTACTCCCAACCGCTAATGGACAAACTACGTCTACGGTGGCAAACCAGGCTGCAGCAGGATCTAGACCCAGACGATTGGGAAGCTACCCTAGAGACACTAGACAGAGGTACCCGGGAAGCACGCTTGAAATTCTGCCACTTCAAAATCTTACATGAACGGCACTGGTCCCCAGCGAAACTGCATAGGACCGGACTCCTCCCGCATGCGAACTGCTGGCGATGTCCAGAAACATCCTGTGACCTGATACATATCTTAGTAAACTGTACAACAGTAAGACCACTCTGGGATGCTGTGAGCTCCACTCTGGCTGAAGTAATGTCACTTCCGTCACCACTTCCTCCTGCCCTTATACTTCTGCAAGATACCACCTCCCTACCAGACCTCCCTAGACCACACAAGAGACTGTTGCACACAGCGTTAGCTACTGCAAAAATTTGCATACTCAGACACTGGCGGTCAGAAACCCCCCCAAGCCCGGAGGAATGGATTACAGCCATGATCCGCACTGCTATGCATGAACGGATCATCTATAACTTACAAGACCAAGCTCAATTATTCCTACAGGTATGGGCACCCTTCCTCACAAGGGGGCAATAGTGCCCTACCCGGAACCACCACTGTTCCCTTCTCCCTTCCCTTTCCCTCCCCTCCCCCACATGCGTCTCTTTCCCCCTCTCCCCCTCGCTCCCGTACCTTCCCCCTCCCTCTGTATTTTCCCCCCTCCCCCCTCCTTATCTCCCCTTCTCTTCCTCTCTTTTCTATTCTTTTCTCCTCTCCCACTCTTCCTTTTCTTTCCTCTTCTTCCCCTTCTCCCTCTCCCTTTTCCTACTGTTTCTTCTTCTTTTCTCCTTTTTCCTGTTTCTTACTTTCTATCCTCTCTCTCTCTCTTTCTCACTCCCTCTCGCCCCTTACCCCCACGTCCCTTTCTAAAATACCCACTAGAGTCCGAACGTCGCCTTCCAGCAACGCTCCAAACAGACCTCCATGGTAGATCCTTTTCCCTATGTCGTCAGCTAGTCACCTGGTCCCAACCGAAACTGACCACAGAGTTGACATGAGCTGCAACACCCATTATTCGTGCAGCAACATCCCTCGCTTCCCAGGGTGGCACTCCCCGGTCCTTTTGTCTGAACAGGTACAACCTACCCTTTACCCTCATATCTTTACCCTCTTTAAACCCCCCCACATAGCCTAAAATATGTTGGAAGTGAACTCTACCTCAAGTTTTTATATTATGACTGATACCTTGTTTGTGCCTTATGAGTTTTTTTTTTTCTTCTCTTTCGGTTTCCTAATATCACTGATGTGTAATTACTCCCGATTGACGGGACCCTGATCCCACTGACTCTGTATCATATTGTGTTATTAACAATAAAAGAAAAGTTAAAAAAAAAAAAAAAAAAAAACACTGGACAAACTATTTGCCCATCAACCACACCTTCAAGAACACTATGTTGTAGCTGTTTATCAACAAATCTCAATCACAGGCAACTAGCAGAGTGCAATAGCTTCACTTCTGTGCCACCAGCAACCCAAAAACCTTCCAGCCATGTGACCAGTAATGGAAAACACAAACAACATCAAGCCTTAACCAACCCAGGCCTTCAAACCTCAACTATTGGAAGACTACATTACAGTAGAGAGTCAGGAATTAATAATGGAAAACAAGACACAGATACAACTACTTTGGCTCTAGCATCCAACAGTGTTTTCATAACTGAACAAACCATCCACCAGTCAGGAAGGATGCATGATTAAGCTAAGGACTCACTCAATATATAGTATCAATGTGCAGAATTCATTCAGAAAGAATTAAATTCCATCATGTCGTCACCTCCAATACCTTCAAACAACAGTAATGGTTTACTGAAAGCCTCATCTGCTATGACATCTGTCTCGCCTTCAGATATGTGCCAGTATTTAATGCAGAAACAGTGCTTTATGCTGGATCAGAACCACCTATCCTAAGAAAAAAAAGCAACCCATAGTTAACTCACATCCCCTACAACCATCACACATACATCTGTGCATCCAGAGAACCATCTTCAATCCTCTGTGCTGTCACAACAGTTGAATTCTGTAAGAGATAATTCTGAATACAGACCACAGCAAAGGCAGGAATCGCTAATTGAAACCATCAATAGATCTATTAACATATTGAATAGTGAAGATAAAGATAATATGTGGGAAAGTCTTGGCAATTGCCAACCTAATGAAGATGCTTTTGAAAACAATTATGAACATTCTGTCCACAGGAAGCCAAGACGTAAAACGTACAATAAAAAATATCACAGAGAAACCAATGGAACAAATATGAAAACAAATATAAATTGTACTGATCTTATAGCGGTTAAGGTTTAAGTGTTCTCTTATGTATGTGTCAACTTAAACAAGCAAATTATTCATACAATAAAAGCCACACACATTTAAATATGCATATATTTGCTTTTTGCAGCACTTGGGATTGACCTACAATATCTACCAGTGTTGACAAAGGCTATTACAGGTCTCCTGAATATCCTACCAGAAACTGATGTAAGTTTTTAGTTTGATAATTGTTCAGTTATTTGTATTATACGCTTCAAGTTGTTCTGAGTTTCAAAATATATACAAAATGTTTAAAAAGTCATACGCAGTGTATTTTTCACTTTGTTGTCCTGTTTCGTTTCAAACATTTTAGCCCCCCAATTCATTCCACTACGCATTAGAGTCAACCACATTTTTTTAAAACAATCCATTTTTCATCTTTCGGATTGTGCTTTAGCAGATTTATATACAGAAGCAAACAGTGTATTCCCTTTTAAAATATTGACATGTTCACAGCTCCATTGAAGACCAAAAGGCAATGGAGTAGCAACAAACTATAAACACTAGCAATAGTGATATTTTCAAACCATCCAGACTTAGCCTCATTGTGTATGATGTCAAACGAAATTCAGAATAACACTATAGGAACAATTTACATGGTCACCCTTGATGTAGGTTCATATTCACACATAAAAAACTTGCAAACAGTTTTATATAATTAATATGTGCATATCTCTTTATCAATATATATCTATCAATATATCTATTTATAATAAGACAATTGTATTATAGAGCATATCACTCCAAAGTTACATCATCAATAGAGGAAGACTGTCCAAAGTGACATTTTATGGAAACTTTACTTAGGGCATTAGACAAGAGTTGTTGTTCGCTACTGAGTCATGATACTACTGTTATTTTAATATCTAGTGTGTGAACTTCCAATATCCATATCCATATCCATTATTTCAATGCATGAAGAAACAACCTCTTCTGAAAGATGTCCAGCACATTTTAGAGTCCATGCAAGGCCAACTGATACAATTCATTAAGGACCCGAAAAATCCTCTTTGATTCAAAAATATCTTTGTAGATGTTGGCCAACGTTGTAGTTTAATTTCAAGAACACCATCTTCAAGTGATTCTGGAGTATTTGTACTGAATCAAGTCACATCAATGGTATTCAACAATCAGGAATTGGCAAACAGCAAAGAAACAGGTCAAAGAAAGCATTCAAAGGATAGAGGCCTAAATGAAAAGAAAGTTTCTGCTTGCAGAAGTATGTTTGGATGTATTTTATAAGTAGAACTAGTTAGCTAACCTTATTATATTTTCTCATTTATATACATTGAAAGTGGTAAAAGCATAGATTGCCAAAAGTAAAATCCTAGGTGTACTCCACAGGAACCCCCACCACTGAGGCTTGTGAGGGGAAAGCAAACGGTTTAATGTTTCTGTAGTATTTTGGGTGGATGGGTGCAGGTGATAAATGGAAATGGGAAGACGCTGACTGATGAATGTGCTCATGACAGAAATCACTAGTCCTGACTGTTCCCACCTGTTAATATATATATTTAATACACACTGTTTGATATTTTACTTTACATAACTTGTTTGGGCTCTGCAAGGAGCACCACTGGAATGTCCTAAATAGTGACCAGCTGATCTTTAACAACTAGTGAACTAATGCAAGACAAACATGTTCAAAAAATCAATCTGTATAAGCTTTGTTGATTTACATAGCAATACATCTATAGGTTCAGATGCATCAGATGGATATGGGCTGGTAAAATCTGTCACATTTTTTACAATCTATTTTAATAATTTGACTATTACACCATATAAATGTGTGATGCAGACATTTTTAATGTGGTTTACAATTGTCACATTCTATGTTCTACAATTTGCAAGTTTCTATAATTTCATTAAAATATGATATCACACACCTTTTGTGTCCAACTGCATTTTCTTTAAAACACTTTACAAGTCAATGTCATAAATGCCTTGTAGAAATGTGTTATGCAAGCAATCAAATCAATAAAATTATATAAATTAATCAGAATGGATTAGATTAGTGTTCAATTAACATTAATTTTGCATTCTGCTAGTCTTACTTAACTCTTCACAATCATTGCTGTTAGTCTTCAGATATTGCTCAAAAACAATACAGCTATTCTTCAATTAGTGGTCACAATACATGAGTCCAGCCTTCATTTTGCTCTTGAATAGTGCTGCGAATACATTTCAAATACTATTCTTCTGGAACATTACTAGTCTTCTTTTAACAATCAATTTAAGTGTTCATTATGTATCTAAAGGGTAGTTGAGTAGAACTAGTATTCCGCCATTTGCATATTTCGGTTTATGGGCATACTACATAGTCTTCATGCATACTAAAAGAACACTACATTTTAATAGTAAATGAACACTGCCATTGTCCCCTGAAAACCATTGTATGGTACAGCTCGTTTGTTGGTTCTGGGTACCTTAGGTACTTGGAGAACCTGCAAACCCTGTATATCCCTGTATCAGAAGGGTCTAGTGGACATAATGGTATATTGCTTTTGTAAATCTGACATTGTGACAAAAAGTTATAGATGAAAAATTGTCACAATTTGCAGTTTTTTTCTTTCTCATTTTTAATAGTTCTTTATTTCAACAGGTAGCTCGTCTAACCACTCGTGCTCCCAGAGGGTTCTCAGAACAAAGCCGCTGTTTTCAATATACTGCGCCTACGATGATGCAGATGTTCAAACGTGGTGCCCTGCTGTCTATTAAACTTGTGGGATTTGTAACAATGTGGGCACCCATGGTAAAAGCAACTGTTGAATTCAAAGGCGGTTGGTACCCCATTAATTAACGCATACCCGTCTAGGTAGTAACAGCCCAAACGGTATTCGCTGCCCTGCAACGCTTGTTGAATGAAGATGTTCTCTTTCTCCGAGACGTACATGAGCCACTGAATTGACGGGGTGGAGTAACATTTCTGTTTACCGTTATAGAGGTCAGGCGGTACTAGAGCTATTGTTTCAGGTTTTAAAAACGTGTACTTATAAAAAGACATGCACATGGAAGCCAGCGTAATGTTCTTAAACGGGTCTAGGTATTCCACGATTTCTTTCTTCTCACAGGATTTGGTTTTGATAATTCTGACCCGTTTCATCATCTCGACCACAATGTCTCTGAAAAGTTTGCATGCTTTTCGCAAGATCATGGCATCTGCTTGACAGTAAGCTTTCAACTCTGTTTGAAAATGAAACCGATTTTCACAGTTTTCATCATATCATTGTAGAAAGCTCACTTTTTCAGATGGCATCATGTACTCAACGACGTAACCGTCGGGCGGAGGGATAGGACAGCTGTAATTCTGATTAGCCCATGTGCTAAACAAAGTGAGGGAATAACCTTTACTGCCTTCAAAACCAAAGGCTTTTTGCAACTTGCTCAACTTCCTGGGCAGAAATGTCAAGGTGTCTATGAACCTAATTTCAAAAGGCACAACTTTTAACAGCATCTGTGTGGAGCCCTGGGTGATGAGGTCTATGACCATCTTTTCACAAATCAGGTCCCGGAGAATAAATAATAAATCGTACTCTTTAGAGTTGTGAGCCAGCATGGTATACTCGTAGTATTTCGGCTGCATGAACGTGTTGAGGAAATCGTACATGCACGACCTGCCTTCAAACTCCCAGTTGTCATCAGCCGTTAGATGATGAGCGTAAATGTAGTTCGGCTGGTGCACATCCGCCTCCTCCGTACTCTCTATATTGAATACGATATAGTCTTCTGTTTTTCTGGGGGCAGCCTTCGAGCATGTAACACTCATGTGCAGTTCCGGCTATAAAATACGCTTTACACCTGGGACATTGCAAACCTTTTCAATCGTGGTCAATGGCCTTGTAGCGTCCGCAAGTCCAACAGTCCATTTTATGGTCGCACTGTGCGAGGCTTACGTGTACTTTCAAACAGTCTTGCGACCGACAAAACATCTTACACGTGGAACAGTTCACCTTCTGAGAAACGTCATAGACGCACCTGTCCCTCTGACACATTTTACAGTGCATTTCACACTGGTGTCTGATCCAATTGTTGTATATGTGGTCGCAATGCTCGCATACGTACTTGGCTCCTAGAAAGCCCTTCAGGTTCAAGATACCGTAAAAGTAGTTTTCATGATGGAGCACCTAAACGGTCTTGTTTTTCACACGCTCATCGGTAGAGAAATACTTCCAAGAACCGCTGTGGTACAGAACCTTTACCGTAACAGCAAAATGATTCTCAGAAAGTCCAAGGTCCCCAAAACCAACCAGTCTGTCAGACGATATTTGGAGTGTCTTGTGGGCTTCTGCCGCCATAGACATAATGATGTGGTCTGGGGTAGCTTGTTCCATCAACAAACCTGTGATGCTCGCCGCCAGGCACATATTGGTAGCTCCGGTGTTAAAGTCGAGCAACCATTGATGTTTCTTGCTGATGAATTTACAATACATGACGCTCTTTAAGATTCTGGAAATACCACCCTCACGACCCCTCACAATGAGGGCAATGATTCGGATGGTCCTGTACGCCAATAATTCAGCCTTGCTCTGCAAAATCTTAGACAGGTTTTCTAGAAATGACACAGCGTCAAACACATCTCGAGATGACTTTCTGGTGAACAGAGGACTGTTGAGACCCTGCCCCTGAAAACATAGCTGGAAGAAATCATTGGGCCCCACATCATGTAACAATCGTTCTATGAGCATTTGTACGACCTGATGGATAGCTGTAACACCCTGATCGGAGTAGTTTATATGATCTGGGTTAACTAACCTAAACTCATAATGTTCTGTAGCTTTTAACTGTTCTTTGTTACGACTATACTGTATCGCGCTCTCTAGAACCACTATATATCGGAAGTCCCACGTTGAAGATCTATACTGGAGGGGGGACTCTCGGGAGAGCCATTTTAGGGAGTTTGACTGTTGTTTAGGACACCTGTATTGCTTACCCTCTGTACAGCGCATATTCAGGCTTTCTTTAATTTACCTAATAAAAGCCTGCGCTGTATGGCGCTATCTGCCCACTTTTGCTTCTTACCGGCCCACCCTCTTTTAGGGAGTCTCCCACCGCCTATTTGAATGACCTCCATCACAAACTATGGAGCTGAACCCTCTGCAGAGCCCTCAAATGTATCTTTTATGTGTTTGGGATCTTTCAGTCGCCCTACTTGTCGCGGAGGGGGTTTGAAGTTTGTGACTTTCCCTGTGTTCTCACTGTAATGTACCTTCTGGGATCTGGGAGGGTAGGCTTTAGATGCTGCCGGCAACATCTTTGGAACTTGAGAGTGTTCTATTTGATTTTTTGTTTTGATGGTGCGCAAGAAACGGAGTGTTTTAGTTAGTATAGCCCCCACCTTTTTGTTATATTTGGGTCCTGTGAATGTTGAACCGTCGCCCCGTAGGGCGCCTCTCGGTCCTAGTCACGCAGGCATCACCCCTATGTCCGTAACGGCTGCTTCACAGGCCAGGATCACCTCGGTTCTACACAGCTCAAGCCTCTGAATTACCTCCCTCAGTATGTCCCTCAGGGGTCACTGCCCTTTCCCAGCCTTCCCTGATTTTAATGTCTTAGAACGGAGCGACGCTTTAGCTTTCTGACAGCCCCCGGATGTCTCTAATGTATGTCTCTTACTCATTCTTAGGGTCTAAAATATCTAGTTTAGGGACGTCTAATGTGTCAGGGTCAACTGTACCTGTGTGTAGTTCGGTACTCTGGGGGTTAAATAAACCAGTACCCCAGTGTTAACACCATGGGACTTCGGAGGCCTGAGAGTCGCTAAAAGACATGTCAAACCTATGGTTTTGAACGTCACTCCACCCTAAGGTACTGTTGGGGTATCTTGAGGCCGGTGACATTATTATTAGCCTTGACACGGGTCTTGTAGGGTCGTACACTCCAGGGGGTGTGGAAGGTGACAACAGGCCTGGGAAACTTAATTGATTATCGTAGTACCCCAAAGCCGCTGTGGTGTAGGCATCGTAGGGACTGTGTATCGGTGTCTGCCCTTGTTCAAGGTCTACACTGTACGCTGCTGCTGCTGGGGTTTCAGAACTCTTGGGAACACCCACCAACTCTTTGAGAAGGTCAATACAGTGAAATAAGGGGTCTGCGCCGCCTGGTTTGTTTCAAGATCACCACACCCGGACCCTTGATTGTTATTTATACATGCTTTCGGGGATACTCCCCTGGGAAGAAAGTGGGTGTTATCCAGCATAGGGGGTGAACAAATAGAGAGTACCTGGTTCTCTGCGTTTGTCTCATTGGTAACACTTTTTTTATGATAAGTCTAGAGGACCTGTTTGTAGGACCGGTAGCGCCTGCTTCTGCCTCCTATACTTCCGGGAAAGCTTGTTCACTTTTGGTTGAACGACGGGTTGGAGACCCCCCTCTGTTGGATTTACAATGTCCTTGTTGATGTATGTCGGCATTTGGTAGCGCATGTTCTTCAGAACCCTTAGAGGGTGGTTGAACTGAGGAACATGTAGGAGTGTTCAAAGGGTCTTGTGTAGGCATCACACAGATAATGGTGTTGTTGCTGTGTGATGCACTAGTTCATTTAGAGCTGCATCGCTCTCAACAGTAGGCAGTACCAGGACGTTTTGGAGCTTCATGGTGATATCCTTGAGCGGCGTCGCAGTATGTTCATGCTTACACCAGTCCCTTTCAGAGTTCTCTTGCGTCGTCTCTGCTGTGAATACATAAAAGTAGATATTAGAAAAATTATAAAACAACACATGATTACCATCCCCTAGCCACATGCCCCACAATTCTAGCTTTTACAATACATTTTTACAGCCCTTACTACACGCACGAGGTGTAACCTGTTGAGAGACAGAGATGTTAGGGTTCTTTTTTTACCTTTGCCAAGCCCGTTGGCCTTTCTTTTTTTTACCCTTCTTTTTTGCGATGGGTTCTACCTTTAATGGTCCTACGCGGTCCAGGTACGTTTTCATGGCGACTGTAAAGGAGAAAAAAAAACATCAGCACTGCATTTATAATATAATACCAGCCATTGTTCCAATAGACCATCTGAGGTTTCTACCTATACTATTCTAATGTTAACAAATGTTTGCAACAAGTCCCTATTTTACTTACCCGGAAGAGTTGTAATAGGCGACACAGTATTTATGGCATCTTGATCATCTAGGATTTGCTGCAGAGCGTCCACAGCCACCTGTACTTCGGCACTGTAACCTGTAAAAACATTTTAGAAAAATTACTAAATAAAGCACCTAGGGTAAAACACTGTGGATTGACGATGTGTCTTTTAGCTATAAAACTCTAAATAGTTGTACTTTGTTGGAAGGCTTCAGTTTGTTGAAATGTCCAAGATAGTTCTGGGATATCCTGTGTACAGACCAGACAAATTAACATTAATATAAAATCTAACGAGAGCCATAGGTTTTAGGTCTCAACACCCTTTTATAAAAACCATGGTACTAGCCACGAGTAAAATAAGTTATAAACAATACCTGTACAGGGGGCTACGCAGTTAAGTAAAGCATTTTTAAAATAGAAACATCAAAACACATACGAGGCGTGGTACAACATTTGCGCAGAATTTTAACATTTATTTTAATCTGCTCTAAACATAGTTTTCAGCCTAAAAGCATTTACGGCTAGCACGACAGCAACACCTCAAAAAACACTTTGAAAATTTAAAAATGCCAACACCAGTACACAAGTTGCAAGTGTTAGCTAAAGTTGCAAAAGCAGATATACAACATTAGAAAAAGACCACATGCGTGTTTCATATTACCATTTCACAATACACACTGCACCACTAATTAAATATTACAGCGTGTTTCAGAAACAAGTCTCAGGGACACCATCACTTTTCAACATGGGAAATTTACATGTATTAAAACGTCTCATTGGTCAGACAGGTTGAAAACAACACGGAATATAACACCACAAAATATCAGGGGTTGAACTACTTGAATTTTTTTTTTAAAAAGCACTTTGTTGCTTTTGACATACTCATGCCTTAGCATCATTAGCCCTAAAAAACATATTTTTAGACATTTGGACGTTTCCAGCTTTAAAATACACATTTGTGAAATGCAGGGGCATAGAAAAGACAGAAAACAGATACATCGGGTAATATTCTAATATTTAGGATTAACAACGCAATTTTTCAATATAGTAACACAGTAGCAGCTTACTAGTATTACTCTAAACCATTTTAGGGTTTTTAGGGTTAAATGATGCATGCAACATTAAAGCACATTTCTCTGCAAAAATGTCTGTAATGCATCGGACCCCCCCTAATCCCCAGCATTAAAAACAAATTAAGGGCAACATTGTTTAAAACAAGCTTTATTTAATTTCATCAGGGTAAGCCTCTCTACAGAACAGGGGGTGGTTATATCAAGAACCATGCTTTTCTACATTTAATTAGGGTGCATTAAAGAGTGTTACTGGCATCATCATATATTTTATTTGAAATAAAAATAAAATAAAAACCGGGTGCTTATTTAAACATATGTTTTTATTTTATTTAAAAATAAATTTTAAAAAACAAAGAAAAACAAAAAAACGTGATTATTTCAACACAGCGCGATCGCGCGCTGTGTTTAAATAACCACCAATGTTCTAACTTTAAAGGGGACGACAAAGCCACTGCACTACTGTGTGGCAAGGGGCTGGGGCCGTCCCAAGCCAGCCCAAACCAGCCCAAAGCGGGCTGGAAACTTTTTCCCAGGCTGCAACCATGTTTTTCAGTTTGCTGCCACCCTGGATGTTGCAGGAAGCACTCCTGGAGGGCTCTGGAATAGTGCCTGCCAACAGCCCCACCCGACAACATCAGGTAGTAGACCGCTGCATTGCATGAGAGCGAAGTGGCGGCTCCATACATTATCATTGTGATCCCGCTGCTGTATTTTTAATGGACCCGGATAGTCCTGCTGCTATTAAAATAATGAAAGGAGCAGTCGCTTCGCTCTCATGCGAAACAGCGGCTCTTACATTATTCTTGTAGCAGCTGGACCATCGCGGTCCCGCTGCTGTATTTTAATGAGACCGGGATGGTCCCGCTGCTATTAGAATAATGTAAGAGCCATCACTGCGCATGAGAGCAAAGTGGCGGCTCTAACATTATTCTAATAGCTACGAGATCGTTGAGGTCCGCTGCTGTATTATTAATGGACCAGGATGGCCCCACTGCTATTAGAATAATGTAAGGAGCCATTGCTTTGCTCTCATGGGAAGCGGCGGCTCTTACATTATTCTAATAGTTACGGAACCATCCCGGTCCCAAAAAAATACAATAGAGGAACCGCACCGGACCCGTAGCTATTAGAATAATGTAAGGAGTAAAGCGACTGCACCTTACATTATTATAATAGCTACGGGACCCTCGCGTTACCGCTGTTTGGTGTATTTTTATTTTAAAAGCCTCATGGGAACCGTGGACTTGCTCAGATGCGAAGGCCCCCTGAGGCTTTTTAAAAAAAAATACACCAAACAGCAGTGGGCACCAATGGGGTTCCACTGTTGTATTTTTACATTGGAACCCCAAGTAGAACCCCAGCTGGTTTGTTAGAATATGCCAGTCTTTCCCACGCCAAACACGAGTACAATCATGTAACAGTGCCAGTGCATGCAGGTTTGTCCTCTTGTAATAAGCATAATGAAACGTAATTCCATATTCCCCCTTACCCACAAAGTACTATGTTACACAGACTGCTCTATGGAGTGTACTAATTAAATACAAGCCATAACCTGCGCAAAAACACATAATTATAAAAATGCGTTGTAAATATGTGCCTGTTACTTACCTGTAGTATCTGTTGTTCTCCCCCTGTGTTCTGGGCTGCATCCTTCTGGGCCATGTTAGTTGTCTTGGGGTATGGTCCTGGAATAACTCTGCGCTGGGTACAACTTCAAATTGGTGGGGACTTAAAACTGTTCAAGATGGGTCTGTGCACATGGTTAATGAGGGTTTTTCTATACCGATGACAACTGTTAATTATTCACATATAATGCTTTAGAGAATAATGGTCATGCATTTTGTTATATATACCCTCTGTACAATGTGTCCTGATAACCATACTGTGGGAATAGTGATGCATGTTAGAGTGTCATCATCATCATCATCACACAAGCTTTATTCGGTCCTATTTAACTATCAAAGCAAAATAAAATCACAATAAATAAAATAGTAAAATACACATGATAAATACAGAGCTAAAAGGAAAATAAAATCAACATTCATACAAATATACTGGCCACCTGTCGGGGAAAAGGGAACTGTCTCACACCAGCTTCCCATTTACACTTTCAGTATCTCATATAACTTTTCCCCCATCAGCCAGAGAAAGGTCATAACGGTCATAATCTTAGGTAAATAGTTAATAAATAATAAGTTAAGAACAATGATCATTTAAGGGAAAGGCGTTTTGATTTTTTTTTTTAAACGAGTACGTATACACCATGCGGCCACAAGGAACTTGTTGACTGCACAGATTAAAAAGCGAGAAGTGTCTCTCGTCAACAGCCTTAGTGCAACTTTACAGTGTCTCAAACCCATATTCCTACAAGCTGGCCGAATCCACTTCCTCAGAGCAATCCCATAAGCTGGACAAATAAACATAAAATGTACTGTAGTTTCCGGGGTGCAATTACAACTAGGGCATAAATCTGTGATCGGGGCAGGTCGCCAGGTGCTAGTTAGTGATTTCAATGGTAAGCATCCATACCTGAAGCGGGCATACATGCTTTTGCTTAGTAGATCAGGAATTAAATCCAGAAAGGGTTCAAAATTAGGATACCATTTGAAGTCCAGAAATTGTGTTGTCAATCGACCATATGACATCCATAACAATTGCTTATTCATAACATAAGACCAATAGACTGACTTCAGGTGTTGCTTCTGGGCCCTCCTTAAATGATGAGGTTGTCTCCAGAAATCCCCAAGTCCCAAGGTGTGAAAGCATCCGAGACATGCTTAAGCCAGGGAATAGAAAGCGCATTTGCTCTATCTAAGATGTCTTGTAAAGATTCCATATATTCAACTAGTTCAGGGGTAGTCCAAATGCGTACCCAAATAAGTAATGGTCTTAAAGCTATTACATCTAAAATGCGGGAAAACCCGAGATCCAGGAACACTGGAATCAATGGGGTGTTACGAGGACATGCAAGGAGAGATCTTATAAAGTTATTTTCCCCTACAGATTGTTTGCTGACATTAGAGAATCCCCAAATCTCAGCCCCATAAGACGCCACTCCCTGAGCCTCTGCTAAAAAAAAATTAATGGCTGGAGAAACAGCTTTCACAGTAGTAGAATTATAAAAATGTAGAATAGCCCCAGATCTATGCTGTAAAAGTGCACTGCTCTTATCGATCTGGGCCTCCCATTACATATTATTGTTCATTATTCTCCCCAGGTAATCAATAGAGCATACCTTGCTTAAAGGAGCCTCATTAAGTTAAATAGAGCATCCTCTGGTGGGGGCTCTACTAAAAATCATGAATTTCGTTATACTAGAATTAAGCTCTAGTCCATGGTCTGCACAAAAAGCACTAAACGTATTCACTAATATTTGAAGTCCCATAGGGGTTTTGGAGATCAAAAGAGAATTGTCAGCAAATAATAAAATCAGAATTTTTTGACCATTCAAATAAGGGGCATCGTTTTGGCTATCAGATACAACTTGCACCACTCCATTAAAAAGCAACGAGAAAAGAGTATGGGGCGAGGACACAGCCCTGACGTACCCCCTGCCTAATATCTATTCGATCAGTAAGTTCACCCTGATGGCCCCATCTCACTCGTGCATAGGTATTCTTGTGCATCCTCCGGACTAGATTAACTAAATTCTCCTGGGCACCTATTTTATGCAGGACTTCCCATAACTTCCCTCTAGGGACTAGGTCAAAGGCCGATCTTAACTCCACAAAAGCAATATACAATTTCTGTTTTGCTAAAGTGACATATTATTTCCAGAATAGCAGGAGTAGCCTAAAGACCTGATCCATGGAACTGGTTTTTGGGCGAAAACCGGCCTGAAGAGGGGATAATACCTGGTTGTCTTGAACCCATTCCATAAGCCTGTCTAAAACTTGCTTAGCAAAAGTTTTTGCAAATTGTCAATAAGACTGATTGGTCTGTAATAACAGGTGAACCCACATCATGTTTTTTATAAATAGGAATTATTTCTGCCCCAAACCACGTATCTGGGATAGGACCACCTGCTGCTATGGCATTCAATAATGTGTTTATATACCAAGCCCAGATGACGGGTTCAGATTTAAACAAATCCCCCGGTATCTTATCTGGACCGGCTGCCTTGGCTGATCTCAAAGAATTGATGGCAGCTGTGGTTTCAGCTATAGTGAAGACAATGTCCTCCACAGAGACATCAGCAGAAATTCTATAGTCATCGTCCCCATAGCACATAAGATCCTGTTGTGCAGGTGAGGCATAAATCTCCGAGAAATGGGCCACCCATTTCTCAGGCTGGATATGCACACTAATGGTGTCATTACCCTCTCTAAATCTACTGGCCATCAGCCTCCAGAAGGACCTGTTATCATGGTTCTTAATTGCATCAAGCATCCTCTGCCAAGATAGTGTTCCCAATCTTTCTTCGCTAGTTTCAGGGCCTTGTTGTACATGAGTCTAGAATTCCTATCTCCCCCTGGGAGTGTGTTTCGAGAGCTAATTTTAGATTGGACTTTGCAAGAATGCAGTCCTTATTAAACCATTCCTTGGATTGAGTGTTATCAGGGGATGGCCTGGAAGTAGTTTCCTTATATAAAATACCCCGTAAAATACTTGGAATATTACCAACCTCTGGCTCGTTGAAGCTAGAAAAAAGTTTTAAAAAGGTTGAATACATTTCCTTGACCAGATATGGGTTTGACATTACTTTAGGCCAGCTAACATGGGTTTGTCTATGATTGAGAAGAGGATTCGTAACATCAGTGGTCTCAGCATTCTGAACTCTCCTAAATGCTTGACTAGTTAAAGTGAGACACAAGGGGTTGTGATCACTATCATCACGAGGTTCTACCTTCGTATCCAAGGAACTTGACCAAAGCCTTATATCCACCAGGAAATAATCAATAGTACTGGACGAGGACCCATGCTTGAAGGTGGTAACATGATTTAAATTGGATGTAGTATGGCCATTGCATGCTCTTAGTCCAAATCTAAAACAGAGGGAAGCCAACTGTGAGGCAGCGAAAGAAACAATACAATGGGGATTTTCTTCTGGTTGTGGAATTCCCCAAAGTTCATCCTCCTCAGTTATCAAATTACTAGTAGAATTGTTGGTTGCGAGAGTACAATTCATGTCTCCTGCAACCACCAGGAAACCTTATGGTGCTCCATGTATTCAGCTAACTGGGCAAGTACCCTAGAGTGTCATATCAAATGGTGTCTTGTGACACGGCCATCACAATCTCTGGTCATGAATTCCAACCTTCCTTGGCATTTTGACAGCTCTGGGACCCTTCAGATTCCTATGTGTAGGCTTGATGCTTTGATAAATACTCTCTGATTTAAATCAGCATTGGGCATTGTGTTTGTTGCAACTGTTTACGTTAGACTTTCAAGGGCCCATTCATTTTGAAAGTTTTCAGCTTGACAGCCATGGAGTGTCTCTGACATGTTGGGTCTGATTTACAGCTCCCTCTTGCATTCTGTTTGTTGTAGCTGTTTACACTAGGCTTTCAATGGGACCGTTCATTTGAAACATTTTCAGCTTGACAGACGTGGAGTGTCTCTGACATGTTGGGTATGATTTACAGCTGCCTTCGACAGTCTGTTTGTTGTAGCTGTTTGCAGGGTAATTTGACACTATTGTTTGACTCTGCCCTTTCCTAACTCTGTGTTACTCATTCTGTGACACTTGATGGGAAGCTTTGACAGGTTTGTGCATTTTGTTTTATGGGTTCCTTTTTAAACCATCCCACTTCTTTTTTTTAAACTCCCACGGCCAGTCCCCACCTCCATGTTAGTCAGTCCTGAGGCACCCAGCCCAATCACACATACCCTTTGCTCTGCTGAGACAGCCAGCACAGCTCTTAACATGCCCCAACAAGCCCCTGTCAGACTCACACACTGCGCAAAATGTTAGGGCTTTAATTTTACACATACCTTAACACAGCCAGACTTACCTTGATAGATCTACACACTGCGCAAGTTGATAGGTTTGTAATTTTTCACAGCCCTTTGACAACTTGAACATGTCCGGGCACACAACCACAAGCAGGTTCTTAGGGCTATCAATCATACAGCCACTGACACATGACAGGTATGGTGATTGATTGACCACCTAAAGGCAGGGCATACACGTCATTGCCTACATCATTGCCTACGTCATCACAGGGCGTGGCACCTGTCAAAAATAGTTTGATGAATGGTATCCCATGTACTACTCAAACCACACCTTGTAGCCTGTTTGTCGCTAGTTGAGTGGGATTTACTACTGCCGATTTCTCCGAAGCAGTAAATGGATTCATACCCCCAGGAATCCCTTTTGTGGGTTACCGCTACTCATGCAAACTTAAATTTGGTCCCAACAAATGCACCTTCGTAAAGTGACTGTTACTAATTACTAACTCATGATAAATTGCCACGCTTACTAATTTCAAAGCTGTGCCAAACTGTTGCTGTAACTAATTATACTCTGTGACGGATTGCGCTGTTTCCAATTTCTAGTATGCAGTGAATTGTTGCAGTTGACATTTTTTCCCTCGCAATTATTTCTTCATTGTTGCTTTTTATCTCGTACACAAAGGCCAATGCCTCGAGGCTCTCCGAGGCAGGCTTCAAATGAAGTACTGGGTTTTTCAGAACCCAGTGGTGCCAGGGAACACACCCTAAGACTTCGAGTCCTTCCTGTTTCAGACTACAGAAACACAGAGTCTTCTTGGTGAAGTCAAAGATCTTGTTTATTGGCTGCAGCCAGCAACAGGTATCCTAGAAGTACAACACGGTGTATATTCTCAGGAGACTGCTCCCTTTGCAAAGCTAACCTTCTCTTTTATACAAAATATTATGCTTTGGGCAAACATTCCTTATTTTACAGTTGACAATTCACATATTTTCACTACAAAGAAATAGCAGGGTTATGATGACAAGCCCATATTTCAGTTTGTCCAGCCCTCAATCAATTACCTGGCAAGGCTTAGTACTTTCATCAGATATCGACGGACCCCCAATATAAACAGGCACCTCCTCCTTGTAAAGCAAGTCATAAAGAAAGAAACAGGGACAGGTGTGTGTAAGATTAGGCATGGTTTGTGTGTGATGAAAGGTTTATGATGTGTTGTGCCTTGATACTAATCTCATTCGGCCACTGGGAAAGAAACTGGCCGAACAGGTTTGGCTTCAGGTAGTGGAGTCAGCTTGCCCAGGTCACAGAGGAGTCAGCAAAGATGTACGTGTCCTTCAGACTCGTTTTCAGCATTAGACATTGGCCTATGTGAGGGCAATCACAAAAATGGCTGTCGTTAAAATGGAACACGAGGGTTCAGGGCGGAAACTCTGATATTCGGGTGATTTCGTTACCCGAATATGAATACAATGCTTGTGCATACTATTCTAATCATTCACGGTCTGCTGATACCAAAGTCGTTGTGATACGACGACGTTTATAACACGGGTCCAGAATTTTCAGTACCGCAGACCCTCCTTTTGCCCTTACATAGGCAATAACCTATACTCACGCTAATCTGAGTCCAGGTCTATATTTATAAAGTTGTTGAGATGTTGCTGTAGCATCATCCTATTACTTAGCTCGTCCCTTGATACAGGTTTCCTTACACACAATGTAGCACAGAGGCCACATATTGCAGGAGCACACTGTACACACAGACAGGACAGGAAAAGAATGGCTAAGATCATCCCAATGACTACCAGAGTCTTCCATCCCCAGGTGTATATTGGCTCCCAGAACCACCCCATCAATGACCAATCTCCTTTATCCACGTGAATAGATTCGGAGATCTTATGCAGTTTGGAAATGGCCTGGTAGACTGTCGGAGCGTTATCTGGGATGAAAACACAGCAACTTGATTGGATCACTTTACATACCCCACCTCGGTCTGCAAGTATGACGTCTAATGCGACCCTGTTCTGAAGAGTCATAAGGCGATCCGACTGGAGCTCAGCAGTCAAATTACCAAGGGCACCGGCGGTTTCAACTACCGTGGATTCAACCACCTTTGTCAATTGCCTTATGTTCCTGCTGTTAACCATAGGGCCCCAAAACGGCAGAAAACCCTTTGCGAAATCTCCAAATTCTTGTCCTGTAGTGTCTTCTTTACTTATGACACCTCTAACTATCCTTGTCTTATGGTAATCTGCCGCGGCCGTGTAGGTGGGAGGTAACAGGAACGAAACAAAACATGTGCCTGAGAAGTCAGGAGGCAACCATGTATAGGCTCTATTATGGCAGATGAAATAGGTACCCTTAGCTGCTAAGAATGAAGGAGAAGTCTGAGACGCAAAAACATATGTTTCAGTGCAGATACTTTTCCCTAACTGAGCTCTGGGATTCTTGCCATTACCTTGCAGACATAGGTGACCCTGATGGGGTACAATCCAAATCGGGAAGGATCTCTTTGCTCGCTGGTTCCCACTCAGAGTAACTCCATATCCTGTTACGTTCCATCCAATATATGCTAGTGTCTCATCTCTCGGGATAGTCTCATAGGAAATATCTTCCCTAATCATATCTACTATACCCTTAGCTAGAGCACTATTCTTAGGATTATCTTTCACAGAATGTAGGGGGTTGGCTTCATACGCGTATATGAACACCGTTCTATATGTCCATACAGAACCATTATGGCTGAAAGGCAGGACCAGATAAGGGATACCTTTATCAGTAGTATGGGGCATAAGACCACACACCCAACAGTTAGTTGTGTTCACTACTAATTGGTGTTGGTGTAGAAGCTGAATGAATGAATTGTTGACAAATTCTAATCTTCTGGCAGACTCGTGTTCAGGCAGGGGGTGAAAAGAATGCGAGGAAGCAGTAGAAGGAGGTATGGGCTGAGTAATGGGTGCAAATGTCACTTGAAAAGAGAATAAAACATATCCTATTAAAAACGTCATTACACTAAGCAACATGAAAATACATAATATCAAAAATCGTTTCTTTGTCATTATTATACACATTCTGGCTTTAAAGTCCATCTGTCTGGCAGGTCTCTCATTCTTGAAAAACTCCATCCTCTCTAAATGCTGCTTGTGGTGGTAGGGTGTTCTATGTTAGGGAATGCTTCTGTCAGTCCAGGGCAACTCCCTTAGACCGACCAGAACTGTCGACCTAACGTCTTCAGCTGCACTCCAAAGACTTGGGCAACCACGACCCTACAGCTGAACCAGGATGGCGGTTCGAAAAGAAAAAAAACAAAAATAAGAAAGTTTCTCAGATGAGAGAGCCACACTTATAACGGCTTTTTCCAGGTACTGTCTGGTTCTGGAACAAGAGTTCAGGCTCTGTAGTGTTCAATCGAATTGACGGTGGCACAGCTTCTTGCAAATTATTGTCACTTTCTCGTTCAGAAATTGTTCCTTTTACACATGCATCGCTAAATGGCAAAAAACGAGGCACAGCAGTCTCAGTCTCAGAGTCAGCGATCCCCTCCTGGACCCACCGGTCGTACGGTAGAGGAAAAGGGACCTTCTTGCAGTGTACACCGTGGATCCAGTTCTTTTTCCCTTCCACTCGAAGAGCTGATCTTGTTGAGAGAAGGACAAGGTAGGGGCCGGTCCAACGGGGTTGGTCATTCTTTGTCCGCTGGAAGTTTTTGACCAGCACCCATGATCCAGGATCGATAAGATGTCCTGGAGCTTCAGAGACCTGAGGCAGAGTATCATGAACCTGTTGGTGTAGAACATGCAATTTAGCCGTCAATTCATACAAAAATCAAGCAGTACAGGGTGTTCGATCTCACTGAATTTTGTTGGTCTTGGCACTCCCCATATGTTGGCCGGTCGGCCAAACACAATTTCATAGGGACTAAGTCCCACTCACGAATGCACAGTCATTCTTGTTGATAGGAGTGCTAGAGGCAGAGCGTCAGGCCATTTAAGACCAGAGCTCGCTTGTATCTTTGCCAACTTCAGTTTTAGCATGCCATTATAGCACTCTACTAGTCCAGCTGATTGGGGGTGATTTGCAGCGTGGAATTTTTGCTGGATACCTAGCCCTTCACATACTTTTTTCATCACTCGACCCACAAATTCACTCCCATTATCACTCCAGACCATTCTCGGCATTCCAAACCTAGGGAAGAATTCTTTGGCAAGGGCTTTAGCTGTGGATAAGGCAGTGTTGTCTTTTAAGGGATATGCTTCTACCCATCTTGAAAAAGCACAAACAACAACGAGTACGTATTTCAGATTGTTGCACCTTTCCATGTGGATGAAATCTAGCTGCAAAACCTCGAATGGATACGTTGGAGGTGCAAAATGACCAGCTGGAGTTGGGGTTCCCCTACCAGGATTGTATTTCAGACACACCATGCAATTCTTGACCACATTCTCTGCACATTTAGGAATTCCAGCATTTTGCCATACTGGAGCCAACAACTTACAAATCCCTTTCACACTGATATGGGCCATTCCATGAGCCATTATCACCACTGCAAGCACATACGCATCGGGTAACAACCATTGCTGATGTTCTGACAAGTCAACCCAACAACCATTTTCATCCAATTTACCCATACTTTCTTTCCACACGCTCAACTCTTTCTCTGAAGCTTCAGCTTGAATAGACTTCACACCCTCTATCGTATCTTCACATATTCCAACGTCACCAACCCATCTTGCGGGGCCTGCAACATACATTCGATTCATCACATCTTTTGCTGTTTCTTTTGCGATTTCGTCAGCAAATGCATTGCCACGACCGACATCATCAGTAACCTTCTTGTGTGCACTGCATTTCACAATCGCAACTTGTAATGGCAAGGTCAGTGACTCAAGAAGCTCATTCACCAACTGACCATGCTGAATTTTAGCTCCATGCGAAGTCAGGAACCCACGTTCTTTCCACAATCGTCCAAAACTATGGGCCACACCAAACGCATACTGGCTGTCGGTATATATGGTCACTTTCATTCCTTTCGATAACACACACGCTCTCGTAAGTGCAATCAGCTCTGCTGCTTGAGCTGAATTATGTGGTATACGTGCAGCTTCAACAATCGTATGCAAAGTTGTGACAGCATATGCTGCAGTCGTATCACCATTCGGAAGCTTGAAGCATGAACCATCCACCCATAAGGTACCATCACACTCTACAAGAGGAGTATCTTTAAGATCTACTCTCCCTTTCGTTTCTTCTTCTGTCCTAAGAAAACAATCATGTTGTTCAACATCATCTGTCTCTACTGAAATTGGCAATAACGTGGCTGGATTCAACGTATTGCACCTCTTTATGTGCACATGACTCGCTAACAGTGTCAACTCGTAACCTGACAATCGAGCACTAGTTAAATGCTGTGTCTTGGTCCTGTTTAACAACGTGTCCACTGCATGTGGAACCATCACAATCAACATATTATTCATCACTAACCCAGCAGACTGTCGAATAGAAACAGCTGCTGCCGCTGTGGCTCTCAAGCAACTCGGCAATGCTTTAGCTACCGGATCCAAAGTCGACGAAAAATATGCGCATGGGCGCTGCTTGTCTCCAAAAGACTGTGTCTGCACTGACAATGCACAACCCTCTTTCTCATGAACATACAGGGGGTCATTCCGACCCCGGCGGTCCGGGGATGCGGGAGCACCGCCAACAGGCTGACGGTGCCCCGCAGGGCATTCTGACCGCGGCGGTTTGGCCGCGGTCAGACCAGGAAAACAGACGGTCTCCCGCCGGTTTTCCGCTGCCCTGGGAATCCCCCATGGCGGCGCAGTTTGCTGCGCCGCCATGGGGGATTCCGACCCCCTCACCGCCATCCTGTTCCTGGCGGCTCCGGCTGCCAGGAACAGGATGGCGGTGAGGGGTGTCGTGGGGCCCCTGGGGGCCCCTTAAGTGCCCATGCCAATGGCATGGGCACTGCAGGGGCCCCGTAAGAGGGCCCCACTTTGTATTTCAGTGTCTGCTTTGCAGACACTGAAATACGCGACGGGTGCCACTGCACCCGTCGCACATACCCACTCCGCCGGCTCCATTCGGAGACGGCTTCCTCGTGGGGAGGGGTTTCCCGCTGGGCTGGCGGGCGGCCTTCTGGCGGTCGCCCGCCAGGCCAGAGGGAAAGACAGAATGGCCTCCGCGGTCTTTGGACCGCGGAGCCGCCATATGGCGGCTCCCTCCAGGCGGGCGGCTCCCGCCGCCCGCGGGGGTCAGAATGACCCCCACAGTGTAAAGGGCTTACTGTAGTCGGGGTACCCAACACAGGAGCTGAACACAATGCATTACGCAATTCGGAAAAACTTTTCTGACAATCTTCAGACCATGGAACGGGGTTTGGTGTATCTTTATAGGTCAATGCTACCAAAGGTTTGGCCAGCAAAGAAAAATTCGGTATCCATTGTCTGCAGTATGATGTAATGCCCAAGAAAGCACGTACTTCTCTCTGTGTCCTTGGCACACTCAATTTTGCAATTGCCTGAATTCTTTCTGAGGTCAGTTTCCTTCCCTCCTTCGATAAGAGATTACCTAAGTAGGTCACTTCTTGTCGACAATATTGCAGTTTTGAAAGGGACACTTTGTGATGTAAATCAGACAAATGACGCAACAACGACAAGGTGGCTTCTTTACAAATCTCTTCAGTATCTGTAGCGACTAGCAAATCATCAATGTACTGAATAAGGGTAGCGCCGTCAGGTAAAACAATTGCATCCAGCTGTGCTTTTAAAGCCTGACTATATATTGATGGACTTTCACAGTAGCCTTGTGGAGCGCGTTTAAAGCGGAAACTTCGGCCTCCTAAACTGAAGCCAAAAATATCCCTGCTCTCCTCTGCAATCGGGATGCTGAAGAAAGCATTCTTTAAGTCAATCACCGAGAACCAGGTGGCGGAAGCTGGAATCATAGTTAATAGGGCAGTGATATCAGGAACAACTGGAAACTGTGGCACAACTATTTTATTTACCTCTCTAAGATCAATCACGAGCCTGTAAACAGGTGGCTTAGAGGGGTCAGTACGTTTCAAAACAGGCAAAACAGGACTATTACAAACGTTGCCTCTTGTCTCTTCAATTACATCTTTTTCAATTAAATCATAAATGATCGCTAGCAACACCTTTTCACCTTCACTAGAGATCTTGTATTGTTGAATGCGTGGTAATTTAACATTAGCTTTCAATGTCACAACATAAGGCGGTATTTCCAACAGACCCACGTCATTAGGACCAGTAGCCCAAATGGTATCAGGAAGAAACAACAATTCGGTCGGAAGTTTATCCTTCAACAAATACATTGGAGAGACCAATTTCCTACCAAGTGTAAGTTGTACTCCCGAAGGAGAACAATATAATGTTGCATACAATCTTTTCAACAAATCCAATCCTAACAAGTTTTCACCACAACCTGTCATCAGAATAAGGGGTGCTTCCAATTCACAAGGTCCAACAGAAAGGGACATAGGACTAGAAATCGGGTTTCTAACCGGGGCGCCAGAAAAACCTACTGAAACATTCATCTCGCCAGACAAAGGTGCGCCAGGGAGTTTTGAGTGCATAATAGAACTCTTTGTAGCACCAGTATCCAACAGAAAAGGCTCTGACACACCTGAGGTAATCACCTTAACATAAGGTCCATTCTGATCCACTGGAACTAAAAAAAATCCCTCTCTTCGTCTATGGCTGTCCTAGCAATTATTACCTTCCAAGTTCTCATCTTCTGCATAGTAGTCGTCAGCATAGTACTGAGCTGTCCTACCAGACGCGTTATGTTGCTGGTCAAAACTATTCATTGAGTTTTGAGACGCAAAGGAACGCGTGTTCTGGGGGAAACTTCCACGTCCTCTACCTCTAGGAGCTTGTTGAACACCTCGACCTCTTGTGCCAGAAGCACCATTCGTACGCTGTAACAAAATAGGACAACTATACTTGAAATGACCCTCTTCTTTACAATATGAACACTGATTGGGACCTACAGGAACACGTGGTTGAGAAAACTCGAACCTTTGCGAGTTTCTCTGGAACTGTTGAGGTTGCTGATAGTTACTCTGACCACCACGTGGCGGATACGCCTGTTGTAAAAGAAACTTCGTCTTTAATTCTTTAGTTTTCTTGTCTGCTCTATCCTTCTCATCTTTATCCCTATTTTCGTAGTACTGTGCAGTAGCCAATATTTGTGCTGAAGAGGAAACGGCCCAAGAACTCTCTGAATCCTTCAATTTCTTACACAGCTCGGCAAGCAAATTGTGCACAAACTTGTCAACGCACAACCGTTGACCACCTTCTGTACTCATATCTTGACCACTGTGGTCGATAAACGTTTCCTCAAACCTGGTGAAGAAATCAGACACTGTGGTGGTCATTCCGACCTAGGCGGGCGGCGGTTGCCGCCCGCCCGCCGGAATCCGCCTGAATAGCGCCCCGCGGTCAATTGACCGCGAGGGGTATTCTGACTTTCCCGCTGGGCCGGCGGGCGATCTGATTCAGATCGCCCGCCGGCCCAGCGGGAAAGCGCCTTCCACAAGGAAGCCGGCTCGGAATCGAGCCGGCGGAGTGGAAGGCGTGCGACGGGTGCAGCAGCACCCGTCGCGCTTTTCAGTGTCTGCATCGCAGACACTGAAAAGCCTAGTTGGGCCCTGTTAGGGGGCCCCTGCCGTGCCCATGCCATGGGCATGGGCACAGCAGGGGCCCCCAGGGGCCCCGCGACCCCCCCTACCGCCATCCTGTTCATGGCGGCTTTCCCGCCATGAACAGGATGGCGGTAGGGGGGGTCAGAATCCCCTCGGCGGCGCAGCGAGCTGCGCCGCCTTGGAGGATTCTAAGGGTCAGTGGAAAACCGGCGGGAGACCGCCGGTTTTCCCGTTCTGACCGCGGCCAAAGCGCCGCGGTCAGAATGACCAAGGGAGCACCGCCGGCCTGTCGGCGGTGCTCCCGCCCCCGTTGGCCCTGGCGGTAGGGAACCGCCAGGGTCAGAATGAGGGCCAGTTTCATCTTTCTTCTGCTTACACGCAGACAATTTATCCTAATTCACACGCATCGCAGGCATTAAAGTCTTCATGTAAGTAATGATCCTAGCAGGCAGTTCTGCTACCAAAGGCTCAGGCTTGGCACCACCAACTTGTCTATCATTTGCAGCACTAATATTAGCCCATGAGTTACCTAACTCTTGTGCATGATCTGTATGGCGAATCAATCCCCACAAAGGCTGTGGAACAACATTCCAAATAACATGTCTATGTCGGCTAAATTCATAATGCATGAGTCTGCAGTCTGTGATAATTCCTTATAATACCCTGCAGGGTTTTTACGGGGATCAGGCAAAGTCTGCTTAAGGGCTAAAACTTCAGCTCGCTTCCACAGAACATGTACCCAAACACGCTGAAAATGAGCTGGGACAGCATCAATGTGATAAGCATCATCAGCCTTGACAGCGACCTTCCATACCGGAGGGACTTCTCTCATTGGGTACTGTTGCACCTTTTTTTTAACAGAAGAGTGATGCTGGAACAATGACTGAGAAGGATCCTTATTCCTAAAGGACAACAACGTCGCAACTGCTGTCTCAACATCGGGACCCACAATCGTGCCCTTTGCAAACTCAAACCGTACACGGCACAAATCAGGCGGATTTGTTTCCAAATCATTATCTTCCAATTCCTCACAAAGGAAAGCACACATTTTCTCAAAAACGTATCTTTGTTTTGGTGCTCCCCATTGACGGAAGACATCCATAACAGACTCTACATCGTATATTAAAGGGTAAACAACCCATTTACGTGCCATACAGTCCAACATTTCTCTCTCTTGAGAATTAGGCAGTTGACTACGCGACTGCTTAAGCTCCGAATCTGGGGTCACACCAGACGACCCAAAGAGAGGAAATATAAGGCTGGCAACAGTATCTGTCATTCTCTGTCGGACAGAAGGAGAAGTTGATGAAAGAACAGGAGGAAAAACAGAGGGAGGCAAGGCAGACGCAGAAGCAGACGCAGAGGCAGTATCAGGAAGAACACCAGAAGAGGCAGTCGATGTAGTACATAAAGTCGTAGGAGGTACAGATGGAGCAGGTAGCGAAGTCGGCGGCCCCTGAAGGGGCTGCGCCATAGTAGTAGGAGCCAACTGAAAAGGAGCTGGCGGCTGTGGAAGAAACTGAGGCACAATAACTGGAGGTTGCACAGCTAAAGGTTGCGTAGGTGCTGTAGCATTCTGCGCATAAGGGGGTGGCAAACTCAACAAGTGTGACATTAAAGGATCTTTCTCAAGTTCTTTTGCTGCATCTTGCTGAAGAAGCGGAAGAACTGGATAACATTTATCGGTCACCAATTTACGTTGCCTGTGCAACTGCTCATTCATCTGTTCTTCTTCATCATCTTTAAACTGCATGGCAGCTTGCATTATCGAGATACCCTCTTCCCTCTTATTTCTCTTTGCTAATTTAATTTCCTTCTGTTTGGCTTCCTTACGCCATAGGCGGAAAGAGTCAAACATCGCCGGCCGGGCTTTCTTCTTGAAAAGTTTAACCTCCAGATTATTCAGAATCTCTGTGTCAAAACTACCATATTGGGGCCATTTTAAAACACCATCTTTCCTGGTGTATCGGATCCATACTTCATTATATGTGAGGGGGCCTATGCCATGTTTCACTTATAGTTCATAGGTTGGAGTTCCAATCGGAGGAACCGGACACGAGTCCTCCAATCGGGAATCCCTATTATAACCAAGACAAAACAAATTTCCATATCTGCTAAGACCAGGCATCTTCGCTCTCTAGTCTAGCTTCAAACTTCAAAGGATTATCGAATACGATAGTCTCGTGAATACACGAATCCCTCGGCTTTGGTACTTGCAAGTTCCAAATCAAAGATCCCAAGGGGATACCAAACTAAGAACCAAACTAAGGACTGGGAGACGCTCCACTTATACTTAACTGAGGTATCGATGACATCACCAGAAGACTCGTTTATCGTTTCGCTCTACCAAATTATCAAGGGTCCAAAACAGGGCGATAGTCAGGGCAGCAGTCCTTCGTAGCCGTCGGGAAGCGGGGAACCTCGCAGCAAAGACTTTCGGACCACGTCGACATACAGGGGTCGATGAAGTGGCGGCCTTCCTCCAGAATTTTCACACGAAGCTCATCACGAACCTCTGGCTTGGACTGGTACCGCTGAAATCGCCCCACGTTGGGTGCCAACTGAAGTACTGGGTTTTTCAGAACCCAGTGGTGCCAGGGAACAAACCCTAAGACTTCGAGTCCTTCCTGTTTCAGACTACAGAAACACAGAGGCCCTCATCCTGACCTTGGCGGGCGGCGGAGGCCGCCCGCCAAAGTCCCGCCGTCAGGTTACCGTTCCGCGGTCGAAAGACCGCGGCGGTAATTCTGACATTCCCGCTGGGCTGGCGGGCAGCCGCCTTCAGGCCACCCGCCAGCCCAGCGGGAAAGAGGCTTCCACGATGAAGCCGGCTCGGAATCGAGCCGGCGGAGTGGAAGCTGTGCGACGGGTGCAGTTGCACCCGTCGCGTATTTCACTGTCTGCGCAGCAGACAGTGAAATACATTTAGGGGCCCTCTTACGGGGGCCCCTGCAGTGCCCATGCCAGTGGCATGGGCACTGCAGGGGCCCCCAGGGGCCCCGCGACCCTCCCTACCGCCATCCGGTTCCCGGCGGGCGGACCGCCGGGAACTGGATGGCGGTAGGGGGGGTCGGAATCCCCTCGGCGGCGCAGCAAGCTGCGCCGCCTTGGAGGATTCCAAGGGGCAGCGGAAAACCGGCGGGAGACCGCCGGTTTTCCTGCACTGACCGCGGCCAAAGCGCCGCGGTCAGAATGCCCTGCGGGGCACCGCCGGTCTGTCGGCGGTGCTCCCGCCGACCCTGGCCCCGGCGGTCTACGACCGCCGGGGTTAGAATCACCCCCAGAGTCTTATTGGTGAAGTCAAAGATATTGTTGATTGGCTGCAGCCAGCAACAGGTATCCTAGAAGTACAACACGGTGTATATTCTCAGGAGATTGCTCCCTTTGCAAAGCTAACCTTCTCTTTTATACAAAATATTATGCTTTGGGCAAACATTCCTTATTTTACAGTTGACAAATCACATATTTTCACTACAAAGAAATAGCAGGGTTATGATGACAAGCCCATATTTCAGTTTGTCCAGCCCTCAATCAATTACCCGGCAAGGCTTAGTACTTTCATCAGATATCGACGGACCCCCAATATAAACGGGCACCTCCTCCTTGTAAAGCGAGTCATAAAGAAAGAAACAGGGACAGGTGTGTGTAAGATTAGGCATGGTATGTGTGTGATGAAAGGTTTATGATGTGTTGTGCCTTGATACTAATCTCATTCGGCCACTGGGAAAGAAACTGGCCGAACAGGTTTGGCTCCAGGCAGTGGAGTCAGCTTGCCCAGGTCACAGAGGAGTCAGCAAAGATGTACGTGTCCTTCAGACTCGTTTTCAGCATTAGACATTGGCCTATGTGAGGGCAATCACAAAAATGGCTGTTGTTAAAATGGAACACGAGGGTTCAGGACGGAAACTCTGATATTCGGGTGATTTCGTTACCCGAATATGAATACAATGCTTGTGCATACTATTCTAATCATTCCCGGTCTGCTGATACCAAAGTCGTTGTGATACGATGACGTTTATAACACGGGTCCAGAATTTTCAGTACCACACAAACAAAGTGTTTGTTGAGACAAAGGGGCACCATAGGCCACCCACTGATCCCCGAAGTTGCAAAACTTTGAAGCGAGACTCCAGACAAAATAGAGCCGTAGTGTGAGCTATGCAGAGAGAAATACATTTGTACAGAAGACAGGAGGAAGTAGCAAAGAGAAAAACCCACTAGCAATTGCTTAACAAAACAACACAAGCATTTGCAATGCAACGGGTCTCACATTTGCTCGAGATAGAGCTATTAGCGTTGTAAACTCCTAACCAGACTTTTCTTGCCACACAAATTACAAGAAAAAAAACACAGCGCGATCACACTATGTAAAATGTGCTGCGTGGAAAAAAAAAAGATAGAGTAGTCCAGAAACCATGCTGAAAACATCGAGCCTCTAATGGTTTCAGTAGTTTACCGGTGCTGTGTAGGTGGGCTAAACACTGGGAAAGGTATGACGTATGCATGCCTTTCACAAATGAAAGCAAGTAGATTTTAAAAGGCAAGCCCATGAGCCAATGAAAGTGACTAACATGACATGGGCGTGGTTAGAAGCCCAACGAGAGATTACAGCATGGGACGGAGCACTTTGCACTTGCCCATAAAAAGGGATAGATTAAACAAGCCCAACAGCACTATAAACAGAGTGAAACCAAGATGGCCGCACCCTGGAAAACCACATGGTGCCATTTGCGTGCAATTTCCAATGCAGGTACGTACTTCGCCTTGCGTTTGATGTCAAATGCAATGCAAGCAGGTGCCACAGAAAACTCCACCCGCTCGTGGGACTCTACATAGCGCAGAGGAGTTTTTTTACATTGCCACGTAGTTCCGCATAGCTCGACTCGCCACATTCAGTGACAGACATTTCCTTTTACAGTAAGTTTTGTGGGGTTACAACCATATGGAAGGGGAGGTACAAAAGGATTGTGGCTGGTTGGGCAAAGGAAGGTGGTGCACGTTCAGACATACGAAGACCGATTTTCGGTACGTTACTGGGTGATATCATTGTCAAACTGGAAGGGATCTGTGCTTCTCCTTGGGAAGTGTCTTTTTCATTGTGTATGGTTTGGATGTTTCAGGGGCATTTCTTGTTCCTGAAATGCTGGGAATGAAGGGCAGGGAAGGTTTACTTTTCTCCAATGTCATGGTGTGTGATGAAGGAATAAAGATATGGTTGGTGCAGTCCAAAACTGATCTTTTGGGCAGAGGTTATGAAGTTCTTTTGAAGTAGAATTCTCCACCAGTTAATCCTTTGGTGTGTTGATTCTTTTATTGTCATTTTCTCAGTAAAGATGAATGTCAGGATTTTTATTCATGAAGATGTGTCTAAACTAACCTTTTTTCAGGTATTGCCCATATTGAGTTTGGCGCTAAGTAAGTTGTGCATTTCTCTAATAAAGTATGGCACCCATTTCTTTCGGATCACAGCAGAAAAAATGAGAGGTCTTTAAGAGGATTGTACAATGAACATTGGCTCTCAGTGTGATAAGTGTTATGTGTGTTCAGGCTTGATGGAGGATTTCATTAGGCAGGAGCTCTCATGGTTGCTATGCCTTTCTATCATTTGGATGTTTTTATTGTTGTGTTTTCTTATTTTCAGGTTGTGTTGCAGGGCCCTGCAGTGGTGTTTCTACAGTGTGGATAGAGCAGGTGGAGTTGAGGCATTATGGATGGCAACTGGGGTTAGATGGAACTTGAGTTGTGGTTTGGTAGTGGGCAAGAAGTGGGATGAGGTTGGTTGGGCTACTGTCTATGAAATTGTCAACAGGTTTTTTCCTGATTTATTAGTCGTGCATCTTGGGGAGAATGATCTTGTGGTGTTATCAGGGATTGGTTTGTTGAAAGCTATGAAGATAGATTTAGTGAGGATTAAAGAGCAGTGGGCTGGTACTCATATCCTGTAGATGGAGTTAGTGCCCAAGTGATTTTGGTGAGGTGTAAGGAATCAAGGGGCTGTGGAAAAGCAGAGGAAGAAAAAAAAACAGGTGAATGAAAGGCTTTTGTATGTTGTTGGGTATCTCTGTTTTGAAGCTTATAGAACTTATGCAGGATGATGTTTTACTTTTTAGGTAGGATGGAGTACATTTGTGCTAATTGGGAAATAAATTTTACCTAATGGAGTTGGGCCTCAAAATTGCTGACCTTATGGGTGAGAGGCTGTGGGATTGAGTTTAAGGGCAGAACACTCACAGTTCTTTTGGTGGGGCAAGAAAACACCTGCTGGTTTTCCAGGTTGTCAGGCTAAAAGGCATTTGTTCACTGGAGGGGCTCTGAAAGGCAGAGCAATGAGAGGTCAGGGGCATTGATGAAGGACCAAAGGGATGAAGGGCAAGGCTAACAATGGAAGGTTGAGAGCAGGGCAGAGTGGTACAGGATTTTTGGTACAAGGCTCGGGTGGGAGGGTCATCTTTGGAGGGCATGATTTCTTAGAGGGATGGGCTGGGTGTTAGGTTGGTTTCAATGTATTAGTGAGATTGGTTCGTTTTATAAGGCAGTTGCCAAGGTTTAACAATAAATTTGCCAGACTTGCTCTATTAAAGTGGTCTTTTACCCCTGAACGATATCTGAGTTTGTGCGGCGTCTCGCCTGATGAAATTCATGCATTGGGCTTGCCCGGCTTAGTGGAGCCCACATCAAGGCCCATAATAGATAGAAACTAGCTACATTGTAGCCACAAGCAACTGTTGATGCTTATTGTGGATAAGCACCCACTTCTGATAGAACTTCACACTTATTGTTTGCTGGGTTCTGTTAACTACGTTTGTGAGCATATCTCTCTTCTACGAGGCACACAACATAGGAAGGACTAAGACAGTTAAAGTGTGTATTTTTAATATAATTTGACAATGTTGGACAATGGTAATGAAGACAGTAGATATGTATTTATTGAAAAAATTTATAAAATCATTTAAAAATGAAGGGACATAAGTTTGACGCAAAATTCTAAGGAACATGTGCGCTGATAGAGATCTGCAGAGGGCTGGGTGGGGCTGAATTTTGAAACCCCATAGTAATTTCACCCTGACTGTACCAAATGCATTAATAGCCATGGGATGTATTTTACAGCACCCTGAAACCATTTATAAAAGCGCAGTATATAATGAACAGTTGAGTTGATTTGCTTTCTGGATTCTGCACTCAGGTTTTCTTTGCAGCTTCCAGGAGGTCCTATACATGCTGGCACTATGTATATTTCTTTACATTTCATTCCATAGGGTATAAACACCTATGGCACCTTTCAAATCACAGTCAGTGCTAAATTATGGTAGTTTGAATATAGTTCTCATCACAGTAGCATTCCACTGAAGAACACACAATGGTAGTGCCAAAGGATCTATATTTAACCCTTTCGCTGCTGGGCTTCCCCCTCTCACCCTTCCCCCACGGCAGAGCCCTTTTTAGCTATTTAAGGTATTTTGCACGTAGGGCTCCATAATGTTTTGTCCACGTAAGCTATCCACAACAATTTTGTGTCATTTTTGTCCAATTCCCTGGGGAAGTCTAAAATCTACAAACAAAACAGGGTTTGTAGATTACCCTGGAGAGGATCAAGAAAAAAGGCAAAACATAGCAACATTTTGAAGTTTTCTAAAAATATAATAGGGAACATCTGCTCCAAATAACAATGTCTGTTTTTTCCTTAAAAATGTCACCCACAAATGGTTTACTGTACTGAAGTCACCATCTTCCCAGTTTTCAGAAACAAGCAGAACTGAATTAAAAATCCAAATTTTGTACAACAGTTTTGACATTTTTCTATAAGGTAGCCTATTTTCTTTATTTGTCGTGCTTTCTACTTACTTTGAGTTTGTGGTGGAACCAGTATGAAACACATTGATGATTCTAAAAAGATATACATTTCTGAAAACTGCGAAAATTCTGAATTCAACAAGGAGTCATATGTGTCAATCCCTCAATGTTTTCCCAAAAACAGCTGTTGAAATAAAGAAATATTAAAAATTAGTAGGAAAAAACAGGCATTTGTAATAACATTTCAATCTGTGACTTTTGGTCACAATGGCAAATTGACAAAATCAATGCACCATTACATCCTCTAGAACCTAATGGCTGTGGGTATATATAGAGTTTGTAGGTTCTCTGAAAACTCAAGGTTCCCGGAACAAACAACTCAGCTGCACCATAAAATGGGTTTTCATTGAGTACTAAGTGGCAGATTTGAGGAAAGTGGCGCTGCATCCAGGGCAGCGCCGCGTTGCTCGCACCCGTTAGTGTCCCCCTACCACCACCATGTGTGCACCATATCTAAAAAACAGCACACCATAGCGCAGGGTAGGGGGCAAAGGCGTCAACATTTTTTGTGTTATTGATGTACTGTTCAGGGTTATCGCCAACATTTTGGAGCTACCCCTGAACCGTACATAGGGGCCAATTGTAAACAATGGTGTGCCTTCTTTCAACGCCTGCTCCGAACAGGCATTAAAAGTGCCAGAAAAATGATGCAAAGAAATCACTTAGATTTCTTTGCACCATTGTTTCAGCCTCTTAGCAGGAAAAGGCCCCCTTTGCATACATGATGCATGGCGCATGCATAATGTAGGGCAAAATAATACAAAGTGGTGCAATGAATGCAATGCGCCACTTTGTAAATATGGCGTGGTGAAAAGGCCACCTTAGCATCAAAAAAATTGATGCTAAGGCATAGCTTAAGTGGTACTAAGCTCTCTCAAATCAGGGCCTAAGTTAGCCCAATTCTTACAGCAAAATAGCACAAGATACAGAGTTTAGTAGCAGTGGTTATTTCAAAATTTCTGAATTTTTGGGTACCTGCACTAGTGAATGATTTGGATGGTGCTTGTGCGCGGAATTATGGCGCTACACTGTTCAGAGGCAGAAAAATTGCCTCTAAGCAGTGTAGTGCCATTTTCTGGCGCACAACCCCCATGGACATGGCTCCTGTCTTGGTAAAGACAGGAAGTACAAGAACCAAAAATTGAGCTACTTAATCAATACTACACACTGACAAGATAATATATAGAACAAAAAGATTTAATGAATTCCAACAAGATATTTATTCAATGTGTATGTACATAAAAACAAACCAATACATCACCAATTTATAAATATACAAATCCTGCGCAAAAAGATTAACAATATACAAATCTAAATATATTCATAAATATTGACAAATACAATACACAAAACACAAAAACAATACCACAAATATATTAACATACAACAATTACTCACAAAGACAATGTGCCACACAAGACAAGACAATATAATTATAATACCACAATGGTTAACATATATACACACAAAACATTAAATCTTGCAAATAAACCCAAATACAATTTAATATAAACATTTCATCTTTCAACTATAACTATAACACAATTCCATGTAATACAACCTAATATATAAATAAAAAATTGTCGCTTAGTCTTGTCTTGTAGTAACCTGGAATAGATCTTCCATACTATAAAATAATTCTACCAGGATAAAGCAATAAATCTTCACATATGCAATAGTAGGAACCAAGCCTACACACGTTTCGGTGGTAATCCTCTGAATAAGGAGGCTGCCTTCATAAGGGCAGTTCCACTAGCACTTGATAATACAAAATACCGCAGGTTCCAACGGTTTTGTTAACCTTTCAAACAGCAGATGGCCTGCAACAAAAAAAAAAGTAAAGACAGGAGCCATGCCCACCACCCCAGTGGCCATGCTCAGGGGACGAATGTCCCCTGGGCATGGCCATTGGAGCCAACGCAGTGTAGAATGCCCTAAGTGGTGTTGGAGAAAAAAATATATATATACTTTCCAGGACTTACTTGGGATGGGTCCCGCATCCTTAGGTGTCCTCCTGGTTTGGGTGGGGGTGGGTGGGGGGTTCCCTGGGTCCAGGGAAGGGCACCTGTAGGCAATTTCTATGGTCTCTGACCATGGAAATATGCCTACATGTCCACTTACACCTGCCCATACCCAGCTGTTAAATGATGGCGCTAAGCAAGCAGTGCCATTATTTAAGGCCCTCATCCCTCCATGCTTGGCCATATCGTCCTTTCTGGATGGGAACGCCTACCTTGCATCTCATTGACGCAAGGTAGGTTTTCCCATCCAGAAAACGATGTTAACTCCATAACTTTGGTGCTAGACGTGTCTAGCTCCAAAGTATAAATATGGAGTTAGGTTTGCGCTGAATTAGCATTAAAAAATTACGCTAATTCAGTGCAAACAGAGTATAAGTATGGGCCCTAGTGTCTGTGACAGGAAAAGGCCTAAAACGCGACATGAATGCAGCACATTTTCCCACCCAAAACTGACCATCTTTTTCCAATGTGGGTAGCTCTAGATTTTGGACCCTAGCTCAGCTGGCACCTAGGGAAAACTAGCCAACCTGTATATTTTTTAAAACTAGACACCTAGGGGTGTCAAGGGTGGGCTGACTTGCATGGCTCTTGCCATGTTTTTTTCACCCAGAGTCCCCTTAAAACCTCAAATTTTGACTGAAAAAACACATTTTCTTCACATTTCTGAGATGGAAAGTTCTGAAATCTGCTGGGACTCACAAACTTCCTCCCACTCAGCACTCCCCAAAATCTCCCAGTAAAATATGGTACCTCACTTGTGTGGGCAGACCTGGGGCCAGATGTAGCAAAGGTTTTTACCCATTCTGTGTCTATGGGAAAAAGTGTTCGTACATATGGCCCCTAGTGCCCAAAACTGGAAATGGCCAAAAACGCAACATGGACGCAGTGCATTTTTCCACTGAAAACGGACACTCTTTTTCCGTTGTGGGTAGCTCTAGATTTTGAACAATAGCTCAGGCGGCACGTAGGGAGAACCTACCCAACCTGTGCATGTTTTAAAACTAGAGCTTTCCAGGATGGGCTGACTTACACGTCTCTCACCACGTTTTTTTACCCAGAATCCCTTGCAAACCTCAAACTTTGACTAAAAAAACAAATTTTCCTCACATTTCTGTGTCATGGAAAGTTCTGGAATCTGTAGGGAGCCACAAACTTCCTTCTACCAAGCACTTCCAAAAATCTCCCAATAAAAATGGTACCTCACTTGTGTGGGTTGACTTAGTGCCCGCAGCAGGAAATAGCCCAAAGCACAACATGGACGCAGTAAATTTTTCCACTGAAAACTGAGCCTGTTTTTCCAACGTGGGTAGGTCTAGATTCTGAACAATAACTCTGTCGGCACCTAGGAAAAAACTAGCCAACCTGTGCATTTTTTAAAACTAGACACCTTGAGATATCCAGGATAGGCTGACTTGCATGTCTCTCACCACATTTTATTACCCATAATCCCTTGCAAAACTCAAATTTTGACTAAAAAACACATTTTCTTCGTATTTCTGTGATGGAAAGTTCTGGAATCTGTGGGAGCCACAAATTTCCTTCCACCCAGCACTTCCCAAAGTCTCCCAATACAAATGGTACCTCACTTGTGTGGGTAGACCAAAAATCCCACTGCAGGAAATTACCCACAGAGGAACATGGATGCAGTGCATTTTTCCACCAAACATGGACCATCTTTTTCCAGTGTGGGTAGGTCTAGATTTGGGCCCCTAACTCATCGGGCACCTAGGACAATCTAGCCAACCTGTACATTTTTAAAAACTAGACACCTAGGGGTTTTAAGGATGGGCTAACTTGTGAGCACCTCCACCACATTTTACTCCCAGAATCCCTTGCAAACCTCAAACTGTTGAAAAAAACACATTTTCCTTGCATTTCTGTATGGGAAAGTTGTGGAATCACAAGGTCAGCACAAATTTCCTACCACCCAGAGTTCCTCCAGGTCTCCCAATAAAAACACTGCCTCACTTATATGGGTGGGCCAAGTGGCCGTGACACGGAAGGGCCCAAAAACTATTGTGGCAATAATGATAACTATAGTAGGTATACTAATATGTCATGGGGTCTATACCCATGTAGGGGAAAACTATCCAACCAAGAAATTTTTTTAAACTAGACACCCTGAGGAGTCCAGGGAGGTATGAGTTGCATGGATTCCCTAACGTTTTCTTACTGAGAACACCCTGCAAAGGTGAACCATTGAATAGAAACCCATATTTTCTATGCATTTCTATGACATAAACTACAGGAATGTTCAGGGATCCACAAAATGTCTATTTTAGAAATGGGGCCTTTGGTTGGCAGTCAGGTTACCCTCTGTCCAAGCAATGTCCCTCACTCTAGTCAGGGATAATCACCCTCAGTCAACCCGTGCTCACCCCCTTGGTAGCTTGGCACGAGCAGGCAGGCTTTACTTCAGAAGCAATGTGTAAAGTATTTGTTCCAACACACACAGTAACCCAGTGAACCCACCATAAAAGGGCACAAAACAGGTTTAGAACAATAGGTAATATTTATCTAAACTAAACAAGATCAAAATTATAACAATCCGACATACACAAGTCAAGTTATGAATTTTAAAAAGAATAAGAGACTTAGGCCCTCATTCTGACCCTGGCGGTCTTTGACCGCCAGGGCGGAGGACCGCGGGAGCACCGCCGACAAGCCGGCGGTGCTTCAATGGGGATTCCGACCGCGGCGGTAAAGCCGCGGTCGGACCGGCACCACTGGCGGGGTCCCGCCAGTGTACCGCGGCCCCATTGAATCCTCCGCGGCGGCGCAGCTTGCTGCACCGCCGCGGGGATTCTGACCCCCCCTACCGCCATCCAGATCCCGGCGGTCGGACCGCCGAGATCCGGATGGCGGTAGGGGGGGTCGCGGGGCCCCTGGGGGCCCCTGCAGTGCCCATGCCACTGGCATGGGCATTGCAGGGGCCCCCGTAAGAGGGCCCCTAAATGTATTTCACTGTCTGCTGCGCAGACAGTGAAATACGCGACGGGTGCAACTGCACCCGTCGCACAGCTTCCACTCCGCCGGCTCGATTCCGAGCCGGCTTCATCGTGGAAGCCTCTTTCCCGCTGGGCTGGCTGGCGGTCTGAAGGAGACCGCCCGCCAGCCCAGCGGGAAAGTCAGAATTACCGCCGCGGTCTTTCGACCGCGGAACGGTAACCTGACGGCGGGACTTTGGCGGGCGGCCTCCGCCGCCCGCCAAGGTCAGAATGAGGGCCTTATTCCTTAGAAAACAATGAGAACGCTGTTATTGCACAAAAGTACCTGAGTAATGTAAAAATAAAACCCCACCGGCAAGGGTGCATCAAAAAAGGCCAAGAATGCATTGATTTCTCACTCGCAAGTGAGACTGTGCGTCGTTCCTCCTCCAATCCGGTCGTTGTGCGTTGTTTCTTCTCTCCTGCAAGAGGCTGATGCGTCGATCGCAGACGGGCACCTTGGGTCCGGGCAGGCTTTGAGCCGATTTTCCGTGTCCAGCAATGTTGTGTTGAAATCCGGTCGCACGGTGTCAAGAAACCACGCTGCGTGGGGACTTGATTTGTTAACAGCAGCTGCTGCAGGTTTTGTGTGTCATTTCTCCATCTATGTTGCATTGATCTCCCAGCTGCGATGCAGGTGGAGCATTGATTTTAGCCACGAGGCCGGCGGTGCGTTGTTTAGCAGCTGCGAAGTGGGTGGTGTGCCAAAAGTTTCCCCGCACGGCGGTCTTTTTGTGGATTTCTGTCCTTTTCTACCAGTTTCAACTTTCAAGGGCCCAGAGACAGGTTAGGGCACCACTTGGTAGGCAGGATTCTCAGCAGAAAGCCCAGGTTCTGGCAGAGAGAAGTCTTGAATGCCACCGAGACTTCAACAACAGGAGGCAAGCTCAGTTCAAGCCCTTGGAGATTCTTCACCAGTGGGATGTCACACAAAAGATAGTCTTTGTCCTCTCTCAGGTAGAAGCAGCTACTGCAGGCCAACCCAGCAAAGCACAGTGACAGGTAAAGGGGCAGTACTCCTCCTCCAGATTCTCCAGCTCTTCTCCTTGGCAGAGGTTCCTCTTGGTTCCAGAAGTAATCTGATTTTCAGGGGTTTTGTGTGCTCTTCTTGTAACCATTTCTGCCTTTGAAGTAGGCCTACTTCAAACTGAAGTCTTTATTGTTTTCATGATCCTGCCTTTTCCAGGCCAGGACCCAGACACACACCAGGGAGTTGGAGACTGCATTGTGTGAGGGCAGGCACAGCCCTTTCAGGTGTAAGTGACCACTCCTACCTTCCCCTCAGCCCTGATGGCCCCTCGGGATATGCAGGCTACACCCCAGCTCCCTTTGTGTCACTGTCTAGAGGAGAGGTGCAAACAGCACAACTGTCAAACTGACCTAGGCAGGGAATCCACAAACAAGCAGAGTCACAGAATGGTGTAAGGAAGAAAATGCCTACTTCCTAAAAGTGGCATTTTCAAACACACAATCTAAAAAACAACTTCACTAAAAGATGTATTTTGAATTGTGAGTTCAGAGACCCCAAACTCCACATGTCTATCTGCTCCTAAAGGGAACCTGTACTTTATTAATATTTAAAGGCAACCTTCATGCTAACCTATGAGATAGACAGGCCTTGCAACAGTGAACATCGAATTTGGCAGTATTTCACTGTCAGGACATGTAAAACACAAAAGTACATGTCTCACCTGTCACATATTCTGCACCCTGCCAATGAGGCTACCTAGGGCCTTCCTTAGAGGTGTCTTTCATGTAAGAAAAGGGAAGGTTTAGGCCTTTAGACAGTGCAGTGGCAGGTCTGAGCCATTTTTACAGGGCTACTAATGTGGGTGGCACCACCAGTGCTGCAGGCCCACTATCATTTGATTTACAGGCCCTGGGCACCTCTAGTGCACTTTACTAGGGACTTACTAATAAATCAAATATGCCAATCATAGATAAGCCAATGTACACATACCATTTACACAGGGAACACTTACACTTTGGAACTGGTCAGCAGTTGTAAAGTGTCTAGAGCAAGCAAAAACAGCAAAAACAGAATCCATCACACAGAAGCAACCTGGGAAGTAGAGGCAAAAAGTTAGGGGAGACCATGCCAATGATGCCAAGTCTAACAGTCTATCACCCAACGTTCCGGATAAACATGCTATCCTTTTTGTGTTCCTGGGTCTTGAGCTAGCGACAGGACTGGATCACACGAGGGTCAACGGTATTCCTTGCATGAGGACTACTCTTGACCCTGGTGTAATCCAGTCCTGATGCAAGCACCAGGCCCAGGCACATAAGTGGGGTAGCTTTTTTATTGGGACAAGTAGGGGAACAGTGAGTGATAGGAATTTTGTGGTTTCCTGTATATTCCTATAGTTTATGTCAGAGAAATGCAAGGAAAATTTGTGTTTTTATTCAACATTTCACCTTTGCAGGGTGTTCTGGGTAAGATAACATTGGGGGATCCACACAACTCACACCTCGCTGGACTCCCCCAGGTGTAGAGTTTTCAACTAATATTTTGGACACCTCAGCCTCAATGCTGGCTCCAACCTTGTCAGTCACCCTATAACCTTTGGCCCTCATTATGACATTGGTGGTTAGCTGACCACTAGTGCCAGGCTGGCAGTGAGGACCGCCAAATTATGACCATGACGGTGATCCCTCAATAGACAGCCAATGTACCACCCGAACCGCCAGTGCGGTCCGGCCACTGACCACGGAGGTAGCCATCTTCAGGCAGGCGGAAGACAATGATCCACCCACCACATTTGACATAGCAGACCGCCAGGATTTTCTGGATGGGACCACCACCACTAAAAGCCTGGCGGAAGCACATCACATAAAAGGAGACACTCACCTCCAGGGACACAGACGAGTCCGCGGCCACCATGGAACCCAAACTGGAAGTCCTGCCGATGCTGTACCATGTGATGCAGTCCAGGAGCACCAACACCAACAAAGACGATGACGGTGAGTACACCCGCCTAGCACACAAGGGAGGGAAGGGATAGTGACACACCCACACACGCAACACACACTAAACACATGTACTACACACCCAGAACAATCTGCAGAGTAAATCATCATCAACATAACCCAGGAGCAAGGAAAGCTAGGACACATACCCCTGGTCCAACCACTGTAACAACCTCAATTTAAAAATAATAAATATATACATATGTACAAATATACAGAAAGGGCCATTGGCCAGTCCATAGTCAATAAATAGCCACAGGGCAACATCCAAGGCCCAACCTGACTCCTGACAGCCCAGTCACACAACTGGGAGGGGGCATTATGATGATGTGAGGCAGGCACCTCAGGGGGTGGGGGTTTCTTCATGGGAGTGGGCTCCTTGGGCTTGGGCTTGGGTTTGGGAGGGGTGGGTCTTTACCCTTCTGTTTAGGGGGCAGAGGAGTGGGATTGGGGCGGGGGGCCAGAGTACCACTCTTGTGCCCCTTAGCGGCAGGAGTAGTTTTAGGGGAAGGAACAGGCGACGACTGGGAGCTGGAGCTACTGGGCTGGGGGAGTGAGGGATCTTTCTCTTACGGGCAGGATGGGGAGAGGGAAGAGGCCAAGGCGGGAAAGGGAAATCTTCTTAGGTCCCATGGGGTGGGTTGTGGGAGGAGGTTTGGGAGTGGCGGTAGAGGGAGTGGTTGTAGGAGGAGTAGATGTGCTGGGCTTGGATACAAATGCGTGGACATTGTGCATGTATAGGGTGGATGTCTGTTGAATGTCTGAGTGTGAGCGTTTATGTGTTATTGGGGGGCAGACAGGTTGGGAGAGGACAAACAGGACATGTGTATGTAGGTTGTTGTGGTGTCTGCAAGTGAGGTGGGTGTGCTCCATGAGGTTGTGAAGGTGTTTGTGATGACTGTGCATGTGGTGTGTGGGGTGCATATCTGTGTGTCTGCTGTTGTGGTGACTGTGGGCAAGGCTGTACAGGTGGCAGGATATGGGACTGATGATGCAGTGCATGCAGGTGTGAGTGTTGATGTGACTGTGAGGGAGGAGGGGGAGACAGTGGAGGCAGTCGCTGTTGTAGTATATGCATCTGTGTGTTTGCTGTGTGTATGCATTTGGAGTGAAGTGTGCTGCCTGTGTTTGTCTGTGTGAGGCCTGTCTGTTGTTTTGGGTGCATGCTTGTCAGATTGTGTGCGTGGGATGGGTTGGGAGAGAGGCCTTTGGGACAGGGAACAGGTAGTTGGAGGGAGGACGGAAGAACCAGGGACACTGGCTGCCATCAGAGAGGAGGCCAGAGCCTGAAACAATCTCTGTAGGGCAGCCAGGCCACTGTGGGCATTTCATTGCTGCATCTGGGATGCCAGCCCTGGATTGCATTCACTATGGTAGAGTGCCCTACAGAGATGGATCTCAGGAAGTCAATAGCCTCCTCACTAAGAGCAGCAGGGCTGAGTCGGGCAGGGCCTGAGGTGCCTGGGGCAAAGGAGATGCGCACCCTCCTGGGTGAGCAGGCACGGGCCACTTGGTGGGGGGGCTACTGGGAAGGCGGTGCTGGTACGGAGATGGCAGAAGATCTTGTAGCTGGGTTGGTCCCAGAGGGGTCCACCACCACCAGGGAGCTTCCAACAGAGGAGGAATTGAGTCTCTAGTCATCGCTCCTGTCTCTCCAGTGGTGCTCCCTTCGCCCTCCAACCCACTGGTCCGTTTAACATCTGTGCTCTCCACCTCCTGGGTCCCGTGGGCTGCAGCTCATCCACTCACCGGTGCCCCTGCTCCTTCACCAGATTATCCTAATGCACACAGGGACAGGGTGAGAAAAGGAGAGAGGGTGGGGGAGAAAGAAAGGGAGCACAGGGTCAATCACAGCAACAACATCACATATGGCATACACATCACAATCACTCACTGGAACCAACACTGTGCCGTATGGACCAAAATGACAAGCCATTACCTGGGTACAACAGCAGTATATAACCCAAACACTACCATCTACACACCTACTGGGATTCACTAAGCCCTGTCTGCCCTGATATGCTAGCTACTTACCAATCCCAAATATACATACCACCCTACACAGCTAAGCAGGACCACACAGGAAAAGCTACACCAGCATATCTGGGAATCCACTGACTAGACCCTTGCACCCAAACCCCATGGCAGGCAACAAATAAAGAATACCACACAGTCTTTACTCACCCCCTTGTGGCTGCTGTGCTGCTCTCAAGCGCCCATCTAACTCAGGGTTGCCCAACACCAGTATGCAGGCCATTAGGGGGGTCAGGCTCCAACGGGCACCCCTACCTTGTTGGAAGGCCATCCTCAGTTGGCCCTCCTCGGTCTTCTGGACTTAGCGTCTCAGGTTCTCCCACCGTATCCTGCAGTGGGTGCTCCACCGTCTAGGGACCCCCACAGTCCGCACGTCCTTGGCGATGGCACACCACAACCCTTGTTTTTGATGGGCGCTGACCTGCAGAGGAGACACAGACAGAAGGACACAATGAACTCAACAATCCATTCTGTGACACAAATGGCTTACATACTGCATATGACCCACATTAAGCACACACATGACCAGTACCTCTACATACACATTGCATGCACCCAAACCCCCCAAAAGACACATACATCTTCATGCAGCAATGTTGCATCCAACGTACCCATGATGTACTCACCTGTTAGTCTGGATGCCCATGCAACTGCCCATACAGGGATAGGACCCAAACCACAAGATTATCCAACTCCTCAGATGTGAAGGCTGGGGACCTTTCCCCGGTAGCATGGGCCATCGCAGGTTCCAGACACAGGTCACAGCAGCACACACAGTGGAGAAGTTGGACCGTAGAGAGTCAGGAATCAAGTGAAGTGGTACAGAGCAAATGGCAGTCCCGTCCGTGGCGGTGAACACCGTCACCGCCAGCGTTGATCTTCATTGGTTTCTGTACTCCATAGGGCTCCATGTTAGCCAATGAGGAGTTGCACGTCGGTGCAGTCCGCCTTCCGTCATGATGCCAAACGCTGGTGTAGTTCGGTCACTTCTACCTGTCCCTCATACAGGACAGATGGTTGTCATTTCTTAATGCTAGTACTCATGTTGGACAAATTTATGTGCATCATTGGTATCAATTGTACACACCTAGGCAATTCCAGACTTCTACATACATATATGGTCTGTGTACTGTGATATTGTGTGTCCATACTTTCTGTAGTCACACACATTAAATTTTTTGCTCACTTAGATACCAACCACTGTGGAGTAGAAGGCAAGCAACCATGCACAGAACCCTAGTGGACTTGGCTACACTGCATGACTGGCACATCATACTCACCTATTGTCTGGACAGGGCCACAATTACTGAGCTGTGTCAACAATTGTAAAAGACAGCGAAAAGGAGGATAGTCATAGGAGTCAGCGCTCACAGTTAATCACCATAGGTAATGTGATACATACTGTAAATATATACACGGTGCTCCTGACAGGAGGATCCCCCCACACCTTCTGGGTTTCTTTAAAGAAACAAACAAGCGAAAACAGATGTCAAGGCACTCGTGAATCACAAATACATTTGTCCTTGTGTCCTTATTTTGGGGTCTTGTTCACAGTCCTTAAGCATAAGATCAACTAGAATAATCACAGATTTTGTCAATTTATTCTTGGATTAATATTTATACTTAGTGATGCCACGAGACACTGGGACTCTTGTCCTCTCTATTATTTCATACAAAGAAATGGTGTTCACTCACCGTTAGGGACACATATGAGATTGATCGGAGTACTTTCCTGTGATTGAATCAATGCTTGATATTTCAAGAGAAGGACAAAGAAAACACTAATTTAGATTGTTCTTCTTGGTAATCTCATGTAAGCCCTGATGAAGTTCATGAGAGCAAATCCTCTCACAGGATGAAACACGTGTTGGCTGTTGGCTGCTGCTGTAACGGACATCATATTCCAAGAATAAATTGACAAAATCTGTGATTATTCTAGTCGGTCTTATGCTTAAGGACTGTGAACAAGACACCAAAACAAGGACACAAGGACAAATGTATTTGTGTCAACAATTGTAGCCAGATCGAATTCCTGCTATCCGTAGCACTGCAGCAATTCCCCCTGTAGTACAGGTACTTTCAGTGCTCCACTTCCTGGCAAGTGGTTCATTCCAAGTGACGGTGGGTTTGGCTGCAGCAATGTCACAGCCAATGTTTTCGATAGTGCTTGGAAGGGTTTTGACTGCCTTGCTCAAACACATGAGCAGCTACATCTCATTCCCTCAGAGTGAAGATTTGCCCTCTGTGAAGGCTGGATTCTATGCCATGAGACTCATACCACATGTGATTGGGGCCATTGACGGGACCCATACTGCCTTGGTCCCTCCCAGGGCAAAAGAGCAGGCCTACAGGAATAGTAGGAGTTTCTACTCAATAAATGTCCAGATGGTGTGCCTTGCTGATCAATACATCTCACATGTCACTGCCAAGTTTTCTGGATCCATGCATGATGCCTATGTATTGAGGAATAGCAGCATCCCAGAGGTGATGACACGACTACAGAGGCACAGAGTGTGGCTCATAGGTGAGCTTGAGTCTTCACACAATATAGGTCAGTGTATGACAACTAGAGTGGTACTCCATGCCATTGTAAAGGGGGGTGATGTATGTCCCTCACTACTTCCAGGTGTCTCCGGCTACCCAAATCTGTCCTGGCTGTTAATCCCTGTTAGGAATCCAAGAACAGGGGCTGAAAATCGGTACAATGAGGGACATAGCCGTACCAGGAGACTTGTAGAACGCACATTTTGTCTACTGAAAGCCAGGTTCAGGTGCCTCCATTTAACAGGTGGGTCACTATGCTATGCCCCTAAGAAGGTCTGTCAGATTGTGGTGGCCTGCTACATGCTGCATGCTTCACGATGTGGCCCTCAGATGCAATGTGCCCTACCTGAAGGAGGAGGGGTGAGACAATGCACCTATGGCAACAGTGGACACTGAAGACAGTGGAGGTGCAGGAGGAGGATGGGGATAACAGGACACATATCATACAGCAGTACTTCTAATGACACTCAGGTAAGACTGTAGATCTGATCATATCTCCATTTAAGTTAAGTGCTGTGTGCCAGCTGTGTTTTTCCAATCACTTTACATTTCAATTGACTGCTACTTATGCCTTGCCTTTTTGCAGATGTTGGTGTGGTCACAACTGTGTACTGATGTGATGACTACAGACTGCTCAAACACATTTGTTGGATGGATTTACACATTACAGGACATTTGCACAGAATAATACAGTTCAGTACATTACCCATTTCTTTCTGATAAAGCACTATTACCCCAGTTGTGTTCATTGATGTGGCAGTAACAAAGGGATGGTGGAATAGAGCAGGGTGATGGTTGAGGAAACCTTCAGTGAAGTGGCCCAGTTGGTTTGTAGCATAGGTCCAGTGTCCATGGGACCATAGAAAGAGGAGCAATGGCAGTCCAAAGTGAACAAGGTGACTCAGTCGCACACAATGGGGACATTCTGAAGGTGCTCATTTCCTGTCGGTGATCTTGGTCTTGGCAACAGTCTCTGGTGCCTGTCTGGGTAACAGGGAATGTTTGCAGGGTGGGTCTCCTGCTGCAAAGGGAGGGGTGCTGGTGGCCTTTGGGCCTTGTGGCAGGTCCTCCTGTCCGCTAGCTGCAGCAGATGTTGATGGCTGGTGAATGGACTGGCTAGTGTAAGTGGGACGCTGGTTTCCTCTGTTCTCCCACATGGTGTTGGCCATGTCACCCAGCACCCCTACAATGGAGGCTATGTTGGCATTTAGGCCCTGCAACTGCTGCGTGACCTCCTGGTGGTGTACCCCCTGTAGCCGCCGGTTCTCCTGCATGATGGCGATCACCTAGCCCATCCTGTCCTGGGATTTTTGGTAAGCCACCAGGACATGTGTGCGTGCCTCCAGGGCAGTGGTTCCCTGGGCCTGCCCTTCCCCTGGCCCACAGCTGACCTCCCACTGTCCCTGGCCCCCTGAACGGTGTCCCCTGAACGGTGTGCCCACTCCCACTTACACCAGTACCTTCACTGTCTTGCCTGTGTGGTGTCCACTCGGGCCCCTGTACAGGTGGGCACACTATCAATCGACGTGTCCTAGGGGCAGGGGTCTGGGAAGTTGAGTGGTTGCAATGGTGTTGGAGTTGGAGGGGGGGCCTTGTGGTGGACTGAGTGTTGGTTGTGGAAGCCGACTGGCCTGTGGTCCCAGATGGGCCAGGGAGTTCATCCAGCTCAGGACATGCAGGGTTGCTGACATCACCTCCACCAGAGGGCATCCTCTGGTGGAGGACTGGGTTGCCGTGGCAGCTGCTCGTCAGTCACACTGGCTGGGGCACCTGTGGGGCTGTAAGTGATTTGTTAGGGTCATTGTCTGTCACATTTATCACATTTCTACCTTTCAATGTGGGTTTGGTGTTGTCCTTCCACCTTTGGTAGCGTATGGTGATGGATTGTAGGATTGGTAGTTCTACATGCTGTCCATGCATTGCTTGTGGGTCTGCATGCAGAGCTGGGAGAGGTGTGCTTGCAGTGAGTAGGGCATGCTGGGGTACACATTTAAGTGTGGTCATTGGGGTGGTGCACTGTGTGGGATGTAGTGGGGTGTAGAGAGTCGGTGAGGGGGTAACATGCCATGCAGGTGTCAGTGGAGGTAGGTTAGTAATGGTGACTTACCAGTGTACAGCCCTCCTGTGACTCCAGTGAGGCCCCCAGGATGCAGGATTGCCAAGACTTGCTCCTCCCATGCTGTGAACTGTAGGGGAAGAGATGGGGTCCACTGCCAGCTCCCATGATGGCGACCTGGTGCCTTGATGCAATAGAACATACCTTCCCGTGTAGGTCATTCCACCTCTTTCAGATGTCATCCCTTGTGCATGGATATTGTCCCACAGAGTTCACCCTGTCCACAATCCTCCACCATAGCTCCATCTTCCTGGCAATGGAGATCTGCTGAACCTGCGAACCAACCAGCTGTAGCTTTACCGTGATGATTTCCTCCACCGTCACCCGCAACTCAACATCTGTGAAACAGGGGTGCTTTTGTGGGTACATACCTATTTTGTTTTGTGTGTGTTGTGTAGAGGGTGTTCAGTGTTGTGGTAGGGTGGGTGATGTGTGACGGATGTATAGGTACATGTGGTGTGTGTGAGCAGTTCTCTAGGGATTGGCCTGCCAAGGTTTAGCAGTCTTTTTGTGTTTGCAAAGGATTGTGGGTTATGTGGGGGGGGTGTTTTATAGTGCCATTGGTGGGTGTGTAGAGTGTGTGTATATCTGTCAGGTGTGGCTTTTTTTTGGTCTGGCAAATGTTGGTTTCAAGTGGTGTTGGGTACCCAATTCCACTGCAAGGTGTGTACCACCAATGGCCGAACGCTGTTGAATGTCCGCTGTGGTGATTCGTGGGTCATAATTTGGAGGGAGGTGTATTGCTGGCTTAGCGGTGAGGGTGATGGGTCCGACAGTTTTTTGCCTTCGTATGGTCTGGCAGACTTGCGGTTGTGGCCGGTTTCTGTCAGTTTTGTGTTTGTGTGTAATTATCCGGCGGGTGGGTTCCTGCCTCCGCAGCAGTCTGTTGGCAGCCGTCACTACAGTGGTCTTCGGAATAGACCACCAATGTCATAATGTCATAATGACCACCTTTATGTTTCACAGGTGGACTGTCCCCAGTGTCCACATCATGTGTACACAAGTGTGTGATCCCTGGGATAAAGGAAAACAATGAGGCAAACTATCCCAACACTGGGCGACAGTCTCTCTGGTGCTATGGGTTCAGGGAGGGGGAGAGGTTCTGCCCCTCTACAGATCCATCTTTCTCCTTAGCAGACAGGAGGTCAGGAAGAGGCTCACTCTCTCCCTCCAACACATCATCTGTTGCTAAGACCGCTCAAAGTGAGGATTGAGGCGGTTCACATGCAGGACTCTCAACGGGTTCATACGAGTCCGCAAGTTCACCTCATAGGTGACATCACTCTTGCGCTCCACCACCTCAAAATGCCCAGTCCACCTGTCATGAAGAGTGCAAGTCTCCACTGGGGCCATCACCCACACTTTATGTCCAGGATGAAACACAACCAGAGTGGCATTCTGGTCATACCACTGTTTCATATCTTCCTGGCTTGCTTCCAGATTCTCTTGAGTGAGTTTCCTGAAGCGGAAAGTCTGGTTTCAAAAAGCCAGCATTTAACTGAAAACATCCTGGGGGGCCTACTGGAGGCTTTCTCCAAGCCTCCCCCTAACCAGACTCAAATGTCACCTAACAGGGTGGCCATACAGCAACTCAAAAGGTCTAAATCCAAGACCCTTTTGTGGCACCTCTTGGAAGGCGAACAGAGGGCATGGCAAGAGGAAGTCTCACTGACGTCTCAAGGGCTCTGACAGGCCCATTATCATGCCCTTTAAAATGTGGTTGAATCTCTCAACCAGACCATGTCCTTTGGGTGGTAAGGAGGGGTAAACTTGTAGGTTAGCCTTGCACAGAGACTTCATTTATGCAGCTATGAAGTTGATACCCCTATCAGATAACACCTCCTAGGGGAACCCCATGCGGATAAATGCATGTCCCACCACAGGGATAGTGATTGATCTCAAAGTAATGGCTTCTGGGTACCTGGTGGGAACTTCTGGAGCGGGTTTCCCGCGCCCCTTGTCCTTCCTCCTTCTGGCAGACACCTGGGCCACTCTTTCACGCTCCAGGACCTCCTGATCCCCTTGATGGGCTGCTTTTGACCGGGTGGACATACACACCCTCCCAGGCAGATCCAATATCTCCAAGCGAGAGCAGAGTTCCACCTCCTTCCAAGGGAAATTCAAGGTCATTGCCAAGCAGACAATCTACGGGCATGGTTGGACTCACAGCTACCCTCAAGGAACCTGAGACCCCCCCACTCAAAGGGAACCTGCAACACTTTGCACAGATGCTCAGAGTTGTCTACTGCAACTACTCGGTGAAGTGCATGGGGAACTACCTGCTCCTCAGATGCCAGGTGACTTCTCAAAGTAGTCACACTTGCTCCTGTGTCTCTCAGAGCCTCCACCCTTTGTCCATTGATGGTCACCCACTGCTTGTACTTTGCACTAGGGTCCTCTAGACCATCTCACTGTCCCATAGTGAGACAAGGGTCATCTCAGCTGGTTCCTGTGTCCCTGTGGGACATCTGGGATCCCCCCTCATGTGACCTCCCTGATCACATGCAAAATACTTATGTGTACCCCACCCTGCAGGTTCCCCTGTAGAGACCCATGGTTTCTTTTCAACTGGGGTCTGGGAATCCTTACACTGGGAACTAGCTTGGGGCCCTTTAGAGAACTTCCCTTGTTTACCCTTACACCCCACTTCTTCTGATGGGGACCCTGCCGACTCTTGGCATAATCTCCCCATTCCTCTTCTGGACCCTGGTGCTTTCCCACCAGTTTGTTTCATGAGCAAGCTCCCTGAGGTCAGTCAGCTTGCTGTCAATTAGGTGCTGGTACAGCTCTGGAAAACAAAGACTGTACAAGTGCTCCTAAGCAATTAAGTTGTAAAGACCCTCATAAGTTGTTACCTTACTGTCACCCAACCATCCAGTGACCTGCAAAAAGAGTCTACACACTCCATCCAATTTGGGATTCTTTCTTCTTGTAGGACCTAAACTTGTCCTTGTACTGCTTGAGGGTGAGACCATATCTTGTGAGTAGGGTTTCCTTTATAATAGAGTAGGTGAGTACCTGAGGATCCCCTAAGGATGTCAGAGTGTCCCTCCCCTCTACCTCAAAGTGCTTCCACAGACCCGCCCCCCCAATGTGCTTCAGGGACCATGTTCATGTGGAGAGCAGACTTATACCCCTTAATTCAGTGGTTCCCAACCTTTTGACTTCTGTGGACCCCCACTGAATCATTACTGGAATCCTGGGACCCCCCTACAGAGTCATTACTGAAAGCTGGGGACCTAATCTGTTGATAGTATTTATTTTTCTAAGCAGTCGCGAACCCCCTGAGGAGGCTTTACGGACCCCTAGGGTCCCCGGACCACAGGTTGGCAACCACTGCCTTAAACCCCAGATAGATGTCATCATTCCATCTTATAACGCTTCACCAGATCTTTAGGAATGTGTACCCTCCTCCTAGGATGCACTGAGGTAATGCTGCCACCATCTCTACTGGATCCAGCTCCCTTAAACTGAGCTCATGAGCCAAGAGCATCTTTTTCTTTTCAATGGCTAGCCTCCTCTCTTCCATCTCCCTCTCCATCTTAAGCTACTCTAACTCAAACATGTGCACCCTCTCTGTCTGTCTGTCCTGCAACTCCTCACGAGTCACATCCTTGGATGACACACTGCTACCTGCCCTGGAGACCTTCCCCCCAGGGAGAACAGGTACATTCACTACACCACCTAGATTACTCTGCACCTCCTCACTCCTCCTCTGTGTGCCTCCAGGCTCCTTGGCTGCCACCGATGTCCCCAATACCTTTTGCAGCTCCTCCTTCTTGGAGGAGCTCTAGATTGGGCAGGCAAGATCCTTACAAAACTGCTTCAGTTGAGCCACTGTGTACTCTTCCAGTTTCTTCAACTCAAAACAGCCTTTGTAACCACAGCTGGTGCATCCCCAGATTGAGACATGTTGGCAGGTACTTAAAAGTGCAAAGTTTCAAAGCAATTCAGAGAGTTCTCGAGAGAAGTTCAAAAATCACAAAAAAGGAAAGAGAAAAGTCCAAAAATAGAAAAAGCAAAAAACAAGTAGCATGTGGTCACGTAATGGTCTGCACTCGAAACAGTAGTGTATACTTAATCACTGTATGTCAAGTACAAATACAAGTTCTCTTCTCACCGCTGATCACCAACGTTAGAAATGGGGGATCTGGTTGGTAGTCAGTTTGCACACTGTCCAAGCAGGGACGCTCACTCTAGTCAGGGCAATGGAGATACACACTTAGATAACCCCTGCTCACTCCCTTGGTAGCGTGGAACAAGCAGTTAGGCTTATCTCAAATGCAATGTGTAAAGTATTTGTACCAACACACACATTCATCCAGTGAAAACACTACAAAATGGACACTACCCCAGTTTAGAAAAATAGGCAATATTTATCTAAATCAAACAAGACCAAAACAACAAAAATCCAACATACATAAGTCAACATTTGATTTTTCAAAGCAAAGAGAGTCTTACTCCATAGAAAACAATGGAAATGTTGTTGTTACACAAAGTACCTGTTTTGCATCAAAAATAAAGCTGCACGGACGAGCGTGAGTTGGAAAAGTTAGCAATGCGTCGATTCCTTACTCGCAAGTGAGGCCATGTGTAATTTCTTCTCTGGTTATGTAGGCGATGCGTCATTATTTTCCCCGCAAGAGAGTAATGCTTCAATTTCCGGACAGAGCACCTCGGATCTACGCAGGTTCACAATGACTTTGACGCCCAGCGATGATGCATGAGAAATCCTAGTCGCACAATGATGAGAAAACATGCTGCGTGAGGTTTATGTCATTTTCAGCAGCCGCAAGTGGGTGTTGCGTCATTTCTCTAGCAACGATACAGGTGATGCGTTGAAATCAGCTGCAAGACGGGTGGGGCGTCGCTTTTACGGCCACTTTGCAGGTGGTGCATCAAAATTTTCCCCGCATCGCTCCCTGTGCATGGATTTCCAGCCTTGTTCTACCAGCTTCACTTTTCAAGGGCCCAGGACTGGATAGGCTACCACTTGGCAGGGCAGGTGTCCAGGTGCTGGCAAAGGAAGTCTTTGATGGCTCTGACACTTCCAAACAGGAGGCAAACTCAGTCCACGCCCTTTGGGATTCTTCACAAGCAGGAATATACCACAAAGTCCAGTCTTTGTCCTCTTTGGGGCAGAAGCAGAAACTGCAGGCCAACCTAGCAAAGCACAGTCACAGGCAAAGGGGCAGTATTCCTCCTCCAGCTCTTCAGCTCTTCTCCTTGGCAGAGGTTCCTCTTGGTTCCAGAAGTAATGTAAAAATCTGAGGTTTTGGGTCCACTACTTAAATCCTTTTCTGACTTTTAAGTAGGCATACTTCAGAGGCAAGTCTATGTTGTTCACAATATCCTGCCTTGCCCAGGTCTGGCCCCAGAAACTAGGGGGTTGGAAACTGCATTGTGTGAGGGCAGCCACAGCCAATTCAGGTGTAAGTGACCACTCCTCCCTCCACTCAGCCCATATGGCTCATCAGGATATGGAGGCTACTCTCCAGCTCCCTTTGTGTCACTGTCTAGTGGAGATTCACAAACAGCCCAGCTGTCAATCTGACGCAGACATGGAATACACAAGTAGGCAGAGTCACAGAATTGTTTAAGCAAGAAAATGCCTACTTTCTAAAAGTGGCATTTTCATACTGACAATTCAAAAACCAACTTTACCAAAAGATGCATTTTTAAATTGTGAGTTCAGAGACACCAAACTGCAATTTTCTATCTGCTCACAAAGAGAAACTAAAATATATTTAAAGGCAGCCCCCATGTTAACCTATGGGAGAGATAGGCCTTGCAACATTGAAAACTGAATTTGGGGTAGTATTTCACTGTTAGGACATGTAAAACATATCAGTACAGATCCCACCTTTAACATACACTGCACTCTGCCCATGGGGTTACCTAGAGCCTACCTTAGGGTGCCTTACATGTCTAAAAAGGGAAGGTTTGGGCCTGGTAAGTGGGTACACTTACCAGGTCAAATTGACAGTTTAAAACACACAGGGGGTCATTCTGACCCTGGCGGTCATGGACCGCCAGGGCCAGCGACCACGGAAGCACTGCCAACAGGCTGGCGGTGCTTCCTGGCCAATTCTGACCGCGGTCAGAAAAGGGAAACCGGCGGTTTCCCGCCGGTTTTCCCGTGGCCATAGGAATCCTACATGGCGGCGCTGCAAGCAGCGCCGCCATGGGGATTCCGACCCCCTTTCCGCCATCCTGTTCCTGGCGGTTCTTACCGCCAGGAACAGGATGGCGGGAACGGGTGGCGTGGGGCCCCTGGGGGCCCCTGCACTGCCCATGCCATTGGCATGGGCAGTGCAGGGGCCCCCTAACAGGGCCCCATAATGATTTTCAGTGTCTGCTTAGCAGACACTGAAAATCGCGACGGGTGCCACTGCACCCGTCGCACCCCAGCAACTCTGCCGGCAATGGAGCCGGCTTCATCGTTGCTGGGTCTTTCCCGCTGGGCGGGCGGGCGGCCTTTTGGCGGTCGCCCGCCCGCCCAGCGGGAAAGTCAGAATGACCGCCGCGGTCATTTGACCGCGGTGCGGTCTTCTGGCGGGGGAACTTTGGCGTGCGGCCTCCGCCGCCCGCCGAAGTTGGAATGACCGCCACAGACACTGCAGTGGCAGGTCTGAGCCACGTTTACAGGGCTACCCATGTGGGTGGAACAATCAGTGCCGCAGGCCACTAGTAGCACTTGATTTACAGGCCCTGGGCATCTCTAGTGCACTTTACTAGGGACTTAGTAGTAAATAAAATATGCCAATCATGGGAAAGCCAATTTTACACACATTTTATACAGGGACCACTTGCACTTTAGCACTGGTCTGCAGTGGTAAAGTGCCCAGTGTACCAAAAACAGCAAAATCCAAGCCCAGCACACAGTCAAAACATGGAAAGCAGAAACAAAAAAGAAAGGGGAGACCACGCCAAGGATGCCAGGTCTAACGCCCACCCAGACAAGTAAAGTAGCATTTGTATTGGTAGACCTTCGTGAAACGTTAGGTGGTAGGAAATTAGAGCTAGCCTGGCCATCCCACAACTGTCCCACACAGATATGTGAGAAAAAAATATTTTTCTGTCAATTAATCAAATTTGCAAGGGCTTCTGGGTAAGTAAAATTTGTTGGATCCACACAAAACATACCACATATTGTTCCTTTAGTGACCAGTTTCCAAAACGATGTGAGGACAGAAGGTGTTTGTTACAGAGAGAGTATGCACTGAAGTAAAGTGTAAAAAAAACACCAAAACATTATTGTACACCCATGCACTGGTCAATAACAGGCACACTGGCTAAGTAAATGGTTCATAAAAAAAAACTTTATTCATCAATGACTTTATGAAATAAAATCTGCAAAGTCATTGTTAATAATTTCAACATTTAATCAAAGAACTACTGACTTATAGCCCATGTGTTTTAAAGTCATGGCAAGGCACCAACCACTTTACAGTAAATTCACATGCTTTTCATGCACTGCACACAGAATACCATTAACACACTGCCGACTGGGGGCCCAACACAATGCACTTACATTTACAAACAGTGCCATTCAAGGGCTCATCAATCTCATATATCAACAGGACTAACAAGCCAGTCAAACCAACAGGACTAACAAGCCAGTCACACCACCAAATACCCAAACATCAGACAACTGACAAACATATCTCAAACAAGTCAATAACATACTAGCTACCAGATACCAACACACCTCCAGTCCACACACACTGCCAGCCAAATTCCAGTCCATGCATACCTCCAGCTAAGTGCCAGTCCACACAAGCTGCCAGCAAAGTGGAGTTCATGTACTGTGGAAAAAGAAACATTGTACATATCACAAGGCAGTCAAGAATGTGCACACATCAATATGTTACTTTGAAAGACAATCACATAAAAGCTTAAGATTGCAACATTACTACAACAGTCAAAAAAGTTATACAAATAGGCCAAGGATACATATTAGATGAAAGGATTACAAAATGAGTTGCTTACTAACCACATCTTCACAAACTACAGGTTTGCCAAATCTTCAAGCCCTACCAGGATTCACCACCAAGACAAAGGAAAAGATTGGCTCAACAATAAAAAATAAAATAAAATTACAATACAAATAAAATGATAAAATATAATTCAAAAGACACAAATATTTCCCTGAAAGGAGGTCTGACAAAGGCAAAAAAGACATCACCAGATGGAAATAAACCCAACCCCCGAAGCTGATCCCCCACCACATACAAACCTTATTCCCAGGTGACTCATTTGTTACAACCCACCCTGTGGCTCAACCACTCAAAAAAGAAACAGTATGGCCCCCAAGGGGTGATACCCTTTCCCAAGTGGGTCACTTCCTGCAATTTCATTATGTTAAATCCAAGGCCTCTAGTGGGTTTTGACACCCGGGGGGTGGGGCAGGTGGACCATAAAAAGGCCCAAACTAGCCCCGACAGACTGAAACACAGATAAAACATAATGCCCCCCCTGGGTGCACCCCTTGCCCACGGGTAAATCCCCACAATTTTTAAATGTAATATCCCTGGGGCCTAGTGGTATTGACTCCCGGGGAATATTGGCTGAAAAAAGGTCAAACTAGTCCCCAGGGGGACCGAAACACAGAAAAAATAAATTGCCCCCCTGGAGGAGTGACCTTTGCCCTATGGGTTGCCCCTTGCAATTTCTTAGTGTATAATCATTGATCTCTGGTGGGTTTTGACCCCCCAGAGGGCATATTGGCTGAAACAAGGGCCAAACTAACACCCAGGGGCTGAAGCACAGATAAAATGTATTGCCTCCAGGGGAGCAACCCTTGCCCAAGGGGTCGTCCCTGCATTTTGTAAGTGCATGATTTCTGGTGTCTAGTGGACTTCAACCCCTGGGGGGGCAGAATGCCTGAAAAAAGGGCAAACTAGCCCCCGGGGGTGAAACACAGATAAAATATTAGGGGCCCCAGAGGAGTGACTCTTGCCTAAGGGGTCACTACCTACAATTGCAAAATAATTATCCCTGGCATCTAGTAAGTTTGGACTACCCTTAGGCAGATCAGCTGAAAAAAATGGCTGAACTAGCCCCGGGAGTGGGGGAGGGCAAAACATGGAGGATGGATGCCCACTGAAAGCGACCCTACCCCAAGGAGTTGCTCCCCAAACATCATATCATGAAATCTCTGGTGGTTTAGTGGAAGGGGTTTCTGCTTCATGATCCCAGCCGCAATCATGGAGCAGGAATCCACTCCATACAGGCAGAGAGAGGAAGGACACAGCTCTTTTCTTTTCCCCGGTGTCTGTTTTTTTAACCCATCCAGTGGGAGAAGGATTACATTTCTGGAGTTCCTTTCTCCAAATGCACTGGAAGCAAATTGCTTCCAGAGCGTCCTCAGCCTGCTCTGATGATGTTGCAAGGTGTGGTGCATGCCAACATCACCATATTACCGAGGGGGTGGTCAGAGGTGGCAACGGAGGTGCTTCCACTGCCTTCCCTGGTGGTGAGGTGCTAAAAGGGCAGCCCAAGGGGGGAGCACCAGCGCTTCCCACAAATGTGGGTGCCAGGAAAGCCAGGAGCCGTCCGATGCACACACACACCGTGTCATCGGACGGCTCCCAGCGTTCTGATGCATGGAAAGGGATTATTGTGCCAAGACATGTAAACACAGGTGTTCATGAAAACTGTTTAGAGTCTACTCTGGGAAGAGTCCATGTCCGCTCTATGTATCTTTTTAATAATTGATAACAATGGCGGTCATTACAACAATGGCGGTAAAAGCTGCTTACCGCCGTGCAGAAGACCGCCAGCACACCGCCGCAGCAGCAGAAATCCGCCACAGCTATGATGACCCACAGCACGGAATCCGCCAAAATTCAGACACCCACACAAGTCCGCCACACCAAAGGTCAGTGATAAACTGGCGAAAACAAATCCTCCACGGTCACGGCAACAGAAATACGCCCACACTATCACGACACACGAATCCACGCGGCGGTCTTTCAACTGCGGTATTCCATTGGCGGTACACACCGCCACGCTCAAAATACACACACATATACAAAGCACAGCCACATTGGACAATTCAAAATACACACACCTGATACACATACACACACCACTCCCACACACCCAATACACTATAAAACACACATCCACATCACCCACAAACCCCTACGACAACAATTACTGAGAGAAGGCCAGAGAGAGACACCACCATCAACAGTACTAGCATCCACAGGCACACAACACCATCACCCACATAACTTCTACGCACCTCACACTGCACACCACTACATATCAGCACACTTATCACACCACACACCACCCCACACATCACCTACACCACCCCATGGCACGGCAAAGACACCCCAGGTTCTCGGAGGAGGAGCTCAGGGTCATGGTGGAGGAAATTGTCCGGGTAGAGCCGCAGCTATTCAGAGCACAGGTGCAGCACACCTCCATAGCTAGGAAGATGGAGCTATGGCGAAGAATAGTGGACAGGGTCAACGCAGTGGGACAGCACCCAAGAAATCAGGAGGACATCAGGAAGAGGTGGAACGACCTATGGGGGAAGGTGCGTTCCGTGGTCTCAAGAAACCACCTGGCGGTTCAGCGGACTGGCGGCGGACCCCCACCACCTCCCCCACAACTAACAACGTGGGAGGAGCAGGTCTTGGCGATTCTGCATCCTGAAGGCCTCGCAGGAGTAGGTGGAGGAATGGACTCTGGTAAGTCAAATCTTAACTACTATATCCCCCACCCTTCCTGCATGCCAGCACATATCCCAACCCTCACCCTCACCCCCATCACTCCTACTCCTCACAAATGTCCCAACATCACAAACCACACATCCTAACACCAAGCCCTGCATGCAACAACAAAGCATGGACACCCATCACTAAAGCATGCCCACTGCACATACCCATACACCCCCCTAAACCACCATCAAACAAGCTCCCACACTGGAATGATAGCACTGGGGTACACGGTCACCCACCCATTGCACACCATGCCACACACAGATGTAATAAACATCCTTTTATACCCCTGCAGGACCCCTACCCAACATCACCGCACAGGAGGGTCCACACATGTCCACACCACCAACAGAAGAGGCCCACAGTGATGACAGCACCTCTGTCCAACTGGATCTAGAAGACCAGCCCGGCCCATCGGGGAACTCGGGACAGTCGGTTCCCCTCACCCAGTCACAGGCCACCACAGACCTTCCCCCCTCTGGAAACACCAGCACAGCACCCACCCAGCGGGCCCATACCTCCGTCCCCAGGACACGTCAATCAGCAGTGTGTCCACCACTACAGGGAACCCAGGATAACCCACCACCCTAACAACAACAGGGACCTGGGGGCAATGGTAGTGGGCACACGGTCCAGGGGACGGAGGCCCAGGAACACAGGGGAACTGGGAGGGCGGCTGTGCGACAGGGGGCGGACAGGCCCAGGTAACCCACTCTCCACGAGGCCCTCTCCAACATTATTGGAGCCTACCACCACTCCCAGGAGACGATGCCAACGGTACTGGCCAAGTTTCAGGAGACCCAGCGCCTGCAGGAGGAGCAGTATTCGGGCTTCAGGGAGGAACTCAGAGCCATCAATTCCATCCTGGGCACCATCGTAGGGGTGCTGAAGGAAGTACTCAACACCAGGAGGGACACTGTGGCACTACAAGGGGCCCCTGACACTAGCATGGACGATGAACTGCCCACCAGCTCCGCCGGCGCTAGTGGACAGGAGGCACCGCCACAGGACCACCACACCAGCACCCCACCACTGCAGAGGGAGAACCACCTCGCAAACGGTCCCTGAGATCCGGGACAAAGACAGAGAATGATGCCAAGACCCAACCCAAGAAATGAGACCACCCTGATTTGTCATCCTACTGCCCACTTTGTCACCCTGTCTATCCTTAAACTGCCCCAGCTCCACTTCCTATGCCATTAGGGCAATGCACCTGTGTGACTAATAGACTGGACTCTGCCATGGACATTCCTCCACCATCAACCCTCACAATTTTGCTACCCCCTCCAATATTGAACACTTAAATAAACACCCTTAAAGCACAAAACAATCTGGAGTCAGTCTGTGATTTCGGAATACTGTATTAGCAGTCACTGTGGCAAAAAGCTCTTTCATTTGTAATGTCAACATACCTATGTCACACAGCTCTAGTCCATGAGGAATCAAATCAGATGTCACACTGTGGGACCCACATCTGTGAAATCGTAAGGGAAAGTGACAACTCAGTGACCATACACTGGGTGAAAACGACAGACAGTAGAGAGGTAGTAGTGTTTAAGTACATGTAGTAGGCAGGTTTGTATTCTTACCTGTGTTTCACTGGAAATATTGCTGGATCACTGAGTCCCTGTTGTCCATGTCTTCTTCTTCTGCTTCCTCGTCTTCACTGTCCACAGGCTCCATAGCTGCAACAACACCACCATCTGGACCATCCTCCTGCAGAAAAGGCACCTGTCGTCACAAAGCCAAGTTGTGAAGCATAAAGCAAGCTACGATGATCTGGCACACCTTCTTTGGTGAGTAGAATAGGGATCCACATGTCATATGGAGGCACCTGAGCCTGGCCTTCAGGAGGCCGAAGGTCCGCTCGATCACCCTCCTAGTTCACCCATGGGCCTCATTGTAGCATTCCTCTGCCCTTGTCCTGGGATTCATCACTGGGGTCAGTAGCCATGACAGGTTGGGGTAACCAGAGTCACCTGCAAATGGCGAGGGACAACTGTTAGACACAAACTAACCTGTAGGGATATCCCCAGACCAACACAACCATTCCCACTGACTTGCTTCCAGGTGCTCACCTAATAGCCACACACGGTGCCTCTGGAGTTGACCCATCACATAAGGGATGCTGCTATTCCGCAGGATGTAGGCATCATGCATGCACTGAGCCAGGGAACTTGGCATTCACATGGGAGATGTACTGGTCTGCCGAACATACCATCTGTACATTCATCGAATGATAACTCTTCCAGTTTCTGTACACCTGTTCACTCCTGTGGGGGGGGGACCAAAGCCACATGGGTCCCATCAATGGCACCTATGATGTTGGGGATATGTCCCAGGGCATAGAAATCACCTTTCACTGTAGGCAAATCCTCCACCTGAGGGAAAACGATGTAGCTCCGCATGTGTTTCAGCAGGGCAGACAACACTCTGGACAACACGTTGGAAAACATAGGCTGGGACATCCCTGATGCTATGGCCACTGTTGTTTGAAATGACCCACTTGCTAGGAAATGGAGCACTGACAGCACCTGCACTTGAGGGGGATTCCTGTGGGATGGCGGATAGCTGACATCAGGTCTGGCTCCAACTGGGTTCACAGTTCCTGGATTGTGGCACGGTCAAGCCTGTATGTGATGATCACATGTCTTTCCTCCATTGTCGACAGGTCCACCAACGGTCGGTACACCGGAGGATGCCGCCATCTCCTCACATGTCCCAGCAGACGGTGCCTATGAAGGACAACAGCGAGCACAGAGTCAAACAACTGTGAGGTACATACCCACAGCTTACACAGAACACCAATCATAATCTAAAAAGTGGCCTGTATGTGTGTTGAATCTAGGCCTAGGTATGTGTGACACAGTTGAAAATGAAGCCATGTGGGCCCCTGAAATGGAGGCTGCCTGACCTCTAAAGTGGGACAATGGGATGTGAGGTAACTGCGCTGGCGTTGTACACCGTCGCGGTAGGCGGTCGAAGACCGCGGCGCAATGCTGCATTGGTTAACATTGGACCCTACATGTCCCAGGAGCCAATGACGATGTATGCCGGCGGTGATGGTACGCACCGCCGCGGACGTGACCTCCATTTTCTATCTGTTCAATCACTCGATACCTGATCTTCGTCAGGAGAGGACCTACACTGCAAGTGCTGCTGTGACCTCGGTCTGGAAGAAACAATGGCTCGAGTGTCTGGGGAAAGGGCCCCTGCCTTCACATTGGAGGAGTTGGAGAAACTCGTGGATGGGGTCCTCCCCCAGTACACGGAACTCTACGGTCCTCCAGACAAACAGGTAGGTACACTGGGAGCATGCTGTATGGGCTATGCCTGTGTGGAGAGGTGTGGATGGAAGAAGGAAGGGGGGAGAGTGCGGTGTTCATGAACCGACGGTGAGTGCATTTGCCACATGTCAAGGGTAGGGATGGGGGCCAATGACTGTGACGGTGCAGTTGGTAATAAGTTTCTCTTCCCACTGTACAAATCATGTAGGTCAGTGCCCACCAGAAAAAATATATTTGGCGTGCCACCGCCAATGATGTCCGGACCCTGGGGGTCTACCACAGACGGAGCACCCACTGCAGGAAAAGATGGCAGGACATTCGCCGCTGGAGCAAGAAGACGGTGGAGGCTCAGCTGGGGATGGCCTCCCAACGTGGGAGGGGTGCCCGTTGCACCATGACCCCCCTGATGTTCAGGAGCCTGGCGGTAGCGTACCTGGAGTTGGATGGGCGCTTGAGGGCATCACAGCAGCCACAAGGGGGTGAGTGCAGTCTCATTCTGCTGAGGTGGGCTGTGGGTTTCCCTAGACCAGGGCGAGTTCCGTACGCAAGGTCCCTCTGTAAGGCAGGCCATGTGGCACCCCACTGCACCTCTGTAGAGTGCCAAGTACACCTAGACATACCCCTGTGTCATCCATGTGTGCAGATGTCGTCCATAGCCTAGTAGGCCATTTCCCAGGAATTGAACAGTGGAGCCCAAGAGCGCGGCGTAGTGCAGGGGGCTTCTGTGTCTTTCGTGTCCGCCAACGGTAATGCATGCACTCAACATGTCTTTCTTCTGTCGTCCCCCCCTTTTTGTGGTCTCCCTGTTCTTGTGTGCATTAGATACACAAACAAACCAATGGGGCACACCAAACAGAACAGTATCTCTATTTAAGAGATAATCTAATATTTTGAAAAGACCAAATGACGTATCATGATCAATATCCCTAAAAATGCTTATTTGATTCTCTTTCTTCCTTAAATGAAATAAACGATCATAATTCAGACCAAAAAATACTGTATATAGATATACAACTAACCCAAAAAATTATGGCCCTCATTCGGACCTTGGCGGGCGGCGGAAGCCGCCCGCCAAAGTCCCGCCGTCAGGTTATCGTTCCGCGGTCGAAAGACCGCGGTGGTAATTCTGACTTTCCCGCTGGGCTGGGCGGGCGGCCGCCTTCAGGCCGCCCGCCAGCCCAGCGGGAAAGAGGCTTCCACGATGAAGCCGGCTCGGAATCGAGCCGGCGGAGTGGAAGCTGTGCGACGGGTGCAGTTGCACCCGTCGCGTATTTCATTAGGGGCCCCCAGGGGCCCCGCGACCCCCCCTACCGCCATCCGGTTCCCGGCGGGAGAACCGCCGGGAACTGGATGGCGGTAGGGGGGGTCGGAATCCCCTCGGCGGCGCAGCTAGCTGCGCCGCCTTGGAGGATTCCAATGGGCGGCGGTACACTGGCGGGAGACCGCCAGTGTTGCCGGTCCGACCGCGGCTTTACCGCCACGGTCGGAATGCCCATTGGAGCACCGCCGGCCTGTCGGCGGTGCTCCCGCGGTCCTCCAACCCGGCGGTCATGGACCGCCAGGGTTGGAATGACCACCTATATGTCCATACAGATATAAATTTTAATACACAGAGAATAATTCTTCTTATATACAAAAACATATACATATATATACAAAACATAGAAACAACAAATGAATAGCCATCAGCCGACACGTGTTTCGTCCTGACTGGACTTCTTCAAGGCTGAGAAAATCACAACAAGCAACAATAAATACATTACAAACATATATATACAATTATTACACAAAAAATGAAAACATATGTACATTTTATCCTATTATTGTCCAAGATAACCAAACAAAAATGTTCTTTTGGTCAGTTCGGTGTCCAAAATGTTATATACATATCATATTTATAATATTTATTTAAATCTAGACCAAAGACTGCAAAGGAAGAAAAGAGAACCACCACCACATAGTCTTAGTGGCAAAGCGTTAGTTGGTGTCCAAAGATATAGCATAGAATACTCCCTATATCTTTAAGAATTGGTACATCACCTCCATAGCCAAAGTTCAACATACCACATGCACACCCAAGTGTAAAAAAGACTTCTCTTTTGTTGGCATTCTACCATTACATAACCAAAATTTATATTTCGTCAAAAATAGACCCTCTATGCCTAAAGTGACCCCTCTTTATACCTTGGTGTAAAATAAGTTGTGTACCTTTGCTCACTTCTATGTCCATTATATTCATGTCACATCTACCACACTCTATAGCAAGAGGGGAGAAAGAAAGGCCATTACATTAGTCACCTTTTACTTTATCCTAGGTATTCCTCAAAAATGTGAGAGTTTTTCCTTATAATGCCATTACTGACCTGTTTCAAAACCAAAGTCAATCACATCTTTTCCTTCTTCATCATCAATTAAAAAAAATGGACATTGCTTAGTTTCATCTATTGGTGAGTCGACTGAAATACAAAACAAATACAATATCTCTAATAACCTTTCTACTAAATAAAATAGCCTTTAATTCCTATCACCATCCAATCACCTAACAAAGTTTAAATCAGTGTCTCCATAATTTCCAACAATGAAACACACATATTACTATAGCCCCATTTTTTCAATACTTGCACTAAATACCATTACCAAATTCATACTGTTCACTTACCTAGCCACCCCTCTTCCTAAGCTTTCGTTTGCTTTCCAAACCCGTTTGTTGATATATCTAGGCACAGCCCGTCGAGGGAAATCTATGCCTCCTATGTGCCTTCCGTAAGTTCAGACATCAATGTGAGCCCTTCGCCGGCACTGATAAATGCCGCGTTAGTTCTTAGAAACGAGATTGTTCATAACCGTGACGGAGGGAATCGCGTGCCCCCGTGAGTCCTCCGACCATTATGTCTTGCCGGAAACCCTCGCGCCGGCATTTAAAATGCCGCGTTGATTTTCAAAGCAGAGTACTAGACATTAAAGATGGACTTCCGCCTGTCCGACCAGATTGTGGCGGCCATCTTAAAGTGGTGCATTGATCAGGATAGAATTACTGGACAGCAAGGGTGGACTATTTGTGTGTATATATGGCGGCCATTTTGATGTCACAGTTCCAGTCTATAAACATATTAGATCCAAACTCATGCCAAAACGGCAGCCATTACTGAATGGCAATTATAATGCATCGTGTCATTTTGCTAGTAGACCACTCCAAATAGACAGGAGAGATTTCGACGAACAAATTATATGTATTTGCCAAAAAATCACCATTAATAGTAAGCCGGTAAATTATTGAAAGTGTATGGAAAAGTGTCAATTAAATCTATTTGCCAACAAAAGAGATCACTTCTCCCTTAGTTTTTAACCATCACATTCCATGAATTGCAACATAATTAATGCCCTCACGTGAATGCAGAAGTATCAACATCAATGCTCATGCAGTGAGAGGAAATAAGAGGTCCCCCCAGTGTATAGAAAAACTAAGGTGAAAGAAGGAAAGATCCTCCCACCAAAGTTAAAAATGATAACACACTGTATATCACCAGAGTCAATTACTCATACATATGTATGTTATTCTTCATCAATAGTATACCCAGTGAATACATGCAAAGGAAATGATACAATTCATCATCCAAATTCATGCCCATTTCGATCGTTCTCAATTTAATGATCCATTTTGCCTCATTTTTTCGCAAATCCAGTGTTCTATTACCACCCCTAACATTTGTCGGGATATGATTTATACCCATATATTTTACTAATGGGACCTCAGTTCCTGGATGTTTATCATTGACATGACGTACTAATGGAGATGCTGTATCATAATTTCTTAAGGCTCTGACATGTTCTTGGATTCGTTCCTTTAAGGGCCTGATTGTACTACCCACATATATCTGGCCACATATACATTCCAATATATATACCACAAATTTTGTATTACAGTTGATAAAGGTGGATATTTTGTATTTGTCACTACCATTATAACTGAATTCAGAAGTTTTATGCAGTGCCATGTTGCACATATTGCAATTCCCACACTTGTAAAAACCCACAATTTTTTTGGGAAGCCATGTAGCTTTGCTTTCCATTATAGGTGGTAGGAAACTTTTACAGACTTAATTTCTAATAGTTTTTCCTCTTTTGTGGACCATTTTTGGTTTCTTAGGAAGTAGAGCAGCAAGTGTCTCATCCGTGTGTAGTACGTTCCAATGTTTACATAAAATACAATATATATTGTGACTATTCTGACTATACGCCGTACAGAAACTTGTTGCTTTGTATGCCGAATTATCTCGCATTTTCATGTTTTGACCCAAGAGAGTAGATCTACATGTTTGATCAATCTTTTTTCTTGATGTTTTAATGATATGCTTTGAATAGCCTCTTGTGTGCATTAGCACCATCAGGCGGAGGAGCAGTGGCACCAGAGCACGAGGGGGCTGCATCCCACATGGCCATGGAGGGCCACACTACGGAATCGGACTTCACCAGTGGGACGGAGGGCGAGGGGAGCTCCACACCAGGAGTTGTCCCAGGCAGACGGGGAATGTCCGAGGATGAGGACCTCCGTCTTGTCTGAGTTCAGCTTCAGGCGGCTGAGCTTCATCCATTCCGCGACGTCTTTCATTCCTTCCTGTAGGTTGATTTTGGCGGTGGTTGGGTCTTTAGTGAGGGAGAGTATCAGCTGGGTGTCGTCGGCGTAGGAGATGATGTTGATGTTGTGTTTGCGAGCGATGTCGGCGAGGGGGCTCATGTAGATATTGAAGAGGGTTGGGCTGAGCGATGAACCTTGGGGTACGCCGCAGATGATCTCGGTGGGTTCTGAGCGGAAGGGCGGGAGGTAGACTCTTTGGGTTCTGTCAGAGAGGAACGAGATGATCCAGTCAAAGGCCTGTCCCAGGATTCCAGTGGAGCGGAGGCAGGTTATTAGGGTGTCGAAGGCAGCCCGAGGTCCAGGAGGATGAGGGCGGTTGTTTCTCCATTGTCCATCAGAGTTCTGATGTCGTCGGTGACTGCGATGAGGGCGGTTTCCGTGCTGTGGTTGGCTCGAAATCCTGATTGGGAAGGGTCGAGCGAGTTGTTAGCTTCAAGAAAGTTGGTCAGCTGCTTGTTGACGGTCTTCTCGATGACCTTGGCCGGGAAGGGGAGGAGAAAGATGGGGCAGAAGTTCTTCAGGTCGTTGGGGTCAGCCGTGGGTTTTTTCAGGAGGGCGCTGACTTCCACGTGTTTCCAGCTCTCGGGGAAGGTGGCAGATGAGAATGAGGTGTTGATGATGCTCCGGAGATAGGAGGCGATGATGGAGTCGGCTTTGTTGAAGATGTGATGGGGGCACGGGTCCGAGGGGGAGCCGGAGTGGATGATGTTCATGGTGATTCTGGTCTCTTCAGAGCTGATGGGGGTCCAGGCGTTGAGGATAGTGGTGGGGGCTGTTGGTTCGGTGGTGGGCGGCGGAGTCTGGGGTCCGAAGCTGTCGTGTAGGTCTGCGATCTTTCGATGGAAGAAAGTAGCGAGGGAGTTGCAGAGTTCTTGTGAGGGCGTAATGACGTTGGAGCTGGCGCTGGGGTTGGAGAGCTCTTTGACGATGTTGAAGAGTTCTTTGCTGTTGTGGGTGTTGTTGTCTAGTCTCTCTTTGAATGATGTCCTTTTGGTGGAGCGGATCAGCTGGTGGTGTTCACTGGTGGCGATCTTGAGGGCTGACATGTTTTCTTCGGTGCGTACTCTCCGCCAGGTTTTTTCGAAGGTACGGCAGGATTTCTTGGATTCTTTGAGGGCGTCCGTGAACCACTGGGGTGTCCTGATGCTGGTCCTGCTTGGGTGGCTTTTAAGTGGAGCGTGGTTTTCGGCACAGTTGGTGATCCATTGTGTGAGGCTGAGGGCTGCATTGTTGGCGTCTGTGGTGATGGCTGGTGGGTTTTGGTTCAGTGTTGAGAGGAGCTGCTCTGTGGAGATTTTGCTCCAGAGTCTGCGGGGGATTTGTTGTGTGCGATGGTGGTGGGTCTCCTGTTTGAAGGTGAAGTGGACGCATCTGTGGTCAGCCCAGTGTAGTTCGGAGGAGTGGCTGAAGGATATGTGGTTGCTGGCGGAGAAGATGGGGTCGAGCGTGTGGCCAGCGGTGGGGGTGTTCACCAGTTGCTTGAGTCTGAGGTTGACGAGGTTGTCGAGCAGGGTGGCAGTGTTGTTGTTGTTTTTCTCCAGGTGGAAGTTCAGGTCCCCGAGGAGGATGTAGTCTGGTGAGGCTAGGGCGTGCGGGCTGATGAAATCGGTGATGGTTTCGCTGAATTGGGCACGTCGGCCCGGGGCCTGTAGACGAGAGTTCCTCTGAGGGTGGTTCTGGGGTCGGTGTGGATCTGAAAGTGTATGTGTTCGGCAGCGAGGGGGGTGTCTTCGGTGGTGGTCATGATGTTGATGGAGTTCCTGTAGATGATGGCGATTCCTCCACCGGTTTGGTTGATGCGGTCCTTCCGGGCGATCTTGTAGCCGTCGGGGATGGCTATGGCGATGTCAGGAGCCGAGGAGGCGTGCATCCAGGTTTCTGTGATGAAGGCGACGTCTGGTGCTGTTGTGTCCAGGAGGTCCCATAGTTCGATGGCGTGCCTGTGGACGAAGCGTGTGTTGAGGAGGATGCACTTGAGGTGGTTATTGGTGCGAGGGCTGGTGGGAGGTCTGCAGGCTCAGTGTAAAGTGTTCTTGCAGGCTTGACAGGTGAAGGGTCCATGAGTACGTTTAGGGCTGGCCTGGTAGCAGGTGGCTGTTCGTCCAGGGTTGAGGGCGTTGAGGGAGGCGGCGTTGTATCTTAGTCGGATGTTTTGAGTGCGGTGGGGGCCAGGGGTTCTGGCGCTGGGTGTGGTCCAGGCGCGGACGGGCGCAGACAGGCTTACCTTTGGCGCGCCTTTGGTGCGCCAGCGGCACGGCCGCACAGCAGCTGCAATAAGAGGGAAGAGGGGGGAGGAGGGGTCAGCTGGGAGGCGGAAGGGAGGACGACGAATGGGAGCGGGGGGCCGCACGGGTGGCAGCGGCGGGAAGCGGGAAAGCTGAATGCGGGAAGGCAGGAAAAGAGAAACCCAGACCCAATTCCCTGTACCCCAGCCTCTCCCAAGCACACCTCTAGACCAGCATGCACACATGTCAACACACAAGGGAAGTTCAGGCAAACATAAGCACCACACATCCCACAGGCACTCACGCAAGCATCACACACATGCGGACACACCAACATACACTGCCTCCACTGTGTCCCCCTCCTCCTTGTCTCCCTCCTCCCTCCCTGTCTCGTCTACACTCACACCTGCATGCACTACCACTACAGCCACTACTACCATCACCAGCACACCCACCACCACACCCCGCTCACGTGCAGTCACCAGCCCCACTACCATTCACACGTCCCCTGTGTCCTCTCCCAGTGTGTCTGTGACGCCCCCTTCCAAGATACACAAACGCAGGCACACAGCCACCCAACAGCCATCCACCTCACGACAGCCTCCAGCGCATGCACCTTCACCCAAAGTCAGCAAACGAACACCTCCTACAACCACACCCTCTTTTCCACTCCCAAACCCCCTCCAGCTACTCGTCCCAGTTTCTCCCAAAAACTTTTCCTGTCCAACCTTAACCTCTTTCCCACACCTCCCCCCCCGTCCGTCTCTTAGGTCCCGAACTAACACCTCAGCCACAACATCTCCGGGATCAGTGGTGCCTGTAGTCACCGGAATCTGGAGTGCATCGGCCACCAGGGCAGCAAGTGTGGCACGGAGCCACAGCACAGACTGTCCCCCACCTGTGAAGCATCAGAAGTTGGCCAGTGGCCGGCGGGAGAGGGGGAAGACTCCAGCCACCAAAGCCGCTCCCAGGGGTCCCAGTGGGAGTGTGGAGTCAGCTGCGACACCTTCCAAGGTGGGGAAGGGCCACAAGAAACCAGGAAAGTCTGGGAAGAGCAGCACGGTGGAAGAGACCACCATCATCCCCGCTGCCCAGGAGGCCACAGCCGTCATCCCCGCTACCCAGGAGGCCACAGCCATCATCCCCGCTGACCAGGAGGCCACAGCCGTCATCCCCGCTGGGCTAGAGAGAACAGACAGCACAAGCCCCGCTGGGACAGAGAGGACCGCCAGCACAAGCCCCGCTGGGACAGAGAGGACCGCCAGCACAAGCCCCGCTGGGCCATGAAGGACCGCCAGCAGCTGAGTAACTGCAAAGGAGCCCGCCGCTCCAAGCATCGCTGAACAGGGCACCGCCGTCTCAAGCACCGCTGAACAGGGCACCGCCGTCTCAAGCACCGCTGAACAGGGCACCGCCGTCTCAAGCACCGCTGAACAGGGCACTGCTGTCTCAAGCACCACAGGCCCATGAGTGCCAAGGGCACTGACGCTACTGAGTCCGTCACGGGCAGAATGAAGCACTCTGGGCACCATGCCCCCTCCAGAACCAGTGGAGAGATCCATCCACTACCTCTGTCCTTAGCAGGATGAAGCACTCTGGGCACAATCCCCCCTCCAGAACCAGTGGAGAGATCCATTCACTACCTCTGTCCTTAGCAGGATGAAGCACTCTGGGCACCATGCCCCCTCCAGAACCAGTGGAGAGATCCAGCCACTACCTCTGTCCTTAGCAGGATGAAGCACTCTGGGCACAATGCCCCCTCCAGAACCAGTGGAGACTGTTATCCATGTGAGAGACTGTGGCTTTGCACTCCCCAGGATTGAACAGTGGGCAAACCACCCACTGTATAGACTTGAGAGACTGTGGCTTTGCACTCCCCAGGATTGAACAGTGGGCAACCCACCCACTGTGTAGACTTGAGAGACTGTGGCTTTGCACTCCCCAGGATTGAACAGTGGGCAACCCACCCACTGTATAGACTTTAGAGACTGTGGCTTTGCACTCCCCAGGATGGAGCAGTGGGCGTTTGGCCCTCTTCTGGATTTGGCGTTGTGCACTCAACTGGCTGAGGTGCCCCCCCTTTCCCTCCCCCTGATGTGCCTGTTTTCTTGCTCTCTGATGCCCCTGCAGTGTTCTCTCCGTCATGGGCGGGGATATTGTGTGGGCCTCGCCCATACCGTGTTGGCCCAGTGTTCCACAAACTGAATTGGAGCACTACCTGGACTATTATGCTTGGTGTATATTTTGTTAATGGCGTATATATATATTTTTGCCTACCAGCTTTTAATATATTACAATGGTTACACTCATTTACTTTTGTCTTTGCATTCTTCCGGGGGCTAGGGGTGTAACTATAATGTATCATGATGTATTATTAGTGTGTGTGTTGTCGTGGGTGAGGGTGGGGATGGGGGTGTTGCGTGTGTGTCCCCCTGTTTTTTCCATCCCCCCTCCCCTGTGTCGTAGGTGCAGTACTCACCGTGGTCTTCGCCGCCGGCGTTCGTGCTCCTGGTAGAAGAGCAGGAAGACTATCGCAGGGATAATTTGGAGTTCCGGCTCCATGGTGTCCTAGTTCCTCGTAGGGTGTGTAGAGGTGAGCGTTTTCCCTTTGGAATCCTGTTTCTGCTGTGTTTTTATCTGCGGTCAATCCGCCCCAGAAAGGGTGGCGGATTGGTAGGTTGTGATACTGTGGGCGGTATTTTGTCCTCCGCCTGTCTGTTGGCGGTGACCGCCGCGCTGTTTGTTTGTACCGCCGTGGCGGTCGGAGTGTTAAAGTGGCTGTCTTTGTTGGCGGTTTCCGCCACGGACGTAATTGCAAAATTTTTACCACCGGCCTGTTGGCGGTCTTACCGCCGCTTTACCACCGACCGCCAGGGTTGTAATGACCACCAATATGTCCTGCAGACATTTACACTGTCAAGTCAGAAATGAAAACTGGGGAGATAAGAAATCCTGGCCCTTAAGGAGAAGTGGAAAGGGTATGCTCAGACGTGGGTCTTGTGCCCACTCTGCCACTGGATTCAAGCTAGCCTGTCTAATGAGTGGTGATATCCCAAAACCGGTCCTAGGATGCTTGTTGTTTCCGGTCCAGGAATGACCTGGCTTGGCAGTTCAGGCCGGACTGTTCGCATGGGGAGCAGGGTCAATTTTGATTTGCATATGGCTGGAGTGAAATTGGGGTGGCATGGTGAAGAGAAAAAATTATGGATTAAACCCGGATCTGTGACTGGGGGTGAATGTTCGATTTGTTCCACATTCCATCCAACATCTGTTCTTTTTGCATTTGGGAGGGAGGGGAATTACAGCCGATTGTGGTGACAACAAGAGAACCAATCAGGTCAGCTGTTCAGTATTCCCATTATGACTATTCAGGGGGCAGATGTCCCTGTAATGCACATGAATGGGGGCAAAATGGCCTAAAGTGTGAACGAGAAGGACACATTTGTGTGCTGCATGGCAAGCTCTTTATCCTGCTTAAGTCAACTGAGCTTGTTTATGGCATGAGTCACTTTATGAGCATGAACTCTGATGAAAACCATGTCTGGTACTCTCTTAATGGGTAGAGCTCCTCAACAAATGATAAAACACATATAGACAAGACTCACTCACTCACTCTGGATTATGGAAATGTCTGGACTATTACATAATCAAAGGGCAGCAGGGACCACATGCAGTTAGGAGAATGTAGATGCTGCAGAGATTAAATTGCTTCCTCCAAGGATGCTGAAGACACGACTGGGACGCTATTACTGGATATGTGCTGGTAGACAGCCACAGATGGGATGAGTGTGGGGGAATGGTTTCCTGACTAATTTTCCACCCCTTAATACCTTTACCCTAACTGTGTCTTATTTCCTTCCCCTCTCAATGTGTTGAATTTAGGGGAATGGTAAATCATACACAGGGGGCATGCTGGGAGAAAGGAAAAGCCACAAAGGCATTTAGAGTCCCAAATGAGTCTTCTTCATGCAATTTATTCCACCCTTTAGCATGTCTCCCATCGGAGTAACATGGATCATGATGTGAATCAGTTGCTGCAGTGAGGAACTTACCGGGTAGCTGTTTTACAAGGTGAATAGGAGTATTCAAATTACTGCTGACTTCATATCATATGGCAGTGACTGCTTGTAATCTTTCACAAGCAGCATCAGGGATCGGCATGTTCAAAACCCCTAATGGACGGTGTAGATGTCTAAAAATGTTCCATTATACTCTACTACCCCAAGGCAGAGGGACAAACACATCACTTCTTGCATCCTACGAGTCACATTGAATTCCTTCCCTTTAAACTGATAATGCTGTCATCCAGCTTGGCACAGACTAAGACAACCCCTGCACACATAATCCTAACACCCGAATAAAGGTTTCCCTTTTCAGCATCATTAGTTGTCCTAGCATCCAGAACATTTTGAGCGTAACATATTTTTCTCCTTCTCACCCTTTGCTCTCTCTCATCCTTTCCTCATCTCTCGATCTCACTGACCCTCACTATTCTTCTGGTTGTCTCTCTGTTTCTGACTTGCCCCAGAGAATGTTTACATCATTGTTAAGGGAGAAGCCACTAGCTGGTGCCAACTTTAAATGTGGCAAACCATAAATATGCAACCCCAAGACAAACTCCTCAGAACACTTTCTGGACCTGCAGAAGAAAAAAGAGGATTGAATTCTGCTTGCTGTTACCTGAGAGGAGCCCTATAGGACTTTACCTGCTCCATCTTGCATTCAGAACAATGACATGGACTCAAAAGGTCCATGGGTTAACTTCCTGCATGACTACAGGGACACAACAAGGTGCAAATGCCCTTTTCCTGAAAAATACTTTATACAATGCCTTAAGCTAAGCCTGTCTACCCAGTGCCATAGCTACCAGGTTGTTGAGCTCAAGTTAGCTTAATGACTTTAAGGGTTCACACTGACAGGATAGTGTAATTATTAACAGAGGTGGGCGAATGCCTACCACAAATAATAATTAATTTTCTTACATTGGTTTTCAAGAGCTGGATTCAGGAATTGAACTTACAAATAGCTTTTTAAACTGACATCAGATTTTTAATTGACTTTGGTTAATTCTATTGAGGATTTTTTTTCCTAATTTCATTCTAGCATTCTTATGTTGCACCTTCAAGGGCATATTTATACTTTTTGATGCTAAACTGCGCTAATGCAGTTTAGCGGCAAAAAGTATACCGCTGGCTAGCACCATCCCAAGATGCCGCCCAGGTGTCATATTTATGGTATGACGGTAGCTGGTGGTAAGGCCTGGCTACCATCCTTGCCGGGTGGGGGAGGCGTAGGGGGAACAGGGGGTTCAACATCAAAGGATGATGCTAGTAGGGGCAGAGGCATAAAAAATGCCTCTAACAGACTAGTGTCATTTTCTGACGTTAAAACCCCATGGACATGACTCCTGTCTTAGTTAAGACACAAGTCATGCCCGCCACCCCAATGGCCATGTAGTAGGGCCCAAGATAGGCCCCCTATGGTACTTAAAAAAAATATCTATACTCACCTCTACTTACCTCTACTTACCTGGTATGGGGTCTCTCCATCCTTAGGTGTCTTCCTGGTGTGGAGGGTTTGGCGGGGTGTCCCTGGGGCCAGGGAAGGGTACCTGTGGGCTCTTTCCATGGTCTCTGACCATGGAAATAGACCCACTGGTCCCATAACACCTGCCCATACCCAGGCATTAAATAATGAGCTAAGCAAGCTTAGCGCCATTATTGAAGGCCCCCATACCCCGTGCATGATTTTAGCATGGGCGATAAATATGGCGCAAGGGCCATACCGTCGTTTTCTGCACAGGAACACCAACCTTGCATCTCATTGACGCAAGGTAGGATTCCATGTCCAGAAAATGACGTTAACTCCATAACTTTGGCGCTAGACATGTCTAGCACCAAAGTATAAATATGGAGTTAGGTTTGCGCTGAATTAACTTAATAAAATGATGCTAACTTGGCACAAACTGAATATAAATATGCCCCAAAGTTTTTGGGAAACATGGAGGTGGATCTAGGTACTCTGGAGTGATTAAGCATGGCAGAGATGAGGCAGAGATTAGGAGCATGGGCAAACTGTAAGGGCTGAAGTTGAAAAGGGCATCCATTAAAGAAGATTACCGCATTGCCATCAAAGTTTAGGATGAGGTCTGTAGGCCACAGTCCACAAGAAGAATGAGAATTAAGTTGCAAAGTAGAATGAGTATAAAGTTGAGAAGGTCCCACTGCCACTGGGGAGGTTCTCCCAAGGAGCTGCATCACCTGTTTTTTCCACAGCAGGGAGCGGTGTGTCCTCTCACAGTTTGTTTCTGTCAGAGCTGGAGGATGGGCTGGCTGAGAGGGGCATCAAACTGCAGATGGCAACACTTTACTACGGGTACAAAAAATTGCCTTGACTGCTGAGGAGAAAGAGCTGATCATGGACTTAGAAGAGAAAAAGGTGCTGCTGGTCCACAAGAGGTGCCAGCTCATGATCGAATTGAAGTCCTGAAGGTCAACCAAGTCCAGTGATTATGACAGCAGCAATTCAGAAGTGCATAGGAGAGGTAAACATGTGGTCCACATCCCAAAAGACCAGTGGCATATTTATCTGCCAGAGGTGACCTTGATTAATGGTTTGCAGCTTGTGAGGAGGCATTGCACATTTCCAGATTAGGGATGGAGGTTAGTTTGTGGAAGCACACGCACATTATTGGGAGGGATATACTATTGCTCCTAGATGCAGCTAACTGTGCTCATTATACCCCATGAAGGAGACCTTCATGTACAAATATGGTCTAACCCTTGAGAACTTGAAGCTTAGTGATAGCCAGAAACAATCACATCAGTCTTGGGAGGATTTTGTGGAGTTGTCAAGTAAGGCACTAGATGGTTGGAAGAAGGGCACTAAGGTAAAGGAATATGATGGAAAGTATTATTTGATTATGCAGCAGCACATCTTGAGAAATTGTTTTACAGAGTTATGCCAACATCTGACAGAATCCACACATACTGTTCCTAGGGAGCTTGAGAAGTGTTCAAGAGAGTACCAGATAGTGACCAAAACTAGGACAAGGCAGGCCCTCAAGAAAAGGGAAAAAGTGGGAATTCCTTAGGGGCCCAAACATCTGACTAGGGAAAACTGTTCCAACCCATTTCAGGGATGCAGGAGGGAGGGAACCTAGGGAGGAAGAAGCCCATTGAAAGGAGCATGTGCTGTGGCTTAATCAATCAGGGCACAGGAAGGAAGATTTGTTGTGCTCCAGGAAGGCACTCACTAGTGCATTCCTGGAGCACTAGGCCACGGTGCCCAGTGTAATTATAGACAGAAGTTAATCCCAAGAGAAGAGGGTAGCGGTTACCTTGATGTCACTTTGAAGATAAGTGGAACCCGCAGGTAAGATGGTGACCCACGAAAGTTCCAAGGATGACTTCTAGATAGTCAAAGTGAATGGAATCCATGTCACTGCTCTGCAGGACACCTGTGCCAGCCTAACCTTACTGGTGGAACCCAGGGTAGTATCTGCAAGCAGATGTCTGTAAGGTAAGGAATGTCAAAGGGCAAAGATAGTGTAACTGTCACATGGATATGATCTCTAAATGGAGGGCACATAGGTCCAAGAGAAAAGCAATGGGCAGGAGGTGGGTGTCATCTACAGGGGAGGACCAAAGGGCCAGGGTTAAATGCTTTCGCAGGACTCCAAGACTGGAACTGATGCGTCCAGTTCTGGACTCAAATGTCTGCCTGCGCTGTTACAGTGATGGGTGAGGACCCCTGGACCAGGCAGACCCCACATGACCGAAAAGGCTTGTCATCATTGATGTGGGCTATGTGACCCCCCTGGAACTCCTGGACTGCCAAGAATGTTTGCAGTGCCAGGGTACATAACATAAGCTGAAATGCCAGTATCCTGGTTTCATCCCTGAGTTGGTGGAAGTAAGATTAGAAGGAGAGTGTCTCAAGCCTGAGGATGTAATTACTCACTTTGAGATACATAAAAGGTCCAAGGGACCTTAGGAATAAGTGGGTGGCCTGTTAGCTGGAAGGAAGGCCTACCCCAGGCACTGGATATAAGAATTCACTTATCGGTGCAGTGGATGGCCAGTTGCCTGGCTCCTGACTGCTGTCAGTGTCCTCTGTTTGTTGGTGGCTTTTGGGAACAACTGGCCCTAAGTCAGGGACAGAAGTCAGAACATCTGGGCAGATTGTGCCACAGAACCTTGTTGGCCATGGTGGTACTGTTTGCATACTAAGGCACATATATGAGTAGGCTAGGGTTAGACTTCTCAGAGGTGGGGTTTGCACGTGAACAAAAGGATTGCCCATGGACGGTATTAGTGGCTAGGGCTATATTTACAGAGAGGTGAAGGTATGTTCAGAGAGACATAGAACAGACAAACGCCATTGTGGCATATGCCCTTGTTCTAATGTGTGAACAGAGGAACTCATCAGGGAATGGATGAGTCTACCCTAGCTGGGGGAGTGTGGGCCTGCTAAACAAATCTGACTTTACCCAAGATTTTACACCTTTTTGCAGACCCTATTTTTGCTGATTTTTCAACTCTAGGCTCTTCACACCTTCTAAAGGAGTAAAGTGTCTGTGCCCTTTTAAACACAGCTAATAATTTCTCCCCTAATTTACTTATTTAATTTGCCTATAAGTCCCTGATATGTGGTGTACAAAATGTACCCAGGGCCTGGAAGTTAAATGCCACCTGTGGGCTGCAGCACACAATGTGCTATCCACAGACTGGGCCTAGAAAACATAGCTTCAGGCCTACCATGTGTAGAGTGACTGCTGCAGCCTAAATATCTGTTGTTAAACCTGACAAAATAACATTTTTTGACAGACTGGAAGACCTACTTTTAAATAATAATGTCCCCCCCAAATACATTCTATTCCTCACAAGGTAGGGTGCCTGATATTTAACAATGAAACCTATGTGAGATTAAAAATTGTATGTTTTTGTACCCAAAAACATTTTCGCAAACAGGACTATAGCTAAATCATAGAAAATGTCAAAAATGTATATCATACACTTTAATCTGTAACCTTTGATAGGAAACAGGTAAAAGTATCATTCAACGACTATTTAAAAATGTTTTTAAAACCCAATCTAATAGTGAAGTCAGATTTGTAATACTTATTTGTGAAATGTAACTTTTGGAAAGTTACCTTTTAACTGCCTGCACCTCCAGCAGGCTAATTAGCATTAGCCTATTGACAGCTGGTATGTCAGTGTCTGGCCCTAATGATGTATGAAATCTGCTCCCAGAGCAGAAGACCGGTTAGGATGAACACAGGAATTTCATTAACTTGTAAAGGGGTCTGCCCTTTCAATAGTAAGTGTAAAGTTAGACCTGGAGAAGGCCTCCCTGGGGACCCCTGCCTGGTCACCAAATGGCGATGAAGGGGAGCTTCCCCATAACAAGTTTTGAGTAACCATGGAAGAGAGGACTGCTTATTTCCATGGCCACATCTTTGGATCGACATAGAGGATCTGCACTAGGGAGGAAGGGTTGAACCATCTTGAATTTTAGGATTAAGGTGCACTGTGGGATTGTTTGCAGTAGGAGAAACAGGAATTGCTGCAACAGTGGGTAAGATTGCCCCAGGGAACTTCTATATGTTACAGAGTGGTAGTCACCATTCTGTAGTTATAGTTAGGATTGTGATTCCTTAAGAAATTTATCAGTTTGTCGATAACTTGAGCGCTGCTTGGTGAATCATCACAAAACTTTCCCAAAAAGGGTTCATCCACCTCAGCTACTTCCTGGAGAGTTTTCAGATGATCTGCCAAGCGAGTTCTGAGAAAAAAGGGAAGGGTCCTTAAAAGCATATTCTCCATGCAATTTCTTATGGTATTTTGGATAGTGTTATACCCAAAACTTGGCAGAGGTATAAATCTTTGCCAGGAAAGATTACTTTTTGTGATCCGATGTAAATCCACTCAGTCAATTAAAATTAAGTATCACAATTTATAGATATTTCAGGCCCTGCTAAAACCACAGTACTGACAGAGCATAAGAAAAGATTTGATTGGCTGCCTCCCACCAGAACACATTTGGGAGTCATTTTAGGACGCAGGGACTCAGTCAAATTACATATAGGGGGCATGATAGGGATACCCTGACTGCCTAGGCCTTATACAAGAGTTCCAGATGGCCCCCACCTGGGGCAAAAACAGGAATTATGTTTTACGGTACCACAGTACAGTAAAAAACCTTTTGAAAAAATGGCAGTCTTCCTTTTTCTGAAAAATCTTACCCCCGCAACCCTCCCCTGGGGTTGTCCTGGGCCCATAAGGTGATCACATATTAAACTATAATTCGAAATTGGGGTGGGGTGTTTGTGGGACCCTTTCCCTGAAGTGTCACTTAACCATGACGCCACATTTCCACGGGGGCTGCTGTGTCAAGGAAGGGTTCCTGGGATGCCATCCTTGGGACATCAAGGCACTTATGTATTATGTTTGGACCTGAGTCATGCTTCAGCTCCCCCTTTCCAAGGTTTTTCCTACTCCCAGGTCCCCCAAACTCCCTGGGAGTCACTGCAGGAGTGAAGGGGCACTGAAACCCCATCTTCAGGGTTTCAAAGTGTAGAGAAGTGGAATGGGATGCTGCTGCACTCTCCTCACATTGTCGTGTCCCCTTCCATTCCCCCTCAACAGGACAACAGGTATTCCACATGTGTGCTACCTGCTCAGATGGAGCAGGCAGGAAACAGGAAAGTGCCGGCTCCTTCTCTAGTATGGACTGTGCTGGCGAGGCAGACAGCTGGTTTGGCAGTGAAGAAGGTGGCATCCAGTGCCATTAGGTAAAAAACAAAACAAAACTGTGGATGCTCTGGGTGAGACTGGAGCACTAAAAAAAGGAAAAAATGCATTAGCACCACAGTGCAGGAGTGGGCTTCTGCGTTGCGATTCACTTAAAAAAAACAAAAAAAACTCTGGGTGCCCTTGATGGGACCAGTGCACCAGAATGAAAAAAAGAAAAGAAGGTGAAGGTGAAGCCTCACCATTTCAGTACTGAAGTGGTGAGGCAGCTCATTAGAATTCACTGCTCACTACTGGGAACATCTTATAATGCCATACATGGACTTTTTTTGCAATATTGTAATTGTTGTGGTACCTTAATTATGGGCAGAGGTGCCACCAGCTTGTTAAAAAAGTGTTGTGGGGGGCTGCAGGGAGAACAGCAACTCCCAGGAATGTTTTAAAAAAAAGCAATGTATGTTTCCTGGGTCATTGATTTCATGACCCCAGGAGAAATTACTGTCATTTTTAAGCACTCCTAGCTGGAGCTCTACACTTTTCAGTAGGAGTATGGGACCCTTTATAGTTTGTGCTTTGACTGCATTTTGTGACCTGGGGAGTGTTAAAGAAAGCCTCAGACACATGTTTATGCTTCTTTTACATAAAACTACTGTATTTCAAATATTTTTTGTGACAACTATTAGTGAGTGCTGTGAGATGTATGTTAATGAGGAATACATTGCAGTATGGCTATTGATCAATTATTTTGGTGACTTTTTGACAAAGCTAATAGGTCTGCTGTATATATGTTGATGTGCCGATTCCTTAATAAAGCCATTAGGCCTGCTTTTTATCATTTGGTGTTCTGACCCTTTGACAAACCCAGTACGCCTGCCTCACTTAAAATGACAACCCTTTATATTGTTACTTTTCTAAAAAAACCTCAATAATTCACTGAAAAAAACTCAAAGATTAAGGTGAAGTTATAGCTAGGTATGGTAATAATATCTTACTTTACATCAAAAAACCTCAGAGATTCACTGTAAAAACTGATATTATAGTTAGATAAATGTAACATTTCACGTTAAAAAGCACCCTCCAAAATTCACTGGTTAGAGTTAACTGAAGTAAGTATAACGGTCACAAATCTCTTCTGAAATACAGATATTGCTGGCTCACATGAAGCACTGGTACTTTCCTAAAGGAGGGGTGTTCTTTCATTCGCATGGGGGAATGACCTCATGCAAATGATTGAAACACATTGCTCTGTGCCATATCAGGGACATGGCACAGAGACAAAGCAGCCATCAGGAGCTGCACTGACTGCAACCCAAAAAGAGGTGGAGCATGGTCAGTGTGACCCCTCGAAGGCGCACTCTTAGAGGTGGTAAAATGTGCCCTATGGACCTCCACAGAAATGAATTTGCTGGTGGGTGCAGTCACTCACTGCACCCGCTTGCCACGGATCTCAGCCACACTTAAAGTGGAGACCTAGTGTCACTGAATTGTGAAAGGCAAACCAGCTGCTTCAATTAGCCAATTTGTTTTACACTAATTTGCTGTCATGTGATGGTGAGGCAGCACACTTTTGTCGCTGCTCAGGGGCAGTGAATTATCACTAATAGGACTCACTGTCCCAGTTGGGCCAGGCACACCTACCTAAATGTGTGCTACTGCTCAAACAGGGAGAGTGCACCTTACTACAAAATGACCTCAGGTCATTCTGTGCTGCTCACAATATATTCTGGAATTCTGGAAAGCACACAGGGACATATTTATCAAGGCTTTGGATTACTCTTGCACCAAACAAGCAGGCCCAAGGGTGAGGCAAAACCTAAGTGACATTTCTAAAGTCAGGCAAGGCCACCTTGCATGGCCCTGCATGGCTTGATATATTTGGAGTAACGCAAGGCAGCACAAATCGCTGTCTCACGTTTTCTGCCCCAGGGAGGTATTCCACTGGTGGAGCGTTGCTGTTCCCACAAATTCACCCATTTATTTTGGTGCATTCCCAGATTTACCATTAGTGGTGGACCTACAAATGTGTCAAAATGCTTGGCCTCTCCAGGGGAGGCGTAGCAAGGAGAAATATCTTAATTTCTTCTAATATTTTCCTCTTTCTACATGCAGCACACATAGAAAGAGGACAATGCCTCTGAGAGTTGTTTTTGTGCAGGAAGGTGTCACTTCCTGCATGAAAACAATCCTACCTTCCATGCTGGCACCCTTGCATCATGATGCAACAGTGCCTGCATTGGTGCTAGTCAGCCAAAAGTGCACCAGTGACAGAAAAAGGACAGCGTTTCACCGGATAATGTTAAAAATGGTGCAATACTACCTTTTACCTTTCGTGCAGTGCTACGCAGCAAGGTGGCTTGTTACTTTACACTGTGTGAAAAAATGATAAATATTGTCACAGTTTGGGCTTATGAGAAAGCCTTGCACTGGTCATAAAGGGAGTAGCCCAGTCAGCAGACCAGCCCTGCATTCATGCCCAAGCAATTTATCCTCCACGTTAGGGCACCAGATCCAGAAGACTGACTACTCTAATCACAAGAAGGGTAGATCTGGCTGAGAGGAGAACCAAGACGTGGCAAACCCCACGTCCAATCTAGGAAGGAGGGCATGGCAGACACTGCCCGAGGGTCCTGGTTACAAATTGGAAAGAGGATAGGTTTGATGCAAGAAAAGTCAAATAATAAAAAAAATCAGGTATATGTATTCAGTGTTGCTTCCCAGAAAAACAGGCATATTGGAGCGACTGCGTTACACAAATTCATACTCAACATGTTAAACAATTATATTGGCTTCTAACCGCAAGAACACAATAGTTTGGGCACCTAGCTGTTGGCGTGTTTGAAATTTCGAATATGTATTCCCAGATTCTAAATGCTGTTTGTCTGAATCAAAATCCTGTTTTATTGCTATATGTTTTCTAGACAGTTGTTACCCTTGAAGCACACAGAAGACCACTGACAAATCAAGAGAACAAGGGACTTTTTGATGTGTGAACGCAAATTCCCTCAGGTCTAATGAGGTGTTAAATAAGAGATTTCTCCCAAGTTGAATCTTTTCACTAATGATTTTTGTTATTGAAATGTACAAAATGGAATTTGTGGAACCGTAAAGAATCATAGGACATGATATACAAAGAGCATGTTGCAAAATGGGGATCAATTATTTGCAACATGTCTTTGATTTTGACATGCAACTCCCTGCAATTAGCTACAATCACAGAGATGGTGGTCTATAAGAAAGAGCAGACTACCATCTGTATGTTTGTAGTCTCGAACGGGAAAAAATATTCCCATTTGTGAATACATCTGGGAGGCAGGCAGTTGCCTCCTGGATCCACTAGCTTCTCCCCCATGGCTTTAGTGCTGGTGGCTCCCAATGTGACAATTTTTGTTGGCTCTCCCAATGATCTCCTTCTCCACAGAGTCTCCAACGGTGTCCCTCACTGCTCCATAACACCTCTCTCACTTGTATTTAATGTCTTTTATAGTGCTACTAATGCCAGTGTAGAGTGTCATAGCACATCACACCCATTACAGAGACAATGAATCATACAAGTGTGTAAATGAATTTAAGGGATATGTTACATAACAAGTGAGAACTACAAGGTGTACAGGTCACATTCCATAACAGGTAGTATATTGACCTGGAGAAGCACAAACTCAGGATTTAAAGAGAAACCCAGCCGTTGAGGTTAGTTTGACTAATAAGAATCTTTTCTAGCAACCTTTGAATAATGGAAACAAACACGGAAAAACATATGGTTCTAAACTTAAGCCTTGCAGTTTGTATGCAGCTTTGATGTCAGGCAATAAGATAAATAACTGTGCTATATTAGGTTTGTAATTTATGCTCAAAAGTAACATATCGATCTCTAGGACAAAAGCAGAAACGGACTGACCTATCTATACAAAAACAATTCTGTAATCTGCATGTTACACATGCTTGGCAGCAGGCATTTTACATCTCTGTGCTACTTTATACTGAGGCAAAGCTACCGGTAGACACAACTGAGATCCTCCAGCATGTACATAAATCACCAGAGTTATATTGACATTTTATTATTGCCTGAACATTAATTGAACACACAGAACTGTTAAGCATGTGTTTTAAAGGTCACAATTTATTCGAAAAGACAACCCACCTTCCAGTGTGGTGGCACAGGTCGGCCCGTCCGAAAGCCGGCACTGCAGGCATCATTCCAAATAAACACTGCCCCTTTTAATATTCACCTACAACCTCATTTGATGTGTCAATAACTAATAGTTTGTGACTGCAATTGCAAAAGTTATAAACTATTGATACAGTCAATAACAAATGGCGATTATGAAGAAACACCATCTTCACGCTCTTTACTAATTGTCATTTGTTATGGGTCAGTGAATGCATTTTGCAAATTGGAACTGCTTTTATGACTTTGAAATGTGTTTCATACACACCAAAGAGGCGTTTGGAAGTGGCAAAGCTTCTGATTTTCAAATCATAGGGTTTGCAACTGAAAAATGGCATTGTACAGCAGGCCCCGGAAGTAAATTTGAAACCTCAATCTAAATGTACTTTTTTGTGAATAGGCCCTCCAGCATGAAAAGTCAAAACTTGTATTAAGTATATTAAGAAATATCACATTTTGGCTGTGCAGTACCATAGAATGTGCACTTCATCAGAATGTATATTGGTTCACTCAATTAAGACACTGCACTCTTCTTTTGTTACAATACAGAGGGCCAGTTCTAGTAAAAATCGTAAAACTAGGCGTAGAGCTTCCTTTAATGGTTTTTGGAACTCATAACCATTCCATATAGTATCTCACATGTTTTCAGGCTTACATCTAGAAAACTTGTGTGACTTTTTCATGCATTACAGTTTCCCAATAGTAGAACTGTCTTCCAATTTTAAGTGTGTATTGGGGGAAGTTTGCACCACTGTGTAGTTGCACATTTTTGTCTTTTTTGTGATGTAAATGTACGGGAAACTCCAGGGTGGTGGATCGCACAATTCCAGGGTGGTAGAAAGCAAACTTTCCACCTCTTGCTATGTATGTATTCTTGTATAAATACATAGGACTGTGTGGCAATATGCAAGGACTGGATCTATGCCTGTAAAACCACTTATATGTGAACTCCTTGCAGGTGTTGATTTGGCTCTTGTTAGCTGTATAGTACTACTTTAATGACTCAAATGAGCTTGGTGGACCGGGTCCAATCTCTGTTACAGGATGAGAAAGGGAAAATAATCAATCCCCCCCCTTGTGAGAAAGGCAATTTATTTTCGGAGATAAAAAAAAAAAGAGGCGAATGCATAATTCAAAAACTGCTTTTCCTTAGTGTGTAATTGTACGTTGTGTACAGTTTGCATTGATGAAATGGTAGCACACAGAAAAGTCACGTGACCTTCCACGAGTTTGCCTAAAATCCTAGGAAAGGTACAGCTTTTCAGAAGTCTTTTGCAGGCATGAACTGATATTTCAAAAAAACATAAAAGAACATTCAAGAGGGAGAGTACATCTCTAAACATACTTGGACATTCTTTATTACGAATAGGGCCTACAATTTTTAAAGTCGTGATCTCCTCGGATTGGGGTTCCACAGAGGGAGTGCACTTTCACACCAGTCATGGTTAACATTTAGATATAGGAATATATGAGTATGGCTAAGTGGGTAGTCATTTTGTATTAATTTGTAGAACTATTCTGTTGACTGGAATATTTCTGAGTTCTCTTGTGTCCATCCCCGATATCTTCCTTACACTGATCTGAGGAGTGACCACCGTCCTTCTATACTGACCAACCACTCATATTATATTTCTGAATCTTTATTACGTCCATGGCAGGCTTTCTTTTTCATCACCATCATGTAGGGGTCAGTAGAGTTAATAGCAGTTACCCTTAGCTTGCCCTTTCCTACCACTGACTCTGCACTGCGAACAATGGACTCAGAGGTGGCATATGAACAGAGCAAAAAGTGAACAGGGTCCTGTGGAGCACTGTTTGCTTTCTGTATATCTCACTATGGTGGGACATTTGGCTGCGTCAGATACCGACAATAATATGTAACGTAGGTGTCCCTCCTTAAATATTCACACAGAATTGATGCAGCCATATTTGCTAGCTTTTCAGAAAATGACGCACCCTTTACAAACGGTGGGCTGAATCTCCTTATCTTCTAAAAAATAATGCCTCGTCAGACCAGGTGTAAAAATGATGCTTTGGCACAGATACATAAGAAGAATATATACAAATCACCCTGACAAGCTGTAGGTCAAAATCGACTTGCTCCTGCTTCAGCTTGAAGCTCCAAGAAGACGCCGACAACCATCACCATAACCATCACATCATCCATAGACGCAACGCAGGAGAAGGGAGCGAATACATCGGCTGCGGACCTCACTCATTGGCCTCATGGAGGGAGAGGTAATCACATATTACCATTTGAGGAGGGAGTCCATTGTGCCGCTGCTCCATCTTATTGTGCCAAGACAACAGGTGACAGTCAACAGGGTCACCAACATCCCACCACAGACCAAGCTCCAGGCTGTGCTACACATGCTGGCTTCTGGGTCTGTCCAGACAACTGTAGCACAAGTGGATGGAATCTCAAAGTCATCATTCTCAGTATTTTTACCCTCTGTCCTGGATGCCATCATCCAGCTTACTCTCTGCCACATACTCTTCCCCAACACCCAGCAACAGCAGCAGGAGATAAAACGGGGATACTATGCCATCTCTGGGTTCCCACATGTGGTGGGTGCCATAGATTGCAAACGTGCAACTCATCCCTCCTGGTGCAACAGCCTGTCTATACAGGAACTGCAAACACACCCACTCTATCAACATCCAGGCCATTGACCATCGGGGTTGATCACAAATGTGCTGTCTAAATACCCTGGCAGCGTGCATAATTCCTTCATGTTCTGGCACTCCATCATCAACCAACGGTTCCAGGATGGACAGTATGGCAATGGCCTACTTGTAGGTAAGCAAGCAGCAAGTATCTAACAGACACAATAATAAATAGATATGCGGAACACAATACACAACTCACTGTCTGCCTCCACACACAGGGAATCTAGTGTGAGGGCTGTTCTACATATATGCAACATGCATCTGTCCACATATACAATGCATATGAGCCTGACATACATGTGAATACATTTCAAGCTAGTTATGCAGATGTTGCATGATGTAAAGGCACACATCCATCCGTGGTAGGCAGAAAATCTGGCCAACATCACTGTGTGCAAGGGAGGTGTACCAAGTCCACTGGGGAGTGTTCACATGCAACACACGTGGGACTTCACCGATGTCATGGCTCACACACCACAAACTAGGTGCAAGCTGACAAAGCACAGTTCATTGGCAGGTCACATGTAACTGTACAAATGTATAATAATCACCAACATCACTCACATTTCACATGTGTGATGTGTAATGCTACACACATTCATCAATCACCATGCCTCTGAAGCAGACGCCTTAGCTGGAAGGTGCACCTGCACTCACAAATACATTCCTACAAGCAAAGAAGAACCCCTGCAACTCCTGATGCAAGCAGGAATGTGTACTTGCTAGGAAAATTGTGGGCAAGTCTAGTTGGAATGAACCACAAGGGAAGGAGGCCAAAAATACTGTGTATCAATTCCCATTCAAAGAGTTGTTGTACAGTGCAGAAAGTTGTGAAGATGAACTGCTGAGGACCTCTCATAAATCTACATGATCCATGTGATGTGTGCACAATTTGGGCACAATGACGTCACACATGTGAAGGAGGCTGGCCTGGTTTGTAGTGGGTAAAATAGGTACTTACACCTTATACCAGGTCCAGTTATCCCTTATTAGTGTATGTAGTCAGTGTCTAGAAGCCAGACTCCATAGTTATGGTGTGAATGAGCAGCCAAGGCCTATCTAGGAGACATGCAAAGCTCATGCAATATCACTACACACATGAAAGAAAATACTCAGTGGTACCATGGGGACCCCTTCCCATTTGCGCCTGGGTTACCATCCACTTCAAGTGGATGGTAACTGCGCTTTCATTTGCGACCGCAATCGCGGTCGCAAATGAAAATGCATAGCATTGCGAATCGCAAATAGGAAGGGAACACCCCTTCCTATTTGCGATTCGGAAATGCATTTTGCGAGTCGGTTCCGACTCGCAAAATGCATTTCAACATAGCAAAGACGCATTTGCGACTCGCAAACGGCGATTTCCGCCGTTTGCGAGTCGCAAAGTCTTTGCTACATCTGGCCCTATATTCCCTTAGGAGGTAAGTAATAGACACAATAAATAAACTAGTATCCAAAAACAGGTAAGTAAACACTTGAAAATCACAATAGTTAGAAATGGGCCTAGGGGGAACCCAAACCATATACTAAAAAAATGGAATGCGAATGTTGGTTTCCCACCTAGGCAAGTGTAGTGTGTAGAGGGGTGCAGGGAGTGTTAGAAAACCCCAATGGTAAGTAATAGAACCGCCCCAAAGCCCAGGAAAGCAGGAATAAATCACAGGAACTTTCTTAGAAAACACAAAGAAACGAAAAAGAAGATAGTGCAAGAACCAGAAGAAACTGAAAGACATCAACAATGGATTCAGGACCTGCAGACCTGTGGAAGAAGGGGACCAAGTCCAAGAAGCACAGAAGAGTCCAGAAAGAACAGGAGCCTCTGCTAACTCGGATGAAGGTGCAAAAGAAGAACCACAGGTAAAGAACAAAAGTCAGTACTGCACACAAGAAGATGGATGTGGGTTCCTGGATGGTGCAGAAGATGTCCCACTCTGGATGGATGATTGCAGTCTGTTTTGTGCCTCTGGAGCCCACCAACAAGCCTTGGTAAACACAAAGATCGTGGTTAGCGGTAAATGTAGCTGAATGGGGCCAGGAAGGACCATGTCGACTCTACCGACGAGGGGGAAACAGAGGGGGCTCTCAGCAGTCTGGAGAGCCCTCGGAAGACCACGCAGTGCACATAGGAGTCCCACAGCACGGGGACAAAGAAGGTGTAAATGGAGGCCCATGCAACATGAAACAAACGGATCCCACGCCACCGGAGAACCACTCAGAGAGCTGTGCGTCGCAGGATGGAGTGCTGGTGGCTGGAGCTGGGCATGAAGAACTTTGTGGAAGGTTGCACACAAGCCTTGGCAACTGCAAGTCACGACGTGCACAGGGGTACTGTCTGGCATGGAGTGCAAGTTCTTGGCTTGACCAAATTTGGACAGCTGGACCTTCGGACAGTCAGAATCACTTTAGTCCACCACCTGTGTTCTAGGATCCATGCTCGTCGTCACGAGAGGGAACCCAGAGTACCGGTCGTCACTGCAGACAGGTGCCTGCTGAAGCAGGGAAGTGACTCCGTCACTCAACGGGAGATTCCTTCGGTTCTTCTGGTGCAGGATGAAGACAGGCTGTCCCCAGAGCGTGCACAACCTGAAAACTGTTGCAGTTGCTGGTAAGAGCTGAAGTTGAAGGTCGCAGAAGTTGTCTTTGCTTCTTTGTTGCAGTTTTGTAGAGTTCCTGGAGCAGTCAGCAGTTGATCCGTCGCTAGAAGATGAAATAAAGGATGCAGAGGATTCCTGTTGGAGTCTTGCAATCTGAATCTGAGGAAACACCCAGAGGAGAGACCCTAAATAGCCCTGAGAGAGGGACTGGTCACCTAACCTGGTAAGCACCTATCAGGAGGGGTCTCTGACATCACCTGCTGGCACTGGCCACTCAGATGCTCCCAGGGTTCCCTGACAATCCTGAAAACATTATGGCAGAACCCAGACACTCTGAAGGAGCACTGGGCACCACCTCTGGGGTGGTGATGGACAGGGGAGTGGTCACTCCCCTTTCCTTTGTCCAGTTTCAAGCCAGAGCAGGGACTGGGGGTCCCTGAACCGGTGTAGACTTGATTATGCAAGGAGGGCACCATCTCTGCCCTTCAAAGCATTTCAAGAGGCTCTGGGAGGCTGCCCCTCCCATGCCTGTAACACCTATTTGCAAAGGGAGAGGGTTTAACACCCCTCTCCCAAAGGAAATCCTTTGTTTTTGTGTTCCTGAGCTCGAGCTATACAAACAGCAGGATGGCAGAAACCTGTCTGTGAGGTGGCAGCAGCTGGGGCTGCTGGAAAACCTCGCAATTCTGGTTTGGCAATACTGGGGTCCACTGTGGAGCACCCAGAGTGCATGGAATTATACAACCAATGTTAGATTCAGCATTAGGGTATACTTCCAAGATGTTAGACACCTTACATGGCCATATTCGGAGTTACTGTTGTGAAGCTAGACATAGATATTGACCTATGACTAGTGCACAGGTAAACTGGAGTCCCGCACTCACATAGTTTGAGAAAATGGTCCTGGACTATGTGGGGGCACCTCTGCTAGTGCAGGGGTGCCCTCACACACAGGTACTTTGCACGTAGACTTCAGGGCTGGAAGGCCAGACATATATGTGACTTATAAGTGACCTGGTGTAAATGGCAGTGAAAGGATGCATGCACCATTTCACAAAGGCTGCAATGGCAGTCCTGTAGAAGCTTTTGCCTGGGCTCCCTATGGGTGGCAAAAGAAATGCTGCAGCCCATAGGGATCCCCTGGAACCCCAATGCCCTGGGTACCTAGGTACCATATTCTAGGGACTGATAAGGGGGGGTCCAGTGTGCCAATTGGGGATGAAATACCAGGCTACCAGTATGTAGTGACAAATCTGGGAAAAGAGAGAGCATAAGCACTAGGGTCCTGGTTAGCAGGATCTCAGTGGCACAGTCAAGCATACTGACAAACAGTCAAACATACTGACAAACAGACCAAAAACCATAAGCACTGGGGTCCTGGCTAGCAGGATCCCAGTGACACAGTCAAACACACTGACAAACAGGCCAAAAAGGGGGATAACCATGCTAGAAAGAGGCTACTTTCTCACAACATGTACAAAAACTTCCTCCACCGTGAAATGCAACCATGGATGGGGAAATGACAGCTGTGACACCATGTCACTCAGTTGGTATGTGGGAGTTCATACTGTGTGGATGGTATCATGTCAACTGTCCTGCACAATACTGATCTATTAAATGCCTGGGCCAATGTAGTGTAGTCGAAGACCAAAATCTGGTTATGACCGTGGACCCATGCATGTGCCTGTGTCAGCCATGTGCAGTATGTTAACACCTACATAGTCAGGCCCTACAAAAGTGATTCACATCCATATTCTTTCTTTACACACATGTACTGTGCACACATAACATTGAGGGGACTAGAGCAATGGGAAATGGCCTTCATCAAAATATGCATATGAGAAATGGCAGTCTGGATGTGGATTGTATGATGTATCTGATCATGAACTGCATTTGAGATCACATAGATTGAACAGGCCCCTGTAGACGTCATGACACATGCATGATTCACACATCATATGATCATAACTGAGAGAAGTGCATCAAAATACCACAACACGTAACACACATTGGCAGGAGTGTAACTAATGCATATTGCATGAAGTCTGACACTGTCTCTTTTCTTCTGTTTCAGTTGACCAGGGATATGGGATCCAGCCATGGGTGATGACCGCATATGCCAACCAACAGACTGAGCCAGAGAAGTCCTACAACCAGGCACACATTCAAACACGTAATGTGGAGCGGACATTCAGCCTTTTCAAGGCCCGATTTCAATGCCTAGATGCTTCTGGAGTAGGCTGTTACATTTCCCCCACCTGGTTTGTAGAATTATTTTCATATGTGCCATACTGCACAATATTTATGTGCCCACTAATGTTCCTTGGAATGAACAACTGCGGGACGACGGGGAGGAGGAGGAGGATGACGATGCACCAGCATCTGATGGTGAAATACAGAACACAGCTGCTAGTGCATGTAGACGTACACACATTGTGCATAATTTCTTCACATAAGTACATGTCAGTGAATGTATGATAGTACATCAACATGTAAATAAGAGATGTAATGCTACATATGTTTTGTAGTTTATGTGACAGTCCAAGCCAAAAATAACTTATCCACATCCTGGAAACCATAAATAGGCCTACAACAGTCGGCAATCAAGTGTAAACGCTGTCATAATCCCCAAAGTAGTAGACACAATGCACTAATCAATGAAATGTGCGATATGTAATGTTTCCATTGTCTGTTGAACAAACATGTTGAACTGAAAACACATATATCAGAAAAATATGTTTTGGTAAAAAATAAGAACAGAAAATCGGAACTCCATGTAGTGAATTCCTTCCAAATGTGATGCTTAGGTAGTAAAATGGTAGTCATAACCTCTAACAATAGATCAGTGTGAGATATGTGACAAGTTAATGGCCAAATTATAAATCACATGTGGCAACTCACCACATCCACCTCAGTTGCACTCAGATGTATGAGAGATAGTAAGTGTAACACAATGGATAGGGTACCTGTACATGTATCCCAGCGTGAGTCAAATCAGTAATCATCTTTCATGTGTTGGAACGTAAAATTTAGTAATGCTTTTAGCGCCCCAGACGGCAGCATAAGGTGATATTTATATTCACATTTTAAAAGCCTAATGTAGAGAACATTGCACTGACACGTATTTTAAAAGTGCTCACGTTTTATTTTGTGGCAGACACTATTGTGCCTTACAGAACTGACAATGTGCTAACAAAATTTAAATAATGCTGAAGTATATTATATACATTAGGGTAACTGTTAGTAGTGAAACAAATTGATTTTAAATGTTTATTGTGTGATTTCTTAGCATAAAATTATGTGCGCAGAAAAATAAATATATTGCTGTCATACTTAACATGATGCCCTAACAAAGTTTGCAATATTAAATGGAATGGAATGTTATTTTCTTTTTGTGAAATATTCATTAATGTTGAATTTATAAGTTTGAAAATTATGCGTGATCAATCAACTACAATATTAAAGTTTCATGTTTACGTGTAAGCGTAACTAGGCCTGTAGACCTTGTATTTGCAGTCATGTAAAAGTGATGAATCATTTTTCTTGTCTTAACATGAATTTTTCCATTAGCTTGTTTCTTATGACTAGTGAAGGATCCCATTGTTCAATGTACAGACTTATTTCCCAATGACCTTGATTCTGGAACATTTAGGCCTGTGGACTAAATGTGAAATAAAATTGCTTTTTTCAACATGAACATTCGTATGGGAAACGACGGGTCCATTGTGTACCCTGGGAAGAATTTGTCTTGTTGGAAAGTATTGGAAAAATGGTATAGACTATTGGATTCACATTGAAGCAGGAGAAAACTTCAGACCAAGACTGAACCTGAGAAAACTTACCAATGTTGCAAATTCAATTTGCACTCAAAAACTGATTGGATATTGACCCTTTTGCATGATGTGGAACTTCTGAAATGACAAATCAGAGACATTTGTGAACTTTACTATAGGGATGGACTTTATAAGTGTAAGTTAGTTACCCCAGAGTTGTCCTCTTGTTTTCCTCTTGTTCCTTGGATGTTTCATTCCCAGTTGTTTCTCTGTGCAGCTTGTGTCCTGCACTTTCCCTGATGGTGCTCCTACAGAATTTGCTGATGATCTACATGCTTTGCTTGCAAAACTGAATTGAATGCTGACCCTAGAACAGGTATATTCTATTGAAAATGTTATTTCCCCTGACACATTTTTTTAGTAGAAGTTAGCATGCTGACACCTACCTATTTATTTATTTTTAGCCCGAGACCGATAATTTTTCAAACTATTTTTGTCTCTCTTTGTAACTTTTGCCCGCATGTGTTAGCCCATTCCCACACATGCTTGTTGTTGAACCTCGCCCTTTTTTCAGGGTCATCCCCAAACCTTTAGCCTTCGTCCTCCTTTTTTCTGACCTCATACTGATCAGTTCTAAAGTGCGTGTGCTCTCCCTTTTAGATTTGATATGATTGGCTTACACCTGATTGGCTTCTTTAATTTACCTGTAAGTCCCTTATACAGTTGTATCCCTTATACCCAGGGCCTGTAAATTAAATGCTACTAGTGGGCCTGCAGCACAACTTGCACCACCCACATAAGTAGCCTTGCAAATCAGTCTCAGGCCTGCCACAGCAGAGCTTCCATGCGCAGTTTACTGCCACAGGGACCTGGCATCTAAATTTACTTGCTAGGCCTGGAACTCCTATTTTACCTCATATGTCGCCCCTAAGATAGGTGCCAGCTAGCATTATGGGCAGGGTGCTATGTAGATAAGAGGTAGGACATGTGCCTAGTTGTGTTGCCTGTCCTAGTAGTGACAGACAGTCTTTATGGTTTCTCACTACTGTGAAAGCTCCCTCTCTCATTGGATTGGATTGGAAGTGCCCTTTCATTTGGCTAAGTGGTATTTTCTGATCAATGAGGGGGTGGCATGGGCATGTTTAGTGTGGATGGAATGGTAGTGAGAAATGCTGCTAACTGTTGTAGGTGGATTTTTTATTACCATGGTAGAAATGCCATTTTTTTAAAATGAGCATTTCTCTTTGCTTATAATTCTGGTGTTTTTGCAGCTTGACTCCAATCCCTGTTTTGGTGACAGCTGGGATTTGTGCATAATTTCCAGACAGCTTTGACACAGGTTAGTGTGATAGGAGTATATCTGGATACTGAGTGGTCTTCCTGGGCTGAGGAGCACACTTACATTTGTATAGGCTGTGTCCTGCCCTGACACAAAAAGGCTAATTTACCCCATACTAATGTCTGGAGCCAGTGCAGAGGAGAAGGGGCATTCCTGGAACTAGTTAGAGCTGGTTGAAACCTTCTCCCCACTTCTAGAAGCTGGAAAAAAGGAGTACGGGCAACATGTATCATGCATTTTTGTGATTGCAAAAGGCCCAACGGGGCATTCCTGGAACTGGTTAGAGCTAGTTGGAACCTTCTCCCCACTTCTAGAACCTGGAAAAAAGGAGTACCGGCAACATGTATCATGCATTTGTGTCATTGCAAAAGGCCTAACGGGCCGTTTGTGATCACAAAAATGCATCATGGTATGTATGAATCCCATTTTGCGATTCAGTAACTTGTTACCGAATTGCAAATTGGAATTGCGACTACATACCAATTCGGTATTAGGAAGGGGCATGTCAAGGGAGTACCTTCCTAATACCAAACCACAGCGGTATGTAGGAATGTTTTGTGACTAAAACATTTGCAAAGTAGGTGGAAACCCAATTGCAAACGAGAAGGGGTCCCCAGGGGACCCTTCCCTTTTGTGAATGCATGCGAAAACAGACCACAGCCTACTCTTAACAAATTCAAAGAAAACTTTTCATTTTTCTTATTTAAACGCATCCTGTTTTCCTTTAAGGAAAACGGGCTGCATTTAAAAATAAAAAGATTTCTTTATTTAAAAGTAATCACAGACATGGTGGTCTGCTGAGTCTAGCAGGCCACCACCTCTATGATTGTAGCCATTCACAATGGATTGCAAATTGTGACCTACCTCATGAGTATTAATGAGGTAGGTCAATTTGCAAACTGATGGGAATTGCTAAATTAAACTCCTGGAGTTTCATACATACAAATAGCGATTACTTAATTGCGATTCACAGAAAATCGCAATTAGGTAATCGCTTTTAGTTAAAAATTAAACATCTTTCTCTATAAGTATAGGGGTTGTTCCCCATGTTTTGTAGACACTAATGGACGTTGATGGACTGGGAACTAGGTGCTGGAAGGACTCGCCAGGAACTGCCTTGGGACTCCCCTGATTTTGTGCTGACCTGTGACCTTCTAGGTCACTAAGAAGTACTGCCACTGCTTTCCTCGGACCCTTATGGTGGCCAGCTTGCCTGGGCCCTTCAGCCTTATTCCCCCATAGTGGTCTCCAGGGGCTGGGTGGTGACCTTCCTTTTCCCCTGCATTCCTATCCTTAAAGCGCTTGAAGGGTGCTTTATGATTCGTTCCCTCAGGAGCATGGAGGGTGCTCCATTTGGTCCCTCCAGCGTGTGAAGGAAGCCATTGCAGTGATTCTGCTGGCTTGGAGGTAAAAGGAAGCGCTTCTGCCATTGTGGCTGTGCCCCCCTCCTGAAGCAGAATACACCAATAGGAGCCCGCCAGCAGCCTCTTATTGAGCGTGAATGAAGCGCTCACTCGTTGGTGCCCCCGGGGCACAAGCAGGCCCTTCCTTCTGCTGGTATCACCGCTGTGATCTGGGCAAGTGAGTGGAGCCTCACAGCCCAAGCAAGGAGGCTTAGCCACGTCGTTCAGTGAGGAGAGGTGCGGTCTCCGACAATGGAGGAAAATCAGAGCTGGCTGGAGCCACCCCTCCCTCCCCTTACAACACTGGAGAGCCAAGAAAAGCCGCCCTGCGCCCTCAAGAGTCGTGAACTTGGTGCAGGGGACTTGTTAAAGGAGAATATATTAATCCCTATGTGGGGAGACTAAGAGAAGTCTCCCCGCTTTACGTCGTAGATGAGTGGGTCTCTTTATCCTCCCCCATATGTTGCCCATACTCGGACGGGGCCTTAGCTTTGAAATATCAGCCCTTGAGCCATTGCTTGTGGGCAGCATACTACAACTGACAGGATGAAAGGAGAACATTGATGGAGGCCCGTGCCTGCCCAGCCACCTTTGGCTACTGTATTACACCTAAGAGGAGTGCCGGAAGTCCTGGATTGGGACAAGTGTGTCTCTGTTTGCTCTCATTTTGATTGCATAACCTGACTCACACTATATGTCATGCTTATCATGTTGGGGGGATGGGTATATGTTCAGGAGGTTTAGTGCACAGTGGGTTTGCACCAAATTCAGTAGGAAAATGTTCTCATGACATGTGCATTTATGTGGGTGATAATGATGACCTGCCATTTGGGGCTGTTTCATTCTATGTGCATTTATTCTTGGTAATAATGTGTTTACCTGACTACTGCTGGTTTGCAGAGTCCTAATAAGTTGTGTGACAATCTGACAACTGCTTGTGTGGTAGAGTACGAATGATTCATGTAATTTTTGGTCTAATGATGTTCTGTGCAGTACAGTTTATTTTTATATAACTTGTTAAGGAGGCTTCTTTGTGGTGTCACTACTATTAAGTGTGTTGTGCAATTTCTGTACACCTTGCCTCTGGGATAAGCCTGACTGGTTGTGCCAAGCTCCCAAGGGGATGAGCAGGGGTTATCTTTGGTGTGTAGCCCACTTGCCTGACTATAGTGGTGGTCCCTGCCTAACTGAGGCACCTACCCCAGCCAACCAGGGACCCCATTTCTAAGACTTAATGTGGCTACAAGTAGGGACAACCTATGTCTAAATCCTGATTTCTAAGTATTTTTGTTTTGATTTTGGCTAATGTATTCACAGTCTGATTTAAACAATATTCCTGTTTCTCAAATTATTTCATTATTAATATATATTCTTCTTCTTGAATGTCTACTGGTGTTGATTTTGAATAGATTAAACTTGTTTCATTGATTTAGTCAGCCCATGGTTTTCATTTATCTTTACAATTTGATTCTGCACACAATTTACATGATTTTGGCTTTGTGGTTATAAAATAAAGCTTTGAAACTGTTATTGATAGAAGTTTTCTTCAGTGACCACATTGGTCATGGTGTTTAAATTTGTATGTAACCACATTCCTCACAGGGTCAAAAGATCCCTCGACCTCAGAGAAGTATATTTGAATCCTGTGAAGGATGAGAAAAATGAGTTAGCAAATCTGGAAGCAGGGTGATAGTTATCTCCCTTAGAAGGGGTAACCGTATTTTTGTTCCATATTAGGGTTGATAAAATTTAATAGTAGAGTGGTGGTTATGTTTCAAAAGTGTACTCACACTGTAAGTTATTCTATGGCTACTTTGAGAGGTTGATAATATTCCAGCGTTGTGTTACAAGTGCTACGATGTATGTATAAGTAGATGTGAGACAGTAGCCTCTTTCTAGCATGGTTACCCCCATTTTGGCAGTTTGTCAGTGTTTGTCAGTGTGTTTTTACTGTGTCACTGGGATCCTGCTTGTCAGGACCCCAGTGCTCATAGTTTGTGGCCTGCATGTCAGTATGGTTTACTGTTTTGTCAGTTTGCTTGACTGTATCACTGAAGTCCTGCTAATTAAAACTCCAGTGCTTATGCTGGCTCTGGTTCCAAATTTGTACATACATACTGGTAACCCAGTATTCTACTCCAAATTGGCATACTGGTTCCCCCTCATGAGTCCCTAGTATGTGGTACCTAGGTACCCAGGACATTGGGGTTCCAAGAGATCCTTATGGACTGCAGCATTTCTTTTGCCACCCATAAGGAGCTCATACAAACACTTCTTCAGGACTGCCATTGCAGCCTGAGTGAAATAGTGTAAGCAATATTTCACAGCCATTTTCAATGATCCAGGTCACTTATAAGTCACCTATATGTCTAACCTTCAGACCCTGAAGGTTAGGTGCATAGTACCTGTGTGCGAGGGCACCCCTGCACTAGCAGAGGTTCCCCCACATTGTCCAGGCCCATTTTCCCGGACTTCGTGAGTGCGGGGTTGCCATTATAAGTGTGCACTGCTTATCTATCGGTCAATACATATATGTAGCTTCACAATGGTAACTCTGAATATGACCATGTGGGGTGCCTTACAACTGGGAATTGTACCCCAATACTGATTCTAGTATTGAGGGGCCAATTCCATGCACCCTGGGGGCTCCACCATGGAGTGGAGCACCAGTACTGCCATACCAGCCTTCTGAGGTTTTCACTGCAGCCCCAGCTGCTGCCACCTCACAGAGCAGCTCCATCCCAGGAAGGCAGAACAATGCATTTCCTTTAGGAGAGGGCTATTACACACTCTCTCTTTGGAAATAGGTGTTACAGGCATGGGAGGGGTATCCTCCCAGAGCCTCTGGAAATGCTTTGAAAGGCACAGATGGTGCCCTCCTTGCAAAACCCAGTCTACACTGGTTCAGGGACCCTTGGTCCCTGCTCTGGCATGAAACTGGGCAAAGGAAAGGGGAGTAACCACTCTCCTGTCCATCACCACCACAGGGGAGGGGCCAGGAGCTCCTCCAGAGTGAACCTGGGTTCTGCCATCTTGCTTTTAGGATGATCAGGGAACTGTGGAAGCATCTGAGCAGGTGACGTCAGAGACCCCTCCTGATAGGTGCCTACCTGGTTAGGTGACCAATCCTCCTCTCAGGGCTATTTAGGCTCTGTCCTCTGGGTGTTTCCTCAGATACGGATTGCAAGATTTCAGCAGGAATCCTCTGCATCCTTTACTTCATCTTCTACCAACGGATCAACCGCTGACTGCTCCAGGAACTCTACAAAACTGCAACTAAGAAGCAAAGACAACTTCTGCGACCTTGTAACTTCAGCTCCTGCCAGCAACTGCAACAGTTTCCAGGTTGTGCACCATCTGAGGACCGCCTGTCTTCATCCTGCACTAGAACAATCAAAGGAATCTCCTGTGGAGTGACATAGTCACTTCCCTGCTTCAGCAGGCACCTGTCTGCAGCAATGACTGGTACTCTGGGTCCCGTCTCCTGATGACGAGCATGGATCCTGGAACACAGGTGGTGGACTAAAGTGACCCTGACTGTCCAAAGGTCCAGCTGTCCAAATTTGGTGGAGGTAAGAGCTTGCCTTCCCATGCCAGCCAGTACCCTTGTGCACTGTGTTGTATGCAGCTCCTTGGGCTTCTTTGCACTTTTCCAATATTTCTTTTGTGTACAGCCTAGCCCAGGTCCCCAGCACTCTGTCCTACGATGCTCCAGTCCCTGAGTTGTTCTCTGGTGGAATGGGATCCCTTTGTGTAGTCCTGCAATGACTGCCATTTGCAGCTCCTTTGTCCTCATTCTGTGGGACTCCTGTGCATGCTGCCTGGTCTTCTGAGGGCTCTCTACATTGCTGAGATCCCCCTCTGCCTCCCTTCCTGGCTAGTGTCGACCTGGTCCTTCCTGTGCCCGGGTAGCGCCATTTTTTGCAAAATGTGAGTTTTGCGTTTACCAAGGCTTGTTGGCAGAATCCAGTGACGCAAACCAGACTGCATCCATCCATCCTGCGTGGGACATCTTCTACATTAACCAGGAACCCGCATCTATCTTCTGTGGTGCAATACAGACTTTGGGGGTGATTCTGACCGCGGCGGACGGCGGTCGCCGCCCGCCAAGCGGTTCCCGCCGAAAGACCGCTCCGTGGTCAAAAGACCGCGGCGGTCATTCTGGCTTTCCCACTGGGCTGGCGGGCGACCGCCGAAAGTCCGCCCGCCAGCCCAGTGGGAAACACCCTTCCCACGAGGACGCCGGCTCAGAATGGAGCCGGCGGAGTGGGAAGGTGCGACGGGTGCAGTTGCACACGTCGCGAATTTCAGTGTCTGCAAAGCAGACACTGAAATTCTTCGTGGGGCCCTCTTACGGAGGCCCCTGCAGTGCCCATGCCATTGGCATGGGCACTGCAGGGGCCCCCAGGGGCCCCGCGGCACCCCCTACCGCCATCCTGTTCCGGATGGCGGTAGGGGGTGTCAGAATCCCCATGGCGGCGGAGCGCGCTCCGCCGCCATGGAGGATTCTCAAGGGCAGCGGGAAGTCGGCGGTACACCGCTGACTTTCCGTTTCTGGCCGCGGCTGAACCGCCGCGGTCAGAATGCCCAGCGGTGCACCGCCAGCCTGTTGGCGGTGCTACCGCCGACCTCCGCCATGGCGGTAATTACCGCCAGGGTCAGAATGACCCCCTTTGTCTTCTCACCAGTGGTTCTACTTTCTCACCTTTCTCCAGATTAGCAGGGGCTCCTGTTCTCCCTGGACTCTTCAGTGCTTCTTGGACTTGGTCCCCTTCTACCACAGGTCTTCAGGTCCAGGAATCCATCATTGGTGTCTTGCAGTCTCTTCTAGTTCTTGCACTGTCTTCTACCATGACTTCTAGTGTGTTTTAGGAAACTTGCTGTGTTTTATTCCTGCTTTCATGGGCTCTGGGGTGGGGGTATTTTATTTACTTTTGATGTTTTATTATACTCCTAGCGCCCCTCTACACACTACACTTGCCTAGGTGGGAAACCGAATTTTGCATTCCACTATTTTAGTCAATGGTTTGTGTTCCCCCTAAGCCCATTGCAACCTATCATGATATTAATTATTTCCACTATTTTCTGACTGTTTACTTACCTCTTTTTGGCTACTAGTGTATATATTGTGGAATTTACTTACCTCCTAAGGGAGTATAGTCTCCAAAGTATTTTTGGCCTTGTGTCACTAAAATAAAGTACCTTTATTTTTGGTAACACTGAGGCCCTCATTATAACATTGGTGGTATATACCGCCAACTGCCACGGCGACAGCCGCCAAAAGACCGTCGCCGGGGCTACCAGCCATCCACCATATTATGACAACAGCCGGATTTCCACCAGAAGGATGGCGGAAATCCAGCTGTGGCCATGCTGGCGGATGGCGGTAAGGTGGCGCTACTGCCAGCAGCAGAGCCACGCCATTAGACCGCCACAGACCGTATCATGACACATGATACGGCCTGGCAGTGTTCTGCTGGCGAAAACTGCTGCTGGAAGCAGCGCCTGTCCCGTCTCCTGCCGGAGGGCCCCCCTCACAAAAGGTAAGTCAGGTGCTCCGGCAGGGGAGGGGGGTGGTAGGTGTTGTGTATGTGTGTGGGGGTGGGGGTGCATGTCTGTGCGTGCGTGAATACAGGTGTGTGTTGCGTGTTGTATGTGTGCATGTATGTATGTGTAGTGCATGTATGTTGTGTTGTGTGTATGCGTGTGTGTCTATATGCATGTAAGTGTGTGAGAATGTGTGTGTGAATGGATGTCTGCATGCATGCTTGATTGTGAGAATGAGTTGGTGAATATGTGTGAATGAAGGTGCATGAATGAAGGGGGAGTCTGTAGAGGGAGAGGGAGTGGAGTGTAGACCAAGGGATGGGGAGATGGGGCAGGGAAGACCCCTATCAGTGACAAGGAAGGAATTCCCTGTCACTGATAGTGCCTACTACCATGGTTTTCGTGGCAGTAGGTTTGCCACGAAAACTATGGCGGTAGGCGGGGTCATAATTCCGCAAGCGGGCTAGTGACGGCCGCTGGGCTGGAGACAGAAGTCTCCAGCCTGGCGGCCGTTACAGCTGTGGTAGATGGTGTGGTACATTGATATGGGGAAAAGCACCTCCAGCCTGCTGGCAGTACTTTTCTCCAATTTTACCGTCATCCGCCAGGGTCATAATAAGGGCCTGAGTATTGTCTTTCAGGTGTGTGAGTACTGTGTGACTACAGTGGTATTTCAAGAGCTTTGCATGTCTCCTGGTTCAGCCTTGGCTGCTCTGCCTATAGCTTCCTCTAGACAGCCTGGCTTCTAGACACTGACTACATTTCACTAATAAGGGATAACTGGACCTGGTATAAGGTGTAAGTACCTGGGGTACCCACTACAAATCAGGCCGGCCTCCTACAGTAGGGTTTTGTGCTTGTGGTGATTTTTGCTTACAGGTTGTGGTGAAGTGCGATGTTATGAGGTATTTGTGGAGTCGTCAAACTCAAAAGGATTGTGGCGCTTTGTGCTAAAAAATGTCTGCGGTTGTTGTTTACGGGTCTGTTGAGGCCTAAGACCGAGAGGTATTGCACAAGTGTATGAAGACACTTGGTCAATTTGTTGTCTTCAGTGAGGTATTGGTCATGAGGCACCATTAACAGTAGAATTAGTTGTCCTTAAGTGAGTGTGAGTTGTTGGTTGGTATTAGGTGAATACTGAATGCACATGGAGGATCCGTATCAACCAGGGTGGAAATTGCTGTTCAAGTTTTACTCATTGTGCAATTGCGAAAGCCACAGTTGTATATGTAAGCTGTACAGCTTTCAAAAGCATTTGAGCCCTACCCGTAGTGTGCAGACATGTTTTGGTTTTTGAAGTGCTCGCAATATTTTGCATTTAGTGTATGTGTGAGTAATTGTGTGAGGGACAATTGTGAAGCAACTGCAGCAGCTGAGTGAGTGAGCATGACATCAGTTGTATCACGCTGGGATAGGTTGGTTAGTGAGAAAGGATAATACTATGGTGACAGTGGTTGAGAACAGCTGCAAAAATAATTGTGGGATTGAATTTACTTCCTGGCTTCATTGAATTTCATATTGTTGATTGAAAATTAGTGCAACAATGACATTTTTCAGATCTTTAAGAAGTGTACTGAGAGGAGATGTGTTTATTCCAGTGAAGTGAACAGGCACCACCAGAGGGAACACTAGCATATGAAGTGGCAGAGGCAAGAGGAGTTTCAGCATGCATTTGGGTTAAACAGTGGTGTATGATCACCAATAAAGAAGGTTAATTGGCCTTTCCATGTTTCAGCACTTTTAATTTGAGCTTTTTAGAAAATTTGAGGCGAGTATTGTACAAATTTAAATATCCTCCAAGACCCACATGGTTTGAAGCTTTTGCTATTTGGGAACTTTTTGCTGGGAAAAAAGAAATAGTAAAAATTAGAATGAGGAGAATAGAAAAGACTCTAGTCGAAGCTAGATGGGATGAAGAACAAAAATTGTGGAGAGTAGAGATGTTAGATAGGGTGAGAATGTTTCCTGCAATCCCCGAAAACATTGATGGGAATACAAATCCTAAGGTGAAAAAGACACAGACAGGAAAGACAGCAGATGAGGTTATAAAGATAGCTACACATGCAAGTGACTCAGAAAACGAGTTTATAAATCAGCTTTTAATGAATCACTCCTTGCCATATCATTCAATTAAAAGACCTTTGCAGAATGTAGACCCAAGTGTGCTGACAGCTTCAGTTTCACAAAGCCCGATTCAGGTAGCCCCAAGTACACCTGTTGGTTCAGTGACAGAGGTGCCTGAAATGTATCCAACAGTTCCTGTTGTTAGTATAGCACAACACGTTCCAAGCCCAGTTGGAAATCAGGTAGTGCCAAGTACAAAAATGATTCAGATGGAATTTATACCTAACATGACAGCACCTGTGCAAAATTTTAATCTGAACCAAGCTATACCCATGTATAACCATGTATACCCCATGGCAGACAATTCCAAATAATACCCCCAAATCAATCACGGCAGACTTTCAGTACAGTATTAACAGGTCAAAGTGGTCTGATAGCAAATTCCTCAAAGGCAGCCAAATTTAACTGGACCTTATGCACTGACGATCCTTGTAACCATAGGTCCAGTTGTTCCATTGTATGCTTCAGGTAATTCTGGAAATAATCTCCAGGCTTCTAATCCCGAATCTGCAGGGGTGTCACCATGTGATATGCAGAGATCAGTATGTTCAACTAATTCAGAAATGGAAAGATTAGCTTTGTATGTTCCATCTTTAACCCGTATTCAAATTGCTGATTCTGACCAGATGTAAACTCTAGCAGGACCAATAATAGATGTGAGATAGCCACAGAAATCTCTAATTCTACACATGCCAACACCAGACCAGATTGACACTATGCATTGAAATACCCCACAAAATAAGACATAGAGGGGGTCATTCTGACCCCGGCGGGCGGCGGGAGCCGCCCGCCTGGAGGGAACCGCCAGAATACCGCTGCGCGGTCAAAAGACCGCCACAGTTATTATGGGTTTCCCACTGGGCTGGCGGGCGACCGCCAAAAGGCCGCCCGCCAGCCCAGTGGGAAACACCCCTCCATGAGGATGCCGGCTCCGAATGGAGCCGGCGGAGTGGAGGATGTGCGACGGGTGCAGTAGCACCCGTCGCGAATTTCAGTGTCTGCTGAGCAGACACTGTAATTCAAAGTGGGGCCCTCTTACGGGGGCCCCTGCAGTGCCCATGCCATTGGCATGGGCACTGCAGGGGCCCCACGACACCCCTCACCGCCATCCTGTTCCTGGCGGGCGGAACCGCCAGGAGCAGGATGGCGGTGAGGGGGTCGGAATCCCCATGGCGGCGCAGCAAGCTGCGCCGCCATGGCGGATTCCCATGGGCAGCGGAAAGTCAGCGGTACACCAACGACTTTCCGTTTCTGCCCGCGGCTGTACCGCCGTGGTCAGAATGCCCGGTGGAGCACCGCCAGCCTGTCGGTCAAGGACCGTCGGGGTCAGAATGACCCCCAGAGTGAGGAGTGATATTAGTTTGCAAAGTTTTTCAGCACAAAAGTTAACTGAGTGGTTAGACAATCTGAGTCAGAGTGGAACAACGGGTACAGCAAACAGCAGTGTCAAAATAGAAGAGACCCCAGAAAGAGATAGGAAAGTGAATATCCCCAGATAAAATTTTGAATTAAATGAGTTAATTGAGGGAACAATTGAGCTGGAACGATTGGATACATACAATGAAAATTAATTGGGCTTTTTGTGTAAAGATGTTACCAAATGTGCAGGACTGACTTATGACAAATTACTAGAACTGGCTGAAAAGTATAATTTGAATGTAGACAAACCAAAGCCGTTAAAAAAGGAGGTACAGGTTCGAATTTAGTTCCAAAGACATTGCAAGCACGAGATCACCCAGCATGAGAATGCACATTAAGGGATCAATAATGAACATTCAAACATGGGGAGCAGTAGATAAAAGGGAAGGAAGATGGGCAAAGGAAATAGATCAAAAGAAAGCAAAGCAGAATTTGACTCTGGCCAATGAGGGAGATTCCAGGTGGAGGTTATGTACATGTCCTATGGAGCAGAACTGACATCTTGTCATTCACAAATGATTAGCCAGGATTGAGGGAGAAACCACTAGAATGGTATAAGTACAAAGAGAGATTTCTGAAACTTTCAAAATGCCTTTGGGAAGACTTGAACACTTTATTAGATACTGTGGTACCAGTTGATTTATGGATTGAGAGCAAGCAAAGTATTGATTGGACAGCTTGTGAGCTGCTGAGAGATCCAGTACCAGGTGTGCTGTCTGAAGAGGTGATGAAAGGGTATTACAAAGTGATTCAGTTTCTGAAAACCAAGGTTTCCACAAAGGATGTTGATTGGCAAAAGATTGGCAGGACAACACAGGAAACAAAGAAGTCGATTCATGCTTATTAAGAGAGATTGGTGCAAGCTTTCAAACATCATAGTGTTTCTGAGATTATTGAGCCGAAAGGCATTTTGGCCCTCATTACAACATTGGCGGTAAAAGCTGCTAACCGCCGTGCAGAAGACCGTCAATACACCGCTGCGGCCGCCACATTCCGTCACAGCTATTGTGACCCACTGTACGGAATCCGCCGAAATTCAGACACCCACACATGTCCGCCACACCAAAGGTCAGTGATAAACTGTCGAAAACAAAATCTCCACCGTCACGCCAACAGAAACACGCCCATGCTATTACAACCCACGAATCCATGCGGCGGTCTTTCAACCACTGTATTCCATTGGCGGTACACACCGCTGCGCTCAAAATACACTCACATCTCCAAAACACCGCCACATTGGACAATTCCAAATACACACACCTGATACACATACAAATACCACTCCCACACACCCAATTCAATATAAAACACACACCCACATCACCCACAAACCCCTACGACCAAAAATTAGAGACGAAGGCGACAGAGAGAGAGCACAGCAATAGACAACCCCACCACACAGAGGCACACAACACCATCACCCACACAACATCCACGCCCAAAACACCCCACACCACTACACAACACCACACTCATCAACACATACACCACCTCACACATCACCTACACCACCCCATGGCACGCCAAAGACACCCCAGGTTTTCGGAGGAGGAGCTCAGGGTTATGGTGGAGGAAATCGTACGGGTAGAGCCACAGCTATTTGGATCACAGGTGCAGCACACCTCTATAGCTAGGAAGATGGAGCTATGGCGAAGAATCGTGGACAGGGTCAACGCAGTGGGACAGCACCCAAGAAATCGGGAAGGACATCAGGAAGAGGAGGAACGACCTACGGGGGAAGGTGCGTTCAGTGGTCTCCAGGCACAACATCGCGATTCAGCGGACTGGCGGCGGACCCCCACCTCCTCCCCCACAACTAACAACATGGGAGGAGCAGGTCTTGACCATTATGCATCCAGAGGGCCTCGGAGGAGTCGATGGAGGAATGGACACTGGTAAGTCAAATGTTAACTATCATATCCCCCACCCTACCTGCATGCTATCACACACCGCCACCCTCACCCCCTCCCCTATCACTCCAACTCCTCACTAATGTACTAATAACACAAACCACCCATCCCAGCACCAAGCCCTGCATGACACAACAAAGCATGGACACCCATCACTAAAGCATGCCCACAGCACATACCCATAACACCCCCACAACCATCATCACACAAAGCCCCCACACAGGAATGCTTGCACTGGGGTACACACACACCCACCCATTGCACACCATGACACACACAGATGCAATAATCATGCTTTTATACCCATGCAGGACCACTACGTAACATCACCAGACAGGAGGGTCCAGACATCTCCACTCCAGCCACAGAAGAGGCCCACAGTGACGACAGCAGCTCTGGCCAACTGGATCCAGATGACCAGCCCAGACCATCGTGGGCCTCGGGACAGTCGGTTCCCCTCGCACAGGCACAGCCCAACACTGACCTTCCACCCTCTGGTAACACCAGCACAGCACCCACTCAGCGGGCCCATACCTCCGTCCCCAGGACACGTCAATCAGCTGTGTGTCCACCACTACAGGGAACCCAGGATAACCCACCACCCCAACAACAACAGGGACCTGGGGGCAGTGGTAGTGGGCACACGGTCCAGGGGACGGAGGCACAGGAACACAGGGGAACTGGGAGGGCTGCTGTGCGACAGGGGCTGACAGGCCAAGGGAACCCACTCTTCACGAGGCCCTCTCCTCCATCACGGGGAGCATACCACCACTCCCAGGAGACGATGGCTACGGTCCTGGCCAAGTTTCAGGAGACCCAGCATATGCAGGAGGAACAGTATTTGGGGTTCAGGGAGGAGCTCAGAACCATCAGCTCCGCTCTGGGCACCATCGTAGGGGTGCTGAAGGACATACAAAAGACCATGAGGGACACCGTGGCACTCCTAGGGGCCCCTGCCACTAGCCTGGACGATGAACTGCCCACCACCTCCGCCGGCGCTAGTGGACAGGACGCCCCGCCACAGGACCACCACACCAGCACCCCACCCCCTGCAGACTGTGAACCACCCGCAAGCGGTCCTTGAGATCCAGGAACAGGACAGAGCAAGATGGCAAGACCTCTGCCAGGAAATAAGACCACCCTGATTGTCCTCCCACTGTCCCACTTTGTTACCCTGTCGAGATTGGAACTGCCCCAGCTCCACTTCCTATGCCCATATGGGCAATGCACCTTTGAGACTAATAGACTGGACTCTGCCATGGACATTCCTCCACCATCACCCATCACCATTTTGCCACCCCCTCCTATAATTAGCACTTCAAAAAACACCCTTGAACCACAAAACAATCTGGAGTCAGCCTGTGATTTTGAAAAATTGTATTATCTATGACAATGACAAAAAACGTTTGAAAATGTAATGTCAACATACCTATGTTACACATCATAAGCCCATGAAGGATGCAAGCAGATGACACACGTTGGTAACCACACCTGTGAAACCGTAATGGAAATGTATCACTCAGTTAGCCAATACTACTTCAAATTGACAGACAGGATAGAGGTAGAAGTGTGAAAGTAAATGTAATAGTAACAAAATTGTTCTCACCTGTGTGTCACTGGAAATATTGCTGTATGACAGAGTCCCTGTTGTCAATGTCTTCTTCCTCTGCTTCCTCCTCATCACTGTCCACAGGCTCCACAGCTGCCACAACACCGTCATCTGGACCATCCTCCTGCAGAAAAGGCACCTGGCGTTGCAAAGCCAAGTTGTGAAGCATAGAGCAGGCAATGATGATCTGGCACACCTTCCTTGGTGAGTAGAATAGGGAACCACCTGTCATATGGAGGCACCTGAACCTGGCCTTCAGGAGGCCGAAGGTGCGTTCGATCACCCTCCTAGTCCGCCCATGGGCCTCATTGTAGCGTTCCTCTGCCCTGGTCCTGGGATTCCTCACTGGGGTCAATAGCCATGACAGGTTGGGTAACCAGAGTCCCCTAATAGCCACACACGGTGCCTCTGTAGTTGACCCATCACATACGGGATGCTGCTATTCCGCAGGATGTAGGCGTCATGCATTGAGCCAGGGAACATAGCATTTACCACGCAAGATGTACTGGTCTGCCAAACATACCATCTGTACATTCATCGAATGATAACTCTTCCGGTTCCTGTACACCTGTTCACTCCTGTGGGGGGGGGGGGGCAAAGCCACATGGGTCCCATCAATGGCACCTATGATGTTAGGGATATGTCCCAGGGCATAGAAGTCACCTTTAACTGTAGCCAAATCCTCCACCTGAGGGAAAACGATGTGGCTCCTCACGTGTTTCAGCAGGGCAGACAACACTCTGGACAACACGTTGGAAAACATAGGCTGGGACATCCCTGATGCCATGGCCACTGTTGTTTGAAATGACCCAGTTGCTAGGAAATGGAGCACTGATAGCACCTGCACTTGAGGGGGGATTCCTGTGGGATGGCGGATTGGTGACATCAGGTCTGGCTCCAACTGGGTACACAGTTCCTGGATTGTGGCACGGTCAAACCTGTAGGTGATGATTAAATGTTACTCCTCCATTGTTAACAGGTCCACCAGCGGTCGGTACACAGGAGGATTCCGCCATCTCCTCACATGTACCAGCTGACGGTGCCTAAGAAGGATAACAGCGACCACAGAGTCAACCAATTCTGAGGTATGTACCAACAGCTATACAGAACACGACACTAACTACAAAATTATTCCTGTATGTGTGTTGAGTCTAGGCCTAGGTATGTGTGACGCAGTTGTAAATGAAGCCATGTGGGCCCCTGAAATGGCGGCTGCCTGACCTCTAAACTGGGACAATGGGATGTGAGGTTACTGCGCTGGCGTTGTACACCGTCGCGGTAGGCGGTCGTAGACCGCGGCGCAATGCTGCATTGGTTAACATCGGACCCTATGGGTCCCAGGAGCCAATGATGAAGTGCGCCGGCGGTGATGATACGCACTGCCGCGGACGTCACCGCCGTGTTCGTGACCGCCATTTTCTATCTGTTCAATCACTCGATACCTGATCTTCGACAGGAGAGGACCTACACGGCAAGTGCTGCTGTGACCTCGGTCTGGAAGAGACAATGGCTGGTGCATCTGGGGAAAGGGCCCCTGCCTTCACTGCAGAGGAGTTGGAGAAGCTCATCGACGGGGTCCTCCCCCAGTACACGCTACTCTACGGTCCTCCAGACCAACAGGTAAGTACACAGGGAGCACGTTGTATGGGCTATGCCTGGGTGGAGAGGGCTGGATGTCAGTAGGAAGGGGGCAGAGTTCTGCGAGCATGAAGAAATGTGATTGCATGTGCCACATGGCAAGGGCAGGGATGTGGGCCACTTCGACGGTGCTGTTTCTAATGACTTCTCTTCTTCCCCTGTACATGTCATGTAGGTCAGCGCCCACCAGAAGAAGGATATTTGGCATGCCATCGCCAAGTACGTCCGGACCCAATCAGATTTTGAAAATGAATTTAGAGCCCCTTAAAATGCCATTTCAATCAGTCCTAGTTCAGTATACAGATGACTTGATGGTTGCTTCAAATTCACGTGAAGCCTGTAGAAGAGATACTATTGCCTTGTTAAATCACCTCGGCAAGAATGGCCATGACGTTTCCCCTGTAAAACTACTGTATTGTTAAAGAGAGCTGAAATATGTAGGTCACCACATATAGAAAGGTGCAAGTAAGGTGTCCCAAGAAAGAACCTCAGCAATCATGCAAATGAATCTACCTGTAACACGAAGACATGTCAGAATGTTCCTGGGAATGGTCGGCTACTGCCATCAGTGGATCCTGAATTTTTCACTGTTGTCCAAACCTTTGTTGAAATTGACACACAAAGAAGTGTCTGATCAGGTACCATTTCATGACCAATGCATGAGAGCTGTGACTGACATGAGAGAAAGTCTGTGCCGAGCCCCAGCTCCAGGAATGCCTAATTATAACAAATGTTTTTCTTTGTTTTGTTATGAAAGAGATAGATGTGCACTTTCTGTTTTGACGCGGTTACATGGAGGGGTCAACAGAAAAGTGGCTTATTTTTCTGCCACATTGGACTCTGTAACTGCTGCTTTGCCTGGCTGTTTAAAGTCTGTTGCAGCCGCGAGTGTCAGTATGGGTCAGTGCGAAAGCAATGTCATGGGATAGCACCTAGAAGTTTTTATGCCCCCCTCTGTTGAAGTCCTTTTGACCCCAACTAAAACCCAGTACCTGACCAATGCTCACTTAACCCATTATGACCAGACAATCCTCGGTTCCCCTAATGTTAACATAAAGTGTTGTGCTATGTTGAATCTTGCAGCTCTTTTACCCATTATTGTTGGAAATGTAGATGATTGTGAAGATAAAGTGGAACATGACTGTTTTGATATGACTGAACTGTGCACCAAAGCAAGACCTGATAGTCAAGATACTCCCTTAGACGTCATGTTCATAGATGGCTCCTGTTTAAGAGACAATGATGGAACTCTGAGAACTGGTTATGCAGTTTACACAGTCTCAGGAGTGATAGAAGCTTCATGGCTTCAAGGAGTCCTTTATGCCCATGTAGCCGAATTAGTGGCTCTTACTAGAGCATGCTGTGCTTCTAAACAGCTCAAAGTGCCAATTTTCACTGATAGTTAATATGTTTTTGGTGTTGTTCATGAATTCAGACAGTTGGGGTCCCAGAGAGGTTTTATGACCTCTTCCGGATCACCGATCGGAAATGGTGATAGAATTTATCAATTGTTGAAAGCCTCACAGTTGCCTGTAAAAATTGCAGTTGTGAAATGTTCAGCACATCAAAGTCTAATGATTACATCTCGTTAGCCAATGTCTATAATGACCAAGTGGCTAAATACTGTGCGCTTTATGAGGAATGGAGTGATGGACGTAGCACCAATGAGACAAACCAAGGTTTCTTGATGACAGCAATTTATTCCTGGGAATAAGTTAAAACATTGGTTCCCAAACTTTACCGACCCGCGGCTACCTTGACCAATTGGCCTTTGGCTGCGCCTCCCTATGATATTAGTTTTTTGGCAGAGGAGAGGCGTGGGTAGTAACATGTAAGCCCAGCTTTAGTAGTCCGTATCTGAAGGTGATATTCTCTCATTTGTCAAAAACACAGGTCAGAACCTGCTTCACATATTACAGGATGTGATCAAGTTTGGGGACTACTTAGGTATTCAAATCAAAGAAGCAAGTCAGAGATGGTCCCACTCACCAATAACATTACTAGGATGGTTCTAAACTTTCCTTTGACTTGGAGGAAAGATTGAAATATCTGGGTATCGTCATCAATAGAAACAGCTCTTAGGGACAGTTATGGACTGATGACTGGAAAAGTTGCTACAAAAGTAGAGAGATGGATCTGACTACTCCTAGTTCTGGCAGGCAGAATCACACTTGATAAAGTGGTAGTGCTGCTCAATAGTTTGTATTTGTTCATGCATACATATGCTAGACTTCGAGCATTGCTCACTGTTATAAATGGGGTTTCTGGTTTGCTAGGGTATGCACCTAAGCCAGGCAGAACCCACCCACTCTAGTCAGGGCAAGGGAGTTACACGTCTGAGATAACCCCTGCTCATCCCCTTGACACAAGCAGTCAGGCCTATCCAAGAGGCAATGTGTAAAGCCTTTGCACAACACACACAACACATGTGATGCACTATCCCCACCACAAAGGAAACACAACACCACGTTATATGAAAATATACCGTATTGTACACAACACAATTAATAGACCAAACACAGCATGTAAGTAATATCCTGCTACTTTAGAAGTTGTCAGAACGTTACAAATTAGTTACTCTGCAGAACCAGCAGTAGCCTCATATAACACACAGGTTACATGGTATTCTGCAAACATAAGCAGTAGTCAGGAATCACATTATTACTCAAGTGCACTTGTCATTGAAATATCATAAACGCCCATATCAGGAACATTATAAAACATATGGCAAGTCAGGAAAACATATTAGCAGAGCATGTCCACAAAAGGAACATTAGCAAAACAGATATGTAGCACATCATGAAGCAAACAGGTTAAGATATAAATCCATAAAGTCCATATTAGGAACCTAAGCATTAGGGATGCCTTTTTAAAGTACCAATTTGTCCTGATGAAAAACACTTCCATTGCCTAGAAGCAAACAAAAAGGGCCCAACGCTCCACTGAGCAAAACGGGGGCCCTTCGGTAATTGGGGGAGGAGGAGGAGGGCGACACTCACCCCCTCTGGGTTTATAACGGGCTCCTCCTGGGACAGTGATCTCTGGGGGCTCCCCAGGGCCTCCACTGGCCCTTCAACAGTGACGGGGGGCACAACAATGCCCCAAAAAGAACAATAGGGAACCCGGCAGTGCAGGGAGCCTCTGATGAGGCTTCCACCCCGCCCGCCCTTCAAGATATTTGTATCGGGCCCTTTTCTGGGGCCTACGTTCACTGGGCGGCCACAAAGGGGGACTGGCGGCACAGGGAGACCTAAGGCGAGGCTTCTGCCTCGCCCGTGGTCTCTGCAAACCAGATCAGGACTTTGTTGCGGCGGGGGAGCCTCCGATGAGGCTTCCTTTCCCCCGCCCATCCACAACACACCAGGGGCATTACACTGGGACCTACCTGGGACACAAGCCTTTCCCACCGCACCTGGTTGGTAAACACCTAGACCACTCTCTTTAGGAACACCCCGTAATGCCTCCAGACCAACTAGAGGTCCGCCTCCTTTGCTAGCTCCCTGGGGTCAGAGAGCTCACACACTGACAAGTGTTGGCGTAACCCTGAAAAATAAAAACGAAGCAGGTGCTCTCTGGCAATCAGATTAAACAGCCCTTCAAAATTGTTTACTGTGCTACCCTTTACCCATCCATCTAGTGCAATGCAGTAATCCTCCACAAACTCCTCCCAAGACTTGTGGGACAGTTTCTTACAAACCCTAAACCTCTTTCTGTATTCCTCAGGGGAAATACCATACTTCACACTCAGTGCGTTCTTCATAGTGTAGTACCCCTCCCTGTCACTCTCTTCCAGAGTCAGTAGGGCATCCCTCCCCTCCTCAGGAATATAGCTACCTAGGCCAGTCCCCCAGTCCTTCTCAGGGATCCTGTGCTCTACCAGAGCCCTCTCATATTCCTTTAACCACTGACGTATGCCACTCCTCTCTTGGAACCTAGGTATCAGATATATGGGTATGTGAGGAACATCTTTGCTACAGCACTTTACATTGCTGCCACCATTGGACTCCACCTGCATGCTGGTGAGTCCAGAACCTTCAGACTGCGCTCAACAGCGAGTCTCTCTCTGGCAAAGGCCCTCTCTGCCATCCTCTCCTGTACTAAGACATTCTCCACCTCAGCCCTTCTCTCCTCCACAGCTAGGCGCGCTAACTTCAACTTCAGGTTCGCCTCTTCCTGCCTAACTCTTAGCTCATCAGGTGTCAAGGAATGAGAGGTAGCCCTGCTTCTTACACTGGACCCAGCAAGGACTATCACTGGGGCCTTTCCTTTCAACTGGCGTCCCCACCCGGTCATTCTCACCCTCCTGATCAATCTCTCCACCGCTCACAAGGGATGGGGTCTGGGAGCCCTCCCATTAAGGAATCCTCACTACACTCAAGATCCTCTGAGTACCCCCTAAGCACACTCTTCCCCTGGGCATATGTCACAAAACTTTCAAAATAATTGAGAGATCTCCTGAGGTCCCCTTCCACTGGCGGCCCTCTCCCTCCTTTCAGACCCCCTCTACTTCCTTCTGCATGTAAAATGGCAGGTCCTCTAAATTAAAGGTTTGACCCATTTTGAAAAGGTACAGTAAACAGATGTGTGACAATCCAAATACCCAAGCGTGAGAACTGAAAACAGGAAAAATGACCAAAGAGAGAAAGTTAGGAGAATCAAAACATGTGATGGTCTAAACGCAATCGTTGTAGTGAAATAATGAGTCACAATGGTATTGTGCAAGCGCACGTTCTATCCTCACCGCTAACAACCAATGTTAGAAACAGGGTTTCTGGTTGGCTAGGGTATGCACCTAAGGCAGGCAGAACCCACCCACTCTAGTCAGGGCAATGGAGTTACATGTCCAAGATAACTCCTGCTCACCCCCTTGGACGAGCAGTCAGGCCTATCCCAGAGGCAATGTGTAAAGCAGTTGCACAACACACCCAACACACGTGACGCACTATCCCCACCACAAAGGAAACACAACACCAAGTTGTATGAAAATATACTGTATTGTACACAACACAATTAATAGACCAAACACAACATGTCAGTAATATCCTGCAACCTTAGCAGTTGTCAGAACGTTACACATTAGTTACTCTGCAGAACCAGCAGTAGTCACATATAACACACAGGTTACTTAGTATTCTGCAACATAAGCAGTAGTAAGGAATCACATTATTACACAAATGTACTTGCCATAGAAATATCATAAACACTCATATCAGGAACATTAAAAAACATATGGCAAGTCAGAAAAACATATTAACAGAGCATGTCCATAAAAGTAACATTGGCAAAACATATTTGTAGCACATCATGAAGCAAACAGGCTAACACATAAATCCATAAAGTCCATATTAGGAACCTGAGAAATAGGGGTGCCTTTTAAAGTACCTGTTTGTCCTGATGAAAGGCACTTCCAATGGCTAGAAGCAAACAAACGGGCCCCCAACACTCCACTGAGCAAAACGGGTGCCCTCCAGTAATTGGGAGAGGAGGAGGACGACACGGACCCCCTCTGGGTTTATAATGGGCCCCTCCTGGGGCCCACGATCTCTGGGGGCACCCAGGCCTCCAATGCCCTTCAACAAGGGGGGCCACAACAATGCCCAAAAAAGAACAATAGGGGGCCTGGCGGCGCAGGAAGCCTCCAATAAGGCTTCCACCCTGCCCGCCCTTCAAGATATTTGTATCAGGCCCCTGCTGCGGCCCCCTGATCACTGGGGGCCACAAAGGGGGACCGGCAGCACGGCGACATCCAGCGTGGCTTCTACCCCCGGTGGTCTCTGCAAACCAGATCAGGGCTTTGTTGAGGTAGGGGGAGCCTCCGTGGAGTTTTCCTTTTCCCCCTGCCCGTCCACAACATACCATGGGCTCCAGTTGGGCAGGGAGCCTCGGATTAGACTTCCTTCCCCGCCTGTCTCCTTCTCCGGCAGATCAGAGCCTGCCCGGCCGCAGTAGAGGGCAGGCACCAGAGTAGGTGCCTGCCTGTGCCCCGGGGGCGCTCCTCAGAGTGTGCTTCGCCCCAGGGGCACAATAGGAGAGCGCTTGCTACTTCGTTTTCTTTTAGTGGTGCCCCAGTGGCATCGGGGACAGCGCAACTCCAGCACACTTTTGAAAAGAAAGCCGGGTCACGGCGGTGAGTCTCTCGCAGCACCAATGCACTTTTAAAAGTGCAGGGGGCATTTCACAAGCACTGGTCGCGGCGGTGATTCCAGGTTTTAAGCACGCACTTTACCAAGTGCAAACAGGAAAAATAAAGCACTCTCAAGGCAGTACGTCAGAGGAGGAGACACGCTCCTCATGCGCTTCAGCAGATGCAGGGGTCAGGGGCCACTGCACCCTGTCCCTGGGTGACAACAGGTAAAGAGAAGGAGCACAGGAGGTAGGGCCCAGCAACAGGCCAGTGCAAGGGGGATGCAAGCAGATGGCAGTCTCTCCTAGTGACCCAGCAGGTCACAGGTCAGCACAACAGCAGCAGTCCATGGGGGTTCCTGGTGAGTCCTTTCAGCATTCTGTGTCCCGTTCCAAGTAAGTTCCAAAGTGTCACCAAATTGTGGGGAACATTCCTCTGTACTTATACTCAATTTTGAAGTGTGTTACAAAGGAAGGGGAGAGGAGGTTCCAACCAGTTACAACTGGTTCTGGGAGTGCCCCCTCTCTCCTCCAGCACAGGCTCCAAAAATCAGTTGGGGGTAAACAACCCTATTGTGTGAGGCCAGAGCACAGCCTTTACAAATGCAGGTGTGGCCCCGCCTCTCCCTTCTCTCAGCCCAGGAAGACTATTCAGCATGCAGATACACCTCTGTGACACCTCCACCCTCCCTGTGTACAGGATGTGTGAAAAGTATGCACAAAGCCCAGCTGTCACTCTGCCCAGATGTGGATTGGAGTCATGCTGCAAAACACCAGAGTCATAAGCACAAAGAAATGCTCACTTTCTAGAAGTGGCATTTCTGTAATAGTGATAAAAAATTCACTCACACCAGTAAGCAGCATTTCTCATCACCATTACTGCCATACCAAACATGCCTACGCTACTCTCATAAATCAGATAATACCCCCTACACATAAGGCAGGGCATTTCCAATGCAATCTTATGAGAAGGCAGCACTCACAGCAGTGAGAAACCAAATAGGCTGTTTGTCACTACCAGGACAGCCCACGCTACTAAGCACATGCCCTGCCTTCTACATACATAGCACCCTGCCCATAGGGCTAGCTAGGGCCTACCTTAGGGGTGACTTACATGTAGTAAAAGGGGAGTTCTGGGCATGGCAAGTACATTTAGATGCCAGGTATCTGTGGCAGATAACTGTGCACAAAGGCCCTGCGCTAACAGGCCTGAGGCAGGTTTGAAAGGCTAATTCCGTGGGTGGCGCAAGCAGCGCTGCAGGCCCACTAGTAGGATTTAATTTACAGGCCCTGGGCATAGAGATACCACTGGACAAGGGACTTACAGGTAAATACAATATGCCAATTAGGTATAAGCCAATCATACCAACTTAAGAAGGGAGAGCACCTGCACTTTAGCACTGATTAGCAGTGATAATGTGCTCAGAGTCCTAGAGACAACAGCGAGAGGTCAGAAAAAATAGGAGGAAGGAGGCAAAAAGTCAGGGGATGACCCTGCCACAAGGGCCAGGTCCAACACTGACTAAATTAGCATGGAAAGGGAAATGTCTGTGACTTAGATGGGTATGGCTTACTCTGCCCCATGAGGCAGGCTTATTTGCTATGACTAATCTTAAACAAAGCTTCTTTCCTGTACAATTGCACCCCTCAAGAGAGCTTAAGGTAAGCTTCGGGTACTAAGACCCAGATTTAAGAGGGCCTAGCGCCATTCCATCTCCACATTAGTGTCATTTTTTTACGCTAATGTGGCGTTGGAAGGCCAAAAAAGCGTGCCATATATACAAAGTTGTGCGGTGCTTGCACTGTGCCACTTTGTAACCCCTTGTGCCACATTATGCCTGCACCAATCCTGCAAAGCACCGAACAAGCATAAAAAACTATGGCTCTAGTGTCCCTGACTGCCCCCATGTAGTGTGCCATATTTTAAATGTGGAGCACACATGGTGGTATTAGGGGGGCACTAAGAGACACACAAAAAATGGCGCTACACTAGGTGCAGCACCACTTTTCATAAATCTGCCCCTAAGTATTGTATTAGTGTCTAAGATATCAATTCATTGAAACAGTTAACTGACTACACTGGGCAATATGACAGTTGCTAATAGAGCAGGAAAAACAATGGCGTACTCTCAGAAACGTTCATCACCGATATATCTGCTTTGCATCAATCATTGGATCATCACTGATAGTGCTGCTTTGCATCAACCATTGATACATCAATAAAGGCTGCACTACACTGGCTACCGCTGCACAAGATGGGACAACTGTTCCGTAATAGTTGTTTCATAATCAATCAGTTTTGTGAAATTGACACGATCAATGCACTAGTCATATATGCATTTGTCCAAATCAGACAAGTAACCTTATAATTTCAATTGTACCTGAAACGTAAAGAACTTTCTAGCATTATAAATAGTTTGCTTCAGTAAAGGGAGCCACTCTTGAGGGGTGTGCTCATACTGGCATCTAGTGGCTGCTTTAAGAACTGTAGTTTGTTGAAACGATCTAGCTTCACTGCTAAAGAATAACATGGCTAGTTTTGTAGAACACACTGACTTGAAGAGTTGCGGAGATTATTGACTCTCCTCTGCGACCGTGGCACCCCAGACTGGTTTTGGTGGCACACTGGGGTCCTTTGGTGCACAGTTTGGGAACTACTGAGTTAAGAGATTGCAGGAAGAAGTGACTGAAGAGGAATGTAGAGGTCGGAGTAGAGCAGGCTGTGTTCAGAGAGAAGTAGAATATGTTTGGATCTCCAGTGAAGGAAAAGCAGTGTTGCCAAATACTTTTTTGCTTTCCATGGCAAGGTATTATCATGGTCAGGCACACAGTGGCAGAGTTGCCATGATCACAACTTTCAGGCAAACATGGTAAAACCTCAGATTCAGATTGGTTGCAGAAGCTGTGTGTCACAGATGTGTAGCATGCCAACAGATGAATGCAGGGAAACACACTGTTGTTATTCTGAGCCACATAGGTGGATCAGGAGATCTTTCAACTGAATGCAACTTGATTTCATTGAGGTGTCTGTTTACAATGGATTGAGGTATGTTTTAGTGGTGGTGTGTGTGCTCTCACATTGGGTTGAGGCTTACCCAACCCGCAGGAATGATAGCCTAACTGTTGCAAAGCTGTGTTTAGGTGAATTGATCCCTCAATTTGGATTCCTGTCTTCTACGGAATCAGACCGAAGATCTAATTTTAATAATGAGATCATAAAATTGTTGCGTGCAGCATTACAATTTGAGCAAAGATTGCACTGTAGTTACAGACCTGAACCCTCTAGATTAGTCAAGCAGGTGAATGGAACCTTAAATTCTCAACTGGCTGAATTGTGTGCATCCACAACGGCGAAATGGTCGGATGCATTGACACTTGTTTTGATGAACATGCATAGCACACCCCACAGAAAGACAAGACTGTTCACGCTGAAATTGTTATGAAGCGTGCTATGAGGTTACCAGCTGTGCCTGCAAATGCAATTGTCAACAATGGTGCATGACTTGGTGCTGGATTATTGCAGAGGACATAAGGTTCACTCTTTGTCTCATCAGGTTGAAGAAGCAACTGCTCAACTGCCACATGAACACTGTCAGACATTGATTCCAGGCAGTTGGGTTCTGGTGAAGAAGCACATCAGAAAGTCATGCTTAGAGCCATGCTGGAAAAGGCCATTCCAGGTTATCTTGATGACTACAACTGCTGTGAAGTATGCTGGCCTTCCGAATTGGGTTCATGCGAGCCACACATGCAAAGTTTCATGTCCTCTTCAAGACACAGTGCATGCTCCTCTGGGGTCAGAATGGGTGAGTGAAGGGGTCCAGGTTAGCCAAACTATGAGGACTGGACAAGTGTCTGTCACAGAACATGCACAGACTTAGGAAAATCTGAGCATATCAAAAGCAATTGAGAGAGCAGGAGGGTCAAGTCAGAGTCAGTCGACTCCTGCTAACTCAGTGAATGTTGAAACCCCAGTTGTGCCTGAAACGAGAGCTGTGAGAGGACACCAGTGGCCCACAAAAAGTCCAGACCCAATAAAGATGAGCTTCCAGATATTGCTGATGTAATAGAAGAATCTGATCAAAGTGAAAGTGAAAATTGGGCAGAAAGGAGGTCAAAAAGAAAAACAGTGCCAAGCTGCAGGTACTCAGCAGCTGAAAGGACCTACTATACTGCTAATAAATAGGTGAAGGAGTTAATTGCCTTTTGTGTTAACAATTCAGATTCAACTGAATATTTTGGAACTTGAAATTGCTTTAGAACTGAACTTTGAAATTACATTGCTGCTTGATGAACAGAGACATTACTTGCTGGAAGTGCTAATAAGTGATTACCAGATTGTTTATTATTAAAGACCTTTGAACTTTTAGTAGTGATTTTGAAGATTTGCATGTAAAGAAAAAACTTGATGAACTTTCTAAAAGATCAAGAAATTTGTAAATAAGTGCAAAAAGACTTTGAAATGATATTTTTTATTTTGTTTTTTGCTTTGCTCACTTAAAAAAAACAGACTCTGTAAAGAATATAAAGCTGCTTTCAATTTTCATTTTTGATTTTTGTTTTTTGAATTTGAGATCTTGGTCTGACCCTAGCCAAAACATGAGTTTGGATCAAGGAAAATTGAGTAAATGTAAGTATGTGTGTAAGATTAGCAATAGTGTGTGTGATTGTGTGCATTTTATTGATTGCTGGTTTAAATGTGTCTGTGAAAGCCATAGTTGAGAGCACATTTACACCAGTGTTGGAAGAATAGCATACAAAACAAGACCCCCTACATGAGGATGAGAGATTGCTTCATCTTGATGACTCAAAGGGAGATTTGTCTTCAAATGTATACTACAGGTTACTGTATCAATACATTGAAACTATGGATTTGTGTGATGTTTGTATACAGATCATTTCATCAGTGCAGGAAGGAACCACATACCACAGCTGACCACTAACTTACGGAGTAGCTTGCAGTTTATTACTAACCCGATTGTGTCACCAAAAGCATATACAATATTTTTACTCTAATTTTGACCCTGTGTTTTCTTTTGTGCCTACTAAGCAGCATCTGAGTAGTACTGCAAAAAAACATTAATATTGTAGGAGGTTTCTTTGAACAGGCCCTGACTTTTGGAAATGCATACATTCACAAAAACAATTGAACATGCATTCTCTCAACAGGTGAGAAGGAGTTAGTTAAGCAAGTGGATGGCAGGAGAGAAGCAATAAAAAACAAAATAGAAAAGGGAGTACTTTAACAGAGTTGGCAAAAGTATCCTAGCCATCTTGCACCGAGTGATACTCAATGACGTTTAGTTTTACATTGGCAACATGTAGGAAAGCTGTGTGTATATACAGACCTCAGTTAAACACTGACAGATCATTTGTAGAGACTAATGAATGTAGACATGTGTTTTTGTTTAAATGTGTTTGGGAATGTATGTTAAATGGACAGGACCCTGCTGTACCAGATGTTTATTCCATTCATGGGAAAAATGCCTATTGCAAACTGCTGAAAGGCTGGTATGGTACATGTTACTTAGGGGTAGTTTTTCTGAAAATCTACCATGTGAACAATTTGACAATCCAGTCTGGAAGGAGAAAATGAAATCCAGAGCAAAGAGAGGAGCTAGTGAAACAGAGATTAGAGGTCATGTATATGGTGACATCATTCCATCAGTTGGTGTGATCTTGAATAATATCAAGATTAGAAGGTTGTCAACTATAGTGGAGAAGATGTCTACTGATTATGCTGGAGCAATGCTGATAATGGATACAGAAATATTTGCTATGCAATCAATGGTTTTGCAAAATCATCTTGTGTTAGACTAATTATTGGTGAAGGAAGGAGGAGTCTGTAACGTTTTACAGGCACAACATTGTTGTACTTTCCTACCTGACAATAGTAAGGGTATAAGAAAGTTTATCTCTAATATGACAAATCTGAAAAATTACCTGAAAGATTTAATTGACAAATGCCTAGGAGGCAATAGGTAAAGGATTTCTGAGCATTGGATCATGGTTTGGAGACTTGTAAAGGGAATAGTAAGGATGATTTTAAGACCTTTATTGATTATGGCTTTGTGTGCTTTGATTGCAGTCAGACTGTTCAAACTATACAAATTTTGGACTGTGCAGAGAGCTAAGAGTAAACAGAGGAGGGAAGAGATTGAAAAGGAGAAGATGAGGAGTGTTTATTACAAGAACTTTAGGAGAATTGAGAGTTTCTGAAGACCAAGGCCAACACGTTAGCAGACCACAAGGCTTTGAGTTGTCTTATTGAAATGAGAGTGTCCTTTTTGTGATGGCATAGATTGCCATCGGAGGAGGAACTGTTGGAGCATAAAATTGAGTAATGCTTTTAGAGACCCAGATGTCAGAATTAGGTGACAGTTTTATTCAAGTTTCAAAAACCTAACATAGAAAAAGTTGCACTGACATGTATTTTGAAAATGCTCACATTTTATTTTGTGGCAGATACCATTGTGCCTACTAGAACTGACAATGTGTTAACAAGAATAAAATAATGTTGAAGTAGATCATATACATTAAAATATCTGTTAGTAGTGAAGCACATTGATTTTTAATGTTTATTGAGTGATTCAGTAGTAATGTTATGTGCGCAAAAAAAAATAAAAAAAAATCTATTGTACTGAACATGATGCCTTAATAAAGTTTGCAATATTAAATGAAATTTTATTTTCTTTGTTGAAATATTTGTTAACGTTGAATTTATAAGTTTGAAAATTATGCATGATCAATTAACTGCAACATTAATGTTTTTGTATTAACATAACTAGGCCTACAGACCTCGTATTTGCAGTCATGTAAAAGCGATAAATCATTTTTCTTCTCTTAATATGACTTTCCATTAGGCTGTTTCTTATGAATAGGGAAGGGTCCCATTGTTCAATGTACAAGACTTGTTTCCCAATTAACTTGATTCTGGAAAATGTAGGCCTGTGGACTAAATGTTAAATAAAATTGCTTCTTTCAACATGAACATTTGTTGAGGAAAGGATGGGTCCATTGTGTACCGTGGGAACAATTTGTACTGGAGAAATGTTATAGACTATTGGATTAACAAAGAAGCAGATGACTTGCGACCAAGCCTGAGAAAACTTAGCAATGTTGCAAATTTGATTTGTGCTCAAAAACTAATTGGAGAGTGCTCCTTTTGCATGATGTGGAATCACTGAATTGAAAAATCAGAGACATTTGTGAACTTCACTATAGGGATGGGCTTTGTGAGTTTCCAGTTGTCCTCTAGTTTTTCTCTTGTCCTTTGGATATTTATTTTCCAGTTCTTTCCCTGTGCAGATCGTGTTCTGCACTTACACTGGTGGTGCTCCTAACAGATTATTGAAATGATCTACATGCCTTGCTGATGAAACTGAAATGAATGCTGTCCCTAGGAGATGTATATTCTATTGCAAATGTCATTTCCCCTGCTTTGCATTTTTAGTAGAAGTTAGCATGCTGATACCTGCTTATTTTTTTTAGCCCGAGACAGTTAATTTTTCTCATTATTTTTGTCTCTCTTTTTGACTTTTGCCTGCATGTGTTAGTTCGCTCCCACATATGCTTGTTTTAATGTGGCTAGAAGTTGGGACAACCTATGTCTAAATCCTGATTTCAAAATCTTTGTAATTTGATTTTGGCTAATGTCTTCACAGTCTGATTTAAAAAATATTTCTGTTTCTCAAATCATTTCATTATTAAAATGTATTATTCTTCTTAAATGTCTAATGGTGTTGATTTTGAGTAGATTAGACTTGTTTAATCTATTTGTCCAACCAATGGTTTTCATTTATCTTTACAGTTTTATTCTGCGCACAATTTATATGAATTTGGCTTTGTGGTTATTAAATAAAGCTTAGAAACTTCTATTGATTGGATTTTTCTTCCGTGACCACATTGGTCATTGTGTTTAAATTTGTTGTTGGGGTTGAAATGATTGTGTATGGTAAACTATACTCCTCACAACCTCAGAGAAGTGTTTTTGAATCCTGTAAAGGATGAGAAAAACAAGTTAGTAAACCTGGTGTCAGAGTGACGGTTCTGTCCCTTAGGAGGGGTAACCGTATTTTAGTTCCTTATTAGGGTTGATAAAATTTGATAGTAGGGTGGTGGTTATGTTTCAAAAGTTTGCTCACATTGTAAGTTGTTCTATGGCTAGTTTGAGAGGTTGAGGAAATTCCAGCGTTGTGTTACAAGTGCTACAGTGTATGTATAAGTAGGGATTTGCGCTTGTGTACTTTTTTCTTACAGGTTGCTGTGAAGTGTGATGTTGTGAGGTGTTTGTGGAGTAGTTGTACTGGAAGTGATTGTGGCGCTTTGTGCTAAAAAATGTCTGCAGTTGTTGTTGTTTACGGGTCCATCAAGGCCTAAAACTAAGGGTTAACGCACAAGTGTTTGAAGACACTTGGTTAATTTATTTTCTGAAGTGAGTTATTGGTCATGAGGCACCATTGACAGTACCAGTAGTTTTCCTTGAGCGAGTGTGAGTTGTTGGTTGGTATTAGGTGAATCTTGAGTGTACGTGGAGGATCTGTATCAACCAGTGTGAGAATTGGTGGTCAAGTTTCACTCACTGTGTAATTGCGAAAGCCACAGTCGGATGTGTTAACAGAACAGCTTTCAAAAGCGTTTGAGCCCTATCCGTAGTGTGCAGACATGTTTTTGAAGTGCCAGCAATATATTGCATTTACTGTATGTGTAAGTAATTGTGGGAGAGACAATGGCAAAGTGGCTGCAGCTGCTCAGTGAAGTGAGTGCAACGTCAGTTGTGCCGTGCTGAGATAGGCCAGTTAGTGAGAAAGCTGCACTCATATTAATGGACAATACTATGTTGTCAGCAGTTGAGAACATCTGTGAAAAGAATTGTGGGATTGAATTTACTTCCTGGGTTCATTGAATTTCATATTATTAATTGAAATTTATTGAAATAATGACATTTTTCAAAGCTTTAAGAAGTGCGCTGAGAGGAGATGTGTTTATTCCAGTTAGGGAGGGTGAACAGGTAGCACCAGAGGGAACACCAGAATATGAAGTAGGAGAGGCAAGAGGAATTTCAGCATGCATTTGGGTTAAACAGTGGTGTAAGGTCACTGAGAAAGAAGGTTCATTGCCTTTCCTATGTTATGGAACCCTCAATTTGAGGATTTTAGAACAATTGTGGAGAGTATTGTGCAAATTGAAGCCTCTTCCAAGACTTGCACAATTCAAAGCTCTCGTGGTTTGGGAACTCGTTGCTAAGCAAAAAAAGAAGATTTGGCCAACCCATGGCTTTCATTTATCTTTACAATTTGATTCTGCACACAATTTACATGACTTTGGCGTTCTGGTTATAAAATAAAGCTTTGGAACTTTTATTGATCAGAGTTTTCTCCAGTGGCCCCACTGGTCACAGGGTTTAAATGTGTTGTTGGGTTTGAAATGATTGTGTACGGTTAACCACACTCCTCATAGTGCCAAAAGAACCTTTGACCTCAGAGAAGCATTTTCAAATCCTGTGAAGAATGAGGAAAATGCATTAGCACATGTATGCCAAACAATGTCATAGAGCATCTCATACAATTGGCAAACTGTAAGAATCAATCAAGACACAGACCTATTTGTATATAGATATGGGACCATCAGTTGTCAGGACTCTTTACCCAAACACTACCATAAGGAAGGCCACCAGAGCCACACTCATCTCCTTAATAGGACCAAACATAGTGAGGGGACTCATAGACTACATAAGCGCTACTTCTGGAGCCAGGATATGTGTGTGGTCAATCACGCAACTCACCAGCAGTGGTTACAGAAGTAATGCTAGTGTGCTGCATATTGTAGAATATATGTTTGCTGTCAAACATCCCATGGGCAAATGACAATTAGGAGCATGAAGAAGTGGAAAGTGAGGATGAGGTAGATGAGGAGCCAGTTCAAAATGTCCAAACAGTAGCAGCAATATGGCTGATGCACCATATACTGGAGAACCTATGTTCAACCCTTGTGAATGATTTTCACAATGTCACAAGTTTAATACAAAAATCATCATTGTACCCATGTAGACCAAAACATATAAGCACACCTATTTTGTAGTCAACTTACCTGCTCAGTCACAGTGTGAGAAAGTCTACCTGTTACCATTGCCATCCCAATATAAGGCTGATACTGGTGGTAACTGACACTAACTGGACCCTGGGTCTGCTAACCCTGCCCAGTGTCAGTGCTATGAATAAAATGTAAATAGGAAAGTAGTACAATTACCATTCCCAATGATAGACTCCTGGAAGTCCCTTGAATATAACTGGGCACAGGAGATAGATTCAAACAGCCAGTTAGGTGCAAATTTAAGACCCCCTAGCTCTACCTTAGCGCTGCCATAGCATAATTATTTTATGCTAAGGTGGAGCTAATGTGGCTTTTTCCATGCACCATATTGACTAAGTGTCACAATGCATTCATTGCGCCACTTTGTAAGCCCTTGGGCCATTTTATGCCTTTGGCAGGCATAATGTATACGGGGGGCGTTCCGGCGCTAGGAGGCCCGCAAAAATGGTGCAGTGAAATTGAACATATTTCAATGCGCAATTTTTGGCATCCATTTTAATGCCTGCACAGCGCAGGCGTTCAAATGGCACTCCCATAGAAACCTATGGGCCTCCTTGCACTTTGCTATACTAATGTCAAAATGTTTGATGCTAGTGTAGGAAAGCGCCGCAATAGCATAAGTATTTTTGATGCTACCGTGCTAACAACAACCATGTTATGCTGTATTATAAATACGACGCAACCATGGTGTCATTAGGTGCTGGTAGGGGATGCAGAAAAAGTGGTGCATCAGCTCTGATGTACAACTTTTTTATAAATATGGGCCAAAGTCCCTAGGGTAAAATAGGGCAGGGAAATCTCGAGGCACAGTAGAATTCCTGCACTAGACTGTGCACTGCTGTGTTGCCTGTCGTCACTGTCTGAAGGCAGCCCTGCCTTGCAGACTGTCTTCAAAAAGTGAAATGTGTGCCAAATCTACATTGCAAGAAATTGTACCTCAAAAGTATCAGGACAACTTGTTTTAACATAAAATTCATTCCTAAGGTGTCTCCTAGGTGCCCCAGTGGGTGGGGTGCAATGTAACTATGAGCAGAGACAATTCAAAGGATGTTTGATAGGCCACTGATATAAGCAAAAATATTGCCATGAAAGAGCTAAATGAGTCATGGAAGGACTCAAAAGATTGATAATGAGATTTCCAACAACCTGCCACTGTAGTAGGCATCATGAGTAATACTGGAAAGAAAACATAAGACTCCCTTTCCTGTAAACAGAAACTAAGGCTGCTAGTGACCCCACCTAGGATGTTAAGTCATGTAATCATAGCTATGGAGTAACTGAACTCACTCAAAGAGGCTCACAAGTGTCACTCAGTGTAATGGGTGTATTACACAGACATAGTTAGGGGCATCACTGCTAGACAGCCCACATGGTTGAGCTGGATAACCAATGTAAACGAGTTGGTGTTAACATGGGGCTGCAGACGAGGCTCACATATCCACACACCCTTCTAGCATTGTGTGTCACAGTCCACTCAACACCGACATGCTCAACATGCCAAAGTGAGCTACATAATGCAGGATATATTGAAATTGATGGGTCAAAGACACATCAATTGATAAATCCATGTTTATGCTCCACCGGGGATGTCTAACAGGTTTTGGACTACACCTGGTCCAGATGAGTTCCATTACCTGCCACAGTGGTACACTACATGGCTATTTCATTTGTATACCTTCTGCTATGCACCGGCAAAACCATCCTGATGCAGAGTGTAGTAAACTACCCCCGAATACACCTAAGAACTACAAAACCTTAAAGACAAACACTGACAATAAACAGTACAATACAATTTAAAGAAATATTACAATGGAGAATTGTGACAAGAGGGACAGCAGACAGCACAACAGACTCCTCAAACAGCACAACTCTCTTCACCAACACCATAACACAACCACTCCCAAGCCCAGACACAAGGACTGTGAGTTGAAGAGAGAGTGAAAATAACTTCACAGACCCTGATTTGCAGCATGGCTGATGCATTGCATCACTTCCTGTGTGTATACGTCACGTTTTCTGCCAAAGCATTGTCTATTTTGATGCTTCAGGCTAAAGTGTGGATTTTAAAGAAGGCAGGGCAAAGCACAACAAGGAAATTCTGACGTGTCAGGTATGAAGCGTCATTTTTGACTGACGCAAGGGCTGAAAAAACATGCATTTGCCTGAAGCATCAAAAATGTGCTATGCTCTGCGCAACCTGAGGAAGTGTGTCCCCCTTTATAATACATGGCCTGCTGTCAGGACATTTGGTAACTAGTGCTGTGCTGGGGTATGTGTTTTTGCAGGAGTGATGCTGTTTTGTGACATTCCAGTTGATCTTGTCTCATGTACATTAGTCATGATATGTGTGACTCGTACACAGTTCTGACATGTGGACTGTCATACATCTGAATATATCTCACACATGTGTGTCTGAATCCAATATATTGAGATTTGGGGATGGCAAATAAATGTATGTTTGGTGTCTTTAACTATGAAGCAATGACAGATACCAATGTCTGGTACAGGGATGTCTGACTAGTAAGGGATGTAGACTAGTCATGTACATATGATGAAAAGAGTAAGGCAGGGGGATAGATAGTCCTGTCTGAGTGGGTTCTGTGAGTCACTTAGGTGCAGAGTGCCATGTCACACAGGTAGCTAGCCTAACAAAATCTTGGGGTAGTGAGTCAAATGAAATAATTTAACAATGTGCCCAAGAGATTTATGTTACATTTGATCATATGTGTGTACATGTCAGCCTGCCCGACCAATGTCAATTTTTGAGCCATGTCAAACAAACCATTTCAGTTGTTACACCAAGAAGGGTTCAATGTCCATTTGCAAGTCATGTGTAGTGTTCACTATTTGATCACAGTGTTTTGTGGTCCAACATTCACAGTGCTATGTTGCAGGTTATGTTTTGCAGGTGGACCCGTGCCTTACACCATTGGAGATGTTGCAAGCTTCAGTGACCCCATTGCTATCAGTGAGTGTCATCCTGTATGTCTAATGGGTAGTACAAGGATAGTGTGTGATGTTGGATGTTTTGTGCAATGACATGGTCAATGTGCAATTTAAAAAAATCAAAATCCAGATGTGACATAAGTATCTGGACCGGAAGGTTGAGGTTGTGTTCTAGATGTGCATTTGCCTCTGCCTAATGTCAAAGAGGGTGTGATTACTGTCACTGAGGGGCTACATGGTTGCTAGTATGACCAAAGTGCAATGACCACAGTGCCAGGATTTGTGAACATATGTGGTGGTGGTGGAATGATAGTTGAACATGGCAGGGGATGTAGAACTTAACTAATACATTTCAGGTGCACAGGTGCTCCCAGTTCATCTGCTAGCCCACACAGGGGGGAGGGGTAAGTCACAACACAGTAATGACAGCTAGGCCATGTGCCAGGATTACCAGGTCACAACAAGCAATGCAGGATGGCATCATGTAGTTTTTAAATCATGTTCCTGCTTTGGGTGCCACAGAAGCATCACAGAAAATGTTGTTCTTCCAGAACTGATAGACTTATTAATAAGGCCCTATGTGTAGCAGGACAGACCTTCCACACTTGGCACTGCAGTTAAAGTCCCACTCAAGTGGTGTGATGTACCACACTCTATGTTGGATGGATCAACATTGCTATCCCCTGTCACCTTCACAGACTTGGCAATTTGTGTTGAGCAGAGGAATGTCTTCACAGCATTGTCATACAACATGCCAATGACCAATCTATCATCAGTGATGTTCATTATAGCCTGCAAAATGTAATGCAAACAGGATCATACTGGGAGCACCATTAGCCATTGCCATCCTAAGGTCCCAGTGCAGATGAGATTTTGGGAATGCATGCACAAACATCACATGGTTGTGTGGAGTGCTGGTGGGCAGCAAGGTTACATGCATATCTGACACGTATGTACAGGCAATAGTCTGGGTAGTTGGACACATGCAGTTATTGGGTAGTATGCAAGAATTTGTGGCACAGCACACTATGTACTAACAGGAGTTAATCTAGGAGTTGTTCTATACATTTCTGTATGATATGAGTGTGCTACCCCCCTAATAGTCACATATGATACCTGGAAATGTAGATTCCAGGTAGCAATATGTCCAGACATCAGATATGTGTCCTTGACATGTGTGGCAACCAATGTTGTGGCACAATATATGTGACTTGCAGTCCTTGGTCATCTTACTTTGGCTGATGCCAATGGTATCAAGGTATCAAGGGTATTGCAGGATGTAGAAGGGACACTGATGGCTAATATAACATGAAGATTGTGACTCCCATGCTCACAAAATAACATTGTCCCTAAGCATACCCAATGCTGACATGGACATGCCTAGATGTTATGAGATGGTGCATTGCTATTATGCAACATTAGTTTAGCCTCGGCCCTTTGTCCATGGTAAATTGTGTGATGATGGATATTGTGCAGATGCATGAGCACTTTGACCTTCAAGATGCATTTGTGACATGTTTAGTGTAACATCTGAAGTCTGAAGAGGGTATTTGGATGGCATGGTTGATGTAAAGTTACCAATTTGACCTTTGCATGGCATGTTTTCTTTATGTTTACACATTGAACATGACCCTAGCCCAGAAGAAACACTAGCAACAGAGTGTGGATCACCAGAGGCACAGACATAAGGTGCAGAAGCCTTACAAAAAGATGGAGGGGAGGGGGTTCTACAACTGAGAGAAGCCATCAGGGTCCTGGAAGGCATTTCCCCAAGGTGCTCTGACACTGGGACAAGATACCACCAGTAAGGCTCGAGGTGCAGACAAGGCTGGGTCTGCAGGAGCAGGACCTTCCACATCCACCACCAGTCATACCACACCAAAAATCTCCCATGCTCCACCACTGGCACTTCCACATGACTTTGTGGAGGATGTGCACAAGGCATTGGCATGTTTAAAATTGAGAGTGGCTGGACTAGAGCACAAACTGGACAGAATGGGGGCGTGGCTTGGCGCCATGGCGGTAGCAGCTTCTTTTTGAGGCTCCCACCTTTCTCTCCTCACCTCCGGGGCTATAATAATCAATTTGGCTCCAGATTCCGCACAGACAGAGCGGAGTGCGTGGTGACCCCCCAGACTACTTATGTTCGGCTTCTGACCCCCAGAAACTGCCGATTGGGCTCCGATACGAATGGGCTAGATGCAAATCGGAAAAAAACTCGAGGGGACAAGATGGCGGCGGCCATGCACTCCGGAACCTGGGCTGCCAGGAAAACACCCTAGGGCAGCACCTCGGCTGACTGAGAGAAACACGGAGACCTAGATCGAACCATACTGAGCCAGAACGAGTAGAAAGAAGGAAGAAATCGACCGATGGGCAACGCTGGAGGAGACGGCCCGGCACAGCGGTGTCGTTATAAGAGGAGGTGAGGAGGCCTGGCGCCAAGAGGGGATCGAGAGCGCAGCAATCCGACACAGTAAACCGTGATAGGGTCACCAGGGGGAGATGGCCCGGGGCACTGTAATCTGGAGACCCGAATAGCGAGAAAGCAACCAAAGGTGAGAAGGGGCCTGACGTAACGAGGCTGAAACCTAGCGAGGCCGCTTAAGAAGGGGTGGGAAATCGGCCAGACCAGTGATACGGGGAACAGGAGCAGAGAGACACCTCCCCAAGCCAGAACAGTGAGAAACGGCCACTAAGAAGACACCGACCTAACAATATCCAAATCAGACATTTGGCTCAATAAAAGACAGGCCTCCACTCCCCAGGTGCCGGAACCAGGTGGGCCCATCCAGCAAATTTTGGAAAAACAGGTAAACACTATCATCGGCTCCATACTACCTTTACTCTATCAAGTGATCACCAGCATAAACGCCGCACTACACCAGAGATGGGCAAACCAAATAGAAGGCGAGAAACCAATAATACTAGGGATATAGAAGACAATGCACCCCCAGAACAGGAGGTTATGGGGAGATATTCCTCGGCAGAGGGGGGGAGCCACAAAAGAACCTACTCTACAAGACGTAATACAGGCTATCGCGGCCTCCAGAAACGCTCTTGAGATTAAAATAGACTCCCTTGCGTCGGACCTTACAGTACTCAGAGACGATCACCGGTGCCTAGCAGAAAGAGTGACCTCGACAGAAAAACTGCTGAATGAACTGGGACCAGAGCTCCAAGGCGCTTCCAAAGCAACAGGACAAATGGAGAAACGAATAAAAGACTTGGAACTGAGGGCGGAAGATGCAGAAAACAGATCGAGAAGAAATAACATCAGAATCATGGGACTACCGGAGAAAATCGAAGGAAACAACATGGTTGACTTCCTTGAAAAATGGCTGAAGGAAAATATAGCGAATGAGGGACTGTCCCAATTTTTTGCAGTGGAAAGAGCACATAGAGTCCCAGCACGTCTTCCTCCGCCGGGCGCTCCTGCTAGACCGGTGGTGGCCAAACTATTGCACTATAAAGACAGAGACCATTTACTCACTCAAAGTAGAAAAAAGGGAGACTGCTTACTGGACAACCAAGTGATTCGAATCTTCCCCGACTTTTCGCGAGAAGTGTTAAGGCAGAGGGCTTCTTTCAGGGAGGCTAAACAGAGACTCAGAAATTTAGGGATCCAATATGGGATGCTATTCCCGGCCAAACTCCGAATAATAACCACAACAGGCAGACAGTTTTTTAACTCAGCGGAGGAGGTTTGGAACTGGATGGACAAGCAACATCCCAACGAGAAACGAATTAACCTTGAAAAACACCAACTAAACCTTAAAGGAAAAATTAACAGCAGAAACACTACAAGGCGTACTAGTCCATTCCCTCTGGAGATTTTAAACGACCGTCAAAAAGCAGTGGAGGCAGCTGCGTCCCTCGGCTGCTATGAACAGAGCTCACCTAAGCAAACGCATAGTGACGTAAATCAATCAGACTCGGAACATGAATCAGATTTGTCACTCACGCCCAACCAAAAGGGCCCAGATGTAACCCCAGGGACGTCAGAAACCATAATATGAAGTACATCCTTGAAGCACAAACAGAACTCCTGGGAAATATGATGTATGTAAACCTCTGGGACAACTAGGCGTACACTCACAGATTCTAAAACCAAATTAAAAGTATGCAAGAAGAAACTAACTCGCTGACGCCCGATAATCGAAACCCTGGAGCCGCAGAATTTCAGTCCTTCTTCCACCCGGAGGCTGAGGAGAGATCGCCTTGCTGAGCTTTGGTTTGCTAACTGAGGCACCCCCCACGTGGTTGGACAGTTGACTTTTTCTTTATTTCACACAAGTTTGGGCGAGAGAGGTTCGACTTTTGTCCCAGGGATGGGGAGTTGGGTAGCTTTTATGTTGGGGAATTTACTAGGGTTTAAAATCGGTCCGAGAATTACCACAGAAAGTGCAAAATGGAGCAGGGAACAAGAAATTACCAGGGAACCTATCACACTGCTAGGTTGCCAGGAATCACCCCCCAGTAGAACCACAAAACACTACTATGGCTACACCAAAATCGTATAAGGTCCTTACCTGGAACATCAGGGGTATGAACTCTTTAGTCAAGAGATATAAGATATCTTCTTATTTGCAGAGAAGGGGTATCCAAATAGCTATGTTACAGGAAACTCACTTAGCATCGAAGGAGGGCAAAGCCTTACAAAAAAGATGGAGAGGTCAGGCATTTTATACTACTTATTCAGCATACTCGAGGGGCACTCTGATTTGGAATCGAGCAGGGGTCCCATTTCAGTTGACAGATAGCCAGGTGGACCCAGAAGGGAGATTCGTAGCGATCAAGGGCAGACTGGAGGGGAAGGACATAACACTAATCAATGTATACGCCCCTAACACTGGACAGGGTGACTTCTTCACTCGACTATCCAGTACACTAGCAACATTCCTGCAAGCACCGGTAATAGTGGGTGGTGATTTTAACTGTGTAAGTGACGTAAGTGCAGATAGATCACATCCTCCCCTACCACACTCTCCATTAGTGAAGCTAGCTCAACAGTTCACCCCATGGCAGGCAAATTGGGGCCTCATCGACACCTGCCGTAAACTACATCCTAGCGCCAAGGACTACTCCTTTTTCTCTGCCCTCCACGAGCTCCATGTTAGATTAGACTCCTCCTTGGGCTCGCCAGACATACACTTACTTGTATTAAACACAGAATACTTGTCTCGCACAATATCCGACCATAACCCCCAGTTGCTGTCATTAGGATGGGGGTCCTTCACATCATGCAAACCCACATGGAGACTTAAACCTGAATTACTAGAAGTCCCCCCTTTCCGAGATGATATCCGACAAGCCATAGAACATTATTTCGAAGAAAATAGCAACTCCACGACTAGCGGACTGATAGAATGGGATGCCTTTAAAGTAGTAATAAGAGGGGGATGCATTGCTGAAACAGTAGGGATACCTAGGACCTTACTAGGAGAGACTGAGAAAGCCGAAGATGTATTAAGAGAAACAGAGAAAAATAGACCTGGAAACCCTCATTTACAATCCCAACTACAGGAAGACAGATCAAAAGTAACACACTGTGTCGAACGTCTCAGATGCTTCGACCATAAGCAGTATCTCGCAAGAGTGCATGGTGAAAGAGATAAAGCAAGTAAACTGCTCGCCTGGGTAATATCGCAGTCAGAAAAATCCCCCCCTATAATGAGCCTAACCACAGGAGATGGGACCCAAATACACGACCCGAAACAGATTAATGCCCAGTTCTGAATCACTATACCAAAAAAGATCTAACCTAAGTAGAGACCTAACTGAGCAATACCTATTAACATTAAACTTAAAACCCTGGGAACCAATAGCCACCGATACACTAGAAGGAAACATCACACCAGATGAGATCAAAGGGGCTGTGAAAGACTTGGCAAGGGGAAAAACACCTGGAACTGACGGCCTGCCTGCCGAATTTTACAAAACTTTTGCTGAGATACTCGCACCTAGCTTGGAAAAAATGTTTAAATGCGCCAAGGATCAGGGCCTATTACCTGAAACTACTAGGGAAGCCATTATAGTCCCGCTGCTCAAGCCTGGCAAGGATCCAACTGGAATGGGGGCATACAGGCCCCTCTCCATGTTGAACCTCGATTGCAAGATACTCAGCAAAGCCTTAGCAACCAGACTCCTTCCTCTGATGCCTTCTTTCATTCACCCAGACCAAGCAGGCTTAATTCCAGGCCGTAACACAGCAGGAAATATACGCAGGCTCTTCTCAGTCATGAACGGAATAACCTCCTCGACTGAATCACCGGGCATATTGGCAGTAGACATTGAAAAAGCCTTTGACAGCCTAGAGTGGGACTTCCTTTATAAAGTTATGTCCCAAATGGGAATTGGCCCTGATTATATCGCATGGGTGAAACTGCTTTACACTAACCCGGCAGATAGAGTCCGTACGGGACGTATTATATCATCCAGGTACGCAGTGGAACGCGGGACGAGACAGGGTTGCCCCCTCTCCCCCCTATTGTTTGCTCTAGCCATGGAACCTCTGGCTGCGGCAGCCAGGGCGGGACAGGGAGGACCTGGAATACTGATCGGAAATGTGAGACATTTCATAGCCTTATATGCAGACGACCTCCTGATATTTCTGGGTGACATGCAGAGGGATCTCCCAGTAGCTCAACTAATGCTGTCCAACTTCGAAAAACATTCAGGCCTAAAAGTAAATTGGGACAAATCAGGTCTATTCCCCCTAGTGAAACATCATCAACCCCCACTGACCTTGGGAACGGTTAGATGGATACCTGAAGGGCTTCCGTATCTAGGAGTAAAAATATACCATGAAACTAGAGACATTTTTGAGGGAAATCTGGGCGGAGTATTCCGCTCCATAAAATCCTGCATTACATTCTGGCAAACACTCCCTCTTTCGGTGATGGGTCGCATCGCGATTCTTAAGATGATAGTACTACCTAGACTGTTATACCATTTTGCGGCCCTTCCGATATGGATTTCTAAGTCCTTCTTCAGGGATATGAACTCAATAGCAAGCTCATTTATATGGGGTAGCGGCAGGAAAAGGGTGGCTTTAATAAAGCTCCAGAGACAGCTGTCAAATGGGGGTCTAGCAACTCCTGACTTTGAGTCATATTACATTGCGGCTCAACTACAGTGGCTGGCACTTTGGATTTCTAACAGTCTGGTGCTACAACCTAATGCAGAGTCCTCCGTGCCACAGAAAACGAGACTGTTTGAAATACTGCTGAACCCCACAAAAGAAGAAAAGAAAGACAGCTCAGAAGTGAAAATAATAGCTAAATGATGGAAATCATACCTGCACAAAACTAAAACTAAAACTCCCTACTCAGCAGAACTTCCTCTCAGCGCACTGCAAGCAATAACTCAGAAAAGGGCTGAACTTGAACTTAGAGACTGGCTGGAGGCCGGGGTTAATACGTTAGGCACATTATTCGAGAACAATAAGTTGAAATCGTTTGAGGCCCTTAGAGCACAATATGACATACCGGCGAAACACTTTTTAACTTACTGGACTATAAGGGCTAGCATAGGCAACCACTGGCGAACAAAAAATTCTGAACGATCAGCGCAGGATATGTGCACGTATCTGGCATCCCCAACTCCCAAGACTAGGGCTATTTCTAATCTATATACACTGATTAGAGCAGATAATACAGCCCCCCTTCCATACCTGAAACAAAAATGGGAAAAAATAGTTAACAGAGATATCTCTGAAACAGAATGGGAACGTGCACTACAGAACTTACCTAAAGCATCGCGGAATGCCAGATTTAAACTGATTAATTTCTATGTCTTGCATCAAGCCTACCTTACACCCGCCCGTATTAACAAATACTTCAACAAAACCATAGAGTGCTGTCCAAGATGTAAGACAATAGATGCAGAATTCAACCACATGTTTTGGGAATGCCAGATACTGACATCTTATTGGTCTGAGATTTGCCAAAAATTATCCCAGATACTAGGTAGAACTGTGTCATGCTCAATTGACACCTGCCTCTTGCACATATTTACACATTCTACTAAACATAAAGCCTCGGACAGATTCCTAGACCTAACTCTAACCCTGGCGAAAAGAGAAACAGCCAGCAACTGGAAAAACCCGGGGGGCCCTAAACTGACAAGCTGGAAAAATGAACTACTCAGGTGGGCTGCTGCTGAAGGCACTCTGCTACAAAAAGAAGCCAGAACCGGGATCAGACCCCCTGAAGTATCAGCTAACTGGGAACTAATAATGGATTCACTAAAAACCGAACTAACCATACAACATCCCCCCAACACTTCACAATAACACCCAATTTGCCTATACAAATACACCAGAGCAGTCAGCCATCAAAAACAAAACATAGCTATCATACAGACAAATTCAGCAGACCCCTACGCATGCAAACTACCCCCAGAGACACAATTAAAGTAATTGAAAGTCTCCAAATTTCCTATTGCAGAAGTACCAGCATTGAATAAGCATTCGGACCGAGGGGTTAGGGTGGGAAGAGGGAGGGAGGAAGGGAGTTGGATTTCGATAATACCAAATAAATAATGTTTATTAAAATTGAATCTATACCAGTTTAAGTGAACGAATAAATGAAACTAATGTGATATACAAAAAGAAGGAAAGAAGAAAATACAATGTAAACTGTTTTGAATTATGTATAAAATCAATAAAATTTGGTTTAAAAAAAAACTGGACAGAATGCACATCCTGCTCCGTGAAATAAAGCAGGCTGTGCAGAGACACTGAGGGGCGTGATGAGCCAATTGGACCCTTCCTTCCCTTCCCCTTGTTTGTATTGTAGGTTTCATTAGATAGTTTAGTGTATGTAAGTTAGTATAGTGTAAGTTAGTGTTAGTATTTTGTAGTTTATATTAGGGGTGGGTAAATTTTTAGGCAATTTATATTTTTTCAAGAGATTTTAGGGGGAGGGAGATTGATTTGTATATTTGATAAAAATTCAAACAAATCCATAAAAATGCAAAATATAAATATTTGTTAAGCCATAATATTTAGTTAGTTTCTGTATAGCTGTAGTTACTCTTGCCTCTTGTCTGCAGATGTGTTAAAATGTTCCCCTAAACATGGAAACTTTGGCTCCTACCCAATTGGCATATTTAATTGTTCCTCGTCCCTAGAAAAGTGCACTAGATATGCCCAGGGCCTGTAAATTAAATGCTACTAGTGGACCTTCAGCCCTGATTGTGCCACCCACAAAAGTAGCCCCTTAACCATGTCTCAGGCCTGCCATTGCAAGGCCTGTGTGTGCAGTTTCACTGCCACTTCGACTTGGTATTTGAAACTCTTGCCAGCCTTAACCTACTCTTTTATTCATATATGACACCCCTAAGTAAGGTCCTCGGTAGCCCATAGGTCAGGGTGCTATGTAAGTAAGGTAAAAAGCAGGGCATGCACTTGTACGTTTTTCATGCCCTGGTAGTGAAAAACACCCAAACTCATTTTTTCACTGTTGTAAAGCCTGCTCCTGCCATAGGCCAGCATTGGGAATTCTCTTATATACTTGTAAGTGATAATATCTGATCTGAAAGGAGTGACATTGTCATATTTGGTTTGGTTGGAATGGTAGTGAGATGAAGTTGGATTTAACATTGCTATTTTAGAAATGCCACTTTTAAAAAGTAGTATTTCTCTGCACTTACTGCTCTCTGTGCCTTACAGCCTGTCCCTAACCCATATCTGGTCTGTGCTGGTTGACAGCTCCCCTTATGCATTCCAGGAAGATAGCCATAAACACAGGACACTCAGCTGTATCTGTATTCATTCATCTGTATTCATCTGCATTCTGATGGGTCTTCCTGGGCAGGAAGGGTGGTGGGGCTCTCACTTACACATTAAAGTGTTATAGCTTTACCCCACACAAAGTACTGATAACCCCCTACAGATCTCCTGGCAGACAGGGCTGGGTTGAAAAGGGAACTGGTGCACTTCAAAACCACCCTTTGAAGTTTCTTCCACTTCAAATGCACATTTGGGTATGCATACTGGGTCCGCGACCACCTTCAAACAGACACTTCTGGATCTACTCCTGGACTCTGTCAGAAGGACTACAGTGCTGCCCAAAGAACTCATCTGGACTGCTTTTCTGGGAGGACTGCTCCCCTGCTTGTTGCCCTGCTGCCTGCTGCACCCTGACTCTGCTGGAAGGAGTTTGCCTCCCCCCCACAAGTGATCTCCAGGGGTGTGTCAGTTTGCCTCCTGTTAAGAAGTCTCAGGGTCATCAAAGACTTCATGTAAGAGAGAAAATCCACTGCACCGGAAAAATCTACGCAATGCCTGCAGAATCAATGCAGCACCTGTGCTGCGGCTGAAAACACAATGCACAGCCTGTAGAATTGACGCAGCAATTCTACAGGCCCTGCCAAAATCACAGTGTGGTTTGATTTTCCATGCATCATCCTTGGGTGTCAATTTGTCATCAAACCCTGCACTGCAGTAAGGAACCAAAACTGCATGCCCAAAAATTGGCACATCACCTTGCCTGCAAGGAAAGAATTGATGCATCACCCCCACCGTGCCTGAAAAATCAGTGCATTGCTTTACTTTCCGACACCTCATCTCCTCTGCGGCCTGCAATGTTGTTATTTTTGGCACATCCCATGTACTTTGTGCTAAAGAGATATATCCATTGATTCCTATGGATTATGACTACTTAAACCTTTAAAAAGTAATATCCTGACTATATTAGATTTTAGTTGTTTTGGTCTTGTATTCAGATAAATATTGCCTATTTTCTAACCTGGTGTGGAGTACATTTTATAGTGTTTTTGTATGAATTATTGCACACATACTTTACACATTGCCTTCTACGTTAAGCCATCCTGCTCTGTGCCAAGCTATCAGACAGTGAGCACAGGATAATTTAGGTTATGTTGGGACTTACCTTGACTAGGTTGTGGTCCCCACTTGGACAGGGTTCATGCCTCTGCCAACTAGAGACCCAATTTCTAACAGTGATTGTGTGAAAAACTGAAAATCCCTTACAAGTAATCTGATAACAGATTCAACTTTTTTTTAAATTTCTCCATTTTGGCTATTTTTGCTGTCTGCTCAAATTGTATTCCTACTTCATTTGTGTATCTCTGACTCTTGCTTGCATAGATGGAGTTGACTCAACAACATTGAAAGCTACACCATGGAGGAGCTGAGAGTATTTTGCGAGGAGCAGGGCAGCAGGTGACAAAGGGCTTCATAAACACGAGGGCCTCAAAGTAGCCCTTTGAACCTGGGATAAGATCCACAGAATGCAATATGCAGCAGAGGAGCAAAAGGGAGATGACTCTGATGATGACGAGGTGGATATTGAGGAATCAGAGAAGAAAGGAGATGGCCAGGTCACAGGCTCAGAGGTGCAGCATGAGGAGGAAAACATGCCTACAGGAGCAAGGTCCTCTGCAAAGGAGTGGTGTGTCTTCCCATAACCTGTCCTCAGAGGAACTGGAGGACAAAAGAGCTAAGAGGTTGCTCAGGCTGCATCTGGCCAAACTAAAGTTAGAGGCAGCCAATGAGGAGGCTGCTGCACAAAAGGCTGTAAAGCAGAAGAAACTTTTGTTGGCTCACAAAATTAATTTGAAGTAACTGGACCTGAAAGCCACAACACTAAGGGTCCAGTATGGTGGCATCGAAAAGCCAGTGTCCAGTGGAGGCCAATGGGACCACACACCCAAAGACCTGGTGCCAGTGCTTGAAATGGTGCCAGAGTGCCTGCTTTTTTCCGAGAAGTGCTGGTACTCTCCAATTCAAAGTTTTATGCTTTTCTTGGGAAGTGCAGGTACTCTCCCTTTAAAAATAAAAAAGTGCTGGTACATTTAAAGCACTGCCAGGTGCCCAGCTTTGAGATGGGGAATGATATTGATAAGTGGTTTGCATCCTATGAAGTAGTACTAAGGATGCATATGGTCCCAGTGTGGTTTTGGGGGTGCTGGTCTGTTGGGAGGGACACCCTGTTAGGCATTAGCGGTGGCTCAACAGATGTCCTCCACCCCCATGAATGCAGCCCTTATCACAATGCTTGGCCTTACCCCACAGAAACACTAATTTACGATTTACGGATGGTCTTTCTGATCAGTCTTGGGTAGTTTACAATGACATTGACTTGAAGGCACTGAAGGATTGGGTGAGGGGCTGCAAAGTGAGTAGTAATGATGAACTGTGCAATCTGATTATGAGAGAGCATATGCTCTTTAAGAGCTGCACCAACACTTGATGGATAGCAATCACACTGACACCAGGGAGCTTGCCAAGCATGCAGACGTCTGGGTCAGCACCAGGGTACCCAAGTAGGTACCTGGGAGTGACTCCAAGAAAGGTGGTTCAGGTTCCCCCTAGCAGAATGAGGGGGAGTTCTAAGGTAACACAGACAGGTCTGAGAATAGGGTGGTTGGAAAGGGTTCTCATGCCCCTTCTGAGAAACTGAGGGGAGGTTCTGGTGGGTGGTGGGTGGTGGCTTTGGGCTCCCCATTTCTATTGATCTCAGTTAGGACACATGCAGAGTGACTCAGTCTGTCCTTAAAAGCCACCCACTGGTGGGAACACTACCTGGGTGTCCAGTGTGGCCTTAAAGGGAGGTAGTACCCAGAAGCAGAAGGTAGAACATGCCCTTGTGCTCCTTAGCTGGGCTGTGGACTCCAGGGGTTAAGTTGTGATCCCTGAGAGCGAGAATCATCACTTCCTTAAGGTCACTGTTAATGGGATACCTGTCACTGCCTCAAGTGATACTTGTGCCAGTCAGACCATTGGGATGGAAAGACTGGTTGCCCCAGTGCAGTACACCAGACAGGTGTATAGGCTAACTCGGGCCCATGAGTATGAAACTTCTGCCCTTTCACTCTGGTGTCCTATGAATGAGGTGGGGCACAGGTGAAGAGGAAGGTAATATTTAGATCCCAAATGACCAATGACTGCATTGTGTAAAATGAATTACCATCAGTCTGAGAAGATCTGAAAAGGGCTGCCGTCAAGGGCACCCTGAAGCTCAGGTTTCTGGGTGTACCACTTCCAAAAGGAAAGTATTAAATCCCAAATGGAGGGGCAGGAAGTGGAAACAGTCCACAGTGGGGGACCAGTGGATCAGAGGTGTTAGACTTCGTTGTCTCTAAAGGGTCACCCCCAAACATTTGGTCTTCACCACTCCTGTTTTCTGAATTTTGGTTTTGTTGGCATTAGGACTCTGTGCACTCTACCATTGCTAACCAATGCTATAGTGCTTGTGCTCTGTCCTTAAAACATGGAACAATTGGCTTACACCTCAATGGCATATTTAATTTGCTTGTAAGTCCATAGTATATGATACAGCATGTACACAGAGCCCACAGCACTCATTGTGTCACCCTTTTCAAGCAGCCCTTTAAGTCATTGTTTCAGGCGTGCCACTGCAACCTGTAGTGCAGTTTTAAATTGTTAATTCAACCTGACAATGTACATTTTTTGCCAGCCCAAACCTTTTTTAAAACATATGTCACCCCAAGGGTATGCCCTAAACTACCCAAAGGGCATGGGTTAATTTAAAAGTAGCACACGGGGTGGAGCCAAGATCGCGCCGAGGAGGGACGCGCCTTAAATAAGCTCTGTCCTGGCCCTGAAAGTATCCTGCCAGGACATCCGCTAGCCTCCCAGCTGGCACCCAGAGAGGGAGTGGAGGTGCGGCGGTACTGTGGTGGAAGCACCAGCAGCGGGAGTGGCCGTGTGGAGGCCCCCCCGGACTGCCTGACGAGCGGCCGCCGGTTAATGACTGTGCTGCCCTGTCAACGGGGCTGGGCCAAAGGCACCAATTGAAGCTCGGGACTTGCTGGACGGGCCTCCCGGTGGTGAGGATTCGGGTCTGCCCTCAGCCCCTCTCTTCATCTGTCTTGACCCTCCCCGTCCTAATAGGGGCAAAAGGTCCTGGCAACGCAGCAAAGAGCACTGGGAACAGGTGAGTGACAGGGGCGCGGCCCAGGGTTTTACCAGCAATGTTGCGCTGAAAAAAGAGGGTGGGCAGCGGAGGGGCCCCTGGTGGATCCAAGCAGTGGTGTGACCTCTCCCTCTTCCACCCTGTCAGATGGTGCATGCGGAGGGGGCAGGATGTCTGAAGTGAGGCGCGGGCGGTGGTGATACTGAATGGCAAGGGGGGGTGGTGGTGCCCCCTGTGCCTTCCTCTGCTCGTCGGAGTCTGGGGGTCCCTCCCAGTTGAGGGGCTGCAATAGAGGGGTGCTGACTGGCCTCAATGGACTGATGCGCCACAGCGGCCTTGGCCCCCGTGATCCAGGACTGGCCAGTGGAGGAGTCGCAGGCCTGGTGGGGCAACAAGTGACAAGCGTCTGGAGAGACTGAACTGTTGGAGGGGAGGCCTGTCTGGCTCCTGCTTGTGAGCGGCGCGGGGACCCTGTGGGGGGCGACTGGGGCTGAAACGGCCGACGAACCATACCCCCCTGGAACTTCGCTGGTGGTAACGTACCATGAAGAAGTGGGCTGGGGTCCAGGCAGCCCTAGATTAGAAACTGAGGAAACAGTTCTCGGGGCAGAAGGGGGTGTTCAGACTGTGGAGACAGAGCAGTAACTTGGGCCCGAAGGAGTAGGAGCTGAATGCAATAGCACCATAACCAGCAAAGACTTCGAGGAGCAGTAGGTGGTGCTGGAATGCAATCTAGACATTACGCAACATTCCTTGTGTTGAGGGTTGTGCTGGGTAGTCTTCCTGAGTGGAGGCGACCCATGAATTGTAGTTCTGTGTTGAAGAGGTGGGGTAGGGGAGGGGCGCTACAGACCTCTCAACTCCTGGTGAGTTGTAGTATGGGGATTCATACTCACGGGGGCCTATAGGAGGTGGTGTGGGAGAAGAGGGGGGAAGTTGACTTTGCCGGGGGTTGTTTTTTGCCTATTTATGTTGACTTCGGATATACCACAGACATGTAGGCACGTTAGGTCGCCTCTTATTAATTGCTGGCAACTAGATGTCCCGCCCACACGCCCTGAAGTAAGGGACAGGGGGCTCCCCCGCTTACCGCAGTCCCTCTTTGAGTACAATGACTCCCACAAGGGACATGGGGCCCGAGTAAATCCACAGACCTTTTCTGTGCTATCAAGGAATGTAAACTGACTTGGGGACAGCGTCAAACGAGGTATGGTGTCTCAGTACATAAAGAGAATACTCCCTGATGTTGTGCTTCTACAGGAGACACATCTCAAATGCACCAGGTGTACATTTTTGGATAGAGAGCCCTATGGTACATTGGCACATGCAGGTTACACCTCTGGCTCCAGGGTAGTGGTGATTTTAATCCTTAAATCCCCCACTTTCATATCTCAAGACATTGGGTGGACCCAGCCGGAAGGTAGATGGGGGTACAGGGGCATGGGGGGAGACAGAAAGTACTGTTTCTAAGTGTATACGCCCTGCCTAGACTTCAGGTTCCTGTTTTAGACAAGCTTGCAGATATCTACTGCCAGCAAACTCCTCAACCCACGTGGTGGGAGGTGATTTTAATTACATAATGGATATAAAGCTGGGTTGCTCAGGGGTGTCTGATGGAAGGGGCCCACATACTCCACTGTATCAATTTGCGGCAACACTGGGTCTGTCGGATCTATGGCGACGCGCCTACCCCATGGATAGAAATACTCCTACTTTTCTGGGGCCCATAAAGTATTTTTTAGGCTGGATTACATTTTTGCTCCCGCAGGGGAGGTGGAGGTTGTCCGCCAAGCAGACTATTTGGCCCGAGGTTTGTCAGACCACTCCCCCCTGATGCTATGGATTGGGAAGTCAGGAGGGAGACCCCAAAGATGGAAGCTTGGGTCTTGGGACTTGCAGGAGCATGAGGTGGCGCATGAGCTCCATGTAGACACGGAACTTTACTTCTGGGAAAATCTGGGGACAGTTGAGTCCTCTGTGATACTCTGGGAGGCGTATAAGGGACAGTGCATAGAATTTAGTGGCAGGGAAGAGGAAAAAGGCATCTGAAATGCTGGAAAAATAGAAGCAACAACTCCTAGAGATGGAGGGGGCCCTGGCACAGGTTCTGGCTCCTCCCGCCCTCCATCGCTTGGAGTTAATTAGAGCAGAATATAGAGTAGTGGCGGAGTCAAAAGGTAGAGCTCGATTGCGCACTGGCCAACAAGGGTTCTATGAAACAGGAGATAAGGCAGGGAAACGTCTGACCTGGCTGGGTAGGAAAGAAATGGAAGGAAGGTGGCTAGATGAGGTAGAGACCCCAGAGGGGGATCAGGTTTCCGCAAATCCAGAAATTGCGGGGGATTTTTATTCATAAAGAGGGCCGACCTAGAACGTCCTGTGCATCCTATAGGCCAATTTCCCTCCTTAATGTAGAGGTGAAAGTGCTGGCCACAGTACTAGACACATGCCTTTAGGGAGTTATCACCCTTCTAGTTCACAGGGATCAATCTGGCTTCATGCTGGGACGGTCCACAAGATATAACCCGAGGCGTACACATAACTGGATACATACCATCTTGTGCCTGTCGGACCCACACATGTTTTTGGCAATTGATGCTGAAAAGCATTCGACGCGGTACACTGGCCCTTCCTGGAATGTACTTTGGAGAGATTTTGGGTGGGCCCCAGATTTCGGGAATGGGTGTGGCTGCTCTACGGTAACCCAGTGGCAGCGGTCAGGGTTGACGGGACCTTCTCATCTGAGTTTCCTATCGAAAGGGGAACCTGACAGAGCTGCCCCTTGTCCCCCTTGCTGTTAGCCCCACCATAGAATCCCTAGCATGTAAGACCCGTACCCATCCCGAGCTATATGGGCTCTGGCTGACAGAGGAGGGAAGGAAGGAAGAACACATCTCCTCACACGCAGATGATATACTCCTCTATGTAGCGAAGCCCCTAGATTCCCTGCTGAGACTCTTCCAGATTTTTGCAGAGTACGAGAGTTATTCTGATATCAGATTAACTGGGATAAGTCAGTGTTATACGCCCCACCAGAGGACACGGTTCTCCACTCCCTTCCAGGTCAACTAGAAGACTCTAGTGAGGGATTTAAATACCTTGGCATATTTCTGACACATATGGCGGACTTCTGTCATGCCCGGAATTTAGGGATGGTTACTGAAATGTGCAGGGCTGATATGGAGGGTGAGGAGGGTCTCCCACTTACCCTGATGGGTAGGTTGGCCATGTTTAAAATGATCCCCCTACAATAGTTATATATGTCCTACAAAACACATATTATAGGATCCCACTGGGGCTTTTCCCTTCCCTGGAGCAGGACATAAGGGCCTTTTTATGGGAAAAGAGACATCTGTGCATTGTGCTCAATGCTCTGCAACGTAATCAATATAGGAGGGGCCTGTCCCTGCCGGACATGTAAGCATATTATTGGGTGCCACATCTGATCAACATTAACGATTGGACATTGAACGGTGATCACCCTACTATCAGGTTGGAGAGACTACAGTGGGAGGGGAGATCATGTCTTCATTACTTATATGGTGGTAGGGTAGTGAGGTGGCTATTGCCCGCTACACAGGTGGCTCTTGGAGCCTGGACTAGGGCAACCAAGGTTCTGGGTTGGATGTGCAGACCCACCAGGATGACCCCCTTGTGGGAGGGTGGCTGGCTGTTGGAAATTTGCAAACTAACCGGATTCAAGGCGTGGGATCATATTGGAATCTCTAATCTAATCTAGATGGGTTGGAGGGGTGTTCTTATGCCCTTTGAATCAGTGAGGGCCGCATATGAGCTCAATGAGATGAAATTCCTTTACTATGCTTGACCCAGGCATGCTTGGAGGGTTTCCCTGGGATAGAAATACCGGAATATGCCCTGCTGAAAGGTAGATTGTTGACAGAACAGTTAACTGTGAAAGCCGTCTCTATGGTGTACAGGACCCTTAACAATAATATGCCGGACACCCTTGGTAGACTGCGCAGACAGTGGGAGGCTGACCTAGGGGGCATGGAGGACATAGACTGGGAAGCTGCACTGATGTTCCCCCGAGACGTTGCTATCAGGTCTAGGCTGCGACTCATTCAGTTTAAGATCCTTCATAGGATATTTTATGATAAGCAGCACCTACATACTCTGGGTCTGGCGCAACACCCGAACTGCATACGATGTCAGGGTCAGATTGGCACCTTTTTCCATACCATATGGGGGTGCACTGTACTGCAAGGATATTGGGGGAATATTGTGGGGGAACTACAGGGAGTGGTCTCAGAGCGGATAAAACGTGACCCCAAATTTTTCCTCCTTGATATCCCCAGTGATGTAGATGGGCCCAGGGCTAAACTCATAGTCTGCAATCTCGTGTTGGTGGTGGCTAAGAGGTAGGGCAACCATTTGTGGGGAGCAGCCCCTGGACCCATGATTGAGATGTGGAGAAGAGGGATGGATGGCTTCATGATGGCAGAAAAGGTAACATACACAAACAGAGGCTGTCCGAGAAAGTTTGAAAGGGTATGGAGCGCTTGGATGATGTATCATTCACTATCTCTGTAGGGAGGTAAAGTCTGGGATTCCACTGAAGTTCGTGCAGAACTGTAAATTATGGATGGATGGAGGGGTAGGAATGGGACTCATATGCTGGAGAACTAAGACCACATCAAGAACTGCTTAAGGATATGTCAAAATGTCTGTGGGGAATTTGAGGGATTCAGTGGGAGGGAGGGGTTCATGGTTGGTCCTTTTGGCTACCTTTGGTGCCAAAGAACAATGATGCTCTGTATGCATTTTTTGGACCTGGTATGCACCGGATGAAAAATTTAATAAAAAGAGTTATAAAAAAAAAGTGGGACACATGTTTTTAAGTCTTACATGTTATTTCATTGGATTACATTGGGTTACCTTATTGCATTTAATAAGTGCTAAATTTTGATTGGGAACAGAAAAGAGTGTCAAGTTTGGACTTGAATGAGTTGTAATTTAAAACCCTCTTTCATGGTAAAGTCACGATTCTGAAAATGGCACTTTTAGAAAATTGGCATTTTCTTGTTATAATCATTTAGTGCCTGCTGCGTGTGTCACATGACTGTGAATAGGTGGCCAGTTGTCCTTTGTGTAGTCCTCACAGACAGTGAGACAAAGGGGGGGTTAGGTGTTGGACGTATGAGTCATCCTGCCAGGATGGGTTCCCTGCCCTACTTTCATTTCAAAGGTCTGTCTCCAAAACACACAAAGGAACCTGACATCGTTCTTGGTCACCCCCACCTTCTTGGTGCCTTGGGAAAGGAAGGAAAGAACTTTCAGAACCAGATTTGGGGGTAGCCAGGATGTCACCCCCACTTGAAAGGCTGGCATCAGGTGTAAATATTTGACCGCCTGAAACACCTCTTGAATACACTCCCAGACCTCTGCACTACAGAAGGAGGACTGCCTTGTTTTTCAAAGGACTGCCCTGTTGCTAAAGACTTATCTTATTCTTCAGAGCATTGCACTGCTGCTACCAAAACACTACCTTGCTGCTTGAGGCCTACCCTGTTCTCCTGAGGACTGCCCTGCTGCTTAATGCTTGTCCGGTTCGTCAGATGACTGCCTGCTGTTACCAAAGGACTGTCTTGCTGCTTGAGACCTGTCTTGTTCTCCAGAGGATTACCCTGTTCCTTAGGGCCTTCCCTGCTCTCAGTGAAGGAGGTCTGGACATGCTCCCTTTATCCCAGGCTACTTTGGGTCATTCCATGGGTCAGTTGGTTGACCTCCTGTTCTGAGGTACAGGGGCACAAGCTCTAGAAACCTTCCTGTAACTGCCCAGCTGACCAGCAGCAACTGGACCTGCTTAGACCTGCAACTGATCTTTCCTTGGGCCTGCTGGCCTCTGCTGGAGTGAGTCCCTGATCCCCAAGAGATGCCTTCCTAGGTCCTGGGCCATTAATTTGCATCAGAGTGCACTCCTCTGCAAAGAGCTGAGAAATCCTGAAGTTTTATGCTCTTTCTGACTATCAATGGGCCGTTCGAGCTAAGACTCTTATAGACAACAGCCAACACAAAGTTTCAGTGAACCTGACTCTCTGCTCTACAGCGACTGCCAGCAACAACTAGTAATGTGAGTTCTGCACTTCGAGCTATAGCAACAGTAGCCCACAGTGACTGCCACTGTGAAGCTCCAGCAATGACTATCTGTAACACCCTACTGGATCTTTGTCTTACAGCAATGACCTTCTGTGATGCCAGGCCTGCGATGAATATCAGAGGCTCTCTGGCTGCTCTTCACAGCCTCTTCCAATGCACCGGAATTTGAGACAGCAACTTTTTCAGAGGGACTAACCTGGTCCCTGTATCCAATCTACTCACCATTGCAGTTGGCCTGAACTTGTGACTTCCCTCGGTCTGGCACTACTAGATAAACGCCAGCGGCACTTTATGCTTAAAAGTGCTGTAGTTACATAAATCTTTGAAATTGCATATCCCCGGCTCTACTGATAGGATTTTTGTTGTTCTAGTATCATTCTCTTTATTTAAATTCACTCTATTGCTCTAAATTAATTTAGGATTTTTTGTGTTGTGTTTTCACTTTATCACTGTTTGTGTGCTGCATAAATACTTTATAAATTGTCTCTAAGGTAAGCCTGACTGCCTTTGTGCCAAGCTACTATTGGGTTAAGCACAGGCTAATTTAGTGACTTTTGTGGTTCAGTCTTAGGAGGATTGTGGTTGTTGTCTGAGTGCGGCTTCCATCCCCTTCAACCAACAACCCTAATTACTTACAAGGAGTTACTAGTTCTGCAATCAAAACACCCCAAGACTGACACTGGGCTGGTAAGGCAACCTCTAACCTAGAGATGCTGCCTGTGCGGTTATAGAGAAAGGAGACTTGCACTAGTCAGACCCCTTAAAGACTCAAACAGAATGTGTCATCCTTATGGGGGTGATGGCTCCCCTCTAGAAGCCCTGGCTTGCCAGCCACCTGGTCACCCTCAAGTTATAGACCCTGGGCTGAGTGGTGGCCAGTCTCACTGTACTATCCCTGGACTAGTGGAAAGGAAAGTGGAAGTAGGGTGCCTAACACCTGGAGCTGGTGCCACCACTCTGAGAAGCCGCAGAGGTCAGCGCACCCTCAAAAGCAAGTAGGGAACTCCTTGACAGCCTCAAGGCTGAAAGTGAGGCCTGCCCAAGGCATCTTTTTGGAGCCTCTACCTGGCAGTGGGTGGTCAAGGACCTGGATCTAAACACACAGAAGCTGTCAGTGGCCTCTGGGGGTTGTTGTCTTTATGGGTAGAGATTTCTCTGGGTTCGGGACAGAAGTCTGACCCAAGGAGTGGAAAGGTCCAAATCACTAAGTTGGTCATGGTAGTGCTGTCTACTCCTGAGATGCATGTGTGAGCAAGTTAAAGTCAGAAGCTTCACAGATGGGGCCACAGATGAGGAGAAGGGTTCCCCATGGGCTAGTGTTGCGACCTCTGAGGATAATGCCAGGGGGGTACAGTTAGGCTTCGATGGGCACAGAACTGAAAAGTACAACTGCAAAAGAGGGCCAATGTCCATGTTCTAGAGCCTAAGCAGGAAAGTCCATTAATGTATTGATTAGTCTACTCTCGCTTTTGCCTGGAGGGTGATCATGTTGGGCCTGGCCCTTTTGCAGGATCCCTTTTTGCTGAACCTGTTCTTGTTGGCATTAGGACTCTGTGCACTTTTTCCTTACTAACCAGTGGTAACATGCTTGTACACTCTAAACCAATAACCCAACTGTTCATAAATATCTATTTATCTTTTTATTTTCTGTTCCATATTTGATGCCATGTTTTATGATTATCAATGTGTGACAAATTATATATTTGAACAAAAACGTCAACTCATTGCTTCACCTGAGTTATAGTGTCTAACAAGTATCATAAATCTAAACGCACTAACAAAGATGGCAAATATTTTAAGCAAATAACATAGTCCATATTCAACGCATTGCACGCTGTTCACATGTGTGAATACGGAGGGGCATAAACTGGGTGCATGGCACTTCAGTCACAAAAATGGCAGCGCTAAACAATGTTGGGTTAGTGACAAGTTGATGGACATTGTCGATGTAATGGCCTGTCACTGTAATGTCTGCAGATGTGGTGTACATGCAACCATTGCACATTTTTACCTGTCACTTTCCTAATCCACCTTGATCGTTTTTCACTAAAGGGTACTAGCCGTTTTGTTTTTGCTACATTTTTCTTTTGCAGCTCGCTCTTCGACCTGCATTTTCTTTCTTGCCCATTCTCGACACTTATGTATTCTGTGCCACAAATGATATGCATGAAAGAAAAGCTTAAGAAATGTTCTAAACAAGGGCCTCTCTTAGAAATCTTGCCATGCACATTTTAGCTATTAAAATGTAATTTTGAAAAAAAGAAATAACGAATATTGAGGGGGAGGGGGTCAGCTAACAAATGTAATTTCTTACAAGGCTACATCGAAGCTATTACAACTTTCATCTCACCTCTGTGCATAAAGCATATATAACATTTATAAATTACCACTAGCCTTAGAACTTTATTGCACATCTTATTTGTTTCTATGCCCTGGAGCTCTTCAATTAAGGCTTTTTTACAATAACAGGATATTTGAAAATAAATCAACTCAAATATTATTATTGATCTTTGGAATGTAACGTGCTATATTAAAACCAGTGGCATATCCTTAATATTATGCATCTTCTGTGTCTGCTGTCCTTAGCAAACACAAAAAAAAGACATGCAATAATGTTATGTTTTGTTATGTTACGTTACGTTATGCTATGCTATGATGGGTTATGTTATGCTATTTTAAAAGGATTTCTAAAGCACAACTACTACCAGTACTAAAAGGAAGTCCTGGTGCTAGGGAAGATCTGAAGTAGGAGGATTATTTTAGTTGAAAAGCCATATTTGTAGCCTTCTTCTGAACTGATAGTGGCAGGAAGTATTAGTGATACTGGTTGGGAAAGACTTTCTGTGGATGGAAGCAAGTCAAATGAATCAGCGGCCAACACTAGCTGTTTTGGATACCGAGTATGACTACCCTACAAAATAATATTAAGGATGCACGTTGGCAGATATCTATCTATCTATCTATCTATCTATCTATCTATCTATCTATCTATCTATCTATCTATCTATCTATCTATCTCATTCTCACATATTGGTGTGGTATTCAAACCATAACTTTTGACACCAACAGGCACTGCTTATGACCTCACACAAGACATCACTGAAGGTGACACCATTAATGGAATCACTGATAAAATCTCAAATTACATCATTAATGATATCACTGAGGAGATCACATATGATGTCACTTTCATTGGCATCACTGTTGTGCTCATTCACATTCATACAAAACGGTTATTATCAACAAATAATCAGAAATATTTTTGGAAAGCACAGTTGCAGAGATTTTAGTTTTTCCCATTACCCTGAGCAACTACCATTTGTGCATTATTCTCTTATTGTTTTCCTTTGCCTTCAATATTCTTGATCACCAGGTTGTACTGGTTGCTACTGTTTTAAATTGATTCACCTCTTACTTCTCTGGCAGAATTACAACTTTGTAGGTAGAATCCTCCCGGTCACCATTAAACCCTGTCTCATATGGAGTTCCACGCAGTTCTACTGTCTCATATGGAGTTCCACTCAGTTATACTGTCTTATATGAAGTGCCACACAGTTCTACTCTTAATGTTATGAAATATTTTTTTAGATGTTTTAATATTAAAACATACTTGCGACATAACCCTTCTCAGACGCATACCTGGTTGAATAGTAGTGGATTATTGTCCATAGAACATTTCTAGTAACAGGCTCGTAATCAGCAGTTAACATTACAAGGAATGTCCCGGTGTGCAGATCAATAGATACATAGAAATATGAACATTCAAAGTCTATGAGAAAACAAAAGTTGGAAAAGGAATAAAAGTGTAGGGTATCATAGTTCCTCATTTCACTATTTCAAAATGCTTAGATTAATACATTTTGCATAGCTTCTTAAAACATCACTGAGTGTGTGTTAACACACACAAATTTGGAGTTCTGTTTTGTTGTTGGGATCAAATGGTGCCAATATTCACTATCCCCTGCATTTCAGCCAGGTCCTCTAGGTCGGAGGGAAAGGACCCTCAGGATCACACCAGGTTGCAAATCCACGTTTCATGTAGGACCTAGAGTAATCTGCCTAAAACAAGAGTTATGGATCCCTGGAATTTCCAATATGTGGGGAAAGGGGCCCATATTTTTCATATTCTTTCTAATTTTGCTGTTCTGTCTTGTAAAAGAGCTCTTTGTTTTCCATGGTGTATATGTTCCAGACCTTGGACCACCAGAATGCTAACGGCGGGACCCCTGGAGACTTCAGGAATTGGGCGTTAGTCAGACTTGTGGCAATGAGAAAGTGAGTTAAGAGTTTACCTAGCAGGGTTGAAGAAAGGTATTCAGAATCCTCTCCCCTAGCTCCTAATATTAGTGTGAGCATTTATTGCAACAATTTTATTCATGCAGACAAAAACTGGGCTAGGATGATTAGGCAATCGAGACAAAGCATGGTAACCAGCATTATGAAACTGGTGAAAAAGATGAACAGTTCAAACATGGTAATTTTATTGTGTTAGTATACTTCTATCTGTTACTACCTGGACTATTGAGAGCAAAGTGGGAGAACCCTCTGAAAGATCAATTTGATCAGCCCAATCTCCCATACACTGATAAGCTGTGCCAAAAAGCCAGTAAACCAGTGCGGGATAGTGCAGGCTATTGTCCTGCGCAAGGTGGAAGTCAAGATGATTGTCAGAGTCAACCAAGCTGCATCTCAGGCACTGTATGCCACAATCCAGGATAATCACAGCAGAAGTGCAACTCTGCAGAATGTGGTGCAGAGGCAGTTTCCATAATACAAGCACCCTCTGTCTCACACTGTGTCAGAGGTGCAGGCTTGATGCAATGATATGTCTGCAAGTGTAGAGCTGTCTCCATGGACAATCAGAATACGTAGGGCATCTTATTCTGTGTGCTTAGGACTGGACGGAGTGTAGTGACTGGATGGCATCAAAGCTTACTAGACACAAGCTGCTTGTACAGTAATTTGTCAGTACATTATCATATGAGTGAAAAGGCATGTGAAAGGTCACCATCAGAAAAGAAATGCTAAGTTAAAATGTGTATGTTAAAATGGCAGGCCCTGTCATGCTTTTCATCTGTAGTCCAAGCGAATTGACTTCTTGGATTGTTGTTATAACAGATTTCCAACAGGTTTGTACTACTTCGCAATCCCACCACATGTGTAGAATTGTGCCTCTTTCTATTGTGCATCACCATCATTTGGTGAAAGATTAAAACAGTGTGTGCAATCTAACTGGTGTTAAGTACCACAGGAGTAATACCTTGTAGACATTTTGGGGGTCATTCTGACCCTGGCGGTCAGTGTTAAAGCGGCGGCCAATCCGCCAAAAGGCTGGCGGTCAAAAAAATGGAATTCTGACCCTGGCGGGAACCGCCAACACAGGCCGCCACTTTAACACTCCGCCCGCCACGGCGGGACAGACAAACAGCTTGGCGGTCACCGCCAACAGCCAGGCGGCAGACAATGTACCGCCCACCCTATCACAACTCACCAATCCGCCACCTTTTCCGGGGCGGGAGCCCCGCCGATAAAAACACGGCGGAAACAGACTACGAACGGGAAAACGCTCACCTATACACACTCCACGAGGAAGGAGGAAAGCATGGAGCCCGAATTACACATCCTACCAGCTATTTTCTACCTGCTCATCTACCACGAGTACGAACGCCGGCGCAGACGACAACGGTGAGTACTGCACCTACGACACAGGGGAGGGGGGAGGAGGAAAGCTTACGGGCACACACATATGCGACCCCCCCCCAACTATCTACACACCAATGCAGAGCACCAAGTCACAGTGACACCACCCAAACCCCCCGGAATAATGCAAAGACATAATTAAAGTGAGAAACAACATTTATGTATATAAGAGGTTCTTTGAAGTCATGGTAAAATAGCAATATGAATAGTAAAAAAACAAGTAAGAAAATAACGAAACCGATAAACATAGGCAATAAGTCCTGCACAGTCACCTAAATTTCCACTGTCCGTGGGCCAAAGTGGATCAACACATGGGCAAAGCCCACACAGGAGACCTGAGTCCGTTGGAGAGAACACTGCTGGGGCATCAGATGACAAAACTACAGGCACCTCAGGGGGAAGGGAAGGGGGTGCACCTCAGCCACATGAGTCCACGACGCCAGATCCGCGAAGGGTCCACCATGCCCACTGTGCCATCCTGGGGAGTGCAAAGCCACAGTCTCACAAGTCTCTACAGTGGGTGGGTTGCCCACCGTGCCATCCTGGGGAGTGCAAAGCCACAGTCTCACAAGTCTCTACAGTGGGTGGGTTGCCCACCGTGCCATCCTGGGGAGTGCAAAGCCACAGTCTCACAAGTCTCTACAGTGGGTGGATTGCCCACTGTTACATCCTGGGGAGTGCAAAGCCACAGTCCATCAGGTGGATTACAGAGACCACTGGTCATGGAGGAGGCATGGTGGGCAGAGTGCGTCGTGAAGGCCTGCCCGACACAGAACCGGGACTGCCAATGGGCCAGCGGTGCTTGACAGGAAGGGCCCAGCGGAGCGGTGCTTGAGACGGCGGGGCCCAGCGGAGCGGTGCTTGACAGGAAGGGCCCAGCGGAGCGGTGCTTGAGACGGCGGGGCCCAGCGGAGCGGTGCTTGACAGGAAGGGCCCAGCGGAGCGGTGCTTGAGACGGCGGGGCCCAGCGGAGCGTTGCTTGACAGGAAGGGCCCAGCGGAGCGGTGCTTGACAGGAAGGGCCCAGCGGAGCGGTGCTTGAGACGGCGGGGCCCAGCGGAGCGGTGCTTGACAGGAAGGGCCCAGCGGAGCGGTGATTGAGACGGCGGGGCCCCGCGGAGCGGTGCTTGAGACGGCGGGGCCCAGCGGAGCGGTGCTTGACAGGAAGGGCCCAGCGGAGCGGTGCTTGACAGGAAGGGCCCAGCAGAGTGGTGCTTGAGATGGCGGGGCCCAGCGGAGCGGTGCTTGACAGGAAGGGCCCAGCGGAGCGGTGCTTGACAGGAAGGGCCCAGCGGAGCGGTGCTTGAGACGGCGGGGCCCAGCGGAGCGGTGCTTGACAGGAAGGGCCCAGCGGAGCGGTGCTTGAGACGGCGGGGCCCAGCGGAGCGGTGCTTGAGACGGCGGGGCCCAGCGGAGCGGTGCTTGACAGGAAGGGCCCAGCGGAGCGTGCTTGACAGGAAGGGCCCAGCGGAGCGGTGCTTGAGACGGCGGGGCCCAGCGGAGCGGTGCTTGACAGGAAGGGCCCAGCGGAGCGGTGCTTGACAGGAAGGGCCCAGCGGAGCGGTGCTTGAGACGGCGGGGCCCTCTTCAGCGGTGTCTTTCTGCACGGCGGGGCCCTCTTCAGCGGTGTCTTTCTGCACGGCGGGGCCCTCTTCAGCGGTGTCTTTCTGCACGGCGGGGCCCTCTTCAGCGGTGCTTGAGACGGCGGGGCCCTCTTCAGCGGTGTCTTTCTGCACGGCGGGGCCCTCTTCAGCGGTGCTTGAGACGGCGGGGCCCTCTTCAGCGGTGTCTTTCTGCACGGCGGGGCCCTCTTCATCAGTGTCTTTCTGCACGGCGGGGCCCTCTTCAGCGGTGTCTTTCTGCATGGCGGGGCCCTCTTCAGCGGTGCTTGTCCAGTCATCCAAGGGAGCCAGACCTGGCCAGGACTCCCTGCTTAGTCGCCCTGCGACCGTGCAGTTGCTGGACCCTTCTGTGACGGAGTCCTGGGCCCGTGGGTGTCCTCCCTCACACCCGGGATGGGGCTTGTGGGGCCCTCCTGGTCCGCACCCCTGCTGGCTGACTTCTCCGCCCTGCTGCCCTTGCCCTCCTTCGATGAGGCTCTCTGGCCCTTGCCTCCCCTGGATGTTGTGGCAGGTGAGGGCCCAGGACTTCGCTCCTTGGGGGCAGCCGTGTCAGTCTTCTCGCGGCTGCCCTTGATTTTACGGGTCCTCTTCCCAGGGGGGGGGCTGGCTGTTCCCTTGCTGCTGGCCGATGTATCTGTGCTGGGAAAGGGTGGACTCCAAAACCCCTGCACAATGGTGACACTTGAAGCAGGGCTGGTGGTGGCTGAGGTGCTCTTGGGACTCTTAGCAGATGGAGGGGGTGGGTCAGGTGGGGCAAAGAGGTTAAGTTTGGAGAGGTAAAGTTTTTTAGGACCAATGTAAAGGGTAGGTGTAGTGGGTATGGGAGTGGAGGAAGAGGATGTGGTTGTAGGAGAGTCAGGTGTGCTGTCTTTGGGTGCAGGTGCTTGTGACGTAGGCTGTCGTGAGGTGGTTGGCTGTTGGGTGGGTGGCTGCCTGCGTTTGTGTGTCTTGGAAGAGGGGGTGACAGACACAGTGGGAGAGGACACAGGGGACGTGTAAATGGCAGTGGGGGTGGTGACTGCACGTGTGCGGACTGTACTGGAGGGTGTGCTGGTGATGGAAGTACTGGCTGATGGTGGTGTGCATGCAGGTGGGAGTGGAGACGTCACAGGGAGGGAGGAGGGAGACGAGGAGGTGGGGGACCCAGGGGTAGTAATGACTGTTGGCATGTCTGCATCTGGGTGTTGCTTGGGTGAATGCTTGTGTGATCTGTGGTGCTTATGTCTGGATGAGCTGCCCTTGGGTGTTGAGGTGTGTGCAGGCTGGTCTGATGGTGTGGATGGGATAGGCTGAGGAACAGGAGACAGAGACAGGGTGGAGGCAGATAGAAGAGGGAGGCTGGAAACAGGGACAATGGCTGCCATCAGTGCTGAGGCCAGAGCATTGAACGATCGTTGATGGGCAGCCTGACCCGAATTAATGCCCTCCAGGTATGCATTGCTCCGATGCACCTCCCTCTCTACCCCCTGGATGGCATTCAAAAGGGTAGACTGCCCAACAATGATGGTCTGTAGGAGGTCAATGACCTCCGCACTGAGGGCAGCAGGGGTAACAGGGGCAGGGCCTGAGGTGCCTGGGGCGAAGGAGATGCCCGCCTTCTTGGGCGAGCGGGCACGGAGCGAAGGCTGAGGGGCTGCTGGGAGGGCGGAGCTGGTGCGCTGGGTGGCGGCTGTACCTGTAGAGGCGGGGGGCCCGGATGTTGCGGCCACCGCTAGGGAGCTCCCTTCCGAGGACGTGTCGGTGTCACTGGTGTCACCACGGGTCCCCGTTGTGGTGCTCCCCTCGCCCTCCGTATCACTGGTGACCTCGGTGTCTGTAGCATGGCCCACCGGGGCCTTGTGAGTTGCAGCTCCCTCGTGCTCCGATGCCAATTCTCCTCCGCCTGATGATGCTAATGCACACATGCACAAGAAGACAAAGAAAAAGGGTGGGGGGAGAAATAAAAACAGGTTGAGTGCATGCATTGTCAACACCGTTGGCGGAGAGGACAGACACAGGAGCCTCATGCACTATGCCGTGCAATCGGGGTACACTACTCAGTACTTGTGACTAGGCCAACAGGTCTATGGACAACATATGCGCACATGGGTGATGCAGGACCATGGATTGCTGTACTTGGCACCCTACAGAGGTGGGGGGCGGGGGCACAGGGCCATGCCTAAAGGAGGGGACTACACTACAGAAAGCGCCCTGGCCTAATGTCACCCACAGCCCTCCTCCCCCACCCAGGCACCTCCACTGCGCGTAAAGATAGCAGTATGTGCTGGTACTCACCCCCTTGTGTCTGCTGTGATGTCCTCACGCGCCCATCCAATTCGGGGTAGGCCACCGCCAGGATCCGGGACATCAGGGGGGTCAAGGTACGACTGGCACCCCTCCTACGTTGGGAGGCCATCCCCAGCAGTGACTCGGCGGTCTTCCTGGTCCCGCGGCGGATGTCCTCCCACCTCTTTCGGCAGTGGGGGCCCCGTCTTGTGTGGACCCCCAGGGGCCGGACTTCCTTTGCGATGGCACGCCAAATGTCGACTTTCTGATGGGCGCTGACCTATTTGACATGTACAGGGTGGGAAAGGAAATTTCAACATTTTTCTGCATGTTAGATGTGATTGCCCCCCCCCCTCCCCAACCCTGCCATGTGGCACATGCTCTCATCTGTCGTGCCTTGCACTCCTCATTCGCTCCCCACCCCACCATCTTACATCCACCATACACAACCCAGGCATAGCCCATTCAACGTGCACCCAGTGTACTTACCTGTTGGTCTGGAGGACCGTAGAGTAGCGCATACTGTGGTAGAACCCCATCCACAAGTTTCTCCAACTCTTCTGAAGTGAAGGCAGGGGCCCTTTCCCCAGTCGCAGCAGCCATTGTCTCTTCCAGACCTTGGTCACAGCAGCACTTGCAGTATAGATCCTCTCCTGTGGATGATCAGGTCTCGAGTGATTAAGCAGATAGAAAATGGCGGTCACGCCCGCGGCGGTGCGTACCGCGACCGCCGGCGCACATCGTCATTGGCTCCTGAGACCCATAGGGTTCAATGTTAACCAATGCTGCTTTGCGCCGCGGTCTTCGACCGCCTACCGCCACGGTGAGCCACGCCAGCGCAGTGACCTCACATCCCACTGTCACACTTCACAGGTCAGGCAGCCGCCATTTCAAGGGCCCACATGGCCTGATTTCTACTGCGTCACACAGGCCTAGGCCTTGCATTGCCACTCATACAAGCCATTCAATGCATAGCGAATCGTGTAATGTGCAAGCTGTGGGAACGAACCTGAGGGTTGCTTGACTCTGTGCTCCATGTTGTCCTTCCTAGGCACCGTCCGCTGGGACTTGCGAGGAGAAGGATGAATCCTCCTGTGTACCGACCGCTGGTGGACCTGTCGACAATGGAAGAACGACATATTATACTTCGATACCGACTTGACAGAGCCACTATACATGAACTGTGTGCCCAGCTGGAGCCAGACCTGATGTCCCCCATCCGCCAACCCACAGGGATTCCCCCTCTGGTGCAGGTGCTGTCAGTACTCAATTTTTTGGCAAGTGGGTCTTTTCAGACAACAGTGGCCATGTCATCAGGGATGTCTCAGCCTATGTTTTCTAAGGTTTTGTCCAGAGTGTTGTCTGCCCTGATGAAATACATGTGGAGATACATTGTTTTCCCTGAGGAGGGTGATTTGGCCACTGTGAAGGGTGATTTCTATGCCCTTGGACATATCCCCAACATCATTGGTGCCATTGATGGGACCCATGTGGCTTTATTACCCCCAAAAGACAATGAGCAGGTGTACAGAAATAGAAAAAGTTACCATTCGATGAATGTCCAGGGTGGTCTGTTTGGCTGACCAGTACATCTCCCATCTAAATGCCAAGTTCCCTGGGTCAATGCATGACGCGTATGTCATGCGAAATAGCAGCATCCCTTATGTGATGGAACAGCTACAGAGACAGCGTGTGTGGCTAATAGGTGACTCTGGTTACCCCAACCTGCCTTGGCTATTGACCCCAGTGAGGAATCCCCGGACCAGGGCAGAGGAACGGTACAATGAGGCCCATGGGCGAACTAGGAGGATTATAGAACGGACCCTCGGGGTCCTGAAGGCCAGGTTTAGGTGCCTGTATATGACAGGGGGATCCCTCATGTACTCACCAAATAAGGTGTGTCATATCATCGTGGCCTGCTGTATGCTTCACAACCTGGCTTTGCGACGCCAGGTGCCTTTCCTGCAGGAGGATGGTAAAGATGGTGGTGTTGTAGCAGCTGTGGAGCCTGTGGAGAGTGAAGAGGAGGAAGACGACGGGGACGACACGGACGACAGGGACACAGTTATACAACAGTATTTTCAGTAGCACCCAGGTAAGAATCACCCACACCATTTTACATTTACTTCTGGCCTCCTGCATCTCTACTTTCTGTGTTTCCCCCCAGTTCCTTTTCACTGATTTTTGACTTTCCCTTCCCTTTTCAGAGCTGTATGACCCACAGCGTGACTTCTGCTTTGTTTGCCCATGGACTAATGCTTATTGACACTGGTATGTTGTCATCACAATTTAAATGAACATTATTGCACCGTTATGTGTAATACATTTGTAAAGAATACAAGCAGACTCCTGACATTTGAAGTGCAATTGGTGATTTATTTAAAGTGCTGCGTATAGGTCCGTGATAGTAAAACGGTGATGGGTGGGGGTGGAGTAATGTCCATGGCAGAGTCCAGTTCTCAGTAGCACAGGTGCAATGTCCATATGCCTGTGGAAGGATGGAGCAGGGCAGTTCAAGGTTGGACAGGGTGACAATGTGGTGTGGGACAGTGGGATGACATCAGGGGGTATCTTAGGCTGGCGGGGGTCTTGGCATCCTACTCTGTCTTCTTGTGTGATCTCAGGTTCCGCTTGCGGGTGGTTGATCTTCAGCAGGAGGTGGGGTTCTGATGGCCTGTCGGGGTGTGGGGGCCTCCTGTCCACTTGCGCCGGCGGAGGTGGTAGGCTCTTTGTCGTCCGGGCTGGTGACAGGGGCCCTTTGGGGTGCCACATGGTCCCGCAATGTGGTGACTATCTGGTTGAGGGCCAGGACGATGGTCCCCATTGCGGTCCCGATGTGCCGGAGTTCGTCTCTGAACCCCATGTACCGTTCCTCCTGCTGTGCCTGGATCTCCTGGAACCTGGCCAGTACCGTCGCCATCGTCTCCTGGGAGCGGTGGTATGCTCCCATGATGGTGGTGAGGGCCTCTTGGAGAGTGGGTTCCCTGGGCCGGTCAACCCCCTCTGGCACAGCAGCCCTCCCAGTTGCCCTGTTTCGTCGGGCCTCTGTCCCCTTGACGGTGTGCCCACTACCACTGCCCCCAGGTCCCTGTTGTTGTTGGGGTGGTGGGTGAGTTCTTGGTCCGAGAACCTGGGGTGTCTTTGGGGTGCCATGGGGTGGTGTGGGGTGGTGTTTGTGGTGATGAGTGTGGTGTGTGTGGTGGTGTATGGTGTTTTGTGCGTGGATGTGGTGTGGGTGATGATGTTGTGTTCCTCTGTGTGTTGGGGTTTGCGATAGCTGTGCTCTCTCTCTCTCTCTCTCTCTCTCTCTCGCCTTCTCTCCGAATTTCTAGTAGTGGGGGTTTGTGGGTGATGTGGGTGTGTGTTTTATAGTTGATTGGATGTGTGGGTGTGGTGTGTGTATGTGTATCAGGTGTGTGTATTTCGAATTGTCCAATGTGGCTGTGTTTTGTAAAGGTGTGTGTATTTTGACCGCGGCGGTGTGTACCGCCAATGGAATACCGCGGTTAAAAGACCGCCGCGTGGATTCGTGGGTCGTAATGGCATGGGCGTGTTCGTGTTGGCGTGACGGTGGAGGTTTGGTCATCTCCAGTTTATCGCTGACCGCTGATGAGGCGGCCTTCCGTGGATGTCGGGTTTTTGGCGGTTTGGAAGTTGTGGGTCAGAATGACCGTGGCGGTTTGCCGCGGCCGCGGCGGTAGAATGGCGGACTTCTGACCGGCGGTAAGAGCCTTTTACCGCCGAGGTCAGAATGACCCCCTTTGTCTATGTTCGGTGCAAATCAAAGTTGATGATGCCCTTTCCCAGGTGTCCTTGTCTAACTCCAAGCCCAACTCTTCTTCTCATTTCACTGCATATGAGTGTTTGAAAGATGTGGGGGTGGTCTTCAGATATCTGAAAGGTGTGTGAGACCTTTCTCCATCCAATCCTCTTTAATGTGGGACTCTTGTGTGAGGTCCCTAATAACTATGGTTGGTCTTCAGGGTGCAGTTGCCCAATGTTGAAGCAGCATCAGTCAAAATATTTTTCCAGAGTTCAATGCCCATTTTATGTTTAGTTCTAGGGTATATGCAGTAAATGTGTCCAAATTCAGAGATGTTCAGCTTACCCAAGTGATATGAGTCTTTACATAGTTTATGCAGCAGGGGTGGGATATTTTCTCTATTAAGGTGCACTTGCTGAACTGGGATGGAGAAGCCATGGTATGCTAAAGGGCGTGTTTCTGTTAGAAACATGTGTAATCAGGAACTCCCTCCAATGAGGGGAGAGATTGGGGATCCCCATTGCTATGGACTGATCATCGGTAATTATAAAGCCCAAAAAAACTGAGAAATGTTCAATTTCCTTAATGAGCACGGGTAAGGATGCTTGGATTTGGTTACAAAGCATAATATGTCATCTGCGAAGAGGAACAGTTTATCTGTGATGCCCTTCACCTCCAATTCCCTAATGAGGGGTTTGACCTCAGTCCTACTGACTAATGGCTCCAATGCCATAGCAAAAAAAAAAACTAGATGAAAGAGATCACCCCTATTTCATTCCCCTCTTAAGCAACAGTTGTGGACCAAAGGTACTGTGGATGTGAAGCCTTGTTCTGGGACAGACATCATTAGCCCCTTTTCATTATTTTATTTTTAGGCCATGGGGTTCTTGTCCAATATCTTGAAAGTACAGTGCCAGTCCAGTATATTAAATGCCTTGTCTAATTAGAGCAGCAAGAAACTGGTTCCCTGCTTCTTGTCTTCCTGGTAGAGATCTATTGCTGTCTCTCACTTGTCTTTGAGCATGGCCAGATCTTTTCCAGCCATTTGCAAAGAATTTTCATAGAAATGTTTGAATCCATATTTAACAATCATAAAGATTGTACAAGGAGTTTAGTTGCAGGTCTTGCCCGGTTCTGAGTCCATCATTGTATCTGAGATTTCTGAGATTCCTCACGTGTCGAGCAAAAAGATTTAAAGAGGTGCGATAAAGGGATCACCAGAAGATCGTTGAATGTTTAAAAAAAGGAAGATGGGAACCCATCCAGGCCCAGTGCTTTACCTACAGGTAACAATTCTATTGCTTTGACGACTTCCTGTGGTGAAATAGTGCTGAGAATCAAGAGTGTACCTAGGGAGGGTTGAGAAAAGAATAGAGTCTAAGGATGACTCTGGCTCTGCCACTACCATAGGGGTAGTTTCATAGAGCTATGAGAAGTAGTCTTGGAAGACGTGAATCATGCACGCAATCCATGCCCTGCTATTTAGACTTCTCCCCGGGAGCTGCTTGGTGTCATGGGTTGTTGCAAGGTGGATGTCAAGGGGCAACGGTGTGGTGTAATATTTGGTATCTCCTTGGTACCGCTCTCTGGTGGTGTCAATGCCCAGTACTGCCCTAAAAACACAGTGACACAGCAGGTTTTCTTCAACTGCATGATCTGCGGCACCATCGGATGTCTCTATGGTCTGACAAGACTCTCACAAGCTTTTGGTTTACAGTGCTCAGGGTGTTTTCATTTAAGCTGCTCCTGTTCACTCGGCGTAGTGGATCTTAGATGCTCCTCTGTTTAGGTTTCGCCTTTGATTTTGATCACAAGTGTGGCTCACCTCCCCCACTATTGCCACGTTGGGAGAAGTTTTACTCTCACCTCCCATACGGCCAAAATTATATATTTTTTTTGGGTCATGGACGTCTCAGACTTCAGTGCACCATTTTTTGGGCCTCCTAGTGCCAGAAAACCCCCCTTGCATACATTATGCCTGGTGCAAGCATATGTGGCACAAGGGTTCACAAAGTGAAACAATGCAAGCATTTTACTACTTTGTAAATTTGGCATGTCAAAAATGCCTCCCTAACGTCATGTTAGCATTAAAAAAATTGACGCTAATGTGGTGCAAGGAGGCACAAGGAGGTGCGAGGGGCTTGTAAATATGCCCCTGTGTTTTTGGGTAACAGGCATGAAGGAGCCCTTTTGGTGCTGCACAGAGCAGTTGTAATAAGGGAATACCATTATTTTGTATTTTTCTCCGAGAACAATATAAATGGTACATGCAGTTCTGAGGATGGTGTCCCTATCACTACAATTAGAGAGACATGCAACAGTGAGCCTTGACTTACAATAATTGGGAAGCCTGCCATCAGTGTCTTGTGCGCTTTTTCAATGACAAAGCAATGTGAGATGTCTTCAGGAGGAATCGAGGTCTTCATCCAGCTTGAAAGGGAAAAAAGACATTGTTGACTTAGGGTGATGGGTTTAAATTTCGTAGGAATATGGGAACACAAAATAGGAGGAGATTGATGCACAGTGTCAGGAGCTGTTTATCATTAAGGACCAGAGTCTGGATCTGCAAAGCCATATCAAAGATCTTTAGAAGGGATCTAAGGTGCACAACATATGAATGAGAGGCATACCGTATACCTTAAATACATCCCCTTTACATGCAGCACTTTGCATGGAAGGGACGTGGAATGGGTCTTACTGTGGGTGTTCCACAGCAACACCCTTTTGCATTTTATTGCTGCCCCAGATTTACGAGATTTCGTAAACCTGAAGCAGCACCAAAATCTACTGGCATCCCATGGATGGTGTTAGTGTGACACAAAGAGGAGAAATACTTTCATTTCTCCTCGTTTTTTGCTCTTCCAATGAGTGCTGAATTCTGCAGCACACATAGAAGGAGCAAACCATCATTAAAGACTGTTTTGTGCAGGAATGTGTGCCTTCCTGAACTACAACAATCTCCCCTGGAATCCAGCCAACCTTGCACCATGGCACAAGGGTGGCTACATTGGCATTTGGCAGCTAATTTAGCACCGGCGCAGGGGGAAACACAGGGATGGGCCTCATTCTTTTTAATATGGTACATTCCTGCATCTTAGAAGTGGTGCAGCGCGGTACTGCCAAATTTGGCGCAGCAGTCGCGGCACGCCACTGCTAGTAAATATGCCCCTAAATGCTTCCCAAGGTAATATCTGTCACCAGGCCCCCTCAAAAGAGGGGGCTGGCAATCATCATGTCCAATACATTCAAATAGGGGGAACTAGGGAGATTAACAGAAGGAAAGGGTCACACCTTGGCCTAGCAATTGTTAACAGGAACTACATCATCACACTCACAAATATATGTGTCCCAAATGAGGAACAAGAAACATTTCTGAAGCACATACTATCAAACATCTTCCAATCCCCAGATAAACACATTCTACTAGATGGGTACCTAAATTTAGTAATGGACAACATCAAGGACAGTTCAAACAAACAGGAACCCTCATTAATCATAGCAGAGTTTGGCTGAGTGATGTCAGGCAGGTTAATATTTGGCAGACCCATCACTCTAACACTCATTATTGTACATACTACTCAGCAGCCCATAAGATTTACTTTAAAGTAGATTGCTTTTTGAGCCCCCCCAGGTGGTCACACTTTACTGATTTTGAGATCAGAACTATGGCGCTGTAGGCTCATATCGCAAGTATGGTACCTCTACAAGTCCCCCAGTGTAGCAAAATAGAAAATCACTGGAGAGTGACAGACTCCATCATTCTTACTAAGCATTCTAAGTTAGAGCTACTAAAGATCATATCTAAATATTTGGGGGAGGACAATTATTATAAGATTGCCATCAATGCCTATGGAAACCCCAGTGACAGTAGTCAGAGGCACAAACATAGTTCTATTCACTAGAAAAAACACACTAAGGAAGGAAAATAGAGAGGAACTAAAATCAAACCAATAGGATCTGGAAAAGACGCATAAGAGGATTGGCTTGTTCAGTGTCGGGCACCAGCTGGTTGAGACCTGAGTGAAAGCAAAAATTTTGGATACGGATGGGACAGAATATGCTGTAGCCTGGTCAAAACTAAAATGTTGTGCTGGAGGAACAAGGCATGTAAACTGCTTCCATGCAAACTGAAAGCCAAAATAAATAAAGGTAGGGTTGATCAACTATGAACACAGAATGCAGAGTAAATATCAGAGGACAGAGAAATAGTAGAACAGTTAAAAAAGTTCAGAGGTACCATCTACTCAACCAGGAAAGTTGCATTCAGGAAAGTTAGAGGTATTGGCATTGAAAATGGCAGTGTTTTTTATATTATTTTATTTTATGCAGTGGAGTTGAGTGCAGAAATGTGCATAGCTCTATTTCCCTTCATATTACCTTGTGGCACTGGAGAACCAGAAAATGGAAAATCGGTTACGAGGGAGGGGAGGCAACACCAGCCTTGAAAAAAAAGCAAATACTCAGAGAATGCAAGAAGCTATGTGGCCAATTGTGCAATCATCTATGTAACAGGGTAACTCTCCTGGATGGTAACAAAGCATCCTGAAGGTGGGACAAACGTGAAGCATTTACCACTGAAAGCGTGTGCATTTTGAAAGGCAGGCCAAGGAACAATTGAAAGTGATGGGAGTGGTTGAAGTCCACATACAGATTACAACATGCCAGAAAAGCTGCCCTTGCACTCTGCTATGCTCAACCTAAAAACTCTCCCCTAGAAAAAGACGAGATGATGTTGAAAACTCCAATATCCCAAGCTCACAAAACGTTAAGCAGAGGTGGTAGAACATCCAATCACACTGGACGAGGTCAATTCAGGTATAGCCAATCACCAGGACTAGATGGCTATACACTCGTTTTAAAAAAGTCCTTTTTGGAGTCTGGAAGTTTTACAGACACAAAGTTAGAGGCATGCATTGCTGTAATACCCAAGCCTCTTAAGTACTGCACCACTTGCACCTCCTACAGGCCGACCGCTTTATTGCATGTAAAAGCCAGATTTTTCATTGGCATACTGGGTAGAAGATTGAATGTGTATATGTCCAGTTACTATTTGAAACGTGCATGGCAAATTTATCTGGCCAGGTTCTCTATGTCACCTTTCAGCACCATCATATGTAGAAAGAACATTAAAACTGTGTCTGTACTGGGACATAATTCACTTGGCCTAGAAACACATCCTATTCAATTTCTCCCAGGCTCCTCGGTACAGTGTACACATCTGTGTATGATGCATATAATTCAAATACTACATACTTCAAATGACCTAGACCAGTCAGGATTCATCTTCAACAGATGCTATACTAAAAACATATGCTACATTACGGATAACATAAGTCACTGTAAAAAAGAAATCTACTTTAAAGTACAGGAAGCATTTAGTTAAATACACTGGCCCAATCTTGAGGTGAGACTTAAGAGAGTTGGTTTTGGCCTCAAATGTTTAGCCTGAACCTCTAATAGGTATAACACCTTGAGAATAAGAGTCAGAGGAAATTGAGTCTTATTGCAACCATTGACCATACAGATAGGAAATAGAGTCTTATTACAACTATTGATCATACAGACAGGTACGAGACAGGGTTCCCAGCATTCCCTCTTCCTTTTTCTCTCTATATGTAGCCTATGACAGAGACGGTAAGAGATAATAACAAAATCAATGGGATTAAGAATGTCAAGGACATACATAAGTTTAGCATGTATGCCACTGGAATGCTAGTGTCAACTACCACCCCAAACCACTGGATACCAGCACTGATAGAGAAACTGGAAATATTTGGGGGAGTTTCAGCGTTGAGTCTAAATATACAAAAACAGATGTTGAACACTGCTAACGCTCAGGAACAACAGGCTCAGTTACAAAAACAGTTCCCAAAACAATGGACTACTGAGTCTATCAGAAACCTAGGAGTACAGATCACAGCCCCAACAAACATCCCAGTGTGCACAAATTATGCAAACCTATTGGGCAGCACAACTAAAATACATGGTGGAATAGAGCATGGCAGAATCTGAAAAAAATTGTATTTCACTGATCAACCAATATCTTGGACACATATTTCGAGATTGTCGTGGCTATATAGGACATGATGTTTCTATTCATCCCCCGTCAAGGGTGCCTTTGCCTTTGCCTTTTAGGGACAGGGTAGTTGTGGAGGGCTTTGATCTCCTCTCCATTGCTGCTCGCCCCCTTATAAGTAACCCAGAGTTCTCCTCAGCAATGTCTTGGGGTAACTTGGGCAAGTGGAGGGAACTGCGATGCTAGCGAATAAGCAATTTTTTTGTCCACACAAGACTAAATTACTTCTTACAAATGAAGAGAGATGTCCAAGAAGCAGAAGGGATGTACTTTCTACATATAAGGCACTTGAAACCCCAGGGAAGAAGACCGATGCCAGTTATGGTTAGTTAGTTAGTTTTTAAGCAGAAAGAGAACATCCTCCTCCCGAAATTATTTTAAATTCCTGACCATTGCACCCTTGATAGAGAAAACCTCAGCCATAATAGGTAGAAGACAGAACTAAGTGAAACGTTCACTTGCAAGAAATGGTCTGACATTTACCAGAGGACATGACTGAACTCTAAGAGCGAGGCTGTTAAAGAGACATTTCTCGGAGGGGGAGGTGTACTGGTGTCTTTCGCCAGATAGAATTTTCAAATGTATCCTCCCACATCAGATAAACATTGGCACACTGCGGCAGTAGACAACTCAGATACAATCTTTGAAAACCAATTACGTGGTTCACATCATAAATTATATTGGGCCTTCCTAATCCGTAGGGCCAGATTGAAAAGAAAGTGGCACATCGGTCCAGATGCACCAGCTTTCTTGCGTTGCCCCTGCCCCACCTAACAACACCATGGCTGGTCGTTTCCACAAAAGCGTCATAATTCATGACGCTATTGTGGTGCTTTGCTGGATTAGTGCCATAAATTATAGTGCAAGTACAACAAAGCACTAGAGAAGCCCATAGGTTACCATGGGCCTGTCACTTTAACACCTGCCCAGAGCAGGCATTAAAAATGATGGAAAATATGTTGCAGTGAAATCATACGGATTTCACTGCACCGTTTTTTGCGGCTTCCCTGCATGGGAACGCCCCCCCTTGCATACATTATGCCTGGCACAGGCATAATGTGGCGCAAAGGGATACAAAGTATGGCCGTGGAAATGGTCTCCTTAACGCCATATTAGTGTAAAAAATGATGCTAGTTTGGCGCACGGAGGTGCAAGGGCATTGTAAATCTGGCCCATAGACCTTTCCTGCGCCATCGCTAAGAGGCAGGCTCATTTCACTAGCCTTATGTGCTCTGAAGCATTCTGACTCTATAGGGTAACTGTTCGAATCCAGATGGATAATCCTGGATCGTTGGATTTCTCCCAGGATCTTCGGTACAGTGTACACATCTGTGTATGATGCATAAAATTCAAATACTACATACTTCAAATGAGTTATGAAATTTACCCGTATCCCTGTATAAAAAGTGTCCTACACATTGGACTTAGATCGCCTTAACTGTACAGTCTACAGTTATTTCAAGTTCCAAATTGGTTTTACATTTTTTTTTGAGTTTTTGTTACTTGGGACAAGCAGTCAGTCTCCTCCACATATTATGTTTATTTCAGTTTTAGACCAAATCAAGCCCCTATTGAATGGTGGAGGCAGTACAGCACTGATCCTACTGGATCTTAGTGCTGCATTTAATACCATCTCCCACAGTGCCCTCCTTTAGAGATTAAAGACCTCAGGAGTGCAAGGTAAATCCCTGAACTGGTTTTCGTCCTTTCGGTCACAAAAATCACAGACGGTGAGAATAACATATTTTGCCCCGGTATTGTAGGGTTATTGTGGGGGTCACCCAAATGATCTAATTTAGGCCCCACATTGTTCAATATATACATTTCACCCTTAGCAGCACCTATTGTACGTTTTAGGTTATCTTGCATGTTTTATGGAGATGAAACCCACATTGTTGTTTCAGCTGTAGATGAAGTTGCTATGCATGACTGCTTTTCCTGAGTGATGCAATTAATGAGCACTAATGCTATAAAACTAAATGGTGAAAAGACAGAATTATTGTGATTGGGCCAACTACAACTTACCAATACTCTAAATTAGTGCCCCTCTGCTCTGGATCATTTTCCCATCCGAGAAGGATATGCTTATCTGTGAATAATGATGGACAGTAGCCTATTTATAGATAAAGGGGCATATTTATACTCCGTTTGCGCCGAATTAGCGTTGTTTTTTTAGACGCAAATTCGGCGCAAAACTAACGCCATATTTCTACTTTGGCGTTAGACGCGTCTAGCGCCAAAGTATGAGGAAAGAGCGTCATTTTTTTGCGTGAACGCCTTCCTTGCGTTAATGAGATGCAAGGTAGGCGTTCCCGTCTAAAAAAATGACTGCGCCGCAAATGCGTCGTATTTATACTCCCGGGCAAAAATGACGCCCGGGAGTGGGCGGGGCAAAAACCCCCGCATTTGCGCCGGATTTTAGCGCCTGGGTCAGGGCAGGCGTTAAGGGACCTGTGGGCTCAAAATGAGCCCACAGCTGCCCTCCCATGCCCCCAGGGACCCCCCCTGCGACCCTTGCCCACCCCAGGAGGACACCCAAGGATGGAGGGACCCACCCTAGGGACATTCAGGTAAGTTCAGGTAAGTATAATTTTTTTTTTTATATTTTTTTTTGGCATAGGGGGGCCTGATTTGTGCCCCCCTACATGCCTCAATGCCCAATGACCATGCCCAGGGGACATAAGTCCCCTGGGCATGGCCATTGGGCAAGGGGGCATGACTCCTGTCTTTACTAAGACAGGAGTCATGTAAATGGCGTCTGGGCGTCGTTAAAAATGGCGCAAATCGGGTGGAGGCGATTTTTTGCGTCAACCTGACTTGCACCATTTTTAAGACGCCCTAGCGCCATTTTTCCCAACGCCGGCACTGCCTGGTGTACGTGGTTTTTTTCCACGCACACCAGGCAGCGCCGGTCTGCTTGCGCCGGCTAACGCCATTCAATAAATACGGTGCCCGCATGGTGCTTCAGAATGGCGTTAGCCGGCGCAAAATTTTTTGACGCTAAACTGCGTTAGCGCAGTTTAGCGTCAAAAAGTATAAATACGGGCCAAAGTATCAGGGTTCTGTTTCCTATGTAAACAGATTACTTCTAGTACTTCCAATGCTAACTAAACATACCCTTAAGAAGGTAGTTTAAGCAAAAAATTTATTTCAACTTGCCAACTGTAATGCATTGTACCTGGGACCACCGACCACGGCAATAACTTGCCTACAGAGAATTCAAAATTGGTTGTGAGACTGCTAATAGGGGTAAAACGTAATGAGTCGATATCTCCGAAACTGAAACCCATAAATTTGTTGCCGGTTTACAAAAGTATAGAATTTATAGTCGCCTCTATCACCCATAAAGCATATATAAAGTGGGCCCAGAAGTTATGATTGAAACATTGAAGTCCTACCTCCCTTATCATACACTACAATCTTTAAAAGCTTCCCTCGTCACTATTCTTTGTATAAATCGGATAGAGGCTTTTCGTTACTGGCCCCTAGTTTGTGGAATGCCCTTCCCTCCTAATTGGAGAGTGAGAACAATCATTTAAAATTTCACAAAGTTTTGAAAACATGGTTATTTAAAAAATCTTGAGTCACGTTCATTTCCTTTTTACTGCCTTCCATCACCCGTTCACCCTTAGGAGGAGCTTTACAAATCCCACCGTCATCATCATCCTTAAGGGCCTACAACAAGATTGCCGTGGACAAGAGAGGAACTGGAAGGCTAATTCAAGCGTAGGGGTAAAAAAGAAACAGAAAGCCCTCCTATTGCACCTTAAACAATAGTTCAAACTAACCAAATCTTCCTTTTTGACAAAGAAAATCCCGCCAACAATCCCGCAAGCTATTTTCTAAAGCAATGGAAGAATTGTCCACTCTCCTTCCCAGGGTGATTTGAAGTCATCACAAGACTTTTTTGATAGGGTAGTAGGACAAATGTTTGAATATCTATTCAGGTTTCAATCTACCTTGTTCCTGAAAATGCTTCCTGGGACTCTCAGGCCAATCAACTCTCTGAATTTCCCCCCATTTCCATACAGATAACTAAAGACCTACTTCTGAACATAAAATCAGGTTATCCATTGGATCACTGTCCACCCACAACTCTCTAACTGGCCCCAGATCTGGTCATCACTTTTTTTGCAGAATGTTTTCACCCTCACTTTGCAATCTGGATTTTTCCCAGCACTCTGGAAGGAAGCAATTATAACCCTGCTTCTCAGAAAACCCTAATGCAGATCCTGAAGATCTGAAGAAACCCTCGCCACATATTTCTGCTACCAGCTCCGGCCAAGATACTTGAGAATATTATCAACTAGGAATTGGTTAAATTCATTGACACACATAGCATTCTGGACCCTTCACAGAATGGCTTCAGGGGCGACCACAGTACAGAATCTGCTGTCATTGTGCCTGCAGATAGTATTGGTGATGCTTGATTTATCTGCAGCATTTGACATCATCTCGCCTGATCCAATGTCTGCAGCAAGTCAGTGTCTGTGGAACAAACCTCCCTAAGAGCCAGATTTATAATTTTTGAATCAAAACTGCGCCAACGCAGTTTTGCATCAAAAAGGTTAGCGCTGACTAGCGTCATTTTTTAACGCCACCCGGGCGTCATATTGATACTATGATTCTGGGTGGCGCTAAAAAATGAAATAGAGTCATTTTTTCTGACGTTAACCATTGCGCCTTGTCGGAAGGTAAAATGATGTTAACAGAGGAAAAATTACTCTAATCCGGTTTATGACATGTAAACATGTCGCAAAACGGAAATGCACCATGTTTGCCCGCATTAGAGATGCTAACGGGAAAACAGTGCAAAGGAGAGGCAACATGGACCCAGGGACTCTGGGGAGACCCCATTCAATCAGGACCCAGCCAGGAGGGCACAGACAAGACCATGGGGAGGGGAAAGAAAAAGAGGAAGTGTTGTTTCAGCACAGAGGAGCATGATATACTGTTGAGAGAGGTGACTGAGCATCAACATCAACTCTTTGTCACCTCTAAATTGCCAATTGGAAGGAGAGAGGCAGTCTGACAGCACATTGTGGATAAGATCAACAGTGTGCAGAGGTCAGGAGAACTGTAATGGAGTGCAATAAACGCTGTCATAACTGCAAGCGAAGGACAAAGGAATAAATGGCACGGAACAGGAAGGCAGCACTGCAAACTGGAGGTGGGAGTCCAGCACCACAAGAGGACTTGGACGAGATGGAGGAGATGGTTGCAGCGGTCATCCCGGAGAAAATAGTCATAGGAATACAAGGACAGGACAGTGCAGACTACCAGGAAACACCACAAATGCAGGGTAAGTTGCATGGGGGAAAGTTATGCTAAACTGTCAAGTGCAAGAAGGGGGAGGCACATAGGACTCACATAATGCATGTCAAAGGAGAGCAGAGGGACACAATGCACATTAAGCAAGTTGCATCCTGCCGACTTAAGCTACACATGTACCTACGCCTTGGTAGTGCCATGCACCATGACACATACACAACCTGGACATATTTTGAACACCAGGCCTAAATATGTACATATGCAGCACATGGGCTGGATAACATGTATAGTCACTGTGCTACTGGTTGTGACATCACAATATCCCTTGCATGTAGTCACATCAACACGACCAACACGACCAAGACCTCAGAGACCAGGTAGTCAGACAATACCATTCATGGGGTTACATCATAGTGGTGTCCCTTTCAGTAACACCTTGCAACTACCTTGCTTCATTGCCCAAACGCATGTGTACTGCATCTCACAGCACACAAGTCATTGCAACTGTCTCAACAGTACCCAGGCATGTGCCGGTAGCACCACCACACCGCACACCGCACATAGATAACACATCCACATGAGGCAGCCATCCCCTACATCATGCAGTCAGGGTGTCCCCTGGGTGCATGGAACAACGAATTGAACAGGCGCTGGGAAAATAGCAGGTTGGACCTCTATCATTGGTAACATGCCACTACCCAGACCAACTAAACTGAAGTAGTGTTGAACCACACATCTTTATGCCGAATTGAAATGTGCCACTACAGAAAATATGTACCACAGATAGCAAACAGTAGGTCACACCAGTCACAGGCCGAGCCCACAACTACTCTGACACAACCATGTCAGACACATGGGAATGGGAAAATAAACACACATACAACACTTGGGGTATGACTGTGAACACAATGACGGATAATTCCACATCAACAGGCAGGGATGGTGCATGGGCAAGTCCGGTGTTGGTAAAGACTGCAGTGCAGTGTACCCTTTGCACTTAACAGTATGAGTCACACGTTAGGATGGCGGCTGGAAGTCTGTCTGCTCATGGTAGCTCTGTGGGGCACTTAGTAAACATTGTTGATGGATCAAACAGTCAGTGCTAGTTTTGGGCTGCATTGGGTGTAACAGGACACGTTGCACTCAGCCCTTTAAATCAGGCAGTGGAAAGGGCAAAGGCCAGGGTATGGGACCACCTGCACTGCCCATGACAAGTGCATGGGCTGTGCAGGGGCACCCAGGGCCACACCACACCAACAACCATTTCATGGGGGTTACACCGCCATGCAAAAGGCTGGTGGAAATGCGGAAACAGGCCTGGAGGGTAGTGTTAAATGTAACACTGGTCTGGTGTCACAGGACAGATGACATAGCCAGTCTGTAAGCTGCTGGAAACCTGCCATGTCCAGGCCATTGGCCCTTGGGGCATTCCACATTGACAACAGTTGCCACTAACCACCTGTGCTGTTGGGTGCGTTCCAATACACAATGGCAGTCAGGTGCCTTGGACTGATGCACTTGAAATGAGGGACCAGTATGGCTACCAGTAGAATCACCGCTAACTTGCTTCATGGCCTGACCTAAGTACAACTCCTGTTATATGGCTATGTCCATAGACTCATTTACCATCAGGCACTGTCACATACAGAATGATGTATACAGCAGAAATGTCATACCCATACTGCCCATCCCTGGACTCAACTCTGTGCTTATGCAAATGAGCTGTACTGTCACCATGCTGCACTCATGTGTCATAGTGCAAGGAGGGCTGCATTGAGGGGGAGGACATAGGTGTTTAGTAAGCAAACACACCTACACAGACAGGAGATGAAACTCAACTCTGCCAGGTCCATGAGTGCCATGTAATGTAGCACTCAAACACAAGCAACAACATAAGCCATCAATGGCAACAAGAGCATAGTGTCCGGGCAATGCGATCCCTGGGGTGGTGCAAGGTCTCAGCACAGCAAGGGTGTATGTGAAACATGTGAGACTGTGACAGGTGAAAATTGCCAAGTGTGGTGCTGTGGCATAAGCACAGCAGCACCCATTGCAAGGCCTCGCCATGCAAATGGATTCAAAGGGAGGGTAGGACATGAAAAAATTGAGTCAAGCCACAAAAAGGATAGACAACAAACTTAGAAGATATGATGCAGGCAATTGCGGCAACTGGGCTTCCCTTCATGTGACATGCAGGTGGGGCATAGGACTGTCAACTGCAGCTATGATGTACAGGAACAATCCATTGGAACTAAGAGGCACATCATAGCACTAAGTACTGCGCCGTATTGACAAGGTGACGTTAATCCACTTTTCGTGGCTGAATGTCACCTTGTAAATACAGCCCCTTCCCAATCATCAGTGTGTGTGGACGGTGCGTGCAATGGGTGTTGCTGTGGGCATGCCACAGCAATACCCATTGCATTTTGATGCTGCCTCAGATAAATGGAATTTTGTCAACTTGAGGCAGTGCCAAAATCTCACACCACCCCCAGGGGTAGCGTTAGCAGGGTGCAACGAGGAGGAATACATTTATACCTCCTAGTTTTTTGCTTGTCCAATGTGTGCTGCATTCTGCAGCATGCTTAGGAAGAGCAAAATGTCAGAAAGTATTGTTAACGTGTGTGAAGGTGTCCCTTCCTGCACATAAACAATCATTTGTAAATTACACTTTGGCTCCTCTGTGTGTGCTGCATTCTACAGCTCACACAGAAGTGCTGAAGCACCATTAGTGATTGTTAATGTGCAGAAAGGTACACCTTCACACACATAAACAATCACACCCCTCACCCCATACATCCTTGCACGATGGTGCAAGGATGCCTGTGTTGCTGAATTTTGCACTAGCACAGGGGACAATGCAAGGGTGCGCCATATTCACTTACATACGGCGCATCCTTGTGTTACCAAAGTGATGCAGCGTGGCACTGCCAATTTTTGCACAGCACCATGCTGCACCACTTTTACATAAATATGGCTCTAAGATGACAATGAGCCTCAAATATCAAGTCAGTGATGTGACATGTCAACTGCCACAACACAGACAGACTGATTTTACACCATCTCATTGCAGTGGATGATGGCTCTCCTGAAGATCTGCCTGTCCTGGAGTACCCTGATGACCTGGATTACCAGCTGGCAACTATCAGCCAAGAGCCCCTCCAAGAAGTTCTTGTAAACCTCCAGACACCACCTCCAGTCGCAAGGAGGAGTATTGATGTAGCAGACATCCCACAGGCCCCACCTAGTACCCCAATAGTACGTCCTGCCAGCACCAACACAGTAGAGGACTCCGAGATCCCAGGGACCAGCTTTGAGAGGACAGTCGTAGGAGTCCAGCAGGAGCTGGCCAAGGAGCTGCGGGTAGGGATGCAAACTATGTCAGCAAGCCTCGAGGTAATGCAGACGTGCAAGATTATGGCTACAGAACAGACTGCAGCCAACTGACACACACACTCCCCAAAAAGTGGAGTCCAGGAGTGTCTGAGGGACATAGCTGCTGGCATGAGGGAGAGGTCACAACAACTGCCCTCCCAAACTGGCATCAGCGTGCTTGAGGACAAGATGGACTCCATGCACCGGGAAGTGGTCTCCCTCAGGGCAGACATGGCTGCCTACCAGAGGGATGTTGCTGATATACATAAAAATCAACAGTTCCTCCTTGCTGCAGTGATGCCATATGTAGTGCAACAGATGGCAGCTGCTGGGAATTTGGAGTCCACATCACCAACCACTGAAGTGTGTGTGGCCCCCTCTTCCTCCTCACTACCACCATCAAGGATCGAGGAGGCACAATACACATCGGAGGATGAAACAGATCATCTTTACCCATAGGAGTTCTCGTTAGCACTAACCCATGCCACATGGGCAGTATTTTCCTTTGGCCTGTGCTTGACATCATGCCAGTGTTAGCATTGTTGCAGATGTGCACTCTTCACCACCACACTGTTGACCTTTCTGCTATGGACTGCAATTGTCTCAAACTTTTCAATTGGCAATTTATGTTCCCCTGCACTGAAAGACACTTTAACCAAGCATGTCCCATGACATGCCTCTCAACCCTGGACTTGTGTTGTGTCACATTTGGATGGATTCCAGTAATGGGGTCACAGACGTGGACATTGTAAATATTGCACTATAGCACTTGTTATTAAACACCACCTACACAACCAGCATGTTTTTGTGTGTTGTGACACATCTACTATGCTTAGGAGTTGTGATGTGTGTAACATGTCTTAAGTCACAGAGGCCCGTATTTATACTCCGTTTGCGCCGAATTTGCGTCGTTTTTTTCGACGCAAATTCGGCGCAAAACTAACGCCATATTTATACTTTGGCGTTAGACGTGTCTAGCGCCAAAGTATGGGCAAATAGCGTCATTTTTTGGCGTGAACGCCTTCCTTGCGTTAATGAGATGCAAGGAAGGCGTTCCCGTCTAAAAACAGACGCACATAGCGGTGCGTGGTATTTATGCTCCAGGGCAAAAATCACTCCCGCGCGGCAGGCGGCGCAAAAAAATGGCGCAAAGCATGAATAGCGTGAAATTTTAACGCCTGGGTCAGGGCAGGCGTTAAAATGGGGCAAACACACCTGTACTGAATCAGAACACACAGAACAAACAACAGAGCAGCAGAGCAGCAACAGGGAGACATGGAGGTGCTTTTTCTTCAACGTGCACGTAGACGCAGAGCCCTGCAGCAACAACAGCAGCCACAACAACAACAGCAGGGACCCCAAAGACAGCGCAGAAGGCAGGAGAGGATATTCCGCCCAAGAACAACCCTGCATGGCCTCAGGGAACGAGACATCATCCAGAGGTACCGGTTGAACTGGCAGGCCATTCAGCAGCTGCTGACAAATATTGAACAGCAATTGGCCCCCACTTTAGTGACTCCACGCACTATCCCAACAGAAACAAAGCTGCTTGCCGTACTTCACCTGCTGGCAAGTGGCTCCTTTCAGACAACTGGTGCCCTGGTTGGTGGAATCTCACAACCATCTTTCTCCGCATTCCTGCCTAAAGTACTGGATGCCATCATTGGACTGACACCCCGCCACATCTGCTTCCCTAACACAGTGCAGAAGCAGCAGGAAACAAAACAGGGGTTCTACGCCATCAGTGGCTTTCCGCACGTCCTTGGTGCAATCGACTGCACACACGTACGCCTTGTGCCACCTGCTGCGAGTGAACACCTCTACCGCAACAGGAAGCACACACATTCCATCAACGTGCAGGCCATAGTCGATCACCAAGGACTGATCAGCAACATCGTGGCTAAATATCCTGGGAGTGTACATGATGCATTCATCTTCCGTCACTGCACCATCAACCAACACTTCCAGGATGGACGGTATGGCAATGGACTACTTGTTGGTAAGGACAAAAATCTACTTATATACTCACTGCACAGAAACCCTCTAGGATAAACAACACATACACCACAATAGCAACACCTAGACAGGAACACACTGAGGTACTCACATCACTAGCCATGTGTCACAAGTCACCATTGAACCTCTCACACATTTGAATTTACTCCACAGCTTAGTGTGAAGACATTCATGACTGTGGTTGCCTAAATGTCACCTTGCAAATTGGAAGTCTCACAATAACCTGTACACTAATACAATGCATAACTTTTAAGGGATGGGATGGGATGGCCTGGCTATGTTCATATGGACGTTTCTAATACCCTTTCATGTTTCAACTCTGCATGGAACTATCATCACACCCCCAGTGAGGACACACGGACACCTGTGTCACAAGTCACAATGCAAGGGAGGGCACACTGCACTTGAGAAACCAATACATCCTGCTGACAAACAGTTAGACAACAAACACTTGCTCAGCCAAGGAAAAAAAACAATGCCAAAGTTTCCACCAACAACCATAGGTTGTCACATTAGTACACAAAATAGTCACAGACAACACAACACAACTACTGCCACCAAAGATACGTACAACAGTGCCTCCTACATCTAATTGATACCATTCTGTGTTTCTCTTTCAGCTGATCAGGGGTATGGCATCCAGCCTTGGATAATGACACCATATGGGAACCCAAATACTGCTGCTGAGCGGGCATACAATGACGCCCACAAGAGGACACGCAGCATTGTGGAGAGGACCTTTGGGATCCTAAAGTCAAGGTTCCGCTGCCTTGACATCACTGGCGGAAGCCTACTATACTCCCCAGAGATGGTATGCAAAATTATACTCACTTGTGCCATATTACACAATATTTGTGTACAAAGGAACATTCCCCTCCTTGAACCGGACCCAGACATGCCTGAGGATGATGATGATGAGGAGGATGCTGGCCTGCAACAGGAGGGGGAACAACCTAACACCGCAGCAGGAGTGCGTAGGCGCCAACAGCTTGTGAACAATTTTTTTACTTAAGTCATTATAATCACTTGTATTCCACACTTGTAAATAAACACAGATCACAAACACCACATCATGCTTTGGCCTATTCATTTCTGACCACCTTTAGTTTGAAATAGCTGAAGATGAATGTCGTCTCATTGATCAAGAATGCCATTAAAAATCATCACACCAAAAATAAACATCACAACTGTATGCACAGAGGGTAGGATGTGACATGTTACATTACCATACACAGAGCCCAACAAGAGTACAAATGTGACAATTAGACATGCCGGATCCAAACAACTGAAACAGTCTCTCATCCAGCCCAAAATTGGAGATCATTTGAAAGTCACATCACACGGGTTCAGAGACAGGGTGGGACCATCCATGTGTACGTGAACATGTCATCAATGGCTTCTCTCAAGTGTATGATGTGAGCAATACACAATTGCAACAACATCAGCTGCCACTAACTCAGGAGGAGACCTTGAAGTTACAGTGACAACATACACACAGACAGGTCATACTGGATCCACATTCCCACACACATGTACACATATGTCATACAACCAACCTAATATTTGAAAGTAGACCATCACAGTTGTGTCCCAGTTTGAACCTAGCAGGAAGATTGTAACATGACACTAAACCAGTTTATGCAGAAAGGGACACAGACAAGCAAAACAATCTTCGCATTATCACATCGTGAACGCTGAGAGTCTTGCAAACTTAGGGGGTCATTCTGACCCTGGCGGTAATTACTGCCCTGGCGGAGGTCGGCGGTAGCACCGCCAACAGGCTGGCGGTGCACCGATGGGCATTCTGACCGCGGCGGTTCAGCCGCGGCCAGAAACGGACTTCCCGCTGCCCTTGAGAATCCGCCATGGCGGCGGAGCGCGCTCCGCCGCCATGGGGATTCTGACACCCCCTACCGCCATCCTGTTCCTGGCGGGTCTTCCGCCAGGAACAGGATGGCGGTAGCGGGTGCCGCGGGGCCCCTGGGGGCCCCTGCAGTGCCCATGCCAATGGCATGGGCACTGCAGGGGCCCCCGTAAGAGGGACCCACAAAGAATTTCAGTGTCTGCTTTGCAGACACAGAAATTCGCGACGGGTGCAACTGCACCCGTCGCACCTTCCCACTCCGCCGGCTCCATTCTGAGCCGGCGTCCTCGTGGGAAGGGTGTTTCCCGCTGGGCTGGCGGGCGGACTTTTGGCGGTTGCCCGCCAGCCCAGTGGGAAAGCCAGAATGACCGCCGCGGTCTTTCGGCGGGAACCGCTTGGCGGGCGGCGACCGCCGCCCGCCGCGGTCAGAATGACCCCCTTAGTCATATGAAAATGGTATGCAACTTAGCTCCAAATCATCAATACTGCAAACGTCAAATGGGCTAATGAGATGAATGAATGGTCAACAGTCATTCATACCATATGGCCTTACATTCGCCCGCTGCTGCAGGTTTGCCAGGATATGATAAAAATACTCCATGGATACAGTAGCTATTCTGGATGGTCAAATCCTAGGGTGCTGGGGGCCTAACTCCACCTCTACCACCCCCAAAACATACAGGAATCATGTACTTGTGAACTAAACACATGCATAAGGCACATATGTGGCCTCCATGTCACAAGTCCTACACAAATATGAAACACAAAATCATAATGGGACATGGTCAGCCCCCTAAAAACTGAAAGTGACTCTCCCACTCCCTGTTAGGACTACAGATAAAAGCATCCCCATCATAAAGGTGGGGACATTTTGGAGACGGAATATATAATGGTATCAAAAACCTCATTTCAAAATAGCCATCAGCAATTACCCCAAATATGTTGTCAAATATGGTCAATACATTAGTTAACGTATCCCAAACATCACAGTGTGAAGGCCGTCTATACATAAAAGTACGGACATTTGTCAGATACAAACACAAATGTGTCTCACATCGCACCGTTTTACCATGACAAATCACCTTTCCAAAGCTAAACACATGAAGACATTTGGATCAATTTGCTCTATATTCTACGCATACAGCATGGCCGTCATAATTTGTTCATGTACATGAGTGCACACAATGCAGAGTCAGATACAAATGTATCCAAAAGTGTCTTGATATTTCACGTTCAAATTATTATTTACATCCACAATATTTTTGACTCTGCATCATGTGCACTACTGTACGTGTAATAAAAACCACGCACATGATGTATGCGTGGTCAAAATGACGCTATATGCACAATATATTGCTCATTTCATGTACAGTATTAATTATTAATATTCATAGCATTTTTTTTGACTCCGCATCATGTGCACCACTGTACGTGTAATAAAAACCACGCACATGATGTATGCGTGGTCAAAATGACGCTATATGCACAATATATTGCTCATTTCATGTACAGTATTAATTATTAATATTCATACCATTTTTTTTGACTCCGCATCATGTGCACCACTGTACGTGTAATAAAAACCACGCACATGATGTATGCGTGGTCAAAATGACGCTACATGGACAATATGTTGGTCATCTCATGTACATTATCAATTATTAATATTCATATCATATTTTTTGACTCTGCATCATGTGCACCACTGTTCGTGTAATAAAAACCACGCACATGATGTATGCGTGGTCAAAATGACGCTATATGCACAATATATTGCTCATTTCATGTACAGTATTAATTATTAATATTCATACCATTTTTTTTGACTCCGCATCATGTGCACCACTGTACGTGTAATAAAAACCACGCACATGATGTATGCGTGGTCAAAATGACGCTACATGGACAATATGTTGGTCATCTCATGTACATTATCAATTATTAATATTCATATCATATTTTTTGACTCCGCATCATGTGCACCACTGTACGTGTAAAAATAACGACGCCCATGATGTATGCGTGGTGAAATTGACGCTACATGCACAATATGTTGGTCATCTCATGTACAATTTGAAATATTAATATTCATAGCATATTTTTACACTCCGCATCATGTGCACTGTAATGCGTCAAAAAAATATGACGCACATCTGTGTATGCGTGAAAATATGACGCATTACGCGGAAATAAAAACGGCGGCCATTTTATGCAGGAAGTGATGTAATAGGATATCCTGTTTACCAAATCTGTACTGGGAGTTGACTTTCACTTTCACTTTGCAGTCTCAGAGTTATCTAGACTGTGTGGTTGTGTGAAAGGTGTTGTCCTGTGTTTTACTGCTTTAGTGTCCTGTGTGCCTTGTATTTTGTCTTTGTGTCAATCTTTTATTGTTGTCAAACATTGTCTCAGTCTGTTTAGTGTTGTTTTGTCTATACCTGTGATAGTTTGTATTGTCTGTGGGAGTCTGTTGTGGGTAGCATAGTTTGGGGTGTTAGTTGGGCTATTTTTCTCCTTCTTCTTTTTCTTTCACACCTCTACCTTTCCCCATTTCCCACTTTTTCTTTCATTTTTCTTTGGTACTTTTTTACACCTCGCATCATGTCAGGTAGGCCTCGCCTGTCCAGGATGGGTGAGGACGAATTGGGGGGCTTCATATGGCTCGTAAGCCATTTCCTCCCACTGATGCTGTAGGCTGGGGGCCGTGTGATACAGGGGTATCACACGGAGGCGAGGAAAATCCGTTGGGAGAAGGTGCGCCATCACCTGGTCCGGGTCTACGGGAGTCTGAGGAATGTCCATCAACTCAAGCACCGCTGGGCAGATCTGATCAGCAGGGAACAGGACCTGCTGGACCACCTGGGACTCCGGATTGGTGGCTATGTTGGTGAGTAATAATCAATTACATGGGAATAATAGGAATGTGTGCGTGAACATGTGATGATTGGTAGCCAATCTGCAAAATAAGTAGCTGACTGCGTGTTATACTAGGGAAACCTAGGCCCATGGGCATACACATAAATCCCCATTTTTGCTACACATGTACACCCAATAACAGCAGTAAAATGCAACATCTATTTGTATTTTGCTAAGTAGCCCCCTCTCTGCGTCACAAAATGATGCAAATGCTGCGCTACAAAGGTATACATATGTGTCCAAATGTGTATTTGTTGCCGGGTGTGTATGAAGACCTATGCTACCAGGCCGATGCCTTATTTTTGCAACACATACCAGATGGCTGTAGCTGCATGGAATGTAGTGTTGCATTTGTGTCTGAAAAGCAACACGTGAACTGCTCTATTTGTACTCTACTGGTCATAATGGCCAGTGAGTACGTCATGTAGAAACAACATACCTACATATGTAGACGCCATAGCTAGACCGAAAATTGCAAACACATGATGATGCAACACCTGTGTGTTGCCTTCACGTCACATGAAGTTAGTCATGTTGTCCACACATATGTCACATGTGTGTCTGGTTGCTGTGTGTTGAACCTGTCCACATAGCCTGTTTGATTGTGAGTGGTCATGCAGTCCTCATGGAACCAGTTGTGGAATGTTTCTCTCTGGGATGCACATGCTGAGATGTATGGATCACATGATTGTTCGGGCCTACTAATGGAGGAGTAACTTGGACGACACATGACTGTCCTGGCCACTGCATGAGTGTAGTAGGGTGTGTCACTGGAGCAGGAGACTCATCCAATGATAATCTAGAATACAAAGTCAGCCAGGCAGGATGAGCATGTGTGAAAGTGTATCATTACCATGTAATATTCACACACTGTCATTGTAACAGAAATTATTTGTCTGTTCACCCAGTCTGAGTATAATCTTCCTTTCATGCTTTACAGGTGGACCAGCCCCGTACACCGTTGGTGAGGTAGCCCATTTTGACGACCCCGATACCTACAGTGAGTGTTGCCTAAGTGCTATTTACATTGTTTGGAAATGAAGCATGATGGATTACTGTGTGTTCAGGACAATTCATGATATGATGTGCTGGCCATTCATTGACTTTGTTGTTTTGGTGTGATATCAAATTGGAATAATGTTTCGGTAAAGCAATCCCTAGTCATCTCTCAGATTGAGGGGCAGTAGGTCATTCAATTAGTGCGACTATTGGGAATAGCATGACTCATTTTGAATACACTGGTCAATGTTAGACTTGGTCAGGAACTTGCCATTAACTGAGTCAGCATATCAGACTGACAGTCTCCCAGATAGCTTAGGCACATGGCTTCGATGACAAGTGCTTCTTCCTAGTTGAGGATGGACTGTGTACACTGTAGGTCGGATCTTCCGGGGGCATGTACTTCCACAAGGTGACCTCGAAGTGTGTGTGACTTGAGTGCAATGGCCTAGGTGTTCTGTTGAATCATGTGAATGGGTGTTCTACCTCCTCTGTGTGTGTTGTAAAACATGCCTCACTAATAGTATGTTATGTTTGGCTAAGTCATATCATTTTGACATGTGTGGACCTGGGATGTGACAAGGTTGGGCTGACTCCAACGTGTTGCTAGCCCTTCATAGGTGTTGTGTGTGAAGGCACATGCTTGTTGAACTTTCTGTACACTCCTGGTTGTGCATTGATCATGGGATTGTTGTTTGTTCTTCCCACACCACCCACAAAGCCTGGGATGTTACTGTGAAACAGGGTACCTAGGACTGTAGCAAACAGTATGTTACACGTACTTAACACCTTTTGTGACTTGAGTTTGTACCTAGGTCCAGATGTAGCAAAATGTCTCCACATTGCAAATAGCATAATTTGATGTTAGTGAGTTGCAAACGTCTGTTTCCTAATCCGAAATGATTTTGGTGGTCATGTACATATTCACAAAATGCTTTTCTAAAGTAAAAAAATAAAGGAGTTTACCAGCCCTACTTGCAAATCACAGTGTTAGGCAATCCCCTTTGCTAACGAGTACGTGGTTGCAAAGTGAGTAGCTGTTATCATCCACTTGAAGTGGCTGCTAACCAACTTGCTGACTGGAAGGGGTCCTCATTGTGAACCTTCACCTTTGTGAGTGGACCAAAATACTCCTGCACAAAACAGCCAGTGGTCTAGGGGAGCAATAATTATTGTGTAAATTACGAACAATCAATTGTTGTGAATTTAAACAAATCGCAGCTCATTTTCCTTTCAGATAAAGGGCCTACACTTGGTGAAAAATAACTTGCTTCATTTAAAAGCAGTCACGTCTATGGAGTTCTGCTGTTCCCAGCAGGCCTCCATCCCCGTGAGTGCCCATAGTTGCTAAGGTGGTGCAAGTTGGAACCCACATCATTGATGTTCATGAGGTGGGATTTAGGGACCCCATAGTGACTCGCAGACGGTGTCAGAGACACCGTTCAGCTTTGCAATTTGCTAGTTGATTTCCCATCAATTCCTACATCTGGCCCATAGTGTCGACATATGATTCATGGCCAGGGGTTCAATCTTAGCACACAACTATTTCGAAATGCCATTGAGTGAGGAGTGTGATTCTTATCACATAGAATGACATATGTAGTGAAGTCAGTATGCGGACGAGCTGGTGCCATAATGTATAATGGCTTAGGTATGAATTGTAGGAGTAGTTTAGGGTGATGTCATCCATCATGTAGAGACATGGATATGCTATATGTGATATGCCCTTCAGTATGCATGATTCACATGTACTTCCTCTGAGCCTTCCCGTGAAATATGTTGTAACAATTGCTGCAACCAATACATTGCTAGTAATGGTCAAATTACCCATTGTGGTATTCAACCCACTGTAAATTCTATGCTCAATATTTGCCTTTTCCCTTCACAGCTGCAAACCTGAGTGCCGCAGCTCGCAACCAGTTTGAGCGCCGTGCAATGAGGTACAGGCACATCCTGCAGGTGCAGTGTGGGTATCGGAGGATGGCCCGCAGATACAATTCGGAACGGGCCTCCGGGGCGTGGTATGCCACACCACAGGCTCCACCAACGGTGCCACCTACAACCACCAGGTCTGCCCAAGGGGACCCAGCGACGGACCAGCCATCTTCCTCAAGACCTGGACCCAGCCGTGTGTTGGGAGCAGGGCTGTCCCGTGGCCACTCCACTCCAGCGACAATCTCCACCTCCACCGGCACGCAGACCAGCAGTGACCCTCCAATTGACCCTGCAGCCTTCCAGGCATTCAAAAGGTTGACAACCTGACAGAGGACATGGCGGAGGTTAAAAAGAAGGTGCGCTCCATCCGGCGCACACTTCAGAGGGCAAATCTTTAGTTATTTTGCCCTCCTGAACTTTTACCCCTCCCCTCTCCCCTCTTTCCTCTTTTCATACTGTTAGTTGGGTTTGGGGGGTTAGTTGTAGGATAAGTATAGGTAATTAGCTTAGTTAGTGTTAGGTAAGAGGGTGGGGGGTCCTTATACTTTCTATCTAATATTTTTGTGTGGGTGGGTGGGTGGGGGGCAATGTTGGGATTCCTGTTTGATAAAAAAAAAAAAAAAAAAAAAAAAAAAAAATACAACAAAATATATGTTTGTTTAGGATAGTATAGTATGTGTGTAGGTTAGTAAGTGTTGTCCTGCATGTGTCTTGTCTCATAATGGTGGGTGGGGGGTTGATGTTTAGATCGTTTCGTTACATGTGTAGAGTAAGTTTAGCTTAGGTTAGTTAGGGACAGTTGTGGGTTAGTAGTAGTCAGGTTAGATTAGTGTAGGTTTATCTTTCCCTTAGTTGCCTCTTTTCTTACTTATTGGAAATAAAAAAATTGTTAACCCTTTACCAGATGCGTTAGGTGCTACCTTTTCATGGCCCTGACATCAGTGTAGCAGAAAGTTTTAGTATGACATTTGTGTCCTATGCTCGCTATCCCCAGGCTATTGAGGTTTAACATGCCAGCTACCCGTGTGCTAACTTGGTAAGTATCCACCGTGTGGGAGAGCCACCATTGGTAGTGTGCATAGATCATCAAGATTTGGGGTTCGTATGTATCCTACTTCACAAAGAGTGCTTCCAGAGTTGATTTTGTAGGTAAATAGATAGGTCGGACAGCATTGTGAAGTTCAGGGAGAGCTTTGTAGATGAGTATTTGTTCACACTCTTGTCTTGTTGCTGTCATTGCTGACCTACATCATGTGTGTACTGCTTGAGCATGACTTTCCTTCATGGTAGTATACGCTGTAAGGGTGATTGATGCAGTGTAATTTGGTTATCATTCCTTTCATTTTACAGCATAATGTATTGTGTTAGTATCGCAAGGTGCCTACATTTCTCATCCACCATAAGTTGTCTAGAATAGCTATGGATGGGGCCTCATTCTGTCCAACACAGCATGATTGTGTGTGCTTAGTCCCTACATCAGTTATTTTCCTCAGTCTAGTAAAGCTATGATGCAATCCTGGCCACTGCACAGATGTTTCAGTATACATGAAATCAGGACAGTAGTCTAGAGAATCAACATGGTTGCCACACAGCCACTTTGGAGTTATGTACTGCACAGTTGAAGTGTGAAATGACACAGAGACACAATAGGTGTGCAAGTGATATTTATTTTTAGGTGGAGTAGTGCAAAAAGTCCATTAACAATGTTAGGTGAGTCCGTTCTGGTGCATTCTTAAATGGTGATCCTATTTACAGGGTGTGGATGATGCTCCTGACATGCTGGGGTGATGTCACAGACGGTGCAGAGGAACAGGAATTGCCAAATGGTAGGAGAGAAACATTTACAGCCAATGTGGACAAGTTAAACAGTAGATTGCCGAACAGTCATTGAGGGTAGTTGGAGTGAGGCTGGCATGTGTCAAAACGTAGGACCTTGGTCAGAGTGGGGCATGGTGCAGGGACTAGGGCTTCCGGGTACTCTTACGTGTGAATGTTATCTGTTCCATGTCTTCTTCTTCTGATGTGTGTGTTGCCTGGTGTGTCCTTGTTGTTGTTGGTTTTGAAGGGGCAACACACACCTCAGTGTCAGAAGACATGGAGGCAGACATCCCGGGGGCTGATCCCTGTCCAGTTATGAAGGGCAGTACTGCAGCAAGGAGAGCGTGCTGGTTTTTCAGAATGGCAGCCACATCCCGATGGTAGGCAGCCAGGTCTGCCCTGAGGGGTTCGATGTTGCATTCGTGCACACGCTGACTGGCTTGCTGTTGGAGTTGTTTGGTCAACTGGATGACAGCTGTGCAGATTGCCTTCTGTGTTACTAAAAGTTCCTCCAACAGCGATGTTCTGGCTTGCATTGCAGCTGCCTGATCAGCAGTTGACAGCATGCACGAACGCACCCCCTCAAGGCTGGCTGCCATAGTTTGCATCCCCACCCGCACCTCCTTGGCCAGCTCCCGCTGGACCCCAACGACTGTTCTTTCGAAGCTGGTGCCAGTGTCGTCAGAGTCCTCAGCTGTGTTGGAGCTGGCAGGTCTTACAATTGGGGTGGCGGGTGGTTCTACTGTGGTGGCTGCTTCATCTTGGCTCCTCCTTGTTACTGAAGGGGGGGTTTGGAGGCTTTCGAGGACCATGTCAATGGTCTCTTGTGTGAGGTTGATGTTCTCGTCATCCATGTCATCAGGGAACTCATGGACAGGCATATTGGCAGGAGATCCGTGTTCCTCTGCAAAGAAACAGGGTACAATTAGTGTGTCTGTGTTGAGATCATTTAGCACTAAGATACAAGCCTTTGGATGCCTTTACTTTGTACTCTGATTTTGTCTTGGTATCTGCTGTCTGTCATAGGGCATTGTTGTAGGCCTATGGCCCACCTGTGTGTCACATATATGATATGGAGCTATCAGACATGCCTGCCAGGTCATCTCTAGGTGTTGATTTGTAATTATTTTGGAATATGCATTTTTTTGTCCTACTCCTCCCTCGGTGTTTCACTATTGTTATGGAGGGACATTTGTTTGGGTGGGCTCTCATTATCCTACATGTGATTCTTGGCTTTCTAGGCAGCAGGATAGCTAATGGTGTGGGGGACTAAGTTTGACCCACTTGTAAATAACTCTGTCACCCAGATATTGTATTTAGCTCAGACAGACTAGCAGTGCCTCTGGTCTCCCACAACAGAGGAATGTTTAGACGTCCAAGCCCATGACATCTTTGGGACTTCTCAGGGAAGTGGTGGTCACTCAGGTCCTACACATTTCTATCTTTTCCCGTATGTTCCCATACACAAATGACACAGACAGTATTTGTTTGATATGAAGTTTCATTGTACAACTGACTTGTAGGAATTTAGGTGTGAGCCCCAATAACCAAAACAATACACACAGTTAGAACTGAAATAGTCCGCAGGAGAGTAATACATTGGTACACAGCTATCATGGTGCCTAACAGTTTCTACTCTCCCTCTGCTTGTTCTATATATAGCACTGCATGTTAAGTTTGGAGCTTGGCTGTCTGAATCACAGGGGAGACATCATCCCTCATATCAGAGGAATGGGCTGGGATCTGGTTGTGCATCAGCAGCAAGGCAGGCAGCATCTAGATGTGATTTTCTGTTTATAAACTCCCCCATGCGTGTCTTGGGACGAGGAAGTGAATTTAAAAGACATATGTCATTGTGATGACAAAGTTTCCCTACGCAGGAATGGCAAACCTTAACCCCTACCACATCTATCATCAACCAACCAGACGGTATCCTTGACTGGGCCACAGAGTGAATATGTTCTGGCAAACTCCAGTGCAGAAGTAGGCAAAACAGGGTGATTTGACTAATTGCCAACACCTTAGGACTGACTATTTGCTACATTAACTGATAGGAAGGGCTATGAGATTCATTTAGTGCAAAGTGCTCTGAGGCACTTAGATGTGAGCAAATGAGTATAAGTACATTCAGGGTAAGATGCACAAAGGCCTCCAGCCTGAGGCTATTGCGCAAAGTATACGTTTCACTTGCCACGCTACACTTTGACTGACTGTGGGTGTTGTGACTGCCCTGCCAGCACACTTGCCTCACAGGCCCTGCACCATACACTTTTTATTCACATTGCATGATCTGTACATGTTAGGTGGCATGACCTATGTATGTCAATGTTAGGATGTGGTATGGATGTAAACATTGTTGATGTTTGTATCTGATGGGGTCTCATGTGTGTCTTACTGGATTGGCCTGTTTATCGTATGAATGTCCTATTTTTTGGTTAGACTGTGCAGATGTGTTTCATTGACCAGTTGCCTGTGTCCCCTCGTCAATGTTGTTGTCTGAGCAGTATGACATTTGTGATGTTGCATTGTTAGGCAGGCACGTGAGGGACCCTGACGTATGCAGCATGTGTGTGTCGTTAGTGCTGTGTGGCTCCTATTGCTGTTTACTTAGGCTTATGTATGTGTCAGTTATGGACATTCAGCATTTAAGTGTACTGGTAGCTTTGTCTTATTTCTAGGAGTAGTTGCAGATGTCATCCTCACCCCCTAATTTAGGAATGTATGTTCCAGGGTGGGGTTCCTGCCATTTGGTACTATAGCTGCCCAGAGATGAGAGGTGTTATTGTCAACTGTGGTGGCAGTTAAGTTGCAGTTGTTGTATTTGCTACTGCATTACAGGTAGGGACCTAGTTGATGGGGAATAGTTTGTGCAAAACAAGTGCCTGGATGTGGATTCAGGGTAGTGTCCTTCCCACCTGTCACTGGTTTCCCTTGGCTCACTTGTTGTAATTACAGGATGTCCCCATGGGACTGTAGTGGTGGCAGTATTTTGTCGTGCCCCGGCTATGGTCAGTACTGGGCATTCCCCCCTGCCGTGCCCCTTTCCCCATGCCACTTCATATATGTGCTAAGTTACATGCATTGTGTAGTAGGTATCCCCCCCCTGCTTACAGTCCCCATTATTGCATTGTAATTCCCCATGCGACTTACCCTGCATGTGCGTAGTGTCGTGGTAGTCTGCGCTGTCCAGTCCTTGTATCCCTGTGACGATCTCCTCTGGGATGACGGCTGCGACCATCTTCTCCATGTGGTCCAGAGCCTCCTGTTGTGCTGGACTCCCCCCTCCAGTCTGCATTGCTGCCTTCCTGTTCCTGGCCATTTTCTCTTTGGTCCTACGTTTACAGTCATGCCAGCGTTTCTTACACTCAGTGACTGTCCGGCGTTCTTCAGCCACACTGTTTATCTTGTCCACAATTTCTTTCCAGATGGCCTCTCTCCTACTGAGTGGCAATTTTGAGGATATGAAAAGTTGGTGCTGGTGTTCCGTCACCTCTTTCACCAGGATTTCCTGCTCCTCTGCACTGAAGCAACACTTTCTTTTTTTCTTTAACATGTCCTGGTTCCTGTATGCTTCCTCCTGGCTGGGTCCTGGTCTGCTCTCATCCTCCTGGGGTCTGTTGGGGCATCTGGGATCCATTTTGGGTCTCCTCTCCTGTAAGTGCAGTTTTCGCGCTAAAATGGCACGCAATAGCGTGAAAAAAACGGCGTATTCACGATTGCGCTGTCGTAAATCGACCCACAGTGATTTGCGTCCCTTTTACGTGGGTTTCCCTTACGACAGACCGACGCTGTTTGCGTCACGAAATAATGACTCCCACCTGTTGGTTGCGCCGCCGTACGTCAAAGTATAAATTTGACGCCCGAATGGCGCATCCAAATGGCGTTAGACGGCGCAAATTTTTTTGACGCAAAACTGCGATAGCGCAGTTTTGCGTCAAAAAGTATAAATATGGGCCAGAGTGTCAGTACAAGAGTGCATGAATATATGGGCACATATCTATGCACATGGTACCTACATGATGAACTTCGATGCTGGTCTCATCCCCTACAAGCAATTCACTGAGTATGTAAAACATGTTGAACACATGTATGCTACACCCACTACATATGGCAGGAATGGCTGTGAAACAGATCTCGGGCAATATTGTCAGCGGGAGTACCAGTAGAACACATTGGTGTGAAACAGAGGGACTCAACCTCATCTGTAATTGCCACTGGTCAGTTTAGCAGGATAGGAATGAAATATAGGCTGTTTTCAGATGTCCCACAGTGGCCAAAATTCCGACACAAAACCTATACAATGACAGTTGAATTACCACACCTACCTGTTCTAAACATGGTCAACATAGTCACTTTGAGTGGTGAGTACACTGGATTGCAGATGCACAGACAAGTAGATGTGTTGTAGCTGCCAATGTGACAGCTCAGTTGTAAGAAGTTGATGAACATGTCAAGAGAGGGATCCAGAGGCAGGACGGAATCCCTTGGACAACCCCCATTATATCACAAGACACATGCTGGACAACATATACTAAACTGCACATATACTATCTATTACTAAACAATTATGTATTTTTTGGTATATTTTATTTTTTATTATTTTTTATTTTTTATAACACATAAAAGCCCCATCACCACCTACCCACCCATCCACATGGTAAATCCCACCCTCAAACCTACTTATCCTAACTAAACCAGTAACCTAAAATAACCTACAACTAACCCCCTAATACTCACGAAAAAAACATTGAAACAAATAAGGAGGGAGTGGACTGAACTGGGGCTGAAAGACATTGGGGGTCATTCTGAGCTTGGCGGGCGGCAGGAGCCGCCCGCCAAGCGGGAACCGCCAGATTACCGCTGCGCGGTCAAAAGACCGCTGCAGTTATTCTGAGTTTCCTGCTGGGCTGGCGGGCGACCGCCAGAAGGCCGCCCACCAGCCCAGCGGGAAACCCCCTTCCATGAGGGTGCCGGCTCCGAATGGAGGCGGCGGAGTGGAAAGGGTGCGACGGGTGCAGTTGCACCCATCGCGATTTTCAGTGTCTGCTTGGCAGACACTGAAAATCTTGGTGGGGCCCTGTTAGGGGGCCCCTGCAGTGCCCATGCCAGTGGCATGGGCACTGCAGGGGCCCCCAGGGGCCCCGTGACACCCGTTACCGCCAGCCAGGTTCTGGCGGTCAAAACCGCAAGAGCCAGGCTGGCGGTAAGGGGGTCGGAATCCCAATGGCGGCGCTGCTTGCAGCGCCGCCATGGAGGATTCCCTTGGGCAGCGGGAAACCGGCTGGACACCGCCGGTTTCCCGTATCTGACCGCGGCTGTACCGCCGCGGTCAGAATGCCCATGGGAGCACCGCCAGCCTGTTGGCGGTGCTCCCGCGGTCGTTGGCCCTGCCGGTCCATGACCGCCAGGGTCAGAATAACCCCCATTATGCCATACACAGGTTGGCCCTCTTGAGTTTCTGCTTTATGAATTTTTTTCTTTTTGTGTTCTTCTCAACCTCTTTCTCAATAGAGTCCAACTTCTTGAGGACCTGTGTGACATCTCCGTGTTGGTCCCTGATGGCACTCATGTCCATGGGAGCAGGTGTGGTTGGCTGTGGTATCGATGTGGAGGGTGCAGCAGCTGGGGCAATTGTGATGGTGGAAGCTGTGGCCCCCTGCACAGCTGTGGTGCTTGGTCCTCCTTCTGTGGGCAGTGTGGGTCCCCCTTGGGTGAATGCCTGCCACTCACCGGTGGATTGCTCCGTGCGATAGCGGTATGCCATCCTCCTGAACTCAGATTCCACTGCAAGTGTGTTCCCTCTTCTGATTGACACGCAGTTCCTCATTGTTCATGTTGGCAGCTGTTAAAATGGGACAGGCAACCATCAGTGTCAGCATTGTGTAGAGTATGTACAGATTATTAGCTTACACTCTACGTCGAATTGCACATGCACTCCAACTCACATTCCGGATAATCCAATGGCCCTGATAGATGAAACAACAACGCGGCCTTAGCATCATTTCCTTGACACCACAGCCACCCACAACAAGATTACGAAACAAACAAAATTAGATGTGCATTGATTTTGTGCCATGTGTAACAATGCAAAGGCAGAGTCAACTTCACATAGACCAGAGTTACTATTCCTCATCATCTTTGTCAAATTTCAACCATACATCACAAGTAACTTGAATCTGATATTGGGAGTATGGGATGCAGTTGGTAACCATGAGGGGTCAGTGTTGATAGGAACACATGCATGCCTGATCAAAATGTCTGTCACCTACACTGTGAGCATCACATCTACCAACAAATTTGTTGTCCCCCCGTGCCTCAGGGGGGATGGCCGTGCAATTCATCCTCTCAACTATCCAGGTCATCCACCAAGGCGTGCCTACTCATACATGGAGTCAGGGAGTGGACCATATGTTAGGAGGGCTGACAACTAGGAAGCTGGTATCCATAGGTCTATCACATCTACATTCATGTGTCCAAGTGTAGACACCCATCAATACCTGATCAGCCAATACCATTCCTCACACACCCATATCCATGCCAGCACACATTTGGACATGACCTGCATGCATGCCTATTACTTTCCATATAAGTGTCACATAAGTGGAGTATACTATATGTGGCATCATGCTGGGGGACAATTGCCCACCCAGTCCTACATGTACATTACAATAGAGGGATGCAACAATTTGTCTACAAAATGGTGCATCACTGTGTTGTGGGAATGACGGTGTGTCCCAGTGCCAATATCTATGTCACATATGGGCCTACATGAGACTTGTCATCACCTTGTTTACACGATGCTTCCCATTGAGCGCCACAAGCCTCACAAAAATATGACTCTCTGGGGAACCCTTAAATGTGACACAGTGTCACCATCCAGCCTACTTTGATATCTGATCGTTTGACAGCTCATCACTTCTAGCATTGGGTGCAACACACATGACTCACTCACACAAAAGCCTTACTCAATACATATACACACTTACTAGATACATCTGGGTCCTCAAATCTTGCCACTTCTCCTATGGTGTAGGGGGCAGGTCCATCTGAAAGAGATGGATGGAAAACCATGGTTAGTATGTCACTGTCACTACTAGTGGACAACATATTACAGTGTTTACTATTTCAGAGGAGTGAGCTAATTATCCAGGTTGAGGACAGTGCAACAGACATACCACTGCAAACTCACAATGAGACTGACACTCAGGTGAGTGAGAGCCCCACATCTGCACTCTTACACTGGGCCTGAGACTCATGTAGTGCTACACCCTGCAACAACAATATGTGGCCAATCGGTAGAAGATGGAACTCCACAGAATGAGGGGGAGTTGGGTGACAGATACATGACCCTACCCTGATGCTCTGCAAGACAACTGACTCAGGTATTCTGGCTTGTCCTGCTAGGCACACAGAGGCACTTTGTGAGGGATGAGCGGCTCAATTTTTAGTCTGTAATTTTCATGCATTGAGTAATCCATGACAGATGTGTCACAGTTGTCTGATGGTATCAAATGCCCATTGCCACGGCCCCCTAAGGCGGGTATGCACCTTTGCAAACATAATGGCAGGGATGATGTGAAATTATGACAATGTAGCGCCATACATGGATTGTCCTACTTTGTAATCACAATCCAATTACAAATAGTATGCTGGTGGTGTCTTGGTCTGTCATACATGACACAATGCGGGAGCACAGATGTTGCCATGGCCCCTGATATGTGTGACTTAGTGATGGTTGTGCATGACTCATCTAACATCTGACTTGCATTGGTAAAATGGTAGGATAAGTTAACCCATGTCTATACTGGCGCAGGGACACTTCATTCTGGTTGCATGCATCTTGTCCACAAGCATTGCATGCAGCACGTCAACACATCTGCTACTGTCATTCAAGTGCAGTGAACAGTAAATAGTTTGACAATGGGAGAATCACCAACAGGGCAACCGATCACCACACCAAGATGGTCAAGCAGATCCTGCTCCCTGGCCACCAGATCTGCCCAGTGATGCTTCAGCTGGTGTCTGTTGCAGCTGCTGCAGTACACCCTCTTCAGGCAGTCAATCAACTTGCCCCACCACAGCCACCTTGCCTCCGTCCGGTAGCCCTGTATCACACGGCCCACAATTTCCAGCACTAATGGGAGGTAGTGGGCTACCAGCCACACTAAGCCTCCCAGCTCCTTTTCCCCCATCGTAGTCTGCCTCCCCCTACCAGACATATCACTGGGGTACAGATTGAAAAAAATAATGATTATGAAAACAAATAAGTAAAGGAAACTTAACACCCAAAAATAACAATCCCAACTAACCCAACTTAACAACTAACCCAGAGAGACACCCCACAGTACAGGTACAAGGAAAAAAACAAATACCACATAAATTCACTAACACTGGGACAAAGTACAGTCAAATACTATGAAAACACAACAGGAGTGACATAACAAGATACAAAACAGAGCAATAACACACCACCAACTCCAAGACACAACCAAGTAGTCAAAAGAGGTACAGACTGTGAAGAGAAAGTGAAAGTACGCCCACTGTACCATGCTTGTAAACAGGAATTCCTATTACAGCACTTCCTGTCCCCGTGTGTCACATTTTCTGTAATGCTCGTATTTATTTGACGCATCTGATATTTGTGTGAGTATTTCAGATGCATGACTTATGTGCGTCTTTTTTATTATCATTACATTTATGCATCGATTTTACAGTAAATCAGCATTGAGATGAGTGCGAAGGAGGAAATCACGCTAATGGCCCATGAGTCATATACTTTGCATTTGTGAATGCTTTCAACGCATTTGCGTCATTTTCTTTTTTACTCTGTTCCTGATTGAGTGATTTTGTCCATTGTCAATGGATGCACCCTGTATCAACATACAAATAGAATGGGCTGGGCAGCAGTGTGGCATTTTGTGTATGGCCACATGTGGTAGTCCATACAACAATGTGATTTGGGTGTGATTGGTCTGTTACACCAATGTGTGTGTTACAGAGTCAATAGCATGCAAATGTATTCATGCCATGTATATGTATGTATGTATGTGTGACAATAGTGTATCCACATATGCATAACAGTCAGTACTATGCAAGAGGAATGGTATGCGATTGTGAATTGTGTTCACTTATGTGCTGTTTGTAGTTGTCTTACAGAGCATCACATTTCAGATGACATACACAGCTTCGGCATTGTTGATGATGGCTGATGAATTCTATCTAGCAAATGTTACCTGACCACTGTCTTCACATGTTGATCTTGAGTATATGGTGACTTGTGTGTGGACTACACATATGTCTGACATGTGTACATATTTGGTACATACTGTGATTGACACACTTTGCCTACATTCCAACCATATCATGTATTGAACACAACAGTCAGTTCCAAGTCATTACATTTGGCATTGTAATAATAATTTTTATGCGGTGGACCTGCAGCCCTAGCTGTATATGTTCTCATCCATTCTGATGTACATTCCACAGATGTGTCTGTCCAAAGTGTGAGGTCATGTGTACCCTGTGACAGGAATGGGCCCCATGGCAGTGGCAGGACTGATTTCCATGGATGTACTGTGCAGGCTCCATTTATCCCATTGCTTGTCATACCTGGCCTAATCATGATGACCATTGTCCTATGACCCTTGTCACACATGCTCCATGCAGCCATTGCAACTCTCACACTGAGTTGTGTCTGTGTTCTGTTCAAACATTACAGTCTCTCCATGACTCTGCTCATGTGCAGCCGTGCACCGACACTACCTACCCCGTACCAGTGTACTTGGCTAGCTGCCTTCTGGAGGTGGATGTATCTGTGCAGGATGGTACACCGCCGTAGAGATATGCTGTTTTGACCTCCAATTGGCTCTTTCTGTGTGTGCAGCAGTATGCAGCATGCACTGGTGCCACAATCATCTGAGTTCATAGCACAGTCTACTTCCTTATTGCAACCTGCATGCAGCACCCCTGGAGTGGTGTTTGTTGTTGGCACTTCCTCAGGTTTTAGGTGACAGCTATACGTGAGGCAGCATCATCATGCTATGTATCTTGTGGTGACAGACCTGCAACAACAAACTTTGCATACCCCTTCCACACTACAAATAGCATGGGAGGGTGGCCAATTTACAATGTGGCTTCAAGTCATTCTGTAATGGTCATCTGCCAAGTTGTACATAAAGTGCAGGCCATGACAATGGAACTGTGGGTTATTACACAGGTCCCTTGGTGTTCCAGAGTGGCAGCTAATGTTTGTGGCAACCATGAGGTGTCCAAGGGTGTGCATCCTATTGTCATTGGATGATCAACATTACTACCAGTTTCTCTCCTATCTTCCAAAACATGAATGTCCATTTATACTGTTGACAAATTCACAGTACAGGCTATGGGATGGAACTCAGCTACTTAGCAAATGTGTCCCTTGGCACATTGCATGTGAGGTCACTGATGTCCTGTTTTCTCCTGCTAGTTCCCAATATGACATCCATTATATGCACTGTCTGACAGTGCCTCTGTCCCATGTTGGGCCATTTATTGTATCTGGTACAAACATGATGGTGTTGTGAGTCAATGAATGCTGCATGTGAGGTTGCACTCACACATCTGGCACATGATATGTGATTGCCATTGATCTTGTATTCCTATGTGTTTTAGCCAATGCGTCAGGCAGATGTCTCTGCACACTACAGGTATGTTAGGTATATGTTGATGAGATGGAGGTTGATATAGATGCAAGTTGTGTGGTGTTTGATATTTGTTCTGGCAGTGATTTTCATGGCATGACTTGAGGCATCTGTGCCTATTTGGAAGTTACATGACATGGGCATGGCGTATGCCATTGACACATCTGTGCTATTCTGTGTTTGGTACACTGGCCCTCATTACAACATTGGTGGTAAAAGCCACTTACCGCCGTGCAGAAGACCGCCAATACACCTCCACGGCCGCAGAATTCCGCCACAGCTATTATGACCCACATGTCGGAATCTGCCAAAATTCAGACACCCACACAAGTCCGCCACACCAAAGGTCAGTGATAAACTGGCGAAAACAAATCCTCCACCGTCACGGCAACAGAAATACGCCCACACTATCACGACACACGAATCCACGCAGCGGTCTTTCAACTGCGGTATTCCATTGGCGGTACACACCGCCGCGCTCAATATACACACACACCTACAAAACACAGCCACATTGGACAACTCGAAATACACACACCTGATACACATACACACACCACTCCCACACACCCATTACAATATAAAACACACACCCACATCACCCACAAACCCCTACGACAAAAATTCCGAAAGAAGGCCGGAGAGAGAGCACCAGCAAGAACAACAGCATCCACAGGCACACAACACCATCATCCACACAACTTCCACGCACCTCACACAACACACCACTACATATCACCCCACATATCACCACACACTCCACCCCACACAAAACCTACACCACCCCATGGAACCGCAAAGATACCCCAGGTTCTCGGAGGAGGAGCTCAGGATCATGGTGGAGGAAATCGTCCAGGTAGAGCGACAGCTATTCGGAGCACAGGTGCAGCACACCTCAATTGCAAGGAAGATGGAGCTATGGAGAAGAATAGTGGACAGGGTCAACACAGTGGGACAGCACCCAAGAAATCGGGAGGACATCAGGAAGCAGTGAAACGACCTACGGGGGAAGGTGCGTTCCGTGGTCTCAAGACACCACCTGGCGGTTCAGAGGACTGGCGGCGGACCCCCACCTCCTCCCCCACAACTAACAACATGGGAGGAGCAGTTCTTGGTGATTCTGCATCCTGAGGGCCTCCAGGAGTAGGTGGAGGAATGGACTCTGGTAAGTCAAAGCTTTACTATTACATCCCCCACCCTACCTGCATGCCATCACATACCCCCACCCTTACCCCATCACTCTTACTCCTCACATATGTCCCAACATCACAAACCACACATCCCAACACCAAGCCCTGCATGCAACAACAAAGCATGGACACCCATCACTAAAGCATGCCCACTGCACATACCCATACACCCCCCTAAACCATCCTCACACAAGGTCCCACACAGGAACACTGGGGTACACGGTCACCCACCCATTGCACACCATGACACACACAGATGTAATAACCATCCTTTTTTACCCCTGCAGGACACCTACCCAACGTCACCAGACAGGAGGGTCCACACATGTCCACACCACCAACAGAAGAGGCAACAGTGATGACAGCACCTCTGTCCAACTGGATCTAGATGACCAGCCCGGCCCATCCGGGACCTCGGGACAGTCGGTTCCCATCACACAGTCACAGGCCACTACAGAGCTTCCACCCTCTGGAAACACCAGCACAGCACCCACCCAGCGGGGCCATACCTCCGTCCCCCGGACACATCAATCAACTGTGTGTCCACCACTACAGGGAACCCAGGATAACCCACCACCCCAACAACAACAGGGCCCTGGGGGCAGTGGTAGTGGGCACATAGTCCAGGGGACGGAGGCCCAGGAACACAGGGGAACTGGGAGGGCTGCTGTGCGACAGGGGGTGGACAGGCCAAGGGAACCCACTCTCAACGATCATGGGAGCATACCACCACTCCCAGGAGACGATGGCAACGGGTCTGGGCGAGTTTCAGGAGACCCAGCGCCTGCAGGAGGAAGAGTATATGGGCTTCAGGGAGGAACTCAGAACCATCAATTCCACCCTGGGTACCATCGTAGGGGTGCTGAAGGAAGTACTCAACACCAGTGACACTGTGGCACTACAAGGGGCCCCTGACACTCGCATGGACGATGAACTGCCCAACACCTCCGCCGGCGCTAGTGGACAGGAGGCACCGCCACAGGACCACCACACCAGCACCCCACCCTCTGCAGAGGGAGAACCACCCCGCAAACGGTCCCTGAGATCCAGGACAAAGACAGAGCACGATGCCAAGACCCCCGCCAAGAAATGAGACCACCCTGATTGTCATCCGACTGTCTCACTTTGTCACACTGTCCATACTTAAACTGCCCTAGCACCACTTCCTATGCCCATTTGGGCAATGCACCTGTGAGACTAATAGACTGGACTCTGCCATGGACATTCCTCCGCCATCACCCCTCACCATTTCACTACCCCCTCCAATATTGAGCACTTAAATAAACACACTTAAAGCACAAAACAATCTGAAGTCTGTCTGTGATTTCGAAATAGTGTATTAATAATTACAGTGCCAAAATGCTCTTTCAAGTTTAATGTCAACATACCTATGTCACACAGCTCTAGTCCATGAGGAATCTAAGCAGATGTCACACAGTGGGACCCACATCTGTGAAATCGTAAGGGAAAGTGACAACTCAGTGACCATACACTGGGTGAAAACGACAGACAGTAGAGAGGTAGTAGTGTTAAAGTACATGTTGTAGGCTGGTCTGTACTCTTACCTGTGTCTCACTGGAAATATTGCTGGATCACTGAGTCCCTGTTGTGCATGTCTTCTTCCTATGCTTCCTCGTCTTCACTGTTCACAGGCTCCACAGCTGCAACAACACCGCCATCTGGACCATCCTCCTGCAGAAAAGGCACCTGTCGTCGCAAAGCCAAGTTATGAAGCATACAGCAGGCCACGATGATCTGGCACACCTTCTTTGGTGAGTAGAATAGGGATCCACCTGCCATATGGAGGCACCTGAACCTGGCCTTCAGGAGGCCGAAGGTCCGCTCGATCACCCTCCTTGTTCGCCCATGGGCCTCATTGTAGAGTTCCTCTGCCCTTGTCCTGGGATTCCTCACTGGGGTCAGTAGCCATGACAGGTTGGGGTAACCAGAGTCACCTGCAAATGGTGAGGGACAACTGTTAGACACGCACTAACCTGGAGGGATATCTCCAGACCCAGACAACCATTCCCACTGACTTGCTTCCAGGTGCTCACCTAATAGCCACACACGGTGTTTCTAGAGTGGACCCATCACATAAGGGATGCTGCTATTCCGCAGGATGTAGGCGTCATGCACTGAGCCAGGGAACTTGGCATTCACATGGGAGATGTACTGGTCTGCCGAACATACCATCTGTACATTCATAGAATGATAACTCTTCCGGTTTCTGTACACCTGTTCACTCCTGTGGGGGGGGACCAAAGCCACATGTGTCCCATCAATGGCACCTATTATGTTGGGGAGGTGTCCCAGGCCATAGAAATCCCCTTTCACTGTAGGCAAATCCTCCACCTGAGGGAAAAGGATGTAGCTCCGCATGTGTTTCAGAAGGGCAGACAACACTCTGGACAATACGTTTGAAAACATAGGCTGGGACATCCCTGATACTATGGCCACTGTTGTTTGAAATGACCCACTTGCAAGGAAATGGAGCACTGACAGCACCTGCACTTGAGGGGGGATTCCTGTGGGATGGCGGATTGCTGACATCAGGTCTGGCTCCAACTGGGTACACAGTTCCTGGATTGTGGCATGGTCAAGCCTGTATGTGATAATCAAATGTCGCTCCTCCATTGTCGACAGGTCCACCAACGGCTGGTACACTGGAGGATGCTACCATCCCCTCACATGTCCCAGCAGACGGTGCCTATGAAGGACAACAGCGAGCACAGAGTCAAACAACTCAGAGGTACGTACCCACAGTTTACACAGAACACCAATCATACACAAAAGGAGGCCTGTATGTGTGTTGAGTCTAGGCCTAGGTATGTGTGACGTAGTTGTGAAATGAAGCCATGTGGGCCCCTGAAATGGCGACTGCCTGACCTCTAAAGTGGGACAATGGGATGTGAGGTAACTGCGCTGGCGTTGTACACCGTCGCGGTAGGCGCTCGAAGACTGCGGCGCAATGCTGCATTGGTTAACATTGGACCCTATGGGTCCCAGGAGCCAATGGCGATGTACGCCGGCGTTGACGTTACGCACCGCCGCGGACGTGACCGCCATTTTCTATCTGTTCAATCACTCGATACCTGATTTTTGACAGGAGAGGACCTACACTGCAAGTGCTGCTGTGACCTCGGTCTAGAAGAGACAATGGCTCGAGTGTCTGGGGAAAGGGCCCCTGCCTTCACATCGGAGGAGTTGGAGAAGCTCGTGGATGGGGTCCTCCCCAGTACACACTACTCTACGGTCCTCCAGACAAACAGGTAAGTACACAGGGAGCATGTTGTATGGGCTATGCCTGTGTGGAGAGGGCTGGATGTAAGATGGAAGGGGGGAGAGTGCTGCGTGCATGAAAGACGGTGAATGCATGTGCCACATGGCATGGGTAGGGATGGGGGCCAATTACGTTTGACGGTGCAGTTGGTAATCACTTCTCTTTTTCCCCTGTACATTTCATGTAGGTCAGCACCCACCAGAAGAAAGGTATTTTGTGTGCCATCGCCAAGGACGTCCGGACCGTGGGGGTCTACCACAGACGGAGCACCCACTGCTGGAAAAGATGGGAGGCCATTCGCCGCTGGAGCAAGAAGACGGCGGAGGCTCAGCTGGGGATGGCCTCCCAACGTTGAATGGGCACTTGAGGGCATCACAGCAGACACAAGGGGGTGAGTACACTCTCATTCTGCTGACTTTGCGTGCAGTGGAGGTGTCTGGATGGGGGAGGTGAGCTGTGGGTTTCCCTAGGCCAGGGCGAGTTCCGTAGGCAAGGCCCCTCCGTAAGGCGGGCCATGTGGCACCCCAGCCCACCTCTGTAGAGTGCCAAGTACACCTAGTCATGCCCCTGTGTCATCTATGTGTGCAGATGTCGTCCATAGCCTTGTAGGCCATTTCCCAGAAATTAAACAGTGAAGCCTAAGAGCGCGGCTTAGTGCAGGGGGCTTCTGTGTCTGTTGTCTCCGCCAACGGTAGCGGTAATGCATGCACTCAACATGTCTTTCTTCTGTCTCCCCCCCCCTTTTTGTGGTATCCCTGTTCTTGTGTGCATTAGCATCATCAGGCGGAGGAGCAGTGGCACCGGAGCATGAGGGAGCTGCATCCCACATGGCCCTGGAGGGCGAGACTACGGACTCAGAATTCACGGACGGAGGGTGAGGGGAGCTCCACGGCGGGGACAGGAGCTGACACCAGCGACACGGACTCGTCCTCTGATGGGAGCTCCCTTGTGGTGGCGGCAACATCAGTGCCCCCCGCATCTACAGGTATAGCCGCCACCCCCTCACCAGCACTGCCCTCCCAGCAGCCCCTCAGCCTTTGCCCCGTGCCCGCTCACCCAGGAGGGTGGGCATCATCTTTGCCCCAGGCACCGCAGGCCCTGCCCCAGTCACCCCTGCTGCCCTCAGTGAGGAGGCCATTAACTTCCTCAGGTCCCTCACTGTTGGGCAGTCTACCATTTTGAATGCCATCCAGGGTGTAGAGAGGCAGTTGCAACAAACCAATGCATTCCTGGAGGGCATTCATTCTGGTCAGACGGCCCTTCAGCGAGCTTTTCAGACTCTAGCCTCAGCACCGATGGCAGCCATTGTCCCCGTCTCTAGCCTCCCCCCTCCAACTTCCTCCACCCGACCCAATCCCCTGTACCTCAGCCTATCCCAAGCACACCTACAGACCAACATGCACACACCTCAACACCCAAGGGGAGCTCAGGCAAACATAAGCACCACACATCCCACAGGCACTCACGCAAGCAACACACACATGCAGACACACCAACATCCACTGCCTCCACTGTGTCCCCCTCGTCGTGGTCTCCCTCCTCCCTCCCAGTCTCATCTACACTCACACCTGCATGCACTACCTCTACAGCCACTACGTCACTCTCCAGCACTCCCACCACCACACACCGCTCATGTGCAGTCACCACCCCCACTACCATTCACACGTCCCCTGTGTCCTCTCCCAGTGTGTCTGTGACACCCCCTCCCAAGATACACAAACGCAGGCACACACCCACCCAACAGTCATCCACCTCTCGACAACAGTCATCCACCTCTCGACAGCCTCCAGACTTCACCCAAAGTCACCAAACGTACACCTCCTACAACCACCACCTCTTCCTCCACTCCTAAACCCCCTCCAGCTACCCATCCCAGTGTGTCCCAAAAACTTTTCCTGTCCAACCTTGACCTCTTTCCCACACCTCCCCCACCCCGTCCGTCTCCTAGGTCCAGAACTAGCACCTCAGCCACAACATCTTCGGGACCAGTGGTGCCTGTAGTCACCGGAATCTGGAGTGCACCGGCCACCAGGGCAGCCAGTGTGGCATGGAGCCACAGCACAGACAGTCCCCCATCTGTGAAGCATCAGAAGTTGGCCAGTGCCCGGCGGGAGAGGGGGAAGACTACAGCCACCAATTTATCCCATTGCTTGTCATACCTGGCCTAATCATGATGACCATTGTCCTATGACCCTTGTCACACATGCTCCATGCAGCCATTGCAACTCTCACACTGAGTTGTGTCTGTGTTCTGTTCAAACATTACAGTCTCACCATGACTCTGCTCATGTGCAGCCGTGCACCAACACTACCTACCCCGTACCAGTGTACTTGGCTAGCTGCCTTCTGGAGGGGTCCGGTTGGGAGTGTGGAGTCAGCAAGGTAGAGAAGGGCCACAAGAAACCTGGGACGGGCAGCACAGCGGAGAAGACCGCCATCAGCCCAGCTGCCCAGGAGGCCACCGCCAGCACCAGCCCAGCTGCCCAGGAGGCCACGCCAGCACCAGCCCAGCTGCCCAGGAGGCCACCGTCAGCACCAGCCCAGCTGCCCAGGAGGCCACCGCCAGCACCAGCCCAGCTGCCCAGGAGGCCACCGCCAGCACCAGCCCCGCTTGGCCATGAAGGACCGCCAGCACTAGCCCCGCTGGGCCATGAAGGACCACCAGCAAAAGGCCCGCTGGGCCATGAAGGACCGCCAGCAAAAGGCCTGCTGGGCCATGAAGGACCGCCAGCACCAGCCCCGCTGGGCCATGAAGGACCGCCAGCTGCTGAGACCCTGAAATGGATACCGCCATCTCAAGCACTGCTGAACAGGGCACCGCCATCTCAAGCACCGCTGAACAGGGCACCGCCATCTCAAACACTGCTAGCCCATGAGCGGCAGGGGCACTGACGCAACTGAGTCCGTCACGGGGTGAATGATGCACTCTGGGCACCATGCCCCCTCAAGAACAAGTGGAGAGATCCATCCACTACCTCTGTCCTTAACAGGATGAAGCACTCGGGCACCGTGCCCCCTCCAGAACCAGTGGAGAGATACATCCACTACCTCTGTCCTTAACAGGATGAAGCACTCTGGGCACCATGCCCCCTCCAGAACCAGTGGAGACTGTCATCCACTACCTCTGTCCTTAACAGGATGAAGCACTCTGGGAACCATGCCCCCTGCAGAACCAGTGGAGACTGCCATCCACTTGTGAGACTGTGGCTTTGCACTCCCCAGGATTGAACAGTGGGCAAACCACCCACTGTTTTCCACTTGAGAGACTGTGGCTTTGCACTCCCCAGGATGGAACAGTGGGCAAGCCACCCACTGTATAGACTTGTGAGACTGTGGATTTGCACTCCCCAGGATGGAACAGTGGGCAAGCCACCCACTGTATAGACTTGTGAGACTATGGCTTTGCACTCCCCAGGATGGAACAGTGGGCAAGCCACCCACTGTAGAGACTTGTGAGACTGTGGCTTTGCACTCCCCAGGATGGAACAGTGGGCAAGCCACCCACTGTAGATACTTGAGAGACTGTGGCTTTGCACTCCCCAGGATGTAACAGTGGGCATGTGGCCCCCTCGTGGATTTGGCGTTGTGCACTTAAGCGGCTGAGGTGCCCCCCCTTTCCCTTCCCCTGAGGTGCCTGTTTTATTGGTATCTGATGCCCTTGCAGTGTTCTCTCCATCATGGTCGGGGATCTTGTGTGGGCCTCGCCCAGACCGTCTGGTCCCAGTGTTCCACAGACTTTCTTAGTGCACTACCTGGACTACTATGCTTGGTATATATTTTGTACATGGTGTATATATATATTTCTGCCTACTTGTTTTTAATATATTACAATGGTTACACTAATTTTCTATTGTCTTTGCATTCTTCCGAGGGTTTTGGAGGGTGTAACTGTGATGTATTGATATGCATTTGTGTGTGTTGTATTGGGTGAGGGTGGGGGTGTTGCGTGTGGCGTGTCCCTGTTTTTTGCCTCCCCTGTGTCGTAGGTGCAGTACTCACTGTGGTCTTCGCCGCCGGTGTTCGTACTCCTGGTAGAGGAGCAGCAAGACTATCGCAGGTAGAATTTGGAGTTCCGGGTCCATGGTGTCCTCGTTCCTTGTGGGGTGTGTAGAGGTGAGCGTTTTCCCTTCGAAATTCCTGTTTCTGCCGTGTTTTTATCCGCGGTGAATCCGCCCCAGAAAAGGTGGCGGATTGGCCTGTCATAATAGTGTGGGCGGTACATTGTCCTCCGCCTGTCTGTTGGCGGTGACCGCCGCGCTGTTTGTTTGTACCGTCGTGGTGGTCGGAGTGTTAAAGTGGCTGTCTTTGTTGGCGGTTTCTGCCACGGTCGTAATTGCAATTTTTTTACCTCCGGCCTGTTGATGGTCTTACCGCCGCTTTAACACTGACCGCCAGGGTTGTAATGACCACCACTGTGTGTGAAGTGTACATATTAGGCAACCTGTGGGCACTTGTAGTGGTCTGTGTAGTTCTGCTGTTAGCAAAGAGTACAAGTCTGCACCTGTTCTTCCCGTGGTGTGCCTGCCCAGTTGTGTGTGTGTTACATACATGTGGGTGTATGTATTAGTGTTGTGCACTGATTGCGCTGTACTGCAGCATGGTGCATTTGTGTTATCACCTGCACATATGTGTTACCCTGGCCACATGTTACTGTAGTGGTGTATGTCTTGTGTATCCAACAGGGTTAGTGTATTGTATGTATATAGCTGGATTTATTGGGCCATTTCAAAATTGTCTATCCTGGAATTGTTCATTGATCCTGCTGTGTCAGAATATGTAGGAGTCATGGACACTCCCAGGATGCTTGGCCAAAATGTTTATGAATAGTCCCCGGTGTTCCACTATGCCCTGCACATTAATGGAATGTGTGTGCTTGCGATTCTAGTATAAGTGCTTGGTTGCTGCAGGTGGTATGAGCCGGACATGGGTGCAGTCAATTACACTGAGCACATGCAGGAACCATGGATTTGATAGAACCTCTGTTTGTTCTCCTGCTGCTTTTGCTGGGTGTTGGGGAAGCTGATGTGGCAGGGTGTCAGGGAGATGATAGCATCTAACAGCTTTGGCAGAAACGACAGCTGTGAGACACCAGCAACCAGTGCACCCATTGTTTGGAAGGAAAGACTTGCAAGCATGTGCAGGACAGCGAGCAGCTTTTTTATATGTGGTATGTTGTGTGGGGTCTGCAGGTTGGCTGTAACTTGTGGCTCAATGTGGTGCAGCAGGTGAAGTATGGCTTGCCAGTTCAGTCTGTAGGTCCTAATAATGTCCAGGTCCCTGAGGCCAAAGAGGGTTGTCCTGGTTCTGAAGACCCTCTCCTGCCTTCCGCATTGCCTTTGTGGGCTGCGTTGTTGTGGTGGTGAGTACAGGAGTTGTTGCTGTCCTCTGTGTCGTCTAGCAAGCTGGATCATTATCACCTCCATCTTCTCCTCTGGGTTGTAATGTTGCTTCTGTATGTTCTCCTTAAGTAGTGGTGTGTTTGCCTCATTTTAACGCCTGCCCTGACCCAGGTGTTAAATTTTTATGCAAATCGGTGCTAATGTCATTTTTTGGGTGAGCCTTCCACCTGTGCGTCTTTTTTGCCTGAGTGAATAAATACGGCGATAGGGTGTTTGAGTCATATTTTGGGTGGGAACACCTACCCTGCATCTCATTGACGCAAGGAGGTTTCACACATTCTAAAAATGGCGTTAACACCAATATTTTGACGGTAGATATTTCTAGCATCAAAATATAAATATGGCGTTGAGTTTGCGCTGAATTAGCATAAAAAAGATGCTAATTCAGCGCAAACATAGTATAAATATGCTGCCAAGTCTCCTCCATTCTTTTCTGACCAACAGAGTCAGGGGGTTTTAGGACAGAAGCCTTCAGTCTTCCTTGCGAAGTGTTCCAGGGCTCATCCATGAGCCCATCCCTTTTTAGCATGTATGTGGTCCCGCTGCCATAGTTGGTGCGACCCTTTGGGTTTCATGTACTGTTGTATGCAGATGACACCCAGATCATCGTGTCTGTCACTAATGACCTGACATCTGTTATGGAGAAGTACACTCTCTTCATGTCCAGCATGATTGGTTGGATGAAGTACAACACCTTAAAACTCACTGCTGCCAAGACTGACGTTTTGGTGTTTGGCACTCATGAATCCATCTGGTTCAACATCTGGTGGCTGGAGGTCTGTGGACCCCTTCCCACCCAGGTCAAGTCAGCCAGAAACTTAGGTGTCATTTTCGATGACACCTGCAGCTTTGAGACTCAGGTCAGCCGAACCAGGAGCACCTGTTTTCTCATGATTCGGTCCCGAGAAACATCTTCCCATATGTCCCCTCAGAACTATGACAATTAGTCACTATCACTCTTGTCACCTTGCGATTGGACTATTGTAACTCATCATATCTCAACATCAAAGCTTCTAGCCTCAATAAGCTACAGGCCATTCAGAATGTGGCTGTTAGCCTTGTCCTCAACATACCCAGATGTTTCTCGGTTACAGACAAGATCCACTTCCTCTATTGCCTCATGGTCAGAAAGAAGAACACCCTCAAGAGTCTCTGCATTGTCTTTCTTGCCCTGCATCAGAAAGGACCTAGACAACTTAATAAACTCTTTAACTGCTACATGCCTAGCAGGCCTCTCAGATCTTCTTTCTGCAAGAAAGAGATAATTCCCAGATTTTGGAAGGCCAGATGGAGAAGTCGTTCCATTTTGGTGGCTGCAGCCAAATTCTGGAACACCTTGCCTGATCACTGTTGGTTTTTGAAAAACACCTTAAACAATTTCTCTACTCCACTTAATCCTCTTAGTATCTCTCTGGACATGTTTAGAATGCAACTGAATATTTTCCCTCAGTGTTTTGACACCTGCAGGTATAGTGCACTTTATAAACTTTTTTTATTTTCATTCATTTAAATTAATTCATTCATTTTTTGATTTTCATTTAATTTCATCATCCCATCATTCACTGTCATTGATTATGTCAATGGTGAATTTCAGGTGAGTTTAGGGTTTGCATTGGACATCAACGTCCTTATAACTGATGTTTCTTTGAATTTGGGCATTTGTTTTGAAGTTACTTGTCTGTTGTATGAGCTGAATTAATCATTATTAACTCTTTATAAAGTTTTTTTGGCAATTTGTAATGGCACCCTACATTCAGTCTTTGTATTATTTTAATTACATTGTATACAAGTATAACTGTGACCTATCAGTCTGTAAGATGAACCAACATGATATAAAGCAGCGGATTCAACATTGCTGCTTTCCAAAGTTAAAACATCACCTTCCTTTTGGTTCTTCCAATCTCCTTTTATATCGAAAGTTGATTAAATGCACTTTTCCCTATATGGTAAAAAAGAGGGAGTGAGAAGTCATACAAAATTCGCTCACCTTCCCAAGCTTCTAACCATTCCAAAACAACAGGAGCGAACCCCTTATGTGCTTTGCCTAGATCCTCGTACCTTCCCAAGAGGGGTCACCCTACATTGTTAAAAGGACTCTCATCCACTGGGACTCCAAGTGGCATGCTTCATCATAGAGTCCTCGTCAAAATATCTACTATATAAAGATAGGCTCAATCTTGGTAGCCAAGGGAGCTCTTTGATTATTGGGCGGGATGCTAAATCTAAACTAGCATAGGCTGTTTTGAGTGTTACTTTTATTTTTAAAGGGCAGTTTGATAGAGTTAAAAACAGGTGGGGATGAACTGAGGAAATTGGTATCCTTTGTATCCCTGGGTCAACATGTTTCAGCCATCACACCAATGCCTCGCTAGGCTACTTGGCTTTCATCAGGACCTCACAAGGATCCCTTTAGTATCATATTTGTGCACATTCAATTGTGAAACATTCCATTTACCATTTTCATACATTCCATACATTCCAACCCATTCAGGCCTTGATTTATACTTTTTTTGCTCAAAAGCGGCGCAAACTTACGAAATACAATTGTATTTTGTAAGTTTGCGCCACTTTTGCGTCAATAAATGACGGTAATGTGGCGCAAAAAAGTATAAATCAGGGCCTTAGTCTCTATGTTCGCATTTCTACAGTTGTGTCCTATCTGTTGCTAGCTGTCTACAAATAAAAAAATGTAAAAAAATCTTTCTTCCTCGTTTCACGATTCCCTTCAATACTTATCTTCAAATGTGTGTGCGCTTGTGCTTTATATGTATATTTATTTTTGTTCTTGCCAAAATCTCAAGTTTACCAAGCTCGTAAGCAACGGTTTTGGTCTTGAGCTACTAAGGAATGGGTGAGTGCTCTTCAGTGAAGCGCTGGTGCATTCTTCTCATTATCATGGCTATCTTAGAGCAGGACATGTGAATAAAGTAGTGGCAAAAATCCCTCTGTGAACTAAATTCATTTTTTTCTAATTTTACATCATTCCCCAACACCTTGCCTTTCATCGTATGGACGTCTCCAAACTTTCAAAAAGCAAGTGGCTATTTAATCAGTCAGCCTTCAAATAGTAACAAATCTGTTCTTCAATCCGGATGCTGTCCAAATAGTTAAATTGTTTGCTATTTTACTGGCGAATGGCTAAATAGCTGAACATGTTATTATTCACCCGGCAGCTGGCGAAATAGCAGAGATTGTGTATTTGTTGTACCAGCGACTGGATAGTGTGTAATATGTTCTTATTTAGCTGGCCAGGACACAAAAAAGGACTCTAGGTAATGGCAAGGTGGTGGCCATTTCAGAAAAGTTGTGCATGAAATGGGTCAGACATTTTAAAGTAAGGGCATACACATACAAAAAATACAAATTTAGGTCCACAAGTAATTACATAAAAAGTAAGTTGTTTATAGATAACAACATAATAACACGAGTAATTCATTTTTATCAGTATAAACTTAAAATAGGAAATAGACATATCTGTGACTGCATACTTGTGCTTCGGGAGAAATGCAGAAATCAGGGTTTGCAAATTGCTATTGTAGGGGCCTAAGTCGATGGCAAAATAAAAAAATTTATGCTACCATTTGAGTATTTTCGTTTTCTTCAAATTGCTTGCTATAGGTCTGCAAAGAATAATGGGCGTGTTTTTTAACACGCTACGGCCCGTATTTATACTTTTTGACGCTAAACTGCGCTAACGCAGTTTAGCGTCAAAAAATTTTGCGCCGGCTAACGTCATTCTGAAGCGCCATTCGGGCGCCGTATTTATTGAATGGCGTTAGCCGGCGCAAGCAGACCGGCGCTGCCTGGTGTGCGTGGAAAAAAACCACGTACACCAGGCAGCGCCGGCGTTGGGAAAAGTGGCGCTAGGGCGTCTTAAAAATGGTGCAAGTCAGGTTGACGCAAAAAAACGCCTCCACCCGATTTGCGCCATTTTTAACGACGCCGAGACGCCATTTACATGACTCCTGTCTTAGTAAAGACAGGAGTCATGCCCCCTTGCCCAATGGCCATGCCCAGGGGAATTATGTCCCCTGGGCATGGTCATTGGGCATAGTGGCATGTAGGGGGGCACAAATAAGGCCCCCCTATGCCACCCAAAAAAAAAAAAAAAAAAAAAATTATACTTACCTGAACTTACCTGAATGTCCCTGGGATGGGTCCCTCCATCCTTGGGTGTCCTCCTGGGGTGGGCAAGGGTGGCAGGGGGGGTCCCTGGGGGCATGGGAGGGCAGCTGTGGGCTCATTTTGAGCCCACAGGTCCCTTAACGCCTACCCTGACCCAGGCGTTAAAAAGTGGCGCAAATGCGGGGTTTTTTGACCCGCCCACTCCCGGGCGTGATTTTTGCCCGGGAGTATAAATACGACGCATTTGCGTCGCCGTCATTTTTTTAGACGGGAACGCCTTCCTTGCATCTCATTAACGCAAGGAAGGCGTTCACGCAAAAAAATGACACTATTTGCCCATACTTTGGCGCTAGACGCATCTAACGCCAAAGTATAAATATGCCGTTAGTTCTGCGCCGAATTTGCGTCGAAACAAACAACGCTAATTCGGCACAAACGGAGTATAAATATGCCCCTACATGTTTTTGACTTGGGAATAAAATATACTTAAAAAAAAAAAAAATTATAGGCCTTCTTTAAAGACTTTTCATGATTTTCTATGACTGGGCTCATTTTAGGTATCTTATGGTAGGATGTGGACTTTGTTCTACTGAGATTATACTTAGTTTGGATGTCAGCCCTGGTAACAGAGGAGTAACAAATATGCATCAACAAACTGGTATATAGATACAGGTGTTCTGGCTAGCTTTGGAGGGAACACTTATATAAAGGCTGCTTCTATCAGAGCAGCGATGAAGCATGATTTAAGCGACAATAGAGAGACACATCGGTCAGATAAGAAAAGCAACCCAGGTCACTGACATGGAAAGAAACAATTGGGGCAGAGAGCGCAGGAGCAGTTGGTATTGGACCCTCTGGGGTGACTGCAGACTGGATTTGCCATTAGTGACTGGGCTTGGTGTACAATATAACATCTGACTGTCCAGGGAGTTTAGGAGGCTGAGCATTTAGTGGAATGTGGCAAACTGGAATATGTGACCACTTGCAAAGGCCTGTCTGAAGAGAGTGGGATGCATAGTCCCCCAGCTGCTCACTGAGCCAAAGTCTGCCAGTCATAGCTTTTTAATTAACTGAACAATGTATTTGGGGAGATGTAGTTTCACTTCTAAACAGTGCTTTGAGTGGGCCAGATACTGCCGGATCTCAGCACTGAGAAATCAAAACACAGGTGTTGAAGCAAATCTCTATGGGTTCCTCTAATTGTGTCAAAAACCTTTAGTGACAACATTAGAGGCTCTGCCTGGCTAAGAACTAGGGCCACAAGGAGGGCACGGATCAGCACACCCAGAGTGTGGGAGACTAGGTAGGTGGGCTTGGACAAGGAGGGCCAGTCCTAAGGGCATCTGGTTGGTCAGCTGGACCAGGCCCAGAAGAAACAGAAAATGAAGGACTAGGGTACAGATAGAGGAGGAAAAGATCTAGGAGAACAAGGTCCGCGAGAAACAGCACAATGAGGTTCAAGAGGACCAGGACAATGAACACTATGGAGGGCTTGAACCAGGATCTCGTCAGGATGGCCAGAAAAAGGATGAGTAAAATGACCATGATGATCAGCCCAAATTACCAGAACAAAGGAAGATCATAGGCAGGAAGACCAAAACTAAAGGGATCAGGACTAGAATGACCAGGAGTACCAGGACCAGGAAAGCGAGGTACAGAAGCTCCCCAACAAGGAGTGCAATGAGCAAGAGGATCATGACCAGTACAAACAGAATCAGAGAGAGACCAGCGATTTCGAACACCAGAAACTGGTGGATCAGATGTTGGTGTACCAGAACCAGGCTGAGGAGGACTAGGAAGATCACAAAAAAGGAAGAGAAACAGGATTGCGAGGTCCAGGAGGACTGACAGGCCAGGGCAATGAAGACTGAGTCCTGAATGTCAAGCAGGCCCAGGCGAACAGAGCAAGGATGACCAAGTCAAGGAGAACATTTGTGGCCAGGATTGAGAAGACCAGGATACAGCAGACATAAAGAACAAGAACAGGAAGAACTAGGACCTGAGGAACCAGGATCTGGATGGCCAAGGTAGAGAACAGAACACGTAATAGGATGGCCAGACCTCTGAGGGCCAGAACAAAGGGGATCAGGACTAAAAGGGCCAGGACTCATTGGCACATATCTATAAAGACACAGAGCTGGAGGACCAAGGTCAGAAAGATCAAGACCAGATTGAGGCGTATCATAAGGATTTTGAAGAGCAGGAAAAAGACAGCCATTAGCATCAGGAAACCAGAATTATCAGGGCAAGGGCTGGGAAATCCCTGGGAATTGGGACTCATAATGCAGCTTCAATAAAAATACATAACTGTATTAGCACAAAGCGATTAACATCATAAATTAGAGATATTTTACTGAGAATCTGTGTTTATTTTAACAATGCAGTATAGACATTAATTTCAAAATGATTGTTGCTCTTCGCTGCCATCTTATTCTTTCACACAGTCATCATTCCGTCCCTTTCCTCACCTTTCAACTTGTATACTGTGAATAGTTTGTAAATAATGTTTTGAAACACAATGTAATTTTCTCATGTATAACATGATGCTTCATTCTCAAGTTTTATTCATATGCTGTGTTAGCAAAGTGGATGCTTTCTCAAGGCCTCACCTATTGAGATAGCAGTGTAATTATCAAAAGAACTCAACCTTGACTTGTAACAGAATTTGCACTAACCATAATGTGTCATAGGATCACTGGAGAGGGGAACTGTATTGTAAAGTTCTGTGGGACAACGCTGACAAAAGTGAATTCAAACTGAATTGTTCTCTCTGTAGTATGGGTGTGTGAATCTTATGGGCTTTTGCACGTTCACACCAAAAAGTACGAGTTCTGTTTTATTTAACCCTACCAAATGAGCTGTACCTAGAAGATGTTGTGTTCAATTTCTGCTGATCTTAAGCAGGAGACGCTCTGTCGACTGATTTCTGATGTATGACTTATTTACTGAGCTGCTCTATACTCTGTTCTACTTTTTTATGATTTGCATTTTATTTTGAGCTTCATGCTTTTATATGACAAAAGATTAACTGACTGACATTTTGCAACTGATTTTGGTTCCTGTAATGCTTTTAACTTTTAATAAATCTTCATGGTTTTTATTATAATACTTGTCAGTCTTTTATATGAAGCCTTAAGTGCTTACCTTTTAACTCTGAAATGTTTAATATTTGATTTTCATTTTGATGTAGTTCAGTTGTAGAGCACCAAAACACCACAGGGGATTAACACCGCTCTTGGTCCATCAGTACTGCTTAAATTTGAAGAATGGGGTAAAAACGCTACACCAGAACCAGGAGCACCATTAGGACCAGGGCCAGAAGTGTCTGGACCAGAGCAAGAAGGACAGGCTGAATTAGAGGGGTCAGGACCTAGGCTATTAGGCCACCAGAGCACCAGGAACAAAGTGCCACGTTGAGCACCTTAAGGTGGGAAAACCAGGGGGAGGAACAAGAAGGGGTGTAGATCCAAATGGCTAGGAGAATCAATACCAAGATGACCAGGCCACGAGGATCAGGACCAAAATGACTAGGACCAGTGAACAGAGCGACAGGAGGCTCAAGAGGACAAGGACACCAAGATTATCCCAAACAAAAGTATGAGTACTAGGAGCACCAGGGAATGAGGAGTTGTAGATCATGATCTAATGGATCAAGGGGAGAAGCAGGGCCAGTACCTGCAATACCAGGGCCAGAAAGACCAGGCCAACTATGATCAGGGCCAGGAAGGAACAGTACTAGGAAGCAACAGGGCTCGAGGGCCAGGATTGCCCTAAGTATCCAGATCATTACGAAGAGCACATGAGGACCAGGATTAAGGAGATCAGGACTCGGGTAGCTAGGAGAAGCAGACACAGGACAACTAGATCCAGAAGAACCCAGATAAAAAGAACCAGCGCCAAGGAGACCAAGATGCTCATGACATGGAGGATGATGTCCAAGTACTGGCAGATTAGCACCAGAAAGAACCAGGATGAGATGTAAAAGACAGACCAGAACATGATGGGCCTGGTAACCTGAACTAGAAAGACCAGGGCCAGCGGGTAAGCACCGGAGTGCAAAGAGGTTGTGGAATAACTATATGCTTCAGCTGTCAGAATTGTTCTCATGCCTGATTCATATGTTGGCGGTTTGACGACGAAAGTCTGCCAGGTCCCTGCCATCAGTGTTGTATGCAGATTCCTCAGTCGATGGAGTAGGAGCTGAAAAGCAGCCAACAGCGGGATCACAGCCACAACTCTGCCCTGGAAATTACAATGTTCCTTTCCTTCAGCATTCCCATGAATGCTAAACCTCCACACTAAAGCTGGAGGTTTTAAGGTAATAAAAGGGGGAAAGCTTCCTTTACCAACCTCTCGTATTCTAAGAGCCACAAGTTACCTGATGTTGTAAGATTCTGCATACCTGGTCTTGGATATGGATAACAACCCACCACCTAAGTGCACCTAAATGTATGTTATTGTATTAAAATATCCATTATGCGTACACATACGTAGTGCATTCTGTTGATAGTACAGCAAATCTTAACCTAAACATTTAAAAAGGATTTGAGATATGATGTCTGCCAAACTAATAAAAGTTTAACATTGAATTGAAATGTGAATTAGATAAAGTGTACATATGGGCAGATGCATTGTGGACATATGGAAAGTCAGGAAATGTGTGTAAGTGGTGTCATCATCCATCATCACGCTGGAAGCACACATAAAATATCAACTTTAGATGGCAACATTACAATACTATGAAAATGAATAACGTTAAGCAAAGTATCTGAAAGATCATAGACTGCCAATTAAAAGTTTCATAATCTACTATCCAATCTGAAAAATACCAAATGTACACACACACACACACACGCACATATGTAATGGTTACAACAGTATTACTTCTATTGTTTTTCATTGATTTTTAAACTTTGACCTGCCTGAAGGGCCAACCACAATAAATGATACCTCTCACCTTTCCTGTTATCTCAACATGCCTTTCATAGTTCATTGGTTTAGTTCCTTAACCCATTCAATCCAATTAGGAAATAATATGCTAACTTCATTTGATCTACACCTATTTACAAACCACTTACATGTGAAGGTAACTGTAAATCAATCTAGGCCAGGTCTGTGCATTTGATGTAATTTGTGTCCCAACAGCACTTGTTGTGGTAATCACTGAAGTATTGGCAAATAAAAAGACTTTTGCATGCCATTATAGGATATGTGCTATCAAGTTTAGAACTATGTAAGATGAGAGATGTCATTAAATAATGTATTGCAAGTGCAGGAATGTATTAATGAGAGCAGAATAACATAGCTCAACTTAGACTCCCTCCAAAACATATGAAGTGTGTACTCCACTTTTAAATGATTTAAAAAACAAATACATCTTGATCAATTTGCCTCTATATACAACAAGTATAAATATGTCTGTAAGGAAAAATGTAATGTATTATTTGATGAGATAATGCTCTCAAATTAAAAGTTATGAAATAGTATTCATTACAAATAGAACATAAGCCAAACAAAAATCAAAATATAAATGCAGGATCACAGCCTCATATATTAAGCTTGCCTCCACAGCCAATGGTATCCAAATAACCTCCTCACAAACGGCCACATGTCACTTCATGAACATATAGTTGGCAGCCAGGCACCTCAATTTACCAGTCAGGAGGACCTGTGAGCTTTTGCTTCAGGGGTTTGGTAGGAGTAGGGGTAGTTAAGGAGTGGGGAGGAGGAAGGGTGGATGGTGTGGGTGTAGGATGGGTGTGAGAAGAAGAGGGTGTAGGAGCAGTTACAATGGTGGTGTATGTCGGTGTGTATGTTGTGCAGCTCAGTGCATGCCGGAATTCTCATGGTGATGTGTGGTTGTGCTTATTGGTGTGTTTTTGAGTGTGCGCTTTAATGTGGATGAAAATTCTGATTGGGATGAATGTGTCTGTTATGTGGATGCTGTGGCTCAGGTGTGTTTCTGTGATGTTTATTTGGGTGACAATGCATGCTTGTCTGAGGGTTTGTATTTCTGTGGTTTTAGTTTGGATGATGGTGCTTTCTTGTTTAAGGATGTGTATTTATGGGGTGTTTGGGTGATGAAAGTGCTTGTCTGAGAGTTTGTGTTTCTGCTGCGTGGATTGTTTTTGTGAGGTTGTGTGTTTGGATGAGTTTGTGTAATTGAATGAGATTGTGATGATGGTTGTGGGTGTGGTGGAGGGTGAGGTTGAGGATGTGGTGGTGGTGGTTGAGGGTGTGGTGGTGGCTGTGGTGATAATATCTGTGTCTGTATGTTTGTATATTTGTTCTTTGTACTGGACCAGTCTTTGTGTGTGCCTTTGTGTTTGGATGCGAGTGTGAAGATGGTGGCTGATGCTGGGATAGAAGTGGTTGGTGTGGTTATGGTGGAGGTTAGGAAAGTGGAAGGAACTTGGGAGAAAGACCCAGGGTTGGTTGGGGGAGGCAGTGATGTTAGAGGGGTCTTAGATGTGCCATGCCCCTTTGTATAGCACGCACTGCACTGTAGATGCCATCCTGCAAGGCTAGTAACTGGATTAATTGGTTACTGACTTCCTGGATGGTAACCAACAATGTAATTAGGCCAAGAAAAATGCTGTGCATCACATTCACCATTGGGTGGCACAGAAGGGATGGTGCTTATCTTCCTGGTAGTTGTGGGCAATGTTGTAAGTCCACTGGATAGTGTTGAGTTTACCAACCTTTGGGACTGGTTTGCTGTGGGGGCCTCTAACTCTAATGAGGTTGAATTCTCCTCTCCAGATCCATCGCCCTCCATGCCACTGAGCCTTTCAGTTTTGGTGTTGCTAGATTCAGACTCTCAGTGGACATCCTTTTCCACATCTTCACGGTCAACATCTTCCTTGGTTGTTCTGAAGGATGCTGATAATGGAGAATAAAAATTATGAGCCTACATGTATCTGAGGTTCATTACACAAACCCTTTATAAGACCGTTTCAAAACTTGCACCCATTGATCTGCTGTGCACAGCACAAATATATAATGAGACTATGATTCTGCAGACACCATGACCACTGACCAGTGCCACAGTCTTATAGTAATGTCTGTGACACCAGAAGATACAGTTAAAAATGCTCCTTTAAAAGTTAATCTGGCTCTATTAGTCAAGGGTAATGTATGTACACAATGTCTGACTTCATTTTACTACTGCTTCTTCACCACTTCAGTTGGGACATACCACAGTATAATCTGTATCAATAATTGAGGCCTACATGGCCCTGGTTCTATGGTACTTTCCAATATGAACAACCTGCATCCCTTGGCCAATGCTACATTTTCTACAATACTTAACATAACTCATCCCTGATTAATCTACTATGCATGTGATATACTCCAGGGTGATGCATGTGATGATTTCTGAAGATATATCAACCACTTTAATGTACAGCTGAATGTCACACTAATTTATTGGTCACATGTTTATCTGCTACACACAGAGCATAGACAGTCACCCACAGGTGTTGTCCTCTATCAGCTGACTCAGAACAGTTGGAAACCTCTGATTCCTTTATAATCTCCATACAGGTTGCTAACATGGGTTACTGGTTGGCCAAAAGTGGCCCTTCTGGCTTTGTGTGGGTATGATGGTTTTCCAGGGCACAATACCTTCCACATTCAGTAATCTGACACACTTTGTTGAGCGTAGACTCTCATTATTCTAATGAGACTACTGGATTTGAGTGGCAGAATCGCCTGCAGTGTGGGGTGCTGACTCTAACCCACTACAGGCGACACCTGTCGGCCTAATCCAGGTTTTGCTCCGGCTAACTAGCAGTGCCTCATCTCCACCCAAGAGCAGGGATGATTAAGCAGCCAAGCGCATGACACAATTGACTCCTCAGGGAAATCGTGGTCAATCAGATCGCATCTGTTTCTCTCCTCAGTTACATTAGTCTCACATTTACAAGGACAATCAGAGGCAGTATATGTTTCAATAAGGTTTTAATGAAGCAACTTCATCTTAGATAATAAAGCATGTACTGAAATAACCAGGACAATGAAGCATGACAGGATTAAAATTGTGACAAGGAGAGTAAAGCATAAAAATAACGCTACCATATTGTCACTATAGGCATTAAAATAATTCCTACCTAGGCTATGTTAGAGCACAGCATGCTAAGCTCTATTTCTGCCCTTCAGGTTCCCCTGGGAAGACATCATCCCTCATACATGAGCAAGAGGCCTGAAGTCTGCATAAGCAGCTGTAGCGAAGCATTCAGCAATCAGCATACAGTCGTAGTCATCTGGTTGGAATCTCCCTCTAACGTGTATGGGACAGAGAAGTGTTTTTTATAATAAAACAGCTGATGTTCTGATAAAAAAGGCCCTACTTAAGGATGTGTATTTTTCTCTGAACACCAGAGACAAAGCGTTACCACATATACCGGCAACCTATCTTACTGCAGCCTTGAGAGAAGCACAGAGTGAAAGAAATGTCTTGTTTAAGAATACAGTGCTGACCTTGGAAAAGAACAGCTAGATAGAGAAAAATAAAACAAGACTGCAAATGTGGCTATTGTTAAAATAATAACGGAGCTAAATAAAATATATCTAGGTTAAAGTGCACAGCGGCAGGCCTAGTTTGCTGAAATAATATATATGGAGCTATAACTAAAATGGCTACACAACAACTTATATCCTGATTCACAAAGGCAAACGTACACTTTAGGTAAATTTGGGTTCTTTTGGTATGTACAAATTCATTTTGCAAGTAGCATCTGTAAGACTGTGGAGTGTCCGCACTTGCGGCTGAGACTCCCCAAATAAGAAGCTAGGCATGCCCTAACTTTATGCATAGTTTCTGCCACAGGTGAAGAGACTCCACAATTGTGCATATATTGCTTATAAACGTACTTTGGGCACATCGAAAGAGCATAAACTTACACTAAAGTGTAAGTTTACCTTTGTGAATCAAGCCCTCTGAAAAGATCAGTTGGCATATTGCGTTGCTATCATACTAATGTACTTTGCTGGCAGGAAAAATGACTACATTTAAACCAAAAACATGTGATCCTTGTAGATATTTTCATTTTCTGAGAATAACCATTTAAGTTATAAAATGTAGTTTGTGTAACATGTATTTGAGAACCTTTTCCATATCACAAACCACTTCTTCATAGTAAAACATGCACAGACGTGTCTCAAGTTCACCTAGAAATATTCAGTCATAGAAACTTTTTTATATTAATGTAATAAAATGTTGCCAAAGAGAATACACTACATATATATTTTGACTTACTAGATCTGTTTTGTAGTGCACGCCTTATTCACATATACATATCTGTTAGTTCCATGTTCCAAAACATCAGACTATAGAAATTGATTTGGCGTGAGTGAATATAGAGAAATAGGTATACAAATGCAACATACTCGCATATTATATACTTACAATAACTTTTGTAAATGGGTTTTCAATGTTGCACTGACACAACATATATTTCTACTTATGTAGTTGATTTACAAAGAAATGTTAATTCAAACAACAGCCCACACAGAGAACATCATACTTATCCCCTTGTTGCTGCTCTCTGGGCTTCAGCCACCACCAATATGCAGACCATTAGGGGGCCAAGGTGCACCGCACCTGCTTTCGCTGCCAGGAGGACTTCTCCAGCTGGACCTCAGATTCTATTTTGGCCCAGCAATGCTGATTCTTTCAGCACTAACAGCAATACAGACTATGGTGGTTCTTCTTGAGGTGTGTTCTTATTCACTAGAAGTTCATTTTCTATGTAAAGCATGATGCACTTTTAGTGAAAACAAGGTGGTCAAATTGTTTGTTCAATGCATTTTTCTCCAGTGAAATTGTTAAAAAGAGCAGCAACGATAAACCCATTAAGGGCATCATTGATGTAGGATAACAAAACATTGATGCCTATACTTGTTAAATTGCATTTTCCCTTTAGCATTAGCACTTTAATTGATATGTAAAATGTTTATATATTTTATAATATGAGTATGCAGCACTTTTTGATAGGACTGAGATGGCTGAGAAATGTTTAGTCATTTTTAACCATATTGGTGTAATTATGGAATTGTGAATGTTAGCATGTGAATGTTAGAATGTTAGAATGTTAATGGAAGATTTTGTGTTCCAGCTGTGGTACCCTAAAGTGATATATTCTGTGGAAGGAGCACATAGCAGTTTGACTAGACCAAGATAGCTGAAACATTCAAATTTACCTCATATACTTTGTAAGCCCTTTGTTTGTTTTTATACTACTATTGATTGCACTTCAAAAAGAAGGGAGGCATCCACAACAAAGAGACAAAATTTTATATATATATATATATATATATATATATATATATATATATATATATATATATATATATATCGCCATTAAGTAGTTATATAGTTAGGACCTAGTTTCCAAAGAAAAAACGTTTTTTTACTTGACTTTAAGTTTGACACAAAAGTGTCAATATGGGTCTTGTTGTGCACAGAAAGTTTCAGGGTTATCTGTCAAGTGGGGGCTGAGAAAAAAGGGGGTAAAAAAAAATGTATTTCCCATGTTACTTCCTATAAACCATAAACTCTTTAGACATGCCTGCAGCCCGAACTGCTGGATAGAATAACACCAAATTTGGCAGGTAGCTTTGGTCCACAGATCATGCTTTTTCTTTTTTGGTGTAATTTTTTTCAATAGTTTTTGATATATTAAGGGAAATTCAAATTTGTATATCTAGAAGTGTTAGCACTTCGATCTCATGCTGAGTTTTGATTGGTTGCCAATACTTCAACCAGAAGACAGAAAGAGGAACAGGGTAGGATTACCCTAACCCCCTAACCTTGGTCCAGGAGTCTCCCCGAGGACCCTGCCAAGGCAAAAGAGCATTTTGTTTTAAATTCATGGCAAAATTCATTTTTCATGATATTCATGAATTTTGCTATAAATTTAATAAAGAGCAAGCAAGGTTTCCTGCGCTTGAGTTAAATTTTTCCCCCAGGTGGGCCAGGTCCCAGGGGCATTCTACCCCCTAGGCCTCAGGGGCCACCACCTTCCTGGGGCTAGTTTGCAAAAATGAATAGGGGGTCTTGTGGGCCCTCCGACCCCATAGATCACCACGTCCCTGGGCTAATATCAATTTAATATAAGAGGGGAGGTCCTGGGGACCACCACCTCCCTGGGCCATGTAGCTCAAAGGAGGGGGGCCACCACCCCCCGGGGTTAGCTCCCAGAGTCAACTCCTGCTACCTCCCAAAGTGTCCACCCTCAAGAGGTAACTGTTTGCTTTTGCTTGGGGTCAGCTATGAAAATGCTCCAGCTTGCTGGAAGTAGAGTTTGCATTTCTTTCCATGCCTACAGACATTCGGGCAGGGAAAAAGATGAAATTATTGCTCCCACACGCAGAGAGCTGCATTTCCAGCAGCATCCTGCATGAGGGAACGATGCGGGCACTCACAGATTGTGGGTAGCGGGCTGGGACCCGGGGTGCTTCGAGGTGCAGCCCGCAGTCCCCAACATAAATAAAAAAAGGAGGTGCCCAAATTGAAGCTCCTCATTCTGTTTGTATCTACCACACATTTCTGGGACCCTGAAGCTCATAAATTCATTAATCCTGCTACATGTTTGCTTGCAACATCACTGGAGCACATCTCCATCGCAATTTGTAGCTCCCTTTTTCTAAATTACTAATGATCCTAAGTTTGTGCACATGGCCAATGCAAAGCAAGTGTGTTTTCCCTGCATTTCCACAGTGAAAAGTCATCTGTAAACCTTGAAGGAAGTGCCTGCATCCTTGCTTTTTTTTAGCCCAATATCTCATATAGTGACTGTGACAAGTGGGTTCTTTCTTGTCATCTGCTGCTGAGACTAGATATAGTGTTATTCCTTTTCTATGGAAGATGGACAGCTTACTAAAAAAAAAACTGAATGCATTTCCCACAGATTTTGGAAACACGTTCTTGATGAACAGGAATATTACCACATCTCCACCAAACAAAGAAGCACTTCATGAGTTCTGTGAGGTAGGCCACAGGGCCTAGCTGCTGGCTAGGCTCTCCAGTCATTCCCCTCACTGCACACAGCTGAAGGCTGTGCATGGCATGGGGTTGGGTGATTAGAGGGGGTTGGCTGCAGGGCCTGGCCACAGTCCTTGCCCTGCGGTCAGCCCCTGCTGCTCATAGCCAAAGGCTGTGCGTGGCATGGGGTTGGGTGGTTTAAGGCAGCCAACACCCACCGCACACAGCCGAAGGCCATGCACAACGGTGTCTGGATTAAAGTATAGTAACTAAAATTACTTTACATAAAAAAAAAAAAATCACTGAATAAAACAAAGGTTACAGGGATATGTTATAGTTAGGAAATCAACTTAAACATGGAAATTCACTTAACGATTTAACGGTTACAGGGACGTTAGAGTTTGGCTCACATTTTAAACGTACAAAACCACAGAAATTCAACTGTTACAGTTAGAGTTATTTAAGTAACTATAACTTGTGCTTTAAGGTAACTATAACTCGCACACTCATCATGCACTACTGATAACCCCAGATATTACAGTACCCATGACATCTTTCATAACATTATTGATAACATTATAGTAACATTTGCAGTAACATAATTTCGGAGAAAATGCATGGCAGGGGAACGAGTTATAGTTACCTTAGGGCATGAGTTATAGGTCAACCCTTGCTGTGCATGGTCACAGGATTGGGTGGTTATAGGGGTTTGATGTAAGGCCTGGTCATGGGCCAGGCACTACGGTGAATCTCTGTGCCACACGACCAAAGGCTGTGTGCAGCAGTGGTTGGATTAGCATATAGTAATTAAAATTACTTTAAGTTAAAAAAATAGACATTCACTGAAAAACCAAAGGTTACAGGGATGTTATAGTTAGGAAATAGAATTTTTAAAAAACCGTAGAAATTCACTTAAAAAAACAAAAGTAAGAGGGATATTATTGTTAGTTCCACATTTTAAACTCACAAAATCATAGAGTTATTTCAAGTAACTATAACTCGTGCCCTAAGGTAACTATAACTCGCGCCCTCGCCATGCATTGCTAACTATCCCAGATATTACAGCACTCATGACATCCTTTATAACATCATTGGTAATATCATTGTAACATTTGCTGTAAAATTATTAATAAAAAAAGCTGTGCATTGTGAGAGCGTGAGTTATAGTTACCTTAGGGCATGAGCTATAGCTACTTGAAATACCTCTAACTATAACAGGTGAATTTCTATGGTTTGCACTTTTAGAATGTGCACCTAATTATAACAGCCCTGTATCCGTTATTTTTTTTAGTAAATTTCTATTTTTTTTTTATTCTATTTCCTAACTATAACATCTGTGTAACCCTTGTTTTTTTCAGTGAATATATATATATATATATATATATATATATATATATATATATATATATATATATATATATATATATATATATCATTCAAAATACTTCTTTAAAAAAAAGTCAGTGTCACAGCCACTTACTTGCTGCAGTCCCAGTGTTCTTTATTCAGGCAGAAAAGCACTAAAAAGACAAAACTAATATTCTCCAACGCGTTTCAGGAGACTCTGCTCCCTTAATCACAGAGATATTCAGAAACCCTTTTCCCTTTCCATTATAAGTAACATAATATGCCATAAATTTAATAAAGTGCAAGCAAGGTCTCCTGCGCTTGAGTTAAATTTTTCCCCCAGGTGGGCCATGTCCCAGGGGCATGCTACCCCCCTAGGCCTCAGGGACCACCACCTTCCTGGGGCTAGTTTGCAAAAATGAATAGGGGGTCTTGTGGGCCCTCCGACCCCATAGATCACCACGTCCCTGGGCTAATATCAATTTAATATAAGAGGGGAGGTCCTGGGGACCACCACCTCCCTGGGCCATGTAGCTCAAAGGAGGGGGGCCACCACCCCCAGGGTTAGCTCCCAGAGCCAACTCCTGCTACCTCCCAAAGTGTCCACCCTCAAGAGGTAACTGTTTGCTTTTGCTTGGGGTCAGCTATGAAAATGCTCCAGCTTGCTGGAAACAGAGTTTGCATTTCTTTCCATGCCTACAGACATTCGGGCAGGGAAAAAGATGAAATTATTGCTCCCAAACGCAGAGAGCTGCATTTCCAGCAGCATCCTGCATGAGGGAACGATGCGGGCTCTCACAGATTGTGAGTAGCGGGCTGGGACCCGGGGTGCTTCGAGGTGCAGCCCGCAGTCCCCAACATAAATAAAAAAAGGAGGTGCCCAAATTGAAGCTCCTCATTCTGTTTGTATCTACCACACATTTCTGGGACCCTGAAGCTCATAAATTCATTAATCCTGCTACATGTTTGCTTGCAACATCACTGGAGCACATCTCCATCGCAAATTGTAGCTCCCCTTTTCTAAATTACTAATGATCCTAAGTTTGTGCACATGGCCAATGCAAAGCAAGTGTGTTTTCCCTGCATTTCCACAGTGAAAAGTCATCTGTAAACCTTGAAGGAAGTGCCTGCATCCTTGCTTTTTTTGAGCCCAATATCTCATATAGTGACTGTGACAAGTGGGTTCTTTCTTGTCATCTGCTGCTGAGACTAGATATAGTGTTATTCCTTTTCTATGGAAGATGGACAGCTTACTAAAAAAAAAATAATATGCATTTCCCACCGATTTTGGAAACATGTTCTTGATGAACAGGAATATTACCACATCTCCACCAAACAAAGAAGCACTTCATGAGTTCTGTGAGGTAGGCCACAGGGCCTAGCTGCTGGCTAGGCTCTCCAGTCATTCCCCTCACTGCACACAGCTGAAGGCTGTGCATGGCATGGGGTTGGGTGATTAGAGGGGGTTGGCTGCAGGGCCTGGCCACAGTCCTTGCCCTGCGGTCAGGCCCTGCTGCTCATAGCCAAAGGCTGTGCGTGGCATGGGGTTGGGTGGTTTAAGGCAGCCAACACCCACCGCACACAGCCGAAGGCCATCCACAACGGTGTCTGGATTAAAGTATAGTAACTAAAATTACTTTACATTTAAAAAAATAGACATTCACTGAATAAAACAAAGGGTACAGGGATATGTTATAGTTAGGAAATCAACTTAAACATGGAAATTCACTTAACAATTTAACGGTTACAGGGACGTTAGAGTTTGCCTCACATTTTAAACGTACAAAACCACAGAAATTCAACTGTTACAGTTAGAGTTATTTAAGTAACTATAACTTGTGCTTTAAGGTAACTATAACTCGCACACTCATCATGCACTGCTAATAACCCCAGATATTACAGTACCCATGACATCTTTCATAACATTATTGATAACATTACAGTAACATTTGCAGTAACATAATTTCGGAGAAAATGCATGGCAGGGGAACGAGTTATAGTTACCTTAGGGCATGAGTTATAGGTCAACCCTTGCTGTGCATGGTCACAGGATTGGATGGTTATAGGGGTTTGATGCAAGGGCTGGTCATGGGCCAGGCACTACGGTGAATCTCTGTGCCACACGACCAAAGGCTGTGTGCAGCAGTGGTTGGATTAGCATATAGTAATTAAAATTACTTTAAGTTAAAAAAAATAGACATTCACTGAAAAACCAAAGGTTACAGGGATGTTATAGTTAGGAAATAGAATTAAAAAAAAAACGTAGAAATTCACTTAAAAAACCAAAAGTAAGAGGGATATTATTGTTAGTTCCACATTTTAAACTCACAAAATCATAGAGTTATTTCAAGTAACTATAACTCGTGCCCTAAGGTAACTATAACTCGCGCCCTCGCCATGCATTGCTAACTATCCCAGATATTACAGCACTCATGACATCCTTTATAACATCATTGGTAATATCATTGTAACATTTGTTGTAAAATTATTAATAAAAAAAGCTGTGCATTGCGAGAGCGTGAGTTATAGTTACCTTAGGGCATGAGCTATAGCTACTTGAAATACCTCTAACTATAACAGGTGAATTTCTATGGTTTGTACTTTTAGAATGTGCACCTAATTATAACAGCCCTGTATCCATTATTTTTTTTTGTAAATTTCTATTTTTTTTTAATTCTATTTCCTAACTATAACATCTGTGTAACCCTTGTTTTTTTCAGTGAATATATATATATATATATATATATATATATATATATATATATATCATTCAAAATACTTCTTTAAAAAGAAGACAGTGTCACAGCCACTTACTTGCTACAGTGCCAGTGTTCTTTATTCAGGCAGAAAAGCACTAAAAAGACAAAACTAATATTCTCCAACGCGTTTTAGGAGACTCTGCTCCCTTAATCACAGAGATATTCAGAAACCCTTTTCCCTTTCCATTATAAGTAACATAATAAACATAAAAAATGGACTACATTTACTATCAAAACCAATGGCAGCCATCTTGAAACCAAAAATTCTACACTGACCAATGTAACTAAACATTGAAAATAAAGATTACAAATTCAAAATTAGTGCTTAAAAGTTGGAAATTAGTGTGACTTACTTTAACCCACAATTTCTACATATTATTTACTCCTCGTTATGTTACGAATAGACTTAATTAGCTAATCCGATCTACCTAGTATGTATATACACATGTCTTAATAACACAATTAAATTTATATTTATATTTCCTCCGTACTTATTCAATTACTAATATTATAAACCAGTTATTGCCTATACACTTAGTCCTACCTCTTATGAGAATACTCATTTTATTAATATCCTTGTATTTGTGGGTAATCCAGTAATACCCTGAAGATATAATAGCTCTTTTGCTTCTTATTTAATTTACACCTCCAAATAGAATCAGACATAATGTTTCTGTCCATATATTTGTAAAACGTCCAAGTGAACCTTTACGTCCTTTAAAAGCATGTTTAAAGATGGCCCCCGTATGAACAGGAAAATTCTTTGTCTGTTATCACTGGTATTGATTTGGTGAAGGGAATATATAGAAATAGAAGAATGGACTCAAATTACTCGTGAACGAGGGAGCTGTGACTCCCGAAACGCATTGGGAGATTTATTGTTTTTGCCGATTAAACAAATTTAAATAGGAAAAAAAAAAAGGTTGATTTATTTTTTTGCCGATTAAACAAATTTGAATAGGAGACATCGAGTGACTGGGAGATTTTTTCTGTTCGGGAGGAAACACTTGGATCATATATTAAGGGACATGCGACCCCTTCCCAGTCTGCCGTACGGGCGCAGATTTACGTGCAACAATAAAAGGATATATATATATATATATATATATATATATATATATACAAGGATGGTATGCACGCTGGTAGAAAGAGTGAGGCTCACCCTAGAACCCTGCCGAGATACTCCAGATGGACCAGGCTGCTCCTCTTCTGGATCTAAGCCAGCTGAAGTTGTGTCCTCACTAAAGTCTTCTACAAGAGTCTGAACAGTCATCGGAGTAGGAGGTGTGGATTCAAACCTATCTTCAAATATTTGACACTTTAGTGTAAGTCTTATGAGTCCAAGATAAGGTATGCTGAGAGTGACACATGACATCAAGCTATAGTATGTATTAGAAAACATTATGACAGCTGTACCTATTGTCCACTTACAGTGTAACTGCTGTAGTTTACTGCACTGAGTAATGTTGCTTATCGTGAGATTGAAATGGAATTTATAAACTGCACCTACAGGCTGCAATAGTAGGCCTGAGACATGTATCAAGGATTACTTCGTGGTTAGCACAGTATGTGGTGCAGACCCATTAGTAGCATTTAATTTACAGGTTCAGGGTATATGTATGTGTAGGAAAACTGGACTGATTGTAGAAGCCCCCTCACATTTTGCCTCCATTTGTCACTCACACTGCCGTTTTTCTGACTCTGATGGTGCCCTGGGCACTGCTAAACAGTCCCAGGGCCTGTGCTCTGATTAAAATGGTATTTGCAGATTTGGCTAATGATAATTGGCTGTACCAGTCTACCTATAAGCCCCTACAAGTACCTATTGTCACCCCTTAGGTATGCCCTAAGTGTCCCCAGGGTCAGGTGCAGTGGGAGTGTAACTATAAGCAGGAACTTTATAAAATATGTTTTATAAGCCTTGGTGAGGGAAAATAGCCAAATTTGTTTGTTCCCATTGTAGTGAATGGGTTCCATAAGCTAACATAGAGAGACTTTTTTTAAAAATAATAAAGTCCTATTTTCCATAGGAAAGAGCTAAATATAGCAGGTTTGGTACCAAATTAAGAGTTATAATAAATCCAACAACTTGCTACTGTTGAATTTAATATAACTTGATCAGGGAAATAGTTTTAGAACTCTTGCTAAAAGTTACCAACTTCAGCCATATAGTGCCCTTCTCTGATTGGTCAGCCTCTGGCAGCCTGGCCCAGGCTGCCTTGATGAGGTATGAAGTGTCCTGGGCTGAAACAAAGGGAGCATCTGGTGGGAGGAGATCTACCTCAGTAGATGGTAGAACAGGATAGCGGCAGAGCAGCCAAACTGGACTTCAAAGGAGGGAAGGACATTTGAGACAGCAACTGGACCTCCCCCACATCCTGCAGCCCTGAACAACCAGGTCACACCTGATTAGACTAGATTAAGAGGGGGCTGAAAGGGGTGTGTTAAGGAAAACATAGCCACAGCAGTGGGTGGGCTCAGCCAGATCTAAAGTCTAAGATTTAATTTTTGCCATCTTGGATTTTGGAGGAATGTTGCTCCCTGGGACTAATTTTTACCACAATTCCCAGTAAGTGGTCACTCAAGAGGGTGGTGGCCTGTACGTGATTGGACAGGAGCATCCCTCTCCTTTCCACCCCAGGAGCAAGGCTAAATATGGCAGAGCTGCACTACACTTCAGATCCCTACAGGAACAACACAAGAAGAACAAGGACTGCCCTGCTGGACCCCTGGCCTGCACCTGGACACTGCTCTCAGAAGGATTGCACCAGCTGCACACTTTGGGCTTCAGCAAGAAAAGGACTTTGCCTTACGTCTACAACCTCAAAAAGGGACTCCCTGTTAGCTACTTGTAGAAAAGAGCTGACAAGAATCCCCTCCATCAAACTCAGCAAACACAGACCAGCTGACCAGTGTTCATTTAAGGATTGGAACCAGGTGCATTCTGGGAGTAGAAGTCCTAACCCCAAGGAGCAACTCAGAGCTTCTGGAACCTTGGGGTGAGTCATGGACACTTGAAGGACCTTAAAAGTACTTCAGGAAGAAGATATAGAAGTTTCAAGAAGTTTAGAACAACTTTGGAAAAAAGATCCATAAATGGACAGACCCATCGTCGTGAGTCAAGCCGGCCAACGCCGACCGCGACCCGGCCTGACTTGCAGGTTTGTCCTGCTGACAAGCTCCGGAGCCCCAGACTTTCAGGATTTGGCCAGGGGCTCGTGGAAAGGCATTTCAACAATGTTGCATTGAAATTGGCTTGCTGAGGATGGGCATCCGAAGTTGGGGTAGAAAAGCACCAGAAAAGTTTCTAAGTCCGCAGGTAAAAGTTTGACGGAGGCTTCCCGCGCAGTGTATTTGAGAAGGGCTCCAGCGAGGTCGGCTTCAACTTTCGACTTGGTCCTGAATGAAGGATTCCATCCTAAAATCTTTTCTTAGTCCGAATGTAGAGAACTTCACTGAGGTCTCCTGCACTGCGTATCCGCAGAAGGTTTCACCGAGGTCAGCCTAAACTTGTGACTTCGTCCCAGTCAAGGAAAAATCTTCAAAACATGACTACGTGTGAAAGGCTCCATCGCAAACATCCTCACCTTTTGACTTTGCCCCGGTCGAGTGCGACTAGTTGTTCAGAGTGGAGCTTTTCATTTTTAAGCGCCAAAAAACATTTCGCCCCTGAGTATGACCATGTCAGTCTCCAGACCACCAGGTCCACGGTGGTATTCCGACCGCCACATTATGACAGTGGCTGAGCCGCCACAGTCCAACCACCGACAGGCTGCTGCCAGCATGCAGCCTGGCGGCCCTGGGGGTTGTAATCCGCCAGGGCCTGGGGATTACGAGTCCTCATCCACCAGCCTGTCAGTGGCAGTTTACACCGCCATGGAAAGGCTGGCGGAATGAGGGACTTGGGGAGCCCATGGGGTCCCCTGCACTGCCCATGCACTTGGCACCCCCCCACCCCTCCATAAAACAATACCCCCACCCCCAGACCACATCCCCCTACCCTAATCCCAAAAACCTACCCCCAACCTAAAACCTAACCCCCCCACCCTGCCCCCTCCCTAAAACAGTCCCCCCACCCCCAGGCCCATCCCCCCACTCTGCACTTAACCTGAAAACCACCTCCCTGCCCTAAAACATAACCCCCAGCCCACTCCCTAAAATGGTAACTCCCCAGGCCCAATACCCCCAAGCCCTAAAACCACCCCCACCCTAAAACCCAACCCCCCACCTGCGCCCCTCACTAAAACAGTACCACCCAGACCCAATCCCCCTCACCTTACTCTTACCCCCACCCTGAAACCTGCCCTAAAACCTAACACCCCTACCCCTGCCCCCTCCCTGAAACAGTAACCCCCACCCCAATCCCTCTCACCTTACTCCTACCCCCTGCCCTAAAACCTAACACCCCACCCTCTGCCCCCTCCGTAAAACAGTACCCCCGCCACCCCCTGGCCAAATCCCCCTTACCTCACTCCTAAGGTGCGTCGCAGGTCGTTCTGAGGAAACTGAATGATCTTTCCCTTTCCTCTAATGATGCTGATAGCCTTCACCTGCATTACAATGCATATCCCTTACTATGCTCACCATTACAATCGTTGTAATGGTATGAGTGGTAAAGGCTATTCGCTGTAATGGCGCATGCGTGGTAATGCATGCGTGGTAAAGGCTAGTCTGGGAAACAGCCACGTAGTAATGGTTGTTTTCCAGAAAAACGTGACCTGATTAATAATGTCAAATGCAGAGGCTGAAAGTATAAAACCATGATGATTCTCTGCCTGTTACTCACCATTGATTCATCAGCTACTTACTACTCAGAACTGTAGTCCTGCATTCTAAGGCACGGATCAGGAAGACAGGGAAATTGAAGGACCAATCGTATTACTGCAATTATTCCAATTCAGAAAACACACAGCTGTAGTGATGTTTGATGAAATTCTGGATAGTTTTGTTCTTAATAGCATGTGCCTTCCCTAAAAAGCTCAAAATATGTTTACCTAGCAGATTATTAAAAACACATGGAATTTCTATTATCAAAACCCAGACTCCAGGACGCAAGCCACGGCAAGGAGTTAGTTGAAATCTTCTAGGTTTTGAAGAATGAGAGCAACTCTACGGTTTACTAATTATGTTGTGATGTGATGTTATGTTGCCATATTTTTCTACAGCGCACAAATCACTGGTTTCGTTCTCTAGGCGCTGAGACAGTAAAAGGGCTTTAATGCTTCTTGATCCAGTTACTTAAAAAATATCTTTCCTAAGCCACGCTGGTAAAGTCTTCACTTTATTACCTTCACTGTCTCGTTTTTCTGCATCTGGAATTTGCTTTTGTCTTGTTTTTATTATTTAAAGTATATTCCTTTGCACCTTTATTCCTTAAAAGCAAAGTCTTTGCAGACTATCGGAACAATGATTTTTAAATGTCAAAAACATAAGACATTCGGTGACTAATAGTCTGGTTGCTATGCATACAAAATCTGACTTCACATTTGCCTTAGTCCCTTGCTGTTTTGTACTTCTTTAATTGGTTTGATTATATGTTCCAAGATATTATTGAAAGCTCATACTCAGCATTACTCAGAAGAGTTGCTAACTGTGTGTTTCGGAAGGACGTGTCAGAAAAAGAGAGCATAGGGTTACGCCAAACCCAAGAGGTGTACAAATGAGTAAAAAAGAACACTCTTTATTTTGTTGTGTCAGGTGATTTGAAAAACATGATCCTGACTGCGTCTCAAATGTTCAAAGCAGACTTTAGTTCCATTTACATGATGGCGGTAATCAAAAACCAGATTGATCCACTGTCTACACCCTTCCAGAAGGTTAACAATTAGAGGGTGGCTATTTAGCCCGTCACAGAGTAACTAGTGACTTCTCTGCTATTTACTTGGCTTCTGGTTAAATAGTAGAAATTGTTCACCATTTGTCAGCTGGCCTTGAAAATAGCTGACAATATTCATTATTTACCGGGCCTCTGGCTAAATAATCGAGATTCTGCATTGTTTGGCATGGCTGACTAGTCAATCACAGAAAAACTCTATTATTTACCTAGCCGCTGGTTAAATAATAGACAATATGCACTGTTTGACTTACAGCCTTGCAAGTAACAAGGAAAATTAACTTTTCACCTTGTCACTCTTACTAGCAGAGGTTATGTACCATTTGGGTAGCAGTCCAGAAAACATTATAGAAACTTCATTATCCTTCTGCTGATAAACTAGCAGACATTAATTACGATTTGGCCAGCAGCCTGCAAATAAACATAATTATTTTAGTTCTTGATGGTTAAATAGCAGATATGATATACTATTTCACGAATTGCCTGGCAAATAGCAAAAAAGGTCCAGATTTACCTGGCTGCTGGCGATATAGTAGAAAAGCTATACTGTTTGGGGCAATGGCCTTGCAATTAGAAAATAAACTCCATTATTTACCTGGTTGCTCGCTAACTAGCAGAAAGTATGCACAATTTGGCCAGTAGCTATGCAAATAGTAGAGGAAGTTTATTGTTTATACAGCTGCTGGGTAAACAGCTTAAATGTTGTGTTTTATTTTTCATTAGGCAAATTTAAACAGGTACTTTTCACCAGGTAGGAGTGCAAAAAAAAACAGTGAATTTAATTGGTATCATCTCCAAAATGTGGTTGCAAATTGTACATACGCTTTTTGCAAATGCAAATAGTATTTTACAAATCGATCTAGGTACTATTAGGATGGTTCACAGCATACTGATTTTCAGGGGGTTGCAGACAACCTGCTTAATTAATATTCGTTATAAAGGTGCCAATGTGCAACCCTTTGTGATTGGCTGTATTCACAGGGATGGTGGCCTGCAAGTAACATCACACCACCATCCCTGTGACTGCGCTCCAAAGCAGTAAACTATTGTTAGGAAGCCTGTGTTCCTTAAAGGAACTAGTGGTACCTGTTTTTTAAATTAAAAAATCACTTTGGAAATCGTATCCCCCTGAGACTGCCAACATGAATTCCAAAGGGAAAGGGACACCTTTCCAAATTAGCTACCATCTCCACTCAGGGGTCACTGGCTCATCAATGGTTGGTGACAGTAATAGTCGTAAACTATCAATAAATTCATTTCCAAATTAGAACGAGGTGGTGAACCCCTTTCCTGAACTCTTCTATTTGCAATTCAGAAGCGAACACAAAATTCCTTTTATGAGTCGCAATAATTTTCAAAATCTTAAAAGGGGTTTTATACAAAATCATAAGCACTTTTGCAGTCACAGCCCTTGTGAGTTTGCGACATGAGGCCCTTGTTGCTAAAGCTGGCTCACATACATGCACTAATTTACATTCAAGCCCCGGCAAATTTTTGATTATGCCGAGCTATTGGACTAGTTTCTGCAGTTCTGCATTACTCTTGTGATGAATAATTACCGAAATTATGTGATGACGCATGCTTGCGTATTTAAGAGTAATTTGGGGGAAAAAAAAACCAACTGCGAGAGCACAGGAATAACAAACTTAGGGGCATATTTACAAGCACCTTGGGCTACCGGAGCGTCACTTTTAGCAGCACTCTGGTGGTGCTGTGCACTGCGCCATATTTACAAGGCAGCACTAAGCCACTTCTTGTGGCTAAACGTCGCCTTGTAAATATGGGGCTCTCCGAAGCAGTTTTCTGTGGTAGAGGGGCATGCAATGGGTGTTGCTGTGGGTGGTCCACGGCAACACCCATTGCTTTTGATGCTGACCCAGATTTACAATGAACTGTAAATCTGAGGCAGCGCCAAATACCAACGCCACCCCAGAGGTGGCGTTAGCATGGCGAAACAAGGAGAAATACTTTTATTTCTCCTCGTTTTTGTTTTTTCTATGCGTGCTGTATTCTGCAGCACACATAGAAGAGCAAAAGGCCAATAATGATTGTTTAAGAAGGAAGATGTCCCTTCCTGCACAAAATCGTTCAATAATGACGATTTGCTTCTTCTATGTGTGCTGCATTCTGCAGCACACATAGAAATGCCAAATCGCTATTGTAGATTGTTTATGTACAGGAAGGGACACACACATGCCATACATACACCAACCTGCACACACACAACACCACTACTGTCAAACACAATCATACAAAACCCCACCGAATCACACAATGACATCACAACTGCAACTACACATACGCTTCACCAACCACTCTCACTGCACACCTCCACATGACAACACATACATACACAAACATGCAACAACACCACACACACACAGCAACCACACAAGGGTACACAACACCAACATTACAGATGCCAACACAAACTATACACAATTTGGCCACTCACATACCTGGAACAAACACAAACTCATCAAGCACACAAACACACCAATATCAGCGGGACCAATGGCAGGCCCACACACACAAACTTGCAGGTCAGGCACAACAGCTAGCACAACCAACACACACACAGAAGTCACACACACACACAAACCAAAGCCCCCAAACATTAAACAACCATGTAGAAAGAAAGGCCAGACAAGTATGTTACCATCGAAGCCAACAGCAGGTTGGCCCAGATGTATTAAAATACAATCAAATAAATAAGGAACTATGTACAAGTATATACAAGGCCATTGGCCAGTCCAAGTTACAGGTACCCAAGGTACAAATGGCACCTACCAGTTCCCCTACTTGACTCCTGACTGCAAAATGACCTCCACAGGGTAGGGGCATCAAGGGGGCAGGCGGACACCTCAGGGATTGGGGGGCAGAGGGGGTTAGGGCTTGGGCGTGGGAGGGGGTCCTTGGGCTGGGGCCTGAGAGGGGTAGGCTTTTTGGCAGGGGGAGTGGCATGGGCACCACCAGGGTGCCAGGGGAGGACATGGAGGTGGAAGGGCAAGACTTGGGGAGGGAGACAGAGCACTTGGGGGTCTAATGACCAGCATGTCCAGTTACTAGTCGGCTGATTAGCCCTGTCACCGTATTGGTATTTGGCATGACTACATACGTGCTCAGAGAGGGACAGGTCAGTGTACTACATATGGAACATGACATGTGGTTTATGTCAGTAACTATGGATCAGCGGCAGCAATGTGCATCAAGGGTGGAGTCTATGCTGCTTCAGCGTACTCAATATAGTATGTGTCAGCATGACTACATACGTGCTCAGAGAGGGACAGGTCAGTGTACTACATATGGAACATGACATGTGGTTTAGGTCAGTGTACTACATATGGAACATGACATGTGGTTTATGTCAGTAACTATGGATCAGCGGCAGCAATGTGCATCAAGGGTGGAGTCTATGCTGCTTCAGCGTACTCAATATAGTATGTGTCAGCATGACTACATACGTGCTCAGAGAGGGACAGGTCAGTGTACTACATATGGAACATGACATGTGGTTTATGTCAGTAACTATGGATCAGCGGCAGCAATGTGCATCAAGGGTGGAGTCTATGCTGCTTCAGCATGCTCAATATAGTATGTGTCAGCAGTGTGCGGCATGTCCACAGTGTTAGGTGTGTGCTATTTTGATATGTACTGCTAACATGTGTGGTGTCCATATCACATAGTACATTCTTTCCTCTCTATCCTAGATACCCTGTCATGAGGAGATTGAGACATGCACCAGTGTACTGTTCGCTCTAGTGGACCTTGCAAACCTCAAGGAAATGCATATAATTCAGACCTATCGTCTGAATCATCAGACCATCATGGAACTATGTACCCAGTTGGATCCAGATCTATTGCCTACCATTTGTAATGCCTATGCCATCCCTCCCACAGTTCAAGTCCTGTCAGTGCTACACTTTCTTGCCACATGGTCATTTCATATTACAGTAGGCTTGGCAGCAGGGATGTCACAGCCTATGTTCACTTTTGTGTTGAAGGATGTAGTCTGTGCTTTCGTGAAACACCTGGACAGCTACATCAGGTTTCCCCAATGAGGGGATTTGGCCTACGTGAAGGCAGACATCTATGATGTGGGACACATCCCTCATGTAATAGGGGCCATAGATGGCACCCATATAACTTTGGTTCCTCCCAGTGCCAATGAATAGGTGTATAAGAACTGGAAAAACTACCACTCCATCAATGTTCAGGTGGTGTGTGTGGCAGACCAATCCACTTCCCAAGTAACAGTCAGGTTTCCTGAATTAGTGCATGAATCCTACATTCTGAGGAACAGCAATGTCCCCCACATGATGGCACAACTACAGAGAGAGAGGGCTTGGCTCATTTGTATGTATGCATTTGGATGTGTGTCTCTGTTATGGCACCTGTCATCACATTATTCACTGTGTCTGTACCTGTACTGTAACCGGTCCTACCACTGTGCACACAGGTGACTCTGGCTATCCTAACCTTACCTGGCTGTTAACACCTGTGAGTTTCCCATGCCACTGAAGGGGAACTCCATTTCAATGAGGCCCACGGCAGGTCGAGGCGTGTAATAGAAAGGACCTTTGGCCTCCTGAAGCACCGAAAAGTGCCACAAATTGCATACACATAATAAAGGAAGAAGGTGCGGTTTCAATTCACCTTGATCCCCATTTTTTTATTTTAAGAATTTCATTGTTGGGTGTTTACCGCACTTCTGTTTTGGACCTTTGTAAGATAGTGCGAACAAAATGGAATTTGATGACAATCGTGAAGCACTATTGGGTGATCTTTTTTCGAAGAATATAACTAGATCCAAAACGCAGTCTACAAATATGACCAATAAGGATGGACTAAAAGTTAAATTCATGGCTTTGGAAAAATTGAAAAAGCAAGAGTTGGCAAAGTGGTTGGATGGAGCCACCCTTAAGAAACATATGGAGAATAAACGTATACCAAGAGGTTTGCGGATCTTGATTTTTCCGAACTTTGAGGATTTGGAAGCAGATTTACTACAGGAATGGGAGGAAGGTTTGCATGAGGCATCCTACAAAATGATGAATATTCTGGTAACAAATGCGAGGTATGGATCAGTGTTTCTGGTGTAATAATTGACATTTTTGCCATATGTTATTGTAAGCACAGTCTATTTTGTTTTAGTGGGCGATCAAATAATAATATATATGAAATCGTCAGTGCAAAGCTTATATAAAAGTGTGGTCCAAGTGCCATTTCAAAATGGCCGCCACCGTTATATATCTCAAAAGGAAGTGTCTCAGTTTGCTTCAGGTGGAAATGGTTAGTGCAAGTATAAAAATGATGTGTGAGAACAGAATCGGTTTCGTTGTCAGGTGATCGGATGGCGTTCTGCTGTGGAGCACGTTACATACTGCAATTATGAGGTATTGTTTGTTGTTTCTTCTGTAATAGTGTGTACCATCTTTATTTTGTCCTAGTAGATGATCAATTGACAATAAAAAATGTATATGTAGCCTTACTTCTAATGGAAATGGAATAGTGTTGGAAAGATTGAAAGATGAAAATCAGAAGAACACAAAATAAATCTTTGAAATTTGGAGTTGTTTGTAATTAAAACTAATTGATAACCAAAATTAAGTTAAATGTGGAGGATAAAGTTTGTTACTTTGTAGGAAGTAACATATATGCAATTACTATATTAAGAAACTATTTTTTTTTACAACATTTGATATTTTTTTAAAGAAGTATATAAAAAAATATATATATATAAAAATGAAGAGTTTAAAATAAAATAAAATATATAATAAGATGACATAGGTAGTTTTGGAGGAAGTGAAGGAAATGAAGAAATAAATAAAAAACTGACAATGTTGGAAAGTACTGAAATTAATTAAAAAATTAAGATAAAAAAAAATATTTTAGCCTTTTTTCCTCTATTTATATTTTTCTATAAGTTAAGTCATTAGTTTAATCTCTTTAATAAAATTTAAAATGACCATGATGGTGATTATTGATGATTTTTTTTTTTTTTCACTGCATTTTATATTTAATATGGGTGGAGGGTGTATATAGAATATTATATTGATTGATATCTTCTGTATTTGTATATTTTTTATAGCCCTGAAGAAGTCCGTGAGGACGAAACGCGTTGGCTATGATGGATTAGATATTGTCATTGTGGATAAATAAAGAACAAAAAGTTTTCATAAGAACTCTATTGAATTATGTGATTTTTGAAGAAATTTGATAATTTTGTGGATATCAATGGACACTTCGATGTGCTGGGTCTCCTTTTCAATCTTAAATGGTGTTTATACAAGCCATTTGGTATGTAATTTTACATGAGACTGCAAAATGCTGCATTTTAGGATTTACTATACTATTGGAAACAGACCTCCAAGGGCCAGATGCACGAATTTCATTTTTGCATTTCCTAAAAACTGAATCGTAAGCAATTGCTATTTAGAAAATTCAAAATGGAATGTACAAAAATATAGATTTCCTAATAGAGATTCCTACAGAGTAGGAATCACTATTAGTAAATCACTATTTAGGAAATGCACACCATGGTTTTGCAATTCCAAATTTGTGATTTCCTAATAAGAAATCACAAGCTAGGAAATGCAAAACCAAGGGTGCCTATGGACTTACAGCTGCCCTTGATGCACCCCCCAACAAAGATATTCACATGTAAAGCACACAAATGTTCTTTTGGTGCATTTATTTCAAATTGCACATGGTTGCACTTGGAGTCTATGGTAATGGCATTTCCTAAATTCAACATATCACATTCTAGAAATGCTTTGTACATCTGCTTAGGAAATCGCAAATAGAAAATCCCTATTTTCGATTTCCTATTTAGGGAGTCACAAAATGCGATTTCTGCTAAGTAGAAATTGCATTTTGTGATTTCCATTGTTCATTTGGAAAAGCAGTAACGCATTGCTTAACAGACCTAAATTGTGATTCAGTCCGTTAAGAAATGCAATTTCCTTTCAATCATCTTGCCCCAGATCCCATAATGTATTGGTGAGCTAATGATAAAATGTGGCCTGGAGTAGTTAGTGTTTACAGATAACTGATATTTCCTAAATGTTTAGCTTTGTACCTCCTACAATTTTATATGTACAAAATAACATTTTTACCTTTGCTGGTACTAGATGTGGCCGAAGTGTCAATGTCAGTGATCCCAACAATAACTTCTGGCTACAACGTCGCCTCAGTCATATCCTCCAGAGGTCTAAGTGGTGACTGATTGGATGCCCCTCCCCTGTTCGCTGTGCCTTTGCAAGCCTCCTTGCAACCTTTTCTTTGGTTCGTGTACAAAGATCATACCACCGTTTGCATATTTCTTCAACTGAATGCTGTGTTTCACCAACAGCACTGATCTGTGACTGGATGCTTTCCCAGATTTTCAGCTTCTCACCCTTGAGAACTTGCAGTGAGTTTTCCTAAACAGCTTGTCAGTGTTGCACACACTTCTCAGTAAGCACCTCAAGTTCCTTCTCGCTGAATTTCAGCTTACTCTCGCGCCCTCCTGCATCCTTGTCTTATCATCAGTGGCCATTGTAGTAAATATGCTAAAAAAATACATTCACACAAGCTTTCAGCTGCTCTGCTGCCACAGTCTGCTTTCTTCTATGGATCTGGGTTCTGGAAAAAAATGGAATGACTCACTTCCTCATTGTGATGTCATCATGATGCTCCAAAAAGCAACATTTGCAATTTAGCGATTGTATAACTGTGATTTCCTATTTAAGGAATTGCTATTTGGTAATCACTGAATTGCGATTGGGAATTTTAGATATCACAAAATTGATGTTGTTTACCTTGTTGTTTACCTTGGTACATTGGAAATTGCAATTATCAAATAGCAATTGAGTAAAAATCGCTATTAGGTAATTGCAATTCCCATTCTTGGTACAAATGCCTGTAGGAGGCTGGCCTGGTTTGTGGTGGGTACCTTGGGTACTTACACCTTATACCAGGTCCAGTTGTCCCTTATTAGTGAAATGTAGTAGTGTTCTAGCTGCTTAGGCCGATAGAGGTAGCTATTGCAGAGCAGCTTAGGCTGAATTAGGAAACATGCAAAGCTCATGCAATACCATTTATAGTTACATTGTCCTTATACACAAGTAACAACAATACTCAGTGTTACTAAAAATAAAGGTAGTTTATTTGGGTGACACAGTACCAAAAATATATTAGAGGCAATACTCCTTCTGGAGGTAAGTATTATACACAATATATACACTAGACACCAAAATAAGGTCAGTAATTAGACATAGGATAGTGCAAACAAAATGAAATGCTGTAGGATGCAATGGGATAAAAAGGGTCTAGGGGGCAACACAAACCATATACTAAGAAAGTGGAATGCAAATCACGAATTCCCCCCAAGACAAGTGTAGTGTGTGCAGAATTGCTGAGAGAGTAAGAATACAGTAAAGGTAAGTAAAGTACCCCACCCCAGAGCCCAGAAAAGCAGGAGTAAAGTACTGCAAGTTTCCTTAGGACACACTACACCTCGTGATTGGGATTATTGCAAGAACTAACCAAGTCTGCAAAGAACAAACAGTGGATTCCTGGACCTGAAGACCTGCAAAAGAAGGAGACCAAGTTCAGAAGTCGAAAGAAGTTCCAGGAAGGACAGGAGCCCCTGCCAACCCAGAAGAGGGTGCAAATGAAGAGTCTCCGGTTGGACGAAGACTGCAGAAATGCACCCTAGGAAGATGCCAGTAGGTTCCTGCATGATGCAAAGGATGCCTCATGTCATGAAGTTGGATGCAGGTGAGTTGTGGCGCTGGATTCCTCCAACAAGCCTTGGCTCAGGCAAAGTTGCATTTTGCATCAACTAGGCCTATCTGGACCCAGGAGGGACCCGGAGTCCTCAACTCTATGTGAGGAGGAAGAGGGGGCACTCAGCACTTCAGAGAGCCCTCAGAGCACCAGATAGCACCCACGGGTGTCCCAGCACATGGGGACAAAGGAGGTGCAAAATGTGGTTGGTGCAGCACTACAAAGGAAGGTCCCACGCCGCCGGAGATCCACTCAGCGAGTTGGGGACCTAGGCCAGATTGTACACAAAGGAATTTTGCAAATAGTGCACAGAGGCCTCAGGAGGTGAAGAAGACGTGGTGCACAGGGGTAATGTCGTTCTGGGGAAAGGCAAGGTCTTACTTCCTCCACATTGCGACAGCAGGACCTCAGGACAGTCTGTGTTGATGGGGTCCACCCACTGTGTTCCAAGGAGCACGCTCGTTGCTATGAGAGGACTCCAAGAGAACTGGTCGTCAACTTAGAAGGTGCCTGCGTGAGCAGGGGAGTGACTCCGTCACCCCACAGGAGATTTTTTCAGTCCTTCTGGTGCAGGGTGAAGACAGGAAGTCCTCAGAGCGTGCACACCATGGAAACTGTTGCAGTTGCTGGCTGGAGCTGAAGTTGCAGAAGAAAAGTATCCCTTGTGGATACTTTGTTGCTGTTACAGCGGTTCCTGAAACAGGCTGCGGTTGATCCGAGGTCAGAGGATGAAGTAGTAGTTGCAGAGGATTCTTGCTGGAAACTTGCAAGTAGAATCTGAAGAGAACCCACAGGAGAGACCCTAAATAGCCCTGACAGGGGGATTGGCTACCTTATCAGGTAAGGACCTATCAGGAGGTGTCTCTGACGTCACCGGCTGGTACTGGCCACTCAGAGCCCTGCAGAGTGCCCCCACACCTTGCAAAGCAAGATGGCTGATGTCTGGGACACACTGGAGGACCTATGGGCCCCACCGCGAAGGTGGTGATGGACAGGGGAGTGGTCGCTCCCCTTTCCTTTGTCCAGTTTCACACCAGAGCAGGAGACAAGGGGTCCCTGAACCGGTATAGACCGGCTTATGCAAGGAGGGCACCATCTGTGCCCTTCAAAGCATTTCCAGAGGTTGGGGAGGCTATCCCTCCGCAGCCCGTAACACCTATTTCTAAAGGGAGAGGGTGCAACACCCTGCTCCCAAAGGAAATGCTTTGTTCTGCCTTCCTGGGACTGAGCTGCTCAGACCGCAGGAAGGCAGAAACCTGTCTGTGAGGTGGCAGCAGCTGTAGCTGCAGTGCAAGCCTTAGATAGCTGGTTTGGCAGTACTGGGGGTCCATAGTGGAGCCCCCTTGATGCATGTAATTGGCTCCCCAATACCAGATTTGGAATGGGGGGACAATGCCATGATCTTAGACACCTTACATGACCATATTCGGCGTTACCATTGTGAAGCTACATATAGGTACTTACCTATATGTAGTGCAAGTGTGTAATGGCATCCCCACACTCACAAAGTCACGGGAAATAGCCCTGAACTATGTGGGGGCACCTTTGCTAGTGCAAGAGTGCCCTCACACTTAATAACTTTGCATCTAACCTTCAGCAAGTGAAGGTTAGACATACAAGTGACTTATAGGTTACTTAAGTGCAGTGAAAATGGCTGTGAAATAACGTGTGCGTTATTTCATGCAGGCTGCAATGGCAGTCCTGTGAAAGGGTTTCTCTGAGCTCCTTATGGGTGGCAAAAGAAATGCTGCAGCCCATAGAGATCTCCTGGAACCCCAATGCCCTGGGTACCTAGGTACCATATATTAGGGACTTATAAGGGGGGTGCAGTGTGCCAATTGAAATTGATAAATGAAGTCACTAGCCTACAGTGACAAATTTAAAAGCAGAGAGAGCATAAGCACTGAGGTTCTGATTAGCAGAGCCTCAGTGATACAGTCAATCACTATACAGACACACACATTATGCCATATACTATGAGCACTGGGGTCCTGACCAGCGAATCCCAGGGAGACAGGCAAAAACATACTGACATACCATTGGGCCTTGCCATCTTGTTACTCATCTTCCTGGCCATGGTGTTCCTATCCCTGGACATCCAGGGTGTAGTCATGCTGGTCTTGATGTCCCTGGCCCTGATTCTCCTTTTCCTCCTAATCCTTGTCCTAATGGTCTTCGTATTCAAGATCCTGATCATCTCTACTCTGGTCTTCTTGGTCCCTCTAGTCCTTTGTTTCCAATCCTCTTACAACTTTACCTCGCTCTGGTGGCCTGTGCCATTGGTCTCAACACCTTAGCACTCCTAGACATGGTGGTGTTATTTTTGTTTTTCATAGTCCTTGCCTTTTCAAGATTATGTGCTCATTGGCTCTATTCCTCTTAGTCATAGTCCTTGAAGTTTAGCTGGGCCTTATTCTTGAGGACCTGTTCCACCATCTGTCCTAGTCTTGGACTTCTTGGTTCTGGTCTTCCTGGCCCTTCTTGTCCTTTTGTGCTTAGTATCATAAAACTTGCCTTTTGGCCATCTTTGTTCCCCCAATCTTGACTCAACTGCTCTCTTCCTTTCTGGTCCTCTTAGCCATGGTCACATTGCCTTGGTTCTCATCACTGTGAACCTCCTAGCCCAGGTACTACAGGTCCTGGTCTATCTGGCCTCTCATGCCCTGGCTTTGTTTGCCTGTGTCCTCCTGTATCTGTTCCTTCACCTCTTTAGTCCCTATGGAACTGTAGCCATTGATCTTGGCCTTCATGGTCTTGGTTCTTCATGTCTGGGTCCTCCTGAGACTGTTTTTTAGTCCTGGTCCTCCTGGCCACCAATGTCCAGTTCCGCTGGTTTATCAGTCTCTTGTTGGCCTTCTTACTTGTGATCCTACCCACTCTGGTCCTGTTACCTGTAATGATTGGCTTCGTATCTGAGCACTGGTCTCCTAGTTCCTGATCTTTTTGGCCCTCTTAGCACTGTTTCCAGTCCTTCTGGTCATGATCCTTTTAGTTCACCTAGTCCTCCTTGCACTGGTCTTCTGGGGCCTTGGTTCTGGTCCCCCTTGGTTGTCCTAAAGCCTGACCTGCTTTTCCTGGTCTCCTGGTACTACAGGCCATTGCCCTCCAGATACTCATCTTCGTAGTTGTTGTCAATCTGGTCCTGATCCTCCTCGCCCTAGTCCTCCTTCTCCTTCCCCACATTGTTCTGCAATACCTTGTCATGGGGCACCATAAACCATCCTAGCCTTTTTTTTTAGTTTTGATGCTCCTTGATGTCTGGTTCATGCTAGCCTTATAAATTCCTGGGTCTGTACTTTCATATTGGTCTGGTCCTCATTCACAAGTACTCTGCCCCTAGCGCTTTGGATCCTCTGTCTTCTGTTACACAGGCTCCCGGATCTGGACCTTTACTTTCCCCTCACCCTACTACTTGTCCTCCTGGTCCTGCTCCCTTGGTTTATCTAGTCCCTCGGTTGTCCTGTTCCTAATGCTCTTGCTCACGCTTCTCATGGGCCATGTAGTGCTCATCTTAGTTCTGGGACTCCTTAGCAGGGTCCTCATGTATTAAGTCTTCTGGTCCCACTGTCCTTGTTTTCCCTAGCACTTCCTGTTGCCCAGTACTCCTACCCCTTCCTAGTCCTACTACTCCTCCTGAACTCCTGGTTTGCCTCTTCCACCTTGAGCTTGTCAATTTGAACCTTGTTCCCTCTGTCATGGCCCCCTACTAATGGTCCTCCTGATCTGGTTTTCTTCATTCTTCTGGCAGTAGTCCTCCTAGTTCCCATGTTGTAAGTCACCCTGGTTCATGTAGTCCTTGTAACCTTGGTTTAGAATACCCCTGAGTCTGATGCGCCTCGACCTTCTGATCCCAGTCAAACTCGGCCTAGAGTTCCCAGTCATTTAAATCTCCCCTGGTGATTCTAATGTAGGGTATCTGGTTTCTGCTAGCCCAGGTCTTTTACAGTTGCTGGCTTTCTGGTACTAGTTAATTCGCTTCTGGCCCCTTGGTCCTCCTTGATCTGATCTTTGTGTTCTTGGTCCTACTGTCTCTGGTCCTTCCTTCTATTGATCTCTTGGTACTGGTCCTTTTTGATCTGTCTAGCTCAGTCGCTACTCCGAGCCCTGGGCATCCTAGTCCCACTACTCCTGGTTGGTGAGTTCATGCCTTCTAGTCCTATTCATTGTTATGGTCCAGGGCTTCTGTTCCTTCTACCCCTAGTCTTTCTGTTCCTTCTTGACCATGTCCACTGAGTCCAGATCCCCCTGTTTCATATCCACCTGGCTCTCCTGATCCTTTTCACCTTGGTTCCTGTACCTCTAATACCTTTTTACCTTGTGCTGTTCTATCTAATTGATTTGTTCCTGGACCCCTCTAGCGTTAGTAACCCTGGTCCTCATGGATAAGGCACCCCTGAGCATGATCCTTCTTGCCTGATCCTCATGGCTCTGATAGCCCTCCTGGTGGTTCAGCTCCTAGCCATTATACTCACTGCCCATCATCCTCTTCCTACTGGTCCTACTGCTTTCTTTCCCAGCCCCTCCCCCCACAATATGTTCAGTCAGGTAGAGACCCCAAGACTATCGCTCAGGATTGTGTTATTTTCCTTTGCTTACAGGTTTCTTTTGCTGAAACATCACTGTCAAGGACAGAAATGAAGGCTCAGTAGAGACATAACCTTGTGTGCTTAAAACACTGCTTAGTTTGTTAAAAAGCAAAAACATCATGCGCCATCCCATTGTGCAGGTGACTAAAATACCAGTGTGCATGAAGGGGCCACTCATGACATGGGACTTTAAGAATCTATGCCTGAAATACACTTTACTGGGTGAATAATAGGAGTAAAGCTTGTCTATTCAGAAGGCAGCTGAGTGAACATGTTCTGTGAATTACCCAGATGTATTATTTATCTCTCTCCTGGTTTCACTTTCTGTTCCTCAGAAGTCACATTACTGTATCGCTCTCAATTTACCTACTGCAAGTGTCCAAAGTACTATGCCCCCAAGCACCAATTGTCTACTGTAAGTATCCCTCTCTCTGTGGCCCAGATGCCACCTATCTGTCTGCATTCCCTGTTTGCTGTAGCTTGTCAACTGCAACTTTTCACCAGGTATGAAATACTAAGTAAGCACAATCATCCTTAAAAATTAGCCCTCGGCCTGCCATAAGGATCCCAAAAAGAGCCCAGCCCCCAAAAGCCATCATAAGGAGGAATGAAAACTTAAAAAATGCATTCTCATAAGTGAATACAACATTCATGTAACATACTTTAAGATGATACTCATTATTGTTTTCAAACAGTCAAATACTCTTAAACTGCAGCACAAAGTAACTGTGTTCCATATCCTGAAGTTCCTGAAATATAAATTTGATTCCTACATTTCTGATGTGAATATTAAAATGTGACTGGCTAAACAGCAGAGATTATGTACTATTTTGTCTGCTACTGGGTAAATAGCAGATCTCCTCCCTGTCCTGTCTTCCTCCTCAAAGTACTGACTAAATGAGGAGTGTCTCCCTTCTGAAACTGGAACGCTCATTCTCTACAGCTTTTATTAAGAACACATTAGCTTTTAGCACTCTTTTTTTATCAACTTCAGTATATATTTTTTATTTTCTGTGTCTCAATTCTTCATTGACTTTCAAGCTACATGTATTTTACTACAAATGAAACAAGGAAACAGTTATGTACGCAAACTTAGTTATTATTTTTATGTTTAAAATTAGGAAACCTCCTATAAGGAAAGAGAAAGGGAATATCAGAAGGAAAAAAAACACCATTGACTGTAACAGCTATATCAATAGACATATAGCTGTAGGGAAGAGTGGATTTTACGAAGAGATAGACAACAATTAAATTTGTATAAAAAAGATGATAGTGAAGGCCTATCCCCTCCCTGCCCACAGCATTTTGCCACATAAAACTGCATTGAGGTTTAATGCAGCACTGCAGTGTAGGTGGTGAAACCTGCATATGCTGAAGTTAACAGCAAAGCACGAAGTCTGCAATGCCAAAGACAAGGTGTGTTTTCCAGCACTCACTCAGTCACCTACTAGTACTTAATTTCATCATTCTTTCTGTCCTGGCTTATCCAAAAATGTAAATTCCATCTTGGAATGTGCCACATTTTTGTTCCCAAGAGACTTATATTTCATGGCTTCCATCCCAAATGTATGGCTTCAATGTGTTCCGTCAACCAATGTGACTGAGCAAAGACATTGTACATGAACAATGGCACCCAATCATTCCACAGCTAAACCTCTACCTAGTCCAGCCCTATAGCTTACTTTCCCATATACCAACTCCCCACTACCAAGTTAAGATATTTGTTGAAAACAATTCGTGATGGATGCCTAGGTGCATTGTGGAACTAAGGGCCTGATTTAAAGTTTGTCAGATGCAATACTCTGACAAACATGACAAATAAAATAATATAACCCGTTCTCTGTACTACAGTGCATCATTTATATTCAATGTCCTGTACTGTAATATGGCAGACAGTATATCTGTAATTCACCATGTGTGTGATCCCGTTTGCCAGACTCTATCAGCCTCTAAGTTTGAAGTCTGGAATCAAGGTAGAATTGGAGAGGGAGTAGGAGAAGAGCAGGGTCATAGGAATAATGGTAATAAGTTAACAAAATGCCATTATAACTACACTAAAGATATGGTGCAGGGTGGCACATACAGTCAAGTAAATGTTAGACATATATACGTCTTACTTATTAATGACAGCAAATTAATTTATTAACACATAAAGGCCCTCATTATGACATTGGGGGTAAATCCCACTTACCGCCATGCTGACTGGCGCCAACATACAGCTGCGGCGGCGGATATCTGCTTACCATATTATGACACACACATACCAATCCGTCACTATACAGCCACAGACACAACTCTGCCACACCAAAGGTCAGTGATAAACTGACAGTATCAAAACCCACACCGTCACGCCATCAGAACTACACCCATCACATTATGACCCATGAATCACCACAGCGGACATTCAACCGTGGTAAACCATTGACGGTACATACCATCGGGCGTAAAAAACACACACTCAAACAAAGCAACACCACATTGGACAATTCAAACTACACACACCTGACACACACACACACCACTCCCACACCACTATAAAACACCCCCCCACAATACTCACAACCCTTTACGAATACAAACCATTGCCAAAGAGGGAGACAGCAAGAGCACCCACACAACCAGAGCCTCATACCACCATCACCTATACACCACCCATGCACCTCACAAAACACACCCCAACACATCGCCCTACACACCCTCACCCACACTACACCCATGGCACCTCAACGACATCCCAGATTCTCTGAGGAGGAGCTAAGGGTCATGGTTGAGGAAATCATCCGGGTAGAGCCACAGATATTTGGAGCATAGGTGCAGCAGATATCCATTGCAAGGAAGATGGAGCTATGGCGGAGGATCGTGGCCAGGGTCAACGCCGTGGGACAGTACTCCAGAACAAGGGATGAAATCAGGAAGAGGTGGAACGACCTACAGGAGAAGGTGCGTTCCATGGCAGCAAGACTCCAACTAGCTGTACAGAGGACTGGCGGTGGACCCTGCCTCCTGCCCCACAACTAACAACATGGGAGGAGCAAGTCTTGGCAATCATGCATCCTGAGGGCCTGGCCGGAGTAGGAGGAGGACTGGACTCTGGTAAGTCAACTCTCAACTATTTCTATCACCCTCCTACCTGCATGCCATCACATACCCCCAACCCTCACCCTCACTCCCAGCTCTCCACCACCTCCCACACACCCCACCATCACATCTCACCCATCCCAATCCCAAGCCCTGCATTCTATACCAATGCATGGGCACCACTCACAGATCTGCATGGACAACTATCACACAAGGCAAAGCTGCCAGGACCACAACAACCAGAGGGCAACTCACCCATGCACAATATGTCACACACAGAAACAATAATACTGCATTTTCATCCTCACAGGTATCCCAGCCAACGTCACTGGAGAAGAGGTGCCAGCAACTTCCAGTCCCCCCACAGAAGAGGCCTACAGTGATGACAGCAGCTCTGCTCGCCTGGATCTGGATGACCAACCTGGCCCATCAGGGACCTCCAGACAGTCAGCTACCCAGGCACCACAGAGCTTCCCCCCTCAGGAAACACCACCACGGCACCCACCCAGTGGGCCCATACCTCTGTCCCCAGGACACGTCAATCAGCAGTGTGTCCACCTCTACAGGGACCCCAGGGCACCCCACAAACCCAGGACAATCAGGGACCTGGGGTCAGTGGCAGTGGGCACACAGTTCAGGGGACAGAGGCATAGGACAACAGGGAAGCTGGGAGGACTTCTGTGTGCCAGGGGAGGACAGGCCCAGGGAACCAACTCTCCAGGAGGCACTCACCTCGTTCTTGAGAGCATACCAAAATTCCCAGGATACGCTGGGCCAGATCCTGGACAAGTTGCAGGAGAACATGTGGCTGCAGGAGGGACAATACCTGGGGATCAGGGAGGACTTAAAGTCCATTAACACCACCCTGGTCTCCATTACAGGGGTACTGGCAGACATGGCCAACATTATGAGAGAGGCAGTGTCACACCAGTGGGCCCCTGCCACTAGCCAGACTACTGAACAGCCCTCCACCTCCTCTGCTGCTAGTGGACAGGAGGCCCCGCCACAGGACCAGCAGGCCACCAGCACCCCTCCCCCTGCAGAAGGAGAACTACCCCACAAATGTTCCCTGCGATCCAGGCAGAAGCCATAGATTATTGCCAAGACCCCCGCCAGGAAATGAGACTCTCCTGATTGTCACCCTTGTATCCCAATCTGTCCACCTTGAACTGCCATTGCTCCCCTTCCGATATACCCTTGGACAATGCACCTGTGCTACAAATAGACTGGACTATACCCTGTACTTTCCTCCATCATCAACCCAACCCATTGCCCTTCCCACTTTTCTTCAGAACACTGCAATTCCCACTTTTCTTCAGAGCACTGCAATAAACACAGTTTGAAAAAATACAAGTATGGAGTATGTCAAATGATTTAAGTATGTATTCGTTTAACAAGGTTTAAACATTGCAATGCAACTGTACAGTAATGTATACATAGGAAAGACCTGTAGTTGGCTGCAGTGAACACACCAGCAGCGATAGTGGGGCACCAACATCTGCAAATAGAGATGCCAAAGGGTACAGTGAGTGGCCATAGAAGTAGGAAGTCACAGCCTGACAGTGACAATGTCAAACATTAAACTGTCAATGAAATGTGAAGTTACACTGTCTTACCTGTGTGTCATTGGAAGTATGGACAAATCACTGCAGTTCTGTTGTCCTCATCCTCATCCTCCTCATTTTCACTGTCCACAGGGTCCACTGCTACCACACGGCCATCTCCAGCCTCCTCCTCCTGCAGAAAAGGCACTTGGCGTCTCAAGGCAAGGTTGTGCAACGTACAGCATGCCACGATGATCTGGCAGACCTTCTTGGGTGAGTAGCACAGGGATCCGCCTATTAGATGGAGGCACCGAAACCTCGCTTTCAGGAGGCCAAATGTACATACAATTATCCTTCTTGTTCACCCATGTGTCTCATTGTAATGTTCCTCTGCTCTTGTCCTGGGATTCCTCGTAGGAGTCAGTAGCTATGAGAGGTTGGGGTAACCAAAGTCACCTGTAAATATCGATAGACAACTGTTAGCCACACTCTAACCCTTATGGCATACACATACCCATACACCAACATCCACTGGGTGGAACCAGGGCTCACCTATTAGCCACACCCTGTGACTCTGCAGTTGGGCCATCACATTTGGGATGCTGCTATTTATCAGGATAAAAGCATCATGCACCGACCCAGGATACCTAGCATTGACATGGGAGATGTACTGGTCCACCAAACACACCATCTGCACATTCATCGCGTGAAAACCATTTAGATTTCTGAAGACCTGTTCTTTTCATCGGTGGGGACAAATGCTATATGTGTTCCATCAATAGCCCCAATAATGTTGGTGATATGTCCCATTGCATAGAAGCCAGTCTTCAATGTGGCCAAATCCTCCACCTGCCGGAAAACGATGTAGCTGCACATGTGTTTAATCAGGGCAGACACCACTCTTGTCAGCACTATTGAAAACATTGGCTGTGATATTCCTGCTGCCAAGCCCACTGTCACTTGGAAAGAACCAGTTGCCAAGTAATGGAGCAACGATAGCACTTACACAAGAGGGGGGATCCCAGTGGGGTGACGGATAGCAGATATCAGGTCTGGCTCCAATTGGGCACATAGCTCTGTGATTGTGGCCCTGTCAAGCCTGTAGGTGAGGACGATGTGCCTGTCCTCCATTGTTGCCAAGTCCACCAGGGGTCTGTACACGGGGGGATGTCACCATCTCCTAGTCATCCGCAGCGGTTGCAATCTATGGGGCAAAAGAGTAAGGAGCCGGTCATTATCTATACATTGTAACCACTACAGTTAAATGCATGATGTGATTTTTATAATTTATTAGTGGCATATGTCCTGAATGAACAATTGTGAAATGTGACGCAGTTGGGATCCATGGCCTGCCCCCAGCCCCTGAAATGGCGTCTGCCTGTCTTGCATGGAGGGACAGGTGGAAGTGAGGTAATTATGCTCACGTTGTGCGCTGTTGCGGGAGGCGGCCGGGAACCACCGTGCAACTCCTCATTTGTTATCATTGGGACCTATGGGGTACAGTGGCCAATGGTGATGTACGCTGGCGGTGATGGTATGCACCGCCGCAGACATCACTGCCATTTTCTATCAATACACTCACTTGCTGCCTGACCTTCAATAGGAGAGGACTTACACTGCATGTGCTGCTGTGACCTGTGTCTGGAACCTACCATGGCTCGTGTAACTGGGGAAAGGGCCCCTGCCTTCACCTCAGAGTTGGAGAGATTGGTGGATGGGGTCCTACCCCAGTAACAACTGCTGTATGAACCTCCAGACCAACAGGTGAGTACACTGTGAGCATGATGCATGGGGCATGAATGCATGGAGTGCTGTGTGTGAAGGCCTTGTGTTTGGGGGGTTGGTGGATGGGCCCTGGGCAGCGTGCAGCCTGTATGCTGGGCCATGTCTGTGCATAAGGGGAATGGGAAGGGATATGGTGGGCCATGAGTGTAACAGGCAGGACGGTCTAACTAATACCATTCCCTGTCTGTATTTTCTCTGCAGGTCAGCGCCCATCAAAAGAAGGGTATATGGCATGCGATCACCAAGGACGTGCAGACCCTGGGGGTCTACGGGAGGCAGAGCACCCAGCTGGATGGACGCTTGGGGGCATCACATCAGCCACAAGGGGGTGAGTACAGTGCCCATCATCACTACTTACGCCTGGTGGGGTGGTATCCGGGTGGGGGATGTGTGCCTGTGGGTGCCCTTAGGCCAGGCCTGACATTGCAGAGTAGGTTCCATGTTGGACAGGGTTCTGATGTGAATTTCCTCCAACCTAGCTAGCAGGCATCCACTACTGGGCAGGGCTACGTGGGTCCCAGGTATGATGCAGTTGGCGGTATGTGTCCCTCCCCATGCCCTGGTGACTAGCATTGGTACTGGTAGTGCAATGCCTAGTGTGTTGTGCTATTCCCTGTGTGTGAGTGTGTTGTGTACGCCAAGGGTGGTGTTGGTGCAGCAATTGACCAAGTGTATCCTTTGTCTCTCCCTCCCACTTTTTGTTTTGTCACCCTGTACTTGCGTGCATTAGCATCATCTGGAGGAGGAGCAGTGGCACCTGCGACGGAGGGAGCTGCATCCCACAGGACCCAGGAGGCAGAGTCCGCTGAGGGCACCAGTGGGATGGAGGGCGAGGGGAGCACTACGGCAGAGACTGGAGGGGACAGTTCAACACGGATACCTCCTCCGATGGAAGCTCCCTGGTGGTGGCAGACACCTCTGTGCCCACACCATCTACAGGTACAGCCACCACCCTCGTACCAGCACCGCTCTCCCAGCAGCCCCTCAGTGAGTTGCCTGTGCCCACTCACCCAGGAGGGTGGGCATCTCCTTCGCCCCAGGCACCTTAGGCCCTGTCCCAGTTAGCCCTACTGCCCTGAGTGAGGAGGCTATTGACCTCCTACTATCCATCTCTGTAGGGCAGTCAACCATTGTGAATGCCATCCAGGGACTGGCAGCCCAAATGCAACAGACAAATGCATTTCTGGAGGGCATTCACACTGGTTTAGCGGCCCAACAGAAATCAATCCAGGCTTTGGCCTCCTCTCTGATGGCAGCCATTGTCCCTGTTTCCACCCCCCCAACTTCCTCTACCCAGTCTCATTCCCCTCAACCCAAACCTAACTCAAGCACACAGGCAGACAAGCATGCACACAGGACAACACACAAGAATGGCACAGGCAAACACAAGCACAACACATCATCCCACAGGCACTCACACAAACACCATCCAGATGCAGACATACCAACATCCACTGCCTCCACTGTGTCCCCCTCCTCCTCGTCCTCCACCTCCATCCCAGTTGCGTCTACACTCACACCTGCATGCATTACCTCCTCATCCACTACCAGCATCACCACCACACCTAGCAGAACACACACCTCACCTGCAGACATCACCCCAACAGCCATGCACACATCCCCTGAGTCCTCTCCCACTGTGTCTGTCCCCCCTCCTAAAGTACACAAACGCGAGCACTCAGACTCCCAACAGCCATCCACCTCACAACAGCATCCTGCCCATGCACCTGCTCCCAAACACAGCAGACAGAGACCTCCACAACCACTCCCTCTTCCTCAACTCCCAAACCTTTTCCCTCTTCCTGGCCCAAAGTTCCTAAGGTGCTTTTTCTCTCCACCATTGACCTCTTCCCTACCCCTCCTCCCCCCGTCCTTCACATCTTGCCAGGGTGTGTAAAACCCAGGCAAGCACCTCAGCCACCCAGACCATGGGCCCAGTAGTGTCCACAGCAACTCCTGGTGAGAGAGGATCCCGGGCACCAGGCATCCACACAGAAAGGGTGCCTGCCCTAAGTGCTGCCAGGAAGGGCAAAGAGCCACCCCCAGCTGCTGAAAGGAAGGGAAAGGTGCCACCCCCAGCTGCTGTAAGGAAGGGAAAGGTGCCACTTTCAGCTGCTGAAAGGAAAGGAAAGGTGCCACCCCCAGCTGCTGTAAGGAAGGGCAAGGAGGAATCCACAGCTGCTGCCAAGAAGGGGAAGGAGGAATCCCTAGCTGCTGCCAGGAAGGGCAAGGGGCCTGCACCAACAGGCAGAAAGGACAAGGGGCCTGGTGCTGGGACACAGCCAGAGCCAAAACCACCAACCATGGTGGTGCAGCCGTCCGAGGCTACAGGGGATGGGCTGGCTGGATCCTCCCTCCACCACCAGCTCCACCAGCAGCACCGCCACCAGCACCACCACCAGCAGCAGTAGCACCAGTGGGCAGCTGTCCGAGGCTGTAGGGGATGGGCTGGATCCCCCCCCACCACCACCAGCTTCACCAGCAGCACTGCCCCCCAGCACCACCACCAGCAGCAGCAGCACCAGTGGGCAGCCATCCAAGGCTGCAGGGGATGGGCTGGAGCCTCCCCCCACCACTACCAGCAGTAGCACCACCACTGCCACCACTGAGCAGCCGTCACCACCAGCAGACAGTGTGTAGTCCTGTATCCATGGGCTGTTGTGCGGGCTGCCCCTGCAAATCCTGTGGGTATGACACCCAGCTGAGAGACTGTGACCTTGCACTCCCCAAGACCTGCACCACAGGGCACGATGCCCCCTCCTGACCCAGTGGAGAAGCCATCCACTCACCCCATCCTCCCCAAGATGAAGATCACAGGACACTTTGCCCCCTCCAGAACCAGTGGAGAAGCCATCCACTCACCCCATCCTCCCCAGGATGATGATCACAGGGCACAATGCCCCCTCCAGATCCAGTGGGCAAGTCACCCACTTGAAAGACTCTGGCCTTGCACTTCCCAGGACCAAGCACAGGGCACGTTGTCCCCTCCAGGACCAGAGGATTTGTTCCATCTTTCGGCTGAGGTGCCCCCTGTTCCCCATCCCCCTGAGGTGCCTGCCTATTTTCGAACTGATGCCCGTGCAGTGTTCTTTCCGTGTTGTTGCAGGAGACAAGTGGGGCCTTGGACTTTGTAATGTGGCCCTGTGGCCCACGGGCATTGAGGACTGGGCAGTGTCCCTTTCATTTGTAAATATGTATATAGTTTTGGATTTGGATGCACGCATTTCTACTATATTTATCTTATTACACTCATTTTGATCTATTGCTGTTGTCCTTGCATTATTCCTGAGGGGTAAGGGGTCAATATATTATGTTACTTCATCTGTTTGTGTGTATGGTGTTGGGGCGGGGGTGTTGCATGTGTGTCACTCTCTTTTTCCTCCCTCCCTCCCTTGTGTGCTAGGTGGCAGTACTCACTGTGGTCGTCTTCGCCAGCGTTGGAGTCCGTGGTGGAGCAGGACGTAGAAGAGCATTGGCAATATATGCAGTTTGGGCTCCATGGCAGCGTGGTTCTTCCCTGAGTCTCCACAGATGAGTCGTTTCCCTTCTGTACAGTCTTTCCGCCAAGCTTTTGATGTTGTTGGTACAGCCCTGGAAAAGGTGGCGGTTTCCTGTCTCATAATACAGTGGGTGGAACATTAGCTTCTGCCTGGCTGTAGGCGACTACCGCTGGGGTGCCTGTCGATCCTGCCCTGGCGGACGGTGTGTTAAAGTGGCTTTCTGGCTGTGCTGTTTCCACCATGGTTATGATTTGGCGGTAGTTACCGCCAGCCTGTTGGCGGTATTACCACTGCTTTATCACCGACCGCCAGGGTTGTAATGAGGGCCAAAGTGTCAGCTCAGTTTCAGCCTCTTAGATCCTTTAATCTAAAACCAATTTGCGATTATGTTGGTGGTCTGGCTTCATTCCTTGCAGTCAGTGCTGTTGCATGATGTAATGCATATGTGGGAAAACTTGGCCCTGTGACTAATCACATTAAAAATGTCAATGGCCTGAGGGGACAAGCAATGTTCTGCTACTGAGCCACTACAGAAAGTATAAACAAGCGTTTGTGCTGAGCATCACAATTCGTATTTTTTTCTTTCTTGATCATGTAGGTACTCCTGCTGCTGGAGTCGGCCAAAAATCCTGGCTGGAGATAGCCGACTGTCAGCGGAGCAAAAAGTTGGAGACTGTTGCAATGGAATACTGCCAGCTGGTGGTCTTAAAGGAAGAGGAGGAGGCACAGGTCTCTACTTTTTGGGCTACAAGCCAGGCCTGCCTCCAACCCGACAACACAACTGCAACTGTGGTTTACGAGAGTGAGACGAGAAGCTGTCCTCTGAATTTGTCACATATTATACTACATATCCACTTTTCCCCCTAGACTTTCCCTACTTGAAGTTCCTTGCCACATATTTATTCTTCAGTATGGGATATGTATCTCTTCCTACAGTCCAGTATACCCCACTACAAGTAGGAATGGAAAACTGACTATCATATATATGTTTGACTTTATTGCTTGATGACATTTTGCAGCACTAAGCCACCTAATAGTGAAACACGTATACCAGTTAGTTACTTGCCCTTGTCCTATCCTGTGCAATTATTAACAACCAATGGGGTCTTCCAAGTGCCAAAAACATACATAAAAATCCCAATCTCTCCTTCCCAAGAACAACTTCGGGTACTAAGGGCCTGATCTAGATCTCTGCAGTGGGGTTTCTCCGTCAAAACGGTGAATGATATCCCATCTGCTTGAATCTAAATTGCATTGTTTTCAGCATTGTGACAGAGAAACCCCTCTTGTGAGATCTAAATAAGGCCCTAAGTTCTTAACTAGTTTTTACCTGCTTAGATTAAGCACTGTCTGGTAACTCTCCCAATCTTCACAAACCTTATTGCAAGGTTTCCAAAAGGGCCTTCTTAATTCTGGTGGTAGCACTAGAAGAGAAGAAAACAAGGGGCCAGATTTAGGAAGCAGTTTGCATGTCGCAGATGTGCAAACTGCACTTTGCAATGCACAAAACCCGTTTTACGATTCGGTAACCTGGTTACCGAATCGCAAAATGGGTTTGTGAGTCGCAATTAAGAAGGGGTGTCCCCTTCCTAATTCCAAGTCGCAGTGCAATGCAGGATTGCTTTGTGACCGCGAACGCGGTCGCAAACCAATCGCAGTTAGCACCCATTTCAAATGGGTGCTAACCCATTCACAAAAGGGAAGGGGTCCCCATGGTACCCCTTCCCCTTTGTGAATGGCATTAAAAACATTTTTCCGGAGCTGCCATGTAGGAAAGTACCATCTTGCCTGGCATGTTACCCCCATTTTTTACTTATATGTATGTTTGTTTTTGCCTGTGTCACTGGGATCCTGCTAGCGAGGACCCCAGTGCTCATAAGTTGTGCCCTGTTTGTGTTCCCTGTGTGGTGCCTAACTGTATGCTCTGCTAACCAGAACCTCAGTGTTTATGCTCTCTCTGCTTTTAAAATTGTCACTGCAGGCTAGTGACTCATTTTACCAATTCTGATTGGCGCACTGGAACACCCTTATAATTCCCTAGTATATGGCACCTAGGTACCCGGGGTATTGGGGTTCCAGGAGATCTCTGTGGGCTGCAGCATTTCTTTTGCCACCCATAGGGACCTCAGACAGTTCTTACACAGGACTGCCACTGCAGCCTGAGTGAAATAACATCCACGTTATTTCACAGCCATTTTACACTGCACTTAAGTAACTTATAAGTCACCTATATGTCTAACCCTCACTTAGTGAAGGTTAGGTGCAAAGTTACTAAGTGTGAGGGCACCCTGGCACTACCCAAGGTGCCCCCACATTGTTCAGGGCAATTTCCCTTGGCTTTGTGAGTCCGGGGACACCATTACTTGTGTGAACTACATATAGGTCAATACCTATGTGTAGCGTCACAATGGTAACTCCGAACATGGCCATGTAACATGTCTAGGATCATGGAATTGTCCCCCCAAACCATTCTGGTATTCTGGGGACAATGCCATGCACCTCAGGGGCTCCAGCATGGACCCCGGGTACTGCCAAACTAGCTCTCTGGGGTTTCTCTGTAGCTACTGCTGCTGCCAACTCTCAGACAGGTTTCTGCCCCCCCGGGGCCTGGGCAGCCCAGTCCCAGGAAGGCAGAACAAAGGATTTCCTCTGAGAGAGGGTGTTACACCCTCTCCCTTTGGAAATATGTGTTGAGGGCCTGAGAGGAGTAGCCTCTCCTGGCCTCTGGAAATGCTTGGAAGGGCACAGATGGTGCCATCCTTGCATAAACCAGTCTACACTGGTTCAGGGATCCCCAAGCCCCTGCTCTGGTGCGAAACTGGACAAAGGAAAGGGGAGTGACCACTCCCCTGTCCATCACCACCCCAGGGGTGGTACCCAGAGCTCCTCCAGTGTGTCCCAGACCTCTGCCATCTTGAATGCAGAGGTGTGAGGGCACAATGGAGACCTCTGAGTGGCCAGTGCCAGCAGGTGACGTCAGAGACCCCTCCTGATAGGCTCTCACCTGGTTAGGTAGCCAATCCTCCTCTGAGGGCTATTTAGGGTCTCTCCTGTGGGTTTCTCTTCAGATAACGAATGCAAGAGCTCACCAGATTTCCTCTGCACTTCTCTCTTCGACTTCTGCCAAGGATCGACTGCTGACTGCTCCAGGACACCTGCAAAACCGCAACAAAATAGCAAGAAGACTACCAGCAACATTGTAGTGCCTAATCCTGCCGGCTTTATCAACTGTTTCCTGGTGGTGCATGCTCTGAGGGCTGTCTGCCTTCACCCTGCACTGGAAGCCAAGAAGAAATCTCCAGTGGGTCGATGGAATCTTCCCCCTGCTAACGCAGGCACCAAACTTCTGCATCACCGGTCCTCTGGGTCCCCTCTCATCTTGACGAGCGTGGTCCCTGGAACACAGGAGCTGGATCCAAGTGACCCCGAATGTCCAGTGGTCCTTCTGTCCAAATTTGGTGGAGGTAAGTCCTTGCCTCCCCACGCCAGACAGTAATACTGTGTACTGTGTGTGCTGCAGCTGCTAGGGCTTCTGTGCACTTTTGCAAGACTTCCTTCATGCACAGCACAGCCCAGGTCCCCAGCACTCCATCCTGCATTGCCCAACTTGCTGAGTTGACCTCCGACTTCGTGGGACCCTCTTTTGTTGTGCTGAGATGACCACGTGCTCAGATTTCCTGAATGCCTGTTCAGGTGCTTCTGTGGGTGCTGCCTGCTTCTGTGTGGACTCTCTGTATTGCTGAGCGCCCCCTCTGTCTCCTCTTCCAAGGGGCGACCTCCTGGTCCCTTCTGGGCCCTGTCAGCACCCATAATCTTCAACCACGACTCTTGCAGCTAGCAAGGCTTGTTTGCAGTATTTCTGCATGGAAACAACTCTGCATCCTCCAGCACGCCGTGGGACATCTTCTGACAAAAGGATAAGTTCCTGGCACCTTCTGTTGTTGTAGAATCTTCAGCTTCTTCCACCCAGAGGCAGCCCTTTTGCACCTTCATCCGGGGTTTAGTGGGCTCCTGCCCCCCCCTGGACACTTGCGTGACTCTTGGAATTGGTCCCCTTCCTTTGCAGGTTCTCAGGTCCAGGAATCCATCTTCAGTGCTTTGCAGTCAGTTGTTGTCTTTGCAGAATCCCCCATCTCGACTTTACTGTCTTTCTGGGGTAGTAGGGTAACTTTATACCTACTTTTCAGGGACTTGGGGTGGGGTTTCTTGGACACCCTTAGTGTTTTCTTACACTCCCAGCGACTCTCTACACACTACACTAGGCCTGGGGTCCATTCGTGGTTCGCATTCCACTTTTGGAGTGTATGGTTTGTGTTGCCCCTAGGCCTATTGTCTCCTCTTGCATTCTATTGTGTTCTACAGTATTTGCACTACTATTCTAAGTGTTTTACTTACCTGATTTTGGTTTGCGTGTATATTTTGTGTATTTTACTTACCTCCTAATGGAGTATATCCTCTGAGATACTTTTGGCATATTGTCACTAAAATAAAGTACCTTTATTTTTAGTAACTCTGAGTATTGTGTTTCTTGTGATATAGTGCTATATGACATAAGTGGTGTAGTAGGAGCATTGCATTTCTCCTAGTTCAGCCCAAGCTGCTCTGCTTTAGCTACCTCTATCAGCCTATGCTGCTAGAACACTACTAATCTACTAATAAGGGATAACTGGACCTGTCACCAGGTGTAAGTACCACAAGGTACCCACTATGAGCCAGGCCAGCCTCCTACAAGGCAGTAGTCCTATGGACCACTGCCTGCTCTGAAAAAATGAAACGAAAACATTTCATTTTTTAAGTTTTGTACTGCATCTCGTTTTCCTTTAAGGAAAACGGGCTGCCTCACAAAAAAAAAAATCTTTATTAAAAAGCAGTCACAGACATGGTGGTCTCCTGTCTCCAGCAGGCCACCATCCCTGTGAGTGCCGCGAGTCTCAAGGGGGTTGCAAATTGCGACCCACCTCATGAATATTCATGAGGTGGGCATTTGCGACCCACTTGAGAGTCGCAAACAGTGTCAGGGACCCTGTTGTGCATAAGGTTTTGCGACTCCAAATTGCGAGTCGCAAAACCCAACGTACCTACATCTGGCCCAAGGTCCCCACCGATTCTTAAAGATGCATGTGAGGTAAAGTGAACTCCAACTGCAGGGTTATTCAGGAGGATTATCCATCACAGTCAACTAGACTGAAAGGTTAGTTGATAATTCAAGAACAAGCACACCATGACAAAAAAGTCAAACGAACACCAACTAGCAAGCGATCTGGGGAGCTTGTATTGAATGTATTTAAAAAAATATAAACTAAAGTTGCAGAAATCTTGAGTCAGACCTTAGGATAAGGTTACTCCATTTTGCATAGATTTTGTAAACAACACAAGGCCTGATTGACATTGGTAAAGTTCTACTTTTGGTATTACGTTTCTCTTGCAGTGTAGATGTTCGACTAGTAACATTTCCACCAGTAACTTTACATACAGTAAATTTGTGAGCAGTAAGTAACTCCTATTATTTTAAAAGGAGTTACTACTAGTTAGTTACAACTCATAAAGTTAGTTACTATTGTAAATTTAATGGTGGTAATTTTACCCTGCAAGAGTAAACTTACATCGTAAGTGTAACTTTACCTTTTGTGAATCAGGCCAAAGTGCAGACTGGTACTACCTGTCCTTGGACAGACATTGTTCTAAGACTCTGCACTGTAAGAATGTCCCTTTCATGTATGGGTGGGTATTAGGGCTGGTGTGGGCTATTGTTTAGTTGAGAAGATCTGGTAACAGTTTCTTTTACATTAACCACATCTGCCCTGCCAAGTGTATGATCCATTATGAAGTCACAATTTAATAGCTCACAGAGCCTTGCTGAAGAGGGTTAGGGGTTTCATAAATGGACAGAAAGGGAGAGTTGGGGAAAGGTGAGACAAAAACAAACAAATTATTAATCAAGTTGATGAGCAGCACATCATCATCACATCTGTTGTAGAAGGAAGTAGACAGTTTTGTTCCTAAATAAAAGCAGTACCAAGTTCTCTATTATTATGTTACCCATGGTTGAAAGTTCAAAATAGTGAGTACCCACACAGTTCTAAAAACTGTTATTGCTAATAATAAACAATTATACTGTGTATAAATGCTGGAATGGATGGTGCATCTGTGAGAACAATCTTTCCATCAATCCCAGACAAGTAGCTGCATGTACCTGGCTCATCAATCCTGCAAATATCATTAGATTTAAGTGTGCGTATCCAGCATATGGCACGTGCCCAGTGACAGTCCCTGGCAGACCACAAACACTTGATTAGAGTTTGAAATTGGAACCACTACTCTACATTTTCCTAATCAATGTACCACTCTCCAATCCACAGGAGTAGACCTCTTAGTCGTTGAGTCATATTGTTTCCATTGAAGTAGGTAGGCATTCCTTCAATTTCCTTCTTCTGGCTGTTGTAGTTGTCCTGCTGAGACTCCTGTATCAAGTTAAACCCAAACCAGACAGACCTATAGTGTTAATGAATGAGAAAAGCAAAATAATATGAGCATTTTGTGTAGTTTTGGCAACTAAACTGAATGGTCTCTGAAGAACCTGAAAGAAGAAGTACACAAAAAAGGCCATTTAAGTAATTATAGTGAAATGTGAAAGAAAGGCAAGTTTCCAGGCAGAATTATCCTCTGGGTCCCAAACATTACAAATCAAGTTTAAAAAATAGTTATAACATCTTTCCTGCCACCACATGAATCATCAATTATTCAATATATCACTCATCAGTGCAATAATTATCTGTTGCAAGTGTGGTACACATTTGTTTATTTTATCTCTTTTTCCATGGAAGCGATACAGAAGGGCAGTCTTTTACAATGAACTATAATATTTACTGGAAGCCCTGGTAGGGAATAAAAATAGGAGGATGGGAATGGGAGGCATTGTCTTCATAGCCATTAACTGAATGTAGGCTTCTTGTGTGCACACTGGTCCATTCCATACATGTGACTAAATGAAGCAGTATAAGCCATACCCCAAATTTATAAACGTTCTTCCATGTACATATTTTTTCAAAGCAGTTTGACAATATAAATATGCAAGTTTTGTTGTTGTAACTTAGTCAGAGAAGTTAAGTTTGTCCTCAAACTCAGGGGGTTTGCCCAAAAGTTCATCAGCTAATACACCTGAGTCTGACCAATTGCCCTCATCCTCCTCTTGTGCTATTTCAGGAATAGCATAATCTTGTGTTATGAAGTATTTGTTTATTTTAATCATGGTGAATGTCTCTACATTTTGAGGGGAGAGACTGGTCCTTCTAACTGTGACAACTGTACCAGCTGCACTGAACACATGCCCAGAAGACAATCTGGCTACCAGACAAGCCAGCCTGCTGATCTCTGGACATTATCCCATCTTCCCATATCATTCTTCCCATACCAATAGACTAGTTGGGTTTGATCCAGGTTGATCACTTTTAAGTCATCCAGATAGGCATGGACCCTCCTCTGAATGGTCACTGATGCTGGCACTTGCACAGCCTCTGGTGTCTTTGCCTCAGCACTTGACGTAAGCCCTGCCACTTGAAACCAAGCCATTTCAGAGGTTGGGTTATCTTCTTTTCCTGCTAGTATTGGTGGTCTTGCTAGCGATGATAGAGTTAGCTGTGTTACAACAGCACCGCCCTCTCTGGAGGTTGAAGGCTGTCCACCAGAACTGTTGCCTAGGCCTCTAGCTTCCAGATATTCTTCTTCTTTCAGGTCCCTTGCTTGATTAACAATCTAAGTCTTGTAAAGTGAAACAACCCTCTTCTGAAAAATTAATGAAAACGGCCAGTATTTGTTTGTACCATGGATGCAGTATATATCTGCTCTTTGGAGGACACAATCTTCCTTTGCAGCATTGGATTAATAGCCAAGTGAGGTTTAAGCTCTGAACCAACCAAAATGCTTATTCACCCACATGGGTGAACCTTTGTGCCACATTTTTCATCTGATCCGGTAGCAGATTCAAGAACAGGATTGCTTGGTTCATCACACTTTCCTCCTTGATGACTTCCCGTGTGGAAACCTCAAAAGGAAGTAGTATTTTGTATCAGTCACTTGAATAGCCCCATTTGTCCACCTCCATTGTCATGTTTTTCCCAGTCATAACCCCTGTTTATTGAAGGACATAGTCGGTGATCGGTCTGTACTGTCCAAACAGACGTTGCAACATCTAGTAAGTCAAGTTCCAATGTGTTGGCACCTCCTGTATGAGGACTTTAACCAGTATTCTACAAGCATGCTGAATGATCCTCAATTACATCTGGATATTAAAAGAATGACTGAAGAGAGTGCAGATTCTTCTGCAGATGGTCATTATGTTGCTGACTATGGGTATGATTTAGATCTTGACAGTGTTACCACCAAACCGTTGTGGCGGACCCAAGAGGATCATCAAGTCTACGATGTTCCAACCGCATTATTTAGATATATTGTGACTGAGCCATGACAGAGTGCTCTTCCTAGCCATTAGGTTGGCGGTTCCCGCTGACCATATTTAGATGTTACAGTCCTGCAGGTGGTGTACTGCCAGCAGTTTGCTGATGGAGTAAGGCCATGGCTGAATCCCATGGACATTGGACAATGGCATTGGCTATGCAATAGAGGTAAGTCTCTCTCACACACACACACACACACACACCCTGTACCTTTGCTATATGTGTCCCCCTGCATCACACAACACAACACACCACATACACAGTATTATCCATTGTCATTCCACCACAACTTGTATATGCTGCAAACACACATTGATGAACATCCATGACACACCATACACACCTATTGAAGCTGCTTCCACACACGACACAACCACAATAACCAACACAACTACACACTCATCTACACACACTTATCACAACTACACACCATGACAATACCGTCACACAACAACACTTTCCTGAATGTTGCACGTAGCAACAAAACACATAACACAACATATACAACAACATAAATGCCAAATACAAGTGGCACACACAGTGACACACCCACATCACCTACTTCACCCCCTCCATCTCCAAGAGCCAATCGCATCACACACACACAAACACATATTAACTTACACATACAACACGAAACCCAACATGACAGGTACAGGTCCCCTTGCAATATGCACACATGGACACAGTTGACAGGTGTAACAATACCATCACTGTGGTGCCAGCATTAATTTGACAATGAATACTGACAACAAAATGACATTTGTGTATGTGTGCCATATGTGTTGTGTATCAGTGTGTGTCCCTATCTGTGTCTTACTCAATTGTCTCCCCGCCATTTAAAAAATTTGCTGTGACATGTATATGTCTGCAGTGATCCCGAGCTCATGTGCAGTGACCTCCCAATGTACACAGCCAAAGCGGCTTCCCTAACTTTATGTCCAGTGATGGGGGTTGTGCTTTGTCCATGGTCCTGGGCCAGCAGCGACAGAAGGTGTTGTCAGTCGTATCCAGCTGGAAAAGGAATTGGAATTGGGAAAAAAGATGAGTTTTTACCCCTTCCCCCCAATCCACCAAGTCAAACGTGGAGGTTGGACTGCCACATTTTGCTTGGTGGTGTGCGCATCCAAATCTGCACGGTGGTAAGTGTGGCTGGAGTTCCACCGCTAGCCACTACTTCCAATGGCACTATTGTGGTGGATGGGAATCCTTGGGGGAGTCTACCGGACTCGGGCAAATTATTGTCTATAGGACCGCCAACATCTAAATCGGGTGGGTGGACTGCCAATCCAGGAGGACGTTGTTTCTGTAGAAAAAGTGGCAGCAGACCTGTTACAACCAACATCTGAATAAGGCTCATGTCTTCTTTTTTTGAGAAAGTCCAGCACAATCATGTTGATGCAATGCGCCAAACACAGGACCCTGAAATATTCACCGTCTGCCATGGCCTTGACTATATTACTGCCATTATCTGTGGCAACTATACGAGGCTGGCCTTGTTTGTAGTGGGTACCTAAGGTACCCACACCTTATACCAGGTCCAGTTATCCCTTATTAGTGAAATGTGGGCAGTGTCTAGAATCCAGGCTGTCTAGAGGTAGCTGTGGGCAGAGCAGCCAAGGCTGACCTAGGAGACATGCAAATCTCTTGCAATACCACTGTAGTCAGTACTTACATACAAGAAAGACAATACTCAGTGTTATCAAAAATAATGGTACTTTATTTTAGTGACACAAGGCCAAAAATATATTAGAGGCTTTAGGTAAGTAAAACACATAAAATATACACTAGTAACCAAAATCAGGTAAGTACAAATAGTGAAAATCACCATAGGCTAGAATGGGCCGAGGGGCAACACAAACCTTATACTAAAATAGCGGAATGTGAAAGTCGGTCCCCCCCAGGCAAGAGAAGGGTGTAGAGGGGCACTGGGAGTGTGAGAAAGCACCAAAGGTACGTAAAGTACCCCAACCCAGAGCCCAGGAAAACAGGAGTAAAGTTCAGCAAGTTTCCTCAGAACACACTAGGAGTCATGGTAAAGGATTATGTAAAAACCAAGCAAGACAGCAAGATCCCAACAATGGATTCCTGGACCTGAAGATCTGTGGAGAAAGAAGACCAAGTCCAAGAACAGATGAGAGTCCAGGGAGAACGGGAGCTCCTGCTAACCCGGATGAAGGTGCAAAAGTGGATTCTCGGGTTGGAGAAAAAGTCAGAAATGCACCAAAGAAGACAGCTGAGGGTTCCTGTTTGATGCAAGAGATGTCCCACGTTGAGTCATTGGATGTAGGCCAATTTTTGTTGTTGGATTCCGAAAACAAGCCTTGGCTCATGCAAATGTCACGGTTGGTAGAAAAAGGTGCGACAAGGCCCCAGAAGGGACCTGGGGGGTCTCAATTTGGACTGAGGAGACAGAGGGGGCTCTCAACACTTTAGAGAGACCTCAGAAGACCAGGCAGCACCTACAGGAGTCCCAGCACACAGGGACAAAGGAGTTAAAAAACACGATTGTTGCAGCATTACACAAACGGAGCCCACACCGCCGGTGAACAACTCAGGGAGCTGAGTATCACAGGATAGAGTGCTGGGGACCTGGGCTACGTGTTGCACAAAGGATATCTTGGAAAAGCACATAGAAGCCCTAGGAGTTGCAAAACACGCTGTAAACAGGGGTATTGTCTGGCTCGGGGAGGCAAACCCTTACCTCCATCAAATTTGGACAGCAGGACCTTTGGACAGTCAGGATCTCTTCAGTCCACCACCTGTGTTCCAGGGATCATGCTCGTTGCCAGGAGAGGAGCACCTAAGTACTGATTGTAGCTGAAGAGAGGTGCCTGCTGACGCAGGGAAGTGACTGTCACTCCACGGGAGATTCCTTTGGTCCTTTGCGTGCAGGATGAAAACAGGCAGTCCTCAGAGAGTGCAAAACCTGGAAACTGTTGCAGTTGCTGGCAGGAGCTGAAGTTACAGAGTTGCAGTAGCCTTCTTGGATACTTGGTTGCAGTTGTAGAGTTCCTGGAGCAGTTCTGCGGTTGATCTGATGGTAAAAGGTGAAGCAGAGGTTGCAGAGGAGTCCTGCTGGAATCTTGCAAAACTGAATCTGAGGAAACACCCACAGGAGAGATCCTAAATAGACCTCAGAGTGGGATTGGTCACCTAACCAGGTATGGACCTGTCAGGAGGGGTTTCTGATGTCACCTGCTGGCACTGGCCACTCAGATGCTCCCAGAGTTCCCTGTCCATCCTGAAAAAAAGTTGGCAGAACCCAGGTACACTCTGGAGGAGCTCTGGGCACCACCCCTGGGGTGGTGGTGGACAAGGGAGTGGTCACTCCTCTTTCCTTTGTCCAGTTTTGTGCCAGAGCAGGGACTGGGGTCCCTGAACCAGTGTAGACTGGATTATGCAAGGAGGGCACCGTTTGTGCCCTTCAAAGCATTTCCAGAAGCTCTGGGAGGATACCCCTCCCATGCCTTGAACACATATTTTCAATGGGAGAGGGTGTAACACCCCTCTCCTAAAAGAAATGCATTGTTCTGCCTTCCTGGGATTGAGCTGCTCAATCCCCGGGAGGGCAGAAACCTGTCTGTGAGGTGGCAGCAGCTGGGGCTGCAGTGGAAACCTCAGAGAGCTGGTTTGGCAGTACTGGGGGGTCCATGGTGGAGCCCCCAGGGTGCATGAAATTGGCCCCCTAATATCAGAATCAGATTGGCTGTACAATTGTCTTAATCTTAGGCACCTCACGTGGCCATATTCGGAGTTACCATTGTGAAGTTACATATATGTATTGACATATATGTAGTGCCTGCTTATAATGGTGTCCCCACACTCACGTAGTCTTGGAAATTGGTCCTGGACAACGTGGGGGCACCTTTGCTAGTGCACACAGTACGTTTTCACCCATCCTTCAGTAACTGAAGGATAGGCATATAGGTACCTTATAAGTTATGTAGTGCAGTGAAAATGGCTGTGAAATAAGGTTTGCACTATTTCACGCAGGCTGCAGTGGCAGTCCTTAAGGAGTATTTGTATGAGCTCCTTATGGGTGGCAAAAGAAATGCTGCAACCCATAAGGATCTCCTGGAACCCTAATGCCCTGGGTACCTAGGTAGCATATACTAGGGACATATAAGGGGGGTCCAGTGTAGAAATCTGGATTGGAATATGGAGACACTAGACTATAGTGACAAATTTGGAAACAGAGAGAGCATAAGCACTGGAGTTCTGGTTGGCAGGACTCCAGTGACACAGTCAAGCATACTGACAACACAGTAAAACATACTGAGATGTAGGCCACAAACTATGAGCACTGGGGTCCTTTCTAGCAGGTTCCCAATGAGACAGTGAAAACACACTGACAAACACTGACAAACAGGCTAGAAATGGGGTAACTATGCTAGAAAGTGGCAACTTTCTCACAGCAACAAATCCAACAAATCCAATTCTGAGACCTCTCTGGTCAAACACCTTACTGTTAAAGTCTTCCAAGATGTTTGCTGCTGGATGGGATTTTCACCTGGAGAACATCCCTACTGTTGCATGCTGCCGAACACTTTTAAATCTTTCTTCAGTGCTGAGACCCCGACAAAAGAGATCCAGTGTGCAGTGAACACATGTAATCAGTTGCTTGACAAGTGGTCCACATATCTATCATAGGGTGGATAGTGTGAGCAGCACTCTGCTGCATAGCTTGACCAACCAATTGCAGCACATCATGATGGAGTGTCGGAACAGCAACTCTGGCAAAATAGGTCCAGTTGGGATACTTCCATTTCAGGTAGTTGGCCATCACAAATTCTGAAATGTCCACTCTTTTCACAAAACAAATGGTGGGAGGAGGTCCAAAGCTAATATTTTAGCCAGCTTCCCTATGTACAAACAAGCTGTTGGGTGTTTGCATTTGTTGGGCCCTCCTGCCTAAAGATGCCAGTAATAGTACCGTGGATTTTTTCTTTTGTGGTGCCCCTGACACTTGCGACTTCCAGAGAGGACCAGGAGGGAGTAGACTCAATGTACATCTTGCAGAATCACTGTATACGGCGGTATTTGCATCTGAGTCTTGTACCATTTGGAGGATGCGAGTGATGCTGGTACATTGCAGGGCACAGGGCTGCTTTGTGTAATGCCCTGATCATCTTCTTCCTCATGACCCCCTTCTTTTTCTATCACTGTGAACTGAGCTGCTTCCCCTCTCTCATCACTACCAATACCATCACCTATCTTTTTAAGGTGCTCCCCCCACTGTATTGAGTGATCTTTTCTCAGATGGGACGTTTGGCCCCCAGTACCGTATTGTTTACCTAGCATACCTTGATGAGCACTTATGGAGCAAATAGAGCATATTGCAATGTCATCCTTCTGCTTCCTAATTGTAAAGAAGTCCCAAACTAGGGAGGATAACTTTTTTAGTGTGCTATTGCCAATGCCTGAAGAACTAGAGGTAGGTGGCTGTTACGTTTGCCTCTCTTTAGGGCACACTTTGGCTGTGTTAGTGGTGGATGCAGGTCTCAACAGGGGTCTTACAAATCTGGAATCCAGAGGCGGTGGTAGAACAACACCCTGCTGAGCAGGTTGTATAGGAGGGGTCATCTCTGTGTCCTCCGAGCCCCACTCTATACTAACAATCCCTGACTCATTGTCATCACTGTGGCTTTCCATAGATCTAAGGCTTTAAGGAACTTTCCTTTTTCCTTTTCTTTCACGGCGGGTCTTGGACTCGGCCAGGATCAAATCCATGTCCAGGTCATCAGAAGGGGGGCTTGGAGAAGATGGTGCAGTACCCTTTCTTTTTCTTGCTGGAGATTGTGAAGCCAACATCTTGACCAGCAGGAAGTTCAACCTCCTGTTCTGCTACTACTTCAGGGAGAACTGTTGCTGGTTGCAGCTCTTGTTGTCCACTTTCCTGCATTGATTGGGTATTTTGCAGCTGAGAAAAATCCAGTTGAGACTCATGGCTCCTCAACATGACTGCATCACCGAGTGACATGTCCCTAGCCTTTGGTAGGGGTAGTGCAATAGATGTGGGAGTCCTGCTCCCAGGCTTTTGCTGCTCAAAAGAGGGTGCAGCAGATACACCAAATTTTCTGAAAGAGGTGGAGGGCGGTACAATGGTGGTGGCAATCTCCTTTTTGTTCTCTTCCTCACTGGCCATTTTCTGGGCAAGAGCACCTTTCTCAGGGGCCATCTTTAAGTTCCTTCTTAGCTCACGCAGTTGCACAACCTGAAACAGAGGACAGTGTGATGTCTCTAGTGCACCTGAAAGCAAACAAACAAGAAAACAATTCAGTGAAACATGGCATTTGCAGTTTGAATCTAAAGGCAATATAATTTAGTGAGGTCATCATAAATAATTAATAATAATGTATCCATTCTAATCCATGCATAAAAATAAACACAATATTTCAATAACATCTAGACTGAAAAGCTTACTTTATATGCCTCTAGGGCCTAAGAGACGCCTGTGGCATTCAGGAGGTGCAGGGAAAAATGGAATAATTAAAAAATATATATTGCAGGTGAGCTCCTGGGGCCTATAAGTCACCAATGGCAGGCAAGGGGTGCAGGGGAAAATGGAAAAATCCTTTAAACATTATTACTCATCTGCACCTATGAGACAACTTTGGCAGGCATGGTGGCAGGGGAAAATGGAAAAAACGTTAACAAAATGTTACTGGTGTGCACCTATGAGACACCTATGGCAGGCAGGGGCAGGAAAAAATTGAATAATACTTAAAAAAATTGTTGCTGGTGTGCATCCATGGCCTATGAGACACTTGTGGAAGGCAGGGAGTGCAGTGGAAAATGGAATAATCCTTGAAAAAATTATTGCTAGTGTGCGCCTTTGGTCTATGGCACACCTGTGGCAGGCTGGGAGTGCAGGGGAAAATGGAATAATTCTTACAAACCGATTGGTGGTGTGTATCTGTGGTCTAAGAGACCCCTATGGCATGGCAGGCAAGGGGTACAGGTAAAATAGAATAATCCTTAAAAAAGAATATTTTGGTGTGCACCTATGAGACACCAATGGCAGGAAGAGGCTGCAGGGGAACATGGAATAACCCATTAAAAAATATTGCTGGTGTGTGCCTATGAGATAGCTAGGGCAGGCAGGGGGTGCAGGGGAAAATGAAACAATCCTTAAAAATATATCTCTGATGTGGGCCTATGAGACACCTATGCCAAGCTGGTGGGGCAGCAGAAAATGGAATAATACCTAAAATAATTATTGCTGGTGTGTGTGCCTATGAAACACCTATGGAAGGCAGGGGGTGAAGGGGAAAATAAAAACATGCATAAAAAACACTGTCCTACAATTATCCTCAAGCACATTAAATTCATATTAGAGAAAAAAGTAAAACAAATACACTAAAACAAAAAGGCATAACCTTCTTCTATCAAAGTCCCTAGAAAAAAGCTTTAAAAACTGTCAAAAAATATTTAACTCACTGGCTGGCTTTACAAAATGGCTGCAGGCCACATGTTCAAACAACAAGCAAGAAGACATGGACAACAAAGAACACATGCAAGCCTATGGTGAAAGCAAAGCACACTCGCTAAACAAAATAGTCTCCTGCCACATGGCTACCAAGTGTGAATGCATGGACAACAAAGAACACATGCAGGCCTATGAGAAAAGCAAACTCACTACACAAAATGTCCACTGGCCACATGTTTACAACAAACAAGCAGAAAGGCATGGACAACAAAGAGGACATTCAGCCTATGGCAAAATCACAATGGCTGCACTAAATGGACACCCTGCGACATGGCAACTGAGAACATAATAGGCCCAGAACAAAGACAAAACTGTGGCCTATGGCAAACACATGCACACACACTGCCCACACAAAATTGGCTACTTGGCCAAGGCATGTTAAACTAAGAAGAAAACACTACCATTAAATCAGCAAGGTCAAAAATGAAAATGAAATAAACTTTAAAAATTTACCAGCCACAAACATTCCAAGGCAACAAAAATTACCCCACCAAAATACACTTTAACACTTTGCAGAAAAATATAAAATACAAAAAAGGACATTTTGAATTTAATCCAAGGGCATTCATAAATCAATAGGGGCCAGATGTATGACAGCTTTTTGCATTCGCAAACGGTGCGAATGCCCGTTTGCGAATGCAAAAAGCCTTTTCCGAATGTATGAAAGGCATTCTGAACGCAATTTTAAGGAATCGCTAAAATAGCGATTCCTTAAAATTGCGACCCTGTTTAGAGAGTCGCAAATTGTGACTCTCTAAATAAGAAATTGCAAATGAGGATTCCTTATTTGCGATTTCTAAGCACATGTAAGAAGCAATTCCTAAATGCGATTTGGGCATTTAGGAATCGCTATTTACCACCAAGTTGAACTTGGTGGTAACCAGGGGCAAATTTTAAAAATGCATTAAAAATGCATTTTTTAAATTTACATGTAAAGCACACATGCCCTTTTGGCATGTGTGCACCTTAAATGTTATAAAAAATTATTTTGGGGTGCAGCAGAGGGGGCCTTAGGCCCCCCGCACCCTGGGGTTTTGCATTTCCAAAATTGCGATTTCTAGTTAAGAAATCGTAATTTTGGAAATGCAAAAAATTTGCAGATATGGGCGAATGGGGCCGGTATCGCAATTTGTGATTCGGTAATAGCATTTGCGATTTTTAAGAAATCGCTATTACTGAATCGCAAATGTGATACATTGCATTTTGTGATTCAGAAATAGCGATTTCTTAAAAATCGCTATTTCCGAATAGCAAAAGGCATTCTTGGTACATCTGGCCCTAGATGTTTTAAAATAACATATAACACAAAAACATTTTTTAATATACACCCAATGCCAAGTGCAAGCTGATGTGCCCCATGGGCAGAATAGGTCCCAGACAGTAACATGAGCAAAATACTACACAGAAGCAAATGATGGAGAAAAAGTACTTTAAAATCAGGCTCCCAGCCCTTCCAAAAACGTGCAACCTTTTTCCCTTATAAAAAAACTAAAACAGTGAATGCAAAATAGGCGCTTAGTACAACTCCAAACCACCTACCATAACATTTAAACATTTAAGAAAAAATAAAAAGGCAAGAATATAATGATGCTTGTCGTCCATGAAACCACAAGCTTAGCCAAAGGTTCTTAAACTTAATTGATTTCTCACAAAGAAACCCTTAAAATCCAAGGATATATGGGGAAGGGATTGCAGATAAAAAGAGAGTAATCCTTTCTCATCAAAATCCAAAGAAAAAAATTACTAAGGATGGACCAAGCAGTGGGAGGAGCCATCTGGACAGGAAAAGGAATTTCGGGTCTCTGTGGCACTTCCTTCCTTATGAAAACATGTAATGTAAAAAAAAATATCTGAACCATCCATACACGTAGAATACCTACTTACAAAAAGTTCCATCAGATGGCAATAGACCTGACAGCCTTAGGATGGTCACTCCTAACTATTTGCCTGCCTCCCTCCACTTTTTGGACACTGTTTTTGCCGGTTTTAGGACTCTGCGCATTTTACCACTGCTAACCAGTGCTAAAGTGCATATGCTCTCTCCCTTTAAACATGAAGACATTGGATAACACCCAATTGACTTATTTGATTTACTTATAAGTCCCTAGTAAAGTGTACTATAAGTGCCCAGGGCCTGTAGATTAAATGCTACTAGTGGGCCTGCAGCACTGATTGTGCCACCCACTTAAATAGCCCCTTAACCATGTCTCAGGCCTGCCATTGCAAGGCCTGTGTGTACAGTTTCACTGCCAATTCGACTTGGCATTTAAAATTACTTGCCAGGCCTGAAACTCCCCTTTTTCTACATATATGTCACCCCTAAGGTAGGCCCTAGGTAACCCATAGGGCAGGGTGCTGTGTAGACAAAATGCAGGACATGTACCTGTGTAGTTTACTTGTCCTGGAAGTGTAAAACGCCTAAATTCGTTTTACACTGCTGTGAGGCCTGCTCCTTTCATAGGCTAACATTAGGGCTACCCTCATATACTGTTTGAGTGGTAGCTTCTGATCAGAAAGGACTAACAAGGTCATATTTAGTATGGCAAGAATGGTAATGCAAAATCCTGCTGACTAGTGAAGTTGGATTTAATATTACTATTTTAGAAATGGCACTTTTAGAAAGTGAATGTTTCTCTGCACTTAGGGCCAGATGTAAAAAGGGTTTTGCGACTCGCAAACGGCGAAAAACGCCGTTTGCGGGCGCAAAAGCCTCTCCGGTATGCAGAAATGCATTTTGCGAGTCGGATCGGACTCGCAAAATGCATTTCCGACTTGCAAATAGGAAGGGGTGTTCCCTTCCTATTTGCGACTCGCAATGCTATGCAATTTCATTTGCGACCACGAAAGCGGTTGCAAATGAAATCGCAGTTACCATCCACTTGAAGTGGATGGTAACCCAGTCGCAAACGGGAAGGGGTTCCCATGGGACCCCTTCCCCTTTGTGAATGGAAACAAAAATAATTTTTCAGAGCAGGTAGTGGTCCTATGGACCACTGCCTGCTCTGAAAAATACAGAAACAAAAGGTTTCGTTTTTTTTTCTAAGTGCAGCTCGTTTTACTTTAAGGAAAACGGGCTGCAGATAGAAAAAAAAAACTGCTTTAATAAAAAGCAGTCATGGACATGGTGGTCTGCTGTCTCCAGCAGGCCACCATCCCCGTGAGTGGCCATACATGCAATGGGGTCGCAAACTGAGACCCACCTCATTAATATTAATGAGGTGGGTCTTTGCGACCCCATTGCGAGTTGCAGAAGGTGTCTGAGACACCTTTCTGCATAGCAAACTGCGACTTGCAATTTGCGAGTCGCACGGACTCACAAATTGCAAGTCGCAATTTGCTTTTTTGCTACATCTGGCCCTTAAATCCTTTTGTGCCTTACAATCCACGTCTGGCTAGGTTTAATTGACACCTCTCTTGTGCATTCACTCAGACAAACCCCAAACCCAGGATGCTCAGTCACACTTGCATACCTCTGCATATTGAATGGGTCTTCCTGGGCTGGGAGGGTGGAGGGTCTGACACTTACATGTCAAAGGACAGTAGCCTGCCCTCACACAAAGGACTGCCACACCCCCTACTGGGACCCTGGCAGACAGGATGGGACTGAAAGGGGACCTTGTGCACTTCTAAGCCACTCTTTGATGTCTCCCCCACTTCAAAAGCACATTTTATTTAAGCAGGGTCTCTGACCCAGCCAACTCAGACACTTCTGAGGAAAACACTCTACTTCTTAAAGACACTTCCTGGAGAAGAACCTGAACCAGAACCTGCAACATGCCAAGAAGAACTGCCTGGCTGCCCAAAGGACTCACCTGACTGCTTTTCTGAGAGGGACTGCTGCCTTGCTGTTGTCCTGCTGCTTTGCTGCTCTCTGGCTGTGCTGAAGAAGTGCTCTCCAAGGGCTTGGATAGAGCTTGCCTCCTGTTCCTTGGTCTCAGGACCAAAAAGACTTAATTTCTGCAAGAAGAACTCCCTGTGCAGCGAAAATCAAAGCACAGTCTGCAAGAAATGACGCACAGCCTGCATTGCGGTGAGAAAATCACAGCACGCTGAACCGGAATGACACAGCCCGACTTCGCAAGGAGAAGATCGACGCAGTGTCAGTGTAGCGACCGTAAATTAAATGCACGGTCCACTGGATTGACCAAAGCAGAGGCGGAACCACGCAGTCCGACTTCCTGAGAGAAATTGATGCAGCGCCTGCAGTGCCGTAGAAATTTCCACACAACGCCCACTGGATCGAAACAGCCCCTGTGACTTCATCCTGCAAGCGCCATATTTCAACACATCACCCCCGGGCACCCGAAAACCCCGCAACCCGAAGATGATCCCAGTCTACGTGCCAGAAATCGACACAAAGCCTGCCCTGTGTGAAAACTCGACGACGCATTGCCAACGTGTGCGCCGGAAAAATCGACGCACACCTCCCGTTTACCACGCATCTACTCCTTTGTGGTTCCTTGCAGAGAATTTGAACGCAAACCAGGTACTTTGTGCTTGTAAGAGACATTTGTTGCTTTTAGGAGACTAAAAGACACTTTATATCATTTTTCACAGTGATATTTCAACATGTACTTATTGCATCTTAATTGTTTTGACCTACATCTTACCAGATAAATATTATATATTTTTCTAAACACTGTGTGGTGTATTTTTATGGTGTTCTACTGTGTTATTGCATGATTTATTGCACAAATACTTTACACATTGCCTTCTAAGTTAAGCCTGACTGCTCAGTGCCAAGCTACCAGAGAGTGGGCACAGGATAATTTGGATTGTGTGTGACTTACCCTGAGTAGAGTGAGGGTCCTTGCTTGGACAGGGGATAACCTGACTGCCAGCCAAAGACCCCATTTCCAACAGAAACCCTGTGTTAAAAGAGTAAGTCAGAGTAGACAAATTTGTCCTATTCCGTGAGCAGAATGAAAAACTATTCCCAGGCCTAGCAAAGTATTCAATGCCTAAGTCGATACGGGTAACAGTTTGTTTGCCATGTCTCCCAATTTTGTGGTGGCAGAAACCTTAGTGTTGTTGATGACTTCCAAGAAAAGAAGTTGACGAGTGACCTTCATGTTAGGCATGTGCAGCAGAGAACCAGTGGAAAATCTGTTGAGAAGCTGTGACAAGTGTCACAAGAGGCATATATTATGGACCAGAAGACAATAAATCAGGTTGCAATATGTGGTGGACAAAGGAAGGGACTGTAGCAAGAGGCCCAGGAAAAAACAATAGTCACTTAGTCCCAGGTTTCTGGAGAGAATGGGTTGAGGAACCAAATCTGGGGAGACATTCATAGAGCCAAAGGAAGTAATTGCCCACACTTGGGGTGCTCCCAACAATGTGGTCTGTCGGTACCCTACACAGCCAGGCTATACGGTTGTCCACAACCATGATGGTTGCCAGTAGCAGAAGTACTCCCGTCCCTTTTACCTGCCTATTACCAAGGAGCACTAACAACAAAAAAATTAAGGTGCCCATGGGTAAAATGGCTGCCGCAGTCAGAATGTTGCTAGTCCTCATTCAATGGTCGATGCCAGTAGGCCCCAGTGCTGCTGACAGGACCAGAACTGATAAAGTCTAAAGTACTGTCTCCCGGGACTCTGAGCTTGTTGGTTAGTATATGGCACAGAAAACACTGACCACAGTCTCCAGGTCCTCCGTCTAGCCAGATTTAGGTGCTTGATATATGGCAACCGGCAAATGTGTGATTTCCTATGCAGCCACAGCTGTCCCCGCTCACCACTGCCCACTGGTTTATTGTAGGAGGCTGGCCTGGTTTGTAGTGTGTACCTTGGGTACTTACACCTATACCAGGTCCAGTTATCCCTTATTAGTGAAGTAGTAGTGTTCTAGCTGCTTAGGCTTATAGAGGTACCTATAGCAGAGCAGCTTAGGCGGAACTAGGAGACATGCAAAGCTCATGCAATACCACTTATAGTTACACAGAACTTATACACAAGTGAAGACAATACTCAGTGTTACCAAAAATAAAGGTATTTATTTGGGTGACACAGTACCAAAAATATCTTAGAGACAATACTCCTTCTGGAGGTAAGTATTATACACAATATAAACACTAGACACCAAAATTAGACAAGTAAATAGTCATAGAAAAATGCAAACAATAGGAAATGCTATAGAATGCAATGGGAGAAAATAGGTCTAGGGGCAACACAAACTATATACTAAGAAAGTGTAATGCAAATCACAAATTACCCCCTAGACAAGTGTAGTGTGTGCAGAATCGTTGGGAGAGTAAGAATACAGTAAAGGTAAGTAAATTACCCCACACCAGAGCCCAGAAAAGCAGGAGTAAAGTGCTGCAAGTTTCCTTAGGACACACTACACCTCGTGATTGGGATTTTGCAGTAACCAACCAAGTCTGCAAGCAACAACTGCTGGATTCCTGGATCTGAAGACCTGCAAAGGAAGAGGACCAAGTCCAGAAGTCGAAAGAAGTTCCAGGAAGGGCAGGCGCCTCTGCCAACCCAGAAGAGGGTGTAAAAGAAGAGTCCCCAGTTAGTCGAAGACTGCAGGAATGCACCCTTGGAAGATGCCAGTGGGTTCCTGAATGATGCAAAGAATGTCCCACGACGTGAAGATGGATGCAGATGTGATTTTGGGGGTCATTCTGACCCTGGCGGTAGACTACCGCCAGGGCCAACGACCGCGGGAGCACCGCCAACAGGCTGGCGGTGCTCCCATGGGCATTCTGACCGCTGCGGTCAGAAACGGGAAACCGGCGGTGTACCGGCGGTTCCCCGCTGCCCTGGGGAATCCTCCACGGCAGCGCAGCTTGCTGCGCCGCCATGGGGATTCCGACCCCCTTACCGCCATCCTGTTCCTGGCGGTCTTGGCCGCCAGGAACAGGATGGCGGTAAGGGGTGTCGTGGGGCCCCTGGGGGCCCTGCAGTGCCCATGCAAATGGCATGGGCACTGCAGGGGCACCCGTAACAGGGCCCCACCAAGATTTTCAGTGTCTGCCATGCAGACACTGAAAATCGCGACGGGTGCAACTGCACCCGTCGCACCCTTCCCACTCCGCCGGCTCCATTCGGAGCCGGCATCCTCGTGGGAAGGGGTTTCCCGCTGGGCGGCCTTCTGGCGGTCGCCCACCTGCCCAGCGGGAAACTCAGAATAACCGCGGCGGTCTTCTGGCGGCTCCCGCCGGCCCTGCGGTTACCGCGGCCGGCGGGAGTCAGAATGACCCCCTTTGTGTTGGAAGTAACCAACAAGCCTTGGTTACAACAAAAGTGCATTTTGCATCAAAATGGCGCTGGCTGGATCCAGGAGGGACCTGGGGGCCTCAACTCTGTGTGAGGAGGAAGAGGGGCGTCTCAGCACTTTGGAGAACCCTCAGGATGCCAGACAGCACCCAGGGGAGTCCCAGGACATGGGGACAAAGGAGGTGCAAAATGCAGTTGGTGCAGCACAACAAAGGAAGGTCCCATGCCGCCGGAGAACAACTCAGCGAGTTGAGCATCACAGGATGGAGTGCTGGGGGCCTGGGCCAGGCTGTGCATGAATGAATTTTGCAAATAGCGCACAAAGCCCTCAGGAGGTGAAGAAGACGCAGTACACAGGGGTATCGTTGCTCTCAGGGAAGGCAAGTTCTTACCTCCTCCAAATTGTGTCAGCAGGACCTCAGGACAGTCTATGTCGATGGGGTCCAACTTCTGTGTCCTTAGGAGCACACTCGTCGCTGTGGGAGGGGTCCAAGGGTACCGGTCGTCATCTTAGATGGTGCCTGATGGAGCAGGGGATTGACTCCATCACCCCACGGGAGATTTCTTCGGTCCTTCTGGTGCAGGATGAAGAGAGGGAGTATGCAGAGTATGCACACTGTGGAAACTGTTGCAGTTGCTGGCTGGAGCTGAAGTTGCAGAGGGAAGGTATCCCTTGTGGATACTTTGTTGATGTTACAGCGGTTCCTAGAGCAGGCTGCGGTTGATCCGAGGTCAGAGGATGATGAAGTAGTTGCAGAGGATTACTGAAGGAAACTTGAAAGCAGAGTCTGAAAAATACCCACAGGAGAGACCTTAAATAACCCTGAGAGGGTGATTGGCTACCTTATCAGGTAAGGACCTATCAAGAGGGGTCTCTGATGTCACCTGCTGGCACTGGCCACTCAGAGCCCTTCAGAGTGCCCCCACACCTTGCAAAGCAAGATGGCTGAAGTCTAGGACACACTGGAGGAGCTCTGGGCACCACTCCTGGGGTGGTAATGGACAGAGGAGTGGTCACTCCCCTTTCCTTTGTCCAGTTTCGCACCAGAGCAGGGGACAAGGGGTCCCTGAGCTGGTGTAGACTGGCTTATGCAAGGAGGGAACCATCTGTGCCCTTCAAAGCATGTCCATAGGCTGGAGGAGGCTACCCCTCCCCAGCCTGTAACACCTATTTCCAAAGGGAGAGAGTGTGACACCCTGCTCTCAGAGGAAATACTTTTTCTGCCTTCCTGAGACTGGGCTGCCCAGAGCCCAGGAGGGCAGAACCCTGTCTGTGAGGTGGAAGCAGCTGTAGCTGCAGTGCAAGTCTCAGAGAGCTGGTTTGGCAGTACTGGGGGTCCATAGTGGAGCCCCCAGGATGCATGGAATTGGCTCCCCAATACCAGATTTGGAATGGGGGACAATTCCATCATCTTAGACATGTGACATGGCCATATTCTGAGTTACCAGTGTGAAGCTACATATAGGTATTGACCTATATGTAGTGCACATGTGTAATGGCGTCCCGCACTAGCAAAGTCCCGGGAAATGGCCCTGAACTATGTGGGGGCACCTTTGCTAGTGCAAGGGTGCCCTCACACTTAGTAACTTTGCACCTAACCTTCAGCAAGTGAAGGTTAGACATATAGGTGACTTATAAGTTACTTAAGTGCAGTGAAAATGGCTGTTAAATAACGTGTGCTTTATTTCACGCAGGCTGCAATGGCAGGCCTGTGCAAGGGTTTGTCTGAGCTCCCTATGGGTGGCAAAAGAAATGCTGCAGCCCATAAGGATCACCTGGAACCCCAATGCCCTGGGTACCTAGGTACCATATACTAGGGTCTTATAAGTGGGGTCCAGTGTGCCAATTGAAATTGGTAAATGAAGTCACTAGCATATAGTGACAAATTTAAAAGAAGAGAGAGCATGAGCACTGAGGTTCTGGTTAGCAGAGTCTCAGTGACACAGTCAAGCACTACTGACAACACACACATTAGGCCACAAACTATGAGCACCGGGGTCCTGGCTAGCAGAATCCCAGTGAGACAGGCAAAACACACTGACATATAGATTTTTATCTATGAGCACTGGGGTCCGGGCTAGCAGGATCCCAGTGACACAATAAAAACACACTGACACACACTCACAAACAGGCCAAAAGTGGGGGTAAACATGCTAGAAAGAGGCTACGTTCTTACATTTATGGCATCCGCTGTCTCAGAGATGTTGAACAAGGCAACATCAAAGGGTCCACAGATTCCTCTAGGTGGTTCCCAGTGACAGAACAGTGCAGCAAAACTGAAGTAGGTCAACCTTCAGTCTTTCTGTTATTTATCAAGTTTAAACAAAGAACCTTAACTATTAGACTGGAGTAAAAGGATCACAGGGGTCTAAATCCTCAGTCTGGGAAAAAATATAGGAGCTGTCTTTGATAAGACGAGCAGCCAGGTCTTATTGAAATGCAGGAAAAAGAAAAACCATAAAGTGAAAAGAAGGGTGCGACAGGTATAGATAATCTTCACTTCTTGTCTTCAGTAGAATCCAGACATCCTGCAACAATAGCGGTGGAGATTTTACATTCTATTACAAGATGGGAGGCTTGATTATGACATGTTTAAAGTCTAACAACACAACAAGATGAAACTTTTCAAACACTCACCCCCAATTACAGATCTGGGCAAAAACCATTGTTCTTTTGCTCAGTATGCCACCCCAGTTTGGACCCAGCTATATACAAATCCGTCTTGACCCTGCTCCTCATGGGAACAATGCAGTCTAAATTGCCAGGCCAGATCCTCCCTGGACCGGAAACAAGCATCCTGAAACAAGTTTTACCCCTCATCAGCCAGGCTAGCTTGAACCCATGGCAGAGTAAGAAATGGACCAACTTTGAGCCCTATGACCTCATGAAAGATTTGACAAAAGAAGAGGATGAGTCTTGGGGAATACTCTCTTTGTTTAAACCCACAAGAAAGATGATGAGTGTTGCCACTTTAAAAATAGTTAAGGTGGCAGAGATTTCTGGCATAAGAGCTTGTAATGGCCGCTCTCATTCTGGTTAATGTGCCAAGCTGACCTTTAGAAGACTATAAAAGTAATTAAGATCATATTCTAATTGATCCCCTTTTTTTTTATAACTTAAGGGGGTTTTGTTCAGAGATCTGACAAATTTCAATGTTCTCTCTTTGGAAACACCTGTCTTATCTAATAATAGAAGATATGGCAGATATGGCTAATTGTGTGAACCATATGAAAGCCATTTATAACACACTGGCTATGACCTTTTCTTCATTAGAGATTTGTAAATACACATGAAGAATATTTCTTAAAGCTGAAACAACTTTTCCAGAAAGAAGGGATAAAAAATAAAAATATAATTGAGACACATGAATAGTTTAATTGAGACAGTAGAAAGGCAAGAATTGTGTTAATTTCAGCCTTAAAAGGGGCAGAAAAAAGTACAGATGTAAATCAGCGATAAAAAATGCTAAGATCAAATGGGAAAATAAACTATAGGAAGAGTTATTAGAATTGGCTATAATTAGCGTGTAGGGATTTTGTTAGACCTGAACACCATATTTAAGTGTGTGGAACATTTTTCATCCCTTTACTCAGAACTCAGAAGCATAGAGAAGTTTGATGATCAACACAAGTATGGCAAGTGATGTAGAGAAGACTGAATTTATGTTGGAAGAGACCCTACGTGCAATAACTGATTAGAACCCCAGAAACCTGTGAGCAGTTAGTTTGGGGTTCTTATATAAATAAGCTACTAAATGCTACAGTTGCAGGAGCTCCAATTCCCACTTCTTGGATGAGAGCATAAATTATACTGGTATTTAAGAAGGGGTCTGGAAGTACAACATCCAATTATTGCCCAATAAGTCTTATTGACAATATTCAAAAGGTACATAGTAAACACATTTTAACTCAGCTTAATGACTGGATAAATGAAAACAAGGTGCTTACCAATCTCAAAGCCTGGTTTAAAGCTAATAATAGTACACTAGATCAGGTGCTATGCTTCTTAGTTTTAAAAACGAAAAACAGTGACTTTAGAACAAGGAACCTAATACATTTAATTTATTTATTTCAGAGCATTTGATTCAGTCAAGAGAAGGAAATTATGGGAGGTTTTGTGTAAAGAGGGGGTTCTATCTAGCCTTTTTCATTTAATTGAACAGCTTCATACTGACAATTGTGCCAAAGAAAGATGAAGTGCTAGTGGGGAAAGTACAGAGGACATGTCAATCAGAAGGAGAGTCTGTCAAGGCTGTATCTTGGCCCAAACATTTTCTTGCTATTTATTAATCACTGTATAACATAATTAATGGACTGTGAAAAGGATTTACCCATAACTGCTGGCTCAAAAGTCTGTCACCTTTTATTTGCTGATGAAACTCTTCTCCTTTCCAAAATATGTAAGGGGCTAAGCTCCCTCGTAAAGAAGTTTGACTTATTTTGCAAGAACCACAAGACCCCTGGGCTGGAAGTGAATGGAGAAAAAACCAAATACATGGGGGGTCATTCTGACCCCGGCGGTCCGAGACCGCCGGGGCCAGGGTCGGCGGGAGCACCGCCGACAGACCGGCGGTGCCCCGCAGGGCATTCTGACCGCGGCGGTTTGGCCACGGTCAGATGCGGGAAACCGGCGGTCTCCCGCCGGTTTCCTGCTGCCCTGCAGAATCCTCCATGGCGGCGGAGCGCGCTCCGCCGCCATGGGGATTCTGACACCCCCTACCGCCATCCTGTTCCTGGCGGGTTTCCCGCCAGGAACAGGATGGCGGTAGGGGGTGTCGCGGGGCCCCTGGGGGCCCCTGCAGTGCCCATGCCAGTGGCATGGGCACTGCAGGGGCCCCCGTAAGAGGGCCCCACAAAGTATTTCAGTGTCTGCTATGCAGACACTGAAATACGCGACGGGTGCCACTGCACCCGTCGCACCTTCCCACTACGCCGGCTCAATTCTGAGCCGGCGTCCTCGTGGGAAGGTTGATTTGCCCTGGGCTGGCGGGCGGCCTTTTGGCGGCCGCCCGCCAGCCCAGGGCAAATCCCAAAATACCCTCAGCGGTCTTTCGACCGCGGAGCGGTATTTTGGTGGGGGAACTTTGGCGGGCGGCCTCCGCCGCCCGCCGAAGTTAGAATCACCCCTATGGTGTTTTATACTGGGGGAAAAATAAAGAGAAGTGTATCCTTGGATGGGAAACTTTTACAGAGGGTGGTCGAATTTGATTATTTAGGGGTCAGACTTGCACCCCACAACTGGAAATCCCAAATTGAGAAAAGCTCTTTACCATTAAAACATAGAGCTGCAGTGATTATGAGATTTGTCAATTGGGATTAATGCTACTCTACACCACTAGTATGAGAGGTTTACAGGGCACAGGCATTGGGTGCATCTCTTTATGGAGGTGAATTATGGGGAAATGACAAGCTGGACACTTTAAAAAAAGGTAAGAATTATTTGATTAAGACTTTGTTAAGACATCCTATAAGTGCACCACCTTTAGCTCTCAGACTGGATTTGAATTTGAAGCCAATTGGTGTCACGTAGGTTCTCATTATCCTAATGAGACTACTGGATTTGGGCAACAGAATCACCTGAATTGTAGTGTACTGAGTACAATCCCACACTTGTGAGTACAATTCCACACTTGTGATGCCAGCAGGCCTAATCTGTTTTTTTTCTGGCCAACTAGCAGTGCCTCATCTCCACCCAAGAGCGGAGATGATTGTGGCAACTGGGTGCATCACAGACAGGACTCCTCAGGGGAATCGTGTTTGATCAGATCTTATCCCTTTCCCTCATTTACAGTAGTCTCACACAGGCAAAGACAAACAGAAGCAGAGTTTAGTTCAATAAGGTTTATTGAAGTAACTGCATCTTAGATAAAATGCCATGAATTGCAATAACTGGGATGATAAAACACACTAGAAACAAAACTGTGACAAGGAGAGAATTACACAAAAACAGTCCCATCATATTGTCACTTGGAATTATATATATATATATATATATATATATATATATTTCCTACTTAAGCTATGTTAGAGCACAGTGTGATAAGCCCTAATCCGCCCTTCAGGTTTCCCCCCTGGGAAGACATCATCCCCCATACCTGAGCAAGGAAGCCTGTTGTCTAGAAAGACACCGTCCCCATATAGGCCAGGGATTTGTCAGTCTAAGCAAGCAGCAGTAGCGAAGACGTTCAGCGATCAGCATGCAGTCGTGGTCATATGGCTGGATTCTCCCTCTAAAGTGTATGGGACAGAGAAGTGTTTTTATAATAAAACAGTTGATGTTCTAGGAAAAGGTCCCCACGTAAAGGATATGTATGTTTCTGTGAATGTCAGACACACAGCGTACCACTTTTTACCGGCAACCCTATCTGACTGCAGCCTTGAGGAAAGCACAAAGTGAAATGAACGTAGTGCTAAGAATGTAATGCTTTCCTGGGTGAAAGAACAAATAGATAGAGAAAATAAAATGACACTCCAAATGTGGCTAATGCTAGAAAAAGAAAGCAATGCTGAATAAAATGTAACTGGGCTAAAGTGCACAATGGCAGGCCTAGTTTGCTAAAATAACGTGTCTAAAATATGGCTAAAATAGCTATACAACATTGGTATGATTGCTAACCTTAAACTAATTTTATGTTGGATCTCCATATGGTCAACTATGGACTTAGAACCCTATTGCAGTGATTTCTGTGGAAACCCACTTTATCATTACTGGAACCCGGGGACTCCCACTAAATCATTATTGGAATCTGAGGACCCCCCACTGAGTCATTACTGAAAGCTGGGGACCTAGGGCCACATGTACGAAATTCAGGTTTTGCGACTCGCAAATTGTGAGTAGCAAAACCGAATGCATAACAGTGTCAGTGACACTGTTTGCGATTCCCAATGGGGTCGCAAATGACCTACCTCATGAATATTTATGAGGTAGGTCGCAATTTGCGACCCCATTGGGAATGGCCGCCCTCACAGGGATGGTGGCCTGCTGGAGACAGCAGACCACCTTGTCTGTGACTGCTTTTCAATAAAGCAGTTTTTTTTTAAATGCAGCCCATTTTCCTTAAAGGAAAAAGAGATGCATTTCAAAAACAAAAAATTAAAAGTTTTCTTTTTTCAGAACAGGAAGTGGTCCGTAGGGCCACTGACTGCTCTGAAAAAATATTTTTGCTGCCATTCAAAATGGGAAGGGGTCCCTGTGCGACCACTTCCCGTTTGTGAATGGGTTAGCACCAGTTTGAAATGGGTGCTAACTGCGATTGTTTTACGAGCGCATTCACAGTCACAAAACAATCATACATGGGACTGTGACTCGCAATTAGGAAGGGAACACCCCTTCCTAATTGCGACTCGCAAACCCCTTTTGCGATTCGGTAAATAGATTACCGAATCGCAAAAATGGGTCTGTACATCTCAAACAGCATTTTTCAAGTCGCAAACTGCCTGATTCGCCATTTGCGACTTGAAAAATGCTTCGTACATTTGTCCCCTAATTTGCTAATAGTTTTAAATTTCCTAAGCAGTCGCGCACCCCCTGAGAAGGCTTTGCGGACCCCGAAGGGTCCCTGGTCCTCAGGTTGGGAACCACTGCCTTATAGAGATTGTTTTTGTGATCTAATTAACCATCCTGTACCATATACAATCCCTTGGGTGGGCTCTATAAATGTGTGGCTTGCACTGTCTGAGTATTGGTACCATCCTCTTTCGCTTCTCAAAAATGCATCAAATACAGTTTAACAAAGGTACTGGAATATCACATTAAATGCTTGGGGCACTAATGTCCCAACAGGTAGATTTGCAGACTTTTTTATTGGTTAAATGTGATTTCCAATTTGAACATTTTATGGATGGTATTTCCCCTGCACATACTAGATCTCTGTTTAATAAGCTTAGACTGGGAATTCTTCCACTTGCAAGCTTTTACTCTATAGGGACTAAAGGAAACACTCCATCTAAATTATGTCCTATCGGGTGTCTATGAAAAGAAAACAAGGAACATCTGTTATTCTTGTACAAAGATTATAGGAGACATGGAGCTCACTGGATTACCCCACTTTCTTATGTTTTGGCACTAAAGAATGATGTCATGCCTTGAGGGTCTGTAAAATTGAGGTTAGTAGGTGTGTTGTGTTCTTTGTTTCAAAATGTTTAGAATCAATTTGGCGCCTTATAACAAAAGTATGGAGCTGACTCTAATGGATATGTCTAAAGATTTAATTGTAACAGTTGTTATGTTTTGATCAATACTATATTCATAATTGAATTACTTCTTCTGACATTTGATTAGCACCTTTTTAACATCTCAATTGAAGATTGTTAGACATTTTTAGCATGTAGTGTTTTGCAACCTATATGGTATATAGGGGAATTATAGAAGGATATACCCCGTCAGAATTTGTTTTTCCACTGCTGATCTAAAAGCACTTAACACTTTCCTGTAGCTCATAGTATTAGACACATAGTAAATTATTTTTCATATCTGTATTTAACTCCTTTTAAATTTTGGAATCCAATGTTTTCCTTTTAGCACTTGGTTGGGAAATGTGATATTGTAGGAATATGTGCCAACTAATAAAAAGCTGAATGAATTTTGCAACTGAGCGTATTGCCACAGACATTTGATTGAATTAGTGAATGAAATAGTAATACTTGCACTGATGATTTTTTAGCTACCACTAGAGAGGATAATGTACTCATTCCTGAGGTTTTTGTAGACTGATATAAGTTTTATATGGCATTTTCTTCTATATAGAATATGATGTGAATTTGAAAATGTGCATTATTGTGACAAATGTCTTCTTTTATGTGAACTTTTATGGTTATGATTAAATGAAACAATGTATTGATTGATTGATTCAAAATAAAATTGTTTAAACATAGGTTCTTGAGACCTGTCTGCCGCTTTCATAACATCCTCAAGAAGCCCAAAGGTTACAAAATCTTCAGGAAGCCATAGCCCTCCTAGAATTGGCCCCCAAAATGGAAGTGTTTATACCAGCCTCATTCTTGATCCACTTCATCCAACTAACCAAGCTAAGAGACGTGACTGGGAGAAAAGGCTTCTTAACAGAAATGACCAGTTGGGAGGCAGAGGGGATCAGATAGCAGCAGCCTGAGGCTTATAGCCTTTCAAACATCCAAATGCATAATATTTTACCATCAAGAAAGGAAGGGTAAAAAATCAAAGAAGACATGGACTTGGTTCTTCTTGCAATATAGACCGTTACACCATCTAGAGAAACCACTTTGTTAGATACATCCAGAGCTTTAACATTTAAAACACTTCTGGAGAATATTAGGCTACTAATACTGTATGTTTCAATGTAGGCTGAAATTGGTGCTATCCAGACATTGCTAAAGAAAAGTCAGTACCACTTTAACATTTCATTAAAAGGAATAGTTAGGTCTAGTGGGAGTGTGAGAGAGGGCTTCTTTTGACATGACAGCCACTCACTTTGGCTGGAAAATGATGTGGTTTCAAACTGTAAGTGCCCTGGGCCTCTCCTAAACAGGTTCCTAGGGCCAGATTTCCTTCCTCAAAACTGTAGTATGTTTGGTACTTCGGTCACCCTTGTAAGTCGCCAATAAATGGTACCCCTGGTATCTAGGGCATGGGTACTAAAGAGGGCCCCACAGAGATGCAGCATCAAATGTGCACTCTGAGAGGCCCTACACTAGCCTCATGCAGACTGCCATTGCATAGTTCTTGTGCAGTGAAAACATGCCATTGTCAAACCTCTGATGAAAAAGCCCAACTTAGACGCCACCCTGTTTAGTAATTACAGGCCTATCTCTCTGTTGCCTCTCTTATCCAGAATAATTGAAAGACATATCAATAGTCAATTATCTTCCTTCCTAGAAGATAACAATATCCTTCATTCCACCCAGATGGGCTTCAGACCCCTTCACAGCACAGAGTCAGCTCTGACTGCAGTCACAGGAGAGGCCAGAAGGTGCCTTGACCAGGGTATTGTGAGGGCAATCATTCTGCTTGATCTTAGTGCTGCTTTTGACACTGTTGACACTGACATATTACTTCAAAGAATAAGAGAGGTCGGAATCTCAGGTGCTGTCCTGGGATGACTCTCATCATTTTTGGGGGCAGATCATTTCAGGTCCTTGACTGGTCTTTCCTCTCTGACATTTTTAAGAGCAGGTGTGGAGTACCACAGGGGTCCTCTCTTAGCCCTATTTTATTCAACATTTATATGCTACCTTTGGCAGGGATTGTTAAGCCATTTGGAATTTCTCAGTTGTCATATGCTGATGACACTCAGTTGGAAGTCTCAGTATCTACAAACACCTGCGCCAACTGTTCATCTCTCGCCCCCTGCCTCCAAGCAGTGATTGGATGGATGCCCCAAAGAAGGCTCAAGCTTAATGATGATAAGACCGAGGTAATGATATTAGGTTATCACCCTCATCTGAGATCTAATCCTTCTATTTTGGAGGGTTTGGAAAATCTCCCTCACCCCCAAAGAACTCATTAAATGTCTGGGAGTTTGGTTGGATCCTCAGCTTACTCTGGCATTTCAAACCAATAAGGTCTCTTCTACCTCTTTTGGTCTGCTTTGGCTTTTGAGGAAGGTTTTTAAAATCCTTCCATTTGTCGCTAAAAGACTTATTGTCCAGGCCCTTATCATCCTCCGCTAAGATTATGGTAATGCCTCGTACATTGGATCCCCCAAATATGTGATCAGAAAGCTGCAGGTTGAACAGAATGTCTCAGCCCATTTGCTTCTAAATATACAGAGGATCGAATGAGCCAAATTAGCAAATTCCTCACTCCACTGGCTCCCAGTTGAACATCGCATAGAGTTTCAAACCCTATGCTGTGTTCACAGAGCCCTGTATAACAGAGGTCCTTTTCTGCTTAGGACTTTACCATCCTTTTACACACCGGCGAGACAGCTTAGGTCCTCGACAGCTGCCCTGGCTCTTATTCTCAGAGTAAAGAAGTCTAGATGGGGTGGAAATTCTCTGGCGTACCGTGGGGCCACGTTATGGAACTCTTTACCCCTCAGCCTTCGCCTCATCAACCATGGATTTTCCTTTCGGAAAGCATTGAAAACGTGGCTATTCAAGGGTTAATCCCTAAGTATACTTCTTAGTGTTCCGTCTTCAGCGCTCGAAGGCCTACGGGTAGCCATGCGCTATATAAATATAAATAACATAACATAGTAAGTGTACAGGGAAGCCATAGCCAATGCATGTTCTGGACATTGGTCATTACGCGGTCCCCAACTACATGATGGCCTCTCTGAACGAACCCTGGGTTGTTTGGTATCAAACAACTCGGAATATTAAATGTCCTAGTGGTAGTGGATCATACCACTAGAAGTCCTGAAGATATTCCTCTTAGGACCATCACTGCCCCTGCAGTAGCCAAGGCCCTCCTTGGTATTTTTACTAGGGTTGGCTTTCCTAAAGAAGTAGTATCAGATAAGGGTTTAACTTCATTTCAGCATACTTAAAACATATGTGGCAGGAATGTGGTGTAACTTATAAGTTCACTACCCCATACCATCCACAAACCAATGGGCTGGTTGAAAGATTTAACCAGACATTGAAAGGTATGATTTGAGGACTCCCTGAAAAACTCAGAAGGAGATGGGATGTGTTATTTCCATGTCTGCTTTTTTGCCCACAGAGAAGTGCCACAAAGGGGAGTAGGGTTTCCCCTTTAAAATTTTGTTTGGGCATCCTGTTAGGGGTTCATTGAGTCCGGTGATGGACGGCTGGAGAGGCCTCTCAAAGAATCTAAACAAGACATTATGGATTATGTACTTGGCCTTCATTCCAGGATGGCTGAGTATATGGAAAAAACAGCAAAAACCTTCAGACCAGCCAGGAGATCCAGAAGCATTGGTATGACCAAAAAGCTTTACCGGTGGAGTTGTAACCAGGGCAGAGATTTTGGCTGTTGGAGCCTGTGGCTCCTAGGGCTCTCCAAAATAAGTGGTCTGGGCCCTACCCCTTACTATAAAGAAAAGGGGAGGTCTCTTACCTGGTTGACCGTGGTAGTTGAAAAAAATCCCAAAATAATTATATATGTCAACTGCCTGAAACCCTATTTTGACAGAGCTGATATGACCACGCTCATGGTTACAGATGAGGGACAGGAGGAAGAGAGTGAACCGCTCCCTGGTCTCCTCTCCGGAAATCCACAAAGTGTTTCTGTGGATGGAGTGGTGTTGTCAGACACCCTCACAGGACAACAGCAGGGTGATTGGAGGGAAGTCCTCAACCAGTATGCTGAACTATTCTCTCTGACCCCTAGTAGGAGTAACTGGTGTACCCATGATGTGGACAATGGAGACAGCTTGCCTGTCAAAAACAAAATGTATAGGTAGTCAGACCATGTCAGAGAAAGCATCCAAGTTGAAGTCAACAGGATGCTGGATTTGATTGTCATTGAACCCTCTCAGAGCCCATGGGCTAGTCAAGTAGTTTTAGTCAGCAAACCTTACTTAAGGGTTACGAAAAGGAAATGAGGCTCTGTGTGGACTAAAGGGGCCTCAACTCTGTAACAAAAACTGATGCACACCCAATTCCAAGAGCTGATGAGCTCATAAACAGATTAGGGGTATCCAAATACCTGAGTATATTTGATCATACATCTGGATACTGCAAGATCAGCCTTACCCCTAAAGCAAAAGAAAGATCAGCATTTTCCACCACAATTGGGCACTATCAGCTTACTGTCATGCTCTTTGGATTAAAGAATTCCCCTGCCAACTTCCTGAGGTTGATGAACCATGTCCTGGCTTGGATGAAATCCTTTAGCGCAGATTATCTACATATGTTGCTGTTTACAGCTCCACCTGGCATGATCATCTGATCTACCTGGGAAAGGTCACTGAGGCCATGCAAAAGGCAGGCCTCACTATCAAGGCCATTAAGTGCCAGATAGGGCAGGGAAAGGTTATATACTTGAGCCACCGCTCCAGCTTAAGATCCAGACAATTCTGGCTTGGGAAGCTCCAATCACCCAGACTCAAGTCAGGGCATTCCTTGGTTTGACTGGGTAGTATAGGAGGTTTGTGAAGGATTATGGCACGATAGTGGCCCCCTCACAGAACATATTTGTAATAGAATGCCCAAAAGATCAACTGGACAGTGAGTTGTCAGAAGGCTTTTGACACTCTGAAGGATGCAGTGTGCTCTACTCTGGTCCTGAAAGCACCTGATTACTCCAGGCAGATTATTGTGCAAATAGATATCTCAGAAAGTGAGATAGGAGCAGTCCTAGCCCAGATCAATGATGAGGGACATGACCAGCCTGTTGCTTACATAAGCAGAAGACTACTCCCCAGGAAACAAAAATAAAGTGCCATGGAGAGGGAAGCCTTTGCTGTGGTCTGGGCCCTGAAGAGGCTGAGGCTATACTTGTTTGGCTCTCACCTCATAGTTCAAACAGACCACAGGCCTCTCACGTGTTTACAACAAATGAAAAGTTAAAACCACAAACTGCTTAGGTGGTCCATATCTCTACATAAAATGGACTTTAAAGAGGAACACAGACATAGGACTGCCCATGCCAGTGCATATGGCCTTTCCAGGTTCTTCCACTTAGAGGATTAAGACTCCCAAAGGGAACTGTAGTTTTATCCCCTTTAATTTGGAGGGGGGGGTAGTGTGAGAAATGGCCTCTTTTGACATGGTAGTCCCCTACTTTTTGCCTGGAAATGTTGTGGTTTCAAACTGTAAGTGCACTGGGCACCTGCTATGCAGCTTCCCAGTGCCAGATCTCTTCTCCCAAAACTGTAATAGGTTTGGTATATTCGGCCACTCTTGTAAGTCCCTAGTAAATGGTACCCCTGCTACCTAGGGTATGGGTACTGAAGAGGGGCCTCCCAGAGCTGCAGCACCAAACAGCACCAATAGTGCCACTCTGAGAGGCCCCACACCAGCCTCATGCAGAATGCCATTGCAAGTACATGAGAGGGTTTATCCAAAGTTTCAAACTCGACATGGCACTCACCTGCAGTGCCATGTACAGTAGCACTGCATGTCATTTAGGTAAGCCACCCCTTTGGTAGGTCTTACAGCCCTCAGACAGGGTGCACTATAATGCATGCGAGGGCATAAGTATGCATGAGTAAATATGCCCCGACTGTGTCTTTGCTAATACTTAGACATGGTACAGGGAAGCCCTAGCCAATGCACCCCCTGGACACTGGTAATTATGGGTTTCCCAGCTACATGATGGCCTCTCTAAACGAGCCCTAGGTTGTTTGGTATCAAACAACTCAGAATAATGAATCCACTCTGATGTCAGTGTGAGATTTATTATAACATGTACCCAAAGGGCCCCTTAGAGGTGCCCCCTGCAAAACGTAACAGCTCTGGCATGGTTGCTGACTGGTCTTAACTAGCCTGCCACCACCAGACAGGATTCTGGACTCCTGGGATGAGGGCCTCTGGTCTCAGGAGCCAGAAGACAAAGCCTTTCCTTGTTGGAGGTGTCACAATTCCTCCTCCATGGAGGCACCCTGCACCAGTGGTCAGCTTCAAATGTTTTACTGCCTTTGAAATCGGAACCCTGTCTCTGCTGCAACCAGCAGATGGCCACCCAATGGTTTTCCCCCATTTTGAGAGGGATAACTGGTGGGAAACCTAGCAAGGGTGGAAGGAGTGGCCAACCCCAGCCTGTACCACCCCTAAGGTGTGGCAGGTGAGGTGACTACTTAATTTCATTTTCCTCCATCTTGGAGGAAAAATAGCCAATCAGGGTTAGGGATGTGATCTCTTGCCATAGGAAGGGGTCACTTAGTGGGTGTAGCCACCCTAAGGTAGGTGGCCCTTTGGCCGCTACCAGGAACTCCCCGTATTGCCACTAAATGCAGTATTTAGTGGGCATCCCTAGACCAACAGATCAGATTTAATGGACACAAGAAGACCATGAACAAAGAAGACCCGAGGCATGAGAATAGAAGTCCTGCTGCACAAGAAAAAGGCACCAAACTCTGCCTGCTGCTCCAAGGACTCGACAATCGCCACTGAGGTGTCACCTGGAACCCTGAAGGACTCTACAGAACGCCAGAGTACCTCCAGCCTTCTGAAAATCACCAAGAAACTCCCTCAGAGTGAAAGTGTCACTCTCCTGCACCCTGCAAGCAAGTAACCAGTGAAGTCCAGTTCACTGACTAGGTGCAGATCAATAGAACGACCCAGCAGCCTTTTCAAAATTCACACAACAGACCTGAAATACAGCACCTACCAGTGTGCCAAGTTTGGTGGCACTGAGACTTCCAGGGCCTGATACATGATTAGTTGGGGTACTGGACCCCCAATATTGTACACCCGGAAGCAAAGTGTACTCTGGACTCTCAGAAGCCCAGAACCAAGCACCAATTGAGGGACCTCAGGGCACCCAAGAACCACCCCTCAGAATGGCCCCACTGAACTGCAAGCCACCCTTCAAGTGACCTGCTTCTAGCTCCAAGGACTCCAAGACGCATGACTCCTGGCTGACCTATCTGCACTTCATCTTGCCTCCCTGACCCCTGCATCATCAAACCAGCTGTGCTCTAGGGTGCCAAACCCCTTACAACCTCCATCCTCCAAGGGGTTCCACCAGGTTTACCTTTAAGTCCACATTTGCAGTATGTTTCCAAGTAGTCCCCCTCTCCGTTGTGAACCAGCTCCAAGACTTTCAGCCGCTGCTCTGGCTTGAACCTAGAATCGCCAGAACTTCTCCGGCTGGCCCTCAGGACAGCTCAATGACCTCAACCTAAAAATAGAAGGGGACACTTGTGAGAGCATTGTCTGATTTTATATGCATTTATTAAGATTTTCCCATTCATTCCTATGGTACGAAATTGCGCACAAAAAGCATGGATTTTCTAAGCTTTGAAGAATCATAATTAAAGAAATATTTACTGTAAATTGATGATCTTGGTCTTAAATTTTTTAAATAAAAATATGAAGTATTTTTGTAAATTGGTCTCGAGGTATTCTTCCAAGTGTGTGTCCACATTTATTGATAACTGTGAGTACAACAAATGCTTAGCACGTATCCAAGATAAGCCTTACTACTTGCACAGACTACTACAAAAACAGCATTAGATGATCTGCTTTTTAACTCTGGATGCCAAAGTGGGGCTCCGTGAGCATTACATACTAAGAATTGTTGTCCCACTTATGCCCTTTGAATCAAATCATGATCTGCCGAAATTACTGAATGGTATGAATTAATAATCCGATAGGCTCTACCCTCCTCAAAAAGGTTCACAAGAAAATTAACTACCTGACCTCGAGAGGCTGAAACAGGATCAATCTGTTTAGGAAAGTACCCTCTTTTTGCCATGGTTACCTCAATTTTCTGAGTGATGTCAGTGCGCTTGACTGTGTTCACTGGGATCCTGCTAACCAGGACCCCAGTGATCATGCTCTCGCTCCCCTAAATTTGTTTGTTGCATACTGGTAACCCAGTATTTCACCCACAAGGGGCATACTGTTGCCCCCTTATAAGTCCCTAGTATATGGTACTTAGGTAACCAGGGCATTGGGGTTCCAGGAGATCCCTATGGGCTGCAGCATATCTTTTGCCACCTATAGGGAGCCCATGCAAAGGCTTCTGCAGGACTGACATTGCATCCTGCATGAAAGGGTGCATGCACTGCCATTTACACTGCACCAGGTCTCTCATAAGTCACCCCTATAACAGGTCCTCCAGCCCTGAGGGCAGGGTGTAGAGTACCTGTGTGTGAGGGCACCCCTGCACTAGCAGAGGTGCCCCCACAACTTCCTGGGCCATTTTTCCGAACTTCATGAATGAAGGGACGCCATTTTACGCGTGTACTGGACATAGGTCACTACCTATGTCGAGCTACATAATGGTAACTCTGAATATAGGCATGCTTGGTATCAAACATGCTGGAATCATACCCAAAGGCTTTTGCAGGCAGTGGATGTATGGTTCCATGCACTCTGGGGGCTCCTTAGAGGACCCCCAATATTGCCATTACAGCCTTCTGAGGTTTTCCAGGCAGCCCCATCTGCTGCCACCTCTCAGAAATGTTTCTGCCCTGCTGTTGCTTGAGCAGATTAAGCCCAGGTAGGCAGAACAAAGGATTTCCTTTGGGAAAGGGGTGTTACATCCTCTCCCTTTAGAAATAGGTGCTACAGGCTTGGGAGGGGTAGCCTCCCTAAGCCACTTGAAATGCTTTGAAGGATACATTTGGTGCCCTACTTGCATAATCCAGTCTACATCGGTTCAGGGACTCCCAGTCCCTGCCCTGGCATGAAACTGGACAAAGGAGATGGGAGTGACCACTCCCCTGTCCATCACCACCCCAGAGGTGGTGCTCAGAGCTCCTTCAGAGGGTCCGTGGCTTCTGCCATCTTGTTTCCACGGTTGACAGGGAACTCTGGGAGCATCTTAGTGGCCAGTGCCAGCAGGTGACGTCAGAGCCCTCCCCCTATAGGTGCTTACCTGTTTAGGTGACCAATCCCCCTTTCAGGGCTATTTAGAGTCTCTCCTTTGGGTAGTTCTTCAGATTCGGATTGCAAGACTCCAGCAGGAATCCTCTGCCTCCTCTAATTCACCTTCTCACCGAAGAAACTACATCTGGACCCTCCAGGAACTCTAAAAACTGCAACAAAGAAGCAAAGACGACTTCTGCAACATTGTATCTTCAGCTCCTGCTAGCAACTGCAACCGTTTCCCAGTCGTGCATCCTCAGAGGACAGCCTGTCTTCAGGGTACACCAGAAGAGCGAAGGAATCTCCCTTGGAGTTAAGGAGTCACTCCCCTGCTTCAGTGGATTGATGACTGGCGGCGTGGGTCCCCTCTCCTGATGAGTTGCGCAGATCCTGTATCACGGGTGGTGGACAGAAGTGGTTCTGACGGCCCTGACGTCCTACAGTCCAACTTTGGACAGTTCCCACGCAAGACAGTACCCCCATGCATCGTATGTTTTGCAGTTGCCAAGGCTTGTTGGAATTTTTCCATGAAGTTCTTCATGCACCGTGCAGCTCCTGTCCCCAGCATTCTACCCTGTGACGCACATCTTGGGTGCAATTCTGACTGTTCTTCTTCACCAGTGGTTCTTCTTCTTCCTTTGCACCTTCATCCAAGATAGCAGGGGCTCCTGTTCTCCCTGGACTCTTCTGTGCTTCTTGGACTTGGTACCCTTCTTCCACAGGTCTTTAAGTCCAGGAATCTGCTGTTGATGTCTTGCAGCCTCTTCTGGTCCTGCATAATCTTTTTTTTTTTGTTTCTGTGTGTGTTCTGGGAACGTTACTGTGCTTTACTCCTACTTTCCTGGGCTCTGGGGTGGGTTCTAGTACTTACCTTTAGTGTTTTCTAGTACTCCCAGCGACCCTCTACACACTACACTTGCCTAGGTGGGAAACCAACATTCCCATTCCTCTTTCTTAGTATATGGTTTTTGTTCCCCCCGGCCCATTTCTTACTATTGTGATTTTCACTATTTGCTCTGTTTTCTAACTTTTATTTACACCTGTTTCTGCATAATAGTGTATATAGCCAATATGGATTTGGAATTGTTCATGATTTTGGTCAATTGTGGTCACAAAGGGGTTTCCTGCCCTCTACTGGTTCACCAGTGAGAAATGGCGAAAGGATAAAATAATTGTTGTATGCAATACAACTGCCTGAAGTAGTTGCCGTGGTAAAATGCAGTGCACATCTAAAGTCACAGGATTATGTATCACTGGGAAATGGATATGCGGATCAAGTCTCAAGGGTTTGCGCATTGAACTGTATATCCTTCAAAGACAAGTGGGAACTGATGTCGGAAGAAGATGTCACATGTACAAGTTATGCATTAGGACACAATGGAAGAACTGAAAAATGTGCAGAGTAATGTTGACAAGGAGGAGAAAAGAGGGTGGTTAAAGATGAAATGCACGCAGAGACAGGACGAGCTATGGGTATCAGAAGAGGGCCAAATGGTTCTGCCAAATAGTTTGTTATCACAAATGGCCAGATATTACCATGGTCAGGCGCACACTGGAAGAGATGCCATGGTTCGTTTGTTAAAAGTTTAACCCTCAGTTTAGACAAGCCGTAGAAGCAGTATGTCATCGCTGTGTTATTTGTCAACAGTTAAATGCAGAAAAAGGGACAGTGGTGAGCTTGAGCCACATTGGAAGAGCAGGGGTTCCATTCAGCAGAATACAACTGGATTTCATTGAGATGACTGCGTGTGGAGGTTTGAAATCCGTGTTGGTGATTGTGTGCATTTTTAGTCATTGGATTGAAGCGTACCCTACAAGAAGGAATGATAGCCTCATAGTAGCAAAGCTGTTGCTTAGAGAGTTGATACTGCTGTTCAGATTTCCAATCTCTTTAGAATCAGATAGGGGAACGCTCTTCAATAACGAGGTGATTAAACTTTTGTGTGCAGCACTAGACATTTAGCAGAAATTGCATTGTAGCTACCACCGTGAAGCAGTAGGACTAGTGGAACAGATAAATGGTACTCTGAAATCAAGAACTGCAAAGATGTGTGCAGCTACAAATCTGAAATGGCCAGATGCATTGCCTTTGGTGTTGATGTCAATGAGAAATACACCTGACAGAAAGACAGGACTGTCACCCCACAAGATTCTCATGGGCAGGGCAATGAGATTACCAGCAGTTCCTGCCAATGCATGTGTCAGTATTACAGATGATATGGTGTTGGACTACTGCAAGGGTCTGGCTGATGTGGTATGCTCTTTCTCTCAGCAGGTGGAGGCCACCACACTGCCACCAATTCACGATCCTGGGCACAACCTGAGAGCTGGCGATTGGGTTGTCCTCCGCAAGCATGTGCGCAAGACGTGTTTGGAGCCTCGTTGGTGAGGACCCTACCAGGGTATTCTGACAACCACAACAGCTGTAAAGTGTGCAGGACTTCCGAACTGGATTCATGCAAGTCACACGAAGAAAGTGGCATGTCCACTGGATCATGAAGAAAGATTGTTGAGAGCACCAAAAATTGTGAAACAAGTTGCAACACCTGAAGCAGAAAAAGAACAATGAGAGCCTAAAATTGATCAAGAAATTGTGTAAGATGGATCAATCACCCCTGTAAGAGACGAAAGTGAAGAATTACAAGAGGGTGCCTAAGAATCTATCTCAATTAATACAGCAGGAGAGCCTAGCACAGCAGGGGTTCTCCCAGAAGCAGATGGTTCTGAGAAACAAACAGACCAAGTGCCAGACCAAGAAGGGGATGAAGTAGAGTTGGATCAAAGTCAAAGTAAGTTAACTCCTCCTGAGCCTATTGCACGTCTGTCAAGAGAAAACACCACAGAAAAGGAAAAGGAGAAAAGTCCAATCCTGAGAAAAATATTAACAGAAGGTTCGAGAAAGGAGACAATTGGCCTGGGTCACGAGTAGAGAAAATTAAGGAAGTGGTAATAAATGAAACAGTAGAGGAAAAAGTAGATACCACGAGAAAAGAAGAGTTAAGTGAAAGAAAGTTAAGTGGTGACCGAAAGTTGAAAAGAAAGAGAATAGCGAGTCAAAGATACGCGGGTCCTGAATGGGCATATGCAGCTACAAACGAATGGCAGCACGAGTTTATGTATTTTTGTTTTGATAGAGAGGTTCTGAGTCAGTATTTTGATTTAACCTGAAGGTGAACAAGGAGCTGAACTGTTGAACCAATCTGAAAACATTTTGAGGAAAGAGGCTGTTGAAATATAACTGAAAAGACATTGATAATCTAATTTGACATTGAAAACCGGATGTGACAGGCTGCTAATCGATATTTTCAAGGATAAGGGTTCCTGGATGTGAAACTGAGCTGTTGAAAGAAGAATATTTTTATTTTTTATTTTTCGCTGCATTTTCCAAAAGTTACTTTTGCTTTCTGATTCTATACAGATCATGGCTGAGTTCAATAATCAAGTTAGGAATGCTAAGCGCTATAAATATCTGAGTATTGGATTGGCAATCATGTGTGGGATTTTGTTTATTGTATTGATTGTGGGTATGTCTGTTCTTAATGCGAAACTACTGCTTTGGAAACTACTACATTAACAGCTTTGGAGAAGTTTAAGTCAGATGAAAAATATTTGCATGACTATACTAATGCTCAAGGAGAACTTTGTTCTAATGTGTTCTATCGCTTGTTGAGTGAGTATGTTGAGATGATGGATGCAAGGGATTGTCTTGTGTGTACAGTAGAGGAAGGAGTTACGTACCACAGCCTTCCACTAACTTACGGGATAACTTGTAGTCTGCTACTAACAAGGTTCTGTGATCAAGAGTATATACAGTATTTTTACTCTAATTACATCATAGTGTTTTATTTTGTTCCTATTATTAGATATCTGAGTAGAGTAGCTAAGGATCATGATATAGTATTGATTAGAGGATTCTTTGAGCCTACACTAACATTTAGAACTGCATATGCACATAAGAACAATCTCACATGCTTGCTTACATCTTTAGAGAAAAGCTTATTAGGGCATACTGATGATAGGAGAAAAGCATTAAAGGAGAAATTTGAAAAAGGCTTAGAGAAAAGGACTTACAAGAATGATTATGCTTACACTGCAATTAAGACTCAAGGGAAATTAGCTTTAGATGTATTACATGTAGGGAAGCTTTGTATATATAGGCCAAAATCACGCACTGACACTTTATTTGTGGGTATGAGCGAATGTAGGCATGTGTTTTTGTTTCAGAGTAAATGGACTTTTATGTTGAATGTTCAGGACCCTGCGATTCTAGGTATTTAGCATATTTGTGGATTCAATGCTTATTACTGTCTTCCAGGAGGATGGTATGGGACATGTTATTTGGGAATAGTGTTCCCAAAGATTTATCAAATACTGTAGAGGATTTTAAAAGGTTTCTAAAATTGACTGAATTACATCATAAGTGACAGAGGAGGGAATCCTCTTCTGTGATAGTGGGAGATATATTTGGTGCGGTGATCCCTTCATTGGGAGTCATCTTGAATTCAATCAAGATTCAAAAGTTGTATACTATTGTGGAAAACATGTTGACAAATTTTACAGGGGCAATGCTCCTGATAGATACTGAATTGGCTGCGGATAGAGCTATGACTCTTTAAAATCGTCTTGCTTTGGACATCCTTCTAGCGAAGGACGGCAGAGTCTGTAAAATGATTTACTCTAGGCATTGCTGCTTGTTTATTCCAAATAACAGTAAAGAGGCAAGAGACTTACTTACTAACTTGACTCACTCAAGTAAAGATTTGAAGGAATTGAAGGAACCAGGTGTATGGGAAAAAGTAGGGAAAGGATTTGCTTCAGTGGTGAACTGGCTTAGTAACATTTGGAATGGGGTATTACTAAAAAATATACAGGGAACTTTGATTGCAATTGCTTGTATATTAGGAATATGGGGACTATGTAAATCGTGTCAACAGATTAAATTGGAAAGGTCTAAAAATAATCAGAGGAGGGAAGAACGAAATAGAGAAAGAATCTATAGGGAAGATTTGAGGAGAAGGCAAAATGTAGAAGAAACGGAATTGTAAAATCGTTGGTGGTAAAAGTACTGTGATGATATATTTAGTAATCAGAGGGGGATTGTTAACACAAATATATTAATTAGTATTAATTAATTAATGTTTATGCATTTTGAATAACTAAAAATGTAGAAGATGACTAATATAGAAAAATAATGCGCACCTTTGAAATTGTGACCTCAGAGAGTGACTACCAAGATTCACAAATTATGTTAAAAGAACGACTAGCATATGTGAAATATTGAAAATGTATTAGAATAATGTAGTAGTATGTCATATTGAGAGATATAACTTATGTTTTGCATTATATTGTAGAGCTTAACTTAGCCAAAGTCGTGGCCTAGTTTTTCCGGGCCTCGTGCAGAAGCTCAATATTAAAGTTCAATGAAAGATGTTGACAAATCAGACTAACCGTGAACTGCTTATTGTTTAGTAAAAATTGTTTAGCTGAAACCTTTGCATGAACCAACGGACAGGAGACGATGGAACTAGAATGTATCAACTACTGTGTAAAGCGCTCAGAGCGTACTTTCCCAGGACTTGAACAATAGAGATACTGACTAAAGAAGAAGATGCAACATTTTCAATAGCTGATGAGCCGGATGGTGAGGACATCGCAAAGTGAACCAATCAACAATCTGAGAACTGTGTAATATTAGAATTCAGAGATTTGAATTATAAAGATTATTGGACAGGGTAAAATTGTGTGATTAATTGACCAATTAGGAATTGGGGGATAGTCTGGGCAACTTTGATATAATGCAGTGACAAAGGGGGAAAACTTCAGATGAGACGGATGGAGAGAGATGTCAAGGTGATTCAAGATTCTGTCATAGGGCTCATGCTCTTGAGAGCCTGATGTGATGCTGATCAATTGATGACCTGAGGACAAAGACTGACTTGTTGCTGATCCATACCGAGGATAGGTAAATATGACAATGTGACTGAATTAACTTTTGTGCCTTTTCTTTCTAGGTACCAACTGCACTGTTTTAAATAGTTTTCTCTTAGTTAGATGTTTTCCAAATTCATGTTCTAAACTGTTTTTGCATGAAGTCCCACATGCTGATGCTAATCTGGGTTAGGTGAGGTTCCTACCTTATGACATTGACAAACACAGAGATAAATGATTGACAAACTGATTTGCTGAACTCTGCTACTTATGTTGACTTATTCAATCCTGATTCAATTATTGACTTAAGCTACTGCTTTTGCATGTACTCTGATGCAAGTTTTGATTAGGCTATGTTTTTGGTGCTTTCACATGAATTAATACGGATTTGTTGACTCAAATAAAGTTGAATACATTTTCATGAATTAGAATTGTAACTAATAGGGAATCAAACTACTAAAACATATGGGCCCTCATTACAACCCTGGCGGTCGGCGTTAAAGCAGCGGTAAAACCTCAAACAGGCCGGCAGAAAAAAATGGGATTACGACCGTGGCGGAAACCGCCAACATAGACAGCCACTTTAACACTCCGACAGCAACGGCGGTACAAACAAACAGCAGTAGTGGATGTGATTCTCCACTGGTTCTGGAGGGGGCTTTGTGTCCAGAGTGCTTCATCCTGCCAAGGACGGAGGTAGTGGATGTGATTCTCCACTGGTCCTGGAGGGGGCTTTGTGCCCAGAGTGCTTCATCCTGCCAAGGACTGAGGTAGTGGATGTGATTCTCCACTGGTTCTGGAGGAGGCTTTGTGCCCAGAGTGCTTCATCCTGCCAAGGACTAAGGTAGTGGATGTGATTCTCCATTGGTTCTGGAGGGGGCTTTGTGCCCAGAGTGCTTCATCCTGCCAAGGACTGAGGTAGTGGATGCCTTTCTCCACTGGTTCTGGAGGGGGCTTTGTGCCCAGAGTGCTTCATCCTGCCAAGGACTGAGGTAATGGATGTGATTCTCCACTAGTTCTGGAGGGGGCTTTGTGCCCTGAGTGCTTCATCCTGCCAAGGACTGAGGTAGTGAATGCCTTTCTCCACTGGTTCTGGAGGGGGCCTGGTGCCCAGAGTGCTCCACGTGCAGTGTGGCTGGTACAATTCCCTCACCTGTGTGTGTGTGCCACGAGATTGCCGAGGTACAGCTAGCATGATACGCCATGGAGGCAGCAGCATACCCCACACTGCTGCGGCTTTGCATTCCACCTGCAGTTGACAACAGTGATGACAGTAATTCTTCATGGAAGCTGCCCAGGGTCCTGGAACTCACCACCAGCCTCAGACGACTGACCACTGGGGATGGTAGGCATGTCTGCGGTGGTGCCACTGTCCGAAGATGTCGCGGGCCGCTGGCGGTGGAGCTGGCGGCGGGGTATGTGGCGGCGGTGCTGGTGGCGGGGTCTGTGGTGGCGGTGCTGGCGGTGGGGTCTGTGGCAGCGGGGCATGTGTCAGCACCTGCTGAGGGAGAAAGCAGGATGTCTCCTGCAGCCTCGGATGGCTGTCCACCAGGGAAGAGGCTGGGGACTGTCGCAGCGGCTGTAGACGTGCCGGAGGCGGTGCTGGTGGCGGTGCAGGTGACAGTGCAGGTGGCGGTGTTCACCTACGTACAGGTTGGAGTAGACGTGGACAGAAGGTGTGACACTGGTCCCTCAGTCTGTGCCACCATGCCCTCTCCTGACTTGCCCTTCAGTTTTTGGCCCTTCCCCACCTTTGATGGTGGCGCAGTTGTCTTGCCACTATCCCCTTTCTTTTTCGCTGACCCCTTGGTGGCTGGTGTTTTCGGCTTCTCCCTCCGGGATGTGGGCACCTTTTTCACCTTGGCAGGTGGCGGAATGTCCTTGCCCTCACTACGTGGCACATTGGCAGCCCTTATGGTTGGTGCACTCCATGACCCCGCAGTTGCTGGCACCACTGTGCCTGGGGATGTGGTGGCTGAGGTGCTGGGCTTGGACCTGGAAAGCCTGGCCCTAGGGGAAAGACGTGGGGGGGAGGTGAAGGGAAGAGGTCAAGGTTTGACAGGGAAAGTTTTTTAGACACACTGGGACGGGTAGATGGAGGGGGTTTGGAAGTGGAGGAAGAGGTAGTGGTTGTAGGAGGTGTACGTCTGCTGAATTTGGGTGAAGGTGCATGGGCTGGAGGCTGTTGTGAGGGGGATGGGTGTGTGCCTGCGTTTCTGTACTTTGGGAGGAGGGCTCACAGACACACTGGTAGAGGACACTGGGGATGTGTGACTGGTAGTGGGGTGGTGAGTGCACGTGAGCGGTGTGTGGTGATGGGCGTGCTGTTGAGGATGTAGTGCATGCAGGTGTGAGTGGAGACGAGACTGGGAGGGAGGAGGGAAACGTGGAGGAGGGGGACACAGTGGAGGAAGTGGATGTTGGTATGTGTGCATGGGTATGGTTCTTGTGTGAGTGCCTGTGGGTTGTGTGGTGCTTATGGTTGCCTGAGACACTCTTGTGTGTTGATATATGTGCATGCTGGTCTGATGGTGTGCTTGGGGTAGGCTGAGGTACAGGAGATTGGGTCTGGGTGGAGGAGGTTGGAGGTGGGAGGCTGGACACAGGGACAAAGGCTGCCATCAGTGCTGAGGCCAGAGCCTGAAATGCTCTCTGTTGGGCTGCCTGGCCAGGATGAATGCCCCCAAGGTATGCATTTGTTTGTTGCAAATGCCTCTCACCACCCTGGATGGCATTCATTTTCCTCACTGAGGGCAGCAGGGCTGGCTGGGGCAGGGCCTGAGGTGCCTGTGGCGAAGGAGATGCCCACCCTCCTGGGTGAGCGGGCACGGGACACATGCTCAGGGGCTGGTGGGAGGGCGGTGCTGGTAGGGGAGTGGCCGCTGTACCTGTTGATGCGGTGGGCACAGAGGGGCCTGCCACCGCAAGGGAGCTCCCATCAGAGGAGGAGTCGCTGTCACTGGTGTATGCTCCTGTCCCAGCCGTGGAGCTCCCCTCGCCCTCCGTCCCACTGGTGGCTTCAGACTCCGTAGATTCACCCTCCAGGGCCAAGTGGGATGCAGCTCCCTCCTGCTCCGGTGCCAATGCTCCTCCGCCTGATGATGCTATTGCACACAAGAACAGGGAGACCACAAAAAGGGGTGGGAAAGACAGAAGAAAGACATGTTCAGTGCATGCAACACCACTACCGTTGGCGGACACAACAGACAGTGAGCAGCCCTCTGCACTACGGCATGCACTTATAGTTCCTAGATTAATCACATGCCCATGGGGTATGAAGCCTAAGCCCAATTGCTGCACACCTGGAAGTCACAGGAGCCTGACTAGGTGTAGATGGCTCTAACCACTAGTGGGGTTGGGGTGCCACATAGCCTGCCTCACAAGGGACCTTGCCAACCAAGATCGCTCTGGCTTAGGGGAACCCACTGGCCATCTCCCCCGCCAGACACCTTGTAATGCGTGCAAAGTCAGCTGAATGTGAGTGTACTCACCCCCTTGTGGCTGCTGCCCATCCAACTCCTGATAGGCCACAGCCAGGACCCGGAACATCAGGGGGGTCATGGTGTGACGGGCACCCCTCCTACATTGGGAGGCCATCCCCAGCTGGGCCTCCGCCGTCTTCTTGCTCTAGCGGCGCAGGTCCTCCCATCTTTTCCGGCAGTGGGTTCTCTGTCTGTGGTGGACCCCCTGGGTCCGGACATCCTTGGTGATGGCACGCCAAATACCCTTCTTCTGGTGGGTGCTGACCTAGAGGAATGGTACAGGGGGAAAGGAAATTACTTACCTGTCCGGACCGTCATACTCATTGCCCCCCATTCCCACCCTTGCCCTGATGCACATACACTCACCATCCGCACAGGCAGGCCTCAGCCCCCCCCATGTATCTTCCATCCACACCACTCAAAGCAGGCATTGCCCATGTAGCATGCTCACAGTGTACTCACCTGTTTGTCTGGAGGACCGTACAGTTGCGTGTACTGGGGGAGGACCCCATCCACTAGTTTCTCCAACTCCTCCGAAGTGAAGGCAGGGGCCCTTTCCCCAGTCACATGAGCCATCGTCGCTTCCAGACTGTGGTCACAGCAGCACTTGCAGTGTAGGTCCTCTCCTGTTGAAGGTCAGGTATCAAGTGAGGGAACGGACAGAAAATGGCGGTTACGTCCACAGCGGTGCGTACTGTCACCGCCGGTGTACATCGTCATTGGCTCCTCGGACCCATAGGGCCCAATGTTAACCAATGCAGAATTGCGCCGTGGTCTTCGACCGCCCACCGCGACGATGTACAACGCCAGCTCAGTTACCTCATATCCCCTTGTCCCACCTTACAGTTCAGGCAGCCGCCATTTCAGGGGGCCACATGGCATTAATAAAAACTGCGTCACACCTATGTAGGCCTGGAATACACACAGTTACAGGCACATTGCGGATTAATAAATTTGTGCAAATGACATTTTGGGATGCCTCAGTGTTGGCTGACTCTCTGCTCGCTGTTCTCCTCCATAGGGCACATCCGCTGGGGCAGGTGATGAGATGGCGGCATCCTCCTGTGTACAGACCGCTGGTGGACCTGTCGACAATGGAAGAGAGACACATAATAGTCACATACAGACTTGATCGTGCAACAATCAGGGAACTGAGTGCCCAGTTGTAGCCAGACCTGATGTCAGCTATCCGCCATCCCACAGGGATACCCCTTCTAGTGCAGGTCCTGTCAGTACTTCATTTCCTGGCAAGTGGTTCCTTTCAAACAACAGTGGCCATTGCATCAGGGATGTCCCAGCCAATGTTCTCTAAAGTGTTGTCCAGAGTGTTGTCTGCCCTGCTGAAACACATGCGCAGCTACATCGTGTTCCCTCAGGTGGAGGATTTGCCCACAGTGAAAGGTGACTTCTATGCCTTGGGACATATCCCCAACATCATTGGTGCCATTGATGGGGGACATGTGGCATTAATACCCCCGCAGGAGTGAACAGGTGTACAGAAATCGGAAGAGCTACCATTCGATGAATGTGCAGATGGTGTGTTTGGCAGACCAGTACATCTCCCATGTGAATGCCAAGCTTCCTGGCTCAGTGCATGACGCTTACATTTTGAGGAATAGCAGCATCCCTTATGTGATGGGGCAACTCCAGAGGCACCGTGTGTGGCTAATAGGTGAGGCCAAGGACCCAATACAGTGTAAATAGGTGTCTGGGTATGGGGTTGTCCCTAAGGGTTAGTGTGTGTCTAACACTTGTCCCTCGATATTTGCAGGTGACTCTGGTTACCCCAACCTGTCATGGCTACTGACCCCAGTGAGGAATCCCAGGACAAGGGCAGAGGAATGCTACAATGAGGCACATGGGCGAACTAGGAGGCTGATCAAACGAACCTTCGGCCTCCTGAAGGCCAGATTCCGGTGCCTCCATATGACAGGTGGTTCCATCCACTACTCACCAAAGAAGGAGTGCCAGAGAAACATGGCCTGCTGTATGCTGCACAACCTGGCTTTGCGACGGCAGGTGCCTTTTCTGCAGGAGGATGGGCCAGCTGGTGGTCATGTGGAAGCTGTGGAGCCTGTGGACAGTGAAGAAGAGGAGGCAGAAGAAGAGGATATCGACAACCGAAACAACATAATCATGCAATACTTCCAGTGAGACACAGGTAAGAAAATGTCACTGCCTCCCGCATCTCATACAATTTCTGGAGCTAGCATAAGCCTGTCTTTTTCACTCAGTGTCTGGACCCTGACTTGTCACTTTGCCTTTCCATTCCACAGATGTGGGTCCCACTTTGTGCCCTCTGCTATATTTCCTCCAGGCCTACAGCTGTGTTACATCGGTATGTGCACAAGTAAATTGACATTGCTATATTCCATGGTTATTTCAATTACACGTTTGTGAAAGCACAGACTGACTCCAGATTGTTTTGTGATTGAAGTGTGTTTATTTCTGTGCAAATAAGTGGAGGGGGTTGTAAAATGGGCTGGGGGGATGGTGGAGGAATGTCCATGGCAGAGTCCAGTCTATTTGTTTCACAGGTGCATTGTCCACAGGGGCATAGGAAGTGGAGCAATGGCAGTTGAAGGATGGACAGGGTGACAAAGTGGGACAGAAGGGTGACATTCAGGGGGGGTCTCATTTCCTGGTGGGGGTCATGGCAATGTTCTCTGTCTTGTTCCTGGATCTCAGGGACCGTTTGTCGGGTGGTTCTCTATCTGCAGGGGTGGGGTGCTGGTATTGTGTTCCTGTGGCGGTGCCTCCTGTCCACTAGTGCCGGCGGAGGTGGAGGGCTGTTACACGTCTAGGCTAGTGTCAGGGGCCCCTTGTTGTGCCACTGTGTCCCTCCTGGTGTTGACAAGGTCTTGCAGCACCCCTGCAATGGTGACCAGGGTTTTGTTAATGGAGTTCAAGTCCTCCCTGATCCCAAGGTAGTGTTCCTCCTGCAGCCGCTGGGTCTCCTGAAACTTGGCCAGTACTGTTGTCATCGTCTCCTGGGAATGATGGAAAGCTCCCATGATGTTAGAGAGTGCCTCGTGGAGAGTGGGTTCCCTGGGGGGCCTGTCCTCCCCCTGTCGCACAGCAGTCCTCCCAGCTTCCCTGTTTTCCTGTGCCTCTGTCCCCTGAACCGTGTGGCCACTGCCCCCAGGTCCCTGATCATCCTGTGTTAGTGGGGTTGCCTGGTTTCCCTGTAGTGGTGGACACACTGCTGATTGACGTGTCCTGGGGACAGAGGCATGGGCTGCTGGGTGGGTGCTGTGCTGGTGTTTCCTGAGGGGGGAGGCTCTGTGGTGGCTTGTGACAGTGTCAGGGGAAGCGACTGTCCGAGGTCCCTGATGGGCCGGGCTGGTCATCTTGATCCAGTTGTGCAAAGCTGCTGTCATCACTGTGGGTCTGTTCTGTGGGGGGACTGGATATGTCTGACACCTCCTGTCTGGTGACATTGGGTAGGGGTCCTGTAGGGGTGTAAAGGCATGATTATTGCATCTGTGTGTGCCATTGTGTGCAATGGGTGAGTGACCCTGTACTCCAGTGCTTGAATTCTTTGCTTGGTCCTTGTGTTATAGTTGGTTTGGGGTCTGTGTGGGTATCTGTAGTGGACATGCTTTGGTGATGGGTGTCCATGCTTTGGTGTTGCATGCAGGGCTTGGTATTGGGATGGCGGGGTTGTGATAGTGGGGCATATGTGAGGTGTTGGAGTGATGGGGGTGAGGGGGAGGGTGTGGGTATGTGATGGCATGCAGGTGGGGGATATGGTAATAGAGATTTGACTTACCAGAGTCCAGTCCTCCTGCTACTCCTGCGAGGCCCTCAGGATGCAGTATTGCTAAGACTTGCTCCTGCCATGTTGTTAGTTATGGGGGAGGAGGTGGGGGTCCACCGCCAGTCCTCTGTACAGCAATCTGGTGTCTGGAGACCACGGAACACACCTTCCCCCGTAGGTCGTTACACCTCTTCCTGATGTCATCCCCTGTTCTTGGATGCTGTCCCACTGCGTTGACCCTGTCGACAATTCTGTGCCATAGCTCCATCTTCCTTGCAATGGAAGTCTGCTGCACCTGTGATCCAAATAGCTGTGGCTCTACCCAGACAATTTCCTCCACCATGACCCTGAGCTCCTCCTCAGAGAACCGGGGGTGTCGTTGAGGTGCCATGATGTGGTGTGGGTGATGTGTGAGGAGGTGTGTGTAGTGATGTGTGAGGGGATGTGTTGGTGTTTGTTGTTTGAGGTGCGTTGATGTTGTGTAAGTGAGGGTGTTGTGTGTCTGTGGATGCTGGTGTTCTTTTAGGTAGTGCCTCTCTGTGGCCTGCTTTCAAATTTCTGGTAGTAAGGGTTTGTGGGTGATGTGGGTGTGTGCTTTATATTGGATTGGGTGTGTGGGTGTGCTGTGTGTATGTGTTATCAGGTGTGTGTATTTCGAATTGTCCAATGTGGTTGTGTTTTGTAAATGTGTGTATATTTTGAGCGCAGCAGTGTGTACCGCCAATGGATTAACGCGGTTGAAAGACCGCCACGTTGATTTGTGGGTCGTGATAGTGTGGGCGCATTCCTGTTGGCGTGACGGTGGAGGTTTTGTTATCGCCAGATTATCATTGACCTTTGGTGTAGCAGACTTGTGTGGGTGCCTGTATTATGGCGGATTCCGAGCTGTGGGTCGTAATACATGTAGCGGAATTCCACGCCCGCAGCGGTATGTTGGCGGTATGTTGGCTGTTTTCTTCAGTGCTCTCCCACGTGTGAGGAGATTGTAGATCTCTTAGAGAGTGAGCTTGTTCCCTGTCTTGGTTATGAGCCATTTCTGGAAAGGCAGTAACGATCTGCCAGCGCCTTGTCTTATCACAGGGTATGTCAGGCAGGCCCATTGTGGCAGAAGTTTAGCTTGTATTCTTGCCTGTGGTGCCTATGAAAGGGATGGGGAGCAGGGGTGGGTGAAAAATGCTGCTCTGCCTGTAAAGTTCACAGAGTTTTGTCTACTTTGCGTTCTTCTTGGAGCATGGATGTCTGGCAAAACTCCACCAACTGCCTGTTGGTGGGTTTTTTTTTTCTCACGCGCAGCTTACAACATTAGGTTGCTGAGCACAAGCGAGAACTTGTATCACCTAGCGTGATTTTTAGGTGCTAATATGCCTCTTGGCAAAGTTTCTTAATGAGTGTGATTGCAGCAGGTTTCTACCGTTCAAATTGAGAAAGCTGCCGCTCCAGTAGAAAATCTACTCGAGCTGCAGAAAGAAGTAACACCCTCTGGTACACTGCCTTGTGCCATTTGCACTTAGTTTAGAGAGCGGAAGAAGATACTGGCGCTAAAAATCAGCACAAGCAGTGCAACATGCCTACATTCCGCCTGCCCATGAAACTCCGCAGAGTCTTGTGGAGCTTTTATATAACTCCACTGAATTCCATGGAGTGAACGTCTGTGAGTTCTGCCCACCCCTAAAAGGGAAAGCATTTGTGATTTGGGGACGTTTATTTTAAAACCCCAAAACCTTCTGAATTTGTTTTATCTCCCCTAGTGCCTCTGGGAGAGACCCCACAGGGTTGGTCACTGTCAAAAGAATATCCTACGAATACATGCAGGTTGTATGCTCTGTGAGTCCAATCATCACCTCTTTGATGTTGGTATTCTGCCTAATTGCTATGGCCAGGAGTTCTTTGTACATCACGTATAACAAAGGCAACAAGTGACAATTCTGCCTTGTCTCTTATTTTATCCTAAAACGGGGTGTCAGTGAACCATTCACCTTAATCTTAGCCATGGGTGCCTGGTATTTACTTAAGACCCAGGTCCTAAATTAGTGTTGAATATCCATGCACTTAAGAAGTAGCTGTAGGAGTGACCAGTGGACCCAGTCAAACGCTTTCTCTACGTCACACATCAAAAGGTCTGTTTCTTTACTAGTCCGCACCACCTTGTCGATGACATGCAAAAATGAGCTTTATATTGTCGGAGCAGTTACAGTTCACAATAAACCCGGCTCTTTTCGGGTCCACTTAGTTGATGACTCAAAATATTGAAGTGACATTGGGGCTAGGTTCGTGGACCCTCCTCAAAAAAGGATGTGCTGTTATTTTTTTGTTAGTCTGAAAGAGACAGATGTTAAAATGGATTCTACTGCCTTGTAGGTTTTATTAAGGCAAGTAGGAAAATAAGATGAAAAAGACAGCTTTGCTGGAGAGACTTATGGGGTTATTACAACTTATAATGGACTCGTAATACGGCTGGTGGTATATCCGTCACTTTACCGTCAGTTTTGGGACGGATTAACACCTCCTCCAAAGTTGTAATAACCCCCTTAGTCCCCGACTGATAGCTTGGTGATGAACTGCTTGCAGTAAAATCACACTGGACTTTACTGTGAGAAGCTGGTAAAATTATCCACATGCACAGAAACATTTCCTGCATTCAAACTCATTACCAGAGGAAAGGAGGGTGTTTTATTCGAAAATTACTAATAGATATTTGCTCTTGTTAGCCAAATTTCAACTTTCAGAATTCTAATGGATAATCTAAATCAATCTTTTTTTAAATTATTTTATCCAGCCTGGCTCCTGAGAGAATCTGAAATACGAGTTCAGCCAGACACAGTAATAAGGGCATGAAGAAGAGGTGGTCAAAGAGGAGGCATGCCTAGTGGTTCACTTTCTATCCAAGGAAAGTGTCAAAATTCTTGCAGAATTGTCCAAACAAAGAATGCTGTTTCTGCACACCGTCAGAATGAGGATGAGTGCAAAAATAGTCCTAATGCATTGAGTTTGGGCTCGCTTTTCAAACACAGATGGAAGACCGTGGACAGTGCTGAGACCATAAACATAATAAGCACTGAGAATTGAAAGAGAAGCAGAGACTGAAGATATAGAAGAACTACGTGAATGAAAACCACAGAATATCATGCATGTATAAGCATTCATGTAAAACCTAGATATCATGTTGAACCGTATTGATTACCATTTTGTCATAGTTTTAGAATATGTTATTCATAAAAAATGTAAAGTAGTGCTCACCAAAGCATAAGGGCATATAATTATGAGTTTTCAGTGTTATTTGATGGTGGCATAATTTCTGGAGTACAGATCTCTTTGAACATTAACTGAGCTGTTCGTCAAAGTAGATTCAATAAAAATAAATGCTTGAAGAATCTAAGGGGCATGTTTAACAGCCTCTAGCGCCACCATAGCATAATTGTTTTGATGCTAACGAGACGCTAAGGTGGATTTTCTGCTGTGCCATATTTACAAAGTGGCGCAATGCATGCATTGCGCCAATTTGTAACCCCTTGCGCCACGTTATACCTGTGTGAGGCATAATGTTTGCAGAGGGAGTGTTCCAGCACTAGAAGGCCCGCAAAAATGGCGCAGTGAAATTTAAAAGATTTCACTGCGCCATTTGTGGTGTCATTTTTAAAGCCTGCTCAGAACAGGCGTTAAAATGACACTCCCTTAGTAACCTATGGACTTCCTTGTACTTTGCTGCACCAGCATCAACATTTTTGACGCTAGTGTAGCAAAGCCCCACAATAGCATCAAAAATGTTGATGCTACTGTGCTAACGACCACCATAGTGAGCTGTATTATAAATAGGGCGCATCCATGGTGTCTTTAGGTGCAAGGAGGGGGGTGCAAGAAAAGTGGCGCATCAAAGCTGATGCGCCACTTTTTCTTAAATAAGGGCCTAGGTCCTTATCAAGTGATGCAGAGAGAGGGGCTATTAGCAGCATCGCAGCGTGTTCCACGGGAAACATCCATTGCATTCTGGAGGGAGCACGCACTGCTACTCTGTACAGTCAACCATCTGGCCTGTTCTAATGTCTTCAGTTCTGCAATTCACCCCCCAAGACACAACGGAGCACAACACATATAAATTAATAATATTTCAAAGTAACACGCGTAGTGAGTGTTTTTATTCATCTGATTATTGAAGCTATGCATGTTAAAGTACTCTTTACTGCCTGTTTTAAAACTGCTATTGTACCTTCACAGAATAATCATATAATAATCCTTTATTTAATGTGAAAAATTGCGCAACATTCATATATTTAGGGCGGTCACTATGTCAAAACCAAATCATGCAAAAATTAATCATGCTGTAATTGCATACGTATGACTTTTTCAAGTTTGTCTTGGTGAAAACAATCAAACAATGTGTTAAATATGTATTAATAGAACACACATTATAGGAGTTATGTATCCATTGCTTTATAAATTAAGGATTATTGGTGTCACATATCTTCTCAGGATACGGGATAATTTATGTGTGTATTCTACATTCTCCCATGTAAAAATATGAATTTCTCAGCCAAGTTCTACCTATCAAAATAATTACACCATGTCTTACCTATTGCAGTTGATATGCCATATCTCTTTCCATTGACATATTGTTTTCATTGCTAGCTAGTGAGTGCAGCTATAATCACCAATCCCCCCCTGCCCCGCCACTCCTTGGGAATAATAATGCTAAAATGCTGGTCCTCCTGAGCTAATTTACTTTCTCTGTGTGGGTTACCCTCACGTTGAAGGAATAAGCAGTCCCTTGCAAATTAGTTTATACCTTCCAGGAAGGACTCCTGTGGTTTAGTTTATTGATTTCAGAAAGTTATCTTTACAGATGGCTTTTGAGATGGCTTTGTGTTTGTTTTTTATCCATGCTTAAACAGATCCGCAAAAACTGTGGGAAGGAATTTAGGTACACTTATTCTGTATTCTTATATTTCCTACTATCTACACTTGGTTATTTGAGGCATTTCTTTGGGAATCTCTTTATATTTTCATATTTATATCGTTTTCAACTCTGCACATTTCTGCTGGAATACCCACTGTTATATCTTTATATGTTGCAATTTCATATATATAGCGCTTACTACCCCTGAACGAACATCAAAGTGCTTTACGACGGGTAGCACGATGCTCTAGAACCCAGGGTTAGTGGTTTGTTCAGTGTTAATGGTTATTAGTAGTTGTTGGGATTAGTCTTGTGCGTGCAATCAAACCATTACATGTTGTCATTCCGGTTTCTTTATGGTGGACTAAGTAAGTAGGGTCTAGTTGATAATATTAGTGCAGTCATGTAGGGTATTTGTAAACTCATGCACAGAGGGGTGGGATTATTACCTTGCAGGATGCACGTGATACCTCATGAGCATCAAGGAACACAAGCAAATAGAACATTATTTGTGAAAGCTAGCATCCTTTCACAGTGCACGTTGTGTTCTCTTCATTAAACAATGACGTGCAAATTTACAAACCGCATGCACTGCCGGTGCGTCAATGTTGTGATGAACTGGCAGCGCATAGTCCAGACCAATATCTACAAGGCCAGGCAAAGCCACTCTGCAAGACTTTTCATGACCTTGTAGATATGGTGTGAGGCAATGCAGCGCAAGTCACTGCGCTGCCTTACAGTGCGTCAGGAAGCTGTTACCATGAGCAGTGCAGCAGGTGCTCCCACGCAATACCCATGGGTTTTGACACATTCTCAGACTTACAAGAATCTGTAAACCTGGGACTGCATCAAAACTGTACACCTCCCCAGGGCAGGCACAACAAGAAGAAATATATTTATTTCTCCTCATTGTTTCCTCTTACAAAGTGTGCTGCATTCTGCAGCATACATAGAAAGAGGAAAATGCCTCTCTGGATTGTTTTTGTGCAGGAAGGCATTCCTTCCTGCACAAAAACAATTCTGCTGACAATTCAGACACCCTTTCACCATGGTGCAAGGGTGCCTGCATTGACACTAGGCAGTAATTTGTGTGCCAGCACAGGAGGAATGGACAGAAATGCACCGTATCTTGTAAATATAATGCATTTTTCCCATCCCCTATTGCGCAGGGCAGCGCAGCAAGGTCACTTGCTTCTCTGCCCTGCACCACATCCTTTTAAATATGCCCCTAGGAGTTTTGTAACCTCCTACTCACCTTATCTGTCTTGAGTGTGTTGTGGGCAAAGGGGGATGGTGCTTGCAACATGTGATACTATATGGTGCAGAGCTGCCACTTTCATCTAATTTTTCTTTACAGATAACTTTGTATACTTCTTCTGGGAAATGTACTTATGTATTAGGTGCATGACAATCATTAATTAAGGTAATTTTGTCAGATTAATGTATCATTGGATTTAAATATTCAAAAGTCAGTTGTTAGTCTCTAGTCATTTACATTGCTAGTGATTACATTTTGATTTTTACAGAAGGTTTACCATTACATTCCATGTCTTTCCACAGGAGTACCTTACTTCTGCAGCCCTTTACTTCACATTTAGGTAGATATTTAATACTTTGAAAAGAGCGATGGATTTAACCCAGATCTGTGACTGGGGGTGAGTGTTTGAAACGTTTTAGCACTCCGTCCATCACCCTTTTAGGTTGCTAAAGTCACCCTAAGTGGTCAGGGAATGCCCAGATGTGGGTCCATTGCTCACTGTGCCACTGGATTCAAGTTTGTCTGGCTAATGTGGGGGTGATACCCCAACACTGGTCCCAGGATGCTTGTGTCTGGTACGGGGAGGACCTGGCCTGGAAGTTCGGGCTGGATTGTTCCATGGGGAACAGGGTCAAGGCTGATTTGCATATGGCTGGGTCCAAACTGGGGTGGCATAGTGAGCAAAAGGGTGGTAGATTTAACCCAGATCTGTGAATGAGGTGAGTGTTTGAAAAGTTTCAGCACTCCATCCATTATCCTTTTGTGTTGCTACCTAATACTTTTATACATATTTTTTATAAATTAATATTAATTTAATCGGGGCGTAACCAACTAAACAACATGGTGGATGCTTGATCTTACCTACTTATTTCTCCTGCTAAAATCACCACACCCAGTGCTCATCCGACCAGCAAAATTACACACATGGAGGTGCCAAGCGGGCCACATGGTGAAGAATTACCGAGAAGAGCAGAGGTGGACTGTGACGGAGGATCGAGCTGGGCTGGGCCATGGCTGCCATTGATCCCCCTGGGTGCCGAGAGACTACTCCCGGGGGGCCAGTGAAGAACTGCATGGCCCAGGGACCCCAATGTGGGCTGTGGAAGCGGTGCTGTGTCAGTGGGAACCCTCGGAGGTCACCTAGGATGGATCCGGAGTGCGGGGACCTGGGCCGCGCAGCAATGGAGGTGTGGCTGAAATATAATGCCACTTGGGCCACTGATGGGCCTACCTTAAATACGCACTGGAAATGCCATGGGCAAGAATGCCTAACCAGTGGGGGGAGCCGCTTGAAGGGGACCTGGGCTCTCCCAGGCCTACACACAGTGAGCATACGGCCCTCCTGGTGAGGCCCATGCTGCCGCCCTGCAGAGATGGGATCTGGATTGGCCTCTGGTCCCCCAGATACAAGATGGGCAAAGTAGACATGCAGCTTTTGGTTTACCCGCCCTCACTACATCACCATCTACATCCTTTTTAGGGTTACGTGGAATCCAATATCTAATTCTGTTTCCTAATTTTTTACTGTAAGCTTGGGCGGCTGGCTGTTGCCATGTGGCCCCGGGAAAGGGTTGGGGCATATTTTATTTTTTGTCTCTAGGGAAGTACTACCAGTGGGGAACATATCAGTCATTGTGAAGGAATATGGGGGTAGCACGGGTGATTCATATTCTACCATGGCCACTGGAAATACAGACCTGATGTGTATATCCTGGAACTTGAGGGGAATGGTATCTGCTGCCAAAAGGCATAATTACAATAGATATCTGAGATATTGGGGGGTAACGATTCACTATGCTCCTCCAAGAGACTCACTTAGCTGGGGTTGAGGTGGACCATCTACGCCGAAGATGGCATGGTCAACTGTTTGCTACTTTCTACTCTGCATAAGCACAAGCAGTGCTAATATGGGTAAGAGCCGGGACTCCTTTCAAGCCCATGCGGCCCTTAGTGGACATGGAGGGAAGATATGCCCTTGTTAGGGGACAGTTATTGGGGAGAGAGGTCACACTAGGCAGCATATATGCACCTAACCATGAACAATTGCCACTCCTCTATCCACTTTCCACCCCACTCGGACAGCTGATGAATGGTGATCTGATTGCTGGTGGGGATTACAATTGCTTGATAGATGTATCCCTAGATGGTTCCACCCCCCGCTTCCAGAAACACTAGCCTATAAGACCACAAATGGCTTTCAAGCCTGGCTCCAACACTGGGAGCTTAATGACATTTGCTGTACACAACATGTGGGGGATGGGGATTACTCCTTCAATTCCCATGTCCATGCACTGCACACCAGGTTAGATCAGTTTCTGTGCTCCAAGAGATTGTGCCAATATGCTACCTTTACAGAATACCTGGAGCAAGCTTTGTCAGACCGCAGCCCGCTGCTCATGGGGCCACAGCTGGTAGATGGACGGCTAGCAATCCCGGTATGATGTCTCCAGGCCGCTGCATTGGAAGACCCAAGTTACAGGGACATGCTGCGGACAGCCATATTAGAATTCTTTGACAAAAACAAGGGTACTGCATCTTTAAGGTCATTACCCAGGGTTTCTGCATGGGGCAGTCTGTAGGAATTAGCAAGGTTCTCAACACGGAACTGCGTAACATAGAGGCTACATTACACAAACTAGAGAACACCCGGGGACAGATCAAGCTAATAATCAACTTTTGCTTGACACCAAAGAGCAGTACCAAGCTGTCCTGGAGAGACTGCAGTGTCACGACTATGAAACATATATTGAAAGAGCACATAATGAGGAAGGCAATTCAGGGAGGCTGTTGGTGTGGCCGAGGGCAGAGGGACACCCATAACCCACTTGACATCAGACACAGGATCCCATCTCTATTCCCTTGGAGACATAAATGAAGAATTTAGGCAATACTATGAGACTCTGTATAGCAACCCGGCACCCATCCCAGATGGTGCACTGACAGAGTTCTTGGACTGCTTCCCATTCCCAACACTGATGAGTGAGGCCTGGGAAAATGTGAAGGGACCGGTGAATGTCCATGAGATCAAACAAGCAATCCAAGAGATGGCCATATTCAGGACTCCTGGCCCTGATGGCCTGCCAACTGAATTCTATGCAACGTACCCTGACTTATTGGCTCTAAAGTTGGAAAAACTATACATTGAAGCATTGAGAGTAGGCTACCTTCTGGAAACAACACAGAGTGCTACCTTCATTCCCCTTCCCAAAACTGCGTACTCTGGGGCACCAGTCACGGCCTTTCGCCCATTGTCAATGCTCAACCTAGATTTTAAAATCATTAGCAAAACACTTGCGACTCGATTGCTCCCTCACGTTGCAAGCATAGTCCATGAAGACCAGAACAGCTTTGGTCCGCTCCATAGCACCTCCTTCAACCTGAGGAAATTGTATCACCTTCTTTATCACTCTGAAATCCAGAGTCTTCCAGGGGCATTACTCATGTCAGTTGACCTTGAAAAGGCTTTTGACTCAGTGAGATGGGATCAACTAATGGATGTGATGTGCAGACTGGGCATGGATGAGGCCTGGATCCGATGGGTGTCCCATGCTTGCTATGCCACCAGATTTCAGCTAGCCTGGCTGATGAAGGGTGATACCCTGAACCCGCTCCCAGGGTCCTTGTTTCTGGTCCAGGGAAGACCTGGCCTGGAAGTTCAGGCTGGACTGTTCCCATGGGGAACAGGGTTAAGACTGATTTGCATATGCCTGTGTCCAAAGTAAAATGGCATGGCAATAAAAAAAAACGATTGATTAAACCCAGATCTCTGACTGGGGGTGAATGTTTGATTTGTTCTGCATTCTGTTCATCTTCTGTTGTTTTTGCATTTGTCGTCCCAAGTGGGAACGGTATGCCCAGACGTGAGTCCCGTGCTTGCTATGCCACCAGATTCAAGCTAGTCTGGTTGATGAAGGGTGATACTCTGGAACTGGTCCCAGGATGCTTGTTTCTGGTCCGGAGAAGACCTGGCCTGGCAGTTTGGGCTGGATTGATCCCATGAGGGACAGGGTCAAGACTGATTTGCATATGGCTGGATCCAAAGTGGAATGCCATAGCAAGCAAAAGAACTGATGAAGTAAGCCCAGATCAGTGACTGGGGGTGAATATTTAATTTGTTTTGCATTCCATCCATCATCTGTTGTTTTTGCATTTGTCGCCCCAGGTAGGAAGGGTATGCCCAGACGTGGGTCAAATGCTTGCTATGCCACCAGATTCAAGCTAGTCTGGCTGATGAAGGGTAATACCCTGGAACTAGTCCCAGGATGCTTGTTTCTGGTCCGGAGAAGACCTGGCCTGGCAGTTTGGGCTGGATTGATCCCATGAGGGACAGGGTCAAGACTGATTTGCATATGGCTGGGTCCAAAGTGGAATGCCATAGCAAGCAAAATAACTGATGGATTAAACCCAGATCAGTGACTGGGGGTAAATGTTTGATTTGTTCTGCATTTCTTCCATCATCTGTTGTTTTTGTATTTGTCGCCCTAAGTGGGAAGAGTATGCCCAGACGTGGGTCCCGTGCTTGCTATGCCACCAGATTCAAGCTAGCCTGGCTGATGAAGGGTGATACCCTGAATATGATCCCAGGATGCTTTTTTCTGTTCCAGGGAAGACCTGGAGTGGCAGTTTGTGCTGGACTGTTTCCATGGGAAACAGGGTCAAGACTGATTTGCATTTGGCTGGGTCCAAAGTGGAATGGCATAGCAATTTAAAAAAAACTGATGGATTAAACCCAGATCTGGGACTGGGGGTGAATATTTGATTTGTTTTTCATTCCGTCCATCATCTGTTGTTTTTGCAGTATACGAGACCAATGGCATGGGTCAAGAAGGGCACTACCATCTCAGCCTCTTACACTGTTTGCCGAGGAACCAGACAAGGTTCCCCATTGTCACCCCTCATCTTTGCGTTATCCATTGAGCCTTTAACTGAATGCTTCATGAAGGAGTGAGAGGGAGGCAATATAGAGTTTGACTGCTATGAACATATTATATCCCTCTACGCAGATGACTTCTCCTGTATTTGTCAGGGGACTCAGCAGGGGTAAGTGAACCAATGCAGCACTTGGATAGCTTCAGGGAGATATCAGGTCTGTGAGTTAATAGATCAAAAACATATCTATTCCCATGTAACCAACATACACCACAGCCCTCCAATCTCTTGCCAGGGCTTACGTGGTCACCAGCGATGTTTAAATATCTGGGTGTCCAAGTGTACCATCAATTAGAAAACTTACAAGAAGGGAACTTGATAAAAATTGGTCCGATCCAGTGCTGCTTTCTGGAGGTCTCTGTGATTGTCACTGATGGCCAGGGTTTCTGTCTCTACAATGGCAATGCTCCCCCGGTTACTATGGGCCAGATTTAAAGAAAAGTGACACAGCACGGTGCTGCACCAAATTTGGCAGCATTGAGCCACTTTAGGAATGCAGGGATGTGCCGTATTTAAGGTAATACGGCGCACCCCTGCGTTTCCCCCTGCGCTGGCACTAAATTTAGCTGCCAACACAGGCATCCTTGCACCATCGGGCAAGGATGTCTGTGTTGAGGGGTATGATTGTTCATGTGCAAAAAGGGACACCGTCCCACAAATAAACAATAATTTCTGGCATTTAGCTTTTTCTATGCGTGCGGCAGAATGCAACACGCATAGAAAAAGCAAAAAATTAGGAGGAATAAAAGTATTCCTTCTCGTTGCGCCCTGCTAACGCCACCCCTGGGGGTGGCATTAGATTCTGGTGCTGCCTCATGTTTACAAAATTTCATAAATCTGAGGCAACTTCAAAATGCAATGGGTGTTGCTGTGGCACACCCACAGCAACACCCTTTGCATGCCCCTTCCACGCACAGTGCTGAGTGGGAAGGGGCCGTATTTACAAGGTGGCGTTAAGCCAAAAAAGTGGCTTAATGCCACCTTGTAAATACGGCGCTGTGCTTAGCACCACTGGATCATCACAAAAAGTGACACTCCTGTAGCGCTAGGGGCCAATAAATACAGCCCTATATTTGTTTGTTAATCTCCCAATTCGGATCCGCGGGTGTGGTTTTGACAGTTGGAGGGACTGCTTCAGGAGCTGATATGGGATGGGGCAGACATACAGTGGGTGACCAAATGGCAGGATGGGGCTCACCAGGATATGCTGGCTATACTAGGATTGGCACTGCATGGGAGACTCCTGCTTGCTAAATTGTTATGACCCAAGGTGCATATGTCCAGCCTAGGAGTGATATTGCGGGTGACACTGCAAGGTTGGCATCTAGGCATAGTAATGAGTTGTGGGGCCCGCTGTATGTGCCAGCCTTACCACTAGTGGGTCTTCCTCATGAGACCCTGATCGGACACTTCACGGCAACCCAGCTCCAGACTTGGATCTCGGCTGGTGTAACCACAGTTGGGGATTGCTATGAGGCGGGCTCCCTCTTGCTGAGAGAGGAGTTGCAGGGGCAATTTGACCTGTCTAGTGGTCAGTTTCTCAATTATGAGGCACTGAATCAAATGTACATGGAGCTCTGTGGCCCTGGCAGAGACGAGCCTCCTCAGCACCCGGTTCTACAGTTACTGCTATCCCTTGGCTCGGCGAGACACCAAGGCCCATATTTATGCTTTTTGGCTCAAAACTGTGCAAATGCAGCTTTGCAGCAAAAAGATTAGCGCCTGCTTGTGTCATTTAACAACTTCCGCCAGGAGCTGCATTTTTTGAATTGCACAAGCCAATGCTAAACTGGGGCTAGCGTCTTCAAGAAAGATGCTAGCCGGGTGGGGGTGGCGGTAGGGCAGGAGGGGGTTGTGCGTCAGAAAATGATGCTAGCCTGGTTAGAGGCAAAAAAAATATCTCTAACCAGACTTGCACTTTTTCCTGATGCACAACCACCAAAAACATGACTCCTGTCTTAGGAAAGACAGGAGTCATGCCAACCAACCCAGTACCCAGCTCAGGGGTGTGTTCCCTGTACAATGCAGCACACACAGAGGTGCCAAAGAGTCATTTTCAAATGATTGTTTATGTGCAGGAAAAGAAAACCTTCCGGCACATAAATAATAATTTCTGGCATTTTGCTTTTTCTATGCATGCAGCAGAATGCAGCACACATAGAAATAGCAAAAAAAAACAAGGAGGAATGAAAGTATTCTCCTCGTTGCGCCCTGCTAATGCCACCCCTGGCATTAGATTTTGGTGCTGCCTCAGGTTTACAAGATTTCTTATATCTGAGGCAGCATTAAAATGCAATGGGTGTTGCTGTGGCACGCCCACAGCAACACCCATTGAATGCCCCTTCCACGCACAGTGCTGTGTGGGAAGGGGCCATATTTACAAGGTGGCATTAAGCCACAAAAAGGGGCTTAACGCCACCTTGTAAATACCGTGCTGTGATTAGCGCCATAGGAGCGTCACTAAAAGTGACACTCCTGTGGCGCTAGGGTTCTATAAATAAAACCCAAAGAGTTTTTAGGCTTTGAATGAGATATTTCTGGACAAATTGAAAAGAAAATTTTATTTCTCAATTAAAAAGAGTGATGTTACCTTTCAGTATGAGCCTTAAACTTTTGAAGTTTAAAAGAAATTAAAGGAGGGAAATGATCAGGGACATTCCTGGAGTAGAACCCTTAACTTGGAGTGTGAGCATCGGAGACCTTAACCATTAGGCAAACTTTTTTTTATTTTTCATATTTTTTGCCCTTTACGGGCTATCTAGGACCATGGGGGTAGCCTCAAGGCCTCCCCGCGGTACAAGTCATAAAATTCTTTTCAGTTTTTACCCTTTACAGGCAATCCTGTCTCCTGTGGGAGTCGGCATTGCTCCAGCAAGCAAGGAGTTGCTTTTAATAGCAGTTCCCTGCTTGCTGGAGCAATGTTTTCATCTGTCTTCCCTACGGGCATTTTTACATGCAAGGAAGACAGATGAAATCTCTGCTTTCTGACAGCGGGACCTGTTTGACTGATCCTGCTGTCAGAAAGTGGAGTTATGTTTGCTTTTGCTTGGTGGGAGCTGTCATCATCCTCCAAGCAAAAGCAAACAGCCATGTCCCAGGGGTGGCGGTAGACTTGTCTGTATCTTTGGCACAATTTGCTGAAACTTCAAGAACATTTTCCAAAAAAAAAGTGTGCCGGTGATTCTTGTTGTGCACAGAAAGTTTTGTGGTGATCCATCAAGCGAGGGCTGAGAAAAAGGGGGGTTAAAAAACATTGCGTTTCCCATGTTAGTCCCCATAGGACCTTTGGATATGACTACAGCCCGAACCACTGAACGGAAATACACCAAATTTGGCACAAAGCTGTCTTTCGGTACACAGATCATGCTTTTGCTTATTTGGTGTAAATCCATTTAGTAGTTTTTGTGAGAATTAGGGAAATTCAAATTTGTATATTTCTGGCTGCAAAGTATTCGCAAACAAAGACAGGCTCGTGCAGGGAAATGTACAGCCTTGATTGGGCTTCAGCCGAGTCCCAGTAAAAAATTAAAAAGAAATAAAAGAGGCCAGGGTAGAGTCACCCGGACCCATTGGCTCTTTTGGGGGGGGGAGGTCCAAGAGGAACCTCTGTAGAGCAAAACATTTTAATTATATTTTTTCTGTGAATTCTCAATAGTCGCAAATTTGTGGCAATTTTTTACAAAAAAAACATGTGCAGGCTTCCGTGCTTGTTTTATTATAGGCCCACAGGTGGCCAGGTCCCGGGGTCACTGCTAATTTGGTCTGGGGGGTCCTCCCAGCCCATCCACAGCCCCAGAGATCATCATCTGCCTGAGGCTTTCAATCTAATTTATGTGGGGGGCCTGCGTCCCCAAACCCTTGGGACCACCACAGCCTGTTGCTTTGATTTAAATATATATGAGGGGCCTGTGGTCCCCCAGTGCCCCAGGGACCACCATCCCCAATGGCAAAGCATAAAAATAGTGAAAGGGGTCAGATTCAGACGCCCATTAGCCCTGGGGACCACCATCTTCCGGGACTATCTTAACATTGGAGGGGATCCATGCAGTCCCCCTCATGGAGCCACTGATGGCCCTTAGGAACGCCACCACCCAGGACCAGCTCCTGTTATGTCCCGGGGTGCCAACCCTTGTAACATAGCTGTTTGCTGTGCTTGGCTGCAACTCTGAAGCTGCAGCCAAGCCACAGCAAACACTCCCCTGTTTAACAGCGGGAACTGTAAAGTTGATCCTGCTGTCAAACAGTGGCACTTTCCTCTCTGTTCCCTGCAGGTGTACAGGGGACAGAGATGAAATACATTAGCAAGCAGGGAGCTGCCGCTAAAGCAGCTCCCTGCTTGCTGAAGCAATGGCACCGCTGGGGAAGCCTTAAGTGCCACATAGCCTGTAAAGGGCATTTCTAAAAATAAATAAATAAATAAACAAATAGGTACCATGGGGGAACCCTTGAGGGTTCCCTCATTGCAACATTTGCAATAAAATTATTGATGAGACAACTGTATACGGCTGAAATTCTATGGTTTTGTAGGAGTAAATTCCAAATCAAACTATAACGTCCCTGGAACCTTTGTATATGTATCATGTATCATGTATCATGTATCATATATATATATATATATATATATATATATATATATATATATATAAAAAAAAAAATCCCTTTCAGGGTTAGAGTGACGCATAAATTATGCAAAAAAGAATAGGGAACTCTGGGTAGTTCCCAAGTTTAGGTGGAGAGCAGCTCCAGTAAGGAGCACCCTGCAACACCAGCGACACTCAAGATCTGCTCACCTCAAATGTCTGTTTATCTAGCAAAGTTTTTAAGCATAGGATCAGCACAGTGCTATCCACGCCAGCTAGATAGGGGCAAAGGCCCTCATTTTAACCCTGGCGGTCAGTGACCGCCAGGGGAAATGTGACCATATTACCGCCAACAGGCTGGCCGTACTACACAACATATTTTGACCGTGGCGAAAGCGCCACGGTCATACCGCCGGGACCGGCGGAATATCATCATGGTGGTCCTGGCAGTCGTAATCCGCCAGGGCAGCGCTGCCAGCAGCGATGCCTCTGGGATTTCGACTAACCTTACCGCCAGCCATGGAAAGGCTGGCGGTAAGGGGACTTGGGGTGCCCCTCAGGGCCCCTGCACGGCCCATGCACTTGGCCTGGGCAGTGCGGGGCCCCAGGCACAGCCCCATCGTGCAATCCACTGCCCAAATTACAGGCAGTGGATTGCACGATGGGTGCTGCTGCACCCGCCGCACGGCCACATTGCCGCCGGCTCCCATAGGAGCCGGCTGCGATGTTACGGCCCTGCTCCCCGCCGGCCCAGCAGGGATGTCCAAATGTGTCCGGCGGGTTCCTGGCTGCATAGGCGGCCGACTGGCGGTCCAGAAAGCATGTTTTTTGTCATTTGGTTTTTGCAAGCGCGCCTGGTCCTTAGTAAGTAAACTTACAAGGGGACGCGTATAGGTCGATGAACCTTTTGAATCTCATGGAGTATCCTAATCATGCAGTGATTACTGAACCAACAATCAACTTTAATAAATCAATATCAACACTCAAGAAACCAAGAAAGAATAACAATACTAATCAGAAATAACCATCACTCACCAAAAAGGTTAATCATTTTTATTCCCTATTGATTACAAGTCTAATCAAATGTTAATTTGGTATTTTATTTATCAATCTTTATTAATCATCAAGAAAGCATTATTCTCCAAAGGAATCTTAAACAACCGTGCACAGTGATTATCAACCTTAATGGAGTAATTCAGCAATGCAAATTCGTCAGTCAATTGTCACCATCAACGTCTCCCCTGTCAGCCTACCTAACCAAGATTAGCATCAGCATGTGGGTCTTCATGCAAAAACAATTTAGATAAAACATTAATTTGAAAAAGTCTATCTAAAGAGAGACAATCTATTCAGAAAACAGCGCAGTTGGCACCTAGAAGAAAAGGCACAATTTTGTCAGTCACATTTTCATAGCTACCTATACAGGATGGATCAGCAACGAGTCAGTCTTCATCCCCAGGTCATCAGTGGTCAGCTACGTATCAGGCTCACAGAGTATAAGCCCAATTATCAGCACTTCAGACAGCGTCTCCTGACATCATCAACTTTCTCTTCTCCGTTCTGATTTTGATCCCATTGTCATGACTCTTTATTAGGGTCTCCCTGTTCGTCCCACTAATTGCTAATTGGTCAGTCTTGTCGGAAGTTATGACTCTAACCTATGGTTTTTATTTACCAAATCTAAATTTCGGCCTAGGCTTCAGGTTCCATAAAGTTGATTGGTCCTTCTGGTGATGAGAACATCATCCGGCTCTTCAGGTAACAAAATTGTTGCATCTATAGTCTTTAGTCAGTGCCTTTATTGTTGAAGTCCTGGGAAAGTACATTTAGCCTACACTACACATAATTGTATCAATTTGACTTCATCATCTCCTGTCCGTTGGTACATTGCAGAATGTTTTAGCAGAGCCATCTGAACTCTGCACAGTTCAAGGTCCTTTACTCCGGTTACCAGTCCTCGCAAGCCTTGTTGAGTCTTCACGTTGTAAGCAGGCAAGGCCCAGTGAAACCAGGCCTTTAGTCCGGCTAAGTTAAGAATGCAAATTAACACAAAACATAGGTTATACATCCATTTATGATATATTAATCCATTTTACATAGATTTTCTCATTTTTTAGCATCTGTTAATACACATGGTGACCACTCCCCGTGGGCACGTTTTTGCTTACACGCATTATTTTCTAATATCAGTTTCTCTATGCAATTTTCTCATTAGTAAACACACATTAATCATTATATATTTCTTGAATTAGCATATCTGCTCCATCAGTTTAATCCAGTTCAGTTAGTTTTGAAAAATTAAGGTTGAAAATCGATGACTATCTGTACTGTTGGTCTGAAATAAAAAAATGTAAGCCTTCTGATTGGCTGGGGGTGCTTTTCCAGAGTGAGCTCTTTGACTGGCTGTTCGCAATATGAAAAGAAATGTTGCACTGGCCATGATAGAACTTGAGGACTTGGTCCCCTGTCCTGTTTTAAAAATATATATATATATATAAAGAGGTAGTGAATTGATACCACTGCTCCCCATCCCCTAACAAAATGGCAGCCGTTTTTTTTTCAAAACAAAAGATCCCCGGGTGGTAGATCAAACCCTATTTAATATTTTAAGTTATGGGGAGCGGAGCATGCATAAGGCACCCCTCCCTGAACCATTTCAGCCCTGTGGTCTCCCGGGTTGGTGCATTTATTTTGGGTAGAGGGACATGGGGCACCACTCCCTGAATTGATTTTAACCCCTGGGACCCCAACCAATGGGGCCCTCCAGAAACAATATCCCATGGACCCCAAACCCTACGATACTGTTAGCTTCCTTCCAGCCACAGCATGGACAGGGAAGATCTCATTGCTCCCACTGTACAGTAGCAGAGATCTTCCTCCCTTCCCACGCTCTGGTGGGCAGGGAGAAAGAGGTACGCTCCCCTGGCAGGAGCAGAAAGAAAGGCTGATCCCACTGGGGGAGCAAAGAAGAGAAGCTGGCTCTTGCCAGTACACCAGAAATGGTGCAGGAGGAGGAACCGTTGGGGCAGGGGTGGTCATGCCCTGAATGTTAAAAAAAGTTGTGGGTCCCCCAGGCGGGACCGTAGCACTCATGTAATAAAAAAAGGGAGATGTTTGCCTGGGAATGAACTCCCAATGCTGCCAAAAAAAGAAGACCAACTTAGCTGTGGGTGGCCCGGGTGGGACCACAGCACCCACACACAAAAAAAGGAAAACATATACAATTGGGAGTGACCTTTCTACTGCACTATCGAAGCAGTGAGGCCACTAAAAAATACTCACTGCTCTCTCAAGGAGTGCCCCATAACGCCCTCCAGGGGCTTCGTTGTTAAATGTTTAGTCATTGTGGCAGCCCCAAAGAGGGGCAGGGTCACCACCAAAGATTTTTAAAAGTGTTATGGGGACAGGGCTGCAGGGAGCACATCAGCCCCCCAGGCAAATAAAAAAAACTTCAAGTCTTCTGGATCATTGAATTCATGACTCAAGGTGAACCTAACATGTTTTCTTGAAGCACTCCGGGCTGGAGCTGTTTGCACTTCAAGTGCAGTGCAGGGATCTCTCATGGATGGATCTATGACTGCACTTTGTGGCCTAAAAAATGTTTTAAAAAAAGACTCAAGTACATGTTTAATGTTTTTAAGTGCTTTATTGACAATATTTTGTGACAGTCATTGTTGATAAAGATTGCAATACATGAGTTTATAAATTATTTATTTGATTATAGTTATGGTTAACTTTTTGATACAGAGAGTATATCTGTTTTATATATGTTGATGTGCTTACCCCTTGAGAACGCCAATAGACCCATCACCTTTTATATTTTGGTGTCCTAACTCTTTGACAAAGCCAGTAGGTCCGGTATAGTTGAAATTATACCCTCTCTATTGTTACATGACAGTTGTGTGCCCAACCCCCGTGTGTGGCTGAGGTTTGGGCACAACAACAAACGGGTCAGGTGCATTGCCTGGCCAAAGGCCCAGACCAGTGCCCTCAAACCCGCATCACTCATAGCTAAAGCTGTTGTGGGGGGTTTGGCTTAGGGCCTGGCCTGCAGCCAGGCACTGCTCCCAATCTCATGCCATGCACAGCAGCATGGCAGGTGACTGTGGGGGTTGGGTGCAAGGCATGGCCTGTGGCTGGACGTGCACCTAACCCAGTGCCACACATGGTGATGGACATCTAACTTTATGTTAATAAAACAAAGACATTCACTGAAAAAAAAATGAAGATCAAAGTGGTGCATCCTTGTGAAGCACTGTTGATTAACCCACATATTACTTGGCATGTTCCATGACATCATTGATAACATCACTCCAACATCTTAAATGGCATAATTGATTACAATACTGTGCATGGTGGGGGTGAACAATAGCTACTTTAGGGCATGAGTTATAGTTACTTAAGATAACTATAACTAGTGACTTTCAGTGGTTTTGTTTGTTTTAAAAGGTATGTTTCAACTGACATTTTCACCTATCTATTGTTTCTTTAACCTTTGGTCTTTTTATTGAAGTTCTAAGGGTTTGCTTATGTAAAGTAGGATATTATTACAATTCCTAACCATGACATCACTTTTTCAGTGAATTTCTGTGTTTTTTAATGAGAAGTAAGTTATGCATTGCAGAGCGTGACTTGCCAATAGGCATTTATCTTTGCATTACCACGCCCTGCTAATGTAATAATTAAAAGGTGATCATTTTGAGTAAGGCTTTGTCAAAGGGTCAGAACACCGAAACATAAAAGGAGGGAGGCCTATTGGCCTTATCAAGAAGCCAGCACAGCAAACATTTAGAAAGCAAATCCCATCTCCGATTGGCTTTGTCCAAACGTTTCACAACAAAAATGGACTGAGGTCTGTTAAAGGTCCAGCATACATGGCCCCACCTAACCATAACAAAAGGTAACTATACAGTTTCTACAAAAAAACAAAAGCACTGCATGCAGGTCGAAACCCCACACAAGGGTAACCCCTTTCAGGAGCAAGAGCCTTCATACACCCAAAGTGGTGTCATGCCTCATCATCGGGCAGCTCCAGGTTGGGCTGGTGCTGCAATGCCCAACGCGCCCCACTGGAGGACTCTTTGCCAGAGATATTTTCTGGTTGTCAATGTGAATGGTGAGGTGAATTGGAGGTGTGGTGTTATGAAAGTGAGTAGATTGGTGCAGGAAAGGTAAGTTAAAAATGACAGTTGAAGATCCAACATTAGTTTATTGTGTAGGAGCCCCTGTCATGATTAAAAGCAACAGAGCGAGTCATTAATGGGTGCAATGATCCTTCAAACTCAGCTGTATGAATGGAATAAGGTCGACATGTTTCCTGCCTATTTAATGTCCCACCTGGATCCTGGCAATTCTTCCAGACCAGAAATCTAACCTGCTCTCAGGGGGTTGTGTTTAATTGATATCCTTATGTAATCCACACCTTGCAAAATAAGTGTGTAATGTCTACCTGTTCTGTAAATAGCTGACCAACTTGCGGCCAACTCAGGCGAGGGCAGAGGACGACGTAGGTCTCTGGCAAGATGCTCTATGGGACAAGGGCAAGACGCACAAGGGGTGCCCCCTCTGCCACCTGATTGAACTTTTTAAGCTTTCAATATTTAAAAAAAAACACTGAACAGATTTACAACCAATAACAAAAAGGCTTCTTTCCGGACCAACAACTACCTTTCTGCAAGATTTGGTGTAATTCCATCCAGCATTTCAGGCTGTAGTTATGTTAAAAAATACTATGGGAATTAAAATGCAAAACACACTTTTTTTAACCCCCCCCCCTTTCTCTGCCCCCGCTTGACGGATAATCCAGAAATTGTCCATGCACAACAAGACCCAGCGTCACAATTAAAAAAAAATATCATAATGATTCGCAGAAAAGTGCTACAGATATAGGCAAGTCAAAAAATTCTCTTTCTATGGATATATAGATTTGTTTTTTTTTTACAAAAAAGGTAGCTCAGTTTATTGTGTCATCCTTTTTTGCTGCAGGTCTCAGTATGCTAACAAAGCTGAAAAAAGAAAGAACATCAGCATTGTCATAAAGAAAATATTACTTTTTAGTAGAGAATGATTTGGCAAAAATTCTAGATTCAAAAAGAAAAAAGTAATCTTAGTAAGTGAAGTTGAGCATTTATATAAAAAAAAATAACAGCTAAAAGAAAAACTGAGAAATGAAAATGATAGTAGGAAATATATGACAGAAAAATCTGGAACAAATCAGAATAGATTGGGAAAATCAAGAAATGTTGTAAAGGTAGAAATTAGGATAGGATGGTAAGGGAAACAAATTAGAAAGCATTATGAATTTTTTTTTCAGAATAGGGTGTTAATGAACATTATGAAATCAATTAAACAAGTGAAGAAAATTAATGGCGTTCAAAACAACATATACATGTAGTGTGTTTACTGACTCTGTTGTATTTATTACCACCCACTTTACTTACGACTGTGTGGACTTGAATGTATTATTACCAGAACTGTTATGACTATCACCAAGAGCCAGAGTTACTAGAACCCAACTTTTTCAAAATAATATTGGCCTGATTGAGGTTTAGTTGGAAAAAACATGTTTGTTGGCTGTTTGAGCTGTTTTCGGAATGGAAATAAAATTGATTGATCTACAACACTTAGATGCTTCATCTCCGTCTTTTAACACATTGAACTAAATAATTGCATTTCTCTTCTGGAGTGCTTTCTGTTTTGTTTTTTTATTATATTTGTATTTCTGCTTTGGCAGTCATATCATTAGCAGCAGATACTGTACAGGGTTGCTCCTATATTAATTTAGCAACAGATTCAGATGTGCTGTACCATTTTTGTCCTGCTGCTTTGTAAATTGTTTTAGAGGCATTAATAACAATTTAGAGGTTTCTTGTGATTCCTGCTGTACTCCAGCAGCTGCATGCTTATGAAAGCATTATCATCCAAACTGTACATCCTTTTCAACCTGTAGTTTGCCTGCAAAAGAATAGTATAAAGTTATAAAAAGTCCTTAAAAGGAAAAGCAGTTTATGTAACTCTTGGTGTGGGCTAACAATTTGAAGAATCTGTAGTGGTTATAGTGACTGATGTACCAATGAAAAATAAACCAAACTGGCAATAACTTGTTGGTTTACATAAGGTTAAAAAAAACTTTACAATACCTTAAAGAATTAAATAAGTATTACAAACACTTTGATAATGATAAACATTTGGCTTCAGTTGGTGCACAAGTTTCAAAGTCAAATGACAGTGGTTGGTTTGGGGATAATGGTCTAGTAAAGCAGAGCATATCTATCAGCACTATGATATTCATCTACTACATTTCAGAGATGTTGTTTGTGATGGTTTGGAGTTATGTCAAATGAAGCAGGTAAAAGGTGAGCTCAAAGAGTTTAGAAGCCCATTGTTTTCCTCTATTGTTTCCTACAAGACAAGGTGGTTGTTACGATGATCGGCAAGTGCAGATCTCTGTTGCTAAGTCTAGACCAACTAGACTGCCTTCAGAAAATCCATGATTCAGACAGAAGATTGAATATGTTTTTCAGGTTCTGTATGAAAGTAAACTTGCTGTTATGTGCTATGCTATGGCACCTTTTTTCAACACAGGAGTACGATTTCTTAACATGACTGTAAGAGAATTTCTCTGAAAGGTACTTGGTAAAGATACAATTCTTCACAAGACTTGATAAATCAGATGGCACATCAACGTGGAACTAATGAGGTTTTTTCCATTGACATGCTGAGTTAAAGTCTACGTTACATATTTTATGTGTTCCTACTTGATTTTGAACTTTCAGTTCTGCGCAATGATCTTCACAACGTTTTCAAAGAAGCAAACTCAAAAATAGCTCGTCTCAATTATAAAAAACCTGAAGAATTGTGTTTCATGAATTAAGCGAATGTCTCTAGGTACTTCCATCACAGATTTCAAGTGGTACCTCACTGCATCTGCAAGAAAAAAAAATCCTCCACTTGTTAAGTTGTGGAGTATTTTTGGAAGAAGAAACGCCAAGCAGAAGGAGTTCAACACATTCATATGCTAATGTTGGTAGAAAGTGTTCCAAAATTTGTTGAAAACAGTCATTCCTTGCACAATATGTAGCTTATGAGATTCCATTTAAGTCCCAGAATAAAAGCCTAAGACAGCAAGTGTTACAATTTCATTTGCACAAATAGAAAAATACTGTCACTGTACAGACAGAGCAAAAGGGAAATACTACATCAAATGTTGCTTTGTTGTCCCTAGGCCTGTGATTACTAAAGGAACAGTAAATGAGTTTGCAAGTACAGTGAGACATAGTGTGACTGGTAAATCACCAGCAAACACATAAAACATTAAAAGAGATTCGCTTTCAAAACTCATCAACAGCTACAACCATGTCAATTTATCAATGTGGAATGCAAATATTGACATTCAGATTGTTGCTGAGAATTCCATTGATGTTGCACACTATAAAGCTTCCTATATAGCAAAGTCTGAAAAGACAGAAATTAAAGAAGTATGGGAACAGATCTCAGTAGAAAAATCTTTATCTGAGAAATTGTACAGCATTAGCCTGATGATGCTTTCAGATTGAAAGATCAGCCCATATGAGACGTGCGATTATATGAATACATCTACTTTACACAGTTAATGTAAGAACATTCTTTGGTTAAGTTTAGCTCCAGTATCAACAAGAAAAAAGTCTTAGGGGCCAATTATGAGGTCCTCATAATTTTACAACCCATACGTAAACTCCTGTTTACGCATGGGTCGCAATTATGAGTGTGAAGGATTTTAACGCAGCCAATAATTATCTGATGTGTTAAATAACTCAACCTTCATTAAATGTTGGCCAGCAGGTCAAACCTGCCAAAATGTAACAGGGGAAAACATATTGTATTTATCTTATCATGTGAACTTTGGTGTGTTAAAAACCAAAATCTGCATGTTATTTCTAAGTAAATCTTAATAGGTGTTATTAATTGCATCTAGTAATTAATGGACCCTATGGTATCATCATTTATCAGTGGTGATAAATAACAGCTTAGCTCATAATCAGGGCCTTAAAGCTTTTTGCAAACATACATTATCTCACTCATGCAAACCCTGATAATATTGATGTAGTTAAAACTAAAATGTTAGAGACTTATTATTATAAACAAAGCACACTTTTTGAGAACTTATGTCTGAATGGAGTGGTTCAGTGCTTTACATACAGAAACAGTCTTTCTGTAGGTTGGTTTGCATTTTTAGGCTGTGATAATTGTTTAGTGAGACACAGAAAGCAAAGTCTTCTTAACCAATGTAAACTAAGTTGCCCGACTCCAGAAAAAAGAGTTTTTCTTCATGTCTTATTAGAAGTTATTAAAACCATTGCATAATAAGGAAGACCTTTTTGTTCAATACATGTCCTATCAAGATGCGTTCATTTCAGTGAAAGACAACATTCAATGTCCAGTCTTTCCCAAATAATAAAAAATGTTGAATCACGAAATAAAACAAGAGTAGATAAATGCAGCTGAAATTGCCAAAAAGCGTTCTGAAAAATGTCGGAGTTTAGCCATAGCTATGGATAAGCAGACAACGCATGATATGGATAAGGTCAGAAATGATTCAATTACTTAAGATAGTCTCATAGCACAATTTAATGAGGAGCAGCTGACAATATCAGTTGATCATAGAATTCTGCATGTAAAATCTGAATGTACCTGAAACATATTCAAGCCTAGACATCTTTATGTTAACAGTTGGGCAGGTACTGGAAAACGTTTTCGTTATGCAAGAGTTTACATCATATGACCACAAAAAGAAATATTATAATCATTCATGTACTGTAACAGCAATGACTGGTCTGTCTACTCACAATATAAAAGGTATAACATTTAATTGCCTACTTACCAATGGACCATGACAACAAAATGGAATACCTGAAGTTTGCTGGTGATGCTTGTTATGAAGTTTACAAAGTTCTCAGAAAGTTAAAAGATCTTATTATTGATTAGGTTAGCATGGTTTCAAACATGGTGTTAGCCTTCATTTATCTGGGAAAACAAGAAGTTCTCAGAATAGGTCATGAGATACTACTTGGAGGAAAACATGTCATCATGTTTGGTGACCTCCTTCAGCTCACTCCAGTAAAAGGGTAGACCATTTTTAACACGTTGCTGCATTAGGAAACACTGTACTCTTTGGGGAGTATTAGAAATGCCAATACATGGTTACATTTTCAATATGTACAGTTAACAAAAAATATGAAATAGGCTGCAGAGGAGAAGTACAGCACAATGCTAAAAGATATTAGAATATGTGTAGTACTTGAAGCTAAAAGTGCATTAAAAATACTACATTAGTTAATATGTTTCCAAGCTGAAGTTCAGGTTCCAGTACAATGTAGGAGCTACAGGAAACTCCCAAACGCTATGCTTCTCACCAAAGTTGGATGGGTGTACACAGTTTAATGCAGAAATGTGGTTTTATAAAAGCAAGAAATTATTCAATTTAAATCTATAGACAAGAAGGAGCACAGAGGGTTATATTTAATACTCCCTGACAAAATAGTTAACAAACTTGATGAGTTAGAAAAGTCAGTTTCAAGCATTGCTGATTTGAAAAGATCTTCAAGTCTATATAAAATTCCAGAATTCTTTTACCTCTTAATTTGAGAGCAGAGAAGGGTTAAGTGGAAGGAACACTGGGGAATGTGGTTGATTTTTATCACATATCACAACAATCAAATTGCACCACATACAGATAGCCAAGCAATAGCAAGATGTAGTGCCCAATTTCTACTAGTGAAATGTGCGTAGACATTTTCCTGTCTATTTAGCTAGTATAGTTACCATCCACAAATCTCAAGTATTAAGTTTGGATGCAGCATTGGTTGATATAAGGCAAAATGTATTTACAGAATGTCTGTCTTATCCAGCACTCTCACATGTCATGTCACTGACTGGACTGCACCTTCTTGATTTTGACGAGAATAAAAAAAAAGCAGACATCTCACGAGTTAACTAGTACAATAGACTAAGAAGTCTGGTTGCTCCTCATATAGGTAAAAACAGAGTATCTGAAAAATGTGCAATCTCTAAAATTAAGAAATTAGAGAAAATATGCGCACTTTAAAGAGGCACACAAATATCAAAGAGAAAGACTTAGAAAAGGCAGCATAAAAACATATGCTGCAAAACATTTTATAGGTTTGAAATGTACTAATTTATCTGGAGTGAACTGCATTTCCACTGAAGAAATAACTGTATGATTTGATTAACTCAAGCAATTCATCAGATCAAGGAGAACTGTGATAAAACATTATGAAGATTACTGTCAAGTTGACTACGTGCAGTACACAAAAAGAAAAAGGAAGCTCATTCAGTAACTAGAAAATCTAAGGGGGTCATTACAACCTCGGCAGTCTTTTTTGAAGACCGCCAAGGTACCGCCGAGCGGAAGACCGCCAGTGGTGGCGGTTTTCCGCTCGGCCTATTATGACCGTTGGCAGCTCTCCGTCCTTTTACCGACGGTGAGCCGCCAACAGCCATACTGGCGGGGGGCGGGGAAGTGGAGGTTGCTCCACCTCCACCGCCACGCCAACAGAACACCGTCCAGCGAATCACGTCCTGTGATTCGCCGTAGCGGTGTTCTGTTGGCGGTGTGGTGTCGGCGGAGCTGCCCCCATGGCTCCCGTCCCCTCCCGGTGGATCAACGGAACAGGTAAGTCGATCGTCCGTTAGGGGAGGGAGGTGTTGTGTGTTGTGTGGGTGCATGGTGGTGTGCGTGTGTGTATGTAGGGGGGGTGTGTGAGTGCGTGTATGCTTGCGGGGGTGTTGTGTGTATGGGAATGAGTGCATGTATGTCTCTGGGTATGTCTGTATGGATGTGTGCGTGTATGTTTGAATGTGGGTGTGCCTGTCTGACTGTGTGTGGATGTTAGCATGTATGTCGGCGAGTGTGCGTGTAAGGGTGTAGGTAGGGGGGCCCTGCCACCTTTGGGGGGTGACAGGGGTGGTGGGGGGTGTAGGGGAGGGAGTCGGGGTGGGGATGGGAGTGGGGGAGACCCCTATCAGTGCCAGGGGTCTCCACCACCCCCCATAGTGCTCACTGCCGTGGATAGTGCTCACCGCCGTGGATTTCATGGCGTTTTAAACCGCTGGAAATTCACGGCGGTAAGCCGGGTCCAAATACCGCCGGCGGTATAGTGACGGCCGCCGGGCTGGAGACCCAGGTCTCCAGCCCAACGGTCGTCTCCGCCCTGGCGGGCGGAACGGAAAACCGGCGGATGACCTTGGCGGTAACCGCCATGGTCATAATTCCCCAAAGTAAGACCGCCAGCCTGTTGGCGGTCTTACCGCCGGTTTAACACCGACCGCCAGGGTTGTGATGACCCCTTAAATGTTTAAAATTATGATTACTTTGTGTTAGACCTGACAGACTTTGGTATGGTCATCCCCTAAACCTTTTGTTTTCTCCCCTCCTGTTTGCTGAAATTCATTTTTGCTGGCTTTAGGATTCTGTGCACTTTATTACTTCTAACTAGTGCTAAAGTGTTTGTGCTCACTCCTTAAAACATGGTAGAATTGGCCTACATCTGATTGACACATTTAATTTACTAATAAGTCTCCAGTAAAGTAGTACTATATGTGTCCAGGGATGTGAGCTATATGTTATTAGTGGGCCTACAACACTTATTTTTAAAACTTTAACTTTATGTCTCAGGTATGCAATTCAATCTGGCAATTTCCCAGGCATCAACTTCCCTTTTTAATACCTATATGTTACCCCTATGGTAGGCCCTAAACACTACATGTGCCAGGGTGCATTGTATTTAAAGGGTAGGACATGTATTTTTTAAGGAATATGTGACAGAACAACTAGGTCCTAAACAACTATAGCCTAAACCACTACTGCTAAACAACTAAAACGTCTCTACAACTAAGTACTGAACAACTACTGTCTAAACAACAATTGTGCCTGAATAACAATTGCCTGAACAATATATATATATATATATAGATATATATATATATCTATATATATATATATATTCTAAACAACTATTAAACCATAAAAACCAAAAAGTAAACCTTACCTTAAAATTAGTTGTTCAGGCAATTGTTATTCAGCCACAATTGTTGTTTAGACAGTAGTTGTTCTACTGAGAGACCTACCTTTGCCACAGGATAATATTGGGTTACCTTATTACACTTAATAAGTGCTAACCTTTGATTTGCAACAGGTAGAAATGACATGTTTGATCTCAAATGAATTGAAATCTTCTCAAATGATAAAGTCAGATTTTAAGTCACAATTCTTAAAATAGCACCATTAGAATGTTGCAATTTTAGTACCTGCAGCTTGTGTCCTGGGTCACATGACCATGAATAGTTGGCAATTGACCTATGTGTATTCCCCCAAGTCATTGAGACAAAGGGGGAGTAGGTGTGATGGACCATCCTGCCAGGATGGGTGAGGCAGATATGTTCACTGCCTCACTTACATTTTAAAGGGCTACCTCTAGCACACCAACAAAAGAACATGACGGCAACTAATTGTCACCCTAGACCCACTTAAAGCCTGTGCAGAGGTTTTCAGAACCAGAAAGGTCAATAGCCTAGAAATATCTTCCACTTCAAAGGCTGGCACACAATATAAATATTGAACTCTCAGACTCAGCTTCATTACAAGTTTGGCAGTCGGACCGCCAGACTGCCATAGTGGCAGCCACCAAAAGAAAGCCAAATTGGTGGTCATACAGACCTCCGTATTATGAGTTACATAAGCAGGACTGCCAAAAGTCAGCCAATCCTGTAGAGGGCGTGAAATAGGCAGTCCAACCACCAGCACAGCCTGTTGACCAACCACTGACCATCTTATAAGTCAAAAGTCGTAGTGGTGGTTCAGCCATGACGGTCCAAAGCACATCAGTTAGTGGTCGCCCCAGTAATACAGAACACCACATTGGATGGAATTGAAAACCACACAGCTGACACACGTTGCCACAGTCGACACACCTGCAAAGCACACTATAAAACACACTCCTTCACACAGCACAATCCTTTGCATCTGCAACGCCAAACACTGTAGTCAGAGTGTAAATTTAAAAAATATAAAATTAGAATAGGCACCCCTGCAATTTTTCTCACATCACACACCACACCCTTCACACTTTTCTTCCAGGCACATCCATTTGCACTTCCCAAATTCACAAACTCACTGTCACCTGTTAATTTCAATCCTTTCCCTTAGCACCACCATGTCATCCCAGAAAAATCCCTGTTTCACTGATGCTGAGTTAAGAGTCATGGTGGATGAAATCATAAGAATAGAGACACATTTATTTGTAGCCCAAGTCCAGCACACAGCTATCACCAGGAAAATGCAGGTATGACAAAGGATAGTTGACAGAGTCTATTCTGTAGGCACCATCCTGCGCAAAAGGGATGACATCAGGAAGAGCTGGAACAACCTCAGGGGAAAGGTCAGTTCCATGGCATCCAGGCAGCACCTGCAGGTACCGAAGACCGGTGGTGGTCTCCCACCTCCTCCTTTACTATTCACATTCTGCTGGAAGGTCTTGGCGATCTTGCATCCTAAGGGATGGACAGGAATACCTGAGGGAGTGGAGCCTGGTAAGTGAAAACACAAAAATGTATTGTCAAGCATGCTCACTGCTCACCTTTGACCCCCTTTGCTGTCACTCCACTCACCAGCCCAGTGGCCACCTGTCCCTAGACCACATCTGGCATCTCACATGTGAATTAGACTCACCTTGGGGAACAATAGCTGTCTACATTGTGTATTGTACAGGGAATGACAACACCACAATTCCCAGCAGGCACTGTTCTGCAATTACAAAAACCAGAACAGTGTATCATTCTCAAATGTACCTTGTTTGTCAAATCCCTAGTGAAGTGTACCTAACTGAGAGGATGACATTGGTATAGTGTGTGGGTAGTACATGCACTGAAAGGACTTCTAAGGCCAGGAGTCACTGCTACTGTCACTCTACTCATCCAACAGTGCCCTCTTCTCCAATGACCCTTGTCCCTGAACGCACCATTGAAGGCTACTCATCTGAGAGGTTGATATCTTTATAGTGTGTGGGTAGTACAACCACTGAGAGGACTGCTAAGGTCAGGAGACACTGCTACTGTGACTCCACTCAGCCAACACAGTATCCTCTGCTCCAATGATCCTTGCCCCTGAACACACAATTGAAGGGTACTCACCGGACAGGCTATCTGTATAGTGTGTGGGTAGTACATGCACTGACAGGCTGCTAAGGCCAGGAGGCATGGCTACTGGCACTACAAAACATCAGAAAAATGTCCCCTTCCTTGAAGATAACAGTATGTCAAAGCTCATATGTTGTGTGCTCAATGGAGTAGTTGGCAGCTCTCAGGTATTGTGAAGCAGTGAGAGTGACAGGACTGTAACTCACAGCAGGCACTTTTCCCCCTAATCAAGACTCTAAAACTGTGTCTTCTCCCAAAATACCCCTGCATACCAAATCTTCACTGAAGTGTACTCACCTGGAAGGAAACCATCAGTATAGTATGTGTAATAAAATGAGTTATGTGGCTGCAACTTACAGGAGGCTCCCTTACTGTCAGTCCAAACACCAGTCCAGTGCACACTTGCCTACCCTTCTTTGGGAATTCACACATTAAGTGCACTCATCTTGGGGGATGACATATAACAACTGCATGAAGTATAGGGAGTGACATGACTGCTCAGGCCAGAAGGCTCTGTCTCACAAAATCCAAACACAAGCCCAGTGTGCCTATGTTCCAATATCCTTGCTTGTGAATTGCAATGGAAGTGTACACACCTAGAAGGATAACTTATTTTACTGTGTAGTACTTGGAGTAACATTACTATAAATTCCAGAACGGCTAGTCCCTGTAACTCCAATCACCAGGACAATGTACATATGTCACAATGCATCTGTCTTTGAACTCACAATTGAACATGAACCAAAGGCCTCAATGGAATAGAATTGTCAGCAGACATATTCACAATGCACTGACCACATGATGACTACAATCACATATACCGCAATGTCAAGGGTCTGCCTGCATAACAGTCAACCAGAACTTAAAAGGATCAAAGCCACATTCTGCCCAGCCACTATTTTGCCTGCAGTGCTTGCAAGATGTAAGTCTGTTACCATTTTCCCAAGTGTTAGTGAACTCACACATTCTGCAGCTGGTTGACTGAAATGGAATTGGTGTATCTCAGACTTGTCAGGTCTATACAATTGATGGCAGTACCAGTCACATCAGGAAAACCTGCCAATCCAATGTGTACACAGCCTTGGCTAAAATTCACTGTAAACTATTGGAGGCAGCTGTCACAATACAACCTGTAACATTGTATCTCTCACATCAACGGTTTGAGCTGCCACTGGGAACATCAACACCACTGAAGAGACTGCCATTACCCGCACGGATGAAGCCCTCAGTGACGAAAACACTCCTGGACATCTGTATGTTGAGGACGATTCTAGCCCATCAGGGCACCATGGTCAGACAACACCAGTGAGCATCACCATGACTACATCAACTCCTTCCAGGCTAGTTGCATGTACATCTCAGGCAGCCATTCGCCCCCCAACCTGTGTCCTGAGGACAGTGACTACCATCTTGTGACTCCCAGTCTAGGATCCTGAGTCACAGCAACACACCTCCGACAATGATGGTTCTGGAGCCAGTGGTAGGAGGCAAGCCATGCCAAGGTTACAGGCATGCAGGGGTAGGGTGCATGGGAGGGATGTTGTGGGCCAGCAGCATGAGGCCAATGGTGCTCATCCTGGCCAGGATACCGTCAGCCAAGTTTTGGGAGCCTATCAACAATCCCAAGACGTGATGGGTCAGGTACATACCGAACTCAGGGAAATCAAGCAGCTACAGAGGGACTTCCATCGAGAGTCATTGAAAAAGTGGGAGGCCACAAACACCATCCTGGCCTCCCTATTAGGGGTATTCAGGAAGATTAACAGTATTCTGATCGGGGTCGGTGAGCAACACCACACCCATTCCTTTGGCCCAGAACACCAGGCCCTTCTACATCAGTGGTGGCCACTGGAAGGGAAGTCCTGTCAGGGGATTCTCCCGCCTTAGACACCCCTGCCTTTGTAGCTACAGAAACACCCCCCTCCCCTGCCGCAAGTGGGGACATCCACACAAGACTCTAGGAGGTGATTATGATTGAGTTATGGTCTACACTGTCTTCTTGCACATTCCTGCCCATCAAATGTAACCTGCAAAAAGAGTATAAATATGAGCTCAGAGAAGCACTCAGTGTGACATGCTCTCAGCTCTATGTTGGGGCGTCACACCGCATTGTGCAATGCAATAAACTTATGACGCTTTTTAATCAGACACCTTGCTTGTGGTTGATTGGTTAGCACCCAGGTAAAACCGGTGAGACTCTGGTTACATTCAGGGTCAGTTCCTCAACACTGCCTATGTCAGAACAGCACCAGATCCCAGCCAATGTCACGACTCTGAAATGCCCACATGAGGATGGCATGGTGAAGGTACATGGATAATGAATAATACAAGGAGTTTAGGTTGGGACTGTATACCTTCCCTCCATGTAGGCTAGAGTGTGACCATGTGTTGCAGAATGTAAACTCAAAGCCCTGTAGGTGCAGTCAGTGTGCATCAATGGGGGAGTCAATGTGCATGTATTTGTTTTCACTAACAGGTGTTGAGTTCTGATACGTTGTGGTGTATATTGAGTGTTCCTCGATCCACCTTGTGTTGGATGCACATAACTAAGTGAGGTGACATAACAGCCATCCCCAGACATTTTGTACCTCCTGGATGTTATCAATGTGAAGGCACATGTATTTAAATAACAGCATGAGCAGTGTGTGCATGCTCTATGTGTCAGTTGTGTGTAATGTGAGCTATGTGTATGGTGCCGCAGACATTTAAAACCACATCTGCCCTTGCTAAACTGTTGTTTGGAAGGCATAACCTAACTTGCTCTGCCCCACAGGTTGGAAGAAAAACACCACATGACAATTGGCTGTTGGCTACAAGATGTACTGTCATGCATGGAAGCGTTGGGAATGGAGTTTCATGTAGGTCTGTCTGCTTGGCCTGCAGAGACCGGGACCTGTCAAAACTCACTGTATTTTTCCAACTCTGGGCTGGTGTCGCATCACTTTTGTTATGCAACTGCGGCACTGTGCCCACTCCCTGTATCCCATCACTTCATTTTATGAGGCCAAATCTTGCCTTGCTAATATGCAGCACACTGAGGCTCTATCCTCTCATAAAAATGTACAATGTATTAGGGGAGTGCTGATGATCCATGACTGATGTGCACTTGGCATCTCTGTCAATGTGTGTTTCAGAGCCTTGACAGGACTCTTGATCCTACAGCCCTTTTGCCACCCTCGTACAGGTTATGTATGCGAGGTGCAGGCTCATTGCATTTCAGACATTGCATAGGTGCAAACCGTGTGTTGTTTAATGATAACCCATGATATGTGCCTCAGTTGTCTGTTCATATTGCAGAAAGTGTACAATGCATGCCTATGTTATTCCAAAGGTAATCTATGTATTATGGACACATATGTAAAAAAGTGTGTTTTGTGTTGATGGTGAGACACAGACCCCCACCCCCTGAAGTGGCACGAGTGTACATCTGTATTTGTACATGTCCACGCATGGACAGACTAGACTCTTTCTGTGCCCACCATACCAATCCCTTCATTGTTACCCATGTGAGATTTTGTACCCTGGCAGTAGCCTGTAGGGACAGTATAAAGAGAATCATTTTCACAGATTGTGAGTGTTTGGATGTATTAATTGCTGAGGAGTTTACCTTCCAGAAGCCACATGGGTGTGATATATCCCATAGTGTTTCTGATTTCTGTCAGTTTGCTAGATCATGTCCCACAAGATGCCAGTTGACCCACCTAGTCAGTGCGAGGCCTGAGCTGTCAGGTGGGTAGGACTGCATATTGGGAGGTGTTTGTAGTCATTTCCCTGTATTCAATGACTGCTATGTGCCACACTTGGACAGTATGGGCAAGACAGGATGTTCTCGTTTTGGTATACTGACATGTATGTGACTCCACCATTTCGAATGGGACTTGTCTTGTCTTTGGCATCCATGCAGGTCAATGCCCATCAGAAGAAAGGGATTTTGAGACCCATTGCCAAGAAGGTGCGAACCCTGGGAGTCCACAGCCAGCGGAGAGCCCACTGTGGCAAGAGGTGGGAGGACCTGATATGCTGGACCCAGAAGATTGCGGAGGCTCAGCTGGGGCTGTCCTTCCACCATTGACAGGGTGCCCATCGGACCATAACCCCCCTAATGGCCCTCATTCTGGTGGCGGCCTACCCGGAGCTGGATGGGCATTGGGGGGCAGCACAGCAGCCACAAGGGGGTGAGTACACAACAAATTCCTCCTGCCTGTCCCATTGCCAGGTGATTGAGTGATTGGATGAGCCATGTATCACGTGGTAGATGGGAGATTGTGTTGACATGTCATGTATACCAAACTGGTGTGCCTTGCCTTTTGGGCCTGGGACCTAGGACAAAACTGGGGGGATCCTTAGACCATTTGCTCAGCCGGGACCAGGAATGGCTGTGTACAATGATCATTCATTTACTGATTGTTGTTACAGTGGGTGTAATTTATATCCGCATAGATCACTCTTCATATATGTTATAGGCCAAAAGGTAAGTAGGTTTTGGATCACTGTACTCTGCCATGTGTGTGGGTATATGTGTATGTAGACATCTGCCACTCAGGAGCTAGTTATTTTCAGTGTATGATGGGTGCTGGTGCCTCACTTCAGTCTGTGATGAGTAATGTTCAGCATTCCGTCCATCACTTGTTGTTTTTGCTTTGTCGTCCTAAGTGGGAAGGGTATGCCCAGACGTGGGTCCCGTGCTTTCCATGCCACTGGATTCAAGCTAGCCTGGCGGATGAGGGGTGAAACCCCGAAACCGGTCCCAGGATGCTTGTTTCCAGTCCAGGGAAGACCTGGCCTAGCAGTTCGGGCTGGACTGTTCCCATGGGGAACAGGGTCAAGACTGATTTGCATATGGCTGGGTCCAAACTGGAATGGCATGGGCAGCAAAAAAATGATGGATTTAGGCCCAGATCACTGTACTGGGGGTGAATGTTTGACAATGTTCAGCATTCCGTCCATCACTTGTTGTTTTTGCTTTGTCGCCCTAAGTGGGAAGGGTATGCCCAGACGTGGGTCCCGTGCTTTCCATGCCACTGGATTCAAGCTAGCCTGGCTGATGAGGGGTGAAACCCCAACACCGGTCCCAGGATGCTTGTTTCCAGTCCAGGGAAGACCTGGCCTAGCAGTTCGGGCTAGACTGTTCCCATGGGGAACAGGGTCAAGACTGATTTGCATATGGCAGGGTCCAAACTGGAATGGCATGGGCAGCAAAAAACTGATGGATTTAGGCCCAGATCACTGTACTGGGGGTGAATGTTTGACAATGTTCAGCATTCCGTCCATCACTTGTTGTTTTTGTGATGTGTAGTTGTCCATCATACATATGACATGGACTACATATCTATTTGTTTGCATCTGTAGCAAACTACTTTCTCTTAGTAAGTGGGGAATATCTATTGACATGAATGATGTGTCATCACAGTTGCCAACATTCATTGTGCCTATTTGATAGGATGTTTCCGTTTCTCTTTAGGGAACATTTCTTTGCTGCAGTTCCATGCATGTTCCACCTGTGTTGATGGGATGATGTCTGTATTCCCTCACATATATGTACATGGGAAAATGCTAGTGGTATAGTAAATCTACAATGGGCATCAATTTCATATGGTGCCACAGACAAGAGTGTGTCACCATTGTTCATTGTTTGACATATACCTTCATGCGTCATAGTATGTTATTTGGCATGTAGAACTGCCGTAGTTATGAGGGAGATGACAGGTAGGCCCAGAGTATGTAACTACTTTGTGTTTATCTATGCCCTTGATGTTGAATCATGTAGAAAAGTCGCTGCACATGTGTAATGATTGAGGAATGTGCCCTGACTGTTGGCATGCATCATATAGTGAGTTTCAGTGATGTTGACATCACATGTGTCTGGGTATCGTCATTCACCCACAGACAGACACCAAGATTGGGATGTCCAAGATGTGGTTAGTGATGTTGGTGCTCATTGGGCAACAGGTTGAGGGCCTTCTAATATTATTTTAAAGTCCTGTGTCTCTCCAACATGCAAAGGGCCGATGTCTACAACAGAATACCTCAGAGGATGTCATTGTCTTGGGTGTCAGACATTAATGGTGACTATCCTGGGTTATGCTAATTCGTTGTTTTATTTATTCTGGGCACATCTCTCCCTGACATATTGAACCTGACGTCAACAGTGTTCCTTTCAATGCCACATGTGAGGCCTATCAGAGTTACATTGATAATACCTTCATGAAACTATTCTGACAGATGCCACTTGGTGAAGTGTACATTGTTGAAATGTTTCCTGTGTGACATGTTTTTTTCCATGTCTCATACTGCAGGATATAGCACTTTTGGAATCCACGTAGCAGGATTTCAGGGCCTCATTTCTAATTGCTGGTTCATTATGTATGTGCCAAATAGATGTGAGCATAGTCTTGTGTGGGATATGTGGGAATGGAATTTATAATGGGATACTGTTGTTTGCCATTAGTTGACTCAGGTCTGCTGCATGTGGAACAGCTTTGAGGATGAAGAGGACTCCTGGCTGTTGTATGGTTAGTGTGGTTTCAAGACTTCACCCATGCAATTGTAGTTGTCTAAGGTCCTGATTTTACTGTGGACCACTGTAGTAAATCCTGTTAGCATTTTTGCTAGGGCCTACTAGAAATGATGGTATTGTTAGTCAATCTGAGTTATGGTTCAGGTGTTATCATGGACCTATGATGACCATATTCCTCTTTGGCCTTGCAGCATCAGTGCAGGAAAGCGGAAGAGATAGGGCTGAGCCAAGTAGGGACGCATCTGGCCACAGGACCTCAGGTTAAAAGACAACTGACACGGAGGGACCCAGTGGCCTGGAGGACGAGAGGAGTGCCATGGGGGAGACCAGATCTGCATCATCATCATCATCATCCTCTGATTCCTCCTCCAGTGGCTACTTCCCAGTGGTGGCGGACCCATCTGGGCATCCATCAGCACCATCCTTGTCCATCAACCCTGATTCTATCACTGCCCTCCCTGTTGCTCCCACCCAGTTGACCGTGCCTGCTCACCCAAGAGGGTGGACGCCTCCTTTGCCGCAGGCACCTCTGCCCCAGGTGCTGTTATCCCTGCTGCCAGTGAGGAGGCTATTGACCTCCTGAGAAGTATCTCTGTGGGTCAGTCAGCCAATCCATCTGCAACAATCAAACATGTTCCTAGAAGGCATTCATGGTGCAATTGCTGGCCTACAGAGATCTTTTCAGGCTCTGGCCTCCACAATGTCGCAGCCAGTCACCCCCCAACTTCTGTCCCCGCTCCACCTCCCTCCTCCCAGTCCAAATCCCCTCTCCTCCAACCTACGGAAAGCACACAAACCGATCCTCAGACATCCACCTCAACAGACAAATGGAGCCGAAACAATCACAAGCACTGCAAGACTCAATGATAGACACACACACAGCATCGACCTACGGACACAACAGTCAGAACTTACCCTGACACCCCTCCTCTCCTAGCATTACACACACGACATCAAGCATACCTACAGACGCCACCACAACAGTCACTGACACAGTCACTACACCCATTCAACCTTTAGACGCCACCCAAGCAGATCCATAGACATCCACCACAAGTACCACACCCACAGATACCACAGCTACAGACACACATAAATCCGCCACATCCATCATACCTGCAGTCACCACCACAACAGACACCCAACCACCATGGCATACCCCGTACCTCCACCACCCCTAAGCCCAAGATACATAAATGTAACAGACACTCACCACACACAAGCATACCTTTCATAAGCATGCACCCACAACATCTACACCAACACATCAGGCAACCACTCCCTCAACCTCCAAATCCCAACCTCCTTCTGATGACTGTTCCTCTGTGTCAAAAAAACTGTTCCTATGTGAGCTTGACTTTACCCCTGTTCTCCCCCTGTTCCACACACAAAATGAGCCCACCCAGCTCCAAGCCTGTCCCTTCCACCTCCAAGGCTTCCCCTGCCACCCCCTGCAAGCACCTATACCCTTCCCCACCAAGAAGAAGCCTACTTCTCCTAAGAAGAATCCCTCCCCTCCCAAGAAGATCACCACTCCCAAGCTCAAACCGCCACCTCTCAAATCCAGTCCCCCTCGGATAATACATGAGGTGACTGCCTGCCCACTTGATGCCCCTTCCTGTGGAGGTTCCAAGGCAGTTGGTAGTCAAGTTTAGGCACATCACTGTGCTATATTTGAATATTTTGGACTGGCCAATGACCTATGGACTTCAAAATGTTTCCAAGTTAATAAACGCAAAACAATTTGTTATTTTGAGTACACATTTGCCCTGCAATTCCTTTAACACCATTATTTTATTCCTGATTATTTTGTGTTGTGTGCCTGCACTTGTGTGTGTTTGAGCCTGCCTGTTGCTCCATGTGCTGTTGTTTTCAGTGTGTGAGTTTTTGGGCAGTGCTGGTGTCCCCGAGAGAAGGGTATATGTTATATGTATAGGTATTTGTGTGTAAATGCAATGTTTGTGTCATGGCATTGTGTAGTATTTGGTATGGTAAGTATTTATTTTTGTATTGTGCAATGTGGGTAGGTATGGTGTTCAACTTGACCCCCTGATATGACTTCTGTATGTATCTGATGTGTGTCATCTTGAGTTTTGTTTGTGTAGACATGGAGTGTGTTCAGTTGTGAGTGCTGTGTTTGAATTTGCCTGTGCATGTGTCCATTTAGGTGTGTGTCTCCTGCAGCTAGTTCCTGTAGGGGTATGTCCAATGCAGCAGGAGTTGTATGCACTTTGATAACTTGCCATTCCCCATTGTGCAGGTTGGTATCACATGTGGGTATAGTATTGTTTGTCCATGGGACCCATGTAGGGCCATTTCCTGTGCACATGTTGTTTGAGGGGCTTGTTCGAGGTGATGTATGTGCCAATGCACTCCCCTTCCGTGGGTGTCTCAAATGCCCCCCATTTGTTCAGGTATAGTTGTCATGTTTTCTTTTACTATTTGTCTCTCTCTCTTTAGTGCATGCCATTGCGCTTCCATTGCGCTGTGATGTGTGTGTCCATTGCAGTGTTGTTTCATGGTGGTGTTGTTTGTGTCCCATGCCACTTTAATACATATGTGTGTTGTATGTTGGACAGTCCCTGGCCAGGGGTGTGAAAATGTTGTGTAGACTTCACTGTCCCTGTGACTGAGCTGTGTGGATGTATGTATTTGTAGCGTTGAGGTGCAGTGTGGATTTGCTGCCCAAAGGGGGAATATACTTACTGTGTGCATGTCCATGTTGATGTATGTTTGTGGGTATGTGTGGATAGAGACATGTACCTGCTCCCCTTTGGCGTGCCCCTGATGTGTAAGCGGGCACAACACACTGTTTGAAGGCTAATGATACGGGTAGGTGTGTGTACTTACGGTTGTTGGCATCCACAGCAGTGCGGATTTCTTTGTCTTTGGATGAGCAGGAGCAGCGGCATGACATTTGCAAAGGGCTCCATGGCAGCACCGGACATGTAAGTCTGCCTGCAGGTGAGTGCCTCCTTTCATACTCTCCGTTTCCGCCTTCTGATATGTGGTGGTTGGACCACCACACTCTCATTGCCGGTGTGCAACCACGTGGTGAGTCCAGCGGCAACACAGGCTCCGCAGGCCTGTTTGTGCTTCTTCGTGACCGTGGCAGTTTGACATACCCAGTGGTGATGGTGGACCGCTGGAGGCCTTCTGTTAATCAGACAGTCATACCTGTAATATGGAGACAACCAGATGAACAATGGTCAGACTGCCACCGTTGCCATTGAGGTCCATGGACCGCCAAACCCATAATCAGGCCGCAACGCTTCAGTTCACTCCTGCACCTATGGACGGCACCCACAAGGACTGCTGTATACTCAAGAGGATTGCCCAGGTGCTTGAGGTCTGCTTTGTGTGCCAGATGACTGCCTTGTTTCTACCAGAGGACTGACCTGCTGCTTTGATACCTACTATGTACCCTCAGAGGACTGCCCTTCTGCTTGACGCCTGTCTTGCTTCTTGAACCCAGTATTACCAGAGTGACTATAAGGGCAAGTTGGCTGGCATCCTGTTGTGAAGTACAGGGACAAGCATGCTCCAAAAGCCTGAACCTGCACCCTGCTGAAGTGAGTCCTGCTCTTCAAGTGGTGCCCATCCAGTCCTGGACCCGTGGATGTGGTGCTGATGGTATCCCACTACATTCTTCTCCGCAGCAGCAAATCCTGTTTAGTGGAGCCTCTCAGGAAGGGTATGTGGCTTTGTGGAGCCCACATCATCCTCAGCCTGCAACTACATCACCATGTCTTAGTTGAGTGGCTCCCCAAGGATGATGCCTCCACCTTGGAAACTAGTGGCTGCCTTGCTCTGCTGAACTTAACATCCTCAGATAGTTTTTCATGAAGATTTTTCTGAGTCCAAAAGTAAGCCACAACCAGCCCAATACACCCTGTGTAGCTGAACTTCAATCCATCGTTGTCGGCCCAAGCTTTTGGCTTTGCTCCTGTCTCGCATGACTAGATGGCCGCGGTTGGTGTTTTGCTCTTTTAGGTACTATTTTTCACTGAAAAAATCATAACTTTGGTTTTACTGATTGGATGTGATTCATTTGGCTGGCAAATTATTTATTAATATAAACTCTATTTTTCTAAATTGGTTTGCAATGTTTCTTGTGTTGTGTTTTCACTTTGTTATTGTTTTTGTGCAGCATACATACTTAACGCAATGTCCCTGAGTGCTTTTGTGCCACGCTACCAGAGGATTAGGCACTGGTTAATTATGTAACATTTGTGGTTCACCCTGACAGGGGCTTGGCTATTGGTTGAGGAGGGTCTTCATCACCAGCAATCAAAAACCCATTTTCCTACACTTTGAACTTAGCTGTATGTGAGAACATTAATGTTTAGTTTAATAGATTTATAAAGCGCATGGCTACCCGAAGGCCTCCTCGCGCTGAAAGAGGACGAAGACATAACAGTGTAAATAAGTTTATGCTGGGAAAAGTAGTCTTCAGTTTATCTCGAAAAGAGAGTTTGGGATTGTCTGTCTAAAGTGATAAGGGGAGGAAGTTCCATAGCTTAGCTGCTTTGAATGTAAAGGACCTGCCTCCCCATCTTGTTGTTTTAACACGACAGGTGTTAATTAGAGTGGCAGATGAAGATCTAAGCGATCTCTGGGGAGTGTAGGGTGTAATCATACGCTTGATAAGCAAAGGTCCCCCATCATGAAGAGCTCGATGTACCATACATAAAGCTAGTGAAGGAAGGCTAGGGCTGGTTTGGCCGATGCGGTTCTGGGAGTGGCCATGAGTAGCCGGGTCTCTGCATTCAGCACTATCTGCAATCTCCTTACTACACCGATGGGAGAGCTCAGGAACAGAACATTCCCATAGTCTAGGCTTGATAATATAAATCCTGAATAATAAGACTTTTGGCAAGAAAAGTGAGAGATTTGAAAAAATTTCTGAGCATTCTTATGAGATCGAAGCAAGAGGCTTCTAATTTCTTTGCATGCTGTTCCATCGATAGACGGGAGTTGAGCCATACTCCTAGGCTTCTTATAGTATCCTTTGGGGGGGAGTATTTTCAATTCTTCTGGAATTGAGATTGAGATGAGAGATTTAAGTAGGGGAAAGTTGCCAACCAACATTACTTCAGTTTTTTTATCATTTAGCTTCAGCTTACTGTCTGACATCCAATTAGCGATGTCAGTAAGGCAGGAAGATAGCGCTCTTGATCAGAGTTTACATTGGTACTAAAAGAATTAACCAGCTGAGTATCATCAGAATAAGATATCAGAGAGAGTCTGTAGGGTTCCACAATTTTAGCCAAGGGGGGCATATAAATGTTAAAAAGAGCAGGGCTTAGAGAAGAGCCCTGTGGAACACCACAGCTAAAGGAATGGATATCAGAGAAGAAAGACCTGTCCAAAACCTGGTAGGACATACCTTCTAAAAGGGAAGAAAGACAACTAAAAATAGTGCCTTCGAGTCCCACTTGGGTAAGTCTTTGAAGAATAATTTTTATGACCAACTGTGTCAAATGCTGCACTTAAATCCAATAGAATAATTGCTGCATAGCCACCAGTACCTAGCTGTTGTCGAGGTTTTTCTGTCACTGCCAAAAGGGCAGTTTCTGTGCTATGGTGAGGACTGAAACCCATCTGAGTGGGGTGTAGAAACTTATGTTCTTTTAGGAGGCCAGAAATGTGTTTGCTAACATGCTTTTCAGCTTTTCTGGATGCTATAGGAAGAAGAGCAATAGGTCTATAATTGCTTAATAGAGATGCATCCAGCTTAGGGTTTTCAGTAGCGGTTTAATAATAGCGTGTTTCCAAATTTGAGGTAGACTCCCAATTATAAAAAATGTGTTGAAAATATTAGTTAAAATAGGCGATATAACATCCAAACCTTGAACTAAAACAGCTGGAGGGGCAGGATCCAAAGGAGATCCTGTGGATTTTCATTGTGTGCATTTTCACCATTCTTCCAGCTCTGAGATTCCCTGACAGCGATCTGTAGTCCTGATTCACAAAGCTAAACGTACACTTTTGTGTATACTTATGATTGTTTGCTATTCATTAAAGTATTTTACAGGAAGTATCTTTATGACTGTGGAGTCTCGCCTATAAAACGACAGGACAGGCCTATAATTTTTTATGTGGAGAGTTTGCGGTTGTAAAGATAGTACTCGTAAAATACTTTTATGAAAAGCAAATAATTGAAAACTTAAACAAAACTTAGTTTGCCTTTGTGAATCAGGATCTGTGTATTTAACTGTACCAGATTGCAAATCACTATGATTTGAGAGGTTATTAAAAAAGAGGTGTACAAAACAACATATTTCCATTGGCATAAAAGCAAACATTCAGATCACCACCTTTACACATGATCAAGTGTCAATAGGTTGGAAAACGTACATTACTGGAGGAATACTTTTTCACCAAGGAGTCACTATAATACCTGGAGTATTATACAATCTATCTGAAAAATACTTCAGGTTGGATTAGACATAATAATATTTTTTTTACAATCATGGTAAGATTGCCAAGAAACATAACTAATTCTTAAATGTTATAATTGGAACCAGAATTCTAAACAATGTAATAATTTGCATTTTAGAGACGGCTGTAGATAAATAGATGTTCTTTATGAAATGAAAAATATATTGCTATTCGGGCCAAAAAGGGTGTTAAAAGCAATAGGTTTTTAAACTAGCAGTTGTCACTACAATAGAAAAAGTTCTTCTTCAGTATTAGTTTGGTAGTCTGTCTACATATCTTTAGAATTCAATTTTCTTCCCCTAACTAAAAATTGACAACTTTTTGGGGGATTAGAGTCCTGCATGTAGTGAAAATAACTGCTGCTCTTTACAGTTTATATATTAATTTGTAAAGATTGCATTATTTTTTATCCTAAGGATTATTTACCAATTTTTCTATGATGACAAATGTTTAGTTGAAACATTTGGAGTTGTGAAGACCTACACTGATCTGCAGGTTAAAATAAAGTGTCCATGGTTGAATGCCACTCTCCAAGAATAGAAAAAAATTGACTTATTTATTTGAAATCTTAAATTATTATAGTTTAATAACATGTTAATAATTTATAATTGTAAAAGTGCTAAAAATAATTTGAAATGTTGTATACATAAAACTAACTTTCTTTGCACTTCAAGTATACTTACACATGTTATAAGTTTATATAAAGTAAAGTGTTATAAGGAGTTTTATCTATTTAGTTATTTCTATGCTTCTTTTTAAATCTTATTTTTATGTCGCAGGATATGTGGCATGGAATTGTAAAAAAGAGTGGTACGCTGTCACAAAAAAATAAATATTTTTTGCAAATTGAAAGGCATGTTATAGAACTACACTGATTAAATCCTTTCATATTTTTGCAATCTTTGCTTTTAAAAACTGTGAGACTGAACAGAGCACCAAATAGGAGATCTGGGAAATTCCTACAGTGTTTGTGTGATCATGGGATCCACTTGTGGGGTATGAGAAACATGAGAAAGATTTTCTTGAAATCTTTTGAGTGCTGAAGACATACAGTTAATTATAGGTTGTGATAAATTACATATAGTTAAATAGCACACACTGAGAGCAAAAAATAACAATTTGCCTGTTTGAAATCGTGAACTATGTTGTATTATTTTACTAACAGATTAATAAATCATGTTTTTAAAAGTACATCGTATTTTCAGAAATATTGACTATGGGACAGATTGCTCTACATTTGAAGAACACTAATATATGCTAGGAATGTATAAAAAGTATTTTTAAGCTTGTTTATAATTCTTGTTTTGCAGACCAGCATGAAATTATAACAAGGTGTTAAACACTATGACTAATACATATATATTTTATCAGCATTGAAAAGAATGCCCTGGAATTAGGCTGATAAAATTGTTTAATATTTCACTATTTTGTTTTTAAACAATGAGAATAAATAGAAAAGCAGGCATGACAACACAATCTGTGAGATGGCTACAGTATGTTTGGTATCAGGTGGTCTACAAGTGATGGATGAGTCTATCATATTTTGTAAAATGTGCATAGAGTTCAATGCAGCTCCAGTTTTTTCAACCTTTCAAATGTGATGTTGTTAGGGGAAGAATGATATGTGGTATAGTTTTACGAATTGCATAAAGGCAAGCTACATTATACTACTCTTTCAAACTTGCTGCCTCCCTTTTTTTAAGCAGTAGCACCTACATGTGAATACATAAATCGTGAAACTTCAATTATCTAGCCATAAAGAACTTCATTGGAAAAACTTTGTAAAAGCAAGCAGAGAGCTGTTGCAACTCAAGGTTTAAGAAACCCAGCAAATTGTAACATGTTTAGTGGTGCTTGTTACTATTTCCTTTTATTCAGCTTGACATAAAGCAAGGATCACATTTAACAGAATGTACATGCACAATATCATTGGTCTCAACTATTGTAGTATAATATATTTCATAACTGCAGGTAATGCCTCTGGCTGTTCTAGGTAGATGGGAACACTACAAAGTAATCAAGGAACGGTTCGAATAGTCACCAATTAAAATTCAATGGCCTGCTTCTAAAACCTAATTTTGCATAAAATGGTAGAGTGGATCTCTTATGGTAAGTGTAACCCACCACATCAATCTACAAGGAAATACTAAAGGGCAGATTTAAGAGTCCCTTGAACCACTTTAGCCACACCTTAGCATAATGTTTTTCCTGTTAAGGCAGCACTAAGGTGGCCTTTTCCCCACGCCATATTTACAAAGTGGCACAATGCATGTGTTGTGCTACTTTGTAACCTTTGTGCCACATTATGCATGACCATGCATAATGTATGCAAAGGGGGCATTCCTGCACAAGGAGGCCCACAAAAATGGCGCAATAAAATCTACAAGAATTAATTGCACCATTTGTGGTGTCATTTTAAATGCCTGCCGAAAGCAGGCCTTAAATGGATACACCTATTTGGACCTCCTTGCACTTTGCTGCACTAGCGTCAACATTTTTGACACTAGTGGAGCAAAGCGCAACAATAGCGTCAAAACGTTTGATGCTGTTGTTACTAATTCTGCCATGGTGCACTGTATAATAAAAACGGCACACATATGGTGGTGTTAGGGTGTGCAGGGGTGCGCAACAAAAGTGGTGCTGCATTAGATGCAGCGCCACTTTTCTTAAATTCGTCCCTATGTTTCTAAGAAAAAGCTTAAAGGTACCAAGGTACCTGGAAAAGTCCAGGTACCAGGTTTACTGGCAGCAGCTTATAACCTGCCAGACATTCTATAGATAAAATATTGAAGTTAATTTTTCGAAACTCTACCTGTGGTTATAAATAGTGGTTGCGGCACACAGATATGAGCTTTCACATGTCTTAATCCACTTGTTGTGACTATCTCTTTCCTGTAACTCCCCATATGCCATATGCATTAGGCAAGGAAACAAGGGAGACACATGCTATTGAAGATACCCCACTGCATGCTTCATGCATCCCTCTTTCAATGTGACATAGAAAATCAACTCAACTCCTGTATGCCTTACCTTTGCTGAATAAATAAAATAAATTGGCAGAGTCAGGTGAGAATCTTGTTTCACTGTTTCAGCTGTGTGCATATGCTAAGAGTAGTTAAGCTTGCAGACACAGTCAGTACTGTGAAAAGCATGTAAGCCTTAAGACCTAAGGAAGTGTATATCAATTGCTTCTCTATAGACAGAACTTTTAATCAATTGGAACATTATGCCCTTATAGTGCAGAACATAAAAACAGCATTTGTGTTAACAAACAATAAACATTAAAGCCCCACTCTCTTCTTAGGGAGAATTTTGATAACATTTTCAGCCAGGTGTGTGTCACAAAGCTGAAGCAAACGGCATAAAATACTAATTTGGTGTTTACTTTCTAGTGCAAACCTTGTTTTGACCTCGAAACTTGGTTGAAAGTAACAAAAAACTGCCCTTTGCAAGTTTTACTTTACTTTGTTTCAAGGGAGTGTCTCGTCAGTGGTACATAGAAAGTCTCATCTACTAACAGTGGTTGGCAGGGCTTTGTAATAAAAAATAATGTCTCTTTGTGGCAGACCTTCCAAAGGAAAAATATTTTTATTTCTACAACCTTTTTGAACTTTACATGTAAAGTGCACTGTACAGCTCACATGCAAAGTGACTAAAGTGTTGAAGTTTGTCTACAATATTTTATAACTGAAGGGTATCTTTTAGGTATAAACCTATGCTAGACATCACACATGCACCTTTACATAATGCTGCAAAGGCTTGTGAATTGTGTTTGGCAGCCTGAATGAGTGCCAGCTATAGGGGAGAGAGCTAGAGTACCTTTTTTAGTAGGTATGGCGTTTCCTACCCTCTCCCTCTCGGGAATGGAGAACATCAACTTGGGTTGCTGCACTGCTTTGCATGACAAGTTATAAATCTACCTATAGTCTCCCGAAACAGGGTAGAACATTTATAACATAGTAACACACTTTGAATGTTAGTGACAGACATAACAGCATTAAAAGTGTGTATAATTTTGTACAAAAAAAGTGGTTCTAAAGAAACATTTTTGGATTTTTTCTAAATTTGTATTTATATTTGGACATTTTTCATTTTGTAAGTTAACAAAGAAATTAAAGAAAAATTGGGTCTCTCAAATAAGGAAAGAGAATAGAAAATATATTTTCAGGCTGGCTTAGTGGGCAATTACTTGCTTCTTGTGAGCCCTGGCTCTTTGGTCACCTACTGAGTTCACTTTGCCACAGGTGAGGTGCAGGAGTCCTAATGTGCGTAACATGGGCCACTGTCCTTCAGCGGGCCTGAAGGACAACCTGGGGGGATTTTAGCTGTAGGATGTTAGTAGGTAGATACCACCTTTGCTCCTGACTGCATTCATTGGCAGTGTTAAGTTGTTGAATATGCCAGCCATACAGATGTTCATGCATCCCAGAAGTTCCAAATGAATGTTTCTTCCTGGGGCCATGGCTGAGCAGTTCACAATTTTAGCAGAAACCTTTTTATGTCCAGGTGGAATAGGAATAATCGCCAACACAATGGGCTCTCAAGTCATTCTGGTGTCCCTCTCCCCATGCTTAAAACACAGACATTTTTAACAAAGACATTTTAATGTCTACTACAAAAGATCACATTGTTTTGTTGCTGTTAGTAAATCGCTTTGACCATTTTTTAAAAACTATCCTACAATAGTAAATTACATTTTAGGAAAAGCTTTTGGGTACAACAATACTTTTTTATTCTGTTGAAACCAGAAAGTGGAGTGAATGTTTCATGAAACTCCTAGAACAGTCTATCATTATCTTTATGGGTGTCTCTGGTGCACCACAGAACAGTTAGGACACAGAAAAAATGGATGCAGTCATTTGATTGGCCATAAAGTGTAGACTACTTAAATAAGCCCACAAGCTTCAAAAATAAGCAGAAAGTAATTCCCTCTACATTATTTAGCAACTGCTATTTCAGATGGGTAGAATGTCTTTGTTGTAATCCGTCTCCATCATCTCAGTTTTCTTGTTCTAACCATTTGGTGCCTGCAGCCTATTCCTGTGTTACATGATTAGGTGTAGTTAACAGTTGCCTCTGTGTACTCCTCCCATACAGCATCACAATAGAGGGTTTAGGTGTTGGCAAGATGGGCCCTACTTGGCAGGACAGAAGGGTGGAGCTGTCACCTACCACACTTGCACTTCAAAGTCACTGGTCCAGCTCACACATAAAGGACTTCACACTAGCCTATTGTGACCCCAGACAATCTGGGGCCAGGGCAGGGATGAAGGAAATTCCAGACACTTCTGTGGGGCTCGTCTCTAGAAGCTTCTCTTACTTCAAAGTGGGAACCAGGTACAAAATATGGGGCCCTCTGACCCAACTCTTCACTACACTCATGGGTTTGTGGTGCGCAGCTGTTTGAGGCCAGCCCTGCTTGCTGAGAAGGAAGACTGGACCTGCACCCTTCATCCCAGGCTAAAGTGTCTCCAATGGTCAGCTGACTGACCTCCTGTTAGAGCTACAGGGACATTATAAGCTCCAGTGGTCTCTGTGTAACTTTCCCGCTGACCTACTGCTCTGGACCTGCCTGGGCCTGCGAGTGGACCTGACTGAGCCCTTCTAGATCGTGCTGGAATCATCTCCTGATCCCCAAGTGGTGCCTCGCCAACTCCTGGTCCCTTAGCAGGCATCAGAGAGAGCTCATCATGGCTTATCTAAGGCTTCGCTAAGTTTAAAGTGACCGAAGCAAAGTGAAGCCTGCAAGGTCTGGTCACACAGATTCAAACATCATCGGAACTGACACTGAGTGAAGCAAAGATGTAAAATCCTCACAGCACAGCTGCCAACCTTATTGGAATTAATGCAGAGCTATGCAAGCCTTGCCACTTAGCTGCCAACTACATCAGAACTGACGTACAGTGATGCAAAGGCCTATGCTTCATGACTTGGTATTACGTAGGGAAATATTTATATTTCTCCTCATTTTCAACCTTTGCATGAATGCTGCACTCTGTAGCACACAAAAAAAAAAAAAGCTTTTGCACAGGAAGAGAAATCTTCCTGCACAAAAACTATCCTGAACACAATACAGATACCCTTGCACTATAGTGTAAGTTTTCCTGTGTTGCATATAGCTGCTGCAGTTTTGCCAGAGCTGGCACAGAGCCAAACTGTGAATGAATGTATGATGCACTCACTGAAGTAAAACAAGATAAACCTTTTCTCTAGTTTACACTGTACACTAAATGATGGCGTGCAGCACTAGAATGGGCTCTGTCATCTGCATGTCTTGTAATTTTGGAATAACTGAGCCACACAAGAGACTGGAAGCTAGTGCGCACAGCAAACTAATTTTACACAAACTTATCAATCAATCAATCAGTCATTTGTAGAGCTTGTCGCTGTTACCCTTGGGGACATCTGGGCACTTGGGTATGATGTCAATGTCGAAGAGCCAGGTCTTGAATCTCCTTCTGAAGTCTGCCAGTGAGGGTGCAGTGAGGGTGCAGTTTTCAGGTCTTGGCAGCGATGTAGGAAAAAGAGAGGCTGCCGCTGCGGCTACGCAGGATTATGGGTATGTGTGTAAGGGCCACAGAGGAAGAGCACAGGTGTCTGTTGGGTTGATGGAAGTATAGATGGTGGTTGATGTAGTCCGGTCTTTGATTGTGTAGGGCTTTGTCGGCGTGCATGAGGAGCTTGAAATGATACCTATTCTGGATGGGGTGCCAGTGGAGGTTTCTGAGGTGGGGGGACTATGTGAGTGCACCTAGGAAGGTCCAGGATGATTCTGTTAGCCGTATTCTGTATTTTCTGAAGTCTTTTTAGGAGCTGGGAGGATAAGCCAGAGTAGAAAGCATTGCTGTAGTTGAGGCAGCTGATGACAAGGGTCTGGGTGACGGTTTTCCTAGTGTTGGCTAGGATCCATCTGAAGAGTCTGTCGAGCATGTGGAAGGTGTGGAAGCTTGAGGAGGTGACTGTGTTGATCTGCCGCTTCATGGTCAGCTCACTGTCGAGGATGATGCCAAGGTTGGGAGTGTGGTCCTTAGATGAAACAGTGGGTCTGGGTTCAGCTGGCCACCAGCTATGGTCCCAAATGGAAGTGTTTTTTCTGAAGATCAAGACTTCAGTCTTGTTGGAATTGAACTTCAGGCAGTTGGTTTTCATCCAGTTGACTACGGTGATCATGGCGCTGCAGAATTTGTTTCTGGTGGTGGAGGGGTCTTCAGTAAGTGAGAGGATCAGTTGAGTATCATCTGCGTAGGAGATGATGTTGAGGCTGTGGGACCTAACAATGTCAGCCAGGGGGGTCATGTAGATGTGGAACAGAGTGGGGCTGAGGGATGTACCTTGGGGTATGCTGTAAATGATACTCTTGGGAACAGAGGTGAAGGGGGATAGTCCAACACTCTGCATGCATCCTGTCTAGAAGGAAGCAGTCTGTTTGAGGGCTTCCCTTAGCATTCCGACGCTGTGGAGTCTGTGATGAGGGTGTGGTGAGAGACAGTGTTGAACCCAGCTAGTAGGTCGAGGAGGATCAGGGTGGCGGTTTCCCTGTGGTCGAGGAGTGCACTGATGTCTTCCGTGGAGGTGATGAGTGCAGTCTTGGTGCTGTGGTTGGAACAGAAACCCGATTGGGAAGTGCCCAGTAGGTTGTTTTCTTCCAGGTTGCTGGTGAGCTGGTGATTGATAGCCTTCTCAAGTACTTTGGCTGGGTAGGGCAGTAGAGAGATGGGTTGTTAATTCTTAAGCTTGTTGGGGTTGGCGGAGGTTTTTTTCAGGAGGCATTAGATTTCTGAATGGTTCCATTAGTCCGGAAAAACTGCTCAGGTGATTGAAGTGTTGAGGATGCTGATGAGTTCCGTGCTGATGAGGTTGGTTCCACTGTTGTACAGATGGTGGGGGCATGAGTCAGTGGGTACCCCGAAGAGAATGGATGACATGATGGATGAGGTGGGATGAGTGGTGAGCAGTGCCCACATGGAGATTGTGCTGTTGGTGTGCACCAGGGGGTCGAGAGAGATGAGTGTCGAGAGAGCTAAGGTTGGAGATTTTGAGTTGGAGGTCGAAGTTGTGGGTGGTGGTAATCTTGCTGTGAAAGTAGTCTGAAAGGATGTTGCAGAGTTCTTAAGAGGGGTGGATGGTGTTCACTGTGGCTGCTGGGTTGAAATATTCTTTGACTATCTTGAAAAGTTCTTTGAAAGCTGAGTCGATGTGGGTCGTGATGGCTGCTCTCTTGGTCTCCTTGAGCTGTCAGTCATAGTTGCTGAGGGCTACTTTGTGGGTTAGTCTGTTGGGGGGCTTCCTGGTGGATGGCCATTGTTTCTCGAGTTTATAGAAGCTGCGCTTGGTGGCTCTGAGCTCTCAGAGTGTATCAGCTGGCATCTGTAGAGGTTTTGTTGGTTTTGGCTGGTTTAAGCAGGGCAACTGAGTCGGCACATTCAATGATCCAGGAGGAAAATTTCAGGATGGCTTGGTAACGGTGGGATGTGGCCTTGGGTTTGGATGAGCTTAGGTGCTGTGTCCACTGTGATTCAGTTGCGGTAGTCGGCACTGTGGTTCCTGTTTGTGGTGTGTTGAACACTGGCAATGGTGAAATGGGCAATGCTATGGTCAGACCAGGAGAGTTCTGTGATGTGGCTGAATCTGAGTCTGTCACTGGAGGTGAAGAGGGGGTTGAGAGTGTGTCCGGCCTTGTGTGTGGGTACATTAACTAGTTAGGGGAGGCCTATGTTGCTCAAGTTCTTGAGGAGGGTGGTGGAGTTGGCTTCATTGGGGTTGTCAATAGTCGTCATTAAAACCATTAATAACAAAAAGACTCTATACATGTTTTGATTTTCTTATAACCCATTTGATGGTGCCCAAAGGGCCAAAGATAACATGCGCAGTACAAAATAGTTCACATCCTAATCGCTAGGAACTTCAAAGGTACATTGTAGAACACCTGAATTCCTTTCAAGCTGTGAGTGGTTGAAGGATCCAATGCATTTCAGGACCAAACTGTCCCTTCTTCAGGGGTAACTGGAAGCGAACACAGGAAAGAAGGAGGAATATTATATACACTGTCATATGTATTGACATGTCTTAAATGGACCCTCTCGCCAGCTTCAAAAACGCTTATACAAAGACTTTGATTTATGAAAAAGTAGTGCCCCAATATTACAAAAAAAGCACAACTCTCACCATTGTGGGGAACTCAAACTACAGGCAACCACTTCCGCTAGCAGGGTGCTTACTAACATAGAACAATCTGACTCAACCACTCGACCTATACTCAGGACAAGTATCTAGGCTGTGAAAGCATCAGCAACCCGTGTGCTCAGTTCTCCCCTTTGTTTGAAACCCTGGAGAACCGAAGTGCTGTGCACGGTGCTTAAACGTAAGAGTCACAATAGCAACTCCCAACATGCTGTATCCATGGTATAAGACTGAGTGCTGCTTACACGTAACTCACGAATACCGCAAGACAAATGGGGGAATTCTAATTCCCAAGAGCCGAATGCTCTGAATCACTCTGTAGTATCCAACTCCGTGTGTGATGAAAAAGAGAATCAAACCTTTCAGCACTGCATTAGAATGTGCTGATACCACACTGCGTGCATTTTATAGTGCCCCACTCAAGTCAAGCTTTCTTACTAACTAGTCTGAGAATAATAATCTCTAACCCGAAACCCGAAATAGCATCCGTACTCTTTTTGCCGCAGAGAGATGACCAGACAATTGTGGAACAAAGTAGTTACCTGTGCGCCAAAAGATTTCACAAAGACCATTCACAAATGCTCACGTGCCTCTAGTGGTGCTAAAGAAGAGCCCAGCAATGCCGGAAAACTCACCGCTTCTGACGTAACGCACTCTGTCACTGCACTCCAACATCCATGTGAAACAACCGATCAGGCTCCCTGCGGCTGTGCCTTCCCCGCCCACCGCATACAGTTTAACAAGATGAACATGAACCCATACTGGTGGAAAACTAGTAAATACAGTAAACAGACTAGTGAAAAGTTAGTAGTCACGAAAAAACAGGAACACTCTACACAGTGAAACCCTGAAAAGGTAAACTGCCGTTGTCTGACTCAGGTGAAACTCTCAAGCCACATATCCTTACCAAGCCACTGAGGATAGGTAATTAAAAATATCATTTCAGCACGAGAAAGTATAATTCAACAGAACATAATGATGCCGACTTCAAACCAGTCAGTGACACTGCCATAGTATAAATTATCACACGAATGTTCAGTAAATAATATAGCATTGACATTGAGACAACTTCAAACAGACAATAGAATGTGTTTTTCATGAAAAAAGATGTTCCCCAAAAATAAGAAAAAATAAGGAAATACGTGTAAGTATAGATACATGATATTGCAGGACACAAATTCCGTGTGGCTGTTATACACCTGATAATACAATCTAATCCTCGGATCATGATGTTACCAACTTGAATCGGTCAATGGTATTTCAATATTATGTATTCCTAGACATAAATCCAGTAAAATGCATAATTGTCATAGAGACATCAACTTCACACAAACATACCAATGAGCTTCTGTATGTATACATATTCCTTAGGCAGAGCACCTGCCACTTATATAGCGTTAGCAGGACGCCTCCTTGGTGCATAGAGCAGTGAAGCATGAACAGTTATTTGTGATTGATCAAAGAATAGCTTGTAAATTACATAATGTCTTGTATAAACAAACGTATACACGATTATACAGTATAGCCCTCTCACTAAAACATGACAATGAAATGTGGTTATATAAAAATCATATAATAGAACTCCCCAAGAAATTAACTTTGTCCTTAACCAAAACAAAATGTGAATGCAGGTTTAAAAGCCTGAGGGGCCCATGGAACTTCTATGGGAAAAAGCAAGATTGCTAGCACCTCAACCCTATAAGAACAGAGTAAATTTTGCTGCTCCTCAGTAATTTACAGAAAACATGCCAATTCCAGTTTGTCATTGAGTCGACTCTGGGTTAGTGTATCTAAACTTCTGATCCAAAAACCTAGATGAATTTGTCTCTATGCTGGTTCTGATGGCCTCGAGAACGTGAAAACGTAATTGAGCTACATTATTTTAAACTCCAGCCAATGAGCTATCAAATTCGAGTTGGAATTCTTATTGTGTATCCATTTTTGTGCTTCCTAATCCAGACTTTATTCTTTCTCTCTGTTTTTTGATGAGTAACAAGTGCTCCAGCACAGAGAAATCCTAGCTATTATCTCAGACCAAATAGTGGATTTCGCGTCTTAGGACGATGTACCGACCCGACATTGATTTGAGAGGATGTTAAATAGCATACGCCATAATCATCACAATAAACAATAAGAAATAAGAAATTGACAATCTGATTACACTGCAATGCCCACACCAGTTTATTAAGAAGATTTGTACATTTATTTCCCTATATTAACTATGCTAAAGTCATGAAAATAATTCTCAAACACAAATGATACATATAAAGAGTCATCAACGGCTGGTTAGAACGCCTTATATATCTGAGTTTAATCAAAGCAAGTAAACAAATTAACTCAAGAATTAGGACACAACTTAATAGCACCAATATCTGCACCAGTAAAATAATATACATTGAAGCAATAGATCACAGAACGTCGACACGAATCATGAGCATGTGAAGACAGACTCCCTCGCTAACCACTAATTAGCATGAACATGTTGGGCTTCATGTAAACGTTTTAGAAACACAAATTTAGAAAATATACTAACTCGGGTTATATCAAAAATAATATTATGCAGCAATTACTTAACGATTTGCAGTGGATACTTATAAAACAAAGGACACATAACAATTTACATCCTACACATTACCCATAAGATCAATGAATAACAAGAGGAATCACTTCAGGAGGGAGACATCATCAGTAGGAAAGATTGTATCAAGAATGCATCAAGAGAGTGCCAAGGAAAATCTAAATCTGACCCAAAGGATAAGTGACAGAGCATTACATTAATTCTCCCAAAGCCCATGATTGGTCAGGACATGAGCTGTCATACATTCAACCAATAAAACTGCTGTGAGCTATCTAAAAAGTTACACATTCCTAGTACACTAAGTTTTGATTTGCTAACATCTCATTGACGAAATTATTAACTAAACACAATTTATACACAATTTCTTCTTCTCTTCCGTCTCGTCTGTGGATCCATTGTTCCATCACGACAAAACTTCATGCTCAGGAAGAGACTTCTAACAATGTTGCATCTACTTCCATCCTCGATGGAAAAACACACGTTAGTAAAAAAATTCTAAACAATAAGACAGTCAAGCTCTAGCAATGACCTAATAAATCTGACCTTGTAAGGTATAACATAAAATTCCACTAGGGATAGCCATTTACACTTCTATAAACTATTTAACACACTATTTTTGAGTAAACATTGAATAATGAAAATCAATTCCATTATAAGCTAAAGTTGGCCTAAGTAGAAAACAAAGTAGATTATGGTGGCCATTTACAAAAGTTACCTGTTTTGTTAGTATTTATTAGAAAATCACACATGAGGTTCATCAAGATCAGTACATATTTAATTATACATTTTATCAGAAAAATCTCTGCTCCGCAATCCCTCCTCTGATGACTAATTATGTCATCACACAAATTCTCAAATAAATGTATTTATTTATATTTTTCAATTTTAAAATCTTGTTTCTTTCACCTTTTCATGAATTTTCTTTTTTCCTGTACCTTTTCCATAAAATGTATCCATTTGAACATCAATTCTGATTCTTTTCAAACTTTTTCCTTTTCATCAATTTAAATAATTTATATGATCCCCAAATTCCAATTAAACAAAATTCAATTATTGAAAACCATTTGACTATTTTTAATATAATTCCTTTACCCAAGTTGCCAAACCAATTTCCCACAGTTGCAATTCCCTTGCCAGCTTTCTCCCAGGTAGTAGTTTCAGTTAGTTCTTTTAAATCTTCTTTGTTATTTGTTAAATTATTCATCAAACCTCTAACTTCTTTAGGATTGTCTGGTATGTATGAACATAAGTGACTCAGACCAAGTAATTTGCAAACTCCGCACTCCTTCGCCAAAAGAATGTCTAATGCAAAGCAACTCTGAAGAGCCGTAGCTCTTGTAGCAGCCAATTCGGTATCTAGGAGAATAATAGCTCCAGAATAACTCGTCAACATGTTATCCACTATTGTAGACAACTTCTGTATCTTGATTGAATTTAGAACTACTCCCACTGAGGGAATTATAGCTCCAAAAATGTCTCCTACAATGCTAGAAACTGATTCTCGCTTGTGTCTCATTTGAATTTTTGTCAATTTAGGAAATTTATTCAAGTCTTCTAGCTGGTACATTTTCGGAAAGACTATTCCCAAATAACATTTGCCATACCATCCTCTAGGAAGACGGTAATAAGCATTTCTTCCACAGATAGAGAAAACGCCAGGCACTGGTGGATCCTGTCCATTCATCATAAAACCCCATTTACTCTGAAACAAAAACACATGTCTACATTCACTCATACCCACAAACACTCTATCAATACTACTCTGTGGCCTATCTATACAAAGCTTTCCCACATGCTCGGCATTCCTTGTTTAGTAATGTCAGTATAAGCATAATCAATCCCAGGTCTAAGATTAATCATTCCTCTATTTATTTTAGCCTTTATTTCTCTTCTCCTATCTTCTGTGTTATCTAAAAATGTATTTTCTACAGATGTTAGTAAACAGGTTAAATTATTCCTGTGTGCAAAAGCAGTGTCAAAGGTTAGTGTAGGCTCAAAGAAATCTCTCACAAGGACTATGTTATTATCCTTGGCTATTTCATTCAAATAACCAATGTCAGGCACAAACGAAATCACTACGTCATAATTAGAGTAAAAATATTGTATATACTCTTGGTTATAAAAGTGCATTAATAAAAGACTACATCTTATAGCGTAAGTTAAAGGTAAACTATGATAGGCAATTCCTTCCTCCACAGAAGTCAGAATCTGCGTACAGACATAACAATCTTTCGCGTCCATCACTTCAACATACTCACACAATAAGCAATAGAAAACATTAGAAGACAGCTATTTCTCTTCATGTAAGTATTTGACATTTATTCTAAACCTATCTTTGGTTAATGATGTAGTAGTAGTTTTTAAAGAACTGTCGATAGTAAGTGTCTCTGCAATATGGTTGGCTCCACTCATCTCATAAACAATCACACCTACAAATAACAATAAGCATAATAATAATACACATGCTACCGCCAAACTAATTTACAGCAACTAATTCTATTGTTTTGATTACTGAAGTTTCTCATGGTCTTTGAAGAATCAGAAAAATATAATGAAGAAAAAGCAAAATATGACTATGCAGCCAAAATCCAAAAAAAAAAAAAAACTAAAAGATTTTTTTACATTTTCAACATTTTTCAGTTATTCAGCAAATCTCTCCTAATTTTTTTTTCAAATGTTCATTCACACAAGACAGTCTTCTTGTCAAATCCGATATAGCAGCTTGTCAAAATCAGTATCGCAGCTTGTCAAAATCATGTTATCAATGTCAAAATCAAGTTATCAATGTCTCTTTTAGGCACGACTTTTCAAGTCTTCTTTCTATTTTAGCTTTTTCCCAACCATGCACTGTTGTTCTTCACGTGTCAAAATGAAAATTTGGAATGTCTCTATGAAAAAAAAACTCAACAATTCTCCTTGCCATTCATTGGTAGTTACAAATACCCATTCTGGACCAGAATATCTTTTGCTTGCATCTCTCTTCCTTTTTGGTCTTTTACCATTTTAACCTTCTTCTCCACTAGTATTTTCTCTTTCATTTAATTCTTTTTCCTCCTGAATTGGTGAAACTACATTTATATTCTCTCCTTTTGAACTTTTCTCTGGCCAATCATCACCTTTCAGTGACTTTCTTGTCAGCACCTTTTTCAAAATTGAATTTGAACTCGAACTTGAATTCCTCTCTTCCAACGTTCCCGCAACTGGTTCAGGAAGAGTCAAATCCACTTGGACGGGAACTGTCTCAATTCCTTCTCCAATAGGGTCAGTCACTTGTTCAGTTTGGTATGTCAAACCACCTGCTGCTGAGGACACCCTCCTCTGAGCAGAATTTCTCTCACTCAGTTGTCTCTGATCACTCCCTTCTGAAGAGACCCTCAGAACTTCGCTCAACCGGTATTTCTCTTTCCTCTTTTCCCACTACTCCAAGTGTAAAGGATTCACTTTCCTCCAAGATTCTCTCTCTTTCATCTGTCATAGGAGTAGGTGCATCTTTTTGAACATTCTCTGGTATTCTCTCCAGTTCCTCTCTTTCTTGTTCTCGACCTGGAATGCTGTTAGCTGTTCGCAACCTCAACATCTCCTCTTCTTGTTCTGTTGGATTATTCACCTTCTGTGAATGGCTTGCATGTACCCAGTTCGGCAAACCTGCACACTTCACAGCTATTGTTGTTATGAGGATTACTTGGTAGGGCACCTTCCACCACGGCTCCAAACACGACTTCCTCACGTGCCTTCGTGTGATAACCCAATCACCAGCTCTCAAGTTGTGACCTTGACCTTGAGACTGTTGAACTGTTGTGGCTTCCACCTGATGACAAAAAGATCAGACCACATCAGCCAAGCCTTTGCAATAGTCTAACACCACGTCATCTGTAATATTTACAACAGCATTTGCAGGAATTGCTGGCAGTCTCATTGCTCTCCCCATCTGGATCTCGTGAGGAGACAAACCAGTATTCTTGTCAGGAGTACTTCTCATTGACATTAGAACCAAAGGCAAAGCATCTGGCCACTTCAAATTCGTTGATGCACACATCTTTGCCAGTCGGGACTTTAGAGTTCCATTCATCTGCTCTACAAGTCTGAAGCCTCTGGGCGGTAACTACACTGTAGCTTCTGCTGACTTTTAAACCTAAAAATAGTAACTTTATCACCTCATTGTTGAAGTGGCTTCCTCTAGCTGACTCTAAAGAGACCGGGAAACTGAAACGTGGAATCAATTCTCTGAGAAGTAACTTAGCCACTGTAAGGCTATCATTTCTCCATGTAGGATAAGCCTCAATCTAGTGGTAAATAATGCACAGAATCACCAACACATATTTCAAACCAGCACACGCAGGCATCTCAATAAAATCTATTTGCATCCTGCTGAATGGACCTCCTGCCATGCCTATGTGTCCCATGTTGACCACTGTTTCTTTACCAACATTCATCTGCTGGCAGACAATGCGTCTATAGAAAACTACTTCAGCAGCTTGTCTAAATTTTGAATTGAACCAATACTGTTTAAAACTCCTAATAATTGCACCTCTCCCGATGTCTGCTTGACCATGATAGTATCTGACCATTTGAGTCAGCAAACTGTTTGGCAGAACTACCTTTCCTTCCGCTGTCACTCAAATATCATCCTCCCTTTGTATGCATTTATGCTTCACCCAATCTATGTGCTCCTCTTCTGGAACATTATTTTGTAAAGCTTTCAACTCTCCCAAAGTCTTCACAATTTGCATAGTAACATTTGTATACACTTCATCATTTTCAGGCATCAGTTCCCACGTTCCCTTGAAAGAAATACCATTTAAGGCACAGAATTTTGCAACTTGATCTGCATAAGAATTTCCCAAAGTCACATAATCATGTCCTCTTTGATGTGCACTGCATTTAACCACAGCAATTTTCTCAGGTTTCTGAATAGTTTGTAACAATTCATGTATTCTTTCACCATTTCTTACAGGTGAACCAGACAAAGTTAGAAAACCTCTCTGTGACCAAATCTGACCAAAATCATGCACAATGCAAAATCCATATTAGCTACCTGTATAGATCATTACTTTCATATGGTTTGAAATTTGGCATGCTCTAGTAAGAGCCACCAATTCTGCTATTTGAGCAGAAAACACTCCTTGAAGCCATGAAGCTTCCAGTATGCCAGTAATTGTGCATACTGCGTATCCTGCTCTCAGTGTACCCACGTTATCTCTCAAGCAGGAATCCATCAACAAAGTAATTAGATCATTGTCTTCTAGGCAGGTGTCTCTAATAGCCACCCTTGGTTTTGTGCACAATTCTGTAATTTCCAAGCAAACATGTTCAATATCATCCAATTTATCTGAATCAATTCTTTCAACTGGTAATAAAGTTGTTGGGTTAAGCACTGTACAGCTCTTAATTGTTACATTTGGTGCTCCCAAAATCACTATTTCATAACGTGTCAATCTTGCATTGGTCAAGTATTGCATTTTTGATCGTGTCAACAGAATTTGTATTGAATGAGGTACCATTACTGTCAGGGGATAAGCCATCACAATATTCTCACTTTGGGTTATACTCTGCTCTACTGCTGCAACTGCTCGCAAATATCCCGGTAAGGCTGCTGCGACTGGATTCAAAGTAGCCAAACAATATGCTACTGGTTGATTGACAACACCATGTGTCTGTGTCAAAACAGATAAAGAACATCCATCTTGTTCATGACAGAACAACAGAAAACTTTTTGTGTAATCAGGCATACCTAGAGCTGGAGCTTGTCACAAACTCACATTCAACTCAGTAAATGCTTTCATACAGTCTTAATCCATCATTATAGGATCTGAAACATCTTTATGTGCCAGCTTTTGTAAAGGTCTCCAAATAGCTGAGAAATTTGGAATCCATTGATGACAATATCCTACCATTCCTAGAAACATCCTCATTTCTTTCTGAGCACTTGGTATTTTCATTTGCACAATCGCCGCTACACTTTCCCTTGAAATTCTCCTAGACCCTTTCTCAATCAAATTACCTTAAGAATTTCACCACATTTTGACAATACTGCAATTCTGTAGGGGACTTCTTGTGACCATTGTCTCCCAGAAAATACAACAATGCAATTATATCTTTATTGCATCCTTCTTTTTCTTTGATGCAATCAATAGATCATCTATGTACTGCACTAATGTCGATTGGTAAGACATTACCAATGACTCCAGCTTCTTTTTCAAAATTTGATTGAAAATCGATGGTGATTCTGAAAAGCCCTGAGGAATTATACACCAACAATAGACTCTGGTCAGGAATTGAAAACAAAAGAGATATCTACTGTCCTCATGAAGTGGCATGGAAAAAAATGCTTGGCATAAATCTACCACGGTAAACCATTCAGCATCACACCGAATCTGAAACATAATCACAGCTGGATTTGGCACAACTGGATAACATTTAACCACGATATCATTGATTTTTCTCAAATCCTGGATAAGATGAATATTCCCACATGGTTTTCTCAAACCCATTATTGATGAATTACATGGACTACTCAGCACTTCTTTCAGAACTCCTTGTTCCAAAAACTGCTCTATCAAAGGTCTTATACCTTCGATTGCTTCATTTGTCATCGGGTATTGTGCAGTCTGTGGAAATACCACATTCTCTTTCACTGCCACTTTGACTCCTTCAACTCCTTTAATCAACCCAATGTCTTTACCTGAAAGATCGCAAACTTTAGACTTAACCGCTTCCTGCAAATTGACTGGAAGATCTTTTATTTTAAAAGCTGGAAAGAAATTAATCAAATCAGTTGAATTATTATCCTCACCTCCTGGTTCAGTGAAATTAATCAGAGGAAACTCTCTGGACACGTGTTCATTGTCAGCAGTAAACACTGAATCTTCATCATCACTGTTTGTCTCAATCTCAATTCCTTCAACTGAACAGGTAATTGAACATTTTATTTTACACAACAGATCTCTTCCCAGAAGTGACACTGGACTTGAATCACAAACAACAAATCTGTGCAAACCTTTAAAATTTCCAATTTTTACAAGAACTGGTTCTGTAAGAGTGTTAGTCAAATGCTTGTTCGCAACCCCTACAATCTGAACTGTCCTCTCTGATAAAGGTAAATCTGAAACTTCTACAGATCTTACTGTTTAGTGTGTAGCTCTTGTATCAACTAGAAAAGAAACGTCATGACCATGTACTTTACCCTTTACATAAGGACCCCTCTGATCCACTTCCAATGATGTTGCCAACACACACTCTTTCTCATCTGAACTATCCAACAGCCATTCATTGTTTATTTCATTCGCACTATGTAAAGGAAATTGATCAACTGTTTTTTCACTTTTGTTTGACTTCTGATTTGTGACCACATGTGAAAGCATCACCTATTGTTGATCCATAGGAGCCTGTGTCATGTGAATTTGTCTTGGCATGTGAATTTGTTGTGCAGGCACCATCTGCATCTGCACTTGAGGCTGCAATTGTTGTACCTGTGGCATTTGTACTTGTTGTACCCGTTGTTGTACATTTTGCATCTGCTGCTTCGACTGCAAAGGTTGAAAACCCTGCATAGTATTCACATCATTCTGGAAATTCTGATTTTGACATCTCACTCTAGGTCCTTTCATGCTCTGATAGGAATTGACACCATTTGTCTGCTGAACAACACCACCTTGATTTAACAACAGACACTGTCTTTTCCAATGTCCAATTGCCCTGCAATTATGACATGGTAACATTCTCTTTCTTTGCTGCTCATCCTGCATCACCACTGAATTCAAATCCACATTTCTATTGACAATCAGAAACATCATTCTACCTCAACCTCTACCTCTGACTTGACCCTGAAACATACCATTTCCTTACAACTGCTGCTGAAAATTTCCTGCATTCCTGTCTGTGAAGCCTTGATCAGCATCATCATTGCTTTCTCCTTCAACTTTTTCTGTTTCATTTCAACCTCGTCACTGCAGTATTTTGCATATTGCAACACCTCATCAATCGGTTTAGGTTGCCAACAGATCAAATGACTCTTAATCATCTGCCTAATCTCTGGTCTCAATCCTTCAACAAACCTGAACATAAAATTATACATATCCTGTTTCTCAATGGTTTCAGTACCTCTGAAATGTTTGAATGCCTTTAACAACCTTTCATAATATGCATGAATTGATTCTTTTGCTTCCTGTGCTGTTCTAGCTATGCGTTGCCAATCAATATTTTTCGGCTAAACTTTTGTTTTCAGGAACTTAACAACTTTATAGTAATATTTAATTACTTCTGGAGATGGTGCATCTGTTTTCAAATCTCTCTGCGGCTCACTTGTCGGCCAATCTACACTTCTTTTGCACTCAATCCACAAATCTGCTGGAACAACAATATCAAAGAGAGTTTTCAGGTCCTCCCACAGACATTTTGCAAGATTTACAAACCTATATGTCTGCTGAATTTCGGGCAGTGAAATGCGCGGCGGGTGCTACTGCACCCGCTGCACATCAGCATTGCCGCCGGCTCTATTACGAGCCGGCAGCAATGTTGATGTGACTTTTCCACTGGGCGCTGGCCCAGCGGAAAAGTCATAATAGGGAGCCAGGAATACCGCTGTCAATGGCGGTATTCTGACTCCCGCAGCCTCAGCGGTCTTTTTAAAAGACCGCCGAGGTTGTAATGACCCCCCTAGTCTCATTCAGGTTTTGTTCTTGCTTTGGAGTTGATTTCTCCAAAACCCCATTCTGAAACTGGACCGAAGAACTCACTCCACTGTTATTACTCTGGACATATAGTGGCATAAGTGGACCCATTGTAATAGGTACTGAAATCACATCTGGAGTAACAAGAGGTCCAGCATTCTGTGTCTGCATTGTTCTCATGCTCTGCATTTGAGGAATCTGTTTTCGAACAGGCTCTTTCTGAAACAAACTCAGCCCTTGTTGACCTGAAGACAACACCAAATGAGTAGCCGTCCTTACAATAGCAGCATCTGGATAAATCTCAGGAATGTTTATCTCTGACTGCTGTCCATTGTTTAATGAATCATTAAAACTACTCTGCATCTGAACTTGTTTTCTCAAACCATAATTAGTCTGACCTAAGCTTCGTAAATCTCTTGCTGGAAAATTCTTATTCAAATTTGAACTAATCTGGAAGGGTCTTTCCAAAGTTACTCGATCACTGTTCAGGCTATTCTATGATACCCCCGCTGTTGATGGTGCAGTGGAACTCATATTACCAATCCCACTTCCACTGGTTCCACTCTCACTAGTTCTACTCTCCCTGGTTCCATGACCGTCTTGAGCTGCATATGGTGGTGGACGGTTTCGCATAAACTCAGAAATTATTTAATCATTGCCTGATTCATCATTAAACATAACACTTCTCAGTTCTTTTAATTTTTGTTCTTTATTTACTGAAGAACTTGTTTTATTTTTCTTCTCAGCTTTTGACTCGTTCTCATCATCTTTTGTTGCTGCAGGATATAACCTAATTCCCTGTAGGGTAGCTAGTCTCCACTCCTTCTGCTTACCGTCCCATCTAGCTTCTGGTAGTGACTTTCCTACTCTCCTCATTCTTTTCTCGAATATGAAAGCTTGTTGCTGTCTAGCTACTAGCTCCCAAATCGCTAAAGCTTCAAACTGAGCTGGTCTCGGAGGAGGTTTTAAACTGTATATTTTCTGCTTCAGATTCTCCAAAATATTCAAATCAAGAGTACCATTTTCTGGAAAAGCCAAACAACCTTCTTTCTTTGTGATCTTAATGCAGTGTTTCAAACAAAGGCATGCTCCCGTACCTTTCTCCTCAATCACAATATATATCAGAGTATTTTCTGGGGGACAAACTTCTCCCTCTCTTGCGGGAATATACTCATCACCTCTAAATGCACTTTTTAAAGCTTTGAAAAACTTCATTTTTCAAAAAAATCTGTTCAAAAAACAATTAGACCAAGAAGTGACTTATAAAATCTATCCCCAAAAAACAAAATAACAGAATCTGTTAAAAAATAACCAATCAGAAAGAGTGACTACAATCCCACAATCCTCTTAGATGCTCTTGCCTTCCAATCGCACTACACAGGTGTCAGACTGATGGACAAATCCGTGCGCGACCCTTCTCACTAACCACCCTATTTTAGCGCGGGACAAACATACGTCACACTATTACACACACACCCCCTCTCAGTGCGACTACTGAGACGCTGACAAAGTCTTTAGGCTTGTCTTTCACACAACTAATACATCAAACTAATGCAATATTAGTTCGCGAGCAAACCTTAAACCAAAAATAAAGAAAAAAATGTGTCTATTTACTACAAGTAGGGTAATACAATCACTTCAGGAACCTTCCAAATTTCACCTTTAGCTTTCGCATCTACAGTTACTCTTTTTCACAATTCCCCACATTTGTAAGCAAAATTCGACCTACAAATTTCACTTCTCAACTGGTCAGTTGGATTATTGACCTGGTGCACATAGAACTCAACAAATCTCAGTTATAATTTCAACCGCACACATTATCTCACAAACTCGACTTCCCAACCACGTCAGATCAGTCTAATAAAAAGACAAATTACAACATATGCCATGTGACTCTCTACACTTCTACCAAGTGTCTCACTACACTTTTCTATATACTCCGGAGTCTTAGGCCTCTCTCATTAGGTCCGTCTTATCAAAAACCACATGGACAATTTTTCCTGCACTAAGCGCCATACACAAATGAAGAACGCCGCTTCCCTACTCTCATACCTATTGGAGTATACCCACTCCCTATAAACTCTATTGTAGTACGCCCACTCCTTCTAAAATCATGAACACCTCAATCATCTGCAAATTAGCTCAAGCTGTGCAAGCGCAAAATAATGTAACCTCACTTGATTCAATCAAAACACCGCTAAGAACATACCCTTCAACCTAGAGCATCTCCATGGACTGGGAAAGTCACTTAAGGCATCTAGCAACTCATTTTCTCAGATCCATCAAACATTTCCGAAAAATTAGTAAAAATCTAAATTTCAAGAAGATTCTTTCACATATTATGACAACACTATGACCTCATCAAATAATGAAATAGCCATCCTCTGCTACCAAAAACTGCTCCAGTGCGGAGAAATCCTAGCTATTATCTTAGACCAAATAGTGGATTTCGCGCCTTAGGCCGATGAACCAACCCGACATTGATTTGAGAGGATGTTAAATCGCATACATCATATTCATCACAATAAACAATAATAAACAAGAAATTGACAATCTGATTACACTGCAATGTCCACACAAGTTTATTAAGAAGATTTGTAAATTTATTTCACTATATTAACAATGCTAAAGTCACGAAAATAATTCTCAAACACAAATGATACATATAAAGAGTCATCAATGGCTGGTTAGAATGCCTTATATATCTGAGTTTAATCATAGCAAGTAAACAAATTAACTCAAGAGTTATGACTCAACTTAATAGCACAAATATCTGCGCCGGTGAGATAATATACATTGAAACAATAGATCACAGAACACGAATCAAGAGCATGTGAAGACAGACTCCCTCTCTAACCACCAATTAGCATTAACATGTTGGGCTTCATGTAAAGGTTTTAGAAATGCAAATTTAGAAAATATACTAACTCGGGTTATATCAAAAATAATATTATGCAGCAATTAGTTAACGAGTTGCAGCTGGTACCTGTAAAACAAAGGACACGTAACAATTTACATTCTATACATTAGCAATAAAATCAATGAATAACAACAGGAATCACTTCAGCAGGGGGACATCATCAGTAGGAAAGATCGCACCAAGAATGCATCAAGAGAGTGCCAAGGAAAATCTAACTCTGACCCAAAGAATAAGTAAATAAATTCTCCCAAAGCCCATGATTGGTCAGGACATGAGGTGTTATACATTCAACCAATAAAACTGTTGTTAGATATTTAAAAGTTAAACATTTATAGTACACTAAGTTTTGATTTGCTAACATCTCATTGACGAAATTATTAACTAAATACAATTTATAACAATTTCGTCTTCTTTTCTGTCTCTTCTATGGATCCATTGTTCCATCACGACAAAACTTCATGCTCAGGAAGAGACTTACAACAATGTTAAATCTACTTCCATCCTTGAGGGAAAAACACATGTTAGTAACATTTTTCTAAACAATAAGACAGTCAAACTCTAGCAATGACCTAATAAATTTGACCTTGTAAGGTATAACATAAAATTCCACTAGTGGGTAGCCATTTCCACTTCTATAACCTATTAAACACACTATTGTTGAGTAAACATTGAGTAATGAAAAACAATTCCATTATAAGCTAAAGGTGGCCTAAGTAGAAAACAAAATGGATATGGTGGACATTTTCAAAAGTCACCAGTTTTGTTTGCATTTATTAGAAAATTACACATTAGTTTATCAAGATCAGTACATATTTAATTATGAATTTTATCAGTACAATTTCTGCTCCTGCACAGGCCACATAGGCACTTGATACTGTAAATCACATTGGATTTGCTGCAATTTGCAGAATGCCTAAGTTTAACTGATTGTTCAGTTGTTGAATTGTTGTTGCCATGAATGCAATTTTAGTATGACTTGTTCCTGACAATTTAGTATTGGTAATCTCTCTGGATGATGCCAAGATTTGTTCCAAGTTTTTTTTGCAAGTATACGGGAACAGGGTTTTTTGGCTGAAAATACCTCTGAAGTCCAACTCAGATTGCAGGAGTTCCCACCTTTAGTTAATTAATTGTTTAATGGGTGCTGAGTTAGTAGAAAATCTGAACACAAAGGGCCTGATTACACTTTGGCGGAAGGGGTTAATCCATCCCAAATGTGAAGGATACCCCGCCCACCGTATTACGAGTTCCATAGGATATAATGGACTCGTAATACAGTGGGCGGGATATCCGTCACATTTGGGACAGATAACCCCCTCCGCCAAAGTTGTAATCAGGCCCAAAGGGTCTAATTTAGATTTTGGTAGACTGGTGTAGGAAAGTACCATCTTGCTTGGTATGTTACCCCCATTTTTTACTTGTGTGTCAGTTTGTTTTTGCCTGTCTCACTGGGATCCTGCTAGCCAGGACCCCAGTGCTCATAGTTGTGGCCTGAATGTGTTCCCTGTGTGGTGCCTAACTGTGTCACTGAGGTTCTGCTAATAAGAACCTCAGTGCTTATGCTCTCTCTGGCTTTAAAATTGTCACTGCAGGCTAGTGACCATTTTTACCAATTCTAATTGGCACCCTGGAACATCCTTATAATTCCCTAGTATATGGTACCTAGGTACCCAGGTTATTGGGGTTCCAGGAGATCTCTATGGGCTGCAGCATTTCTTTTGCCACCCATAGGGAGCGCAGACAATTCTTACTCAGGTCTGCCACTGCAGCCTGAGTGAAATAACGTTCACGTTATTTCACAGCCATTTTACACTGCACTTAGCTAACTTATAAGTCACCTATATGTCTAACCCTCATTTAGTGAAGGTTAGGTGCAAAGTTACTAAGTGTGAGGGCACCCTGGCACTAGCAGCCAAGGTGCCCCCACATAGTTCAGGGCGATTTCCCCAGACTTTGTGAGTGCGGGGACACCATTACACATGTGCACTATATATAGGTCAATACCTATATGTAGCTTCACAATGGTAACTCCAAATATGGCCATGTAACATTTCTAAGATCATTGAATTGTCCCCCTAGGCCAAATCTGGTATTGGGGTGCCAATCCCATGCATCCCGGGGCTCCAGCATGGACCCCTGGTACTGCCAAATCAGCTCTCTGAGGTTTTTACTGCAGCTACCGCTGCTGCCAACCCACAGACAGGCTTCTGCCCTCCTGTGGTCTGAGCAGCCCAGTCCCAGGAAGGCAGAACAAAGGATTTCCTCTGAGAGAGGGTGTTACACCCTCTCCCTTTGGAAAGAAGTGTTAAGGGCCTGAGAGGAGTAGCCTCTCCTGGCCTCTGGAAATGCTTTGAAGGGCACAGATGGTGCCCTCCTTGCATAAACCAGTCTACACTGGTTCAGGAAACCCCCAGCCCCTGCTCCGGTGCGAAACTGGACCAAGGAGTGACCACTCCCCTGTCCATCACCACCCCAGGGGTGGTGCCCAGAGCTCCTCCAGTGTGTCCCAGACCTCTGCCATCTTGAATGCAGAGGTGTGAGGGCACAATGGAGGCCTCTGAGTGACCAGTGCCAGCAGGTGACATCAGAGACCCCTCCTGATAGGTGCTTACCTGACTAGGTGGCCAATCCTCCTCTGAGGGCTATTTAGGGTCTCTCCTGTGGGCTTCTCTTCAGATAACGAATGCAAGAGTTCACCAGAGTTCCTCTGCATCTCCCTCTTTGACTTCTGCCAAGGATCGACCGCTGACTGCTCCAGGACACTTGCAGAACTGCAACAAAGTAGCAAGAAGACTACCAGCAACATTGTAGCGCCTAATCCTGCCGGCTTTCTCGACTGTTTTCTGGTGGTGCATGCTCTGGTGGCTGTCTGCTTTCACCCTGCACTGGAAGCCAAGAAGAAATCTCCCGTGGGTCGACGGAATCTTCCCCCTGCTAACGCAGGCACCAAACTACTGCCTAACCAGTCCTCTGGGTTCCCTCTCATCGTGATGAGCGTGGTCCTTGGAACACAGGAGCTGGATCCAAGTGACCCCGACAGTCCAGTGGTCCATCTGTCCAAATTTGGAAGAGGTAAGTCCTTGCCTCCCCTCGCCAGACAGTAATCCTGTGTACTGCATGAACTGCAGCTGCTAGGGCTTCTGTGCACTTTTACTAGGAATCCTTCGTGCACAGCCCAGGTCCCCAGCACTCTGTCCTGCATTGCTCAACTCGCTGAGTTGACCACCGGCTCGTGAGACCCTCCTTTGCAGTGTTGAGATCAATCAATCAATCAATGACACTTATAAAGCGCGCTACATACCCGTAGGGTCTCAAGGCGCTGGGGGGGGGGGGGTGCCGCTACTGCTCGAATAGCCAGGTCTTCAGCTTCTTCCTGAAGGAGAGGTGGTCTTGGGTCAGGCGCAGGTCGGTCGGGAGGAGTTCCAGTTCTTGGCGGCCAGGTAGGAGAAGGACCTTCCTCCTGTAGTCGCTCTTCGGATGCGGGGGACGGCGGCGAGGGCGTGGTTGGCTGATCGGAGGTGGCGCGTGGGAGCGTAGAAGTTGACTCGGCTGTTGAGGTAGCTCGGGCCTTGGTCGTGTAGGGCTTTGTGTGCGTGGGTGAGGAGGCGGAAGGTGATTCTCTTGTTGACGGGGAGCCAGTGCAGGTCTCTCAGATGTCCGGAGATGTGGCTGGATCGTGGGATGTCGAGGATGAGTCTGGCTGAGGCGTTCTGGATCCGCTGGAGTCTCTTCTGGAGCTTGGCGGTGGTACCGGCGTAGAGGGCGTTACCGTAGTCCAGTCGGCTGGTGACGAGGGCCTGGGTGACGGTCCTCCTGGTCTCGGTGGGGATCCACCAGAAGATCTTCCGAAGTGTGCGTAGGATGTTGAAGCACGCCGAGGAGACGTTGTTGACCTGCCTGGTCATGGAGAGGGAGGAGTCCAGGATGAAGCCCAGGTTGCGTGCATGGTCTGTCGGTTTGGGTGCGGTGCCCAGGGCGGGAGGCCACCAGGAGTCGTCCCAGGCGGAGGGTGAAGAGCCCAGGATGAGAACCTCCGTCTTGTCCGAGTTCAGTTTCAGGCGGCTGGTCGTCATCCACTCGGCTACCTCTTTCATCCCTTCGTGCAGGTTGGCTCTGGCGGCGGCGGGGTCGTTGGTCAGGGAGAGGATCAGCTGGGTGTCGTCGGCGTAGGAGATTATGCTGAGGTTGTGTTTGAGTACGATGGCCGCGAGGGGGCTCATGTAGACGTTGAAGAGGGTGGGGCTCAGAGATGATCCTTGTGGGACGCCGCAGATGACTTCGGAGGCCTCTGACTTGTACGGTGGTAGGCGGACTCTCTGTGTTCTTCCGTCGAGGAAGGAGATGATCCATTCCAGCGCCTTGTCCTTGATTCCGATGTTGCTGAGGCGCCGTACTAGGGTGCGGTGGCAGACCGTGTCGAATGCCGCGGAGAGGTCTAGGAGGATGAGGGCCGCTGTTTCTCCATTGTCCATCAGGGCTCGGATGTCATCGGTGGCGGCGATGAGGGCGGTCTCGGTGCTGTGGTTGGCTCGGAAGCCGGACTGTGAGGGGTCGAGGGATCCGTTCGTCTCGAGGAAGGCGGCCATCTGCTTGTTGACGGTCTTCTCGATGACTTTGGCTGGAAACGGGAGAAGCGAGATGGGGCGGTGATTCTTGAGGTCGGTGGGGTCCGCTGTTGGTTTCTTGAGTAGAGCGCTGAGTTCGGCGTGTTTCCAACTCTCGGGGAAGATGGTGGTGTCGAAGGATGTGTTGATGATGTCTTGCAGGTGGGGTGCGATGACAGCGTCGGCCTTGTTGAAGACGTGGTGAGGGCAGGGGTCGGTCGGTGATCCGGAGTGGATGGAGTTCATGGTGTCTTCGGTGCTGATCGGGGTCCAGGCGTGGAGGGTGGTGGTGGGGGGTGGTTGTTCGGTCATGGTGTGCGTTGGTTGGTTGTTGAAGCTGTTGTGTATGTCCGCGATCTTGTTGTGGAAGTATGAAGCGAGGGAGTTGCAGAGGTCTTGTGATGGGGTGATTTCGTTGTTTCCTGCGCTGGGGTTGGAGAGCTCATTCACGATGTTGAAGAGTTCCTTGCTGTTGTGTGCGTTGTTGTCCAACCGGTCCTTGAATGCTGTTTTCTTGGCGGCGCGGATCAGCTGGTGGTGTTTCCGGGTGGCAAGTTTGTAGGAGGTCCTGTTGTCCGGTGTTGGTTCCCTTTTCCAGACTTTCTCGAGGGCTCGGAGGTTCTTCTTGGAGCACTTGAGTTCGTCGGTGAACCATGGGGCCTTCTTGCTGCCGGGTCTGCTAGGCGGGGTCCTCAGCGGGGCGAGCTCGTCCGCGCAGTTGCTGATCCACTTCGTGAGGTTGTCGGCGGCCTGGCTGGGGTTCGCTGAGCTGGCAGGAGGGTGCTGGCTCAGGGAGGTGGCGAGCTGGTCTGCTGTGATCTTGTTCCAGCTTCTGTGGGCGGCTTGTTGCTGGTGTTGGTGGGTCGTCGTTCTCTTGAAGGTGAAGTGGACGCAGCTGTGGTCCGTCCATTGAAGCTCTGTGGCGTGGCTGAAGAGGATGTCTGTGCTGGATGAGAAGACGGCGTCGAGTGTGTGTCCGGCGAGGTGGGTGGGGGTGGACACCAGTTGCTTGAGTCCCAGGTTGGCGAGGTTGTCGAGCAGGGTGCTGGTGTTGTGGTCGTTGTTGTTCTCCAGATGGTAGTTGAGGTCTCCCAGGAGGATGTAGTCAGCGGAGGGGAGGGCATGCGGGCTGACGAAGTCGGCGATGTCCTCGCTGAATTGCGTGCGTGGACCAGGGGGTCGGTAGATCAGGGTGCCTCTGAGGGTGGTGTTCGGGTTGGTGTGGATCTGGAAGTGCAGGTGTTCGGCGCTGGTCAGGGTGATGTCGGTGCTGGTCGTGATCCGGATGGTGTTTCTGTGGATGATGGCGATGCCTCCTCCCATCTGGTTGGCGTTTCGGTCCCTCCGGACGATCTTGTAGCCCTCTGGGATAGCGATGGCGATGTCGGGAGCTGAAGAGGCGTTCATCCAGGTCTCCGTGAGGAAGGCAACGTCCGGGGCGGTGGCGTCTAGGAGGTTCCAGAGTTCGATGGCGTGTCTGTGGACGGAGCGGGTGTTGAGCAGGATGCACTTGAGGTGGGTGCTGCTGGTGTTCGACTTGGCGGGTGCTGGTGTGCGTCTGGTCTGGGTGCGGGAGAACTTGCAGGCGTGGCAGCTGAAGGGTCCGTGGGTGCGTCGTGGTGTGGCTTGGTGGCAGTCTGGGAGTCGGCCGGTGTTGAGAGCGATGAGGGTGGCGGCGGAGTACGTCAGGCGGGTCGGTCTGGATCTTCTTTGGCCAGGGGTCCTGGCGCTGGACGCGATCCGGTCGCGGACGGGCGCAGACGGGCTTACCTTTGGCGCGCCTTCGGCGCACCATCGGCGCGCCCGCTGCGCGTGACCGCTGCGCGTTCGCACGGTCGCCATATAAGGCGAAGTGCGCGGGTGGGCGGGGCAGCTGGGAGGCGGGAGCGGGGAGGGAACAGAAAGGAAAAAGGGGCGTGGTCAGCGGTGGTGGCGGGAAGCGGGGAGCGGGGAGGGAGGTGGGCAGACAGGAGATGACTGCTGTGCTCAGTTTTCTTAAACCCATGTTCAATACTTCTGCAGGTGCTGCCTTCTTCTGCATGGGTTCTCTGTATTGCTGAGCACCCCCTCTGTCTCCTCTTCCAAGGGGCAATCTCCTGGTCCTTCCTGGCCCCGGGCAGCACCCATTTTCTTCAACTGTGACCTTTGCAGCTAGCAAGGCTTGTTTGCAGTCTCTCTGTGTGGAAACAACTCTGCATCCTCCAGCACACCTTGTGACATCTTCTGTGCAAAGGAGAAGTTCCTGGCATCTTCCGTTGTTGCAGAATCTTCAGCTTCTTCCGCCTTGAGGCAGCCATTTTGCACCTTTATCTGGGGTTTAGTGGGGCCCTGCCCCCCTGGACACTTTTGTGACTCTTGGACTTGGTCCCCTTCCTTTGCAGGTCCTCAGGTCTGGGAATCCGTCTCCAGTGCTTTGCAGTCAGTTGTGGTCTTTGCAGAATCTCCTATCACAACTTTACTGTGTTTCTGGGGAAGTAGTGTAACTTTACTCCTACTTTTCAGGGTCTTGGGGTGGGGTATCTTGGACACCCTTAGTGTTTTCTTACACTCCCAGCGACCCTCTACACACTACACTAGGCCTGGGGTCCCTAAGTGGTTCGCATTCCACTTTCTTAGTATATGGTTTGTGTTGCCCCTAGGCCTATTGCATCCTATTGTATTCTACAGTGTTTGCACTACTTTTCTAACTGTTATCTTGCCTGATTTTGGTATATTTTGTGTATTTTACTTACCTCCTCAGGGAATATATCCTCTGAGATATTTTTTGCACATTGTCACTAAAATAAAATACCTTTATTTTTAGTAACTCAGAGTATTGTGATTCTTATGATATAGTGATATATGATATAAGTGGTATGGTAGAAGCTTTGCATGTCCCCTAGTTCAGCCTAAGCTGCTTTCCTTTAGCGACCTCTATCAGCCTAAGCTGCTAGAACACTACTAATCTACTAATAAGGGATAACTGGACCTGGCATAAGGTGTAAGTACCATCAGGTACCCACTATAAGCCAGGCCAGCCTCCTACAACTGGTTACACCATTATAATGGTGACAGATATCCCATTTGCCAAAATATAAATCCCATTATTTCCTATGAGATTTATAGTTCAGCGGACAAGATATCCATCACTGTTGTGACAGAGTAACCCATCCGCCAAAATCTAAATTCTAAGCAGTTTCTCTCTAGTTGGTTGCAGAGGTTTTGTATAGTGAGCTGTTGTGGTCCAGTGATATTATTTTTGCTTCTCTGTGGTTCAACAAATATTTGGGAAACCCTCTTGCTAGGTATAATGGTTTATGCTCCCCCAAGTAACCTCACAGACTGATGTGTCTCTGGTGATTCTCCTGATTCGAAGAAACTGGAAGTAAGGCAAATGTTGTTTGAGAAAAGATGGGTGAAATCTTTGAAAAACCAATGAGTTGTTAGAGTATGTTTGTTTCTTGTAAATTTTGGTATGCAAACCACTGCTGTCAAGTTCCAACCAAACATCCAGAACTGCTATGCTACGGTCACTAGTGTTAGGGGTAAATTGTATCCTGGTGTTCTTAGTATTCATTTACAAGATGATCTGTTCTAGACTCTGTCTGGTGCTTCACCAAATGAGGAAGATGTCATCAATGTACCAAAAGTAGACCACCAAATTATTACTCTAAGATGGGTCTGAAAATATGATTGCATTTTCACATTTCGCCATGAAGATATTCGTGTATGCAGGAGGCCCAGAAAAACCCATTGAGGTATTATTGTTTTGTAGGTAGAACTTGCCTTCCCAGGCAAAATAGCTGTGGTACAAACAGACGTTTAAAACTTTGAACAGGTAAACTTTATTGGCCTTTTCATCTATCTCTTGTAAAAGCGCCCATTCAACTGCTTCCAGACCCTCATGATGTTGAATAGATGTAGTAAAGCTGTAGAATCAATGGTACAGAGCCACCATGTAGTTTAGCCTATTGGCGAAATTTTTTGCAGCTGTCTGAAAAAAATCTGTTGTATCCTGAATATAGGTCTTCCATTGTTGGACAAATGGACGGAAAAAAGTGTTGAGGTACTTCCCCAGTGGTTCATGAAGAGAACCGCAACCCAAAACTAGTGATCTAAAGCATATACAAGCAAGGTCTACATGGAAATTCAGTGGTCTAATACCTTTTAGTTTCTCACTGATCCATTCCAATGACAGAGCTTTGTCAAGAATCACTGACGGTGTCTCACTGAACTCAGATGTTGTTCCAAAAGCATGTATTTGGTTATGTCTCCAACATGTTCTGCCACTTTGGCCAAGTAATAACTCTGATGCATGACCACCAGGGTGCTGCCCTTGTTTGCTGGTTGAAATGTAATGTTGTGGTTTGTTGACAGTGATCTTCGAATGTTATGGTCTTTCTTGTTCATATTCATGGGCTTGTTAGACTGGAAGTTAAGAAGGCATAAATCTTTTTTGACTAGAGCTTCACACATGTCAAGTGTCTTGTGTGAGGATGGGGGGGCATGAATGCACTTTTAGGCTAAACTGTTAGGCCAAACTTTACGAGAAGCCTGCTCTGCCAGTGCGTCACTTTTAGTGATGCACCAGTGGAGCAGGCTGCTGACCCATATCTACAAGGCCATGCAAAGCCACTCTGCAAGGCTTTTCATGGCCTTGTAGATATAGAGTAAGGCAAGACAGTGCAAGTCACTGTGTTGCCTTACTTTGCACCAGGAAGGCATTTTCATGGGTGTTGTGGGCATTTCCCATGCAACATCCATGAATGGTTTTGTAAACCTGGGAATGCGTCAAAAGCCTACACCACCCCAGGGGTGGCATAAGAGTGATGCAACGGGGGGAAACATCTTTATTTCTCCCTGTATTTTTCCTCTTTCTATGTGTGCTGCATTTTGCAGCACACATAGAAGGAGGAAAACACCTCCATTAATTGCTTTTGTGCAGAAAGGTGTCCCTTTCTGCACAAAAACAATAATCGCCACAATTTTACCTTAATAAGTAACTCAGCAATACCCCTGGATTGTGCCAGTGATGGAAGAGGTGTATCAAAAGGCCGGGTCTTAAGAGGAGAGAACAAACATAGCAGATAAGTACCAAAAGGACCCCACTTTCAAAGTAAAGTGGATTGATGCCTGCACCGAGCTCAGCAGCGGACTTCTTTCAAAATTTCCAACTGTCCATAAAGCTCCTAAAGCTCCTTCTCAGTACCTTGCCCTTGATTCTAAAAAGGCCCGAGACAGTCAATCCTGGTTTAATAAAGCCAGGGGTGGTGTAAGAGTGATGCAACGGGGAGAAATATCTTTATTTCTCCCTGTATTTTCATCATATTCTGCAGGACACATAAAAGGCGGAAAACACCTCCATTGATTGTTTTTTTGCAGAAAGGTATCCCTTTCTGCACAAAAACAATAATAGCCACAATGCAGGTGCTGTTTTACCATGGAGCATGGGTGCCTGCGCTGGTGCATGGCAGCAATATATGTGCCAGCACAGGGGGAGAGGACAGAAATACTCAGTATCTTGTGGATACAGGGCATTTCTGCCCTTTCCCGGTGGCGAAGGGAAGCACAGCAAGGTGCTTGCTGCACCGCCCTGCACCACAGGGCCTTGCAAATATGGTCCCCATTACTTAGGCTCCTCTTTGGTCTTAGGTGGTGGTGCCACATTTTCCAAAAAATGGCAAAGACAGAATATTCTCATAAATCGGAAAAGAGCAACCTCACATTCCAGCAAATTGATGTTGTAGGTGGGAATGGATGATGTTCCTTTATTCTGGACTCCTAGTTATTATTTAGACAACACAGTTGATGAGATGTTGACTACTAAACTGGAAAAATTGGGCAAACTAATCAAGCTCTTACAAAAGCAACACATCAAGACCACATTTATTGGCAGAGGTGACTTCAATATTAACCTGCTCTCACCAAAAGGAGGAACTGCGAAGACCCGATTGGCAAGTACTCATAGGAAATCTCTGGATCTTTTAGGTCTAATGCTATTAAACGGTAACAGCAAAAAGGATTCTCCAGCAGCAGTAACCTTTGTAAGCGGGAAAAAAGTTCAACCATTGATTTCACCTTAATAAGTAACTCAGCAATACCCCTGGATTGCGCCAGTGATGGAAGAGGTGTATCAAAAGGCCGGGTCTTAAGAGGAGAGAACAAACGTAGCAGATAAGTACCAAAAGGACCCCACTTTCAAAGTAAAGTGGATTGATGCCTGCACCGAGCTCAGCACCGGACTTCTTTCAAAATTTCCTACTGTCCATAAAGCTCCGAAAGCTCCTTCTCAGTACCTTGCCCTTGATTCTAAAAAGGCCAGAGACAGTCAATCCTGGTTTAATAAAGCCCTGCGCCTTCAGAAAACACACATCGCGCAGCAGACCAGGAAATTGGCAAACGCCATTGGGGGGGTGCACAAGGCGACATAGCCTTCCTGAGGTCCTTGAAAAAAAGTACCACACAGACTGCTGGGCAGCAAAGAAAAACTTTCTAGAAGATCACTGGTCCAAGTTACTCTGGACGAGCAAAACGAAAAACAGCAAAGCCTTCTGCAGTATAGTGAGTGACCTGGCCCTGGGAAAAAATCACCTTCTCAGTTACGGGATCAATCCGGCCATGTGGGAAAGTCATCCCTGCAGCCTGTATGGCCCTGCAAACAGGAAAGGAATCATTGCATTCAACTGAAAAGGAGAGCAATTGCCCTCGTGGCATAACAGCACAGCAGGCCGACAAGCACTGACCATCACCGAGAAGGATTGCTGGAGCCCAGTCTGGAAATCGGACCAAATTGCCAGCCTGATTAGAAAGATGAAACCTGAGGGGGCCGCTGGTCCAAACAGGCTCCCAAACACAATCTTCAAAATCCACCCAGATTATTGGGCACAGTACTTTCTGCCCCTCTTCACCACTACCACCCTGGCCAGCCGCATTCCAGATTCATGAAGAGGTAGCATTATACACACCATTTTCAAAAGTGGAAACCCGCCCTACCCACAAATATAGGCTAATAGCACTCATTGACGTGGAAGCCAAAGTGTACGGCTCCTGCCTGTTGCAACATCTGCAGGCCTGGGACGAAGAGAATACGCTCCTCCCAAGATTTCAGACGGGTTTCAGGGCTGGCCTGGGAACATCAACAAACCTAACCACCCTTACCTTCATCGTGGAAAGTGCCAGTCACAAGAAATTGAGCCTTTATGCATTCTTCATTGACCTCAAATCAGCCTTCGACCAGGTCCCTAGGGAAAGACTCTGGTACAAGTTGGCCAAATGGGGCATTCCTTCCAACTTGTCAAGGGCCATTATAGACATATGCACTGACACCTGGGTTCAGGTTAAAATTAGAGACAGGACAAGTCTCACAAAAAAAATCCCCCAAACTCTGGCTTAAAGCAAGGTTGTGTCCTGGCCCCACTCCGTCTGGACGACCTCGTTGGCGTGTTTGCAAAAGTAGACAGTCATCCCCCGGCCCTCGGCCTAGAGAAAATTGGATGCCTACAATAAGCGGATGACATCTTGCTTTTGAGTTACACTCCACGAGGCCTGCAAAAGAGCTTCTAGGCACTCATAATATTTATGGACCAGCAAGGTCTAGAAATTAATCTGGCTAAAACCAAACTCATGAGGCTCCTCCGGACAAACCATAAATCATTCAATTGGTTCTTAGGAGACAAAAAGGTGGAGGTGGTCCAATCTTATAAATACTTGGGAGTCCATCTTCAAACCATGCCTGAAATGGAAACATAATCTGCAGTCAATTCAGGCAAAGGCAAATTCATTAACCTAAAGCTTCAAGCTACTCAAGAAAAACCTTAATTGCCCAAATTGGTTGCCCCTTTTAAGAATTATGTCAGCTCAGCTGGTCCCAGGCATCTCTTATGGGACAGAAGTATTAAAGGGCCGGGAGATCCTATCACTAACCAGCAGCCAAGTCAGAACCTATAAGGCTGTTTTCAATTTACCAAAAAATGTCTCTCCAGCGCAGGTAAGGTTGGAGATGGGCCTAACAAACCAGATTTTTCAGTGCCAGGGAACATTCCTCAAAGCATCAAGGAGGTTACGGTTGGCAGAGAACATTTCCATACCTTACTCCTGCTGGCAAGAAGTCCAGGCCCAACAAATCTGTAACCAAAAAGGTTCTTGGGGAAGCTACTTAAACCAAGTAATCAACAGCCTGGGCATGGAAGACGTTTGGAAAAGCAGCACAGGAAAATTCGAATTCAAGAGACAAAGCTTTCCTAGCCAAAAGACTGCACGCCTGGGCAGTCCTAGGGTCCTATCTGCTTCCATCCCCTCAACGTTACCTCACTGAACACTTTTCCTCTCGAATAAAACAACAATTCTTTCTCGCCGTCATTATCCAGCTTAACAGCAACTTAATCCCATTTTTTTGTTGCAGGGGGTTTAAGTTTTTAAAACTAGTTCAAAAGAAACTGACCAAGGTTGATCAGGGTCAGTAGCCATGACATTACTCACTCACTTGGTTCCAGGGTTTTATCTTATTTGTTTCGAATGAACGTTCAGATTTTGTACAACATTGCAATGGTTTTTATTAATTGAGCAATAAAGATTATCTTACACTGACAACTAAACTTTGTTTTGGCTCCTCAAGTTCATCCTTCGGTCCTTGACTCTGTTCTATTCCTCAACGGATCTTCCCCCTGCGACGATGGACTTCTGAATGCCTGAATCCAGTGGGTAATTGGCCGCTGGATTTATCAATAAAAAATATGGTCCGGGTTTAGTTGTATCCTCTGACAATGCAGGTGTTATTTGCTTTTCCACTAGTCCAAGATAAAACTCCATAGGTGGCTTTGAGGGTGCTATATTCCTATCTGACACTGTACTTGTTGCCGAGGGTGCGTCTGGCTTCCTAACATTGCGTCTCTGCTCGTATACCTCTGCCCAAGTATATACTTTGTTGAGCCTATAGTTGATAGTATCGCATTTAAGTTTCCTCAACTTCGGTACCAATACATTCCAACACAATGCTGAAAGGGCTTATTCATGTTTTCAGCATACACGGAGTTGGACACTGCAGCGGCTCTTGGGCATTAGAGTTACCTCAGTTGTTTTGCGGTATTAGTGAGTAACATGTAAGCCTTACGCAGTCTTTTAACGTGAATGCAGCCTGTTGGGAGCCACTATTGCGATTGTTACGTTTCAGCACTATGCATGACATTTCGGTTCTCCAGCGGTTCTAACAAAGGGGAACACTGAGCACACGGATTGCTGATGTTTTCACAGCCTAAACACTAGTCCTTAGTATAGATCGAGTGGCTGAGTCAGATTGTTCACTGTAAGTAAGCACCCTGCAAGTGGAAGTGGTTACCGGTGGTTTCCATTCCCCACAGTAGTCAGGGGTTGTACATTTTTTTGTAATATTGGGCACTACTTTTTCATAAATCAGCGGCTTTGTATGAGCTTTATTGAAGCTGGTCAGAGAGTTCATATAAGACTGCTGTCTATACACGTGGCAGTGCATATAACATTCCTCCTTGCTTTCTGTTTTCGTTTTCAGTTATCCCTGAAAAAGGGACAGTTTAGAGTTCCTAGCAATTAGGATATGAAGTATTTTGTATTGTGCATATAACATTTGGCCCAGGCATCATCAAACGGGTTGAAAGAAATACAAAACTTGTATAACGTTTTTTTGTTATTAATGATTTGTTAAGTTTGTGTAAATTTGTTTGCTATGCATACTCATTCCGAGACACTTATTTGGCTCAGTTAGTATGAAGAAAGAGCCAAACTGTGCTATTTCTTTATAATATTGCACAGTTGTCCTCTCTCTAGTTCATGCAACACAATGCAGCAGCTTTCCTTGATTGTCTTTGTCTTCTCAGAGCTACCCTTCCTCCCAATTACACAAACATGTGAAATAAACTCATTTTTAAGATATTTCTCTAGTACCACAGGATTACCATGAAACTGTACCGGGTAAAAAAACATTTTATGGATATTCACCTGCTACCATGGGAGCAATGTAAAATGACATCTAAAAAACATTCTACCCCTAAACTCCCCCTCAAAAGTACATGTGAGAAATGACAAGGAAATACCTAATGAGGGTTTCACACTTAAGGGAGCTTCAGTGAGCTTTAGTGGGCTTCAGTGTCTCAAGAGACTTGCCTGTCTGTCTGGAATTAGTCACAGAGCAAAGACCAGTCCACGAAAGGGCCTCCTACCAATGTCTAGTTGATTGCCCACAAACCAATGGCCAGCTGCAAACAGTTCAGAACAGGGAAAATGCTGTACATAGTAGGGACTTTGCAAGTTAATGGGACTTGGGTGTCTAAATGGAGAGGGCTGTCGGTGAAACATTGTGCACAAGGCAACAGCTATGCATAGTAAGGCCTTGACCACCTAAGTAAGTTTGGGTGTCTGAAAGAAGTTGGCTTTCCATAAAGACTGACTTCTATACGGAGCAAAGGCTGTGTGTAGTAGGGATTTGATCATCTAAGTGCTCTTGAGTGTATGGAGGGAGTGTGATCTCAATGAACAGTTGTGTACGGGGCTGAGACTATGGTGGTCATTATGACATTGGTGGTAAATCCTGCTTACCGCCGCAGTGACGGCTGCCAACATACCGTCATGGAGACGAACATCACTTTACCATATTATGACACACACACACACTAAACTGACATAATACTGCCACAAACACATATCCGCCGGACCAAAGGTCAGTGTTAAAGTGTCAGTACGAACACCCATACCGTTACGCCAACAAAACAACGCCCACCACATTATGACCCACGAATCACTGCGGCGGACATTCAACAGCAGTAAATCATTGGCGATACACACCTGTGCAGTCAGAATGGCCACCCAAATACAAAACAACACAACATTGGCCAAAATGAAAATCACACACCTGACACTGATAAACACAGCACCCCCCCCCACCCACAGCACTATACAACACACACCCGCATTGCACACAACCCTCCGCCAACACGAAAAAACTGCAATAGCTAGGGACGCAAATCAGAGACGACTGCACACACACACCACAACCACCTATACATCCGTCACTCACTCCACATCCCACACCCACTACATTACTCAACACCCTCTGCACCACACACCACACAACACCCATGTCCCCACTAAGGCACCCTCATTTCACAGATAGATGAGGAGATGCGGGTCATGGTGGAGGAAATAGTCAGAGTAGAGCCACAGCTCTTCGGAGCACAGCTACAGCAAATCTTCATTGCCTGGAAGATGGAGCTATGGTGAAGAATTGTGGACAGGGTGAACGCCGTGGGACAGCATCCAAGAACAAGGGACGACATCAGGAAGAGGTGGAATGACCTACGGGAGAAGGTACGTTCCGTGGCAGCAAGGCACCAGCTTGCCATCCAGAGGACTGGTGATGGACCCCCACCTCTTCCCCCACAGTTGACAGCATGGGGAGAGCAAGTCATGGCAATCCTGCATCCTGAGGAACTCACTGGAGTGCCGGAGGACTGGACACTGGTGAGTCAATATTTACTACTTATTACCCCCATACCTGCATGCCATCTCTCACCCTGACTCTCATCATTTCACTCCATCCCACACAGTGCACATACACATGTGACTAACCCCAATGCCAAGCCCTGTATGCCATACCAATGCATGTACAGCCCTCCCAGCCCTGCATGTACACCCATCACCAAAGCATGCACAGAATGGAGAACCAACAATCCCACAATACATCACCATACACAAACAAAGGTGGCAGGGCAATAGCAACGATATTGGGGAAGCTAGGGATGTACAATATGTCACAGACATAAGGCATAATACATCACTTACATCCACACAGGTGCCCCAGCCAATCCCAGTGGGGAGGAGGTGCTACAACTATCCAGTCCCCCAAAAGAAGATGTCCCAGTCTACCACAGAACATCCCCCCTCAGTATCCAACACCACAGCACCCACCCAATGTCCCCACACCTGTGTCCCCAGGACACGTCAATCAGCAGTGTGTCCACCTGTACAGGGACCCCAGTCCACACTTCACAACCAAGCCAATCAGGGTCCTGGGGTCAGTGGCAGTGGGCACACCATTCAGGGGACATAGGGGACAGGGTTACTCAGAGGGCAGCTGTGTGCCAGGGGGAGGACAGGCCCAGGGAACTGACACTCTAGGAGGCACTCACTAAAGCCCTTGGGGTTTACCAACAATTCCAGGACAAGATGGACTCGATTCTTAACAACATGCAGGAGATCAGGCAGCTTCAGGAGGTACACCATTAGGAGATCAGGGAAGATTTGCGGGCCCTCAACACCACATATGATCTCCATTGCAGGGGTGCTGGCTGAAATGGTCAATATCATGAGGGAATGTACAGCACACCAGCGGGCCTCTTCCACTAGCCAGTCAACTGAACAGCCATCCACATCTGCTGCAGCTAGTGGACAGGAGGCCCTGCCACAGGACCCAAAGGCCACCAGCACCCTTCCCCCTGTGGAAAGTGAACCACCTCACAAACGTTCGCTGCAACCCAGTCAGATGCCAGAGACACTTGCCAAGACCAAGATGACCACCTTGTGTTCCACTCTGTCACCTTGTCCTCTTTGAACTGCCATTGTTCCCCTTCCCATGGCCCCTTGGACACTACACCTGTGCTACAAACATACTGGACCAATACCCTGGACTTACCTCTACCATCACCCCATTCCATTGCACTATTCCTTCTATTAATTGCACTATAATAAACACCCTTGGACACAACTTCAACTTGAGTAATAGTGCTTAATGTGATGAAAATACGCACTTATGTTTAAAGTTACATCTTGTGCAGTTGACATGAACTTTGGTATAGTATACAAATGATGAGCAGTATCTGTCTGTAGTCATGACATCAGTTCACAGTTGTAATAACACCAACATCTGCAAATAGAGAAGGCATAGGTGACAGTCAGTTGAGATGCTACAGCCACACTAAAAACATAAATAATTAGATGAATGGCCAGTTCCACTGTCTTACCTGTGTGTCATTGGAAGTACGTCCGTATTACTGATGTTCTGTTGTCGACATACTCATCCTCTGCCTCCTCATCCTCACTGTCCTCAGGGTCCACTGCTGCCACAGGGGCATTTCCAATCTCCTCCTCCTGCAGATAAGGTACATGTCATCTGAGGGCCAGGTTGTGCAACAGGCAGCATACTATAACTATCTGGCAGACCTTCTCAGGGGAGTAGCACAGGGATCCACATGTCAGAAGGAGGCATCTGAACCTGGCTTTCAGGAAGCAGAAGGTATGTTCTATGATTCGCCTGGTTCGCCCATGTGCATCACTATACCGATTCTCAGCCCCTGTCCTGGCATTCCTCACAGGGGTCAGAAGCCACAACAGGTTTGGATAGCCTGAGTCACCTGCAAGAATTGAGGGACAAACATTAGCCTTACACAATGGTATTGGAGATTACTCAAGAAGGCATGCACTGACAGATCTTGGGTGGGGATTCAGGCTCACCTATCAGCCACACCCTGTGCCTCTGTAATTGTGCCATAACATTTGGGATGCTGCTATTTCTCAGGATGAAGGTGTCATGCACTGACCCAGGATACTTGGCAGTGATGTGGGAGAGGTACTGGTCTGCCAGGCACACCATTTGCTCATTGAGTGAGTGGAAACACTTCCGATTCCTGAACAACTGTTCTTTGTGGCAGTGGTGAACAAATGCAATATGTGTTCCATCAATCACCCCACCTAATATTAGGAATATGTCCCATTGCATAGAATCCAACCTTCACAGTGGCCAAATCTTCGACTTGGGGAACTGCGATGTAGCTGCACATGTGATTGAGCGAGGCAGACAAAACCCTTGCCAGCACTGTTGAGAACATTGGCTGTGACAATCCTGCTGCCAAGCCCAATGTCACTTGGAAAGAACCAGTTGCCAGGAAATGGAGCACTGATCGAATTTGCACAGGAGGGGTGATCCCAGTGAGATGATGGATAGCTGATGTCAGATCAGGCTCCAATTGAGTACACAGCTCTGTGATTGTGGCCCTGTCCAGTCTATAGGTCAGTATTATATGCCTCTCCTCCAGTGTAGCCAAGTCCACAAGGGGTCTGTTCACGGGGGCTTGTCTCCTCTTCCTATTCCTCTGCAGTGGTAGGTGTCTAAGAGGCACAAGAGTGAGAATGGTGTCCCAAACTGAACAATGGAACCACCACCCCAGTGCAAATGGGCATGTATGTAATCGGACAATGTGAATGGCAATGTATGTACAATTCACAGCATTAATGCAGTTTCCAATTTCTGATTGTTGTCTACCACCATGAAATGGGGACTGCCAGTCCTGTAAGTATGGACAGGTGGAAGTGATGTAACTCCACTGCCCTTGGGCGTCATGGCGGAAGGCGGTCTTGCACCACTGTGCTATTCCTCATTGGCTAACATGGGGTTCTATGGAGTACAGCATCCAATGAGGATCCCCGGCGGCAGTGACAGTGTACACCACCGTGGACGTGACCGCCATTTTCTATCTATAACCTCAATTGATTCCTGACTTTCCACAGGACAACATCTACACTGTGTGTGCTGCCGTGACTTGTGTCTGGACAGGCCAGTGTGACAGGAGAAAGGGCCCCTGCCTTCACTTCGGAGGAGTTAGAGCACAATGTGGATGGGGTCCTACCTCTGTATGATCAGCTGTATGAGCCCCCAGGCCAACAAGTGAGTACACCATGGGGACGATGCATGCGACAAGGTGTGGGGTATGTCTGGTGGTAGTATAAATGCAGGGCTCTGGGTGATGTGTGTGCTAATGGAGATGGAAATGTAATTTGTGGGCCGTATGTGTGACAGGCAGGATTGTATGGTTAATGGTGTCCTCCTGTCTGTATTATCTCTGCAGGTCAGCGCCCATCAGAAGGCAGGATTATGGCGTGCCATCACCAAGGACTCGCCAACCCTGGGGGTCTACAACAGGCGGAGCACCCACTGCTGGAAAAGGTGGGAGGACCTGAGATGCTGGGCCTGGAAGACCGTGGAGGCCCAGCTGGGGATGGCCTCCAAACGAGGGCCAGGTGCTCGTCAGAACCTGACCCCCCCTGATGGCCTGCATACTGGCTGTAGCCTACCCAGAGCTGGATGGGCATGTGAGGGCAGCATAGCAGCCACAAGGGGGTGTGTACAGTGAGAGTGACAACCATTTTTGTTAGCTGGCATGGGATCCTGGTGGTGGGTTTCAGTTACTGGGTACCCCTTAATGGCAACTCAGACATTGCTGCGTGGGCCAGCACAAGTTAAATAGGTGTATAGCAAAATCTTTTATTCCAGCTAGGTGGCATTCCAGGCAAGACAGAGCTTGCTGGGTCCCAGGAGGGGTGCAGTTGGCAGTGGTTGGCTCTCATCTTGCTGTGGTACCTAGCCAATGGAATGCCAGTGTGATGCGTTGTGCCCAATCCTGATCCCTGTGTGTGATGGTAATGTGTATGCCATCTGTGGTGTTGGTGCTGTATTTGACCCAGTGCTCCCTTTCTCTCTCTCCCCCATTTTCTTCTGTCATCCTGTTCATGTGAGCATTAGCATCATCGGTCGGAGGAGCCAGGGCACCAGTGACTGAGGGAGCTGCATCCCACAGGACCCAGGAGGCAGAGTCCATCGACGCCGAGGGCACAAGTGGGACAGAGGGCGAGGGGAGCACCACGGAGGAGACAGGAGGTGACAACACTGACTCTGATTCCTCCTCCGATGGGAGCTCCCTGGTGGTGGTGGAAACCTTTGGAACCACACCAGTTACAGGTACAGCCGCCACCCCGTAACAGCACTGCCCGCCCAGTAGCCCCCCAAACGAGTTGCTCGTGCCCGCTCAGCCAGGAGGGTGGGCATCTCCTTCGCCCCAGGCACCACAGGCCCTGCCCCAGTGAGCCCTGCTGCCCTGAGTGTGGAGGCTATTGATCTCCTGAGATCCATCTCTCTAGGGCAGTCAACCATAGTGAATGCCATCCAGGGGTAGGGCATCCACAGTGGCTTGGTGGCCCTACAGAAATAATTTCAGGCTCTGGTCTCCTTTCTGATGACAGACAGTGTCCCTATTCCTTCAGTCCCCCCTGCAACTACCACTTCCCAGTCCCAGTCTCCTCAGCCCCAACCCATCCCATGCACACATGCAGACAAGCATGCACACAAAACATCAGACAAGAGTGGCACAGTCAAACACAGGCAGCACACTTCAGGTCACAAGCACTTACACAAACAACAGACAGTTGCACACACAACAACATCCACTGCCTCCACTGTCTCCCCTCCTCCTCCTCCTCCCTCGCAGTCACATCCGCACTCACACCTGCATGCACTGCATCAACAGCCACCACCACCATCACCACATCATGGAGCACACACACCTCACTTGCAGACACCTCCACAACATACATCCACGCGTCCCCTTTTATCCTATCCCAACGTGTCTGCCACCCTCCTAAGAGACACAAATGCACGCACTCAGAATCCCAACAGCCATCCACCTCACACACACACACACACACACACACACTGTCCATACACCTACACCCAAGTCCAGCAGACGTACACCTCCGGCAACCACTCCCTCAACCTTCACTCCCACCCCTCCTCCCACATTCCACCCCAACGTCCCTAAGAAGCTGTTCCTTACCCATTTTAACCTCTTCCCTCCCCCTCCATCCCCCGTCCTGCCTGTAAGAGCAGGATCCCAACGACCCAGCACAGTACCTCAGTCAAACAGTTTGCCACTGCTCCCATCAAATCTTCAGCTGCTGGCACAAAGGGGCCCCAGAGTGTGACGGCTGCCACTCCTACTTTGAACACACCTCCACCTCAGAAAGGGAGGACTAGGGTGGTGAAAACCAATGGACAGGAGACAGGGACAGTGGAGGCACCTCCTAGTCCTGGAGGCAAGAAATGGAAGGTTCACACTCCACCACCCAAGAAAGGGAAAGTTCCCACTCCATCACCCAAGAAAGGGAAGGTTCCCACTCCACCAACAAAGAGAGGCAAGAGGCCCCCTTCACCAGCAGTGGGCAATGAGCCCTCACCTCCAGCAGAGGCAGCCAAGGTAACACCTCCACCAGCAGTGGGCAAGGAGCCCTCACCTCCAGCAGAGGCAGCCAGGGTAACACCTCCACCAGAAATGGACAAGGAGCCCTCATCTCCAGAAGCCGCAGCCAGGGTAACACCTCCAAGAGCAGTGGACAAGGAGCCCTCAACTCCAGCAGAGGGCATGTAGGCCACCCACCAGAGACAATTGGGCAAGGAGCCCCCTCCAGAACCAGTGGGCCTGTTCCCCTCTTCAGAGACTGTGGCCTTACACTCCCCACCAGGGACAACTGGGCAAGGAGCCCCCTCCAGAACCAGTGGGCATGTTCCCCAATTCAGAGACTGTGGCCTTACACTCCCCACCAGGGACAATTGGGCAAGAAGCCCCCTCCAGAACAAGTGGGCATGTGACCCCCTTCAGAGACTGTAGCCTTACACTCCCCACCAGAGACAATTGGGCAAGGGCCCCCCTCCAGAACCAGTGGGCATGTTCCAGACTTCGGATGAGGTGCACAGGGCAAAAGCTGTGTATTGTAGGGCCTTGGCTAGCCACATCTCATTGACTGTGCACAAGTGGTCACCTACTGTCAGAGGGTCTGGTACAGAGAGAAGACTGTGTGCAGAAGGGGCTTGGCCACCTAATTGGGCTTGAATGGAGTAGGCTCTTCATGAAGACTTCTGTGCAAAGCAAAGGCTGTGCTCTCGAGGGATTTGGCCACCGGCATCTTATTGATTAGACACAAAAGTCTGTTCACCTGCAAAACGTCTGAGCCAGGATGAAGACAGTGTGTAGTACAGGCTTGGCCTTCCAATGGGGCTTGGATGTTTTTGGAGAGTGGGCTCTTCATCATTTTTGCCCACAGGAGCTTCTTTTTTACATCTTTCTCTGGTCGCATGGTACTCCTGCAGGATTCCTGCAAGGTCACACAAAGGTGTACTGGCATCCATGAGTGAATCATGGAAATCGTCAGCCAAACGTTTAAAAAAAAGTTAAGCCAGGGAGTGGACCCACTAGGATTCCTTAAGAGGATAAAGCAGTCTGTATACAGGGAACGTTTTCCCTTCTACTTTTTTGTAAAGATTTATGATAGAGAGATTCAGTCTCTGTGTCCTGTAATGGTAGCTGCAACATCTCTGTTTATGTTGGGCCAACTCTTTTTTTTATTTTTTATTTGCAGTTCTGCTACTATTTTGAGGTACTCCTGCGGAACTAATGATCCTGATATATCTAACTTTTGAACCTTTCTTTCTCAAAAAATGTTGAATGGATTTACAATAAATCACAGATATAGCTTTCTTCCAAATTTGGTGTGTCAGTTCAGCAGTTTTTTTTGCAAAATGCTTCCTAAAATTTCTATGGGAAATTGCATGGGGAAAACACATTTTTTTGGACAGTCCCTTTTTGCTCAGCTCCTGCTTCACGGGATACCCTGAAACTTTCCAGGAAGGAGCAGAGGTGTATGAACATTTTTTGGAAAGTGTTGTGAAGATTCATCAAATGACACCAGAGTTATCGGCAAAACTAAAAACTCTCTAATTATGAAAACTCTGATCTAACTATTACTGCACAGTGGTGATTGCCACTGTGTAAGATAGTATAGATAGACACACATACCCATGCCCACAAACACATTGACACATATACAATACACTTACCTGCAAACTAAAGACCTCCAAATTAAAAACCTTTACAAAATGATTACAAATATAAAAGTCCTGATGAAGATGTAATGTCCCTCCCAACGTAATTTCCTTTGATGTAATGACTCTCAATGTAGTTATGGCATACTATATTCTAATGGTGAAAAAATGTTATGCCTTTATTACATCGCTTGGGATGTAATAAAGGCATAAGTTAAATAGGTGTATAGCAAAATCTTGTATTCCAGCTAGGTGGCATTCCAGGTAAAACAGAGCTTCCTGGGTCCCAGGAGTGGTGCAGTTGGCAGTGGTTGGCTCTCATCTTGCTGTGGAACCTAGCCAATGGAATGCCAGTGTGATGCGTTGTGCCCAATCCTGATCCCTGTGTGTGATGGTAATGTGTATGCCATCTGTGGTGTTGCTTCTATATTTGACCCAGTGCTCCCTTTCTCTCTCTCCCCCATTTTCTTCTGTCATCCTGTTCATGTGAGCATTAGCATCATCGGTCGGAGGAGCCAGGGCACCAGTGACTGAGGGAGCTGCATCCCACAGGACCCAGGAGGCAGAGTCAACCGATGCCGAGGGCACAAGTGGGACAGAGGGCGAGGGGAGCACCACGGAGGAGACAGGAGGTGACAACACTGACTCTGATTCCTCCTCCGATGGTAGCTCCCTGATGGTGGTGGAAACCTCTGGAACCACCCCAGTTATAGGTACAGCCGCCACCCCATAACAGCACTGCCCGCCCAGTAGCCCCCCCGAAGAGTTGCTCGTGCCCGCTCAGCCAGGAGGGTGGGCATCTCCTTTGCCCCAGGCACCTCAGGCCCTGCCCCAGTGAGCCCTGCTGCCCTGAGTGTGGAGGCTATTGACCTCCTGAGATCCATCTCTCTAGGGCAGTCAACCATAGTGAATGCCATCCAGGGGTAGGGCATCCACAGTGGCTTGGTGGCCCTACAGAAATAATTTCAGGCTCTGGTCTCCTCTCTGATGACAGACAGTGTCCCTATTCCTTCAGTCCCCCCTCCAACTACCACTTCCCAGTCCCAGTCCCCTCAGCCCCAACCCATCCCATGCACACATGCAGACAAGCATGCACACAAAACATCAGACAAGAGTGGCACAGTCAAACACAGGCAGCACACTTCAGGACACAAGCACTTACACAAACAACAGACAGTTGCACACACAACAACACACACTGTCCATACACCTACACCCAAGTCCAGCAGACGTACACCTCCGGCAACCACTCCCTCAACCTTCACTCCCATCCCTCCTCCCACAGTCCACACCAACGTCCCTAAGAAGCTGTTCCTTACCCATCTTAACCTCTTCCCTCCACCTCCATCCCCCGTCCTGCCTGTAAGAGCAGGATCCCAACGACCCAGCACAGTACCTCAGTCAAACAGTTTGCCACTGCTCCCATCAAATCTTCAGCTGCTGGCACAAAGGGGCCCCAGAGCGTGACGGCTGCCACTCCTACTTTGAACACACCTCCACCTCAGAAAGGGAGGACTAGGGTGGTGAAAACCAACGGACAGAAGACAGGGACAGTGGAGGCACCTCCTAGTCCTGGAGGCAAGAAATGGAAGGTTCCCACTCCACCACCCAAGAAAGGGAAGGTTCCCACTCCATCACCCAAGAAAGGGAAGGTTCCCACTCCACCAGCAAAGAGAGGCAAGAGACCCCCTTCACCAGCAGTGGGCAATGAGCCCTCACCTCCAGCAGAGGCAGCCAGGGTAACACCTCCACCAGCAGTGGGCAAGGAGCCCTCACCTCCAGCAGAGGCAGCCAGGGTAACACCTCCACCAGAAATGGACAAGGAGCCCTCATCTCCAGCAGCCGCAGCCAGGGTAACACCTCCACCAGCAGTGGACAAGGAGTCCTCACCTCCAGCAGAGGGCATGTAGGCCACCCACCAGAGACAATTGGGCAAGGAGCCCCCTCCAGAACCAGTGGGCCTGTTCCCCTCTTCAGAGACTGTGGCCTTACACTCCCCACCAGGGACAACTGGGCAAGGAGCCCCCTCCAGAATCAGTGGGCATGTTCCCCAATTCAGAGACTGTGGCCTTACACTCCCCACCAGGGACAATTGGGCAAGAAGCCCCCTCCAGAACCAGTGGGCATGTTCCCCACTTCAGAGACTGTAGCCTAACACTCCCCACCAGGGACAATTGGTCAAGGGCCCCCCTCCAGAACCAGTGGGCATGTTCCAGACTTCAGATGAGGTGCACAGGGCAAAAGCTGTGTATTGTAGGGCCTTGGCTAGCCACATCTCATTGACTGTGCACAAGTGGTCACCTACTCTCAGAGGGTCTGGTACAGAGAGAAGACTGTGTGCAGAAGGGGCTTGGCCACCTAATTGGGCTTGAATGGAGTAGGCTCTTCATGAAGACTTCTGTGCAAAGCAAAGGCTGTGCTCTCGAGGGATTTGGCCACCGGCATCTTATTGATTAGACACAAAAGTATGTTCACCTGCAAAAGGTCTGAGCCAGGATGAAGACAGTGTGTAGTACAGGCTTGGCCTTCCAATGGGGCTTGGATATTTGGGGAGAGTGGGCTCTCCATCATTTTTGCCCACAGGAGCTTCTTTTTTTCATCTTTCTCTGGTCGCATGGTACTCCTGCAGGATTCCTGCAAGGTCACACAAAGGTGTGCTGGCTTCCATGAGTGAATCATGGAAGTCGTCAGCCAAACGTTTAAAAAAAAGTTAAGCCAGGGAGTGGTCCCACTAGGATTCCTTAAGAGGGTAAAGCAGTCTGTATACAGGGAATGTTTCCCCTTCTACTTTTTTGTAAAGATTTATGATAGAGAGATTCAGTCTCTGTGTCCTGTAATGGTAGCTGCAACATCTCTGTTTATGTTGGGCCAACTCTTTTTTTGTATTTTTTATTTGCAGTTCTGCTACTATATTGAGGTACTCCTGCAGAACAAATGATCCTGATATATCTAACTTTTGAACCTTACTTTCTCAAAAAATGTTGAATGGATTTACAATAAATCACAGATCTAGCTTTCTTCCAAATTTGGTGTGTCAGTTCAGCAGTTTTTTTTGCGAAATGCTACCTAAAATTTCTATGGGAAATGGCATGGGGAAAACACATTTTTTTGGACAGTCCCTTTTTGCTCAACTCCTGCTTGACAGGTTACCCTGAAACTTTCCAGGAAGGAGCAGAGGTGTATGAACATTTTTTGGAAAGTGTTGTGAGGATTCATCAAATGACACCAGAGTTATCGGCAAAACTAAAAACTCTCTAATTATGAAAACTCTGATCTAACTATTACTGCACAGTGGTGATTGCCACTGTGTAAGATAGTATAGATAGACACACATACCCATGCCCACAAACACATTGACACACATACAATACACTTACCTGCAAACTAAAGACCTCCAAATTAAAAACCTTTACAAAATGATTACAAATATAAAACTCCTGATGAAGATGTAATGTCCCTCCCAACGTAATTTCCTTTGATGTAATGACTCTCAAAGTAATTATGGCATACTATATTCTAATGGTGAAAAAATGTTATGCCTTTATTACATCGCTTGGGATGTAATAAAGGCATAAGTTAAATAGGTGTATAGCAAAATCTTGTATTCCAGCTAGGTGGCATTCCAGGTAAGACATAGCTTGCTGGGTCCCAGGAGGGATGCAGTTGGCAGTGGTTGGCTCTCATCTTGCTGTGGTACCTAGCCAATGGAATGCCAGTGTGATGTGTTGTGCCCAATCCTGATCCCTGTGTGTGATGGTATTGTGTATGCCATCTGTGGTGTTGGTGCTGTATTTGACCCAGTGCTCCCTTTCTCTCTCTCCCCCATTTTCTTCTGTCATCCTGTTCATGTGAGCATTAGCATCATCGGTCGGAGGAGCCAGGGCACCAGTGACTGAGGGAGCTGCATCCCACAGGACCCAGGAGGCAGAGTCCACCGACGCCGAGGGCACAAGTGGGACAGAGGGCGAGGGGAGCACCACGGAGGAGACAGGAGGTGACAACTCTGACTCTGATTCCTCCTCCGATGGGAGCTCCCTGGTGGTGGTGGAAACCTTTGGAACCACCCCATTTACAGGTACAGCCGCCACCCCGTAACAGCACTGCCCGCCCAGTAGTCCCCCACGACGAGTTGCTCGTGCCCACTCAGCCAGGAGGGTGGGCATCTCCTTCGCCCCAGGCACCTCAGGCCCTGCCCCAGTGAGCCCTGCTGCCCTGAGTGTGGAGGCTATTGACCTCCTGAGATCCATCTCTCTAGGGCAGTCAACCATAGTGAATGCCATCCAGGGGTAGGGCATCCACAGTGGCTTGGTGGCCCTACAGAAATAATTTCAGGCTCTGGTCTCCTCTCTGATGACAGACAGTGTCCCTATTCCTTCAGTCCCCCCTCCAACTACCACTTCCCAGTCCCAGTCTCCTCAGCCCCAACCCATCCCATGCACACATGCAGACAAGCATGCACACAAAACATCAGACAAGAGTCGCACAGTCAAACACAGGCAGCACACTTCAGGTCACAAGCACTTACACAAACAACAGACAGTTGCACACACAACAACATCCACTGCCTCCAATGTCTCCCCTCCTCCTCCCTCACAGTCACATCCGCACTCACACCTGCATGCACTGCATCAACAGCCACCATCACCACATCATGGAGCACACACACCTCACTTGCAGACACCTCCACAACATACATCCACGCGTCCCCTTTTATCCTATCCCAACGTGCCTGCCACCCTCCTAAGAGACACAAATGCACGCACTCAGACTCCCAACAGCCATCCACCTCACACACACACACACTGTCCATACACCTACACCCAAGTCCAGCAAACGTACACCTCCGGCAACCACTCCCTCAACCTTCACTCCCATCCCTCCTCCCACATTCCACCCCAACGTCCCTAAGAAGCTGTTCCTTACCCATCTTAACCTCTTCCCTCCCCCTCCATCCCCCGTCCTGCCTGTAAGAGCAGGATCCCAACAACCCAGCACAGTACCTCAGTCAAACAGTTTGCCACTGCTCCCATCAAATCTTCAGCTGTTGGCACAAAGGGGCCCCAGAGCGTGACGGCGGCCACTCCTACTTTGAACACACCTCCACCTCAGAAAGGGAGGACTAGGGTGGTGAAAACCAACGGACAGATGACAGGGACAGTGGAGGCACCTCCTAGTCCTGGAGGCAACAAATGGAAGGTTCCTACTCCAACACCCAAGAAAGGGAAGGTTCCCACTCCATCACCCAAGAAAGGGAAGGTTCCCACTCCACCAGCAAAGAGAGGCAAGAGGCCCCCTTCACCAGCTGTGGGCAATGAGCCCTCACCTCCAGCAGAGGCAGCCAGGGTAACACCTCCACCAGCAGTGGGCAAGGAGCCCTCACCTCCAGCAGAGGCAGCCAGGGTAACACCTCCACCAGAAATGGACAAGGAGCCCTCATCTCCAGCAGCCGCACCCAGGGTAACACCTCCACCAGCAGTGGACAAGGAGCCCTCACCTCCAGCAGAGGGCATGTAGGCCACCCACCAGAGACAATTGGGCAAGGAGCCCCCTCCAGAACCATTGGGCCTGTTCCCCTCTTCAGAGACTGTGGCCTTACACTCCCCACCAGGGACAACTGGGCAAGGAGCCCCCTCCAGAACCAGTGGGCATATTCCCCAATTCAGAGACTGTGGCCTTACACTCCCCACCAGGGACAATTGGGCAAGAAGCCCCCTCCAGAACCAGTGGGCATGTTCCCCACTTCAGAGACTGTAGCCTTACACTCCCCACCAGGGACAATTGGGCAAGGGGCCCCCTCCAGAACCAGTGGGCATGTTCCGCACTTCAGATGAGGTGCACAGGGCAAAAGCTATGTATTGTAGGGCCTTGGCCAGCCACATCTCATTGACTGTGCACAAGTGGTCACCTACTCTCAGAGGGTCTGGTACAGAGAGAAGACTGTGTGCAGTAGGGGCTTGGCCACCTAATTGGGCTTGAATGGAGTAGGCTCTTCATGAAGACTTCTGTGCAAAGCAAAGGCTGTGCCCTCGAGGGATTTGGCCACCGGCATCTTATTGATTAGACACAAAAGTCTGTTCACCTGCAGAAGGTCTGAGCCAGGATGAAGACAGTGTGCAGTACAGGCTTGGCCTTCCAATGGGGCTTGGATGTTTGGGGAGAGTGGGCTCTCCATCATTTTTGCCCACAGGAGCTTCTTTTTTACATCTTTCTCTGGTCGCATGGTACTCCTGCAGGATTCCTGCAAGGTCACACAAAGGTGTGCTGGCTTCCATGAGTGAATCATGGAAGTCGTCAGCCAAACGTTTAAAAAAAAGTTAAGCCAGGGAGTGGTCCCACTAGGATTCCTTAAGAGGGTAAAGCAGTCTGTATACAGGGAACGTTTCCCCTTCTACTTTTTTAAAAAGATTCATGATACAGAGATTCAGTCTCTGTGTACTGTAATGGTAGCTGCAACATCTCTGTTTATGTTGGGCCAACTCTTTTTTTTTATTTTTTATTTGCAGTTCTGCTACTATATTGAGGTACTCCTGCAGAACAAATGATCCTGATATATCTAACTTTTGAACCTTAATTTCTCAAAAAATGTTGAATGGATTTACACTAAATCACAGATCTAGCTTTCTTCCAAATTTGGTGTGTCAGTTCAGCAGTTTTTTTTTGCGAAATGCTTCCAAAAATGTCTATGGGAAATTGCATGGGGAAAACACATTTTTTTGGACAGTCCCTTTTTGCTCAGCTCCTGCTTGACGGGTTACCCTGAAACTTTCCAGGAAGGAGCAGAGGTGTATGAATCTTTTTTGGAAAGTGTTGTGAAGATTCATCAAATGACACTAGAGTTATCGGCAAAACTAAAAACTCTCTAATTATGAAAACTCTGATCTAACTATTACTGCACAGTGGTGATTGCCACTGTGTAAGATAGTATAGATAGACACACATACCCATGCCCACAAACACATTGACACATATACAATACACTTACCTGCAAACTAAAGACCTCCAAATTAAAAACCTTTACAAAATGATTACAAATATAAAAGTCCTGATGAAGATGTAATGTCCCTCCCAACGTAATTTCCTTTGATGTAATGACTCTCAAAGTAGATATTGCATACTATATTCTAATGGTGAAAAAATGTTATGCCTTTATTACATCGCTTGGGATGTAATAAAGGCATAAGTTAAATAGGTGTATAGCAAAATCTTGTATTCCAGCTAGGTGGCATTCCAGGTAAGACAGAGCTTGCTGGGTCCCAGGAGGGGTGCAGTTGGCAGTGGTTGGCTCTCATCTTGCTGTGGTACCTAGCCAATGGAATGCCAGTGTGATGCGTTGTGCCCAATCCTGATCCCTGTGTGTGATGGTAATGTTTATGCCATCTGTGGTGTTGGTTCTGTATTTGACCCAGTGCTCCCTTTCTCTCTCTCCCCCATTTTCTTCTGTCATCCTGTTCATCTGAGCATTAGCATCATCGGTCGGAGGAGCCAGGGCACCAGTGACTGAGGGAGCTGCATCCAACAGGACCCAGGAGGCAGAGTCAACCGACGCCGAGGGCACAAGTGGGACAGAGGGCGAGGGGAGCACCACGGAGGAGACAGGAGGTGACAACACTGACTCTGATTCCTCCTCCGATGGTAGCTCCCTGATGGTGGTGGAAACCTCTGGAACCACCCCAGTTACAGGTACAGCCGCCACCCCGTAACAGCACTGCCCGCCCAGTAGCCCCCCGACGAGTTGCTCGTGCCCGCTCAGCCAGGAGGGTGGGCATCTCCTTTGCTCCAGGCACCTCAGGCCCTGCCCCAGTGAGCCCTGCTGCCCTGAGTGTGGAGGCTATTGACCTCCTGAGATCCATCTCTCTAGGGCAGTCAACCATAGTGAATGCCATCAAGGGGTAGGGCATCCACAATGGCTTGGTGGCCCTACAGAAATAATTTCAGGCTCTGGTCTCCTCTCTGATGACAGACAGTGTCCCTATTCCTTCAGTCCCCCTTCCAACTACCACTTCCCAGTCCCAGTCTCCTCAGCCCCAACCCATCCCATGCACACATGCAGACAAGCATGCACACAAAACATCAGACAAGAGTGGCACAGTCAAACACATGCAGCGCACTTCAGGACACAAGCACTTACACAAACAACAGACATTTGCACACACAACAACATCCACTGCCTCCACTGTCTCCCCTCTTCCTCCTCCTCCCTCACAGTCACATCCGCACTCACACCTGCATGCACTGCATCAACAGCCACCACCACCATCACCACATCATGGAGCACACACACCTCACTTGCAGACACCTCCACAACATACATCCACGCGTCCCCTTTTATCCTATCCCAATGTGTCTGCCACCCTCCTAAGAGACACAAATGCACGCACTCAGACTCCCAACAGCCATCCACCTCACACACACACACACACACACACTGTCCATACACCTACACCCAAGTCCAGCAGACGTACACCTCCGGCAACCACTCCCTCAACCTTCATTCCCATCCCTCCTCCCACATTCCACCCCAACGTCCCTAAGAAGCTGGCCCTTACCCATCTTAACCTCTTCCCTCCCCCTCCATCCCCCATCCTGCCTGTAAGATTAGGATCCCAGCGACCCAGCACAGTACCTCAGTCAAACAGTTTGCCACTGCTCCCATCAAATCTTCAGCTGCTGGCACAAAGGGGCCCCAGAGTGTGACAGCTGCCACTCCTACTTTGAACACACCTCCACCTCAGAAAGGGAGGACTAGGGTGGTGAAAACCAGCAGACAGGAGACAGGGACAGTGGAGGCACCTCCTAGTCCTGGAGGCAAGAAATGGAAGGTTCCCACTCCACCACCCAAGAAAGGGAAGGTTCCCACTCCATCACCCAAGAAAGGGAAAGTTCCCACTCCACCAGCAAAGAGAGGCAAGAGACCCCCTTCACCAGCAGCGGGCAATGAGCCCTCACCTCCTGCAGAGGCAGCCAGGGTAACACCTCCACCAGCATTGGGCAAGGAGCCCTCACCTCCAGCAGAGGCAGCCAGGGTAACACCTCCATCAGAAATGGACAAGGAGCCCTCATCTCCAGCAGCCGCAGCCAGGGTAACACCTCCACCAGCAGTGGACAAGGAGCCCTCACCTCCAGCAGAGGGCATGTAGCCACTCACCAGAGACAATTGGGCAAGGAGCCCCCTCCAGAACCAGTGGGCCTGTTCCCCTCTTCAGAGACTGTGGCCTTACACTCCCCACCAGGGACAACTGGGCAAGGAGCCCCCTCCAGAACCAGTGGGCATGTTCCCCAATTCAGAGACTGTGGCCTTATACTCCCCACCAGGGACAATTGGGCAAGAGGCCCCCTCCAGAACCAGTAGGCATGTTCCCCACTTCAGAGACTGTAGCCTTACACTCCCCACCAGGGACAATTGGGCAAGGGGCCCCCTCCAGAACCAGTGGGCATGTTCTCCACTTCAGATGAGGTGCACAGGGCAAAAGCTGTGTATTGTAGGGCCTTGGCTCGCCACATCTCATTGACTGTGCACAAGTGGTCACCTACTCTCAGAGGGTGTGGTACAGAGAGAAGACTGTGTGCAGTAGGGGCTTGGCCACCTAATTGGGCTTGAATGGAGTAGGCTCTTCATGAAGACTTCTGTGCAAAGCAAAGGCTGTGCCCTCGAAGGATTTGGCCACCGGCATCTTATTGATTAGACACAAAAGTCTGTTCACCTGCAAAAGGTCTGAGCCAGGATGAAGACAGTGTGTAGTACAGGCTTGGCCTTCCAATGGGGCTTGGATGTTTGGGGAGAGTGGGCTCTCCATCATTTTTGCCCACAGGAGCTTATTTTTTACATCTTTCTCTGGTCGCATGGTACTCCTGCAGGATTCCTGCAAGGTCACACAAAGGTGTGCTGGCTTCCATGAGTGAATCATGGAAGTCGTCAGCCAAACGTTTAAAAAAAAGTTAAGTCAGGGAGTGGTCCCACTAGGATTCCTTAAGAGGGTAAAGCAGTCTGTATACAGGCAACGTTTCCCCTTCTACTTTTTTGTAAAGATTTATGATAGAGAGATTCAGTCTCTGTGTCCTGTAATGGTAGCTGCAACATCTCTGTTTATGTTGGGCCAACTCTTTTTTTTTATTTTTTATTTGCAGTTCTGCTACTATATTGAGGTACTCCTGTGGAACAAATGAGCCTAATATATCTAACTTTTGAACCTTAATTTCTCAAAAAAAATTGAATGGATTTACACTAAATCACAGATCTAACTTTCTTCCACATTTGGTGTGTCAGTTCAGCAGGTTTTTTTGCGAAATGCTTCCTAAAATTTCTATGGGAAATTGCATGGGAAAAACAATTTTTTTTGGACAGTCCCTTTTTCCTCAGCTCCTGCTTGACGGGTTACCCTGAAACTTTCCAGGAAGGAGCAGAGGTGTATGAACATTTTTGGGAAAGTGTTGTGAAGATTCATCAAATGACACCAGAGTTATCGGCAAAACTAAAAACTCTCTAATTATGAAAACTCTGATCTAACTATTACTGCACAGTGGTGATTGCCACTGTGTAAGATAGTATAGATAGACACACATACCCATGCCCACAAACACATTGACACATATACAATACACTTACCTGCAAATTAAAGACCTCCAAATTAAAAACCTTTACAAAATGATTACAAATATAAAACTCCTGATGAAGATGTAATGTCCCTCCCAACGTAATTTCCTTTGATGTAATGACTCTCAAAGTAATTATGGCATACTATATTCTAATGGTGAAAAAATATTATGCCTTTATTACATCGCTTGGGATGTAATAAAGGCATAAGTTAAATAGGTGTATAACAAAATCTTGTTTTCCAGCTAGGTGGCATTCCAGGTAAGACAGAGCTTGCTGGGTCCCAGGAGGGGTGCAGTTGGCAGTGGTTGGCTCTCATCTTGCTGTGGTACCTAGCCAATGGAATGCCAGTGTGATGGGTTGTGCCCAATCCTGATCCTTGTGTGTGATGGTAATGTGTATGCCATCTGTGGTGTTGGTGCTGTATTTGACCCAGTGCTCCCTTTCTCTCTCTCCCCCATTTTCTTCTGTCATCCTGTTCATGTGAGCATTAGCATCATCGGTCGGAGGAGCCAGGGCACCAGTGACTGAGGGAGCTGCATCCCACAGGACCCAGGAGGCAGAGTCCACCGACGCCGAGGGCACAAGTGGGACAGAGGGCGAGGGGAGCACCACGGAGGAGACAGGAGGTGACAACACTGACTCTAATTCCTCCTCCGATGGGAGCTCCCTGGTGGTGGTGGAAACCTCTGGAACCACCCCAGTTACAGGTACAGCCGCGCCCCCTAACAGCACTGCCCGCCCAGTAGCCCCCCCAACGAGTTGCTCGTGCCCGCTCAGCCAGGAGGGTGGGAATCTCCTTCGCCCCAGGCACCTCAGGCCCTGCCCCAGTGAGCCCTGCTGCCCTGAGTGTGGAGGCTATTGACCTCCTGAGATCCATCTCTCTAGGGCAGTCAACCATAGTGAATGCAATCCAGGGGTAGGGCATCCACAGTGGCTTGGTGGCCCTACAGAAATAATTTCAGGCTCTGGTCTCCTCTCTGATGACAGACAGTGTCCCTATTCCTTCAGTCCACCCTCCAACTACCACTTCCCAGTCCCAGTCTCCTCAGCCCCAACCCATCCCATGCACACATGCAGACAAGCATGCACTCAAAACATCAGACAAGAGTGGCACAGTCAAACACAGGCAGCACACTTCAGGTCACAAGCACTTACACAAAGAACAGACAGTTGCACACACAACAACATCCACTGCCTCCAATGTCTCCCCTCCTCCTCCCTCACAGTCACATCCGCACTCACACCTGCATGCACTGTATCAACAGCCACCACCACCATCACCACATCATGGAGCACACACACCTCACTTGCAGACACCTCTACAACATACATCCACGCGTCCCTTTTTATCCTATCCCAACGTGTCTGCCACCCTCCTAAGAGACACAAATGCACGCACTCAGACTCCCAACAGCCATCCACCTCACACATACACACACACACACTGTCCATACACATACACCCAAGTCCAGCAGACGTACACCTCCGGCAACCACTCCCTCAACCTTCACTCCCATCCCTCCTCCCACATTCCACCCCAACATCCCTAATAAGCTATTACTTACCCATCTTAACCTCTTCCCTCCACCTCCATCCCCCGTCCTGCATGTAAGAGCAGGATCCCAACAACCCAGCACAGTACCTCAGTCAAACAGTTTGCCACTGCTCCCATCAAATCTTCAGCTGCTGGCACAAAGGGGCCCCAGAGCGTGACGGCTGCCACTCCTACTTTGAACACACCTCCACCTCAGAAAGGGAGGACTAGGGTTGTGAAAATCAACGGACAGGAGACAGGGACAGTGGAGGCACCTCCTAGTCCTGGAGGAAAGAAATGGAAGGTTCCCACTCCACCACCCAAGAAAGGGAAGGTTCCCACTCCATCACCCAAGAAAGGGAAAGTTCCCACTCCACCGCCAAAGAGAGGCAAGAGACCCCCTTCACCAGCAGTGGGCAATGAGCCCTCACCTCCTGCAGAGGCAGCCAGGGTAACACCTCCACCAGCAGTGGGCAAGGAGCCCTCACCTCCAGCAGAGGCAGCCAGGGTAACACCTCCATCAGAAATGGACAAGGAGCCCTCATCTCCAGCAGCCGCAGCCAGGGTAACACCTCCACCAGCAGTGGAGAAGGAGCCCTCACCTCCAGCAGAGGGCATGTAGCCACTCACCAGAGACAATTGGGCAAGGAGCCCCCTCCAGAACCAGTGGGCCTGTTCCCCTCTTCAGAGACTGTGGCCTTACACTCCCCACCAGGGACAACTGGGCAAGGAGCCCCCTCCAGAACCAGTGGGCATGTTCCCCAATTCAGAGACTGTGGCCTTATACTCCCCACCAGGGACAATTGGGCAAGAGGCCCCCTCCAGAACCAGTAGGCATGTTCCCCACTTCAGAGACTGTAGCCTTACACTCCCCACCAGGGACAATTGGGCAAGGGGCCCCCTCCAGAACCAGTGGGCATGTTCCCCACTTCAGATGAGGTGCACAGGGCAAAAGCTGTGTATTGTAGGGCCTTGGCTCGCCACATCTCATTGACTGTGCACAAGTGGTCACCTAATCTCAGAGGGTGTGGTACAGAGAGAAGACTGTGTGCAGTAGGGGCTTGGCCACCTAATTGGGCTTGAATGGAGTAGGCTCTTCATGAAGACTTCTGTGCAAAGCAAAGGCTGTGCCCTCGAAGGATTTGGCCACCGGCATCTTATTGATTAGACACAAAAGTCTGTTCACCTGCAAAAGGTCTGAGCCAGGATGAAGACAGTGTGTAGTACAGGCTTGGCCTTCCAATGGGGCTTGGATGTTTGGGGAGAGTGGGCTCTCCATCATTTTTGCCCACAGGAGCTTATTTTTTACATCTTTCTCTGGTCGCATGGTACTCCTGCAGGATTCCTGCAAGGTCACACAAAGGTGTGCTGGCTTCCATGAGTGAATCATGGAAGTCGTCAGCCAAACGTTTAAAAAAAAGTTAAGTCAGGGAGTGGTCCCACTAGGATTCCTTAAGAGGGTAAAGCAGTCTGTATACAGGCAACGTTTCCCCTTCTACTTTTTTGTAAAGATTTATGATAGAGAGATTCAGTCTCTGTGTCCTGTAATGGTAGCTGCAACATCTCTGTTTATGTTGGGCCAACTCTTTTTTTTTATTTTTTATTTGCAGTTCTGCTACTATATTGAGGTACTCCTGTGGAACAAATGATCCTAATATATCTAACTTTTGAACCTTAATTTCTCAAAAAAAATTGAATGGATTTACACTAAATCACAGATCTAACTTTCTTCCACATTTGGTGTGTCAGTTCAGCAGGTTTTTTTGCGAAATGCTTCCTAAAATTTCTATGGGAAATTGCATGGGAAAAACAATTTTTTTTGGACAGTCCCTTTTTCCTCAGCTCCTGCTTGACGGGTTACCCTGAAACTTTCCAGGAAGGAGCAGAGGTGTATGAACATTTTTGGGAAAGTGTTGTGAAGATTCATCAAATGACACCAGAGTTATCGGCAAAACTAAAAACTCTCTAATTATGAAAACTCTGATCTAACTATTACTGCACAGTGGTGATTGCCACTGTGTAAGATAGTATAGATAGACACACATACCCATGCCCACAAACACATTGACACATATACAATACACTTACCTGCAAATTAAAGACCTCCAAATTAAAAACCTTTACAAAATGATTACAAATATAAAACTCCTGATGAAGATGTAATGTCCCTCCCAACGTAATTTCCTTTGATGTAATGACTCTCAAAGTAATTATGGCATACTATATTCTAATGGTGAAAAAATATTATGCCTTTATTACATCGCTTGGGATGTAATAAAGGCATAAGTTAAATAGGTGTATAACAAAATCTTGTTTTCCAGCTAGGTGGCATTCCAGGTAAGACAGAGCTTGCTGGGTCCCAGGAGGGGTGCAGTTGGCAGTGGTTGGCTCTCATCTTGCTGTGGTACCTAGCCAATGGAATGCCAGTGTGATGGGTTGTGCCCAATCCTGATCCTTGTGTGTGATGGTAATGTGTATGCCATCTGTGGTGTTGGTGCTGTATTTGACCCAGTGCTCCCTTTCTCTCTCTCCCCCATTTTCTTCTGTCATCCTGTTCATGTGAGCATTAGCATCATCGGTCGGAGGAGCCAGGGCACCAGTGACTGAGGGAGCTGCATCCCACAGGACCCAGGAGGCAGAGTCCACCGACGCCGAGGGCACAAGTGGGACAGAGGGCGAGGGGAGCACCACGGAGGAGACAGGATGTGACAACACTGACTCTGATTCCTCCTCCGATGGGAGCTCCCTGGTGGTGGTGGAAACCTCTGGAACCACCCCAGTTACAGGTACAGCCGCCACCCTGTAACAGCACTGCCCGCCCAGTAGCCCCCCCAACGAGTTGCTCGTGCCCGCTCAGCCAGGAGGGTGGGTATCTCCTTCGCCCCAGGCACCTCAGGCCCTGCCCCAGTGAGCCCTGCTGCCCTGAGTGTGGAGGCTATTGACCTCCTGAGATCCATCTCTCTAGGGCAGTCAACCATAGTGAATGCAATCCAGGGGTAGGGCATCCACAGTGGCTTGGTGGCCCTACAGAAATAATTTCAGGCTCTGGTCTCCTCTCTGATGACAGACAGTGTCCCTATTCCTTCAGTCCACCCTCCAACTACCACTTCCCAGTCCCAGTCTCCTCAGCCCCAACCCATCCCATGCACACATGCAGACAAGCATGCACACAAAACATCAGACAAGAGTGGCACAGTCAAACACAGGCAGCACACTTCAGGTCACAAGCACTTACACAAACAACAGACAGTTGCACACACAACAACATCCACTGCCTCCAATGTCTCCCCTCCTCCTCCCTCACAGTCACATCCGCACTCACACCTGCATGCACTGCATCAACAGCCACCACCACCATCACCACATCATGGAGCACACACACCTCACTTGCAGACACCTCCACAACATACATCCACGCGTCCCTTTTTATCCTATCCCAACGTGTCTGCCACCCTCCTAAGAGACACAAATGCATGCACTCAGACTCCCAACAGCCATCCACCTCACACATACACACACACACACTGTCCATACACATACACCCAAGTCCAGCAGACGTACACCTCCGGCAACCACTCCCTCAACCTTCACTCCCATCCCTCCTCCCACATTCCACCCCAACATCCCTAATAAGCTATTCCTTACCCATCTTAACCTCTTCCCTCCACCTCCATCCCCCGTCCCGCCTGTAAGAGCAGGATCCCAACAACCCAGCACAGTACCTCAGTCAAACAGTTTGCCACTGCTCCCATCAAATCTTCAGCTGCTGGCACAAAGGGGCCCCAGAGCGTGACGGCTGCCACTCCTACTTTGAACACACCTCCACCTCAGAAAGGGAGGACTAGGGTTGTGAAAATCAACGGACAGGAGACAGGGACAGTGGAGGCACCTCCTAGTCCTGGAGGAAAGAAATGGAAGGTTCCCATTCCACCAACCAAGAAAGGGAAGGTTCCCACTCCATCACCCAAGAAAGGGAAGGTTCCCACTCCACCAGCAAAGAGAGGCAAGAGGCCCCCTTCACCAGCTGTGGGCAATGAGCCCTCACCTCCAGCAGAGGCAGCCAGGGTAACACCTCCACCAGCAGTGGGCAAGGAGCCCTCACCTCCAGCAGAGGCAGCCAGGGTAACACCTCCACCAGAAATGGACAAGGAGCCCTCATCTCCAGCAGCCGCAGCCAGGCTAACACCTCCACCAGCAGTGGACAAGGAGCCCTCACCTCCAGCAGAGGGCATGTAGGCCACCCACCAGAGACAATTGGGCAAGGAGCCCCCTCCAGAACCAGTGGGCCTGTTCCCCTCTTCAGAGACTGTGGCCTTACACTCCCCACCAGGGACAACTGGGCAAGGAGCCCCCTCCAGAACCAGTGGGCATGTTCCCCAATTCAGAGACTGTGGCCTTACACTCCCCACCAGGGGCAATTGGGCAAGAAGCCCCCTTCAGAACCAGTTGCATGTTCCCCACTTCAGAGACTGTAGCCTTACACTCCCCACCAGGGACAATTGGGAAAGGGGCCCCCTCTAGAACCAGTGGGCATGTTCCCCACTTCAGATGAGGAGAACAGGGCAAAAGCTGTGTATTGTAGGGCCTTGGCTAGCCACATCTCATTGACTGTGCACAAGTGGTCACCTACTCTCAGAGGGTCTGGTACAGAGAGAAGACTGTGTGCAGTAGGGGCTTGGCCAACTAATTGGGCTTTAATGGAGTAGGCTCTTCATGAAGACTTCTGTGCAAAGCAAAGTCTGTGCCCTCGAGGGATTTGGCCACCGGCATCTTATTGATTAGACACAAAAGTCTGTTCACCTGCAAAAGGTCTGAGCCAGGATGAAGACAGTGTGTAGTACAGGCTTGGCCTTCCAATGGGGCTTGGATGTTTGGGGAGAGTAGGCTCTCCATCATTTTTGCCCACAGGAGCTTCTTTTTTACATCTTTCTCTGGTCGCATGGTACTCCTGCAGGATTCCTGCAAGGTCACACAAAGGTGTGCTGGCTTCCATGAGTGAATCATGGAAGTCGTCAGCCAAACGTATAAAAAAAAGTTAAGCCAGGGAGTGGTCCCACTAGGATTCCTTAAGAGGGTTAAGCAGTCTGTATACAGGGAACGTTTCCCCTTCTATTTTTGTAAAGATTTATGATAGACAGATTCACTCTCTGTGTCCTATAATGGTAGCTGCAACATCTCTGTTTGTGTTGGGCCAACTCTTTTTTTTTATTTTTTATTTGCAGTTCTGCTACTATATTGAGGTACTCCTGCGGAACAAATAATCCTGATATATCTAACTTTTGAACCTTAATTTCTCAAAAAATGTTGAATGGATTTACACTAAATCACAGATCTAGCTTTCTTCCAAATTTGGTGTGTCAGTTCAGCAGGTTTTTTTGCGAAATGATTCCTAAAATTTCTATGGGAAATTGCATGGGAAAAACACATTTTTATGGACAGTCCCTTTTTGCTCAGCTCCTGCGTGACGGGTTACCCTGAAACTTTCCAGGAAGGAGCAGAGGTGTATGAACATTTTTTGGAAAGTGTTGTGAAGATTCATCAAATGACACCAGAGTTATCGGCAAAACTAAAAACTCTCTAATTATGAAAACTCTGATCTAACTATTACTGCACAGTGGTGATTGCCACTGTGTAAGATAGTATAGATAGACACACATACCCATGCCCACAAACACATTGACAAATATACAATACACTTACCTGCAAACTAAAGACCTCCAAATTAAAAACCTTTACAAAATGATTACAAATATAAAACTCCTGATGAAGATGTAATGTCCTTCCCAACGTAATTTCCATTGATGTAATGACTCTCAAAGTAGTTGTGGCATACTATATTCTAATGGTGAAAAAATGTTATGCCTTTTTTACATCGCTTGGGATGTAATAAAGGCATAAGTTAAATAGGTGTATAGCAAAATCTTGTATTCCAGCTAGGTGGCATTCCAGGTAAGACAGAGCTTGCTGGGTCCCAGGAGGGGTGCAGTTGGCAGTGGTTGGCTCTCATCTTGCTGTGGTACCTAGCCAATGGAATGCCAGTGTGATGGGTTGTGCCCAATCCTGATCCTTGTGTGTGATGGTAATGTGTATGCCATCTGTGGTGTTGGTGCTGTATTTGACCCAGTGCTCCCTTTCTCTCTCTCCCCCATTTTCTTCTGTCATCCTGTTCATGTGAGCATTAGCATCATCGGTCGGAGGAGCCAGGGCACCAGTGACTGAGGGAGCTGCATCCCACAGGACCCAGGAGGCAGAGTCCACCGACGCCGAGGGCACAAGTGGGACAGAGGGCGAGGGGAGCACCACGGAGGAGACAGGAGGTGACAACACTGACTCTGATTCCTCCTCCGATGGTAGCTCCCTGATGGTGGTGGAAACCTCTGGAACCACCCCAGTTACAGGTACAGCCGCCACCCCGTAACAGCACTGCCCGCCCAGTAGCCCCCCCAACGAGTTGCTCGTGCCCGCTCAGCCAGGAGGGTGGGCATCTCCTTTGCCCCAGGAACCTCAGGCCCTGCCCCAGTGAGCCCTGCTGCCCTGAATGTGGAGGCTATTGACCTCCTGAGATCCATCTCTCTAGGGCAGTCAACCATAGTGAATGCCATCCAGGGGTAGGGCATCCACAGTGGCTTGGTGGCCCTACAGAAATAATTTCAGGCTCTGGTCTCCTCTCTGATGACAGACAGTGTCCCTATTCCTTCAGTCCCCCCGCCAACTACCACTTCCCAGTCCCAGTCTCCTCAGCCCCAACCCATCCCATGCACACATGCAGACAAGCATGCACACAAAACATCAGACAAGAGTGGCACAGTCAAACACAGGCAGCACACTTCAGGACACAAGCACTTACACAAACAACAGACAGTTGCACACACAACAACATCCACTGCCTCCACTGTCTCCCCTCCTCCTCCTCCTCCTCCCTCACAGTCACATCCGCACTCACACCTGCATGCACTGCATCAACAGCCACCACCACCATCACCACATCATGGAGCACACACACCTCACTTGCAGACACCTCCACAACATACATCCACGCGTCTCCTTTTATCCTATCCCAACGTGTCTGCCACCCTCCTAAGAGACACAAATGCACGCACTCAGACTCCCAACAGCCATCCACCTCACACACACACACACACACACACACACACTGTCCATACACCTACACCCAAGTCCAGCAGACGTTCACCTCCGGCAACCACTCCCTCAACCTTCATTCCCATCCCTCCTCCCACATTCCACCCCAACGTCCCTAAGAAGCTGGTCCTTACCCATCTTAACCTCTTCCCTCTCCCTCCATCCCCCATCCTGCCTGTAAGAGCAGGATCGATCCCAGCGACCCAGCACAGTACCTCAGTAAAACAGTTTGCCACTGCTCCCATCAAATCTTCAGCTGCTGGCACAAAGGGGCCCCAGAGTGTGACGGCTGCCACTCCTACTTTGAACACACCTCCACCTCAGAAAGGGAGGACTAGGGTGGTGAAAAACAACAGACAGGAGACAGGGACAGTGGAGGCACCTCCTAGTCCTGGAGGCAAGAAATGGAAGGTTCCACTCCACCACCCAAGAAAGGGAAGGTTCCCACTCCATCACCCAAGAAAGGGAAAGTTCCCACTCCACCAGCAAAGAGAGGCAAGAGACCCCCTTCACCAGCAGTGGGCAATGAGCCCTCACCACCAGCAGAGGCAGCCAGGGTAACACCTCCACCAGCAGTGGGCAAGGATCCCTCACCTCCAGCAGAGGCAGCCAGGGTAACACCTCCATCAGAAATGGACAAGGAGCCCTCATCTCCAGCAGCCGCAGCCAGGGTAACACTTCCACCAGCAGTGGACAAGGAGCCCTCACCTCCAGCAGAGGGCATGTAGGCCACTCACCAGAGACAATTGGGCAAGGAGCCCCCTCCAGAACCAGTGGGCCTGTTCCCCTCTTCAGAGACTGTGGCCTTACACTCCCCACCAGGGACAACTGGGCAAGGAGCCCCCTCCAGAACCAGTGGGCATGTTCCCCAATTCAGAGACTGTGGCCTTACACTCCCCACCAGGGACAATTGGGCAAGAAGCCCCCTCCAGAACCAGTGGGCATGTTCCCCACTTCAGAGACTGTAGCCTTACACTCCCCACCAGGGACAATTGGGCAAGGGGCCCCCTCCAGAACCAGTGGGCATGTTCCCCACTTCAGATGAGGTGCACAGGGCAAAAGCTGTGTATTGTAGAGCCTTGGCTAGCCACATCTCATTGACTGTGCACAAGTGGTCACCTACTCTCAGAGGGTCTGGTACAGAGAGAAGACTGTGTGCAGTAGGAGCTTGGCCACCTTATTGGGCTTGAATGGAGTAGGCTCTTCATGAAGACTTCTGTGCAAAGCAAAGGCTGTGCCCTCAAAGGATTTGGCCACCGGCATCTTATTGATTAGACACAAAAGTCTGTTCACCTGCAAAAGGTCTGAGCCAGGATGAAGACAGTGTGTAATACAGGCTTTGCCTTCCAATGGGGCTTGGATGTTTGGGGAGAGTGGGCTCTCCATCATTTTTGCCCACAGGAGCTTCTTTTTTACATCTTTCTCCGGTCGCATGGTACTCCTGCAGGATTCCTGCAAGGTCACACAAAGGTGTGCTGGCTTCCATGAGTGAATCATGGAAGTCGTCAGCCAAACGTTTAAAAAAAAGTTAAGCCAGGGAGTGGTCCCACTAGGATTCCTTAAGAGGGTAAAGCAGTCTGTATACAGGGAACGTTTCCCCTTCTACTTTTTTGTAAAGATTTATGATAGAGAGATTCAGTCTCTGTGTCCTGTAATGGTAGCTGCAACATCTCTGTTTATGTTGGGCCAACTCTTTTTTTTTATTTTTTATTTGCAGTTCTGCTACTATATTGAGGTACTCCTGTGGAACAAATGATCCTAATATATCTAACTTTTGAACCTTAATTTCTCAAAAAATGTTGAATGGATTTACACTAAATCACAGATCTAACTTCCTTCCAAATTTGGTGTGTCAGTTCAGCAGGTTTTTTTGCGAAATGCTTCCTAAAATTTCTATGGGAAATTGCATGGGAAAAACACATTTTTTTGGACAGTCCCTTTTTGCTCAGCTCCTGCTTGACGGGTTACCCTGAAACTTTCCAGGAAGAAGCAGAGGTGTATGAACATTTTTTGGAAAGTGTTGTGAAGATTCATCAAATGACACCAGAGTTATCGGCAAAACTAAAAACTCTCTAATTATGAAAACTCTGATCTAACTATTACTGCACAGTGGTGATTGCCACTGTGTAAGATAGTATAGATAGACACACATACCCATGCCCACAAACACATTGACAAATATACAATACACTTACCTGCAAACTAAAGACCTCCAAATTAAAAACCTTTACAAAATGATTACAAATATAAAACTCCTGATGAAGATATAATGTCCCTCCCAACGTAATTTCCTTTGATGTAATGACTCTCAAAGTAATTATGGCATACAATATTCTAATGGTGAAAAAATGTTATGCCTTTATTACATCGCTTGGGATGTAATAAAGGCATAAGTTAAATAGGTGTATAGCAAAATCTTGTATTCCAGCTAGGTGGCATTCCAGGTAAGAGAGAGCTTGCTGGGTCCCAGGAGGGGTGCAGTTGGCAGTGGTTGGCTCTCATCTTGCTGTGGTACCTAGCCAATGGAATGCCAGTGTGATGGGTTGTGCCCAATCCTGATCCTTGTGTGTGATGGTAATGTGTATGCCATCTGTGGTGTTGGTGCTGTATTTGACCCAGTGCTCCCTTTCTCTCTCTCCCCCATTTTCTTCTGTCATCCTGTTCTTGTGAGCATTAGCATCATCGGTCGGAGGAGCCAGGGCACCAGTGACTGAGGGAGCTGCATCCCACAGGACCCAGGAGGCAGAGTCCACCGACGCCGAGGGCACAAGTGGGACAGAGGGCGAGGGGAGCACCACGGTGGAGAAAGGAGGTGACAACACTGACTCTGATTCCTCCTCCGATGGGAGCTCCCTGGTGGTGGTGGAAACCTCTGGAACCACCCCAGTTACAGGTACAGCCGCCACCCCGTAACAGCACTGCCCGCTCAGTAGCCCCCCCAATGAGTTGCTCGTGCCCGCTCAGCCAGGAGGGTGGGCATCTCCTTCGCCCCAGGCACCTCAGGCCCTGCCCCAGTGAGCCCTGCTGCCCTGAGTGTGGAGGCTATTGACCTCCTGAGATCCATCTCTCTAGGGCAGTCAACCATAGTGAATGCCATCCAGGGGTAGGGCATCCACAGTGGCTTGGTGGCCCTACAGAAATAATTTCAGGCTCTGGTCTCCTCTCTGATGACAGACAGTGTCCCTATTCCTTCAGTCCCCCCTCCAACTACCACTTCCCAGTCCCAGTCTCCTCAGCCCCAACCCATCCCATGCACACATGCAGACAAGCATGCACACAAAACATCAGACAAGAGTGGCACAGTCAAACACAGGCAGCACACTTCAGGTCACAAGCACTTACACAAACAACAGACAGTTGCACACACAACAACATCCACTGCCTCCAATGTCTCCCCTCCTCCTCCCTCACAGTCACATCCGCACTCACACCTGCATGCAATGCATCAACAGCCACCATCACCACATCATGGAGCACACACACCTCACTTGCAGACACCTCCACAACATACATCCACGCGTCCCCTTTTATCCTATCCCAACATGTCTGCCACCCTCCTAAGAGACACAAATGCACGCACTCAGACTCCCAACAGCCATCCACCTCACACACACACACACACACACACACTGTCCATATACCTACACCCAAGTCCAGCAGACGTACACCTCCGGCAACCACTCCCTCAACCTTCATTCCCATCCCTCCTCCCACATTCCACCCCAACGTCCCTAAGAAGCTGGTCCTTACCCATCTTAACCTCTTCCCTCCCCCTCCATCCCCCATCCTGCCTCTAAGAGCAGGATCCCAGCGACCCAGCACAGTACCTCAGTCAAACAGTTTGCCACTGCTCCCATCAAATCTTCAGCTGCTGGCACAAAGGGGCCCCAGAGTGTGACGGCTGCCACTCCTACTTTGAACACACCTCCACCTCAGAAAGGGAGGACTAGGGTGGTGAAAAACAACAGACAGGAGACAGGGACAGTGGAGGCACCTCCTAGTCCTGGAGGCAAGAAATGGAAGGTTCCCACTCCACCACCCAAGAAAGGGAAGGTTCCCACTCTATCACCCAAGAAAGGGAAAGTTCCCACTCCACCAGCAAAGAGAGGCAAGAGACCCCCTTCACCAGCAGTGGGCAATGAGCCCTCACCTCCAGCAGAGGCAGCCAGGGTAACACCTCCACCAGCAGTGGGCAAGGAGCCCTCACCTCCAGCAGAGGCAGCCAGGGTAACACCTCCATCAGAAATGGACAAGGAGCCCTCATCTCCAGCAGCCGCAGCCAGGGTAACACCTCCACCAGCAGTGGACAAGGAGCCCTCACCTCCAGCACAGAGCATGTAGGCCACTCACCAGAGACAATTGGGCAAGGAGCCCCCTCCATAACCAGTGGGCCTGTTCCCCTCTTCAGAGATTGTGGCCTTACACTCCCCACCAGGGACAACTGGGCAAGGAGCCCCCTCAAGAACCAGTGGGCATGTTCCCCAATTCAGAGACTGTGGCCTTACAGTCCCCACCAGGGACAATTGGGCAAGAAGCCCCCTCCAGACCCAGTGGGCATGTTCCCCACTTCAGAGACTGTAGCCTTACACTCCCCACCAGGGACAATTGGGCAAGGGGCCCCCTCCAGAACCAGTGGGCATGTTCCCCACTTCAGATGAGGTGCACAGGGCAAAAGCTGTGTATTGTAGGGCCTTGGCTAGCCACATCTCATTGACTGTGCACAAGTGGTCACCTACTCTCAGAGGGTCTGGTACAGAGAGAAGACTGTGTGCAGTAGGGGCTTGGCCACCTAATTGGGCTTGAATGGAGTAGGCTCTTCATGAAGACTTCTGTGCAATGCAAAGGCTGTGCCCTCGAGGGATTTGGCCACCGGCATCTTATTGATTAGACACAAAAGTCTGTTCACCTGCAAAAGGTCTGTGCCAGGATGAAGAAAGTGTGTAGTACAGGCTTGGCCTTCCAATGGGGCTTGGATGTTTGGGGAGAGTGGGCCCTCCATCATTTTTGCCCACAGGAGCTTCTTTTTTACATCTTTCTCTGGTCGCATGGTACTCCTGCAGGATTCCTGCAAGGTCACACAAAGGTGTGCTGGCTTCCAAGAGTGAATCATGGAAGTCGTCAGCCAAACGTTTAAAAAAAAGTTAAGCCAGGGAGTGGTCCCACTAGGATTCCTTAAGAGGGTAAAGCAGTCTGTATACAGGGAACGTTTCCCCTTCTACTTTTTTGTAAAGATTTATGATAGAGAGATTCAGTCTCTGTGTCCTGTAATGGTAGCTGCAACATCTCTGTTTATGTTGGGCCAACTCTTTTTTTTTATTTTTTATTTGCAGTTCTGCTACTATATTGAGGTACTCCTGTGGAACAAATGATCCTAATATATCTAACTTTTGAACCTTAATTTCTCAAAAAATGTTGAATGGATTTACACTAAATCACAGATCTAACTTTCTTCCAAATTTGGTGTGTCAGTTCAGCAGGTTTTTTTGCGAAATGCTTCCTAAAATTTCTATGGGAAATTGCATGGGAAAAACACATTTTTTTGGACAGTCCCTTTTTGCTCAGCTCCTGCTTGACGGGTTACCCTGAAACTTTCCAGGAAGGAGCAGAGGTGTATGAACATTTTTTGGAAAGTGTTGTGCAGATTCATCAAATGACACCAGAGTTATCGGCAAAACTAAAAACTCTCTAATTATGAAAACTCTGATCTAACTATTACTGCACAGTGGTGATTGCCACTGTGTAAGATAGTGTAGATAGACACACATACCCATGCTCACAAACACATTGACACATATACAATACACTTACCTGCAAACTAAAGACCTCCAAATTAAAAACCTTTACAAAATGATTACAAATATAAAACTCCTGATGAAGATGTAATGTCCCTCCCAACTTAATTTCCTTTGATGTAATGACTCTCAAAGTAATTATGGCATACTATATTCTAATGGTGAAATTTTTTTATGCCTTTATTACATCGCTTGGGATATGTGTTTTTTTCATTATTTCAGGTTCTGCAAATTTAAACTATTGGGATCTATATTGTACATACTTCTTAATGGGAACTATGCTGTTGTCCTGGAGAATATTTCAAGGCTATTTATTGTGGCTACTGAGTACTTGAACATAATATAAATTGATTAGCCAACAAGAAAACTGTTCACTGTACTCCCTTCACTGGACATATTTTAATCTTGCACACCTATACGTCTTGGGGGTGGATCTGAAATGCCAACGGTGTACGTATCTGGGGGCACATGGCTTACATATGGTGTGGACCAGCCCAGAAAATGGGCGATACTGAACAGACGCTGTGGGCGCACTAATGGATATCATGGGACATCTTCTACAGCTAGATCCCATACACTATTTGTTGAGTCTGACATCCTGTACATGCAAGAACAAATATGTCAGAAGGTTTCTTGACTTGGCATATATCCTGTTAATGTGCTGTATAGTGATGGCATGGAAGTACACAACAGCCCCTCCATTGTTCCTGAGGCTTTAAGATCTTTTCAAATATGCAAATGCTGAAACCAGTGCCTGTTGCTCAGTTCTGCCACAACAGACCCATACATGGACAAATTGGCCTCCTTGAGGCTTTGCTTTCATCAGCTTCCATGCTCCTGTGCAATTGGCAGTGGGCTTTGAGTGTAATGATTCATGGTGAGAGTCATAACATGTTTGCTTGTGGACTGGACGCTAGGGCCCTGCTTACCCTCCCTTGACCTGGTGACAAGTGTACCTCCTTTCTTACTCACTACTCACTCCACGGTCCCAAAGCGGCCTCACCACCTGCCCCAGATGGACCCTGAGACACATTGAGGGATAGTGTTTCCTTAGAAAGGGGCACTAAACAGATTTCTCGCAACTGTTATTATAGGTTCAATCAATCTATCAGGATTTGTAAATCATCACCCAACAGGGTAGCCAATTGCTTGCAGGTCCTGGAGAAAGCAGTGAAAACAAAGGAAAAGCAAGGAGAAGGCCCACAAAAAACAGGTGATAAATGAAGGAGAAAGCAGCAAAAACAAAGGAAAAGCAATGAGAAGGCACACTAAAAATGGGAAAAAGCAAAGAGAAAGCAGTGAAAATTAGGCAAAAGCATGGAGAATGCACACATAAAAACAGGGAAAAAGCAAGTAGAAAGCAGTGAAAATGAGGGAAAGTAAGGAAATGGTACTCATAAAACAGTGGGAAATAGCAAGGAGAGAGCAGTGAGAACAAAGGAAAAGCAAGTAGAGGCACAACATGGAAAAAGCAAGGTGAAGGCAGTGAAAATTAAGGAAAAGCAAGGAGCTTCCACACAAAAAATTGGGTGGGGGAAAGGCAAAGAGAAAGCAGTGAAAACAAGGGAAAGGCAAGGAGATGGCACACAAAGGACCGTGGGAAAAGCCAGGAGAAAGCAATAAGAATGAGGGAAAAGCAAAGTGGAGGCATTCAAAAAATGGGAAATAGCAAGGACAGCAGCAAGAGCGACGTAGTAGCACGGGAAAAGCTGGGCCTGGGTCCTGCTCAAAGGCGTTGTACTGCAGCCTCCATTAAGTAGGCCATGGGAGGAGGGAGGGGAGCTAGTGGAGCTGGGAGGTGCTGGGAAGTGAAGGAAACAATGGGAAGCAGGTGGGAGCAGCAAAAAAGGGAGAAAAACCAAGGGGAAGGCAGTGAGAACGTTGGAAAAGCAAGGAGATGGCACACAAAAAAACGCGAAAAAAGCAAGGAGAAAGCAGTAAAATTAAGGGAAAAGCAAATTAGAAGGTAATGAAAACATGGGGAAAAGCAAGGAGAAAGTAGTGTGAATGATAGAAAAGCAAGAGTAGGCACTCAAAAAATGGGGAAAAAGCTAGGAGAAGACAGGAGCAAGAGAGGTGCAGTAGCATGGGGAAAGCTGGGCATGGGACCTGACCAACGGGGTCGTGCTACAGTCTCCACTAAGTAGAGGGAGGGTGTTGGGGTGCTGTGAGGTGGTAGGTGGGGCTAGGTGGAGGTGAGAAATAAATGGCGGCAGGCAGGAGCAGCATTCAGGGAAAAAGCAAGGAGAAAGAAGTGAAAATGAAGAAAAGCAAGGAAAAGGCATACAAAAACACGGGAAAAGCAAGGAGAAAGCTGTAAAAAAAAAAGGGAAATTCAAGGAGTGGACACACAAAAAACAGGGAGAAATGGAAGGAGAAAACAGTGAGAATGAGGGAAAAGTGAAGAAAAAGCAAGTACAAAACAGTGGAAACGAGGGAAAAGCAAGGAAAAGGCACACAATAAAAAATGAGGGAAAAAGCAAGGAGAGAGCAGTGAAATTGAGGGAAATACAAGAAGGCACTCAAAAAAACAAGGTTAGGAGCAAGGAGAGAGCAGTGAAAATGAGGAAAGAGTAAGAAGAAGGCACACAAAAAACGGGACAGCAAGGGAAAAACAGTGAAAACGAGGGAAAAGTAAAGAGAAGTCACACCAAAAAAAGGATAAAAGGCAAGGAGAAAGAAATGAAAACGAGTGAAAAACAAGGAGCGGGTACACAAAAATTGGGAAAAGCAAGGAGAAAGAAGTGAAAATGATGGAAAAGCAAGGAGAAGGCACTCGAAAAATGGAGGAAACCAAGGAGAAAACAGGAAAACAAGAGCTGCAGCAGCACGGAAAGAGCTAGGCCTGGGACCTGCTCCATGGGGTCACGCTGGAGCTTCCATTAAGTAAGTCCTGGGAGTAGAGAGGGGAGGTTGGAGGATGTGGGCAGGACGAGGCAGGAGGCTGGAAATAATGGGCAGCAGCAGGAGTGGCAATGAGGGAAAAAGCAAGGAGAAAGCAATGAAAATGAGGGAAAGCAAAGATAAGGCGCAAAAAAATGGGCGAAAAAACAAGTAGAAAGTAGTGAAAGAAGGGAAAAGCAAGAAGAAAGCACACAAAAAAGAGGGGAAAAGCAAGGAGAGAGCAGTGAAAAATAGAGAAATGCAAGGAAAAGGCACACAAGAGGGCAGAAAAAGCAAAAAGAAACACACAAAAAAGTGGTAAAAAACAAGGAGAAGACAGGACCAGGAGTGAAGCAGCAGCATGGGTGACGTGGCCGAGGGAAGGGCGTTGAGCCCCATTTAGGTGCATTGTTGCTAACTATCACATAATGCTGAGGTAGCTCTCATGTGACAGATACCAGGGTGCCATTTTGTTCTTAAAATATTTTCATTTAATTTTTAATTCACAGTTACAAACAAAGATAGTGAGGACACAAAATTAGCACTTAACAAAGCTCAAGAACTCAAATGGATTCTGAGAAGAATTACGGGTACAGTGAATTACAGCATCTCATGGAAGGATACCGCTAGGTCTTTGCAATGCTAGAAATTGGCCAGTGGTGCTCTGCTCCTCTGTGAAACCAACAATAAAGAGAACAAGGAGAGGAAAAGTAGAACTCAAAAAGGTTTAGGGGGTGAGGGGGTAAGCAGTTGTTTGTATTGGGACAACAGGAAGGCACAGCAAACAGGGTGAGCGGTTAGTAGGGGCATTTTGTAAGCCCGTGGTGGGAAACAGCAGAGCAAACTTCCTAGTTCTGGTATGTGTGAGTCGAGCAAGGCTGGTGTGCTTGTTCTTGTGGCTGAGCGGGAGGAACAGTGTTTGTTGTCGTCTGCTGGAAGGCACAAGCAGTTTGGCCTAGTAGGGGGAAATTGAGCGTTTATGTCTACTGCATACCTCCTCATATTGGAGGGCATCTGGCAATGGTATGCCCCACTCCTCCCCCAGTGCAGAGCTGTAGAGCCAGGGGCTCCATGGCGAGTGCAAATAACAGTGAAGAGAGTGGGCATCCATGTCTTGTGCCCCAGCCAATATGGAATGGATCAGAGATGAGGCAGTCTAGATGAACTTGGGCAGTTAGGTTAGCATAAACAGTCTTGTGTGTGCCAAGAGCTTGGGTTCGACTCCTACACAGTGTAGGACTACGAAGAGGTATGGCCAGGTCAGGGTGGCAAAAGCCTTTTCCAGGTCTAGTATAAGGCAAGCATAGTGATAGGGTGATGGTCACAGACCTGGTCCTGTATGTGGATAGGCAGCAAATGTTTTGCAATGTAGTGTGCCTGATTAAAGGCCATCTTTGCCTGTGTGGACAAGACCAGGGAGAATTTGGGAGTACCTGTCCACAGGATTTTGCCCAGAACTTTATAATCTTCACCCAGGATGGCTATAGGCCTGTATGAGGCCAAACTGGGGACATTTCAATATATTTTAAGGATGGAAACTAGCAGGAATTCTAACTGAGTGCAGGGGAGTTCGCCGATTTGTAATGCCGTCTCGTACAAGTTCACAAGGCACAAGCAAAGACGAGGAAGGTACTGTATTATTCTATTGGCAGACCATCCAATCACGGTGTTTTGTTCCTGGTGAGGTCTAGAGTCACCTCCGTGACATCCGTAGCAGTAATAGCATCATCAAGGGTGAGTCTGGTGGGGGCCTGGACAGTAGGGAAGTGGACTTGTGCAAGAGGTGAATTGGTGTTATAGCTGGCTGGCGTTTTTTACAGTGTGGAGTAGTAGTCTGTGAAAGCCTGTAGGATGTCAGCTTGGATGTGTATTGTGACTCCCCTGTGGTCCACTATCTCGGTGATCGGGAGATGGGGCCAGGGACTCCTCCTGAAAGAGCCAAGTTAAGAGTCTGCTAGTTTTGTCACCTTTCCTGTACACCCTGAGGCATAGGCCTTGAAGTTATAACTTCCATTAGTGCTGCATAGGCAGTCTTCACCTTCATGAATCAGGTTATAAGCTCTAGGCTTGCATCTGCCCCTTTACTAATGTTGGCCAGTTTTTGCTTGACTTTTACTATGTCTTTCTCCAGGATATGGCAGACTCCCACAACTTTTTGGATACAGACCCCTCTGGTAACTGCCTTGAAGGCATCCCATTCAAGCGCCCTGGAGGAGGACGAGTTCTCAGTAATGTAATGACAAATGTGTTCTCTTTGTTCATGCTGAAAGACTGCCTCTTCCAGGCAATTTTTGGGTAGTTCCAACGTGGGTATTGGTAGGGTGACCACCCATCCGTACTTTACATGGACTGTCCGTAAAGTAGTCCTCTTGTCCGTGAAGCTTACTTAAACGGACAGCATTTGTCTGTAATGTTAGCCTTTCTGCTAAATGATAAAGGTTAACTCTGACCCCGAGCCTCCTGTGAGGCCAAGTAAGGGGGAAGGCTGCTAAATAGCCTTCTTGCCAGGGGGCACAAGGCTGCTAAATAGCCTTCTTGCCAAGGTGCACGCTGCCTAAAAAAAAGTAAATATATGCAACTGCTTAATCTGCAAATGTAAAGGCAGCTTGGAGCCGTTTTTTGTGTTAATTGATGAAGTCAATTGTAAGAGTGTTCCACCGTGAGCCGCGAACTGACTGCTTTTAATGGACAGTTACAAAAAATATTCACACTGTATCTAGTACTAAAATCTATACTTTGGAAGTAGTTTTTTATATTCAACCTAATTCTTTTGCATATTTTGTAGAAGCCTATGTTTACTGTTTACAATGTAAGTTTAAAATAGTAACACACATTTACAGTGCTTTCTGTCACAGGTAGGTTGCCCACCCTCTCAACTATTTACAAGGACAATCCATAATCAGCCAATACTATGGCTCTTATCCCCCACCATTGGAATGTTTTATTTGGCCCTGTTGTTTGGGCCTGGGGTTACTTTAGTGCATGCCAAGTACACCTTCACTCTTTGGTATACCTGTTTCTAGTACAGACGAATAGGCTTATTATAGCCTTCTTTGCACATTTGTAAATGTTCTTCCTCCATATCAAGTGAAGAGTTTAGTAGGTAGCACAATCAGAGGTGAGGGCACTACTAAAATATCAAGTGACATACTGCTTCACTAAATTGTGTGATCCTAGGCAAATATTTTTATTGAAAGAGCCTCCTTTGTCATTGTGCTATTTTAGAGGTGAGTGAGCCAACAAGTTAACAGGTACAGTAGAGCCAGAGGTTTAGCGGGGCTCTAAGAGCACATGCACGAGCAAAGCCCTGAAAATGTCTCCCATGTATGCAATAGGCATCTCATAATATGCACCAGAATCTCTTCAAAATTCAAACACCTGTGTTTCTTTAACATGAGTAAGCTTTGACCCGCAGAGGGTGGTAGCTTTAGCAGGGTGGTGATGGACAGGTCAAAAGAATAAAGCTGAATCGTACCCATGCATTCACACACATGCATGCGCACTGTAAGAGGCTGGCCTGGTTTGTTGTTGCTACCTTGGGTACTTATACCTTACACCAGGTCCAGTTATCCCTTATTAGTGAAATGTAGTAGTGTTCATGCAGCTTAGGATGATAGAGGTAGCTATAGCAGAGCAGCTTAGGCTCAACTAGGAGACATGCAAAGCTCCTGCAATACCAGTTATAGTTAAACAGTACTTATACACAAGTAAAGACAATACTCAGGGGGTCATTCTAACTCTGGCGGGCGGCGGAGGCCGCCCGCCAGAGTTCCCCCTTCCAGAATACCGCACCGCGGTCAGAAGACCGCTGCGGTTATTCTGTGTTTCCCGCTGGGCTGGCGGGCGACCGCCAGAAGGCCGCCCACCAGCCCAGCGGGAAACCCCCTTCCCACGAGGAAGCCGGCTCCGAACGGAGCCGGCGGAGTGGGAAGGTGCGACGGGTGCAGTTGCACCCGTCGCAAATTTCAGTGTCTGCTGAGCAGACACTGAAATTCTTTGTGGGGCCCTCTTACGGGGGCCCCTGCAGTGCCCATGCCATTGGCATGGGCACTGCAGGGGCCTCCAGGGGCCCTACGACACCCCATACAGCCATCCTGTTCCTGGCGGGCGAACCGCCAGGAACAGGATGGCAGTATGGGGTGTCTGAATCCCCATGGCGGCGCAGCAAGCTGCGCCGCCATGGAGGATTCAGCAGGGCAGCAGAAAACCGGCGGGAGACCGCCGGTTTTCCTATTCTGACGCGGCCAAACCGCCGCGGTCAGAATACCCTGCGGGGCACCGCCAGCCTGTTGGCGGTGCTCCCGCCGACCCTGGCCCCGGCGGTCAAGGACCGCCGGGGTCAGAATGACCCCCTCAGTCTTACCAAAAATAAAGGTAGTTTATTTGGGTGACACAAGGCCAAAAATATCTTAGAGGCAATACTCCTCCTGCAGGTAAGTATTATACACAATATCTACACTAGACACCAAAATAAAGTAAGTAAGTAAACATAGGATAGTGCAAACAGTAGGAAATGCTATAGAATGCAATGAGAGAAAATAGGACTAGAGGCAACACAAACCATATACTAAGAAAGTGGAATGCGTTTCATGAATTTCCCCCTAGACAAGTGTAGTGTGTAGTGAATCGCTGGGAGAGTAGGGAAACCACAAAGGTGAGTAAAATACCCCACCCCAGAGCCCAGGAAAGTAGGAGTAAAGTACTGCAAGTTTCTTCAGGACACACTACAAGTCGTGATTAGAGTTATTGCAAGAACCAAGCAAGACTGCTAACAACAAATGGTGGATTCCTGGACCTGAAGACCTCCAAAGAGAGGAGACGAAGTCCAGAAGTCAGACGAAGTTCCAGGAAGGACAGGAGCTCCTGTCAACCTAGAAGCGGGTGCAAAAGAAGAGTCCCTGGTTGGACGAAGACTGCAGAAATGCACTAAAGGAAGATGGCTGCGGGTTCCTGCTTGATGCAATGGATGTCCCACGAAGAGATGTGGGATTCAGACGAGTTTCTTCTCTGGATTAGTCAAACAAGCCTTGGTTCAAGCAAAGTTGTGTTTTGCGTCAAAGTGGTGCTGCCTGGACCCAGGAGGGACCTGGGGGTCTCAACTCAGACTGAGGAGGCAGAGGGGGCTCCCAACACTGGAGGGAACCCACACATGACCAGGCAGCACCCACAGAGGTTCCAGGACATGGGTACAAAAGAAGGTGCAAATTGTGGTTGGTGCAGCACTACAAAAGAAGGTTCCACGCCACCGGAGGTCAACTCAGAAAGTGGAGTGTAGCAGGTTAGAGTGCAGGGGACCTGGGCCAGGCTGTGTATGAAGGATTCTTGCATACAGTGCACAGAGGCCTCAGGAGGTGAAGATGACGCGATGCACAGGGGTACTGTCGCTAACGGCGAAGGCAAGCTCTTACCTCCTCCAAATTTGGACAGCAGGACCTTAGGACAGTCTGTGTTGAAGGGGGCCACCACCTGTGTTCCAGGAGCATGCTCGTTGCCAGGAGAGGAGTCCAAGAGAACCGGTCGTCGACTTAGAAGGTGCCTGCAAGAGCAGGGAAGTGACTCTGTCACTCCACAGGAGATGTCTTTGGTCCTTCTGGTGCAGGGTGAAGACAGGGAGTCCGCAGAGCGTGCACACCATGGAAACTGTTGTAGTTTGATGGCTGGAGCTGAAGTTGCAGAGGAAAAGTAGCCCTTCTGGATACTTTGTTGCTGTTACAGCGGTTCATGGAGCAGTTTGAGGTCGATCCGAGGTCAGAGGATGAAGTAATAGTTGCAGAGGATTCCTGAAGGAAACTTGCAAGCAGAATCTGAAGAGAAACCCACAGGAGAGACCCTAAATAGCCCTGAGAGGAGGATTGGCTACCTTATCAGGTATGGACCCATCGGGGGGGTCGCTGACATCACCTGCAGGCAATGGCCATTCAGAGGCCTCCAGAGTGTCCCCACACCTTGGAAAACAAGATGGCTGAAGTCTGGGACACACTGCAGGAGCTCTGGGCACCACCCCTGGGGGAGTGATGGACAGGAGAGTGGTCACTCCCCTTTCCTTTGGCCAGTTTCACACCAGAGCAGGGACTGGGGGTCTCTGAATGGTGTAGACTGGCTTATGCAAGGAGGGCACCATCTGTGCCCTTCAAAGCATTTCCAGAGGCTGGGGGAGGCTACCCCTCCCCAGCCTGTTTCACCTATTTCCAAAGGGAGAGGGTGTAACACCCTCCTCCCAAAGGAAATGCTTTGTTCTGCCTTCCTGGGACTGAGCTGCTCAGACCCCAGGCAGGCTGTCTGTGAGGAGGCAGCAGCTGTAGCTGCAGTGCAAGCCTCAGAGAGCTGATTTGGCAGTACTGGGGGTCCATGGTGGAGCCCCCAGGATGCATGAAATTGGCTCCCCAATGCCAGATTTGGAATGGGGGGGCAATTCCATGATCTTAGACAACTTACATGGCCATATTCAGGATTACCATTGTGAAACTACTTATAGGTATTGACCTATATGTAGTGCACACATGTAATGGCATCCCCGCACTCACAAAGTTCCGGGAATTGGCCCTGGACTATGTGGGGGCACCTTTGCTACTGAAAAGGTGCCCTCACACTTAGTAACTTTGCATCTAACCTTCAGTAAATGAAGGTTAGACATACAGATGACTTGTAAGTTACTTAAGTTCATTGAAAATGGCTGTGAAATAATGTGTGCACTATTTCACGCAGGCTGCATTGGCAGTCCTGTGAAAGAGTTTGTCCTAGCTCCTAATGTGTGGCAAAATAAATGCTGTAGCCCATAAGGATCTCCTGGAACCCCAAGGCCCTGGGCACCTAAGTACCATATACTAGGGACTTATAAGGGGGGGTCCAGTGTGCCAAATGAAATTGGCAAATGAAGTCACTAGCCTATAGTGACAAATTTAAAAGCAGAGAGAGCATAAGCACTGAGATTCTAGTTAGCAAGGCCTTAGTGACGCAGTTAAGCACCACTGACAACATAAGCTTTAGGCCATACATTATGAGCACTGGGGTCCTGACCAGCAGGATCCCAGTGAGACAGGCAAAAACATAATGACATACAGGTAAAAGTGGGGTTAACATGCCAAGAAAGATGGTACTTTCCTACACGCACACAGACACATATGCACACACACATCCATTCACAACACTCATTCCCAAATATTCATGCACTCACCAATTATCAAAAATACAATCACACTTACCTGCATAGCTCTGCCTCGGAGGTTCTGGGGGGTTGCGACTGCTGCATTCCCTCTCAGCCAATGAGGAAAGTCAGTGGTCCCTTCTATCATAGAGTGGGACGGAGTATATGATACTGCTCACCGTATCCCAATCTGTGATGAGGTGTCAGTAATTGACACTCGACCCTGAGCACATCAGGGCTTAGGATTGAAGCACCCAGATCTGAGGCAATTAGTAACACACCCCTCGTCAGGAGGGAGAGGGCCTCGGGGTGCTTTGCTAGGCGAAAGCGGTCACATCCACAGGAGCTGTAGCATCTTCAGCCCGGCAGAGTTCAGCTTAGGTAGCCAGAAGCTGGCAAATTTAGCACATGTCTAGCTCATGGCTTCCTGACCTCAAAATAGAGAGTGTCTGTCAGGCTGACCTTTAATCAGCCTGACAGAAACTCTTCTTTGTGGGCAAAAAGTGAGGGGGCGTGGCCCCTCAGCCTATTAGGGCAGGTGACTTTCACCTTAATATGCATATTAAAAACTATTGCTTTTAAACATGAACTTACAACCATTTCTGCCGCTTCTGCACCCTGATGACAGTGCCATTCGTGACCTCAGAAACAAGTCACTTGTCATGTGCACCCTGTATGTGGCCTCATTCCTAGAGATAGGGTAATATTACAGTTTAATAAATCAGTACACTAGTTTTTGTACAGCTTGTGTTCTGAGCGCATGTATTTGAAGGTGATTTGATATCTGATAATGAAGTAAAAGGATAATCCGCAACATAAAATGTTTGCCTATGGTCACACCAGTTGGTTAAGTGGGAAGCCAGGATTATTCTCAAATTTTCTGCTTTCAGTTTGTGCAAATCAGTCACTTAATGGACATTTTTTGTCCCTCCTTGTACTTCAAATGTTAATGCTCTGTAATTCATATTTTATTTAGTGGGGATGACTTCATGCATGCATTATTGTGAGCTCTTGGGACCTATTGTGAGAAAGTAGCCTCTTTCTAGCCTTGTTACCCCCACTTTTGGCCTGTTTGTGAGTGTATGTCAGGGTGTTTGTCACTGTTTTCACTGTCTCACTGGGATCCTGCTGGTCAGGACCCCAGTGCTCATAGGTTTGTGGCCTATATGTATGTGTCACTGGGACCCTGTCACACAGGGCCCCAGTGCTCATAGGTGTGCATGTACATGTTCCCTGTGTGGTGCCTAACTGTCTCACTGAGGCTCTGCTAACCAGAACCTCAGTGGTTATGCTCTCTCATTACTTTCAAATTGTCACTAACAGGCTAGTGACCATTTTTACCAATTTACATTGGCTTACTGGAACACCCTTATAATTCCCTACTATATGGTACTGAGGTACCCAGGGTATTGGGGTTCCAGGAGATCCCTATGGGCTGCAGCATTTATTTTGCCACCCATAGGGAGCTCTGACAATTCTTACACAGGCCTGCCACTGCAGCCTGAGTGAAATAACGTCCACGTTATTTCACAGCCATTTTACACTGCACTTAAGTAACTTATAAGTCACCTATATGTCTAACCTTTACCTGGTAAAGGTTAGGTGCAAAGTTACTTAGTGTGTGGGCACCCTGGCACTAGCCAAGGTGCCCCCACATTGTTCAGAGCCAATTCACTGAACTTTGTGAGTGCGGGGACACCATTACACGCGTGCACTACATATAGGTCACTACCTATATGTAGCTTCACCATGGTAACTCCGAATATGGCCATGTAACATGTCTATGATCATGGAATTGCCCCCTCTATGCCATCCTGGCATAGTTGGTACAATCCCATGATCCCAGTGGTCTGTAGCACAGACCCTGGTACTGCCAAACTGCCCTTCCTGGGGTTTCACTGCAGCTGCTGCTGCTGCCAACCCCTCAGACAGGCAGCTGCCCTCCTGGGGTCCAGCCAGGCCTGGCCCAGGATGGCAGAACAAAGAACTTCCTCTGAGAGAGGGTGTGACACCCTCTCCCTTTGGAAAATGGTGTGAAGGCAGGGGAGGAGTAGCCTCCCCCAGCCTCTGGAAATGCTTTGTTGGGCACAGATGTGCCCAATTCTGCATAAGCCAGTCTACACCGGTTCAGGGACCCCTTAGCCCCTGCTCTGGCGCGAAACTGGACAAAGGAAAGGGGAGTGACCACTCCCCTGACCTGCACCTCCCCTGGGAGGTGTCCAGAGCTCCTCCAGTGTGCTCCAGACCTCTGCCATCTTGGAAACAGAGGTGCTGCTGGCACACTGGACTGCTCTGAGTGGCCAGTGCCACCAGGTGACGTCAGAGACTCCTGCTGATAGGCTCCTTCAGGTGTTAGTAGCCTTTCCTCTCTCCTAGGTAGCCAAACCCTCTTTTCTGGCTATTTAGGGTCTCTGTCTCTGGGGAAACTTTAGATAACGAATGCATGAGCTCAGCCGAGTTCCTCTGCATCTCCCTCTTCACCTTCTGATAAGGAATCGACCGCTGACCGCGCTGGAAGCCTGCAAACCTGCAACATAGTAGCAAAGACGACTACTGCAACTCTGTAACGCTGATCCTGCCGCCTTCTCGACTGTTTTCCTGCTTGTGCACGCTGTGGGGGTAGCCTGCCTCCTCTCTGCACCAGAAGCTCCGAAGAAATCTCCCGTGGGTCGACGGAATCTTCCCCCTGCAACCGCAGGCACCAAAAAGCTGCATTACCGGTCCCTTGGGTCTCCTCTCAGCACGACGAGCGAGGTCCCTCGAATCCAGCGACACTGTCCAAGTGACCCCCACAGTCCAGTGACTTTTCAGCCCAAGTTTGGTGGAGGTAAGTCCTTGCCTCACCTCGCTGGGCTGCATTGCTGGGAACCGCGACTTTGCAGCTACTCCGGCCCCTGTGCACTTCCAGCGGAAATCCTTCGTGCACAGCCAAGCCTGGGTCCACGACACTCTAACCTGCATTGCATGACTTTCTAAGTTGGTCCCCGGCGACGTGGGACTCCTTTGTGCAACTTCGGTGAGCACCGTTTCACGCATCCTCGTAGTGCCTGTTTCTGGCACTTCTCCGGGTACTACCTGCTTCAGTGAGGGCTCTTTGTCTTGCTCGACGTCCCCTCTCTCTGCGGGTCCAATTTGAGACCTCCTGGTCCCTCCTGGGCCCCAGCAGCGTCCAAAAACGCCAAACGCACGATTTGCGTGTAGCAAGGCTTGTTGGCGTCCTTCCGGCGGGAAAACACTTCTGCACGACTCTCCAAGGCGAGTGGGATCCGTCCACTAAAGGGAAAGTCTCTAGCCCTTTTCGTTCCTGCAGAAACCTCAGCTTCTTCTGTCCAGTCGAAGCTCCTTTGCACCCGCAGCTGGCATTTCCTGGGCATCTGCCCATCTCCGACTTGCTTGTGACTTTTGGACTTGGTCCCCTTGTTCCACAGGTACCCTAGATTGGAAATCCACCGTTGTTGCATTGCTGGTTTGTGTCTTTCCTGCATTATTCCTCTAACACGACTCTTTTGTCCTTAGGGGAACTTTGGTGCACTTTGCACTCACTTTTCAGGGTCTTGGGGAGGGTTATTTTGCTAACTCTCACTATTGTCTAATAGTCCCAGCGACCCTCTACAAGGTCACATAGGTTTGGGGTCTATTCGTGGTTCGCATTCCACTTCTGGAGTATATGGTTTGTGTTGCCCCATCCCTATGTTTCCCCATTGCATCCTATTGTAACTATACATTGTTTGCACTGTTTTCTAAGACTATACTGCATATTTTTGCTATTGTGTATATATATCTTGTGTATATTTCCTATCCTCTCACTGAGGGTACACTCTGAGATACTTTGGCATATTGTCATAAAAATAAAGTACCTTTATTTTTAGTATAACTGTGTATTGTGTTTTCTTATGATATTGTGCATATGACACTAAGTGGTACTGTAGTAGCTTCACACGTCTCCTAGTTCAGCCTAAGCTGCTCTGCTAAGCTACCATTATCTATCAGCCTAAGCTGCTAGACACCCTATACACTAATAAGGGATAACTGGGCCTGGTGCAAGGTGCAAGTACCCCTTGGTACTCACTACAAGCCAGTCCAGCCTCCTACATTGGTTGTGCAGTGGTGGGATAAGTGCTTGAGACTACTTACCACTCTTGTCATTGTACTTTTCATAAGAGAAAAATATACAAAACAAGGTCAGTGTATATACACATAGCCAAAAAGTTTTGCATTTTCCTCTTTTCACTCTTTTCTAAGTGCTGAAAAGTACTTCTAAAACTATCAAAAAGTTCTTAAAAGTTTTAAAAGTTTTTTTTCTGTCTTTCCAAAAAGTTCTGAAAACTTTTTTCTTTTTTTTCTATCACTTTAACTCTCTCTAAAAATGTCTGGCACAGGCCAAAATGTTGAACTGTCAAAACTTGCATATGATCACCTTAGCTGGAAAGGAGCAAGGAGTCTCTGCATAGAGAGAGGTTTGAGTGTAGGGAAGAATCCTTCCTTAGAACTGTTAATTAACATGCTTAGAGTACAGGATAAGGCCATAAGTGCCCAATCTGGTGAAAAAGTAGCTAATGGTTCTCAATCTGATCCAGGGACTCCCCCAGGAAAAGATTCAGGAAAGAAACTTCTCAGCCTGCCCATTACTAGACAGTCTAGCATAGTTGGTACAGAGGTTGAATCACACCATACTGATGGTGTGCTCTCACATTATACTGTTAGCCAAGCTGTTAGGGTGCCCTCTGTAAGGGACAGGTCTCCTTCTGTTCATTCCCATCATACCTCTGTATCTAGAAATGTCCCTCCCACCCACCCTGATGACAGATTGTTAGAAAGGGAGCTCAATAGATTGAAAGTGGAACAAACCAGACTGAAGCTCAAGAAGCAACAGCTGGATTTGGATAGACAATCTTTAGAATTAGAGAAGGAAAGACAGAAGTTGGGTTTAGATACCCATGGTGGCAGCAGCAGTATTCCCCATAGTCATCCTGCAAAAGAGCATGATTCCAGGAATCTGCACAAGATAGTTCCCCCTTATAAGGAGGGGGATGACATTAACAAGTGGTTTGCTGCACTTGAGAGGGCCTGTGCTGTACAGGATGTCCCTCAAAGGCAGTGGGCTGCTATCCTATGGCTATCATTTAGTGGAAAAGGTAGGGATAGGCTCCTTACTGTGAAAGAAAATGATGCCAATAATTTTACAATTCTTAAGAATGCACTCCTGGATGGTTATGGCTTAACCACTGAACAGTACAGGATAAAGTTCAGAGAGACCAAAAAGGAGTCTTCACAAGACTGGGTTGATTTTATTGACCATTCAGTGAAGGCCTTGGAGGGGTGGTTACATGGCAGTAAAGTTACTGATTATGAAAGCCTGTATAACACAATCCTGAGAGAGCATATACTTAATAATTGTGTGTCTGATTTGTTGCACCAGTACCTGGTAGACTCTGATCTGACCTCTCCCCAAGAATTGGGAAAGAAGGCAGACAAATGGGTCAGAACAAGGGTGAACAGAAAAGTTCATACAGGGGGTGACAAAGATGGCAATAAGAAGAAAGATGGTGAAAAATCTCAAGATAAGCATGGGGATAAGGGTAAAACCAAAGATCCCACTTCAAATCTTAAACACTCTTCAGAGGGTGGGGATAAAACAAATTCTTCCTCTTCTTCCCAACCTGCACACATTAAAAAGCCTTGGTGCTTTGTGTGTAAAAACAGAGGCCATAGGCCAGGGGATAAGTCCTGTCCAGGTAAACCCCCTGAGCCTACCATCACTAATACATCAAGCTCTAGTGCCCCTAGCAGTAGTGGTACTAGTGGTGGGACTGCTGGCAACAGTCAAGCAAAGGGTGTAGTTGGGTTCACTTATGGGTCCATAGTGGAAACTGATGTAATCAGTCCCAAGACAGTTTCTGTCACACCTAGTGGCATTGGCCTTGCCACACTGGCTGCTTGTCCCCTTACAATGGATAAGTACAGGCAGACAGTTTCAATAAATGGTGTTGAGGCCTTGGCCTACAGGGACACAGGTGCCAGTTTCACTTTGGTGACTGAAAACCTAGTGCCTCCTGAACAACACATCATTGGACAACAGTATAAGATTATTGATGTCCATAACTTCACTAAGTTTCTTCCCTTAGCTATAATTCAGTTTAGTTGGGGTGGAGTTACTGGCCCTAAGCAGGTGGTGGTATCACCTAGCTTACCTGTAGACTGTCTCTTAGGTAATGACCTAGAGGCCTCAGGTTGGGCTGATGTAGAGTTTTATGCCCATGCAGCCATGCTGGGCATCCCTGAGGAATTGTTCCCTCTCATTTCAAGTGAAATGAAAAAGCAAAGGAGAGAAGGCCTGAAAACTCAGGATCCCTCTCCATCAACAGGTAAAAAGGGTATCACAGTATCCCCTAACCACCCTACCATTCAGGATACTATTCCTGTGGTGGGAGAAACCTCTCCTGGGGTGGCACCTGTTCCAAGGGAATCATCAGTTGGCAAAACTGTACTCCCTGAGGTGGAAGTACCTCTCTGTGGGATAACTAACATTGGTGAGAAAAAGAGCACCATTTTAGTTAACATGGAGCATCCCTCCAACCCTCCCAGAGAAACTTTAGTGCAGAAACCCTGCACTGCCTCACAACACTTAGGACAGCATCCCTGCCCTAGTGTGGAGCTGATAGGACAGCATCCCTGCCCTGCTCCAACCCAAGAGAAACAGCATCCCTGTTCTCTCTTCCAGCCATATGGACAAAGTTTTTGCCCAGCTATGGCTTTACTGAGACAGCATCCCTGTCTGGCATTTCCATCACTACAAATAGGTTCAGTGGACAATTCCCACTGCTCTAAACTAAAACTTACTGATAGAAACTCTGAAAATACATCTTCACATTGTTGCCTAGCTAAAAAACTTCAAACAGGGTGGTTTACATCCCCACAGGGAAGTAACCATATAGTGGATGATAAAGGGAGTAACCAGTCTATTGCAGAGCTACTCTCTACTTATCACCACTTACACAATAAAGTCTCAACTGGCCAAGGTTAGCCTTATTGTCCTTCGTTTGGGGGGGGGGGGTTGTGTGAGAAAGTAGCCTCTTTCTAGCCTTGTTACCCCCACTTTTGGCCTGTTTGTGAGTGTATGTCAGGGTGTTTGTCACTGTTTTCACTGTCTCACTGGGATCCTGATAGCCAGGCCCCAGTGCTCATAGTGAAAACACTATGGTTTCAGTATGGTTGTTATGTGTCACTGGGATCATGCTGGTCAGGACCCCAGTGCTCATAGGTTTGTGGCCTATATGTATGTGTCACTTGGACCCTGTCACACAGGGCCCCAGTGCTCATAGGTGTGCATGTACATGTTCCCTGTGTGGTGCCTAACTGTCTCACTGAGGCTCTGCTAACCAGAACCTCAGTGGTTATGCTCTCTCATTACTTTCAAATTGTCACTAACAGGCTAGTGACCATTTTTACCAATTTACATTGGCTTACTGGAACACCCTTATAATTCCCTAGTATATGGTACTGAGGTACCCAGGGTATTGGGGTTCCAGGAGATCCCTATGGGCTGCAGCATTTCTTTTGCCACCCATAGGGAGCTCTGACAATTCTTACACAGGCCTGCCACTGCAGCCTGAGTGAAATAACGTCCACGTTATTTCACAGCCATTTTACACTGCACTTAAGTAACTTATAAGTCACCTATATGTCTAACCTTTACCTGGTAAAGGTTAGGTGCAAAGTTACTTAGTGTGTGGGCACCCTGGCACTAGCCAAGGTGCCCCCACATTGTTCAGAGCCAATTCACTGAACTTTGTGAGTGCGGGGACACCATTACACGCGTGCACTACATATAGGTCACTACCTATATGTAGCTTCACCATGGTAACTCCGAATATGGCCATGTAACATGTCTATGATCATGGAATTGCCCCCTCTATGCCATCCTGGCATAGTTGGCACAATCCCATGATCCCAGTGGTCTGTAGCACAGACCCTGGTACTGCCAAACTGCCCTTCCTGGGGTTTCACTGCAGCTGCTGCTGCTGCCAACCCCTCAGACAGGCAGCTGCCCTCCTGGGGTCCAGCCAGGCCTGGCCCAGGATGGCAGAACAAAGAACTTCCTCTGAGAGAGGGTGTGACACCCTCTCCCTTTGGAAAATGGTGTGAAGGCAGGGGAGGAGTAGCCTCCCCCAGCCTCTGGAAATGCTTTCTTGGGCACAGATGTGCCCAATTCTGCATAAGCCAGTCTACACCGGTTCAGGGACCCCTTAGCCCCTGCTCTGGCGCGAAACTGGACAAAGGAAAGGGGAGTGACCACTCCCCTGACCTGCACCTCCCCTGGGAGGTGTCCAGAGCTCCTCCAGTGTGCTCCAGACCTCTGCCATCTTGGAAACAGAGGTGCTGCTGGCACACTGGACTGCTCTGAGTGGCCAGTGCCACCAGGTGACGTCAGAGACTCCTGCTGATAGGCTCCTTCAGGTGTTAGTAGCCTTTCCTCTCTCCTAGGTAGCCAAACCCTCTTTTCTGGCTATTTAGGGTCTCTGTCTCTGGGGAAACTTTAGATAACGAATGCATGAGCTCAGCCGAGTTCCTCTGCATCTCCCTCTTCACCTTCTGATAAGGAATCGACCGCTGACCGCGCTGGAAGCCTGCAAACCTGCAACATAGTAGCAAAGACGACTACTGCAACTCTGTAACGCTGATCCTGCCGCCTTCTCGACTGTTTTCCTGCTTGTGCACGCTGTGGGGGTAGCCTGCCTCCTCTCTGCACCAGAAGCTCCGAAGAAATCTCCCGTGGGTCGACGGAATCTTCCCCCTGTAACCGCAGGCACCAAAAAGCTGCATTACCGGTCCCTTGGGTCTCCTCTCAGCACGACGAGCGAGGTCCCTCGAATCCAGCGACGCTGTCCAAGTGACCCCCACAGTCCAGTGACTCTTCAGCCCAAGTTTGGTGGAGGTAAGTCCTTGCCTCACCTCGCTGGGCTGCATTGCTGGGAACCGCGACTTTGCAGCTACTCCGGCCCCTGTACACTTCCGGCGGAAATCCTTCGTGCACAGCCAAGCCTGGGTCCACGGCACTCTAACCTGCATTGCACGACTTTCTAAGTTGGTCCCCGGCGACGTGGGACTCCTTTGTGCAACTTCGGCGAGCACCGTTTCACGCATCCTCGTAGTGCCTGTTTCTGGCACTTCTCTGGGTGCTATCTGCTTCAGTGAGGGCTCTTTGTCTTGCTCGACGTCCCCTCTCTCTGCAGGTCTAATTTGCGACCTCCTGGTCCCTCCTGGGCCCCAGCAGCGTCCAAAAACACCAAACACACGATTTGCGTGTAGCAAGGCTTGTTGGCGTCCTTCCAGCGGGAAAACACTTCTGCACGACTCTCCAAGGCGAGAGGGATCCGTCCACCAAAGGGGAAGTCTCTAGCCCTTTTCGTTCCTGCAGAAACCTCAGCTTCTTCTGTCCAGTCGAAGCTCCTTTGCACCCGCAGCTGGCATTTCCTGGGCATCTGCCCATCTCCGACTTGCTTGTGACTTTTGGACTTGGTCCCCTTGTTCCACAGGTACCCTAGATTGGAAATCCACCGTTGTTGCATTGCTGGTTTGTGTCTTTCCTGCATTATTCCTCTAACACGACTCTTTTGTCCTTAGGGGAACTTTGGTGCACTTTGCACTCACTTTTCAGGGTCTTGGGGAGGGTTATTTTGCTAACTCTCACTATTGTCTAATAGTCCCAGCGACCCTCTACAAGGTCACATAGGTTTGGGGTCCATTCGTGGTTCGCATTCCACTTCTGGAGTATATGGTTTGTGTTGCCCCATCCCTATGTTTCCCCATTGCATCCTATTGTAACTATACATTGTTTGCACTGTTTTCTAAGACTATACTGCATATTTTTGCTATTGTGTATATATATCTTGTGTATATTTCCTATCCTCTCACTGAGGGTACACTCTAAGATACTTTGGCATATTGTCATAAAAATAAAGTACCTTTATTTTTAGTATAACTGTGTATTGTGTTTTCTTATGATATTGTGCATATGACACTAAGTGGTACTGTAGTAGCTTCACACGTCTCCTAGTTCAGCCTAAGCTGCTCTGCTAAGCTACCATTATCTATCAGCCTAAGCTGCTAGACACCCTATACACTAATAAGGGATAACTGGGCCTGGTGCAAGGTGCAAGTACCCCTTGGTACTCACTACAAGCCAGTCCAGCCTCCTACACCTATTATTTCGATATTACTAAAATTGTCAGTCATACGTTAATTTCCTAAATCAGGCCACTAGTGTGTGCAGAAGAATGGTGGGATTCCTGAACTTACTCTTACAACATTTTTCAAGATGACAGCATGCAAAATAAAGAAGTACAGAAAAACTCCAGAGTACTTTTGTTTTTTAGCACTATTAAAGAGCGAAGGCTGGGTTCATATTTTTATCTCACAATGTGTATCTCCGTGTTTGCTAAACTGAAGTCCTACTTTTCCAAGCAATGCCCTACTGGGTAAAATATTTATAATTCTGATTATGTGGAGTTTCCTGGAAAAAATCACTTCATTGTCAAGAGATTTAAATTGTATTTTTGTATCAGACACCCATGACCATACAGTATTGTGGGTCTGACTAGGGTATCATGTATGTAACAAAAGGTTAACAAAGGAAGATGTGCATTGGAATTGCAAATTATAGTTACCTTTACATTAGGAAACGGCCATGGGTTTAAATGGATGGGAGGTGCCAATTAGGTTGTACTATCTAAAGCTCTGCTCAAATGAGGCACAACTTAGATTTCTGAAACTGATAAAGGTATTATTTTAGGGCGGGGATTATTGTTTGGGTTTAAGAGAGTAATTGTATTTTAAATTTTTACCAAAATCTTACTTATGTGGATTCTCTCCCGGAAACAATTCTAAAGTTGCCTTCCTGCTATTATCATAAATATAGTGGATGGGTCTATCTCATCTTGCAAGTTGACAAATGAGCTCCTGTGCACCTTAACCCTCACCATCTGCAAGGCCTATATTTTTCACAGTCAAGCTGACAGAGATTAACTTTGTAGTTCAAACAGAGACAATAATACATTAAACTGCATATTTTAAGACCACTGAGAATGAAAGTACCTTATTCCATGAAATGGTACCTTCTTTCTTTGAATGCATTTTGCTTTTAAGCACAATGCCAGATATACTTCTGACACTGCACCACTAAATATACTGATGGCAAAACAAAGGTTATAATTCTTATTGCTGGTTTTGATTGAGCACATAAAAATTAAGTATATTTATATCCTACTTTGATAATCCTTTATAGTAAATTATTTAAAAAAACAGGAGTTCAGGATAATGTTTTCCAAAAAAATATACTCAAGCAAGAGAAATACATTTGTAAAAGGAGCCCTGTCACCATTGACCTCACACTCATCTCCAACCTCCATCTGGAATGCAGTCAATACACTTCCACTGTCTGGGAACCTGCCCTTGTCCTCCATCTTGTAATAATACAAGTTAGAGGTATTCAAATGGGTACCACTCTGCTTTTTGATGAATGCAGTGACCAAAACTTGAGGATGATTATCAGAAGACACCCGCTCCAACATTTGCAGAATCCCCTTTTCAATTTGCACATTATCTGCCCATGTATTTTCTTATATTACTATGATCTTGGTGTTTCTTTTGAATGCAGCTAAAAGCGCTTGATGTTTTGTGACGTGTGGCTTCCAACCCTTGAGCAGAATAGCTGACCTACAGAGACTGGTGGCTTAGCATTAGCCTGGTAGGGGACATACTGCTTACCTGATTCTAGTGTTTATAAAATATTATAGCATAATCTCCACATGCAAATGTTGTTTCTTGTGTCTACAGTTTTGCATCCTCAAACTGCATGCATCTAAAAAATAACTGCTGTGTCCCTGGAATCCGGCACAAAATATTGACCTTTAATTAAAACTTCTGAATGTCACCTCGTCATTTTTCTTTGATATGTCCCAATCCTTCCCTTTTAATTTATGTATGCCATTTCTCTCTGAGCACAACCTACTGTCACACAATTGTTTGTCGTAATCTCTACTATTGTATGTCTGCAAATTGCCCACCACTCATTTACGAGAACAGCCATCTCTTTCCTCCAAAAGTCATACCTCTCCAACCCAAAAATATCCAGTTTTTCTCCAGCTCATCTGTTAATCCCGACAAGCATGCCCATGAGCTCACTTATCTCTCTCCTCCACCAATTATTTTATCGACCACAAAGAAACTTGAATTAATGCTTGGAATGGATTGCCTGGGCACACAAGAACAATCCCAGTAGCCAAAAATAACCAATAACACCGAACTAACCACTAACCTTGGGTTTTGGAGCAGTGTGATGCCCGCATAAAGTACTTCAAAAACTCATAATGGGTACTAACTGCTATTTATACAATTACAATATGTAAGTTCAGGAAGTGTGCTGTACAAAAACCTCTTGTGTTTGATTTAATAAAATATAATGTTGCTCCACCTGTAAGATCTTGTCCACATATACGTTATGTCCCATAACAACTGACTAGTTCACTAGCAGCAATTTTATATGGCATGGACACAGGAAGGTTTCTAATTCCACTTTTAAAATGTATTACTTTTCATATACCCATAATACAGCCATCAGTTCGGTGTAGCTAGACTCTAACCTTCATATTATACTGTTACTGCCTAGATCAATCAGGGGGAAAGAGGACATATTCAGTATAGGATGTATATAATACGTAAACAAGCCTTTCAGCTACCACTTGCCATCCATTGGTCTGTTATTCACGTTACTTCCACCCTAGAGTGTATATATAATTAGGCACTGCACAAAAGTCCATGTTGAACAAGAGTTCTCTTTTCGGTAACAACATTCATGTTAAAGTGTCAGAATCCTACAGAAACTGTTCCTTATATTCAGTGGTCAAACCCTAATTAGTGTGCGTGTTGGCTAATTTTTTAACCTTAAAAAAGTGTCCAGTTACATAATAATGTGTTTAACACTTTGGCCCTCATTGCGACCCTGGTGGTGAGTGATAAAGTGGCTGTAATACGGCCAACAGGCTGGCGATAAGTACCGCCAAGTTATGACCATGGCGATGATAGCTCCCATTGACAGCCAATGTACCACACCAACTGCCACTGCGGAAACAACAGTCACCACAGCGGTAGTCAACAATAGCCAGGCGGGAGGCAAAGTACTGCCCACCATATTATGAGACAAGAAACCACCACCTTTTCCAGGGTGGTACTAACGCTATCAAAAGCCTGGTGGAAACAGAGCTCAGAAGTGAAAGGACTCACCATTGGAGACACAGGGAAAAACTATGCCGCCATGGAACCGGAACTGCAAGTCTTCCCGATGATCTTCTACGTCATGCTCCACCTGGAACACCAACGCTGACAAAGATGACGACGGTGAGTACAGCCCCCTAGCACACAAGGGAGGGAGGGAGGAAAACTAGAGTGACACACACACACAACACACACCCGACACACACACACCATACACACAACTAGCTGCACACGTAAACCAATGGCACACGACACACGGCATAATAAAACACAGACCATAATGCTGGAGTAATGACAATGTATTAGCATAGCAAAATCCATCACATGTACCTAATATATACAAATGCCCATGAAGGGCCAATGCCTAGTCCAAAGTCATGAGGGCACACAAGGCCACAGGGCACAGTCCAAGACCCAACCTGTTTCCTGACACAGCCTGAGAGAGCACTGCAGGGGCATCATCTTGCAAGTGGAAAGTTACCTCAGGGGTAGGGGGGCACCTGTGCCGAATATGGGAACGTCCCCACTGGTTCTGGAAGGGGCATCATGCCCATTGCTTTGTCCTGGGGAGTACAAGGCCACAGTCTCTCAAGTGGGTGACTTGCCCACTGGTTCTAGAGAGGGCAACATGGCCATTGCTTTGTCCTGTGGAGTGCAAGGCCACAGTGTCTCAAGTGGGTGACTTGCCCACTGCTTCTGGAGGGGGCAACATGCCCATTGCTTTGTCCTGGGGAGTGCAAGGCCATAGTCTCTCAAGTGGGTGACTTGCCCACTGGTTCTGGAGGGGGCAGCCTACATGGAGTCCACTGGCGGTGACGGCTGCACTGTGGTGGTAGTTGGCGGAGCCTCCTGGGCAGCCCCTGCACTGTCCGATAGCTACATTGTGGTGGTGGTTGGAAGAGCCTTCTGGGCAGACCCTGCACTCCCTGATGGCTGCATTGCGGTGGTGGCTGGCAGAGTCTCCTGGGGAGACCCTGCACTCCCTGATGGCTGCATTGTGGTGGTGGTTGGTGGAGCCTCCTGGGCAGAACCTGCACTGTCAGATAGCTGCATTGTGGTGGTGGTTGGAGGAGCCTCCTGGGCAGACCCTGCACTCCCTGATGGCTGCACTTCCACAGCTGGCAGTTGGGGCCTGTGACAGCTGGTGTTGGTGGTGGCAGTGTTAGCCTGACAGCTTCCACTGGCATAGAGTGCCTTGTCTCCTCCTGTCCATGGGTCGTGGATCCCTTACCCTTCGTGGCAGGGGTGGATGGGCTCTTCCCCTCTCTGTTGGGTGGTGCAGGCCCCTTCCCCTTCTTCACAGCTCGTGCAGGCCCCTTCACACTCTTCCCTGGTGGTGCAGGACTCTTCACACTCTTCACTGGTTGTGCAGGACTGTTCACACACTTCCCTGGTGGTGCAGGTCTCTTCACACTCTTCCCTGGTGGTGAAGGCCCCTTACCCTTCTTCCCTGGTGGGGCTGGCTCCTTCCTCTTCTGTGTTGTTTGTCTGGTATCCTTACCACCACGAGTAGGTGATGCTACCACTGTCCCCGTGGACTGTTTGGCTGAGGTGCTGGGCTGTGTCCTTGGTACCTGCCCCATACGTGCAGGATGGGGAGAGAGATAGGGAAGAGGTCAATTTGGGAAAGGAAAAGTTTTTTAGGGACGTTGGTGCGGGAGGAGTAATGGGAGTGGATGATGAGGGAGTGGTTGTTGGAGGTGTATGTCTGCTGGATTTGGGTGCAGGTGCATGGGCTGTATGCTGTTGTGAGGTGGATGGCTGTTGGGTGTGTGAGTGCTTGCGTTTGTGTCTTTTTGGAGGGGGGACAGACAGGATGGGAGAGGACACAGAGGACACGTGCATCAATGTTGTGGAGGTGTCTGCTAGTGAGGAGTGTGTGCTGCTTGGTGTGGTGATGCTGGTGGTGGATGTTGATGCAGTGTAGACGTGATTGTGAGGGAGGTGTAGGAGGAGGAGGAGGGGGAGACAGTGGAGGCAGTGGATGTGGTTGTGTCTGCAACGTCTGGTGTTTGCGTGAGTGCTTGTGGGGTGAAGTGTGGTGCCTGTGTTTGATTGTGCCACTCTTGTGTGTTGTCTTGTGTGCATGCTCATCTGTATGTGTGCATGGGATGGGTTGGGGTTGAGGAGACTGAGACTGGGAAGTGGTAGTTGGAGGGGGGGCGGCAGGGACAGGAACTCCTGTCCTGTAATTTGCCTCCATGTTTTTGTGCTGTTTTTACCTCCTTGTGTGACCTTTTCTGTGTTTTCTGACTCTGTCTTGTGCCTTTCCTGTTTTGATTCTGTTTTATTGCCTTTTTGAAATTTCTGACTTTTTTGATGGTTTTTTCCTTCCTCCCGTCCCAGCTGCTGCATCCCCTGTGGCCCCACCCCCCTCACGCCCCCATTTGCCACCGCTCCCCGCCTCCCAGCTGCTCCTCCCTTTCACCTCCCCTTCTTAATGGAGGCCGTTGTGCGGCCGCGCCGCTGGCAAGCCCGTCTGCAGCCGTCCATGCCTGGACCGCACCTAGCGCCAGTCCCCCTGTCCCAGTCGCCCCCCCACACCACCAGACACCGCAAAGAACTCAACGTGCTCAACCCTGGCCGCCCCACCGCCTGCGTCCAGACCCCCCAAGATACACCCATGGACCCTTCTCATGACGTGCAACTTCACCTGCGCTCAAGCCACCAAGCACCACAACAACGCCACCCACCTCAACCACCTCAGCTGCATCCTCTTCAACACCCGCTCCGTCCACAAGCATGCAGTCGAACTCTGGGACCTGCTCACATCAACCTCCCCAGACATCGCCTTCCTCACCGAGACCTGGATGAACCCCTCATCGGAACCCGACATCGCCATAGCCATCCCTGAGGGCTACAAAATCACCCGAAGAGAACGCACCAACAAACCAGGAGGAGGAATCGCCATAACCCACAGGAGCTCCATCAGGATCTCAACTGACACCCACGACGCCCTAGATACTGCTGAACTCCAGCACTTCCAGATATGTCAATGCCAAGACCACCCTGAGAGCTACCCTCGTCTACAGACCCCCGGGCTCCCACCCACAATTCTGTGACACCATCGCCGACACAATCAGCACCCACGCCCTCGCCTCCACGAACTACATGCACCTCGGCGACCTGAATTTTCACCTGGAGAACACTGGCGACAGCAACTCCTCAGCCCTACTGGAGAACCTTGCCAACCTCGGCCTCAAGCAACTTGTCACCACGCCCACCCACTCAGCCGGCCAGACACTCAACGCCATCTTTTCCACCAGCAGCACATCACCTTCCCACACCGCAGAACTCCACTGGACCAACCACCGCTGTGCCCATTTTTTTTTCCCGAAACCCACTGCCCACCACCAACAGCATTGAATCCCTCACAACAAGTGGCACAAGATCTCCAAGGACCAACTGATCTCCAACCTCGCCCACGCCCCAACACCAGCGACCCCAACACAGCCGCCCTCAACCTCAAGTAATGGCTTGACTACTGCGCCAACACCCTCGCTCAACTCAGGAAAACCATCAACACCCGCACCAAAAAAAGCTCTCTGGTTCACCGCAAACCTTCAGGCCTCCAAACGGGAATGCCATGAAGATCTGGCTCCAAGAACAAACAGAAAGCAACCACGCCGCCCTCAAATCCGCCATCCACAAACATCACCATCTCATCTGGACCACCAAAAGATCTTTCTACAAAGAACAAACTGACAACAATGCACACAACAGCAAGAAGCTCTTCAGCATCATCAAGGAACTCACCAACCCCAAGTCCTGCTCTGCCGGACTCCCCCACTTGCAAGACTTCTGCGACTCTCTGGCCAACTTTTTTCACCGCAAGATCACAGACATCCATGGCAGCTTCGCACCTCCGTCCCCCACCACCACTGCCAAGGCCGACCCCGATGCACCCATCCACACCAACATCCTGAGTGCGTGGACCCCCACCAACGACGAGGAAACCACCAAGACCATGGGCACCATCCACTTCAGTTCACCCACCGACCCCTGCCCTCACCACGTCTTCAATAAAGCCAGCCAAATCATTGCTCCCAGCTCTGGACCATCATCAACAGCTCCTTCAAGAAAGCCATCTTCCCGGAGAGCTGGTAACACGCTGAAGTCAACGTCCTGCTCAAAAAGCCCAAAGACGACCCGAAGACCTCAAAACTACTGGCCCATATCCCTAATCCCCTTCCCTGCGAAGGTCATCGAGAAGATAGTCAACAACCAACTATCTCGCTTCTTGGAGGACAACAGCCTACTCTACATCTCCTAGTCTGGCTTCCTCAAGAACCACAGCACCAAGACCGCTCTTATCGCTTGCACCGACGACATCAGGAGCAGGCTCAACAAAGGTGAAACCGTTACCCTCATCCTCCTTGAACCTTCCGCAGCCTTCAACACCATCTGTCACCACACCCTTTGCACAGGCCTCCATGATGCCGGAATCCGCCACAGAGCACTGGATTGGCTCATCTCCTTCCTCTCTGGCAGAACCCAAAGAGTCCACCTCCACCCGTTCCTGTCAAAAGCCACTAAGACCATCTGCAGAGTCCCCCAGGGTTCCTCACTCAGCCCCACCCTCTTCAATGTCTACATGGCACCGCTCGCCAACATCGTCTGATCCCATGGTCTTAACATCGTCTCCTACACGGATGACACCCAGCTCATCCTCTCTCTCACGAAGGACCCCGCTACCACCAAGACCAACCTCCACACCGGACTTCACGCCATCGCCAACTGGATGGAGGCAAGCTTCCTCAAACTGAACTCGGAGAAGACCGAGATCATCATCTTCGGCTCCAACAGATCAGCATGGGATGACTCCTAGTGGCCTGCCACTTTGGGATCTGCACCAACGCCCACCACCCACGCACAAAACCTCGGCTTCATACTGGACTCATCACTCTCCATGACCCAGCAAGTCAACGCCATCACATCCTCATGCTTTAACACCCTTCGCATGCTTCGCAAGACCTTCAGATGGATCCCCGTTGAAACCAGAAGAACGGTCACCCATGCCCTCGTTAGCAGCAGACTGGACTACGGCAACGCTCTCTACGCGGGAACAACGGCCAAGCTCCAGAAGAAATTTTAGCGCATCCAGATTGCCTCAGCATGACTCATTCCCAACCTCCCTCACCATGAACACATCTCAGCCCACCTCAGAGACCTCCACTGGCTCCCGTCAACAAATGGATCATCTTCAAACTCCTGATCCATGCCCACAAGGCTCTCCATGACACCAGACCTGCCAGCCTCAAAGAGCATCTCAACTTCCACATCCCCACACGCCAGCTCCGCTACTCCAACCTCACCCTCTTGACTGTCCCCCGCATCCACCTGACCACAACCAGAAGCAGATCCTTCTCCCACCTTGCTGCCAAAACCTGGAACTCCTTCCCCGTCAACCTACGTCTGACCCAGGACCTCCTGACCTTCAGCAAGTGCCTCAAGACCTGGCTCTTCGAGCAGTAGCACCCCCTCACAGCGCCTTGAGACCCTTCCAGGTGAGTAGCGCGCTTAGCAAATTACTGATTGATTCATTGATTGAACAATGGCTGCCATCAGAGAGGAGACCAGAGCCTGAATCGATCTCTGTTGGGCCGCCAGTCCACTGTGAATGCCCTCGAGGAATGCATTGCATTGCTGCATCTGGGATGCCAGCACCTGGAAGGCATTCACTATGGTTGAATGCCCTACAGAGATGGATCTCAGGAGGTCAATTGCCTCCTCAGGGCAGCAGGGCTCAATGGGGCAGGGCTTGAGAGGCAATACTCCTTCTGGAGGTAAGTATTATACACAAAATATACACTAGACACCAAAATTAGACAAGTAAATAGTCATAGAACAATGCAAACAATAGTAAATGCTATAGAATGCAATGGGAAAAAATAGGTCTAGGGGCAACACAAATCATATACTAAGAAAGTGCAATGCGAATCACGAAATCCCCCCTAGACAAGTGTAGTGTGTGCAGAAACGCTGGGAGAGTAGGAATACAGTAAAGGTAAGTAAATTACCCCACCCCAGAGCCCGGAAAAGCAGGAGTAAAGAGTAAAGTACTGCAAGTTTCCTTAGGACACACTACACCTCGTAATTTGGATTTTTCAGCAACCTACCAAGTCTGCTAAGAACAACTGCTGGATTCCTGGACCTGAAGACCTGCAAAGGAAGGGGACCAAGTCCAGAAGTCAAAAGAAGATCCAGGAAGGACTGGAGTCCCTGCCAACACAGAAGAGGGTGCAAAAGAATAGTCCCCGGTTAGTCGAAGACTGCAGGAATGCACCCTAGGAAGATGCCAGTGGGTTCCTGCATGATGCAAAGGATGTCTCACGATGTGAAGATCATTGCATACATGATTTCCTTTTGGAAGTCACCAACAAGCATTGGCTACAACAAAAGTGCATTTTGTGTCAAAATGGTGCTGGATGGACCCAAGAGGGATCTGGGGGCCTCAACTCTGTGCGAGGAGGAAGAGGGGGCTCTCCGCACTTTAGAGAGCCCTCAGGATGCCAGCTAGCACCCCCGGGAGTCACAGGATCTGGGGACAAAGGAAGTGCAAAACACAGTTGATGCCACACAACAAAAGAAGGTCCCACGCTGCCGGAGAACCACTCAACGAGTTGAGCGTCACAGGATGGAGTGCTGTGGACCTGGGCCAGGCTGTGCACAAAGGAATTTTGCAAATAGTGCACAGAGGCTTCAGGAGGTGAAGAAGATGCAGTTCACAGGGGTACCATCGCTCTCTGGGGAGGCAAGGTCTTACCTGCTCCAAATTGTGTCAGCAGGACCTCAGGACAGTCTATGTCGATGATGTCCATCCTTTGTGTCCTTAGGAGCATGCTCGCCACTGTAAGAGGAGTCCAAGTGTACCGTTATCACCTTGGAAGGTGCCTGCTGGAGCAGGGGAGTGACTCCATCACCCCACGGGATATTTCTTCGGTCCTTCTGGTGCAGGATGAAGACTGGAAGTCCTCAGAGCATGCACATTGCTGACTTGGAGTTGAGGTTGCAGAAAAAAAGTATCCCTTGTGGATACTTTGGCCCATATTTATACTTTTTGACGCAAAACTGCGCCAACGCCGTTTTGCGTCAAAAAAATTAGCGCCGGCTAACGCCATTCTGAAGCGCCATGCGGGCGCCGTATTTAATCAATGACGTTAGCCGGCGGCGCTGTCTGGTGTGCGTTAAAAAAAAACGACGTACACCAGACAGCGCCGGCGTAGGGGGAAAATGGCGTATGGGCGTCCACAAATGGTGCAAGTCGGGCTGAGGCAAAAAAATCGCCACAACCCGATTTGTGCCATTTTTTTACGACGCCCATCCCCCATTGAAATGACTCCTGTCTTAGCAAAGACAGGAGTCATGCCCCCTTGCCCAATGGCCATGCCCAGGGGACTTCTGTCCCCTGGGCATGGTCATTGGGCATAGTGGCATGTAGGGGGGCACAAATCAGGCCCCCCTATGCCACAATTTTTTTTTTAAAAAAAATACCTACCTGGACTTACCTTAATGTCCCTGGGGTGGGTCCCTCCATCCTTGGGTGTACTCCTGGGGTGGGCAAGGGTGGCAGGGGGTGTCCCTGGGGGCAGGGGAGGGCACCTCTGGGCTCATTCTGAGCCCACAGGTCCCTTAACGCCTGCCCTGACCCAGGCGCTAAAATCCGGTGCTAATGCGGGTTTTTTAGACCCGCCCACTCCCGGGCGTCATTTTTGCCCGGGAGTATAAATCCGACGCATATGCATCGGAGTCATTTTTTAAGACGGGAACGCCTACCTTGCATATCATTAACGCAAGGAAGGTGTTCACGCAAAAAAATGACGCTAACTCCATGAACTTTGGCGCTAGACGCGTCTAACGCCAAAGTATAAATATGGAGTTAGTTTTGCGTCGAATTTGCGTCGAAAAAAACGACGCAAATTCGGTGCAAACGGAGTATAAATATGCCCCTTTGTTGCAGTTACAGCATTTCTTGGAGCAGGCTGCGGTTGATCTGAGGTCAGAAGATGCTGAAGTTGTTGCAGAGGATTCCTGATGGAAACTTGCAAGCAGAATCTGAAGAGAACCCACAGCAGGGACCCTAAATAGCCCTGAGAGGGGGATTGGGTACCTTTTCAGGTATCGACCTATCAGGAGGTGTCTCTGATGTCACCTGATGGCCCTGGCCACCCAGAGGCCTCTAGAGTGCCCCCACACTTTCTAAAGCAAGATGGCTGAAGTCTCGGACACACTGGAGGAGCTCTGAACACCACCCCTAAGGTGGTGATGGACAGGGGAGTGGTTACTCCCCTTTCCCTTGTCCAGTTTCACGCCAGAGCAGGGGACAAGAGGTTCCTGAACTGGTGTAGACTGGTTTATGCAAGGAGGGCACCATCTGTGCCCTTCAAAGCATTTCCAGAGGCTGGGGAAGGCTACCCCTCCCCAGCCTGTAAAACCTATTTCCAAAGGGAGAGGGTGTAACACCCTGCTCTCAGAGGAAATGCTTTGTTCTGCCTTCCTGGGACTAGGCTGCCCAGACCACAGGAAGGCAGAACCCTGTCTGTGAGGTGGTAGCAGCTGTAGCTGCAGTGCAAGCCTCAGAGAGCTGGTTTGGCAGTACTGGGGGTCCATGGTGGAGCACCTAGGATGCATGGAATTGGCTCCCCAATGCCACAATTGGAATGGGGGGACAATTCCATGGTCTTAGACACCTTACATGGCCATATTCAGAGTTACCATTGTGAAGCTACATATAGGTATTGACCTATATGTAGTGCAAGCGTGTAATGGCGTAACCCGGGAAATGGCCCTGAACTATGTGGGGGCACCTTTGCTAATGCAAACGTGCCCTCACACTTAGTAACTTTGCACCTAACCTTCAGGAAGTGAAGGTTAGGCATATTGGTGACTTGTAAGTTACTTAAGTGCAGTGAAAATGGCTGTGGAATAGTGTGTGCACTATTTCACGCAGGCTGCAATGGCAGTCCTGAGTAAGGGTTTGTCTGAGCTCCCTATGGGTGGCAAAAGAAATGCTGCAGCCCATATGGATCTCCTGGAACCCCAATGCCCTGGGTACCTAAGTGTGCCAATTGAAATTGGTAAATTAAGTCACTAGCCTACAGTGACAAATTTTAAAGCAGAGAGAGCATAAGCACTGAGGTTCTGATTAGTAGAGCCTCAGTGACACAGTTAGGCACTACACAGAAACACACATTAGCCCATAAACTATGAGCACTGGGGTCCTGACTAGCAGGATTCCAGTGAGACAGGCAAAAACATACTGACATACAGGTAAAAACGGGGATAACATGCCAAGGATGATGGTACTTTCCTACAGTATCTGAGTCTGTGTTGTCACCTCCTGGCTCGCTGTGTGCTTCCCTCGCCCTCCATCCCACTGGTTCCCTCGGCGTCGGTGGACTCACGCCCCCCTGGGGATGCACTTCCCTCTGTCACCGGTGCCTCTGCTCCTCCGTCAGATGATGCTAATGCACACATGGACAGGATGACAGAAGTAAAAAGGGGGGGAGAGAGAGAAAGGAAACACTGGGTCAATTACTGCACCAATAGCACAGTTAGCATACACAGCACAGTCACACACAAGGATCAGACATGAGCACTATGCATTGCCCAGCCAGTGATTTGGCTAGATGCCACAACACCGCCAACTGCACCTCTCGTCGTACCCACAAAGCCCTGACTGCCATGGAAAGATAACAAGCTAGGTTACCTGCATTTGCCATACACCCATTACACTTGAGCTGCATCACGCTGCAATGTCTGGCTTGGCCCTAGGGGCACCCACTAAGTCACATCCACCACCCAGATCTCATGCCACCTGCCAATTATTGTAGTAATGCCCACTGCACTCACCCCCTTGTGGCTGCTGTGATGCCCTCAAGCACTCATCGAGCTCTGGGTAGGCCACCGCCAGTATGCGGGCCATCGGGGGGTCAGGTTCCGACGGGCACCCCTTCCTCGTTGGGAGGCCATCCACAGTTGGTCCTCCGCGGTCTTCCGTGCCCAGCATCTCAGGTCCTCCCACCGTTTCCAACAGTGGGTGCTCTGCCTGCCATAGACCCCCAGGATCCGCACATCCTTGGCGATGCCACGCCATAATCCCTTCTTTTGATGGGTACTGACCTACAGAGGGGATACAGACAGGATGACACCATTACACATACAATCCAGCTTGTCACACAAATGGCCAGCCAATCCCGTTTCCATCACCATTAGCACACACATCAGGCGGTGCTCACCATGTACACCATCACAAGACATTTCCCCCGATGACATGATGCTTGCACACACATCTCCATGCATCCTTCCCACATGCATCGTGCCCAAGGTGTATTCACCTGTTGGTCTGGAGGCCCATACAGCAGTCCGTGCTGGGTTAAGACACCATCCACCAAACGCTCCAACTCCTCCGAAGTGAAGGCAGGGGCCCTTTCCCCAGTCGCACGGGCCATGGTAGGTTCCAGACACAGGTCACAGGAGCACGCGCAGTGTAGGTGTTCTCCTGTTGAAGGTCAGGAAACAAGTGAGGAATCAGATAGAAGATGGCGGTCATGTCTGTGGCAGTGTACACGTCACAGCCGGTGCAGTATCCCACTGTACTCAATAGAGCCCGATATTATCCAATGAGGAATTGCACGGCAGTGCATGACTGCCTTCTGCCACGACGTCCAACGTCGGGCGAGTTACCTTACTTCCACCTGTCCCTACATACAGGACAGGTGGTCGCCATTTCATGGTGGTGAACAAGGGCTATATCAACCTTAACTGAATCACAGCCTAGATTAGCACATACCTTGTCATTTCCACTGTCCCATCACATAAATGGACTATGTACACTGAGGTTGTGGTTCCATTGTTCAAATTGTGACAGCCCACTCACTCTTATGTCCCTTAGATACCTACTGCTATGGATAAATAGGAGGAGGAGACATACCCCCGCATACAGACCCCTTGTGGACTTGGTAACACTGGAGGACAGGCACATTATACTCAACAATAGACTGGACATGGCCACAATCACAGAGCTGTGTGCCCAATTGGAGCCTGACCTGATATCTGCTATCTGTCACCCGACTGGGATCCCCCCTCTTGTGCAAGTGCTATCAGTGCTCTATTTCTTGGCAACTGGTTCTTTCCAAGTGACAGTGGGCTTGGCAGCAGGAATGTCACAACCAATGTTCTCAATCGTGCTGGCAAGAGTTTTGTCTGCCCTGGTAAAACACAGGTGCATCTACATAGCTTTCCCCCTGGTGGGTGATCTGGCAACTGTGAAGGCCGGATTCTATACAATGGGACATATACCCAATATTGTTGGGGCCGTTGATGGGGCACATATTGCGTTGGTCCCCCCCCACCAGAATGAACAGGTGTTCAGGAATCGTAAGAGTTTCCACTCACTGAATGTACAAATGGTGTTCCTGGCGGACCAGTACATTTCCCACGTCAATGCTAAGTATCCTGGGTCGGTGCATGATGCCTTTGTCCTGAGGAATAGCAGCATCCCACATGTGATGGCCCAACTAAAGAGGCACAGGGTGTGGCTAATAGGTGAGCCATGGTCCCTACCCACTGTACGTTAGTGTATGCCTTCGGGTGTCATCCCCAAATCATTGTGTGAGGCTAAATGTCGTCCCTCAATACTTGCAGGTGACTCTGACTACCCAAACCTATTGTGGCTGCTGAGCCCTGTGAGGAATGCCAGGACAGGGGCTGAGTAATGTTATAATGAGAAACAGGGGCGAACCAGAAGGATCATCAAGGGGAAACACCCGGAACAACGACTCCTAAACCACAAAGTCGTGGAAAACGAAAGCGAAACAACGGTTTCATTTTCCACAACTTCCTGGTTTTCGTCCCTTAACCACGCATGTGTAAACCACGTACATGCGTGGTTAAGGCACAGAAGAAGGGAGTTGATGCAGTGAAGGAGGAGGTAAGTTGGGCTGGGACTGGGGCTGTTTTTTGGGGGTGGGGTCTCGGGGAGATTAGGGTTTAGGGAGGGGAGGGGGGTCAGGGTTTAGGTTTTAGTGGTGGTTTGGGGGGTTGGGGTGCTTTAGGTTTTAGGGACGGGGTGGGAACTCAGGGTATTTTTAGTTTTTGGGGGTGGGGTAGGGGCTTGGGGTGATTAGGGTTTGGGGGAGGGGGTCAGGGTTTAGGTTTAAGGGGTGGGTTGGGGTGCTTTAGGTTTTAGGGGAGGGGGTTGGGGTTATGGTAATTTTGGGGGTGGGAGGTTGGGGTGGTTGTGGAGGTGGGGGGGTCGCAGTAACTTTTAGGGGTGGGGGCTATGGGGGAAGCATGCTGGAACGGTGCATGCTGATCACTAATGCCTTTACCAGGAATGCCTTTACAACAAAAAATCAAACTTGTTGTTGAGCCATGGGTGCTTGAAGCACTCGTGGTTTCATCATATAACCATCATCAAGAGGACCTTCGGCCTCCTGAAGGATAGGTTCAGGTGCTTCCATGTGACAGGTGAATCCCTGTGCTACTTACCCGGGAAGGTCTGCCAGATAGTAGTGGCATGCTGTATTTTTCACAACCTGGCCCTCTGACAGCATGTACCCTTTCTGAAGGAGGAGGAGACTGGAGATGCTCCTGTGGCAGCAGTAGACCCTGCTGACAGTGAGGATGAAGAGGCTGAGGATGAGGCCAACCGAACATCAGGTATATGTCAATATGTCCAATGACACACAGGTAAGATAGTGCAACTGACCATTCCTCTGACTATTGATGTTTTCTGTGTGGCTGTAGCATGATGGCATTAACTTCCTTTGCATCTCAACCTTCTGTCACCTATGGCTTGTCATTTTACAGATGTTGGTGAGATAAGAACTGTGTACTGATGTGATGACTAGAGATAGCTACAGATCATTATTTCTATGCTCTCACAGTGTTCAGATCATTTGCACTAGATGCAACGGTTTCCATAAATGCACATTTTCAACACATTAAATACTAGTAGTTAAGTTATGTTCAAGGGTGTTTATTGTAGTGCTATGAAATTGAGGGAAAAGTGCAATGGAAAGGGGTGATGATGGAGGAAAGTCCAGGGTATTGTTCCAATCTGTTTGTATCACATGCCCAGTGTCCTAGTGGCCATAGGAAGAGGAGCAAAGGCAGTTCAAAGTGGACAAGGTGATAGGGTGGGACACAAGGGGGACAATCAGGAGAGTCTCATTTCCTGGTGGTGGTCTTGGCAAGTGTCTCTGGCTTCTGTCTGGTTTGTAGGGAACGTTTGCAGGGTGGTTCACTTTCTGCAGGGGGAGGAGAGCTGGTGGCCTGTGGGTCCTGTGGCGGGGCCTCCTGACCACTAGCTGCAGTGGAAGTGGAGAGCTGGTCAATGGACTGGTTAGTGGTAGGGGCCGCTGGTGTGCTGTTGCTTCCCTCATGATGTTGGCCATGTCTGCCAGCACCCCTGATATGGAGACAAAGGTGGTGTTAATTGCCTGCAAGTCCTCCCTGATCCCCTAATACTGCTCATCCTGCAGCCGCCTGTTCTCCTGCACGTTGTCAAGGATATGGCCTATCGTGTCCTGGGAATGTTGGTAGGCTCCCAGGATCTCAGTGAGTGCCTCCTGGAGAGTCGGTTCCCTGAGCCTGTCCTCCAACTGGCGCACAGCGGTCCTCTCAGTGTCCCTGTTGGCCTGTGCCTCTGTCCCGTGAATGGTGTGCCCAGTGCCACTGACCCCAGGTCCCTGATTGTCTTGGATATGAGGTGTGGACTGAGGCCCCGGTACAGGTGGGCACACTGCTGATTGACGTGTCCTGGGGACAGAGGTGTGGGTACTCTGGGTGGGTGCTGTTGTGTTGGATACTGATGGGGGAGGCTCTGTGGTGGACTGTGAGTGGGCTTGGGTGACCGACTGTCCAGTGGCCCCTGATGGGCCAGGTTGTTGGTCCAGATCCTAAAGTCCAAAGTTACTGTCATCACTGGGGGCATCTTGTGTTGGGGGACTGGATAGTCGTGATACCTCTTCTTCACTGAGATTTGCTAGGGCACCTGTGGGGATGTAAGTGATGTATTATGCTTCATGTCTGTGACATATTGTACATCCCTCCGGTCCCCTCTATCGTTGCTGTTGCCCTGCCACCTTTGTTTGTGTATGGTGATGTATTGTGTGATTGTTAGTTTCCCTATGCTGTGCATTCTTTGGTGATGGGTGTCCATGCAGGGCTGGGAGGGCTGTCCATGCATTGGTAAGCATGCTGGGCTTGGCATTGGGGTTAGTCATCTGCGTTAGTGCAGTGTGTGGGATGGAGTAGAATGATGGAGTGAGGGTGAGGGGGTGTGATGGCATGCAGGTATGGGGGGTGATAAGTAGTAAATGTTGACTTACCAGTGTCCAGTCCTCTGGCTACTCCAGCGAGTCCCTCAGGATGCAGTATTGCCAAGACTTGCTCCTCCCATGCTGGCAGCTGTGGGGGAGGAGGTGGGGTTCCATCGCCAGTCCTCTGTACCTTGTACCTTGCTGCCACGGAACGTACCTTCCCCGCAGATTGTTCCGCCTCTTCCTGATGTCGTCCCTTGTCATCCCTTGTTCTTGGGTGCTCTCCCATGGCGTTCACCCTGTCCACGATTTTCCACCACAGCTCCATCTTCCTGACAATGGATATCTGCTGTACCTGTGCTCCAAACAGCTGTGGCTCTACCCTGACAATTTCCTCCACCATGACCCTTAATTCCTCATCAGTGAAACTGAGGTGCCTTTGTGCGGACATGGGTGTTGTGTGGTGTGTGTTGGTGAGAGTGTGTTGAGTACTGTGGTGGGGTATGTGATGTGGGGTGCGTGAGGGATGTATGGATGTATGTGGTGTGTGTGTGTCTATTTGTCTCTGTGCTGTTCGTGTCAATCTTCTGGCAGTAATTGTTGTTTGTAAAGGGTTGTGGGTAATGTGGGTGGGTGTTTTATAGTGCTGTGGGTAGGTGGGTGTGGTGTGTGTATGAGTGTCAGGTGTGTGTTTTTAGTATTGGCCAATGTAGTGTTGTTTTGTATGTGGGTGTCCATTCTGAGCGTGGCGTATGTACCACCAATGGTTTACCACCATTGAATGTCCGCCATGGTGATTCGTGGGTCATAATGTGGTGAGTGTTGTTCTGTTGGCGTAACGGTATGGGTGTTGATACCTCCACTTTATCACTGACCTTTGGGCTGGGAGATTTGTGTATGTGGCTTTATTCTATCGGATTGGTGTGTGTGTGTGTGTCATAATATGGCACAACGGTGGTATGTTGGCGGACGTCACCATGGCGGTAAGCAGGATTTACCGCCAATGTCATAAAGAGGGCCTACATGATTTCTTGGGCTGGCTTTCAGATAATGATTTGAATCTGACATTTCGTTACAAAAGTGACAGACTATTCATGGAATTTTTCGATATTTTAGTCACAGTGGTAGGGAAGACTCTTCATACTAGCCTCTTCAGGAAGAGCACTGCGGGCAACAGTATCTTACTGCAGAGTCACCACCCACCAAAAGTAAAATGGAGTATCCCATAAGGGGAGCTACTCAGGGCCAAGAGGAACAGCAGTAAGGCCCAGACTTTCCAAAAAGGAACAAATGGGTATGGTGGGGAGATTCACGTCCAGGGGGTACCCAGGGAAAGTGATTAAGGATGTCATGCGAAAAGGTCTCTAAGATGCAGCAAGACATCCTCCTTATCCCCAAAGAAAAGAAGTGGGAGGAGAATACAGTAAGATTTATCATCACCTGTAATGCAGATTCTAACCATGTATTTAAGATCATAAAGCAGTATTGACATCTGATCAGAGCAGATAGAGCGATTGTCCAATTGGTTAGCTCCAGTCCCAAAATTAAATCCAGAAAAAGCAGTTCATTACGAGACATGTTGGTACACAGTTATGCAGTTAAGCATAAGGACACATGACTTAGAGGGCAGCAAGGCTTTTACAGATGTACAAAATGCAAGGTCTGTGCACATAGCACTAATCCTAAAACCTTCAGATTACTCACAGACAGAGAGGTGAAGATAAAGACATTTTTCTAATTGCATTTCTGATTTCGTGGTTTATGTAACAACTTGCCCATGTGACCTTTTGCATGTGGGTGTAACACCTTTCCTGTGAAAAAAAACATTTTAGAACAATGGCGTGGCATTGAGAATAAAGATGTTAACTATCCATTAGCACAACACTGTAGACAGGTGCATAATGGAGAGATTGATAGCATGTCTTTTTTCGGAATTGATAGGGTGATGCTGACTCAGAGAGAAGGAGACAGTGAACTCACCCTAAGGAAGCTGGATACATTATCAGGCTGAACAGCAAACATCCGGAAGGACTCAACCAAGATGAGGAACTTTTTGTACATGTGGGATGATATTGTGTTCTGTTTTTGCATATACAGGACCTGTATTTTTTAGCATCAAGGTCAGATGTTTTGGGTTAAGGCCAGAGAACATAAATGTGCATGTTTTATTCTGTTTTGTGTGTGAAATATGAGGTTGGAACTATTTTGTGAAGGTCAGGGGGCCCTGGCCACCATCCCTCACATCCGCAAAACCACTGATGGAGGATGATCCTTCACCTACATTGCAGCAAAGAGCTGGAACAACCTTCCCCTGCACCTCAGACAAAGCCCGTCGCTCACCATCTTCAGGAAGAACCTCAAAATGTGGCTCTTTGGATGAGGTCCCTCCCCTCCCACCCAGCACCTTGAGACCCTCATGGTTGAGTAGTTGTGCTTTACAAAAACGGATTGATTGATTGATGTGGTGTTGAGGTTAGTTTTCTTTATGAAATTCTCTCATAATACCCCACAGATGGTCCTTGAATTCACACTTATAAATCCTTAGCTCAGTCCTGGTAGTGTGACAAAGAGCACTCTGGCTTTACTTAGAGGGACATTTGCTAAGCATTTCACAGCACAAACATTGACAATAAGTCATTGACACAACTTGAAAGAAATCCAACACCAATTTATGAAAATAGAGCTTATTCATATACAAATTTAGACATCAAAACAAACAGTATTGGTTCAGGAGAACCAGAGATATAATTTCTGGTAGCTGTAGATAATCACTGCAGAAATAGCATTCAATGTTGCATTGGAGCAATATCATATATATAACAGAAATGCACTTAAAGGATGATTTGCATGAACCCTTGAGTGGTTAAGTTAGTGCGGTCTCTGGGATCAGACCACAACAGTCAGAACATTTTTACCTGGCCTGCGGCGTCTTGGTGCAGAGTTGTCCTGGCTGTCCATGGTGCTGAATTGGACTTGCGTTGAAGTCAATCGCAGAGATGCCACTGGTGAAAAATAAACCTTGGGGGTCGAACTGTGGGGAACTCTTGGGAGTTAAGCTAGAGTGGGACCTGGGACCAGGCCACAACAGTCAGTTCATTTCAACCTGGTCTGTGGAGTCCAGGTGCAGAGTTGTCCTGTCCTGGCTGTCCGTGGTGCTAAACAGGGTTTTATCCAAATCTGTTTTACCACTGGCATGACGTCAGTGACAAGGAGATGCAGAACCTCAACTGGGGCTGGGTTACAAATACAGAATACAGGTTGCATGCTGTGGCGTGCACCTGCAGCATCGAGTAAAGGCATTAGTCATCAGTCTGGTGACCAACAAGCCTTGGCAGTGGTAAGGGTGCCAGAATCCTGTGGGAAATAGCTGGGGTCCGAGGGAGTGAGGAAGCAGCCTGGAACTTTGAGGCAGGCTGGACTACAACTCCCAGAAGCCACGTGACCACCTGGTTTTTGAAGAATCCCACAGTGGGCCCGATGGCCACTGTAACTTCAGATTCAGTGGTTGTTTTTACCTGCAGTTTTCAGGGGACTAGTGCCACTCATCCAAAGGAGACTGATGATGGTTCTAGCTTCCACAGGTGCCCCTCTAGGTCAAGAATGATGAGTTTCAGGCAATAAAGGTCGATCAGGCAATTCACAGTCCTTTGCCTCAAGGACAAAGTTTCCCTCTTTTTCTTTGGAACGGTGGGCAGAGTCCGGTTGTCAGTGATGCAGACTTTTTTCTGGTCCCTCTTTGAAGTTGGTTGATCAAATCTGAATTTCTGGTATCACGGGTGTCCCTTAAATCCTGAATTTAGGGGAGTTAGGGGTGTGGAGACTTGTGGCCAATGGGCAGCTAATCCGCCCCTGAGGTGACCACATCCGGTGAGACAGGTCACTTTAGACTGCACAGAAGCCTCTATTCTGCCACTCCTAAGACGGCAGAAACTAAAATTTAGTGCACAGACCGGGCTGCTCACCCTAGAGGTGTGGTCAGCCTGCTGGGGATATGCACAGTCCTGCATACCTAATTTCCCACCTGACCATGAGCAAATGGGCATTGGGCAGGGGGAGGGCTACATTCTCACCAGAGGATAGCACTGATGGTTATCAGGGGCGGTGCAGCCTTTGAAGCTCACTGCCCTGGTGGCCCTATTCACTAGTCCCTATAAGGGGCAGGAGGTGTGACATCCTGCTCAACTCAGCCATTTGTTCTGACCTCTTGGAGCACCTAGGCTGCCTGGCAAGAGGTCAGAGCTCTGTCTTGGTGGCAGCAAGTGCTTGAAAAAGCACAGCTGCTCGACGAGAGCACAAAGGAGCATGGCAAACCGGTGGGCAAGCACTAGCATGCCACCTGAGTGCATGTCAGCCATCCTTCAACATGAGAATTGTGCCAGGGGAGAGAAGGAAAGTTCTTTGACACCAAACTTAACATATTTAGGCTGTGCCATAATGGAGCTAGCAGCCCTGGTCAACGAGGGCTTAAGCCCCATTTTATTCCATAGACCGGCCTGCATTTATAGTGTACCTTAATGGAAAGGATGCTATAGAGACATAGAAGCTCATGCTTATATGTCCGCACCTTAAATATAATGCAGAGGCCTACCTCAGGGGTGTCATAAATATGTAAGGCAGTGCCTGGGACTGTGCCACGCTTGGTGAGGGCACAGTCGAACTCGAGCAATTTGCACCGCTCGGGTAGTATGCAATGGCAGGCCTGCAACCAGTACATTGTGAGGGTCACCCAGGGTGGCCAAGCTCGTGCTGCAGCCCTGGAGAGCCCTTTACCACCTATTCCCTGGGTACCATTTACTAGGGCCTTCTAAGGGGTTGAAGTCTTGCCAATCAGGTGATCATGAAGTCCACATAACAATTTAAGGAGAGAGCACAGGCTCTGGGGCCTGGCCAGCAGGCTTCCAGTGCACTAACAAAGCCATGTGCATCAGCATTGGGGCACAAAGTAGGGGGTGACTATACACAAAAGGGGCACTTTCCTACACCCACGGAGGAGTTCGTTTTTTACACTTTTTTAGCACATTTTTTTTCTCCTTGTTTTGAAGGAGATGTGTTTTTTTACTACTAGTTTCTTCTTTTTGTTTTATCCGTTTAAACGAAAAATACAGAAAAGTAAAAAATGTTAAAAATACATAAAATGCAGTTATTTATACATATCATGAGTGACTCTCGCATGCCTCTTGTGAGAGTCAGGCACACAGTCCTCCGCCTCCACTGGCAGTGGGCAGTGTTTGCTTGTTTGCATTTGTGAGCGTCTTTCAAGATCATGCTTTTGTAATACAATTTGCATTTTCACACAACATATCGTGTTGTAATAGATATTATTTATATGCACCAGATTTTCGCTACCCTTTTTTTCAATATGATCCCGCAAATGTTTTGCAAGATTGTGAAAACACTCTACACGAAGAATGCACATTTTCCTTCATTACAATACTTTCCTCTTTCAATCCCCTTAGACACTATGGAGATAGACTGGTCTCTCCAATTAAAACTTGCATGAAGGCTACCGGTGTGTAGAGTAGGTTGCAAAAAGACATTGCCTCTCCACTCACAACTTTTCCCAGGCTCAGTAGTATGCATAGTAGGATGGGGAAGGTACTATCCTCACATGCAAGATCTTACTTTCCATAGAAAGTGTAATATGTTCTGGCCTCTCCACTGAGACCTCTCCCCAGGGAAATAACAATGTTCATTAGTGTGTAGGAATAGATTTCCTTGTCTACTCACAGCTCTCCCCAACATAACATACATATACAGTAGTATGTGGGGAAATTTTGGGCCAGATGTATGAAAAAGGCATTTTGCGCATTGGAAATAACGACTTTTAAGAAATCGCTATTTCTGATTCGCAAAATGCAATGTATCACATTTGTGATTCGGTAAAATCGATTTCTTAAAAATCGCAAATACTATTACCGAATTGCAAATTGCGATACCGGCACCCATTCGCACCTATGGGCTGTAGGCCCATATTTGCGAATTTTTTACATTTCCAAAATTGCGAATTCCTAACTGGAATTCACAATTTTTGGAAATGCAAAGTCCAGGGTGCTGCGGGCCTTAGGCCTTCTCTGCTGCACCCCAAAATATTTTTTGACAACATGTAAGGTGCACACATGCCAAAAGGGCATGTGTGCTTTACATGTAAATTTTAAAAATGCATTTTAAATGCATTTTTAAAATTTGCACATGGTTACCACCAAGTTCAACTTGGTGGTAAATAGTGATTCCTTGATGCCCAATTCGCATTAAGGAATTGCTTGTTACCTGTGCGTTAGAAATCGCAAATAAGGATTCCTTATTTGAGATTTCTTATTTAGGGAGTCGCAATTTAGGATTCTCTAAACAGGGTTGCAATTTTAAGGAATCGCTATTTTAGCGATTCATTAAAATTTCATTCAGAATGCCTTTGATACATTCTGAAATGGCTTTTTGCATTCGCAAACGGGCATTCACACCGTTTGCGAATGCAAAAAGCTTTGATATATCTGCCCCTTTGTCTTCTGCAAGCCAACTTGGATATACAGTACAGTGTAGTGAACCAGTCGCATCTGTCATCATACCTCTCCTTAGAACAACAGTGATTTGTAGTGCTGTCTGGGAATAGATTTGTCTCTCTGCTAACACATCTTACCAGGGTAAGAGGTGCCTCTAGCATGGATTGGGAGAAATGTATCTCTCTGCTCATGCCTCTTCTCATGCTGACAGATATGCATAGGAGTCTATGGGGAGAAAAAGCCCTATTTCCAGATACAAGTTTCTTGCATGATAACTCTGTGTAGTATAGTGTGTTGAGAGACTAGCCTCTCTCTTGTGATATGTCTCTTGGATAATGCTTGTACAAATTAGGGTGTAAATAGTGGCTTACCTTTGTGGTCATACCTCTCCCCAGTATAACAGAAGTACAAGTAAAGTATGGAGCTGAAATTACCTTTAAACCTAAAAGTTCTTCTTGCATAACATCTATGATATGAAAACATACTACCCTCTCAAGTGAGACATCTCTCCACTGTAAATATATAAAGTAGTTTGTGGGTAGAAGCTGTTCTCTCTGCGTATAACTCTCTTCATACTGAGGAATGACCATAGAACAGTAGAAAATGGAGTATCCTCTCAGTTCAGAACTCTGTCTTGGACAACATGTATATTTTATTGAGGAGGCATACTTACCTCTGTTTCAAATGCCTCTCAATGGCAACACACATACATAATAGGGTATGCACATCAGCTGATAGCAGTGTGTATTAGAGACCCTCTCTTGCATTACATTACCTAAACTACAGCATGCAACACCTCACTTTTGCATGACAACTAACCATACCTGCATTGCAAAATACTTGGCTCCTCTATTACCACATCTCAAATGGGAAAAGATGAGCTTAGTGCCATTCACATACATATGCATTTAATAACATATTTACAGTCACTCAACATGTTACTGCCAGTTTTACTGAATTTTACATTACTATAATAGTCTTGAAATCTATAATAAATATTAAGAAAGAGATCCAAAGTAACTTTAAATAAATGTTATTTATTACAACAAAACAATTTAACAACAATACAAAACTACAACAACTACATTAACAAACAATATAACAGCTATAACATGAAAAAACAAACAACTAAACACATAATGGCCCTCATTATAACCCTGGCGGTCGGTGTTAAAGAAGCGGTATTATCGCTAACAGGCCGGCGGAAAAAAAATTGAATCACGTCCAAGGCGGAAACTGCCAACATAGACAGCCACTTTAACACTCGGACCGCCACGGTGGTAGAAACAAACACCGTGGCGGTAACCGCCAACAGACAGGCGGAACACAAGGTTCCACCCACTGTATTACAACACGCCTATCTGCCACCTTTTCCGTGGCGGTACTAACGCCATCAAAAGCACGGCGGAAACAGGACTTGGAACGGAAACCACTCACCTTTCGACACTTTACGAACAACCAGGACGCATACAGGTCCTGCCGATGCTGGTCTACCTCCTCTTATATCAGGTGTAGCAAAGACGCTGGCGACGACCATGGTGAGTACTGCACCTAGCACACAGGGGAGGGGGGGAGGGAAAGGAGAGTGATACACACACTCAACACGCAACACCCCCACCCCCCTCCCTCACCCACAACACCAAACACACAAATACAGGCAGCAACATTACATATACACCCTGTCATCCCCTGGAAGAACGCAAGGACAAAAGGAAATTATTGTAACAAGTGTAATCATTTAAATATCAGATAGGCCAAATTCAAATATCAGTATATACAAATATGTCCACCAACTACACAAGTCCAAATATTAATGAAATCATTGTCCGTGGATCAGTTTCCCAAATTGCATGGGCGAAGGCCACACAAGATACCTGACTCGAAACAGAGAGAACACTGCAGGGGCATCAGATGGAAAATAAACAGGCAACTCAGGGGGAGTGGGAGGGTGGGCACCTCAGCCGGATGAACGGACGATGCCACTGCTCCACAAGGGGGCTCCATGCCCACTGCTTTATCCTGGGGAGTGCAAAGCCACAGTCTCACAAGTCTCTCAAGTGGGTTGTTTGCCCACTGCTTTATCCTGGGGAGTGCAAAGCCACAGTCTCACAAGTCTTTCAAGTGGGTGGTTTGCCCACTGCCTTATCCTGGGGAGTGAAAAGCCACAGCCTCTCAAGTCTCTCAAGTGGGTGGTTTGCCCACTGCCTTATCCTGGGGCGTGCAAAGCCACAGTCTCACAAGTCTCTCAAGTGGGTGGTTTGCCCACTGCCTTATCCTGGGGAGTGCAAAGCCACAGTCTCTCAAGTCTCTCAAGTGGGTGGTTTGCCCACTGCCTTATCCTGGGGAGTGCAAAGCCACAGTCTCACAAGTCTCTCAAGTGGGTGGTTTGCCCACTGCCTTATCCTGGGGAGTGCAAAGCCACAGTCTCTCAAGTCTCTCAAGTGTGTGGTTTGCCCACTGCCTTATCCTGGGGAGTGCAAAGCCACAGTCTTTCAAGACTCTCAAGTGGGTGGTTTGCCTACTGCTTTATCCTGGGGAGTGCTAAGCCACAGTCCCACAAGTGGATAACAGTCTCCACTGGTTCTGAAGGGGGCTTTGTGCCCATAGTGCTTCATCCTGCCAAGGACTGAGGTAGTGGATGTGAATCTCCCCTGGTTCTGGAGGGGCTTTGTGCCCAGAGTGCTTCATCCTGCCAAGGACTGAGGTAGTGGATGCCTTACACCACTGGTTCTGGAGTGGGCTTTGTGCCCAAAGTGCTTCATCCTGCCAAGGACAGAGGTAGTGGATGTGAATCTCCACTGGTTCTGGAGGGGGCTTTGTGCCCAGAGTGCTTCATCCTGCCAAGGACTGAGTTAGTGGATGTGAATCTCCACTGGTTCTGGAGGGGGCTTTGTGCCCAGAGTGCTTCATCCTGCCAAGGACACAGGTAGTGGATGTGAATCTCCACTGGTTTTGAAGGGGGCTTTGTGGCCAGTGTGCTTCATCCTGCCAAGGACAGAGGTAGTGGATGCCTTACTCCACTGGTTCTGGAGGGGGCTTTGTGCCCAGAGTGCTTCATCCTGCCAAGGACAGAGGTAGTGGATGTGAATCTCCACTGGTTCTGGAGGGGGCTTTGTGCCCAGAGTGCTTCACATGCAGTGTGGCAGGCCATGAGATTACCTGGGAACAGGTATCATGACACTCCATGGAGGCAGAGACACACACCATCCTGCTGCGACTTCACCTGCCACCTACTGGTACAAACAGTGCTGGGATTCATACCTCATGTACGCTGGGCAGGGTCCAGGACGTCTCCTACAGCCTCGGACTGCTGGCCACTGGGGATGATTGCCATGTCAGCTGTGGTGGCACTGTCTGAGCACATCGTGGGCTGGTGGCGGTGGTTGTAGCGGTGTCTATGGTGGAGGTGCTGGCGGTGGTGCATGTGTCTGCACCTGTTGAGGGACACAGCAGGACGTCTCCTGCAGCCTCGGACGGCTGCCCACTGGGGATGATGCTGGGGACTGTTGGTGAGGCAGGTGGCGTGGCGGTGCAGGTGGCGGTGTCCACCGCCGTACTGGTTGATGTTGTGGTTGACAGAAGAGGTGACTCTTGTCAATCAGCCGGAGCCTCCGTGCCCTGTCCTGACCTGCTCTTCGGCTTGTGTCCCTTCCCCACCTTTGATGTCACTGCTGGTGCCCTGTCACTGTCCACTTTTGGCTTGGAGGAGCCCTTGCTTGCTGGTAGGTGCGGCTTCTCCCTCCGGCATGTGGGCACCTTCCTCACCTTGGCAGGTGGCGGAATGGCCTGCTCCTTGGCCTCGCTAGGTGGCACACTGGCAGCCCTGATGGGTGCCGCCTGCGATGTGACCGGACTTGCTGAGACCACTGTGCTGGAGGATTTGGTGGCTGAGGTGCTGGGCTGGGACCTGGAAAGCCTGGGCCTGGGGGAAGGGCGGGGGGAGGTGTAAGGAAGAGGTCAAAGATTGCGAGGAAGAGTTTCTTAGACACACTGTGACGGGAAGATGGAGGGGGTTTGGGAGTGGAGGAAAAGGTAGTGGTTGTAGGAGGTGTACGTCTGCTGAATTTGGGTGAAGGTGCATGGGCTGGAGGCTGTTGTGAGGTGGATGGCTGTTGGGTGGGTGTGTGCCTGCGTTTGTGTACTTTGGGAGGAGGGCTCACAGACACACTGGGAGAGGACACAGGGGATGTGTGAATGGTAGTGGGGGTGGTGATTCCATGTGAGCAGTGTGTGGTGAAGGGCGTGCTGGTGATGGAGGTAGTGGATGAAGATGTAGTGCATACAGGTGTGAGTGGAGACGAGACAGGGAGGGAGGAAGAGGATGTGGAGGAGGGGGACACAGTGGAGGCAGTGAATGTTGGTGTGTCTGCACGGGGATGGTGCTTGTGTGAGTACCTGTGGGATGTGTGGTGCTTATGTTTGCCATGTCCACTCCTGTGTGCTGATGAGTGTGCATGCTGGTCTGATGGTGTGCTTGGGATAGGCTGAGGTACAGGGGATTGGGTCTGGGTAGAGGAAGTTGGAGGGGGGAGGCTGGACACAGGGACAATGGCTACCATCAGTGCTGAGGCCAGAGCCTGAAATGCTCTCTGTTGGGCCGCCACGCCAGAGTGAATGCCCTCCAGGTATGCATTTATTTGCTGCAAATGCCTCTCAACACCCTGGATGGCATTCAAAATGGTTGATTGCCCAACAGTGAGGGATCTCAGGAGGTCAATAGCCTCCTCACTGAGGGCAGCAGGGCTGACTGGGGCAGGGGCTGAGGTGCCTGGGGCGAAGGAGATGCCCACCCTCCTGGGTAAGCGGGCATGGGAAACTCGATGAGGGGCTGCTGGGAGGGTGGTGCTGGTAGGGGGGTGGCGGCTGTACCTGTTGATGCGGTGGGCACAGAGGTGCCCGCCACCACAAGGAAGCTCCCATCAGAGGAGGAGTCGCTGTCGCTGGTATCTGCTCCTGTCCCCTTCGTGGAACTCCCCTCGCCCTCCGTCCGACTGGTGCCTTCGGACTCCGTCACTTCACCCTCCAGGGGCATGTGTGTTGCAGCTCCCTCCTGCTCCGGTGCCACTGTTCCTCCGCCAGATGATGCTAATGCACAAAAGGACAGGGTGACAAAACAAAAAGGGGGGGAAGACAGAAGAGACACATGGTCAATGTCTGCAACACCACTACCGTTGGCGGACACAACACACAGGGAGCAGCCCTACACACAAAGCCATGCACTGACAGGGCAGGGGGAAAGCACATGCCCATAGGAGACTCTGTCGAGAACCATTTTATGCACAGCTGGAAGACATAGGAGCCTGACTAGGTGCAGAGGGCAAATACCACCTTTGGGGTTGGACAGGGAATGAGGCTGCAAATCAATGGATCTACCTTTGCACGTCTGCCCTGGCCTAGGGGAACCCACAGCCCACCTCCCCACCCAGACACCTCGTAATGCGTGCAGAGTCAGCTGAATGAGAGTGTACTCACCCCCTTGTGGCTACTGTGATGCCCTCAAGCGCCCATCCAACTCCGGATATGCCACTGCCAGGATCCGGTACATCAGGGGGGTCATGGTGCGATGGGCACCCCTTCTGCGTTGGGATGCCATCCCCAGCTGGGCCTCAGCCATCTCCTTGGTCCAGCGGCGCAGGTCCTCCCATCTTTTCCGGCAGTGGGTGCTCTGTTAATGGTAGACCCCCAGGGTCCGCACTTCCTTGGAGATGGCACGCCAAATCCCCTTCTTCTGGTGGGCGCAGACCTAGAGGAAAAGTGAAGTTAAAATGGATGTTACTCTCCCGTACAGTTCTTCTCACACATTGGCCACAAATCTCCCACCCTGGCCCAGAAATACATTCACACACCATCCTCACATGCTGGCCTGTCTCCCCCCGTCTCTTCCATCCACGACACTCCATACAATCATGTGCCATCCACCATGCACAAAGTTTACTCACCTGTTTATCTGGAGGACCGTACAGTTGCGTGTACTGGGGAAGGACCCCATCCACCAGTTTCTCCAACTACTCCGCAGTAAAGGCAGAGGCCCTTTCCCCAGACACTGTAGCCATTGTCGCTTCCAGACATAGGTCACAGCAGCACTTGCAGTGTAGGTCCTCTCCTGTTAAAGGTCAGGTATCAAGTGAGTGAACAGATAGAACATGGCGGTCACGTACGTGGCGGTGCGTACCGTCATCGCTGGAGTACATCGTCATTGGCTCCTGGAACCCATAGGGCCCAATGATAACCAATGCTGAATTGCGCCGCAGTCTTCGACCGCCTACCGTGACGGTGTACAACACCAGCGCAGTTACCTCATTTCTCCTTGTCCTCCCTTACAGGTCAGGCAGCCGCCATTTCAGGGAGCCTCATGGCAGGGCAAATAACTGCATCACACCTATTTAGGCCTACGGACAGACAAAGGCGCATAGAGAAAATTTTACGTTTGTGCTAAACAGACTTGTAAAACCTATGTGTTGTATGACCCTCTGCTCACCGTTCTCCTCCATAGGGCACGTCCGTTGGGGCAGGTGATGGTGGCATCCTCCAGTGTACAGACCCCTGGTGGACTTGTCGACAATGGAAGACAGACACATAATTATCACTTACAGACTTGATCGTGCAACCATCCAGGAACTGTGTGCCCAGTTGGAGCCTGACCTGATGTCAGCTATTCGCTATCCCACAGGAATACCCCCTCTCGTGCAGGTCCTGTCAGTACTCCATTTCCTGGCCAGTGGGTCTTTTCAAACAACAGTAGCCATGGCATCAGGGATGTCTCAGCCAATGTTCTCTAACGTGTTGTCCAGAGTGTTATCTGCCCTGCTGAAACACATGCGCAGCTACATCGTTTTCCCTCAGGTGGAGGATTTGCCCACAGTGAAAGGTGACTTTTATGCCCTGGGACATATCCCCAACATCATTGGTGTCATTGATGGTACACATGTGGCATTTGTCCCCCTCCGCAGGAATGAACAGGTGTACAGAAACCGCAATAGCTACCATTCTATGCATGTGGAGATGGTGTGTTTGGCAGACAAGTATATCTCCCATGTGAATGCCAAGTATCCTGGCTCAGTACATGACGCTTACATTTTGAGGACTAGCAGCATCCCTTATGTGATGGGGCAACTCCAGAGTGTAGGAGGCTGGCCTGGCTTGTAGTGTGTTCCAGAGGTACTTACACCTTGTGCCAGGTCCAGTTATCACTTATTAGTGTAGAAGAGGTGTTTCTAGCAGCTTAGGCTGATAGAAGGTAGCTATGGCAAAGCAGCTTAGGCTGAACTAGGAGACATGTAAAGCTCCTACTATACCACTGGTGTCATATGCACAATATCATAAGAAAACACGATACACAGAAGTACTAAAAATAAAGGTACTTTATTTTTATGACAATATGCCAAAAGTATCTCAGTGAGTACCCTCAGTATGAGGATAAGATATATACACAAGAAATATGTACACAAACCACAATTATGCAGGTAATAGCAAGAAAAGTAATGCAAGCAGTGTAAAGTTACAATAGATTTTAATAGGAGCACATAGGTATAGGGGCAACACAAAACATATACTCCAAAAGAGGAATGCGAACCACGAATGGACCCCAAACCTATGTGAGCTTGTAGAGGGTCGCTGGGACTGTAAGAAAACAGTGAGGGTTAGAAAAATAGCCCACCCCAAGACCCTGAAAGGTAGGTGTAAAGTGCACCCACTACCCCCAGAGAGCACAGAAGTCGTGGTAGGGGGATTCTGCAGGAAGAACAAACACCAGCAATGCAACAACAGTAGATTTCCAGACCTGAGTACCTGTAAGACAAGGGGACCGAGTCCAATAGTCGCGACAGTGACGAGAGTGGGCAGGAGCCCAGGAAATGCCAGCTGAGGGTGCAAGGAAGCTGCCACTGGATGGAAGAAGCTTGGAGTTCTGCAAGAAAGAAGAGGACTAGGAACTTCTCCTTTGGAGGATGGATGTCCCATGTCGCGATGAAGCTTGCAGAGGTGTTCCCATGCAGAAAGACCACAAACAAGCCTTGCTAGCTGCAAGGATTGCGGTAGAGGTATTTGGATGCTGCTGTAGCCCAGGAGGGACCAGGATGTCGCCACTTGGAAGAGAAGACAGAGGGGGCGCCCAGCAAGTCAGGGAGCCCTCAGAGAAGCAGGCAGCACCCGCAGAAGTACCTGAACAGGCACTTGGAAGACGAGTGAACTGGAGTCCATGCCAAGTCACAAAAGGGAGTCCCACGACGCCCGAGGACAACTCAGAAGGTTGTGCACTGCAGGTTAGAGTGTCGGGGACCCAGGCTTGGCTGTGCACGATGGAAATCCTGGAAGAGTGCACAGGAGCCGGAGCAGCTGCAAATCACGCGTTACCCAGCAATGAAGTCTAGCGTGGGGAGACAAGGACTTACCTCCACCAAACTTGGACTGAAGAGTCACTGGACTGTGGGAGTCACTTGGACAGAGTTGCAGAGTTACAGGGGCCACGCTCATCGTGCTGAGAGGGGACCCAGAGGACCAGTGATGCAGTCTTTTGGTGCCTGTGGTTGCAGGGGGAAGATTCCATCGACCCACGGGAGATTTCTTCAGAGCTCCTGGTGCAGAGAGGAGGCAGGCTTCTCCCAGAGCATGCACCACCTGGAAACAGTCGAGAACGCTGGCAGGATGAAGCGATACAAGGTTGCTAGTAGTCGTCTTGCTACTTTGCTGCGGTTTTTCAGGCGTCCTGAGCAGTCAGCGGTCGATCCTTTCACAGAAGGTGAAGAGGGAGATGTAGAGGAACTCTGATGAGCTCTTGCATTTGTTATCTGGTGAGATCCCCAAAGCAGAGACCCTAAATAGCCAGAAAAGGAGGTTTGGCTACCTAGGAAGGAGGATTGGCTACCAAGAGAGGTAAGAGCCTATCGGAAGGAGCCTCTGACGTCACCTGCTGGCACTGGCCACTCAGAGCAGTCCAGTGTGCCACAGACACAGATGGCAGAGGTCTGGGACACACTGGAGGAGCTCTGGGCACCTCCCCTGGGAGGTGCAGGTCAGAGGAGTGGTCACTCCCCTTTCCTTTGTCCAGTTTCACGCCAGAGCAGGGTAGGGGATCCCTAAACCGGTGTAGACTGGCTTATGCAGAGATGGGCACCAACTGTGCCCATCAAAGCATTTCCAGAGTCTGGGGGAGGCTACTCCTCCGCACCCTGCACACCTATTTCCAAAGGGAGAGGGTGTTACACCCTCTCTCAGAGGAAATCCTTTGTTCTGCCTTCCTGGGCCAGGGCTGCCTGGACCCCAGGAGGGCAGAAACCTGTCTGAGGGGTTGGCAGCAGCAGCTGCAGTGGAGACCCCGGAAAGGCAGTTTGGTAGTACCCGGGTACTATGCTAGAGACCCGGGGGATCATGGAATTGTCCCCCCAAGGCCAGAATGGCATTGGGGTGACAATTCCATGATCTTAGACATGTTACATGGCCATGTTCGGAGTTACCATTGTGACGCTGTACATAGGTAGTGACCTATGTACAGTGCACGCGTGTAATGGTGTCCCCGCACTCACAAAATCCAGGGAATTTGCCCTGAACGATGTGGGGGCACCTTGGCTAGTGCCAGGGTGCCCACACACTAAGTAACTTTGCACCTAACCTTCACCAGGTGAAGGTTAGACATATAGGTGACTTATAAGTTACTTAAGTGCAGTGGTAAATGGCTGTGAAATAACGTGGACGTTATTTCACTCAGGCTGCAGTGGCAGGCTTGTGTACGAATTGTCAGAGCTCCCTATGGGTGGCAAAAGAAATACTGCAGCCCATAGGGATCTCCTTGAACCCCAATACCCTGGGTACATCAGTATCATATACTAGGGAATTATAAGGGTGTTCCAGTATGCCAATGTAAATTGGTAAAATTGGTCACTAGCCTGTTAGTGACAATTTGGAAAGAAATGAGAGAGCATAACCACTGAGGTTCTGATTAGCAGAGCCTCAGTGAGACAGTTAGTCATAACACAGGTAACACATACAGGGCACACTTATGAGCACTGGGGCCCTGGCTGGCAGGGTCCCAGTGACACATACCACTAAAACAACATATATACAGTGAAATATGGGGGTAACATGCCAGGCAAGATGGTACTTTCCTACACAACCCCCCCCCCCCCAAACGAAGGACAATAAGACTAGCCATGACCTGATGAGTCTTCATTGTATAAGTGGAAATATCTGGAGAGTCCATCTGCATTGGAGTGGGTACTCCCAGGTCTATGTTCCACTGTATAATCCATTCCCTGTAGGGATATGGACCACCTCAATAATTTAGGGTTTTCACCTTTCATTTGTTTTAGCCAAAGTAGAGGTTTGTGGTCTGTCTGAACAATGAAGTGAGTGCCAAACAGGTATGGCCTCAACTTCTTCAGTGCCCAGACCACAGCAAAGGCCTCCCTCTCTATGGCAGACCAAAGCTTTTCTCTAGGGGTCAACCTCCTGCTGATAAAAGCAACAGGTTGATCCTGGCCCTCAGAATTAAGTTGTGATAAGACTGCCCCTACCCCTAATTCAGATGCATCAGTTTGGACAATGATTTTTTTGGAGTGACAGGGGCTTTTCAGGACAGGTGCAGAGCACATGGCCTGCTTCAGCTCCTCAAAAGCTTTCTGACAGCTAGCTGTCCACAATACCTTTTTAGGCATTTTCTTAGATGTGAGGTCATTAAGAGGGGCTGCAATGGAGCCATAGTTCTTTATGAACCTCCTGTAATACCCAGTGAGGCCTAAGAAGGCTCTCACCTGGGTCTGAGTTTTAGGGGGAACCCAATCTATAATAGTTTGGATTTTCCCCTGAAGTGGTGCAATCTGTTCTCCACCTACCAGGTGTCCCAGATAAAGCACTTTCCCCTGCCCTATCTGGCACTTTGAAGCCTTGATAGTGAGGCCTGCCTTTTGCAGGGCCTCCAAAACGTTCCATAGGTGGACCAGGTGATCATCCCAGCTGAAGCTAAAGACAGCTATATCATCTAGATATGCTGCACTAAAAGCTTCCAGCCCTTGCAGGACTGTATTCACCAACCTCTGAAAAGTGGCAGGTGCATTTTTCAATCCAAAAGGCATTACTGTGAATTGGTAATGGCCTCCAATGGTTGAAAATGCAGTTTTTGCTTTTGCATCCTCTGATAACTTGATCTGCCAATACCCTGCAGTCAAATCAAAGGTGCTTAGATACTTGGCAGATGCCAGTGTATCTATTAGCTCATCTGCCCTGGGTATAGGGTGAGCATCAGTTTTGGTTACTTGGTTGAGACCTCTATAGTCTACACAACACCGCATTTCCTTCTTTCCATCCTTGGAATGAGGTTTTGGTACCAGTACCACAGGAGAGGCCCATTGACTTTCAGAGTGCTCAACCACTCCCAGTTCAAGCATTTTCTGTACCTCTTGCTTTATGCAGTCTCTGACATGGTCAGGCTGCCTATAGATCTTACTTTTGACAGGCAAGCTGTCTCTAGTATCTATAGTGTGCTCACACCAAGAAGTGGTGCCTGGCACAGTAGAGAAGAGTTCAGAAACCTGACCCAGGAAATTTATGCAGTGGTCTTTCTGCTCAGCAGTAAGACAATCTGCCAAAACTACACTTTCCACTAGAGCATCTTGTTCTGTGGAAGAGAAGAGATCAGGGAGAGGGTCACTCTCTTCTTCCTGTCCCTCATCTGTTGCCATGAGCAGGGTGAGATCAGCCCTGTTATAGTAGGGTTTCAGGCGATTGACATGGAGCACCCTAAGGGGACTCCTGGCAGTGCCTAAGTCAACTAAGTAGGTGTGACTTCTCCCTTCTTTTCAACAATTATGTGGGGTCCACTCCATTTGTCTTGGAGTGCTCTTGGGGCCACAGGCTCCAAGACCCACACTTTCTGCCCTGGTTGGTACTGAACCAAAACAGCCTTCTGGTCATGCCATTGCTTTTGGAGCTCTTGGCTGGCCTGAAGGTTTTTACTGGCCTTTTTCATGTACTCAGCCATCCTAGATCTTAGGCCAAGTACATAGTCCACTATGTCTTGCTTTGGAGCTTTTAAAGGTTGTTCCCAACCCTCCTTAACAAGTGTTAGAGGACCTCTCACAGGGTGTCCAAATAGGAGTTCAAAGGGGCTGAAGCCCACTCCTTTTTGGGGTACCTCCCTGTAAGCAAAAAGGAGGCAAGGTAACAGGATATCCCATCTCCTGCGGAGTTTTTCAGGGAGTCCCATAATCATGCCTTTGAGAGTTATGTTAAATCTCTCCACCAGTCCATTTGTTTGTGGATGATAGGGTGTGGTGAACTTGTATGTCACACCACATTCCTTCCACATGGCCTTTAAGTAAGCAGACATGAAATTGCTTCCCCTGTCTGATACCACCTCTTTTGGGAAGCCCACCCTGGAAAAGATTCCCAGGAGGGCCTTTGCCACTGCAGGAGCTGTAGTGGTCCTTAGAGGAATTGCTTCAGGATATCTGGTGGCATCGTCCACTACCACCAAGATAAACCTATTGCCTGAAGCAGTAGGAGGGTCAAGGGGGCCAACTATGTCAACCCCTACCTTTTCAAAGGGAACCCCAACCACAGGCAGTGGGATAAGGGGTGCCTTTGGAGTGCCACCTGTCTTGCCACTGGCTTGACAGGTTTCACAGGACTTACACAATTCCTGTGTGTCCTCTGACATTCTAGGCCAATGAAACAAGGGGACAAGCCTTTCCCAAGTTTTCATTTGCCCCAAATGTCCAGCTAAGGGAATGTCATGGGATAGAGTTAGGAGGAACTTTCTGTACTCCTGAGGAATCACCAATATCCTGGGAGCTCCAGGTTTTGGATCCCTTGCTTCAGTGTATAAGAGGTTGTCCTCCCAGTAAACTCGGTGAGAGTCACTGACATCCCCATTTGCTTGTTTGACAGCTTGCTGCCTTAGTCCCTCTAGTGTGGGACAGGTATGCTGTGCCACACTCAGCTCCTCCCTGGCAGGCCCCCCTTCACCCAAAAGCTCAGCAGTGTCTGCTTCCAGCTCCTCTGGTGTAGGTTCTGCACAGGGTGGAAATTCTTCTTCCTCAGAAGTTGAATCCACTGTAGAGGGAGGGATAGTAGGTAGTGATTTACCTTTACTAACCCTAGCTTTAGGGAGCACTTGGTCCATTCTTCCAGGATCCAAGTCACCCTGTCCTTTTTGCTTTTTGGCCTGAGCCCTGGTTAAAGCAAAAATATGCCCTGGAATGCCCAGCATTGCTGCATGAGCCTCCAACTCCACATCTGACCAAGCTGATGTCTCTAAATCATTTCCTAGTAGACAGTCTACAGGTAAATCTGAGGCAACCACAACTTTCTTTGGACCAGTAACCCCCCCCCGGTTGAGATTTACAACAGCCATGGGGTGGCTAAGTGTGTTGTTATGAGCATCGGTTACTTGGTACTGGTGACCAAGTAGGTGTTGTTCAGGGTGGACCAGTTTCTCTATTACCATGGTAACACTGGCACCTGTGTCCCTGTAGGCTTGAACCTCAACACCATGTATTAGGGGTAGTTGCTTGTACTTATCCATGTTAAGGGGACAAGCAACTAAGGTGGCTAAATCAATAGCCCCCTCAGAGACTAACACAGCCTCTGTGGTCTCCCTAACAAGACCAACCCCAACTAAATTACCAAAAGTGAGCCCAGCTACTCCCTTGGATTGGCTATTAGTAGGTTTGCTCCCACCACCACTGCTATTACTAGGGGCACTAGGTGTAGCAGCAGGGGTTGTGGTGGTAGGAGGCTTGGTGCTTTTCTTTGGACAACTGGGATCTGTTGTCCAATGGCCTTTTATTTTACATCAATAGCACCATGGTTTCTTTTCTTTGTTTTGATTTGAAGAGGATTTGGGCCCATCACCCCCACCAGAGTGTTTTTGTGGGCCTGATGAAGACTCATTTTTAGATTTGTCCCCACCCTTGTCAGAAGACTTACCATCCTTCTTCTTGCCATCTTTGTCACCCCCTGTATGAACTTTTCTGTTCACCCTTGTTCTGACCCATTTGTCTGCCTTCTTTCCCAATTCTTGGGGAGAGGTCAGATCAGAGTCCACCAGGTACTGGTGTAACAAATCAGACACACAATTATTAAGAATATGCTCTCTCAGGATTAAGTTATACAGGCTTTCATAGTCAGCAACTTTACTGCCATGGAACCACCCCTCCAAGGCCTTCACTGAATGGTCAACAAAGTCTACCCAGTCTTGTGAAGACTCCTTTTTGGTTTCTCTGAACTTCATCCTGTACTGTTCAGTGGTTAAGCCATAACCATCTAGGAGTGCATTCTTAAGAACTTTAAAATTATTGGCATCACTTTCTTTAACAGTAAGGAGCCTATCCCTACCCTTTCCACTGAAAGATAGCCATAGGACAGCAGCCCACTGCCTTTGAGGGACCTCCTGTTCAACACAGGCCCTCTCAAGTGCAGCAAACCACTTGTTAATGTCATCCCCCTCCTTGTAATGGGGGACTATCCTGTGCAGATTCCTAGAATCATGCTCTTTTGCAGGATGACTATTTGGAATACTGCTGCTGCCACCATGGGTTTCAAAACCCAATTTCTGTCTTTTTCTTTCTATCTCTAAGGACTGCCTATCTAAATCCAGCTGTTGCTTCTTGAGCTTCAGCCTGGATTGTTCCATTATCAATCTATTGAGCTCCCTTTCTAAACTCTGTCATCAGGGTGGGTGGGTTGGGCATGTCTTGAGACAGAAGAATGGTGAGAATGAACAGAGGGAGACCTGGCCCTAACAGATGGCACACTAACATTCTGGCCTACAGAAGTGACACTTTTACTGTGATGAGAAACAACACTATTACTGTGATGTGAAGCAACACTCTTACTGTGATGTGAATTCACATCAGTACCAGCTATGCTAGGTGGCCTGCTAAGGGGCAGGTTGGAAATATTCCCTCCCAAATCTTTTGCTAGGGGTGCCCCAGAATCAGAGTGGGAACCATCAGCTAATTTCTCACCAGAAGTGCCAACAAAAGTCTTGTCTTGTTCAACTAGCATGTTAACTAATAGTTCTCTAGAGGGATTATTCCCTACCCAGAAACCTCTTTCTATACAGAGAGTCCTTGCTGCCTTCCAGCTCAACAGTTTGGCCTGTGCCAGACATTTTAGAAAGTGTTTAAGGGATAGAAAAAGAAAGAAAACGTTTTTTAGAACTTTTTAAAGGACAGAAAAAAACTTTTAAAACTTTTTAAGAACTTTTTGAAAGTTTTAGAGGTACTCTTCAGCACTTAGAAAAGAAGTGAGAGAAGAAAAGCAAAACTTTTTGGTTAGGTGTACATACACTGAACTTGTTTTGTATATTTTTCTCTTATGAAAAGTACAATGACAAAAGTGGTAAGTAGTTGCAAAGTACTTATCCCACCGCTGCAAAACCAATGTAGGAGGCTGGACTGGCTTGTAGTGAGTACCAAGGGGTACTTACACCTTGCAGCAGGCCCAGGTATCCCTTATTAGTGTAGAGGGGTGTCTAGCAGCTTAGGCTGATAGAAAAGGTAGCTTAGCAGAGCAGCTTAGGCTGAACTAGGAGACATGTAAAGCTCCTACAGTACCACTTGTGTCATATGCACAATATCATAAGAAAACACAATAGACAGATATACTAAAAATAAAGGTACTTTATTTTTATTACAATATGCCAAAAGTATCTCAGTGAGTACCCTCAGTACACAATACCAAAAATATGCAGTATAGCAATAGAAAACAGTGCAAACAATGTATAGTTACAATAGGATGCAATGGGGACACATAGGGATAGGGGCAACACAAACCATATACTCCAAAAGTGGAATGCGAACCACGAATGGACCCCAAACCTATGTGACCTTGTAGAGGGTCGCTGGGACTGTAAGAAAACAGTGAGGGTTAGAAAAATAGCCCACCCCAAGACCCTGAAAAGTGAGTGCAAAGTGCACTAAAGTTCCCCAAAGAGCACAGAAGTCGTGGTAGGGGAATTCTGCAGGAAAGACCAAAACCAGCAATGCAACAACAATGGATTTTCCAGACAAGGGTACCTGTGGAACAAGGGGACCAAGTCCAAAAGTCACGATCAAGTCGAGAGTGGGCAGATGCCCAGGAAATGCCAGCTGTGGGTGCAAAGAAGCTGCTTCTGGACAGTAGAAGCTGAGGATTCTGCATGAACGATAAGGGCTAGAAACTTCCCCTTTGGAGGATGGATGTCACACGTCGTGAAGAGTCGTGCAGAAGTATTTTCCCACAGAAAGACCGCAAACAAGCCTTGCTAGCTGCAAGGGTTGCAGTTAGGGTTTTTGGATGCTGCTGTGGCCCAGGAGGGACCAGGATGTCACCAATTGCGTGAGGGGACAGAGGGGGCGTCCAGCAAGACATAAAGCCCACTCAGAAGCAAGCAGCACCCATAGAAGTGCCAGAACAGGCACTACAACGTGGAGTGAATCGGTGCTCACCCGAAGTTGCACAAGAGAGTCCCACGCCGCCGGAGGACAACTCAGGAGGTCGTGCAATGCAGGTTAGAGTGCCGGGGACCCAGGCTTGGCTGTGCACAAAAGAAATTCTCGGTGAGTGCACAGGAGCCGGAGTAGCTGCAAAACACGCGGTTCCCAGCAATGCAGTCTAGCGTGGGGAGGCAAAGACTTACCTCCACCAAACTTGGACTGAAGAGTCACTGGACTGTGGGAGTTGCTTGGACAGAGTTGCTGAGTTCAAGGGACCTCGCTCGTCGTGCTGAGAGGAGACACAGAGGACCGGTGATGCAGTTCTTTGGTGCCTGCGGTTGCAGGGGGAAGATTCCGTCGACCCATGGGAGATTTCTTCGGAGCTTCTAGTGCAGAGAGGAGGCAGACTACCCCCACAGCATGCACCACCAGGAAAACAGTCGAGAAGGTGGTAGGATCAGCGTTACAGTGTCGCAGTAGTCGTCTTTGCTACTTTGTTGCAGTTTTGCAGGCTTCCAGCGCGGTCAGCAGTCGATTCCTTGGCAGAAGGTGAAGAGAGAGTTTTAGAGGAACTCTGATGAGCTCTTGCATTCGTTATCTAAGGAATTCTCCAAAGCAGAGACCCTAAATAGCCAGAAAAGGAGGTTTGGCTACCTAGGAGAGAGGATAGGCTAGCAACACCTGAAGGAGCCTATCAGAAGGAGTCTCTGACGTCACCTGCTGGCCCTGGCCACTCAGAGCAGTCCAGTGTGCCAGCAGCACCTCTGTTTCCAATATGACAGAGGTCTGGAGCACACTGGAGGAGCTCTGGGCACCTCCCAGAGGAGGTGCAGGTCAGGGGAGTGGTCACTCCCCTTTCCTTTGTCCAGTTTTGCGCCAGAGCAGGGCTGAGGGATCCCTGAACCGGTGTAGACTGGCTTATGCAGAGATGGGCACCATCTGTGCCCATCAAAGCATTTCCAGAGGCTGGGGGAGGCTACTCCTCCCCAGCCCTGACACCTTATTTCAAAGGGAGAGGGTGTAACACCCTCTCTCTGAGGAAGTCCTTTGTTCTGCCTTCCTGGGCCAAGCCTGGCTGGACCCCAGGAGGGCAGAAACCTGTCTGAGGGGTTGGCAGCAGCAGCAGCTGCAGTGAAACCCCGGGAAAGGTAGTTTGGCAGTACCCGGGTCTGTGCTAGAGACCTGGGGAATCATGGGATTGTCTCCCCAATACCAGGTTGGCATTGGTGGGGCAATTCCATGATCTTAGACATGTTACACGGCCATATTCGGAGTTACCATTGTGAAGCTATACATAGGTAGTGACCTATGTATAGTGCACGCGTGTAATGGTGTCCCCGCACTCACAAAGTCCGGGGAATTGGCCCTGAACAATGTGGGGGTACCTTGGCTAGTGCCAGGGTGCCCACACACTAAGTAACTTAGCACCCAACCTTTACCAGGTAAAGGTTAGACATATAGGTGACTTATAAGTTACTTAAGTGCAGTGTAAAATGGCTGTGAAATAACGTGGACGTTATTTCACTCAGGCTGCAGTGGCAGGCCTGTGTACGAATTGTCAGAGCTCCCTATGGGTGGCAAAAGAAATGCTGCAGCCCATAGGGATCTCCTGGAACCCCAATACCCTGGGTACCTCAGTACCATATACTAGGGAATTATAAGGGTGTTCCAGTATGCCAATGTAAATTGGTAAAATTGGTCACTAGCCTGTTAGTGACAATTTGGAAAGAAATGAGAGAGCATAACCACTGAGGTTCTGATTAGCAGAGCCTCAGTGAGACAGTTAGTCATAACACAGGTAACACATACAGGGCACACTTATGAGCACTGGGGCCCTGGCTGGCAGGGTCCCAGTGACACATACCACTAAAACAACATATATAAAGTGAAATATGGGGGTAAAATGCCAGGCAAGATGGTACTTTCCTTCACTGTCCTTCATCTGTTGCCATGAGCAAGGTGAGATCAGCCCTGTCATAGTAGGGTTTTAGGCGGTTGGCATGAATCACCCTAAGGGGAGTCCTGGCAGTGCCCAGGTCTACCAGATAGGTAACCTCACCCTTTTTCTCAACAATTAGATGGGGTCCACTCCATTTGTCCTGGAGTTCTCTTGGGGCCACAGGCTCCAATACCCACACCTTCTGTCCTGGTTGGTACTGGATCAGAACAGCCTTCTGGTCATGCCATTGCTTTTGGAGCTCTTGGCTGGCCTGAAGGTTTTTACTGGCCTTTTTCATGTACTTGGCCATTCTGGATCTTAGGCCAAGTATATAGTCCACTATGTCCTGTTGGGGAGCTTTTATAGGTTGCTCCCAACCCTCCTTCACAAGTGTTAGTGGACCTCTTACAGGGTGTCTAAAGAGGAGTTCAAAGGGGCTGAGGCCCACTCCTTTCTGGGGTACCTCCCTATAAGCAAAAAGGAGGCAAGGTAACAGGACATCCCATCTCCTCCTGGGTTTTTCAGGGAGTCCCATTATCATGCCTTTGAGAGTTTTATTAAACCTCTCTACCAGTCCATTAGTCTGTGGATGATAAGGAGGGGTGAATTTGTAGGTTACATTCACATTCCTTCCACATAGCTTTCAAGTATGCAGACATAGGGGGTCATTCCGACCCTGGCGGTCCATGACCGCCAGGGCCGGGGACCGCGGAAGCACCGCCAACAGGCTGGCGGTGCTTCCTGGGCCATTCTGACCGCGGCGGTAAAGCCGCGGTCAGAAAAGGGGAACCGGCGGTTTCCCGCCGGTTTTCCCCTGGCCCAGGGAATCCTCGCGCCGCCATGGGGATTCCGACCCCCTTCCCGCCATCCTGTTCCTGGCGGTTTTTACCGCCAGGAACAGGATGGCGGGAACGGGTCTCGTGGGGCCCCTGGGGGCCCCTGCACTGCCCATGCCACTGGCATGGGCAGTGCAGGGGCCCCCTAACAGGGCCCCATAATGATTTTCAGTGTCTGCTTTGCAGACACTGAAAATCGCGACGGGTGCCACTGCACCCGTTGCTCCCCAGCAACTCCGCCGGCTCCATTCGGAGCCTGCTTCATCGTTGCTGGGTCGTTCCGGCTGGGCCGGCGGGCGGTCTTTTGGCGGTCGCCCGCCGGCCCAGCGGGAAAGCCAGAATGACCGCCGCGGTCTTTTGACCGCCATAAAGTTGCTACCCCTGTCTGATACAACCTCTTTTGGAAAACCCACCCTGGAAAATATTCCCAGGAGGGCTTTTGCCACTGCAGGTGCTGTAGTGGTCCTTAGAGGAATTGCTTCAGGATATCTTGTGGCATGGTCCACAACCACCAAGATAAACCTATTGCCTGAAGCAGTAGGAGGGTCAAGGGGGCCAACTATGTCAACCCCTACCCTTTCAAAGGGGACCCCAACCACAGGTAGTGGTATAAGGGGAGCCTTTTGGTGTGCCACCAGTCTTGCCACTGGCTTGGCAGGTCACACAAGACTTGCAAAAATCTTTAGTGTCCTCTGACATCCTAGGCCAGTGAAACAGGGGGACAAGCCTTTCCCATGTTTTGATCTGGCCCAAATGCCCAGCCAAAGGAATGTCATGTGCAAGAGTTAGAAGGAACTCTCTGTTCTGCAGGGGAATGACCAATCTCCTGGCTGCTCCAGGTTTTGGGTCCCTTGCCTCTGTGTACAAGAGGTTGTCCTCCCAATAAACTCTATGTGAGTCACTGACATCCCCATGTTGCTGCTTGACAGCTTGCTGTCTGAGACCCTCTAATGTGGGACAGGTTTGCTGTGCCACACTCAGCTCTTCTCTGGCAGCCCCCCCTCCACCTAAAAGCTCAGCAGTGTCTGCTGCCAGCTCATCTGGTGAAGGTTCTGCACAGGGAGGACATTCTTCTTCCTCAGAAGGAGAATCATCTGTAGAGGGAGGGATAGTGGGTAGGGATTTACCCTTGCTACCCCTAGCTTTAGGGAGCACTTGGTCCATTGTTCCAGGATCCAAGTTATCCTGTCCTTTTTGCTTTTTGGCCTGAGCCCTTGTCAAAGCAAAAATATGCCCAGGAATGCCCAGCATTGCTGCATGAGCCTCCAAGTCCACTTCTGCCCAAGCTGATGTTTCTAAATCGTTCCCTTGTAGACAGTCTACAGGTAAATCTGAGGCAACCACAACTTTCTTTGGACCAGTAACCCCTCCCAGTTGAGATTCACAACAGCCATGGGGTGGCTAAGAGTGTTGTTATGAGCGTCTGTCACTTGGTACTGCTGACCAAGTAGGTGTTGTTCAGGGTGCACCAGTTTCTCTATCACCATGGTAACACTGGCACCTGTGTCCCTGTAGGCCTGAACCTCAACACCATTTATTAGGGGAAGTTGCTTGTACTTATCCATATTAAGGGGACAAGCAACCAAGGTGGCCAAATCAATGGCACCTTCAGGGACTAACACAGCCTCTGTGGTCTCCCTAACAAGACCAACCCCAACTAAATTACCAAAACTGAGCCCAGCTACTCCCTTGGATTGGCTATTAGTAGGTTTGCTCCCACTACCACTGCTATTACTAGGGGCACTAGAATTTGCAGTAGGGGTTGTGGTAGTAGGAGGTTTGGTGTTTTTCTTTGGACAACTGGCATCAGTTGTCCAATGGCCTTTGACTTTACACAAATAACACCAAGGCTTTTTAGGTTGATTATTGGAAGAGGATTTGGACCCACCACCCCCACCAGAGGATTTTTGTGGGCCTGATGAAGACTCATTTTTACTTTTGTCCCCACCCTTGTCAGAAGAATTACCATCCTTCTTCTTGCCATCCTTGTCACCCCCTGAATGAACTTTTCTGTTCACTCTTGTTCTGACCCATTTGTCTGCCTTCTTTCCCAATTCTTGGGGAGAGGTCAGATCTGAGTCCACTAGATATTGGTGTAACAAGTCAGACACACAGTTATTCAGAATATGCTCTCTCAAAATAAGATTATACAGGCTTTCATGGTCAGAAACTTTACTGCTATGTAACCACCCTTCCAAGGCCTTCAATGAACAGTCAACAAAGTCTATCCAGTCTTGTGAGGACTCTTTTCTGGTGTATCTGAACTTAATCCTGTATTTTTCAGTGGTTAAGCCAAATCCATCCAAGAATGCATCCTTCAAAACTGCAAAATTGTTAGCATCACTTTCTCTAACAGTAAGGAGCCTATCCCTACCCTTTCCAGTGAAAGATAGCCACAATATAGCAGCCCGCTGCCTTTGAGGGACCCCCTGTACCATACAGGCCCTCTCAAGTGCAGCAAACCACTTGTTGATGTCATCCCCCTCCTTGTAAGGGGGGACTATCTTGTGCAGATTCCTGGAATCATGCTCTCTAACAGGATTACTATCAGGAATACTGTTGCTGCCACCATGGGGTCCTAACCCCAATCTCTGTCTCACCTTCTTCAGGTCTAGGGATTCCCTATCTAAGGCCAGCTGTTGCTGTTTAAGCTTCAGCCTGGTCTCTTCAACCCTCAACTTTTTGAGTTCCCTTTCTAACATGTTGTCTTCAGGGTGGGTGGGTTGGGAATGCTTTGACACAGAAGATAAATTGGAAACAACAGAGGGGTATTTGTCCCTAACTGACTGAACCCTAATAACTTGGCCTCCAGGAATAAAGACTCCCCTACTATGATGGGAACCTCCATTACTACCAACATTACTAGGTGTGCTGCTAGGGGGCAGATCTGGTTCAGGATCCTCCCCACCTCCCTCAAGGAGATCCCCTGAGTCAGAATGGGAACCTTTTATTAACCTCTCATTTGAAATGCTTGCTTGGGACTCATCATTCACAATAAGCATTTTAAATAGAAACTCTTTTGTAGGGTTCTTTCCTATCACTAAACCTCTATCTAAGCAGAGACTCCTTAGGCTCTTGTAATTCAAATTGTCATAAGTAGTATTGACCATTTTAAGAGTAGAGTCTTCTACAGACATGATAGTGAAAGGTTTAGAAATAGTGAGAAGGAAGAAAAAGTTTCAGAACTTTTTTAAAGAACAGAGAAAAAAACTTTTTCAAACTTTTTAGAAACTTTTAGAAGTTTTAGAGTACTTTTCAGCACTTAGTAAAAAGTGTAAGAGGAGAAAAGCAAAACTTTTTGGTTAGGTGTACATACACTGAACTTGTTTAGTATATTATTCTCTTATGAAAAGTACACAATGACAAAGTGGTAAGTACTTACAAGTACTTATCCCACCGCTGCACAACCAATGTAGGAGGCTGGCCTGGCTTGTAATGGGTTCCAGAGGTACTTACACCTTGTGCCAGGTCCAGTTATCCCTTATTAGTGTAGAAGAGGTGTTTCTAGCAGCTTAGGCTGATAGAAGGTAGCTATGCAAAGCAGCTTAGGCTGAACTAGGAGACATGTAAAGCTCCTACTATACCACTGGTGTCATATGCACAATATCATAAGAAAACACAATACACAGAAGTACTAAAAATAAAGGTACTTTATTTTTATGACAATATGCCAAAAGTATCTCAGTGAGTACCCTCAGTATGAGGATAAGCTATATACACAAGATATATGTACACAAACCAAAATTATGCAGGTAATAGCAAGAAAAGTAATGCAAGCAGTGTAAAGTTACAATAGATTGCAATAGGAGCACATAGGTATAGGGGCAACACAAACCATATACTCCAAAAGTGGAATGCGAACCACGAATGGACCCCAAACCTATGTGAGCTTGTAGAGGGTCGCTGGGACTGTAAGAAAACAGTGAGGGTTAGAAAAATAGCCTACCCCAAGACCCTGAAAGGTAGGTGTAACGTGCACCTACTACCCCCAGAGAGCACAGAAGTCGTGGTAGGGGGATTCTGCAGGAAGAACAAACACCAGCAATGCAACAACATTGTATTTCGAGACCTGAGTACCTGTAAGACAAGGGGACCAAGTCCAATAGTCGCAACAGTGTCGAGAGTGAGCAGGAGCCCAGGAAATGCCAGCTGAGGGTGCAAGGAAGCTGCCACCAGATGGAAGAAGCTTGGAGTTCTGCAAGAAAGAAGAGGACTAGGACCTTCCCCTTTGGAGGATGGATGTCCCATGTCGCGATGAAGCTTGCAGAGGTGTTCCCACGCAGAAAGACTGCAAACAAGCCTTGCTAGCTGCAAGGGTTGCAGTAGAGGTTTTTGGATGCTGTTGTGGCCCAGGAGGGATCAGGATGTCGCCACTTGGATGAGGAGACAGAGGGGACGCCCAGCAAGTCAGGGAGCCCTCAGAAAAGCATGCAGCACCCGCAGAAGTACCTGAAGAGGCACTTGGAAGAAGAGTGAACTGGAGTCCATGCCAAGTCACAAAAGGGAGTCCCACAATGCCGGAGGACAACTCAGAAGGTTGTGCACTGCAGGTTAGAGTGTCAGGGACCCAGGCTTGGGTGTGCACAGGAGCCGGAGCAGCTGCAAATCACGCAGTACCCAGCAATGCAGTCTAGCGTGGGGAGGCAAGGACTTACCTCCACCAAACTTGGACTGAAGAGTCACTGGAGTGTGGGAGTCACTTGGACAGAGTTGCTGAGTTCCAGGGACCACGCTTGTCATGCTGAGAGGGGACCCAGAGAAACCAGTGATGCAGTCTTTTGGTGCCTGTGGTTGCAGGGGGAAGATTCCGTCGACCCACGGGAGATTTCTTCAGAGTTCCTGGTGCAGAGAGGAGGCAGGCTACCCCCAGAGCATGCACCACCTGGAAACAGTCGAGAAAGCCAGCAGGATGAAGCGATACAAGGTTGCTAGTAGTCGTCTTGATACTTTGTTGCGGTTTTGCAGGTGTCCTGAGCAGTCAGTGGTCGATCCTTTGGTAGAAGGTGAAGAGGGAGATGCAGAGGAACTCTGATGAGCTCTTGCATTCGTTATCTGGTGAGATCCCCAAAGCAGAGACCCTAAATAGCCAGAAAAGGAGGTTTGGCTACCTAGGAAGGAGGATTGGCTACCAAGAGAGGTAAGAGCCTATCAGAAGGAGTCTCTGACGTCACCTGCTGGCACTGGCTACTCAGAGCAGTCCAGTGTGCCACAGACACCTCTGTTTCCAAGATGGCAGAGGTCTGGGACACACTGGAGGAGCTCTGGGCACCTCCCCTGGGAGGTGCAGGTCAGGGGAGTGGTCACTCTCCTTTCCTTTGTCCAGTTTCGCGCCAGAGCAGGGCTGGGGGATCCCTAAACCAGTGTAGACTGGCTTATGCAGAGATGGGCACCATCTGTGCCCATCAAAGCATTTCCAGAGGCTGGGGACGTTACTCCTCCCCAGCCTTCACACCTATTTCCAAAGGGAGAGGGTGTTACACCCTCTCTCAGAGAAAATCCTTTGTTCTGCCTTCCTGGGCCAGGGCTGCCTGGACCCCAGGAGGGCAGAAACCTGTCTGAGGGGTTGGGAGCAGCAGCAGCAGCTGCAGTGGAGACCCCGGAAAGGCAGTTTGGTAGTACCCGGGTACTATGCTAGAGACCCGGGGGATCATGGAATTGTCCCCCCAAGGCCAGAAAGGCATTGGGGTGACAATTCCATGATCTTAGACATGTTACATGGCCATGTTCGGAGTTTCCATTGTGATGCTGTACATAGGTGACCTATGTACAGTGCACGCGTGTAATGGTGTCCCCGCACTCACTCCGGGGAATTTGCCCTGAACGATGTGGTGGCACCTTGGCTAGTGCCAGGGTGCCCACACACTAAGTAACTTTGCACCTAACCTTCACCAGGTGAAGGTTAGACATATAGGTGACTTATAAGTTACTTAAGTGCAGTGGTAAATGGCTGTGAAATAACCTCGATGTTATTTCACTCAGGCTGCAGTGGCAGGCCTGTGTAAGAATTGTCAGAGCTCCCTATGGGTGGCAAAAGAAATGCTGCAGCCCATAGGGATCTCCTGGAACCCCAATACCCTGGGTACTTCAGTACCATATACTAGGGAATGATATGGGTGTACCAGTATGCCAATGTGAATTGGTAAATTTAGTCACTAGCCTGTTAGTGACAAATTTGTAAAGCAGAGAGAGCATAACCACTGAGGTTCTGGTCAGCAGAGCCTCAGTGAGACAGTTAGGCATCACACAGGGAACACATACAGGGCACATACTTATGAGCACTGGGGCCCTGCCTGGCAGTGTCCCAGTGACACATAGACTAAAACAACATATATACAGGGAAAAATGGGGGTAACATGCCAGGCAAGATGGTACTTTCCTACACAGAGGCACTGTGTGTGGCTAATAGGTGAGCCTAAAGTCCCCACACAGTTTAATTTGGTGTCGGGGTATGGGAGATTCCCTAATGTTTGGAGTATGTCTAACAGTTGTCCCTCGATATTTGCAGGTGACTCTGGTTACCCCAACCTGTCATGGCTACTGACCCCCGTGAGGAATCCCAGGGCAAGGGCAGAGGAAGGCTACAATGAGGCACATGGGTGAACTAGGAGGATAATGGAGCGCACCTTTGGCCTCCTGAAAGCCAGATTCCGGTGCCTCCATCTGACAGGTGGATCCCTATACTACCCACCGAAGAAGGTGTGCCAGATCATCGTGGCCTGCTGTATGTTGCACAACCTGGCTTTGCGACGCCAGGTGCCTTTTCTGCAGGAGGATGGGCCTGATGGTGGTCTTGTGGCAGCTGTAGAGCTTGTGGACAGTGAGGAAGAGGAGGCAGAAGAAGAAAATGTAGACAACCAAAACAACATCATCATGCAATACTTCCAGTGAGACACAGGTAAGAGGATGGAACTGCTTCCCACATCTCATACTATTGTAGGACCTAGCATAAATCTGCCTTTTTACCTCTGTGTATGGACCCTGACTTGTGACTTCAGCTTTCCATTTCACAGATCTGGGTCCCACTTTGTGCCCTCTGCTATGTTTACTGCTGGCCTACAGCTATTGTAACATTGATATGTGAACAAGTACATTGACATTGCTATATTTCAGAGATGTTGCAATTACACATTTGTGAAAGCACAGACTGACTCCAGATTGTTTTGTGATTCAATTGTGTTTATTTCTGTGCTAATAAGTGGAGGGAGGTGTGCAATGGGCTGGGGTGATGGTGGAGAGAGTCCATGGCAGAGTCCAGTCTCTCACAGGTGCATTGTCCAATGGGGCATAGGAAGGGGAGCAATGGCAGTTTAAGGTGGACAGGGTGACAAAGTGGGACAGAAGGGTTCAAGACGGTCTTATTTCCTGGTGGGGCCTTGGCAATGTTCTCTGTCTTGTTCCTGGATCTCAGGGACTGTTTTCGGGGTGGTTCTCCTTCTGCAGGGGCTGGGGTGCTGGTGGCCTGTTGGTCCTGTGGCGGTGCCTCCTGTCCACTAGCGCCTGCGGAGGTGGAGGGCTGTTCATCGTCCAGGCTAGTGTCAGGGGCCTGTTTGTGTCCCACTGTGTCCCTCATGGTGTCGACAAGGTCAGCCAGCACCCCTGCAATGGTGACCAGGATGTTGTTGATGGGCTTCAAGTCCTCCCTGATCCCTGCAGCCGCTGAGTCTCCTGAAACTTGGCCAGTACCGTGCCCATGGTCTCCTGGGAATGGTGGTATGCTCCCATGATGTTGGTGAGTGCCTCGTGCAGAGTGGGTTCCGTGGGCCTGTCCTCCCCCTGTCGCACAGCAGTCCTCCCAGCTCCCCTGTCATCCTGTGCCTCTGTCCCCTGAACCGTGTGCCCACTGCTACTGACCCCAGGTCCCTGATTTTCTTGGGTTGGTGGGTTTGCCTGGGGTCCCTGTACTGGTGGACACACTGCTGATTGACGTTTTCTGGGGACAGAGGGATGGGCCCGCTGGGTGGGTGTTGTGGTGGTGTTTCCTGAGGGGGGACGGTCTGTGGTGGCTTATGACAGTGGCAGGGGAACTGACTGTCCAGAGGTCCCTGATGGGCCGGGCTGGTCATCTTGATCCAGGCGTGCAGAGCTGCTGTCATCACTGTGGGCCTCTTCTGTGGGGGAACTGGATATGGCTGGCACCTCCTGTCTGGTGATGTTGGGTATGGGCAGGGCCAACGACCGCGGGAGCACCGCCAACAGGCTGGCGGTGCTCCCATGGGCATTCTGACCGCGGCGGTACAGCCGCGGTCAGAAACGGGAAACCGGCGGTGTCCCGCCAGTTTCCCACTGCCCAAGGGAATCCTCCATGGCGGCGCTGCAGGCAGCGCCGCCATGGGGATTCCGACCCCCTTACCGCCAGCCTGGCTCTGGCGGTTTTGACCGCCAGAACCTGGCTGGCGGTAACGGGTGTCGTGGGGCCCCTGGGGGCCCCTGCAGTGCCCATGCCAATGGCATGGGCACTGCAGGGGCCCCCTAACAGGGCCCCACCAAGATTTTCAGTGTCTGCCAAGCAGACACTGAAAATCGCGACGGGTGCAACTGCACCCGTCGCACCCCTTCCACTCCGCCGGCTCCATTCGGAGCCGGCATCCTCATGGAAGGGGGTTTCCCGCTGGGCTGGCGGGCGGCCTTCTGGCGGTCGCCCACCAGCCCAGCGGGAAACTCAGAATGACGGCCGGTCTTCTGGCGGCTTCCGCCGCCCGCGGAGGTCAGAATGACCCCCATAGTTTTAGTATCTGTGTGTGCCATCTTGTGCATTGGGTGATGTACCCTCTACCCCTGTGCTTGCATAATTGTGTTTACCCTTTTGTGATAGTTGGTTTGGGGTCTGTGTGGGTATGTGTACTGGACATGCTTTCGTGACGGTGGTCCATGCATAGGTGTTGCATGCAGGGCCTTGGTATTGGGATGTGAGGGTTGTGATAGTGGGACATATGTGAGATGATGGAGTGATGGGAGTGAAGGTAAGGGTTGGGATATGTGATGGCAAGCAGTTGGGGTGTGGGGATATCGTAGTAAAGATATGACTTACCAGAGTCCAGTCCTCCTGCTACTCCTGCGAGGCCCTCAGGATGCAGTATTGCGAAGACTTGCTCCTCGCATGTTGTTAGTTGTGGGGGAGGAGGTGGGGGTCCACCGCCATTCCTCTGTACAGCAATCTGGTGTCTTGATACCATGGAACGCACCTTCCCCCGTAGGTCGTTCCACCTATTCCTGATGTCATCCCGTGTTCTTGGATGCTGTCCCACTGTGTTGACCCTGTTGACGGTTCTCCGCCATAGCTCCATCTTCCTTGCATTGGAGGTGTGCTGCACCTGTGATCCGAATAGCTGTGGCTCGACCCGGATGATTTCCTCCACCATGACCCTAAGCTCCTCCTCAGAAAACCTGGGGTGTCTTTGAGGTGCCATGATGTTGTGTGGGTGATGTGTGAGGTGCTGTCTGTTGTGATGTGTGGGGGGATGTGTTGGTGTGTGTTGTTTGAGGTGCGTGGATGTTGTATGAGTGATGGTGTTGTGTGTCTGTGGATGCTGGTGTTGTGTTTGATAATCTCTCTCTCTGGGCTTCTTCCAAATATGTTCGTTGTAAGGGTTTGTGGGTAATGTGGGTGTGTGTTTTATAGTGTTGTGGGTGTGTGGGTATGGTGTGTGTATGTGTATCAGGCGTGTGTATTTAGCATTGTCCAATGTGGTTGTGTTTTGTAAATGTGTGTGTATTTTGAGCGTGGTGGTGTGTACCGCCAATGGATTACCGCAGCTGAAAGACCGCCGCGTTGATTCATGGGTCGTGATAGTGTGGGCTTATTCTTGTTGGCGTGACGGTGCAGGTTTTGGTATCGCCAGTTTATCACTGACCTTTGGTGTGGCAGACTTGTGTGGGTGTCGGTATTGTGGCGGATTCTGAGATGTGGGTCGTAATACCTGTAGTGGAATTCTGCCACCGCAACGGTATGTTGACGGTCTTCAGCACGGCGGAAAGCGGGATTTACCGCCAGGGTTGTAATGAGGGCCAATATGTTTTTGATGCCCATAAGCACCTCCTAAGCCCCTGCCCCACCTTTTCACTTTATTTGCCCACTGGGTTTTGAGGTAGGTAGCACTTTCCTTTCAGCCTTTTAGCCACCTTACCCTGCCAAAGAGTCTTTAGATTTGTGCTATGTTACGGCTATCTAGGTGGCAATAAAGTCTCAGTAAAGCAGCATGTCTATAAATACTGTTCACAAAGTCTAGCGTGTCCAGAGTTAATTTCTGCTGCTCAAGTACTAAACTGTTCATGCGAATGCACATCCTTCCAACCTGAATACACAGTGCCTAACCAGGTAGTTATTGCTGAACAGCACAATAATCCTGCTTGTCTTAACAAGGCTCTTCTTTGTTACTTATATAAGCCAAAATTATTTCGTCAGGAACACGTTTCCAATTTTCTCTTAAAAAAAATATAACAAAAAAGGTAAAATTTACACACAGGTCAATAGATTATAACAATGATACATCAGTATATTTTGTAAACATTTCTACCTTTTTTACCCACAATCACATATTTATGGGGGTCATTCCGACCCCGGCGGGCGGCAGGCGCCGCCCGCCGGGCGGAAACCACCCAAACACCGCCCCGCGGTCAAATGACCGCGGGGACCATTCTAACTTTCCCGCTGGGCCGGCGGGCGATCTTCAAAAGATCGCCCGCCGGCCCAGCGGGAAAGCCCCAGCAAAGATGAAGCCGGCTCCGAATGGAGCCGGCGGATTTGCTGGGGTGCGACGGGTGCAGTTGCACCCGTCGCGATTTTCAGTGTCTGCCAAGCAGACACTGAAAATCTTAATGGGGCCCTGTTAGGGGGCCCCTGCACTGCCCATGCCAGTGGCATGCAGCGCCGCCATGGAGGATTCCCCCAGCCGGGGGAAATCCGGCGGGAAACCGCCGGACTCGGCTGGGCGACCGCGGCTTCACAGCCGCGGTCGGAATACCTGATGTAGCACCGCCAGCCTGTTGGCGGTGCTACCTCCGGCCTCCACCCTGGCGGTCTATGACCGCCAGGGTCGTAATGAGGCCCTATATCTAATGCACCAGTATCTTGTTATTCTTTTCACCTAAAATTTTTCTCACCCTCCCATATTGCACTTTTTAACAAATAAATTATAACATGCCAACACACCCTATTTCATAAAAGTGTATGAAGTACCACGTTCCTCTTGAGACACCTTTGCTAATACTCGCCACAGCTTTTCACTCTACTAATAGCAATATCACCAATCACACATTTCATACCGCTAAAGTTTATGCACTATGAGGTTCATTACAGAAGTATAGCTTTTATTATTATATTCTTTGTTTTATAATCTGACAACCACTGCTTTCTTCACTTATAAGTACACTCAGTTCACAGATTTCATTTTTTGACACTATCTGCAAACCTTGCTCACATCTCTCTACATTGCATTATGTAACTCTCAAAACCTATATTGACATATCTACACCTCTCCAAACAACTTTTCAATCTGTAAATATACTGTAGAATAAGTGTACCAACATTGGTACATTAACTAACATTTCACAACTAAGTTTTTGAAATATATTGCTAAATACTTGAACCTGGAGTTCTTTCTTAAATGCAAATGGCCACTCCAGTCTATCTCAACTCCAGGTGAATTAACGTCTGCTGAGCGCAACTCAAAGAGACTTCCTTCTTCTCCAAAGCACCAAGGAAAAACTGAGCTGTGTCTGGTTCTGAACCCAATCACATTACAGCATTTTTCCAACCATGTAATAAAAATGGTAACTATTGGTTGAGCCTTAGCCTTTTTTTTAACACCCCCCCTTATGATCTTGTGAGATTCTCGCAAGATGTAAAACACCTCATGGGAGGCCCACTTATTTTCTTCACAATAGTCATCCGTTACAGACCTCATCTGCACGCACACAAGAGACTCAAATAAAACCTCTTCCTTGAGACAGATTTTGTATATCCCATGTCTTTTTCATATTTAGCCTCCTGTGAGTATGGGAGCACCCACACGCTTGCCTTCATTCCTGTATTTCTCCATCTCTTGCGAGAGTCCCACAAGCTTGAGTTTATTAGTATAGTTCGCATGGACTGCATCCTTCAGGGTGGATAGTAGTTGTATTCAAACACAGAGGCCTGTACACTGACACCTTTCTCCATAAACTATTTTCTATACCACCCCTACCTTTTTTACCCACATTCTCTCAAGAAACTCCCAAGATTGTAGCATTTTTTTTAAATCACATAATGTATACTCTCTAACTTTTACTTTCATTTCCTAGGACTTTTGAAAAAAGAGACCACTTCAGTTCCACCTTTTCACAGTATGGCAGCGGTATGTAGTAGGGAGTGACAAAGGACTGGACTCTTTCAAAAACACCTCATCAGAGAATAACCACTCTACAAAGTAAGGTATAATAGGGACTTGCCCTTCCCCTGACACCTCTCCCCAGTCTAAAAAGAATGTGCAATACAGCGTCGGGATGGCCTTGTCTTAACACTAAGAACTGACTCTTGATGATGGGTGTGTGTATTAGGATGTAGGAAGAAACTGGCCTCTACACTGAGTCCTTTACCAGATTACAGGTGTGCATAGTAAGGTATGGGGACATGCCGGCCTCTCCGCTGAGACCTCTCTCTTGCATGAGGGGTGCACTTAGTAAGTTGTGGGGAAAAACTGGCCCCTATTTGTAGACCTTTCTCTTGCATGATGGGTGTGCATAATAGGGTATTGGAGCGACTAGCCTCTCTCCTAAGACATCTCTGTTGAATGACAGATTTACAGCTAGGGTGTAGGGAAGAAATGAGCTGGGTACTGAGAGGTTTCTCTTGGATAACAAGAGTATTGACTGAGTTATAGAGAGACTGCAAGGTCAGCTCAGACAACTTCCTAGAGTAACACTTGTCCAAAATAGTTTGTGGGTACAGACTGCTCTCTCTGCTCATCACTCTCTTCATGATAATGAATGTCATTAGTACAGTATAAAATGGAGTATCGTCTCTGTGGACAAATGTGTCTGGACATCCAGTGTCCGTATTTGAATGTAAGGACACACTCACCTCTCTCACAAACATCTCCTTATGGGGACAGGCATGTATAGTAAGTAGTACACAGAGACAGACCTCTGTGCTGAAACTTCCCTCCAGAGTGACAAGAATATATACTAAGATGTGCAAAAGAACTACCCTTTTCAGCAACTGAAAGCAATGTGAAGACACTATAAGAATGCATTTGCCTCCATACCAGAATCTATCTCTTGTATAAACATCTTTAAACTACAGTGGGAAGAAGCATGAATTGCTCTAAAGTACATTAAACATACAAATACATGTAGATACAGTTCTTTAAGCTGGAACTTCCACTTTAAGTCAACAGTACAAGACGGTAATACAAATAAAATCTTTCAAAGCTAATAAGCAAAGAAATCTGTAGTAACTCTAAACATTTTGTTTTAAAAATCAATGTAATAATATTACAAACAACAATTACATCAACAAACTACAAAAACAACGGTAAAAACCAAAATAACAAACATTATCAATGTTTAAAATTTTCTGTTCCCTCCGATCACCAGGCACCAACATCTTCTCACAATTTGCTTCATTTGCCTACTAGATTTTGATGTCAATAGATCTTCTTTTCCTTTGATTCAGCCACCTTAGCCTGCCAAGCAACATCTATTGTGATAGGCTTTTTCCGACTGGTGAGGTGGAAAAAGAGTCAGTTCAAATAGAATAAAATTTGCAAAAAGGAGTTCAGCTGGGAAAATATGAATGACCAGTGTGTTACACTACCACAGGAACCCACACCTCCTCAAGCAGATAACAATCCTTCTTCTCTAAACAAAGCACTTTTTCCTGTTTAAGCAAGCCGATTATGTTGTCATTAAAACCAAGTAGAGCTACACAGAATAAGCTTCTCCAAGGGTACACATGTTGCCGTAGACAGTAACAACATCAGCTGTGCAATTCATTTTTTTCCGGTTTTCCACCCAGTTACTGTTCCCTTTTTTTCAAGTTGAACAGTTTTTGTTTTACTCCTCCATATATTCTGTAACATGACACTTAAGTTTTTCAAAACTTCTGTTTTCCATTTTCCACTTTAAAAAAAGACATGCCAACCAAAAAATGTAAAGTTACATACTGATCAATAATTGATAACAGTGTACATCACTATATACTCTAAATATTTTTTCACATTATTCTCCAAGATCAAATAGTTATGTGTAGTGTACCATTAACTTCATATTGTTTTTTCTTGAAGAATTCAACACCCACAACCAGTGTACCTTTTTTATAGTTAAATTATAAAATACCATCAAACTTGGGGCCAGGTTTACAAGGCCCTTACACCACACTAACGTAATATTTTGGGGAATTTCTATACTTTAATTTATAATTCTATCGCACCTACTTAATTACATGGCACAGCAGTTTGCAAGGCCTTTCCTGGAATTATTTGCCCAGTTCTGGAGATTAGATCTCCAGATGGATATGGACATTTCCAATGGATACTGCTCTCCCCAGATACTTGACATTCCGAATTCCCCCAAGCATGACACTGTATCCAGAACTTTTTGAGCAGTTGCTCCCACATTCCGATAGGTGGCACCACCTGACTCCTTGGTGTCTTCGCCAAAGAAGTGATGACACAGAACCTAAATAGGCACCACATGTGTGCTCAGTTCCGGTTTTTACATGCCCTTTGACTCTAATTCAGAGCTCTGCTCTCAAACGTTTTGTGGGAAAAAGCCATTACAGCTCGGTCATTACCATGCATGACCATTACCACAAAGCCATTACTATGCATAGGACTTTACCACACATGGCTTTACCACGCATGCCTTTACCACAAATATACCTTTACCACGCATGCCTTTACGTATGTGTAGTAAAGTTTTTACAGGTAAGTACAGGTATTATATATGTATCACTGAAAAAAACAAAACTTACAGGGACGTTATACTTAGGTTCTGAATTTACTCATTTATTTCAAGTAACTATAACTCGCGCCCTAAGGTGACTTGCACCCTCACCATCCACAGTTTTCTTATCAATAATTTTATTGCAAATGTTGCAGTGACAATATCAAAGATGTCATAGAAGATGTCATCAATTATATAATATGTGGAGTAATTAGCTATGCATGGCTAAGGCGTGAGTTATAGTTTCCTTATGGAGCGAGTTATAGTTACCTGAAATAACTCTAACTATAAATGCTGAATTTCTATGGTTTTGTACGAGTAAATTCAGATCCTAAATATAATGTCCCTGTAACCTTTGTTTCTTTCAGTGAATTTCTATGTTTTTTTAAACATAAAGTAATTGTAAGTACTATGGGCCATATTTATACTTTTTGACGCAAAACTGCGGTAACGCAGTTTTGCGTCAAAAAAATTAGCGCCGGCTAACGCCATTCTGAAGCACCATGCGGGCGCCGTATTTATTCAATGACGTTAGCCGGCGTTAGCCGGCGGCGCTGCCTGGTGTGCGTGAAAAAAAATGACATACACCAGGCAGCGCCGGCGTAGGGGAATATGGAGCTTGGGCGCCAAAAAATGGGGCAAGTCAGGCTGAGGCAAATTTTTCGCCTCAACCCGATTTGCGCCATTTTTTTCGACTCCCAACCCCCATTGAAATGACTCCTGTCTTAGCAAAGACAGGAGTCATGCCCCCATGCCCAATGGCCATGCCCAGGGGACTTCTGTCCCCTGGGCATGGTCATTCGGCATAGTGGCATGTAGGGGGGCACAAATCAGGCCCCCCTATGCCACAAAAAAAAAAAAAAAAATACTTACCTGAACTTACCTTAAGTTCCCTGGGATGGGTCCCTCCATCCTTGGGTGTCCTCCTGGGGTGGGCAAGGGTGGCAGGGGGTGTCCCTGGGGGCATGGGAGGGCACCTCTGGGCTCCTTCTGAGCCCACAGGTCCCTTAACGCCTGAAAAAACGCAAAAAAACGACGCAAAAGCGGCTGGACGTCATTTTTTTTGACCCGCCCACTCCCGGGCGTGAGTTTTGCCCGGGAGTGTAAATACGGCGCACATGCCTCGGAGTAAATTTTTTAGACGGGAACGCCTACCTTGCATATCATTAACGCAAAATAGGTGTCCACGCTAAAAAATGACGCAAACTCCATGGACTTTGGCGCTACACGCGTCTAACGCCAAAGTATAAATATGGAGTTAGTTTTGCGTCGGAATTGCGTAAAAAAAAACGACGCAATGTCGGCGCAAACAGAGTATAAATATGCCCCTATACGTTATGCCTTTGGCCATGCCTGGCAGGGTTTGGCCGTGGGTCCTGACCTGTGGCAAAGCCCTGCAGCCAAGCACTTTTAACCACACAACCCTGTGCCATTCATGGCTTTTGTCCATATTGGGGGTTGGCTACAGGGCTTGTCTCTGTCAGTGGATCTGTGAACTGCCCGAACTGCTCCGCAACACCACTCATCTGACTGGGACCTGGTGGGGACTGGGATCTGGTGGGACCGGACACCTCCCAACCATGAGGGCAGTCAGGGGTGGGCTCCCCGCACAACGGTCCACCGAAGAGGCAGCATGACGGTGGTGTCCGGGTGGGACCAGACACCCCCCCAAAACATGAAGGCAGCTTCCTGTGCTGCCCTCCAATGAGACCAGGATTCGGGTGGGGTGTCTGAGTGGGACAGGGCACCCCTATCCTGAGAGGAAAGTGGTGGTGCGAGGACGCATGAAAGGAAGTAGAGCGGCTCTCCCCGGCACAGCGGGAAAGCTGCTCATTAAATATGCATATGGCCCATAAGGCTTTGCGGGGCCCAAGTCTTCCAGAGCACAATGCTCAGCTCTTGGTGGCCCCAGGAAGATGGAGCCACCACCAACCAAGTGCCCTTTGTCAGGGGAGCTGCAGGAACAGTGCAGCATCCCCCCAACAACAATTTTATGTCCCCCACCCTAGGCTGGGTGGGACAAACAAAATATACCCCCCAAAGGTTACAGCCAAATATAAAACATCAGCGTTTTAGAACTTTTGTTTTTGGCTTGTGTGTCTGCACTGTCCAGGGTTGCTGGATGGTATTACACTATAATAATCAAGTGTTTGATGTTACACCAAGATAATCACAAATACATCTAAAAGCCATCCAAGTGTGATCTTTATTGTTTAAAGTATTTAAACATGTTTCTATGTGTTTCTGGTAATATTGATTTGCATAATGAAACTGATACCCACTCTCTTGTACCATAAATTTGCTTAGTTGACAGATTTTGGTGCTTTCACTTTACATTACAGGCAAATGCTGCATTGGGATACCAGGGAGTTTGTTTTGCTATGTGGGTTGTTGGATTATATTTCCCCTAGGGGGAGACATGAGAGATTACACAATGTCATCCAAGGGTAATTCCATCAATGTGTGTACATTTGTAAATTGTTGCATAGTATTGAGTAGGGTGTGTGTGTAATAAATGTACTTTTACTTTATCAAAAGAAAAAGCACAGACTGGACAATCATTTATAGAGTGCCATGCTTGTATGCTCGTGAATTGGGATTACTAGCCCAAACCACCTCCCTTGAGTAAGCCTTGGACTACTCAGCAACACTACCCTATGTGAGTCAATCGCTACAATGGGGTGTTTGGTCCCCAATGGAGGTCGTGTGCGGACCCATTACTTGTGCAGGCCACACAACTAATGACCCACCTTCCAACATGCACACTACGCATACACCACAAACAAATCTCATACAGATCTCAATCTCTCATTAACCACTACAAAAGCACACAAAACACGTGTATACTACATTCTACACAACTACAACACTATAGCACCTTCATTCTCACACAAAATACAACTCTGTCCCATACCACTAACACATCCACATATTACAAACACAACACAAAGCCCCATTATACAAAACTAAAATGTATCCAGACACACACTCCATGTTCATACAAAACACTAGCTCTTCTCTGTACACACTCATAACAGACCCCTCTTTATAATGACAAAACCTATACTCAGCCTTCCATCACATCATCCACAAACACCCTCCTCCTCTACTCACCAAGTACACACAACTATAGATTCCTTATACTCTAATCCACCACATATATTACTTCTTCCAGTGATCAAATCTAGCACAAACAATGATAACTTGTGTCCATCTCCTCTCACTCACAACATACATTCTTCTCCAGAACACATCACTACCCCTACACTTTTCAAACAGCACTCACCAGCAATAACTCACATATAAAGCCTTAAAAAAAGCACTACATCCATATCTCCCCTCACCACTCCACAAAAACAGAACTACACTCACCCACCCACCAGCACATCACAATCACAAACACTTTCAAAATAGTTTCAATCACACCCTCTACCACCCTCCTGACTACAAAAATAATGCAAATTCAAAACCAACTCTACTCCAACATTCATATTCTTCACCATCTACCACAACACCCCAACACAGCAAAATTCATTCACCCGCCTCTCATCCATTGCACAATTTAGAGCCTTACAATATGACCCACATGCTTCACCATCTCTCCTAACCCATACTGTCTCCACCTTATACAGATGCAAACAAAATGTACAAAATGCTACTCTTCACAATTTCACATCCTCATGTCTATTACACAACAAGGCTACTCTACAAAAACAACACAACTCTCCATCTCACTCACAATCACCATCTCTACAACCAACATGGGTGCATAAGTGCATGTATGCATCACTGATAATTTGTATGAGTGGTTGTTTTGGTCAGTTACTGGGTGGACAAGTAGATGTATGGAAGAGTCATAGGGTGTATCAATGGTATATGTGTTACTGACTGGGTGTTTCACTACTTAAGTAACTGTGATTGGGTACATACGTAGTATCATGGGTAAGAGAGAGGATGTATGATTTTCAGTATATATGGGTGAATAGATCCATAGGTGGATTCATAGGTGTGTGAATGGCTGTGTCACTCGGTGTATGAATCCCTCAGTGGGAGGATGAGTGAAGGATTGTGTGACAGAATGAGGGAATGAGTGTTTTTATAGTTTAGTTAATGAGTATATGAGTGTGTATACCTGTGAGTGACTGGGTGCATCAGTGACTGCATGTATGAGTGAAAGTATGTCTCAGTGTTTGTGTCCATAAATGATTACCTAAGTAAGTGGTTGTTAAAGTTGGTGAATAAGTGTAACAGTAATGTTATGAATGAGAGAGAGAGAGTAGTTGGTACTGGTTGGTTAAGTAACTGGGTGCATGAGCACATTTATATCTGAAACGTGACTACATAGCTAGTATACAGCTAAATTATTATACTAGTAATATATGGATCAGTTAATCAGTGTATGAGTATTGCATGTGTGACTGAGTGGTACTATGGCCCTCATTACGACCTCGGTGGTCTTTTTCAAAGACCGCGGAGGAACCGCCGTGCTAAAGACCGCCAGTGCAGGCGGTTTTCCGCATGGCGTATTATGACTGCTGGCAGCCCTCCGTCCTTTTTCGGACGCAGAGCCGCCAGCAGCCATACTGGCGGTCGACGGGGAAGTGGAAGTTGCTCCACAGCCCCGTCATCAGAACACCGCCCACCGAATCACGTCCCATGATTCGGTGTGGCGGTGTTCTGGTGACGGGGTGCTGGCTGTGGAGCAGCCCCCATGGATCCCGTCCCCTCCCGGAGGATCAACGGACAAGGTAAGTTGATCATCCGTTAGAGGAGGGAGGTGGGGGGGTGTTGTCTGTTGTGTGCGTGCATGGGGGTGTGCGTGTGAGTATGTAGAGGGGGTGTGTGAGTGCGTGTGTGCATGCAGGGGTGTGTTGTGTGTATGGGAAATGTGTGCGGGTCTGTCTGTGTGCATGTCTGTTTGTATGTGTGCGGGTATGTGTTGTTGTAGTGTTTGTGTGCGTGTAGAGGTGTGTGTCTGTGCATGTTGGGGGTAGGGGTGGGGAGGGGGTGTGTGTCTGTGCATGTTGGGGGTAGGGGTGTTGGGGGTGAGGTGGGGAGGGGGTGTGTGTATGTGCATGTTGGGGGTACGGGTGGGGAGGGGTGTCCTGCCACCTTTGGGGGTGGCAGGGGGGTGGGGGTTTGGGGGGAGGACTCGGGGGTGAGGGAGACCCCTATCAGTGCCAGGGAAGGAATTCCCTGGCACTGATAGTGCCTACCGCCATGGATTTCATGGTGGTTCCAAACCTCCCGAAATCCATGGCGGTATGCAGGGTCGTAATACCGCCGGCGGTCTGGTGATGGCCGCCGGGCTGGAGGCCAAAGTCTCCAGCCCAGTGGTCGTCACCGCCCTAGCGGTCGGAGTGGAGAAGTGGCAGATGACCATGGCAGTAACCGCCATGGTCATACTTCCATTTTTTTTTCCCGCCGGCCTGTTGGCTGTATTACCGCCACTTCTCCCCCGTCCGCCAGGGTTGTAATGAGGGCCTATATCTGTTTGAATGAGTAAGAAAATGAGTGAATGAATGTATAACTGATGTATATATATATATATATATATAGTTACATAAGTACTTACATGGCACATTGAGTAATTGTGTATGTCACACACTATACAACTCCGAAACCAGAAAACTCACTGTATTACTAATAATAAAGATTACTAACTAATATTAAACAATTGTCAATGTATGCACATAAAAAAATATTTTCAGCCTGTGTACTATCTTCTGTAATTTCAAGTTATTTCTCTCCAGATACTGTTGAAAAAAGAAGAATATAAATGTGTGACTTTCATTCTTATATAACATCTAAAACAAATGAGTGTACATTACTAAAGCATTCCAAATTCCCTCTTTTCTTTTCTCAGTTTCTGTATACTAGTAACTATAAACAGAGTACTGTATAATCATCAATGAACAGTGGGGAAAACAATCATTTAGATTGTAGAAAAACCCATACCTGCATAGTGCAGAATTACATGTAAATAATACTATAAATTGCACTCCCTACAATTTTCATTATATTTGATAAAGGCACACTTACTATTTTAGTGAAAAGATGGTATGTAAAAAGCTATTTGGGTAATAGTATAGGTGGTACAAAACTACTAAGAAATATAATCCAGTTATGATTATTGCACATCCTTTTGTATCCATCATGCTTCATAGACTGAATGATGTCTTAAACAACGGCACTCCATACAACAAAAAGACAAATATATTTTTCTTTCTGGAATCATATGAAGATGTTTTTCTAAATGGCTTTCTTAACATCACCCCTGATAGGCCAAATTATGTGTTAAACAATACTGATCCATGTAAAAACAAAACAATATAGTCACTTTAACCAAAAATCCTATGAAGCTATTTCAACAACACTTAGGCCCTCAATATGATCCACCGCCAGCCAATGCCATACCACCATCAGGCCACCTGTGCAGCCTGAATCCCACTGGCCCTGTTATGGTTTCCCCACCGGGCCCGTGGGTGGAAACAATGTTTCTGCCCACCGGCCCAGTGGGGAACAGGGCCTTAACATTGCAGCCTTTTCCTAATGGAACTGGCTGCAATGTGGTGGTGGACCTGTGCAGTAGCACCCATTGCGCATTCCACTGCCCATAATTCCGGCAGTGAAATATGCAATGGGGCCCCTGAGTCCCCCATTCCGTCAGCCTTTCCATGACGGTGTTTACCACCATGGACAGGCTGGCGGATGGGGACTCATAATACCAAGGGAAGCGCTGTGGATTCTAACCGCCAGGATCGCCAGGACTGCCAGAACCGCCAGGACTGCCAGAACCGCTGTGCTGTAGGCTGGCGAGAGCCTGGCGGTGTCCGCGGTTAGACCGTGGTGGCTCCGCCACATTCATAATATGGCAGTCAGACCGCCGCGACCGCCGCGGTCTGACTGCTACCGTGACCATGGTGACCACCAGAGTCATAATGACCCCCTTAATTTTTTAGATATCCTTTTCTTAACATCATCATTTATAGGCCAAGTGATGTCTTAAATGGTGTGATCCACGTACACAGAAGCCTATATAGTAATTTTGTTCCTGACATTCTATGAAAAACAATCCATCCACATTTTATGTTTTGAATATCGTTTTGTTGACATCACTCCTGATAGGCTGAATGATGTCTTAAACATTGAAAATCCTTGTAGAGAAAATACTGTACATATCTTTTACTACAATAATCCTTGCACCTCATTTATGCTAAATTACTTTTTTGATATTTGTTTATGTCATGTTCCCTGATAGGCTGAATAATATATTAAGCAAAATATATATGTCCATACAAAAGAATACATCTCATATTTGTTTAAAAGGCACATGGTCAGAAAATTGACTGAAGGAATAGTAGGTAAGAATTTGGAAATGTGAAAGGTAGTTGTTGTGCAAATTGAAGAGTGCTGTCATCTTTAACAAGCAAAAAGTGACAAAGACATTATTCAGTTTTCTTGACCCCATCAACCTGATCAAACTGTATAGCTAAAAATTCAACCTCATTATGGTTAGGAAAATTAATGATATCAAAAACTTTACCCATGGCACCATTTACCAATCCTTCTTCTACATTTAAATTACGTCTTAGAATTACTCAACAGTTTTTGCAGACACGAATACACTTCTCTAGTCCAGCAGTCCTGGATATAGATTTCTCTAAAGAGTTATGTTTTTCTTATATTTTTTCATTCATCAGCACAGTTACTCTTTGATGTTCCATTTTGTCAATAGCACTAACCTCCAAAATGTCTTCATTCTCAAGTTTTAGTAATTTTTCATTAAATGTAGCACACGTTTGAAGGGTAGGCATTAAGGTAAATAGAGGTATGCCCTCCTTACAAAAGTGGTACATTAACTCTGCTGCCGTCTTCTTAGAGGTAAACAATTTCTTAATAAGTCAACCTTCCAGCATCAGTCTTCCCTCCTCTTTCAGAACACCTATCCCAATGTCCTCTAAAATGTTACCATATTTTGCGTCCGAGGCTTGACACATATTTTTAACAAGTTCTTTGTATTGAAAATATTGCCAAATGTTAACATTTCCAATACTTCCTAATGAGTTTCAAGTCTCTTCATATGAAAGAGTTTTAAGAACAGGCTGTCCTTTTACAGGAGTTGGTTGTAGTAGGTCTCCAAAGACAGTCAAATGCTTTCCTCCAAGAAGATGTTGTACTCCATTTTCAGTATCTGCTGCAGTCTCAGGTGAACGAAGGCAACTATGAGATTGGAGACCATGCTCACCTCATCAATAATGAAAAGCTACATTTTCTTCAGCACTCTTGCCACCTCATGACAAGTTTCACCAGATAACTTCTGCTATTCCAGCTTATTTTCATGTTCAGCTGGTAGCATCAGTCGTTTATGTAAAATTATTCCTTTGATATTGTTTGATTCCATAGTTTTCTGTAGGTAATTAGAAATAACTTTAATTAGAAAGATTTTTCCAGTACCAGCCTGACCACTAGCACATAGTAGGATTGATTTGAATGATGAGCAATTGCAATGCTTGTCCTTATGTCACCATTCATGCTCTATTTTCTCTTTTACTTCAATATAAATCTATTTTTGTTCGTCGTTGAGTTGTCCAATTAACTGTCCATATCTAGAGATTCCTGTCTAGCTTGTTACTTGGCAGGTCCACTTCAATTATTGCTACTGCAGCTTCATTTTCAATGATAGGTTTTCTACGAGGATCTTAATTTGAAGGTGCAGAACTTTAGTTACTTTCAGAACTATCCTTAGCTACCTCAGCAACAATCATTTCTTCTTGTTGTATCACATCATTTAACATTTGTATGTATTTTTTTAACATGGCACACTCAATACTATCTTTATCAGCATTAAATGATCTTCATAGCAGTCATAATCCCCAAGTAAATCCATTTCACTTTGCCAAGGTTTGAAAAGTTGAAGAAGTGCTAAATAGAACAATTCTCTTTTCTCAGTTGTGTAGAAGCTAAGTTTGTGGTGGTTAATTAGATTTTCTTTCCCTTGTTTAACTAAACACCCATCACATCCACATAATGCATTTTTACCTTCTTCTATGTTTTCACTCACATTACTTCTGTATCTATAACTCTGAAGAAATTCATAAAGGCACTTGTCTTCCAGATGTAGACTTCTTCTTGGATAGTATGTACCTAACAATGTCTGTACTTTCTGCTTCAAACTCTGCAGGGTACTGAATGTCAGGGTAAGACTTCAATACTCTGTTTCTTGTAGTAAATAGGCCAAGACTCACCCAGACAATCCCTTTAGATTTCGGAAACAAACTTCCTAAACTCCATCTGTCACATGCTTCATAGAACCCCATTTCCCTTTGTGAAAGCATTTTCAAGCTGAAGGAATACAGTTTCTTGCTAAGTGTCTTTTCTGTAGAAATCTCTTCCCACATCTCCTTCATTTTTTTTTTTCAGACTGTGTGATATACGACGTGACGTACAGACCCACTGAGATGAAGTTGCCTGCAACAAATTGTATGTCCATGTTAGCATTCCACATTTTTAAAATCACAGGAATATAGTCATTAATATGTATGTACTCTTCAGTTATCTTTAAGTTCTATGGGCCGTATTTATACTTTTTGGCGCACAACTGCGCCAAAGCAGTTGTGCGTCAAAAAATGTAACGCCGGCTAATGCCATTCCAAAGCGCCATGCGGGCGCCTTATTTATGGAATGACGTTAGCCGGCGGAGCTGCCTGGTGTGCGTAAAAAAAAATGACTTACACCAGGCAGCGCCGGCGTAGGGGAAAATGGAGCTTGGGCGCCAAAAAATGGGGCAAATCAGGCTGAGGCAAAATTTTCGCCACAACCCGATTAGCGCCATTTTTTTTTACACCCAATCCACATTGAAATGACTCCTGTCTTAGCAAAGACAGGAGTCATGCCCCCTTGCCCAATGGCCAAGCCCAGGGGACTTATGTCCCCTGGGCATGGTCATTGGGCATAGTGGCATGTAGGGGGGCACAAATCAGGCCCCCTAAGCCACCCAAAAAAAATATATATATACTTACCTGAACTTACCTTCCGTTCCCTGGAATGGGTCCCTCCATCCATGGGCGTCCTCCTGGGGTGGGCAAGGGTGGCAGGGGGTGTCCCTGGGGGCATGGGTGGGCACCTCTGGGCTCCTTCCGAGCCCACAGGTCCCTTAACGCCTGACCAGGTGTTAAAAAAATGATGCTAAAGCGGCTGGACGTCATTTTTTTTGACCCGCCCACTCCCGGGCGTCATTTTTGCCCGGGAGTGTAAATACGGCGCACATGCCTCTGAGTCATTTTTTAGACGGGAACGCCTACTTTGCATATCATTAACGCAAGGAAGGTGTCCACGCTAAAAAATGACGCAAACTCCAAGATCTTTGGCGCTAGACGGGTCTAACGCCAAAGTATAAATATGGAGTTAGTTTTGCGTCGGATTTGCGTAAAAAAAAACAACGCAAATCCGGCGCAAACAGAGTATAAATATGCCCCTATGTGTTTTCGGTGATTTCTGTGTCAGATTATATCTGACTGAAGACAAAAAGCTGTTGACTCTTCCTTTAGAAATGACAGGTTGTGGAAATCCAAATCTACAATTTCCTTTGGACCTGAAAGTCCGATGATGCTACTTGTGACACACTGTTCTATGCAAGACAACACAGACTCATCACTTTGTGCTCCAAATTTGGCAGCGCAGTCACACTCCCCATGAAATAGGAAGAAGGGGCCCAGGACCCCATTCCAGTGCCCTGCCACAAAGCAAAGCTGTTGGATGCTGTTGTGTAATCCATGAAGATGGCCACCAGCTGAGGAAGGGGCCAGTGGCCAAAGACAAAGCCTGGAAACGTAGGTGCACTCCCTGTGAAAATACTAACAGGGCCCTGGATCCCATCCCGGAGCCCCACGCGGAAGACGAAGTAAGGGGGTGCCGTTGCACCTCCGTGAAGCCACTCAGAGGGGACCAGACACCCCCCAAAATGAGGTCAGCTGGCGGTTTGCTCCACCCGCTGCCCTCCAACCAGGCAGCATGCCTGGGGTGTCCAGGTGGGATTGGACAATCCCCTAAAACAAACAGAAAATGCAGCGCAAGCCCACAGAAAATAAAAAGAATAAAGGTAAAGTGATGCGGCTCTCCCTGGGCACAGCAAGGAAGCTGCTCATTCAATATGCACCACAGCCCACGATGCATTGTGAGCCCCGACATCTATCTGAGCCCAGTTCTCAGCTCATGGTGGCCCCAGGAAGATGGGGCCACCACAAACCAACGGCCCATGGAAAGGAGGAGTTACAGGAGCAGCACAGCCCCCCCCCCCAATGCAAAGTTTGTGTCCTCATCCTAGGTTGGGCGGGACAACTGATTTATGCCCCTTCCCCAAAAACATTCCAATGCAAGGTGAAGCACAAACTTGTTGGAAATTTTGTTCTTTGCTTGTAGTGCTGTGTCCTCTAGGGGTGTAGAAGGGTATTACACAATGTTACTCTTGTGTAATCTGAGAATGATCTAAAAGTAATCTTCATCTCCAGAATATTCCAACATGTCTCTACATGTTGCTTGTTCATGCTTATTTGAATAATGAGGTTGGTAACTACTTTTTATTGAAGTAGATGTACTACTGCCAGATTTAGGTGTATTCACTCTAACTTAGAGTCAAATATTGTATTGGGATACCAGAAAATGTTTTTCCATGCAGGTTTTTAGATTATATTTCCCTTTGGGGGAGAGAAGAATGATTATACCATGTCATCTAAGAGTAATTCCATCAATTTGTGTATATTTGTAAATTGTTGCATAGTATTGAGTAGTGTGTGTGTAATAAATGTACTTTTACTTTATTAAAAGCAAAAGCACAGACTAGACAATCCGTTACTGAGTGTCATGCTTGTGTGGTCCTGAATGGGATACTAGCCCACATCACCTCCCCTGAGTAAGCCTTGGACTGCTCTGCAACACTACCCTATGAGAGACAAGCGTTACAATGGGGTGTTTGGATCCCAGTGGTGGTTGAGTGCGGACCCATTACTTGTGCAGGCCACATACCTAATGACCCACCTTCCAACAGTTAGGAGCAATACCAGTGCTCTCTTCCTCAACATTTGGACCTACAAATTCCTCATTCTCCCTAGAATCCTCTTCAGAACCAAAAAATCAAAACTGCACATCCTCACAAACATTTTCAACTTCTCCTACTGTACCATGAAATAGTACTCTATTAATTTCTCCTAGACATAATGCTGGAGTCTTCACATAGTGAAGTCTCCTAACCTTTTAATTTTTGTGTGGTGAACTGCCAACATTCTAAAGTGATGAAATGTGCTTTGGCACACTTTCTTTGATAAACATGCTAATAAATGGGCTTGTAAATTACCATACTTTCTTACTTTCCAAGGATCTAATCCTTGCAACAACAAAAAAATCATACTCCTGTATGGAAAGTCATGCACAAAACTCTTCAACAAATCAATAGATTCTTGCCTAATACTACAAATGCTGCTAAATTTTCATTTGTAAACAGGAGCCCGTACCCTGAATCTCACCTGCTACCACGTCTTCCACATTTCTAGGAACAATCTCTCCTTTTGAATAAGACTCCCATCCTTCACCTCATAACATCTACAAGTTGAATCAACTGCATGCACCAATGTATTCTCTTGTGAATACTCTTCTTCATTAAAGAAAGACTCTGTACTAGAGGTGTGGTTCCATTCACCTTTGAGGATTTTATAGAAATTACTTTTATTAATCACTGTTTTTCTTTGGCTGTATCTGTTCATAGATAACACTATTTTATCCAGTGTCCTCATTCTAGTACAAATCAGAATAAAAAGCTTCCTCTTTAAGGCAACTGCCTTGCCAACTACATTCTCAACACACTGTTTCTGTTTCAATATTTCTGGTTTTTGTGCAGCAAAGGGTCCCTTCCTGGAGAGAACCAACCATCCCCACAACCCAGGGAGCTTTGCTCCATAATGAAACATTCCTGCATTAGCAATAGTTAGCAGTTTATATAACAACATGGGGAGGAGGCCAGAAAAGCTCCATATGTTGCATATACAGCACATTAATTTCCTTTCTCTGTGGCACATGCCAGCACAATATGACACTTATTGCATGTCCCTGTCCCATGTCTAGAACACATGATTTATAACCTTGTATTTCTAATTGCTAATCAATCTCCAAAAAAATAAGTACATATCAATATTCATATGTACATACATACACACATTATTAATATATATATATACACACACACACACATATATATATATATATATATATATAAATCGATAACACTTTCCTCACCTCTTTACTTATACCTAGGAGCAGATTTATCACTCTTGTTTCCAAATAGAACTTGCTTAGAAAGTAACAGTTTTAGTAATATACCTGGCAATAGCTTCTGTTGACAAGTAAAATACTCTTACAATTTCACTTTGGCTCTTTTGTTTAGATCACACTGAAAACTCAGAATAAGAATGGTGCAGCACTGGTCCAAGCGACCAGTAATGGCAACCTCCTCATCTTTCCTCTCAGTAATACAGTCATATTTGTCAAATCAGACAGTCTATCACAAGTCTCATTATTGTTATCCCACATCTGAATGATAAGTGACTATTAAAAACGTACTTGTATTTTTGGTAAGAAACCCAGTTTTTATCCGTGTGCTGCTAGAATCGTGAATCCATTGCATCTCCCTGTGCTAACCCCTCGTATAACGTCACAATAGAGTTGCAACTCCAGTCGGGGGTTAAAATATATAATTCCAATTACTTTTGTCTGTATTTTCTTTTTTATTGTAAATTCAGGCATCACAGTGAATTAGAAAACATATTTTTTCTAGTTGCCATTACTCCATTAGATATTTTTTATTGAATAAGTGTGTGTCCTTTAAAAGCTTCCCTACCCCCCACACTCTTCCTCCTCTGCTGTCATAGCAACCTCCTCTAGAAAACTCTAGTGTACCAGTAGTTCAAAAGGTCAGAGGATTTTTCTGTGAGGAGCAGACTAGCTTTAATGTGTCCTGTAGCAGGTGTGGTTGACTACTACACAATTTAAGCATATCTAAATTAGGATTACTTCCTTAAGAAAAATACCCAATCAGAGATTACCTGATTTAGGCCCTCATTATAACCTGGTGGTCGGTGATAAAGTGGTGGTAACACCGCCAACAGGCCGGCGGTAAAAAAAATGGAATCATGACCATGGCGGGAACGGCCAACACATACAGCCACTTTAAACCACCGACCGCCACGGCGGTAGCAACAAACACTGCGGCAGTAACCACCAACAGCCAATGTACAATGAACTGCCCACGGCATTACAACACGCCTATCCACCAGCTTTTCTGGGGCGGTACCAACGCCATCAAAAGCACGGCGGAAACAGAACACTGAAGGGAAACGACTCACCTCTCGACACTCAAGGAAGAACCACGACACAATGGAGTCCAACCTTCACTTTTTTCCAATGCTGGTGTTCCTTCTCATACACCACGAACACGAACGCCAGTGAAGACGACCACGGTGAGTACTGCACCTAGCACACAAGGGAGGGGGCGAGGAAAAAGAGAGTGGCACACACACAGAGCACCCCCACCACAACACCATACACACAAATAGATGCAACAACATTACATATACACCCCGTAATCCTCAGGAAGAACGCAAGGACAAAAGGAATTGATTAAATATCGTGTAATGTTTCAAAGTTAGATAAATATGTCCTTAAAGAAATAAACAGTATGTACAATATATACAAAAGGAGGGACAATGCCTGCTCCAAAATGTCCGTGGCCCACGGGCCATAACACATAAGCCAAGGCCACCCTTGACTCCTGCCTCAATATGGAGAGAACACTGCAGAGGCATCAGGTTGAAAACACACAGGCACCTCAGGGGGACAGGGAATGGGGGGCACCTCAGCTGAAAGATGTCACAACGCCACTGGCCTGGAGGGTACTCCATGCCCACTGCTTGGTCCTGGGGAGTGCAAAGCCACAGTCTCTCTAGTGGGTGGGTTGCCTACTGCTTGGTCCTGGGGAGTGCAAAGCCTCAGTCTCTCTAGTGGATGCCTTCTTCCACTGGTTCTGGAGGGGGCCTTGTGCCAATTGTGCTTCATCCTGGCAAGGAGGGGCTGAGTTGATGCCTTCTTCCACTGGTTCTGGAGGGGGCCTTGTGCCCAGTGTGCTTCATCCTGGATGGGGCAAGGTCACAGTCTCTCACCTGTGTGTCACACCGACAGGTGTTGCAGGGGCCAGGATGCACTGCAGCCCATGTAGTCACCAGTACACACTGCTCGCCGGTGGTGACGGCTGCTCAGTGGGTGTCAGTTGTCCTGCAGGTGGCGGTGCTGGCAGTAGTGGTGGTAACTCCAGGCCTTCACATGCAGCCTCGAATGGCTGCCCACTGGGGCTGCTGCTGCTGGCAGTGGTGCTGCTGGTGGCGGCGCATGTGGCGGTGCTGGCTGCAGTGCAGGTGGCGGTGCTGGCCACGGTGCAGGTGGCGGTGCTGGCAGTGGTAGCCTCCAGACCTTCACCTGCAGCCTCAGGCGGCTGCCCACTGGGGCTGCTGCTGGCAGTGGTGCTTCTGGCGGCAGAGCATGTGGCGGTGCTGGCCACGGTACAGGTGGTGGTGCTGCTCGCGGTTCATGTGACGGTGCTGGCAGTGGTGGTGGTAGCCTCCAGGCCTTCACCTGCAGCCTTGGACGGCTGAATTGCCATGGCTGGTGTTCTCTGCCCCTTCCTGCCCTTGGCAGATGGTAGTGTCTTCTTGCTTCTGCCAGCTGGTGGTGCCTCCTTCCCCTTGCTGGCTGGTGTCCCCTTCTTGCCCTTGCTAGGTGGCAGACCCTTCTTGGCCTTGGCAGGTGGTGCTGGCCCACTGGCTGGGCTGACGAGTGACTCTGTGGAGCCTCTCCCACCTGGTCTGAGGTGAAGGACAGGGGGAGGGGTAGGGAATAGGTCAATGGTGGTGAGGAAAGCTTCTTAGGGACACTGGGGTGGGAAGAGGTTGAAGGTTTGGGTGTGGAGGAAGAAGGAGAGGTTGTAGGAGGTGTCAGTGTGCTGTGTTTGGGTGAAGGTGCATGGGCTGGATGCTGTTGTGAGATGGATGGCTGTTGGGTGTCTGAGTGCCTCTGTTTGTGTACTTTGGGAGGAGGGGTCACAGACACAGTGGGAGAGGACACAGGGGACGTGTGCATGGATGTGGGAGTGGTGACTGCCAGTGAGGGGCGTGTAGTGATAGGCATGCTGGTGATGGAGGTAGTGGATGGGAATGTAGTGCATGCAGGTGTGAGTGGAGACGCTACTGGGAGGGAGGTGGATGAAGAGGAGGAGGGGGACAAAGTGGAGGCAGTAGATGTTGGTGTGTCTGTATGTGGATGGTGGTTGCGTGCGTGCCTATGAGATGAAGTGTGGTGCTTGTGTTTGCCTGAGCCACTTCTGTGTGTTGATTTGGGTGATTGCTGGTCTGAAGGTGTGCTTGGGATAGGCTGGGGTTGAGGGGATTGGGACTGGGTAGAGGAAGTTGGAGGGGGAGGCTGGAGACAGGGACAATGGCTGCCATCAGGCAGGAGGCCAAAGCCTGGAATGCACTCTGTTGGGCCGCCACACCAGAGTGAATGCCCTCCAGGTATGCATTTGTTTGCTGCAAATGCCCTGCTACACCCAGGATGGCATTCAGTATGGTTGACTGCCCAACAGAGAGGGATCTCAGGAGATCAATAGCCTCCTCACTGAGGGCAGCAGGGCTGACTGGGGCAGGGCCTGAGGAGCAAAGGAGATGCCCACCCTCCTGGGTGAGCGGGCACGGGAAACACGATGAGGGGCTGCTGGGAGGGTGGTGCTGGTAAGGGGAGTGGGGACCGTACCTGTAGTTGGGGTGACCACAGAGGTGTCCTCCACCGCCAGGGACCTGCTATTGGAGGAGGTGTCGCTGTCGGTACTGTCCCCTCCTGTCTCAGTCATGGTGCTCCCCTCACCCCTCCGTTCCACTGGTGCCCTCACCGTCGATGGATTCGGCCTCCAGGCCCATGTGGGATGCAGCTCCCTCCGTCGCCGGCGCCTCTGCTCCTCTGCCAGATGATGCTAATGCACACAAGGACAGGGTGACAAAACAAAAAGGAGGGCAGAGACAGAGGATACACTTGGTCAATGCAAGCAACAACACTACAGTTGGCGTACACAACTCACAGGGAACAGCCCTATGCACTAGGCCATGCACTACCAGTTACAATGCTAGTCACCAGCCCATGGGGTACAATGCCTAATGCCATTAGCTGCTCACCTGAAACCCACAAGACCCTGCCCAGTAGTATATGCCCACTAACATCATTAGGATTAGAGTGCATCTGAGCTTGCCCATCATTGAACATACCATGCCATGTTCGCCCTGGCCTAGGGGCACCCACAGCCCACATCCCCCATCCAGGTAATACCTTAACACGCGCAAAGTCATAATTCTAAATCTGTATTCACCCCCTTGTGGCTGCTGTGATGCCTCCAAGCGCCCATCCAACTCCGGATAGGCCACCGCCAGGACACAGAACATCAGGGGGGTCATGGTACGACGGGCACCCCTTCCTCTTTGGGGGGCCAGCCCCAGCTGGGCCTCTGCCGTCTTCCTTGCCCAGCGACGCAGGTCCTCCCACAATTTGCGGCAGTGGGTGCCCCGCCTGTCAAGGACCCTCAGGGTCCGCACCTCCTTAGCGAAGGCACGCCAAATACCCTTTTTCTGATGGGAACTAACCTGCAGAAAGAAAACAGCAGAAAAGGTATTAGCATACCGTCCGGACTGTTATACTCATGGCCCACCATATCCCCCCATCCCCTTATGCACATACATTGACCACAATACATGCAGCACTCTGCCCAGGACCCCTCAGACCCCCCCTACACGAGGTTTACACGCACAGCAATCCATACATTCATGCCCCACTCATCATGCTCACAGTGTACTCACCTGTTTGTCTGGAGGCCCATAGAGTAAAGGGTACTGAGGTAGGACCCCATCCACCAGACTCTCCAACTCCTCCGAAGTAAAGTCAGGAGCCCTTTCCCCAGACACGCGAGCCATTGTCTCTTCCAGACACAGGTCACAGCAGCACTTGCAGTGTAGGTCCTCTCCTGTTGAAGGTCAGGTAGCAAGTGAGTGAACAAATAGAAAATGGCGGTCACGTCCGTGGCGGTGCGTACCGTCACCGCTGGCGTACATCGCCATTGGCTCCTGGAACCCATAGGCCCCAATGATAACCAATGCGGTGTTGCACGGCGGTCGTCGCACAACACCAGAGGAATTTACTCATTTTCACTTGTCCCTCCTCATAGGTCGTCATTTCAGGTGGACCCAGGCCCTGGCACCTAACTGCGTCACAGCAGACATGGGCACATCAACTGACTTACAAGTTCACTTACTGTTTCTGTAAAGCAAATATTGCATTTTAATGTTGAAATATTTGTGAATATGACCTTCTGCTCACCGTTTTTCACCCTAGAATTCAACCACTGAGGATGAATAGGAAATGGAGACATCCCCCATGTACAGACGCCTGGTGGACCTGGAGACAATGGAGGACATACACATTATCCTGACCTCCTTACTTGATAGGGCCACAATCCAAGAACTGTGTGCCCAATTGGAGCCAGACCTGATATCTGCTATCCGCCACCCCACAGGTATCCCCCCTCTAGTGCAAGTCCTGTCAGTGCTCCATTTCCTGGCAAGTGGTTCCTTCCAAATGACAGTGGCCATGGCATCAGGGATGTCACAGCCTATGTTCTCAAACGTGCTGACTAGAGTATTGTCTGCCCTGCTGAAACACATGCGCAGCTACATCGTATTCCCCCAAGTGGAGGATTTGGCCAGAGTGAAGGCTGACTTCTATGCACTGGAACATATCCCCAACATCATTGGTGCCATTGATGGTACACATATTGCATTTGTCCCCCCCTCCCCCGGAGAAATGAACAAGTGTTCAGAAATAGAAAAAGCTTTCACTCTCTAAATGTGCAGATGGTGTGTTTGGCAGGCCAGTATATCTCCCATGTCAATGCAAAGTATCCTGGCTCTGTGCATGATGCCTTTATCTTGATGAATAGCAGCATCCCATATGTGATGGCTCAACTCCAGAGGCACCGGGTGTGGCTAATAGGTGGTCCCCACTGAGTTGATCTAGGTATATGGGTTTGGCCCTAAGGGTGAATGTGTGGCTTACAGGTATCCCTCGATATCTGCAGGTGACTCTGGTTACCCCAACCTCTCATGGCTACTGATCCCTGTGTGGAATGCCAGGACAAAGGCAGAGGAACGTTACAATGAGGAACATGGGCGAACAAGGAGGATCATTGTGCAAACCTTTGGCCTCCTGAAGGCCAGATTCCGGTGCCTCCATTTGACAGGTGGATCCCTGTACTACTCACCCAAGAAGGTGTGCCAGATTATCGTTGCATGTTGCATGTTGCAAAACCTGCTCTTGAGACGCCAGGTGCCTTTTCTGCAGGAGGATGAGCCTGGGGATGGTCGTGTGGCAGCGGTGAAGCCTGTGGACAGTGACGAAGAGGAGGCAGGGGAAGAAGATGTGGACAACAGAACTGCACTAATTCAACAGTACTTCCAGTAAGACACTGTAACTTCCCCTTCCATTGCTGTTTTGTGTTTGACATTGTACATGGCAGCCTGCTTTCCCCATTTCTATGGCCACTTACTGTACCCTTTGGCATCTCTATTTTCAGATCTCTGTGCCCCACTCTGGCTCCTGGTGTGTTTACTGCTGCCCACTACAGGTCATACCTATGCAAATAGTATAGTACATTTGAATTGCAATGTTTACAGTTTGTGATACTAATACATATGTCAAAGAATTGACAGACTCCATATTTGAATTTGTTCCAAGGGTGTTTAATTAGGTGTTAATAAGTGGAGGGGTATTGCAATGGGCTGGGTTGCTGATGTTGGAAAGTCCAGGGTAGAGTCCAGTCCATTTGTATCACAGGTGCATTGTCCAAGGGGGCATAGGAAGGGGAGCAATGGCAGTTCAAGGTGGACAGGGTGACAGAGTGGGACAGAAGGGTGACAATCAGGAGAATCTTATTTCCTGGCGGGGGTCTTGGCAATGTTCTCTGGCTTCTCCCTGGATCGCAGGGACCGTTTGCGGGGGTGGTTCTCCTTCTGCAGGGGGTAGGGTGCTGGTGGCCTGTTGTTCCTGTGGTGGGGCCTCCTGTCCACTAGCGTCAGTGGAGGTGGACAGCTGTTCTTCGGTGTTGCTAGTGTCAGGGGCCCGATGGTGTGCCACTGCTTCCCTCATGGTGTTGGCCATGTCTGCCAGCACCCCTGCAGTGGTGACCAGGGTGGTGTGGATGTCCCTCAGGTCCTCCCTGATCACCAGGTACTGTCCGTCCTGCAGCCGCTGGGTCTCCTGCAACTTGGCCAGTATCTGGCCCATCATCTCCTGGGAATGGTGGTATGCTCCCATGATGTTGGTCAGTGCCTCGTGGAAAGTCGGTTCCCTCGGCCTGTCCTCCCCCTGTCGCACAGCAGTCCTCCCAGCTTCCCTGTTGTCCTGTGCCTCTGTCCCTGAACCGTGTGCCCACTGCCACTGACCCCAGGTCCCTGATTGTCCTGTGTTTGTGGGGTTGCCTGGGGTCCATGTAGTGGTGGACACACTGCTGATTGAAGTTTCCTGGGGACATTGGTATGGGCCAGCTGGGTGGGTGCTGTGGTGGTGTTTCCTAAGGGGGAGGCTCTGTGGTGGGTTGGGACTGTGCCTGGGTAACCGACTGTCCAGAGTTCCCTGATGGGCCAGGTTGGTCATCGTGATCCAGGTGTGCAGAGCTGCTGTCATCACTGTGGGCCTCTTCTGGGGGGGGGGGGCTGGATGTAGCTGGCACCTCCTCTCCGGTGACGTTGAGTGGGGGTCCTGTGGGGATGCAAATGCAGTGTTATTATTTCTGCATGTGCCATCTTGTGCATGGGTATGTTTCCCTCTATGGCTGTTATTAGCAAGGCAGCTTTGGCTTGTGTGAGTTGTGATTGGTTTGGCTAAGTGATTGTCACTAGTGTGCATGCTGTGGTGATGGGTGTCCATACAGGTCTGTGAAGGGGGTCCATGCATTGGTGTTGCATGCAGGGCTTGGTATTGGGATGGGTGGGTTGTGATGGTGGGGTACATGTGAGGTGGTGGGGTGATGGGGGTGAGGGTAGGGGTTGTTGTTTGTGATGGCATGCAGGTATGGTGGGGGATAAAGTGGTAAGGATTTGACTTACCAGAGTCCAGTCCTCCTGCTACTCCTGCCAGGCCCTCAGGATGCATGATCGCCAAGACTTGCTCCTCCCATGTTGTTAGTTGTGGGGGAGGAGGTGGGGGTCCACCACCAGTCCTCTGTACAGCTATCTGGTGTCTTGCTACCATGGAACGTACCTTCCCCCATAGGTCGTTCAACCTCTTCCTGATGTCATCCCTTGTTCTTGGGTGCTGTCCCACAGCGTTGACCCTGTCCACCACTCTCTGCCATAGCTCCATCTTCCTTGCAATAGATGTCTGCTGCATATGTGATCGGAATAGCTGTGGCTCCACCCAGATGATTTCCTCCACCATGACCCTCAGCTCCTCCTCTGAGAACCTGGGGTGTCTTTGAAGTGCCATGGGTGTAGTGTGAGTGGTATGTGTGAGGGTGTGTGGGGTGATGTGTTGGGGTGTGTGCTGTGAGGGACGTAGATGGTGCATGGGTGATGGTGTTTTGTGGCTCAGATTCAGTGGGTGCTCCAGGCTTGTTTCTCTCTCACTTGCCAAAATATTTGGGTCGTAAAGGGTTGTGGGCAGTGTGGGTGTGCGTTTTATATTGGTGTGGGTGTGATGTGTGTATGTGTGTCAGGTGTGTGTAGTTTGAATTGTCCAATGTGGTGTAGTTTTGTATGTGTGTGTGTATTTTGAGCGCGGATGTATGTACCGCCAATGGTTTACTGCAGTTGAATGACCGCCGCAGTGATTCGTGGGTCATGATGCTGTGGGAGTATTTCTGTTGGTGTAACAGTGTGGGTTTTGCTACCTCCAATTTATTACTGACCTTTGGGCTGGCAGACTTGTGTGGGTGGGTGTCTGTATAGTGGCGGATTTCTATGTGTGGGTCATAATACGGGCAGCGGTATACCGCTGCGGTCGCGGTATGTTGGCAGCAGTCAGCATGGCGGTAAGCGGCACTTACCGCCAATGTTGTAATGAGGGCCTTAATGTTTTCACTCACAACCTACTTTTATCTACCAGTGTATTTACAACATCCAATCAAATATATGTTTGTTTCTTAAATCAGTAGCTCCTTCCATTTTAACCAGCTTACATTTTCAAAACTCCTTCATTCAGCTGCAGCCATCTCCTGTGTGCAACAGCTCCTTTGCTTGGAAATGTTCAGAGTGTGAATTGTAGATCACAGCTATATCTTTGGGATAGTGAATATGTGTAGGAGGCTGGCCTGGCTTATAGTGGGTACCTTGTGGTACTTACACCCTGTGCCAGGTCCAGTTATCCCTTATTAGTAGAATAGAGGTGTTTCTAGCAGCTTAGGCTGATAGAAGGTAGCTATGGAAAAGCAGCTTAGGCTGAACTAGGAGACATGCAAAGCTCCTACTATACCACTTATATCATATAGCAAAATATCATAAGAAAACACAATACTCAGAGTTACAAAAAATAAAGGTACTTTATTTTTATGACAATATGCCAAAAGTATCTCAGGGAATACCCTCACTTAGAAGGTAAGTAATATACACAAGTTATATGTACACAGACCCAAAACAGGTAAGTAACAGTAAGAAAAGTAGTGCAAACAGTGTAGAATCACATTGGGATGCAATAGGTGAACATAGGTCTAGGGGCAACATAAACCATATACTCCAAAAGTGGAATACAAATCACAAATGGACCCCAGACTTATGTGAGCTTGTAGAGGGTCACTGGGGCTGTGAGAAAACAGTAAGGGTGTCGAAAATACCCCACCCCAAGACCCTAGAAAGTAGGAGAAAAGTTACCCTACTACCCCAGAAAGAAACAATAGTCGTGATAGGGGGATTCTGCAAGAACCACAAGCACCAGCAAAACACTGAAGACGGATTCCTGGACGTGAGGACCTGCAAGGCAAGGTGACCAAGTCCAAGAGTCGCAATAGCGTCCAGGGAGGCAGGATCCCAGGAAACCCCGGATGAAGGTGCAAAAGGGCTGCCTCTGGGTGGAAGAAGCCAAAGATTCTGCAACAACGAAAAGGGCTAGTAACTTATCCTTTGGATGGAAGATGTCCCAGGGTGTGCTGGATGTTGCAGAAGTATTTCTACTCAGAAATACTGCAAACAAGCCTTGCTAGCTGCAAGGGTCACGGTAGAGGTTTTTGGGTGCTGCTGGGGACCAGGAAGGACCAGGATGTCGCCTCTTGGAGGAGGAGACAGAAGGAGCGCTCAGGAACTCATAGAGCCCCCGCAGAAGGAGGCAGCACCCGCAGAAGTACCGGAGCAGGCACTTAGAAGATTTGTGAAACTGGAGTCACAAAATGAAGGTCCCACAACGTCAGAGTCCAACTCAGTGGGTTGAGTACTGCAGGACGGGGTGCTGGGGACCCAGGCTAGGCTGTGCACAAAGGAATCCTTGGAGAAGTGCACAGAAGCCAGGGCAGCTGCAAATCACGCAGTATACAGGTTTGCTGTCTGGTGTGGGGAGGCAAGGACTTACCTCCACCAAACTTGGACTGAAGGATCACTGGACTGTGGGGGTCACTTGGATCCAGCTCCTGTGTTCCAGGGACCACACTCGTCAGGATGAGAGGGGACCCAGAGGACCGGTGATGCAGTCTTTTGGTGCCTGTGTTAGCAGGGGGAAGATTCCTTCGACCCACTGGAAATTTCTTCTTGGCTTCCAGTGCGGGGTGGAGGCAGACAGCCCTCAGAGCATGCACCACCAGTAAACAGTTGAGAAAGCCGGCAGGATGAGGCACTACAATGTTACTGGTAGTCGTCTTGCTACTTTGTTGCAGTTTTGCAGGCGTCCTGGAGCAGTCAGCGGTAGATCATTGGCAGAAGTCGAAGAGGGAAGTGCAGAGGAATTCTGGTGAGCTCTTGCATTCGTTATCTGAAGAATACCACAGAGGAGAGACTCTAAATAGCCAGAAAAGGAGGTTTGGCAACCAAGAAAGGAGGTTTGGCTACCAAGAGAGGTAAGAACCTATCAGAAGGGGTTTCTGACGTCACCTGCTGGCACTGGCCACTCAGAGCAGTCCAGTGTGCCCCCAACACCTCTGAATCCAAGATGGCAGAGGTCTGGGACACACTGGAGGAGCTCTGGGCACCTCCCCTGGGATGTACTGGTCAGGGGAGTGGTCACCCCCCTTTCCTTTGTCCAGTTTTGTGCCAGAGCAGGGCTGGGGGATCACTGAACCGGTGTAGACTGGCTTATGCAGAGATGGGCACCATCTGTGCCCATCAAAGCATTTCCAGAGGCTGGGGGAGGCTACTCCTCCCCAGCCCTTCACACCTATTTCCAAAGGGAAAGGGTGTAACACCCTCTCTCAGAGGAAATCCTTTGTTCTGCCTTCCTGGGCCGGGGCTGCCCAGACCCCAGGAGGGCAGAATCCTGTCTGAGTTGGCAGCAACAGCAGCTGCAGTGGAAACCCCGGAAAGGCAGTTTGCAGTGCCTGGGTTCTGTGCTAGAGACCCGAGGGATCATGGAATTGTCCCCCTAATACCAGAATGGTATTGGGGCGACAGTTACATGATCTTAAACATGTTACGTGGCCATGTTCGGAGTTACCATTGTGACGCTACACATAGGTAGTGACCTATGTGCAGTGCAATCTAATGGTGTCCCCGCACTCACAAAGTTCGGGGAATTTGTCCTGAACGATGTGGGGGCACCTTGGCTAGTGCCAGGGTGCCCACACACTAAGTAACTTGGCACCCAACCTTCTCCAAGTGAGGGTTAGACATATAGGTGACTTGTAAGTTACTTATGTGCAGTGAAAAATGGCTGTGAAATAACGTGGACGTTATTTCACTCAGGCTGCAGTGGCAGGCCGGTGTAAATATTGCCTGAGCTCCCTATGGGTGGCAAAAGAAATGCTGCAGCCCATAGGGATCTCCTGGAACCCCAATACCCTGGGTACCTAGGTACCATATACAAGGGAATTATATGGGTGTACCAGTGTGCCAATGAGAATTGGTAAAATTAGTCACTAGCCTGCAGTGACAATTTTAGAAAGCAGAGAGAGCATAAACACTGAGGTTCTGGTTAGCAGAGCCTCAGTGATACAGTTAGGCACCACAAAGGGAACACATTTAAGCCACAAACTTATGAGCACTGGGGTCCTGGCTAGCAGGATCCCAGTGACACATATCAAACACCCTGACAACATAGGGTTTTCACTATGAGCACTGGGCCCCGGCTAGCAGGATCCCAGTGAGACAGTAAAAACACCCTGACATATACTCACAAACAGGCCAAAAGTGGGGGTAACAAGGCTAGAAAGAGGCTACCGTCCTACAATATGCTAGAAAAAGTGGCATTGACAGGGACCTGGATTTGCTTAACATGGATATTTTCTGGGTTGGCCAGGGAGAGTTAAAGTGGCATCAATTGCTTCCATTGGTTGAAAGCATTAGAGATTGCCAACCACCTCACCTCATGATTGTGCACTGTGGTGTTAATCACCTGGGCACAGTCACTTGGGTAGGATTGCAAATCCTAATGAAGGATACCTCTGTTCAAATAATGTACCTTTTCACTCTTCCTTTGTGTTTTGTAACATATGCCACAGGCAGAAATGGAAGTGGTTAAATCAATTTTGTCCAAAGATTAACAAATCTAGTAAACATGTTAAGAAAACTTTTTCAGCTTTCCTCAGAGAGCGTAACATGGGCTGTATCTACAATAATAACCTGCAGTTTCACTTAGATGGAATATTTAGGCTAGATGGCGTGCATTTTGTCAATGAAAGCAACAGTGTTTCTCAGCAACCTGACACTCTGCAGCCGCTCTTATGTGTATTAAACATATACACACAACATATGCAAAGGCTCTTTTAGGAGCCACCCTATGCCCCAAACACCCTTCAAATTAACAAAAAATTCAGATAAAAAAAAAAAAAAAAAGATTTGTGACTCTTTTGGAGTTTCACGAACCAAAAGTACATATTCAGTGCACAACACCTCCATGTTTTTCATTGTTTCACTTTCACATATCTTCATGTCACAATAAATTTCTCAAAACCTCAATGGAAGTGTGATGCAGTCTCAGGAGAAGTCTAATAGAGCTGGCTAAGACAGCCAGAGTGGGTCTGTGAGTGGGTGAATGAGAGTCTGAGTGATCTGCAAGGGAGTGCATGACAGTCAACGTGAGTGTGTCAGTGGGTGCATGAGTGTCTGAGTGAGCTCTGAATGAGTGCAACAGTGTCTGACTGAGTCTGGTGGTCAGTGCATGAGTGTTAGTGTGGCTCTGTGAGTGGGTACATGAATCTCTGAGTGAAACTGTTAGTGGGTGTATGAGTGTCTCAGTGGGACTGTGACTGGGTGTATGAGAATCTGAATGGGACTGTCAGTCGGTGCATAAGTGACTCACTGGGTCTCTGAGTGGTCATGCAAGTGTCTGGGTATGTGGATAGATCTGCCAGTGTCTGAGTGGGTCTGTGAGTGGGACATAACATCCAGAGTGGATCTGTGAGTAGGTTCATGAGTGCCTGAGTGAGTCTGTGAGTGCATCAGTGTCTGAGTTGATCTGTGAGGGGGTGAATGAGTGTCTGACTGGGACTGTTAGTGGGTGAGTCAGGGTCTCAGTGGGTCTCTGGGCGGTTCTGTAAGTGTCTGTCTGGGTCTGTGGATGGGTGTGCAAGTGTCTTTTTGAGTCTGTGATTTGATTCATAACGGCCAGAGTAGGTCTGTGAGTGGGTGAATGAGTGTCTGAATGGATCTGCAAGTGAGTGCATGATGGTGCATGATGGTCAAGGTTGGTTTGCCAGTGGTTGCATGAGTGTCTGAGTGGGCTTGTGAGTGAGTGCATCAGTGTCTGACTCAGTCTGCAACTGGGTTGATGAGTGTCTGAGTAGGTCTGCGAAGCAGTGCGTTACTGTATAACTCTGTCTGTGAGTGGCTGCATGAGAGTCTGAGTGGGACTGTGAGTGGGTGAGTGAATGTCTTACTTGGTGTCAGTGAGTGCATGACAATCTGTGTGGGTCTGTGAATGGATGCATGAGGATGTCAGCAGGTCGGTGAATGGGTATATGAGTGACTTAGTCGATGTCTGAGTGGGTTTGCAATTGTCTGTCTGGTTATGTGGATAGCTGTACAAGAGTCTCAGTCTGTCTATGACTGGGTGCATAACAGCCAGAGTGGGTCTGTGAGTGGGTGCATGAGTGTCTGAGTTGATCTGTGAGTGGATTTATGACAGTTAAGGTGGGTGTGTGAGTGAGTGCATGAGTGTCTGAGTGGGTCAGTGAATGAGTCCATCAGTGTCTGAGTGGGTGTGTGAGTGGGTGCATGACTGTCAGAGTAGATCTGTGAGTGAATGTATGAGTGTGTGTCCTCTTGTGGTAGATTCACAACTCCATCACAACGTCACATGGGGGCGGCGTGCAGGGGTCCTCATAATTGGTCTCTCAGGCACTCATAGGTTAACCTCATGGGGTCAGAGTACGTTTACCCTGACCCGTTCTGTGAATTACAGCCTGTATTTCATCCCTTAGAGCTATGCACTGATCAATACCTTCTGCTGCGCAGAGCTGCAGCGCTCTAATTAGGCGCCACTACTATTACGTGTTCCTATATATACAAATTTGGATTTCTTTTCATTTCTAGCAATAAGGCATCTTTCTAGACCAAGAGCTACCTTTCTGCCAAATTTGGTGTTATTCCGTCCAGTGGTTTAGTCGCTATCGCTGTTCAAAGTCCCTAAGGAAATATGAATGGGGAAAACACCATTTGGACTGCCCCTTTTTCTTTGCTGCCGCTTGATGGATCACCCCAAAATGTTCCAGACAGCAGCTGAAGTGACATCCATTGCTTTTTGGAAAGTTCCGTGAAGATTCATCAAATGGTGCCAAAGTTATTAGCAAAACAAAAAAATATTTTTCTATAGAAACTAGGTCCTAACAATAACGTCCTAATGGCGACTGCCGCAAGGTTATAGTAACTTTAGGCCACAAGTTATAGGGCCTCATTACAACCTCAGCGGTCTTTCTAAAAGACCGCCGAGGCTGCGGGAGCCAGAATACCGCCATTGCTGGCGGTATTCCTGGCTCCCTATTATGACTTTTCTGCTGGCCCAGTGGAAAAGTCACATCCACATTGCTGCCGGCTCGTAATAGAGCTGGCGGCAATGCTGATGTGCAGCGGGTGCAGTAGCACCCGTCGCGCATTTCACTGCCTGAAATTCGGGCAGTGAAATGCGTGACGGGGCTATGCCTGGTGGCCCCTGCACTGCCCATGCCAAGTGCATGGGCAGTGCAGGGGCCCCCAGGGGCACCCCAAGTCCCCTTAATGCCAGCCTTTCCATGGCGGTGTTTACTGCCACGGACACGCTGGCGGTCGGGGACTCATAATTCCCAGGGCAGCGGTGCTTGCACCGCTGCCCTGGGGATTATGACCGCCAGGCGGAAGCCTGGCGGTATGTTGGAGGGGCCGGCGGTATGGCCGTGGCTATTGCGCCACGTCATAATAGCTGGCGGAACACCGCCAGCCTGTTGGCGGTGTTACCGCCAGCTTACCGCCGGCCGCCAGGGTCGTAATGACCCCCTTAGTGTCTTAACATAAGCTATAAGTATAACTACTGAATTTCTATCTATGGTTTTGTATGGGTAAAATGTCAACCTAACTTTAACATGTCTGTAATCTTTGTTTTTTCAGTGAAAATATATATATAAATATGTATACATACACATTAAAAAAGGTTAAAGCAAAGGTAAAGTTATGAAAACATGTTTCCTTATACATACCAAGCTTAAACTACACAAACTTTAAAAATTCTAAAGTTATAGTTTTAACTTTAATTAACAATTTATCCACTACCTTAAAATTATTATGAGTAGTGGACATTGTTACACACTCTTTTCATCTCGCTAACTAGACAACACTAAGGGGCTCATTCTGAGCCCGGCGGGCGGCGGGAGCCGCCCGCCTGGAGGGAGCCGCCAAATGGCTGCTCCGCGGTCGAAAGACCGCGGAGGCCATTCTGGCTTTCCCGCTGGGCTGGCGGGTGACCGCCAGAGGGCCGCCCGCCAGCCCAGCGGGAAACCCCTCCCACGAGGAAGCCGGCTCCGAATGGAGCCGGCGGAGTGGGTATGTGCGACGGGTGCAGTGGCACCCGTCGCGTATTTCGGTGTCTGCAATGCAGACACTGAAATACAAAGTGGGGCCCTCTTACGGGGGCCCCTGCAGTGCCCATGCCATTGGCCCATAACATTGGCGGTCGGAGCCGCCAGGAACAGGATGGCGGTGAGGGGGTCGGAATCCCCCATGGCGGCGCAGCAAGCTGCGCCGCCATGGGGGATTGCCAGGGCAGCGGAAAACCGGCGGGAGACCGCCGGTTTTCCTTGTCTGACCACGGCCAAACCGCTGCGGTCAGAATGCCCTGTGGGGCACCGCCAGCCTGTTGGCGGTGCTCCCGCATCCCCGGCCCCGGCGGTCCTTGACCGCCGGGGTCGGAATGACCCCCTAACTCTAACTAAAACTCCTAGTACATCGAACAACACAACATCCTGGACCACTCTCAATCAGACTTCCACAGCAACCACAGCACAGAGGCGGCCTCATCACAGCAACAGACTACATCCACATCATCATGGACCAAGGCCTTACCACACCCCTAATCCTCCTCGACCTCTCCTCTGCTTTGACATGGTATCTCACCCTACCCTCATCAACTGAGAATACAACATGAGAATCCAGGATCAAGCCCTCCGATGGCTGTGCTCTTTTCTGACTGGAAGAACACAATGGATCCAGATGGCCCCCTTCACCTCCACTACCTCTAAAGACATCATCTGTAGAGCCCCTAAGGAGTCGTCACTCAGCCACACCCAGTTTAACATCTACATGGCACCTCTTGCAGAGGTAACCCACTCCCACGGCCTCAGCATCATCTCTTCTGCCGATAACATGCAACTCATCATCTCACTCTCCAAAGACGCCACCGCCACCAAAGACAACTTCAAACAAGCCATGGCTGAAGTGGCCAGATGGATGCAAACCAACTGCCTGAAACAAAAATCCTTATCTTTGGACACGCCATTTCATCCTGGGATGCCACCTGGTGGGCCTTAGAGCTAGGACCCATCCTCACTCTCACTAACTGAGCTAGAAACCTTCTCATAATCTTCAACACCAACCACTGCATGAGACCCCAAATCAACAGTGTCACATCTTCCTGCTATAACATCATCTGCATGCTCTTAAGTGGCTCCCACTGGACACCTGGAAGACTTTCTCACAGGACCTCATCCCAAGCAGACTCGACGACTGCAACACTCTCTACTTTAGCATCTCCACCCACCTCACCAGCAGACTTCAAATCTCTCAAAATGCCACAGCTCAACTGATCCTGTACCTCCATCGCAGCTCCTGCATCACATCACACCTGCAGAAGCTCTACTAGCTCCCCATACAGAAACACTGTCTGTTCAAGATTCTCCCCCATGCCTACAAAGCACCACATCAGACAGGGCTTACCTACCTCAAGCTCCATCTGCAGTTCCACCAACATCCCCAAAACCTCTGTTCTACTTACTACCCCTTGCACAGACCCCCTGAATTTACAGGAGCAGAGCAGGAGGATGCTCCTTCTCCTGCCTAGCAGCAAAAATGTAGAACGCCATCCCACTGGGCATTACAGCAACCCCGTTGCTTACAACCTTCCGCAAGAAACTGAAGACCTGGCTCTTCAAGTGACTCTCTGAACCACCACATATACTAAGCACCTGGATACCCTCACGGGTGAAAGATTTGCGCTCTACAAATCGGAATTCATTTAGTCATTCATTCAAGTATTAGGATTCATCATTTTCCCCACTTATTACTACTTTAATAACATGGTAATAAGTAGGGGAAATTATGTATGCATTTCTATTTTTTTTTTTTAAATGTACGGAGTACTGAGATACTTCCTAGGAATTATAAAGATACTTTAAAAAAAATTAAATGTGTAAAAAAAAATACATTTTACTACGCTGTATTTCTCAAATATTGTGGACTACAGTGCATTTTCAATGTTTTATGTTCATTGAGTCTTTGAAAAAAAAAAGTCTACAAAGTACCCCGTCATACCTACTTATTACTGCGCTACTTAAAAAAAAATATAAAAAATATATTTGTTGAAAAATTATAACTACATTGTAGTGGACCATCTTTCACTGATATAGTGCAGTACAGTATAGTAATTTTTACTATATATTTTTTCATCCAACTACAGTGCTGCTTTGTAGGTACACACACAGTTCTTCTTAAACTGTGTAAAAATATACAGAAAATATACATACATTTCACTACCTAATACCACTTTAATAAAGTGGTAATAGGTAGGGTTCAACCATAAAACCTGCTACTTACCTGGATCTAGAGCTAAACCAAAACACAGCCAAAGTGTGCTAAAAAATATATGGCTGCATTTTATGTTTTGTAAAGACAGCCATTAGCCAACCATATATGATCTTGTCATCAGCATGTACCACATTATACTGCAAGGATACTGCGGTATACCCGGAACAGTACATAACTAAGTATTTTCACACTTAGAATTTTAACACTAATTAGACTATTTACACCTCCTAACAAAAATTGCTATTTACACTCCATAATATATATTCCTATCACATTACATCTACATCTGTTCATACACCTTCGTGCTGCATCTGGTTAAACTACCACACTACACTCTACACCACTCCAGCCAATTCCACTCTGCTCTTCACCTCTCCACTCTAAGCCACTCCACTCTACACTATTCCACTCTATGCCACTCTACCCTGCATCATGCCACTATAAGTCATTCCACTCTATGTTAAGCCATTTTATGCCACTTCACTCTATACCACTCTACTTTATTGCACTTTACCCTACTCTATTCTGTAAGGGACTCCCCTATCTGTCTTAGAAGGCCAGGCTATAGGTATGTGTTTTTGAACTATCTTTTTACCACCCCCCCAATCCGATGTGACAAACAAAATGGTGGCTGCAACTTTTCGGTCAGGTTGTGACCAGCCAATAAGGGCCTTGTTTTTCCCCTAGATTCGCAAATCTGGAGCCGCAACCGCAGGTCCAGATCCACAGAGGACCTGCATGCCTATATATCTATATTTTTGGCCTTAAATTACTCTGAAACTGCACCAAATTACAAAAAGCATGATCTGTGGAACAGAATCTAGCTTTGTGCCAAATTTAGTATAATTCTGTTCAGTGGTTCGGGCTGTAGGCGTATCTAAAGGCCCTATGGAAAAATTAATGGGGAAAATGCATTTTGGGACCCCCCTTTTTCTCGGTTCCTGCTTGACAGATCACCCTGAAACTTTGAAGACGGAAGATGAATTTAGCAAAGTCTAAGTTTTGAAAATTTCGTGAAGATTCATCAAACGGCACCAAAGTTATTAGCAGAACCAAAAAATGCTTTTTCTATAGAAATTAGGTCCTAACTTTAACTATAACTACCTAGTGGCTAAATATATACAGGGGGCGGAGAAAAAGGGGGGGTCCCAAAATGTGTTTTCCATATGCATTTTCGGCCTTTAGAAATGACTACAGCCCGAACTGCTGAATAAAATTACATCAAATTTGGCAAGAAGTTAGATCTTCGTGCGCAGATAGTGTTTTTTGTTGTTTTGTGTAAATCCAAAAAGAAGTTTTAGAGTTATTTAAGGTTAAATAATATAGATATCTCGGGACGCAGAGGCTCAGCGGATCCCAGACAATAGGTAGGAGTACCCATACCACCTAGCCTTGGTGCCAGGGTCCCCCTGGGACCCAACCAGGACAAATAAAAGCATTCTTTTGAAAATGTCAGGGAAAATCACTGAGGATCAGCGAACCCAATGAAAATACAAAAAAAAAACTAGCGATTGTTCAGTATAGCTCCTGGGTAGGCCAAGTCACGGAAGCATTCACCAATATTTTTTTTTAAAAAGGGGGGCACATGAGGCCCCCTCCTAGGGCTCTATTGAACCCCAGGGATTACCACCTCCCTGGAGCTTTATTAGTGAAGGGTTGGTCAATGAAATGTAGTCACTCACACAGTCACTTGCTCACTCATACAGCTACTCACACATCCACTCACTCTCCCATACAGCAAAAAATTCAACCACTCATTCACCCATAAACCTACTCACAAACACTTACAGTCACTGGATGATGTCATCATTGATGTCATTTGATATGTCATCAGTGATCTCATGAGTGATGTCAGTGACCATGTCATGAGTGATGTAATACGTGACGCCATAAACAGTGCCTTACGGTAGCGCAAGTTATAGTTAGCTCAGGTAACTATAACTGCTGAATTTCTACGTTTTGTGTGAGTGAATTCAGAACCTAACTATAATGTCCATGCAATCTTTGTTTTTTTCAGTGAATTTCTAAGGTTTGTTTAATTCTATTTTCTAACTATAATGTCCCTGTAACCCTTGTTTTTTCAGTGAATTTCTAAGGTTTTTTATATTCTATTTCCTAACTATAAAGTCCCTCTAACCTGTTTTTCAGTGAATTATAATGTTTTTACATTTTATTTCCTTAACTATAATGTCCCTTTAACCTTTCGTATTTTCATTGAATATCTAAGGATGGTTCGATTATATTTCATAACTATGGGGCTGATTACAACTTTGGAGGAGGTGTTAATCGGTGTGGGTAGGCCTAGCGCCCGCAACAGGAAATCCCCCAAAACACAACATGGACACATCACATTTTCCCAAAGAAAACAACTGTTTTTTGCAAAGTGCCTAGCAGTGGATTTTGGCCTCTAGCTCAGCTGGCACCTGGGAAAACCTAGAAAACCTGTGCATTTTGGAAAACTAGACACCTAGGGGAATGCAAGATGTGGTGACTTGTGGGGCTCTGACCAGGTTCTGTTACCCAGAATCCTTTGCAAACCTCAAAATTTGGCCAAAAAAGCCCTTTTTCCTCTCATTTCGGTGACAGAAAGTTCTGGAATCTGAGAGAAGCCACAAATTTCCTTCCACCCAGCGTTCCCCCGAGTCTACCGAAAAAAATGGTACCTCACTTGTGTGGGTAGGCCTAGCGCCCCCGACAGGAAATGTCCCAAAACACAACGTGGACACATCACATTTCCAGAAAGAAAACAGAGCTGTGTTTTACAAAGTGCCTAGCTGTGGATTTTGGCCTCTAGCTCAGCTGGCACCTGGAAAACCTAGCAAACCTGCAAATTTTTGAAAACTAGACACCTAGGGGAATTGAAAATGGGGTGAATTGTGGGGCTCTGACCAGGTTCGATTACCCAGAATCCTTTGCAAACCTCAAAATGTGGCAAAGAAAACACTTTTCCCTCTCATTTTGGTGACAGAAAGTTCTAGAATCTGAGAGGAACCACACATTTCCTTCCACCCAGCATTCCCCCAAGTCTCCCGATAAAAATGGTACCTCACTTGTTTGGGTAGGCCTAGCGCCCGTGACAGGAAATGCCCCAAAACACAACGTGGACACATCCCATTTTCAGAAAAAAAACAGAGCTGTTTTTTACAAGGTGCCTAGCTGTGGATTTTGGTCTCTAGTGCGGCTGGCACCTGTGGAAACCTAGGAAACCTGCACACTTTTGAAAACTAGATACCTTGAGGAATCCAAGATGGGGTGACTTGTGGGGCTCTCACCAGGTTCTGTTACCCTGAATCCTTTGCAAACCTTAAAATCTTAAAATTTGGCCCAAAAAACACTTTTTCCTCTCAATTCGGTGACAGAAAGTTCTGGAATCTGAGATGAGCCACCAATCTCCTTCCACCCAGCGTTCCCCCAAGTCTCCCAATAAAAATGGTACCTCACTTGTGTGGGTAGGCCTAGCGCCTGCGACAGGAAATGCCCCAAAACACAACGTTGACACATCACATTTTCAGAAAGAAAACAGAGCTGTTTTTTACAAAGTGCCTAGCTGTGGATTTTGGCCTCTAGCTCAGTTGGCACCCTGTGAAACCTAGCAAACCTGCACATTTTTTAAAACTAGACACCTAGGGGAATTGAAAATGGGGTGAATTGTGGGGCTTTGACCAGGTTCTATTACCCAGAATCCTTTGCAAACCTCAAAATCTGGCCCAAAAAATACTTTTTCCTCTCATTTCGGTGACAGAAAGTTCTGTAATCTGAGAGGAGCCACAAATTTCCTTCCACCCAGCATTCCCCCAAGTCTCCCGATCAAAATGGTACCTCACTTGTTTGGGTAGGCCTAGCGCCCATGACAGGAAATGCCCCAAAACACAACGTGGGCACATCACATTTTCAGAAAGAAAACAGAGCTGTTTTTTACAAAGTGCCTAAATGTGGATTTTGGTCTCCAGCTCGGCCGGCACCTGGGAAAACCTAGGAAACCTGCACACTTTTGAAAACTAGACACCTTGGGGAATCCAAGATGGGGTGACTTGTGAGGCTCTCACAAGGGCCTGTTACCCAGAATCCTTTGAAAACCTCAAAATTTTGCCCAAAAAATACTTTTTCCTCTCATTTCGGTGACAGAAAGTTCTGTAATCTGAGAGGAGCCACAAATTTCCTTCCACCCAGCATTCCCCCAAGTCTCCCGATCAAAATGGTACCTCACTTGTGTGGGTAGGCCTAGCGTTCGCGACAGGAAATGCCCCAAAACACAACGTTAACACATCACATTTTCAGAAAAAAAACAGAGCAGTTTTTTACAAAGTGCCTAGCTGTGGATTTTGGCCTCTAGCTCAGCCTGCACCTGGGGAAACTTAGCAAACCTGTACATTTTTTAAAACTAGACACCTAGAGGAATCCAAGATGGGGTGACTTGTAGGGCTCTCACCAGGTTCTGTTTCCCAGAATCCTTTGCAAACCTTAAAATTTGGACACAAAAACACGTTTTCCTCTCATTTCAGTGACAGAAAGTTCTGGAATCTGAGAGGAGCCACAAATTTCCTTCCACCCAGCGTTCCCTCAAGTCCACCGATAAAAATGGTACCTCACTTGTGTGGGTAGGCCTAGCACCCGCAACAGGAAATGCCCCAAAACACAAATGGATGCATCACATTTTCAGAAAGAAAATAGAGCTGTTTTTTACAAAGTGCCTAGCTGTGGATTTGGGCCTCTAGCTCAGCCGGCACCTGGGGAAACCTAGCAAACCTGCACATTTTTATAAACTAGTCACCAGGGGGAATCCATGATGGGGTGACTTGTGGGACTCTCACCAGGTTCTGTTACCCAGAATCCTTTGCAAACCAAAACATTTGGCAAAAAAAACACTTTTTGCTCCTATTTCGGGGACAGAAAGTTCTGGGATCTGAGAGGAGCCACAAATTTTCTTCCACCCTGTGTTCCCCCAAGTCTCCCGATAAAAATGGTACCTCACTTGTGTGGGTAGGCCTAGCGCCCGCGACAGGAAATGCCCCAAAACACAACGTGGACACGTCACATTTTCAGAAAGAAAACAGAGCTGTTTTTTACAAAGTGCCTAGCTGTGGATTTTGGCCTCTAGCTCAGCTGGCACCCTGGGAAACCTAGCAATCCTGCGCATTTTTTAAAACTAGGCACCTGGGGGAATCCATGATGGTGTGACTTTTGGGGCTCTTACCAGGTTCTGTTACCCAGAATCCTTAGCAAACCTCAAAATTCGGCCAAAAAACAATTTTTCCTCTCATTTCAGTGACAGAAAGTTCTGGGATCTGAGAGGAGCCACAAATTTCTTTCCACCCAGCATTCCCCCAAGTTTCCCAATAACAATGGTACCTCACTTCTGTGGGTAGGCCAAGCGCCCGCGGCAGGAAATGCTCCAAAACACAATGTAGACACATCACATTTTCAGAAAGAAAACAGAGCTGTTTTTTACAAAGTGCCTAGCTGTGGATTTTGGCCTCGAGCTCAGCCGGCACCCTGGGAAACCTAGCAAACCTGTTCATTTTTTAAAACTAGGCACCTGGGGGAATCCAAGATGGGGTGACTTCTGGGGCTCTTACCAGGTTCTGCTACCCAGAATCCTTTGCAAACCTAAAGATTTGGCCAAAAAAACACTTTTTGCTCCTATTTCGGTGACAGAAAGTTCTGGGATCTGAGAGGAGCCACAAATTTTCTTCCACCCTGTGTTCCCCCAAGTCTCCAGATAAAAATGGTACCTCACTTGTGTGGGTAGGCCTAGCGCCCGCGACAGGAAATGCCCCAAAACACAACGTGGACACGTCACATTTTCAGAAAGAAAGCAGAGCTGTTTTTTACAAAGTGCCTAGCTGTGGATTTTGGCCTCTAGCTCAGATGGCACCCTGGGAAACTTAGCAATCCTGTGCATTTTTTAAAACTAGGCACCTGGGGGAATCCATGATGGTGTGACTTGTGGGGCTCTTACCAGGTTCTGTTACCCAGAATCCTTTGCAAACCTCAAAATTCGGCCAAAAAACAATTTTTCCTCTCATTTCAGTGACAGAAAGTTCTGGAATCTGAGAGGAGCCACAAATTTCTTTCCACCCAGCATTCCCCCAAGATTCCCAATAAAAATGGTACCTCACTTCTGTGGGTAGGCCTAGCGCCCGCGGCAGGAAATTCCCCAAAACACAATGTAGACACATCACATTTTCAGAAAGAAAACAGAGCTGTTTTTTACAAAGTGCCTAGCTGTGGATTTTGGCCTCGAGCTCAGCCGGCACCCTGGGAAACCTAGCAAACCTGCGCATTTTTTTAAACTAGGCACCTGGGGGAATCCAAGATGGGGTGACTTCTGGGGCTCTTACCAGGTTCGGTTACCCAGAATCCTTTGCAAACCTCAAAATTTGGCCAAAAAACACTTTTTCCTCTCATTTCAATGACAGAAAGTTCTGGAATCTGAGAGGAGCCACACATTTCCTTCCACCCAGCGTTTCCCCAAGTCTCCTGATAAAAATGGTACCTCACTTGTTTGGGTAGGCCTAGCGACCGCAACAGGAAATGCCCCAAAAAACAATGGGGACACATCACATTTTCAGAAAGAAAACTGAGCTGTTTTTTTACAAAGTGCCTAGCTGTGGATTTTGGCCTCTAGCTCAGCTGGCACCTGGGGAAACCTAGCAAACCTGCGCATTTTTGAAAACTAGACGCCTAGGGCAATCCAAGATGGGGTGACTTGTGGGGCTCTGACTAGGTTCTGTTACCCAGAATTCTTTGCAAACCTCAAAATGTGGCCAAAAAAACACCTTTTCCTCTCATTTTGGTGACAGAGAGTTCTGGAATCTGAGAGGAGCCACACATTTCCTTCCACCCAGCATTCCCCCACGTCTCCCGATAAAAATGGTACCTCACTTGTTTGGGTAGGCCTAGCGCCCGCGATAGGAAATGCATCAAAGCACAACGTGGACACATCACATTTTCAGAAAGAAAACAGAGCTGTTTTTTTACAAAGTGCCTAGCTGTGGATTTTGGCCTCTAGCTCAGCTGGCACCTGGAAAACCTAGCAAACCTGCGCATTTTTAAAAACTAGACACCTAGGGCAATCCAAGATGGGGTGACTTGTGGGGCTCTGACCAGGTTCTGTTACCCAGAATTCTTTGCAAACCTCAAAATGTGGCCCAAAAAACACCTTTTCCTCTCATTTTGGTGACAGAGAGTTCTGGAATCTGAGAGGAGCCACACATTTCCTTCCACCCATCATTCCCCCACGTCTCCCGATAAAAATGGTACCTCACTTGTTTGGGTAGGCCTAGCGCCCGCGATAGGAAATGCGTCAAAACACAATGTGGACACATCACATTTTCAGAAAGAAAACAGAGCTGTTTTTTACAAAGTGCCTAGCTGTGGATTTTGGCCTCTAGCTCAGCCGGCACCTGGGGAAACCTAGCAAACCTGCATATTTTTTAAAACTAGACAGCTAGGGAAATCCAAGATGGGGTGACTTGTGGGGCTCTCACCAGATTTTGTTACCCAGAATGCTTTGCAAACCTCAAAATGTGGCCAAAAAAGCACTTTTTCCTCTCATTTCGGTGACAGAAAGTTCTGGAATCTGAGAGAAGCCACCAATTTCCTTCCACCCAGCGTTTCCCCAAGTCTCCTGATAAAAATGGTACCTCACTTGTTTGGGTAGGCCTAGCACCCGTGACAGATAATGCCCCAAAAGAAAACGTGGACACATCACATTTTCAGAAAGAAAAAAGATCTGTTTTTTGCAAAGTGCCAAGCTGTGGATTTTGGCCTCTAGCTCGGCCTGCACCTGGGGAAATCCAGGAAACCGGCTCATTTTTTAAAACTAGACACCTCGAACAATCTAAGATGGGGTGACTTGTGGGGTTCTGACCAGGTTCTGGTAACCAGAATCCTTTGCAGACCTCAAAATTTGCCCAAAAAAACACTTTTTCCTCTCATTTCGGTGACAGAAAGTTCTGGAATCTGAGAGGAGCCACAAATTTCCTTCCACCCAGCGTTCCCCCATGTCTCCTGATAAAAATGATACCTCACTTGTGTGGGTGGCTCAGGTGCCTGCAACAGAAAAATTCCAACAATCTGTAGAGATTGAAGGGATAGCACAGCGAGTTGATAAGCACATATTTTTCTTTTATACATCTTTTAGGCCTGACTCTGCTTTGGGGACCCACGCAAGTTAGGTATCATTTTACTTGGGAGACTGAGGGGAATGCTAGGTGGTAGGAAATTTGTGCTGCATCGGTGATCCTACAAAGAAAAGTGAGGCAAATATGATTTTTTAAGTAAATTTGGAGGTTTGCCGAGGAGTCTGGGTAGGAAAATGTTGGGGGCTCTAGGCAAGCCACACCTCCTTGGACTCCTTGGGGTATCTATTTTTAAAACATGTCTGGGTTTGGTAGGTTTCCCTAGATGAAGGCCGCACTCAGGACCAAAAACATAGGTGCTCCCCCAAACACAGGTAGTTTTGCAATAGATCATTTTGGTGTGTCCACACACTTATGTGATGTTTCAAACACTAAAATTGTGAAAAGAAACGCACTTAGGTTATGTTAAAAAGACCCCTCACCCACCAACCAAGTTGGTGGCATGCTTCATCATCGGGGTCCCACCCAAGACACCTAGCATATCACAGGTGTGCTGCGACGCCTGATTACAGCGGAGCAGGTTTTGTCATTTTTACCACACATACTGGTTGGATTTGGCACTAGGGTGAGTGATGATTCAGTGGATCAAATTGTATTAACAAGAGATTTAAAAAAAATGGAATGCACTGTTAATAAGTGAAAGGCCAAAAAACTGAACCAATGACTCACAGCTTGTGAGCTGTAAATCCACGGCAAGGCACCAACCGCTTTACAGTCTATTCACACACCTTTGGTACATGACATGTACAAGACCATTCACGACGCCAGCCACGGGCCCAGCACATTACAACACTCGCATCAACAGACAGCGCCACTCAAGGGCCCATCACTTACACACGCCCACATGCCTGATATAGCAATCACACCAGCTGATGGGAATGTGTGGACTGGCGTTTGTCTGGCAGTGTGTTGCAGTAGAAAAACAGCAAGTCAATATGTACACCGTCAGCCAATTGCCACTCCACACAGTGGCATCACTTTGTGTTTGTTTTAAAAACAAAGAAACCACAAACTAATTAGAAATAATTACAAAACTACAAACACAAAAGCTCTAACTAAGTACATGACAGAAATGTCAACCATGAAACTAAACACATGAAAATATAAAACATGTAGTTTACATTCATGATAGTTCCCAGTAATTCGCTAGGTGTGGTAATTCTTGAAACAACCACCCACACCCGGCCCAAGCTTTGAAGGACAATCTGGGCAGTACATTCGAGTCTCCCTCTGGATACCTCTTCGAGCACAGACTCTACATTTCTTAGGTGGAAAGTCTTTTTTGGGCGTGGGAGGAATGTGCTCAGCAAAGTGGCGATCTTTCAATCTAGCCACATCCTCCACCTCTGCTTCTCTAGGAACTCTTGCCTGTTCCACCACAATAAGGCTCTCTATCACTGACTCCTGAAATTTCACAAATGTCATCTTTGACTCTGGAGACCTATCCTTAAACACAATAAAAGCATTAAAAGTTGCCAAGTGGAAGAGGTGAATTGCTAACTTCTTATAAAAAACATAAGACTTACGAATTGCAGTATAAGGTTCCCATGTGTTTATTGTAATCTAAAATGCACACAGGTTTGCGCTCTTCAGCAACCTGGCCCCAAACGGTCACGGGGGAAGTACTCTCATCATGGATAGTACTTAGCATGTAGACATCCCTCTTGTCTGAAAATTTCAAAGCTAGCAGCTCATCATTCCACAAGGCACTGCACTGTCCCCTCTCAGGTTTTTTACAGACAAGCTCCCTTGGATAGCCTTTCCAGTTACAACGAATTGTGCCACAAGCAACAGTGTCCGCTGTAAACAATTCCTTGAATAACTGAACTCCAGTGTAGAAGTTATCTACATACAAATGGTGACCTTTGTTGAACAATCGTCTACCAGGTTCCCACACAATTTTCTCAATAACTCCAAAAGTGGGAGGACAAGCAGGGGGGGGACAATACTGGAATCCCTACCAGTGTAGACACAGAAACTATACACATATCCTGTACTACATTCAGACAGCATATCAAATTTAATTCCATATTGTGCCCTCTTGCTAGGAATGTACTGCCTAAAAACCAAACGACCCTTGAAGAGGACCAAAGACTCATCCACAGCTATTTCTTTGCCTGGAACATAGACCTCTGAAAAACGATCTACAAAATGATCAAGGACAGGCTTAATCTTAAAAAGACAGTCAGAATCAGGGTGATCTTGTGGCAAGGCTAATGCATTGTCAACAAAATGCAGCATCCGAAGAAGAAGCAAATACTGATTACGACTCATGGTTGCAGGAAATTTAGCTGTTGCCATCAAGGGACTAGTAGACCAATAAGAAGCCAGTTACGGCTTCCTTATCAACCCCATCAAAAGAGTCAATCCCAAAAACCTTTTCATCTCCTCCAAATTTGTGGGAATCCACTGGGTAGCTCTAGCGTGTGGCCTAAGCCTAGCAATGTTGTCCCTCAAACACTGCTCCACATACAAATTAGTCTGCTCAACAATCTCTTCCAAAAACACATCATCCACAAATAACTTAAAGAAATTGACAGGCAAAAAGTTCACTGTATTAACTCTACACCCTGGGAGACCAGTAAAGGCAGGCAACTCTGGCTGCTCCATGTTTGAGGCAACCCAGAGTTCAGGTCTTCTAATGGGAACCCTTTCAGCCCCAGGTTGCTGCACTAATGGCACATCACTGTCCTCCTCTAAAATAGGCCCTTAATCTGCACTAAGAGTGGCTCCTTCATCAGAAGATTCCTCTCTGACAGAAACCTCACTGCCGGAATCTCTTACTTCCTCCTCTGCCTCAGATGCTGTGTCTGTCTCATAATCATGATCAGACAATGTCTCAAAAAGCATACTAACCACCTGCTGAGCGGTCATCCTGCAGCTAGCCATGATCTTTCCTACGAAAATTAACTGGACAAATGCACCACCAACAACCAGCACTGTGTAAGATAAGTAATAAAGTGTAGCTTTATCAGTAAGAGTTATAAACTCAAAAACGATACCGCTCACTTGCCTGAAAAAGCTTGACTCACCAGCAACTACTCTGCACAGACACAGCAATCACCAATGATATCCCACTAAAAAGAAAGAAAAGCAAATTAGAAATAAGACAACACAAATATCATTGTGCACAAATCTAAGGACAATTTCACACACAACCCTGCATTTAGTACACCACCTATAAACATGTCATTCATGCATGGCAACAATACTCCTTTGGAGTAAATTGTTTTTACTTACCTAAAACATGCAACTATGCAAACCGCAGGTCAACCACCACAAAAACCACATTATCACAAATGCAAATACTTTGCCAGTTGACAAATACCCCACCTTCAAGCATTTAGAAATTGGTGCCTAAGTGGATTCTGGCCCCCATGGGAGCAGATGGGCCTACTAAAAAATAGGCCTGTCTGCCTCAAGGGGGACAGAAAATACCTTTAGTAGTGTGTCTCCACGGGGAGCGACCCTTGCCCAAGGGGCCACCTCCCCAAAAAAAACACACGCACACTATCCCTGGTGCCTAAGTGGCTTCTGCCCCACTTGGGGGCAGATGGGCCTAAAAACAATAGGCTGATCTGCCCTCAAGGGGTGCAGAAATGGCCAATAGTTCTATGCCCCCCTTGGGGGGTGCCCTTGCCAAGGGGACCCCCCCCCCACATAAATAAACATATTAAAAAAAATCCCTAGTGTTCTAGTGGTTTTTGCCCCCCTTGGGAGCAGATCAGGCTAAAAATAATAGGCCGATCTGCCTTCAAGGGGGGCAGAAATGGCCATAGTAAACATGGCCCCAAAGGGGGGTGACCCTTGCCCAAGGGGCCGCCCCCCCATCCACTAACACACACACACACTATCCCTGGTGTCTAGGAGGCATAGGCCCATCTGCCCCCAAGGGAGGCAGAAATGGCCAACAGTTCAATGCTCCCCACATAAATAAACATATGAACAAAAATCCCTGGTGTCCTAGTGGTTTCTGTCCCCCTTGGGGGCAGATCAGCCTAAAAATAATAGGCCGATCTGCCCCCAAGGGGGGCAGAAATGGCCACAGCAAACATGCTCCCCCAAATGGGAGTGACCCTTGCCCAAGGGGCTGCTCCCCGACACAAAATACATCGAAAACAAACAAAACCAAAAAAATCCCTAGAGTCTAGTGGGCATTCCTGCTGCCCGATCGCAATGAGATCGGGCAGCAGGAATGCTCAAAGAGACACCGGGGGAAAGGAAAACCCTTTCCTTTCCCTTGGTGCCTCTTTGATTAATCCCACCACCCCCCGGAGGAGAAACTCACCTGTTTCTCCTAGGTCGCACTAGAAGCAAATGGCTTCCAGTGCGGCCGACTCCCTGTAATGATATCAGCGCGCTGACGTCATTAGGGGGTGTGGGGGATGGAAGGGGAAGGGCTTCCCCTTCCATCCCTGCCTTGGGGGGGGTGGGAGGGTAGCCCACAGAGGGAGTGCTAGCGTTCCCTCTGAGCTCAGTGCCAGGGACGTAATAGTTACATCCTCAGCACAGGAGCACTATGCCAGTGGACGTAAACGTTACGTCCCTGGCACAGAACGGGTTAATTAATTTTGGTACTGCTGCGCTATCAGCAGTTCCGCAGAGCCAGAGTGACAAAGCTTTCTGGTTTCTGTTCCAATCACATAATCAGAATGAATCTGTGGTTCAGATCCACGGATTTGCGATATAATTTTTTTAAATTACAGTATGCACCCCATTCTTTTCCACATAAATAGAGCTGGACATATTTTATTTATTTACAATACACACAAAACTTATATTGTAATTTTCGTGGAACCGCAACTCCAGTTCAGAACCACAGCGCCACTAAATGTGTAAAGAGAAATCTGGCATTTCATTGGTTACTTTTGAACCACCCCTAGTTTTGGGCAGGGGCACTCCCTAAAACAGTCATTATTCTATTAAATGTTGATGGAGTAACATCTTAGCTGTGATCATCCTGCTAGAAAAGTTTCCAGAATGGCTGAATAGAGTGCTCCACCACCACTTACACAGTCCAAGATATTCCTGAAGAATACTATAATCAACAGGTGCCTTCTTCATCTAGAAAGATGAGTGATGTATGGTCATTTTTACCATACCTAGTGGAAAAAAAGTCAGTGCAAGAATTGTGAAATGCAACCTCTGTGAAAAAGTGCTGTCTCGTGGTACATCAACGAAATACAACCACAGAACGTTGATTATGTGGAAGCATCTGCACACAATCCAGGAATGGGCACACCTATGAATGATGAAGGAAAAAGAACTGAAACAATTCGATGCTGAACCTAGTAAATCATCCTCTAGCCAAGCTACTGCTCAGAACATCAGTATGCCACTCACATGCAGCAAATTAGGTTGAATGGTAAAATCTTGCAGCATCTGCCATAATCTTGCAAAAGTTAAAATGTCAACGATTTCTTTTTACAGATGAAAAACCCCTGTTGCAAACATTTTTCACAATGTTTTTCTTCAAAGAAGCTGTTATTGCACACTGTTGTGCTTTCATAATGCTAACGTTTTGCATTTAGGTTTTTCCCAAGTTTCTAATACATCTTCTGAAAAAAGTGAAAAAAATGAAAAATGTGTTCTATAAAAAACTAGAAAAAAACAATTCTTCTTAGAACCCTCACTGAATCAAACAGAGAGCTGTATTGAAGTCTTTATTATTCATCATTATTTCCATACCTCAGTGAGTGCATGTATAACTTTTCATTTCGTTGTATATGTTTAGTCATCCTTTTCTGTCTAAGTATCTTAATCTACGCTTAATTTTGTCCCTGGGTGTGTTAGTGTATATGTAAGTCTAATCCTGGGTGCGGCAGTGTATATGATAGTGTATACCTGGATGTTTGAATGGAAGCATTACTATGTCACTGGCTTTGTTAGTTTATGCATTAGTGTCTGCCTGAGTCTCTTAGTGAATGGATCAGCGTGTATCTGGGTGTGTTCGTATATGTATTAATGAGCCTCTAGATGTATTATTCTATTCATCAGTGTGCATCTGAGTGTGTTTGTATATGCAATCATGTGGGCTTGGTGTGTGTCAGTGCATGCATGATTTTGCATTTGGATGTGCCAGTGTATGTATTAGAATCTGTATGGGTGTATCAGTGTATGCATACGTTTGTATCTAGGTGTCTTAGTATATGCATGACTTTCTGCCTGGCTGTGTCAGTGTATGTATCAGTGTGTGCTTGGGTGTGTCAGTATATGTATTTGTATGTATCTAGGTGTATGAGTTTGTACATCAGTGTCCATGTGGATTTTTCAGTGTATGTAATAGTGTGCACCTGGATGTGTCTGTATGAATGAAAGTGTAGCAGAGTGCATACGTGTGTGTCTAAGTGTGTCATTATGTGAATGAGAGTGTACCTTGGTATGTCAGTTTATAGATCATTGAGTACCTTTTTGTATAAGTGTATGTGTAAGTTTGTCCCTCAGTGTGTTACTGTATGCTACGCAGTGTATCTGGGTGTGTCACTGTATACATAAGTGTCTGGCTCGGTGTGTTAGTAAATGCCTTAGTGTGTACCTGGAAGTGTCAGTGTATGAATGAGAGTGTACCTGGGTGTGTTAGTATATGCATAATTGTCTACCTGTGAGTTTCTGTATCTGCATAAGAGTGAATCATTGTGTGCCTTTGTGTATTACTGTATGTATAAGAATGTCCATAGGTGCGTCAATGTGTGCTGGGCCGTCTACGTGGGTGTGCTAGTTTATACATAACTCTCTGTTAGTGTATGCATCTGTGTGTACCTGGTGTGTCAGTGTACAGATGACAGCCTACCTAGCTGCGTCAGTATATGCATAAGTGTTTGCCTGGGTGTGTCACTATATGCATGAGAGTTTACTCAGGTGTGTTGGTCTATGAATCATTGTGTGTCTGTGTATAATATTCTATGCATCAAATTGTCCCTGGGTGTCTTAGAGTATAAATGAGAAAACACCTGTGTGTCTAAATGAATGCATCAGTGTGTGACTAGATGTTTGAGTCTATTCAGGTATATGCTTCAATGTATCAGTCTATGTGATGGTCTTTGTCAAAGTTTCTAAGGTTAAACATCAATGTTTCGTGAGTGTGTTAGTGTGACGGGGAACAAGACCCTGTCAATGAAGCTGTAGGACCGGGGCTGGGGCTGACTGAAGAGTCCCCCAGGGGCTCCACGCAGAGTTGTGCGTCCCGACGCAGGGAGAAGCACACATATGTAGGTATGTATGTATAGAGTATTTGATAAAGCACATTTTGACCAGCGGTATCAAAGCTCTAAGAAGGCAAAACAAGAATTCTGCAGTTGCTCCTAATTAAGACTGGCATAGCCAAGTTTTGAGTTGCTTGCAAAAAGGCAGAAGGAAGTGAATATTCCTAATTTTAAAGGGGAGAGAATTCCATAGTTTGACAGCTGCTGCTAAGAAAACTCTGTCCACCCATTTAACTTTCTTAGTCCGAGAAGCGTAGGCTAACCTAAGGTCAGCTTATCTGAGGGTCCGCACAGGCATGTACCACTTGATTGATGGGAGAGGCGAGTGAGGGCCATGTAAGTAAAGGATCTTGTGAGCCAAGCACAATGTTTTAAAAGTAATGCGCTTCCTAATCGGTAGCCAATGGAGTTCATTCAAACTAACTTTGGCAGATGCAAACTTGTCTAAATCCAGAACCAGATGCGCACCTTCATTCTGAATAAGTGTACCTTATTTAGTGATGCTTGATTGATGTTAAGATAAAGAGCATTTCAGTTGCCCAGCCTGGATCCAATCAAGGCTAGAACTACCGTAACTCTCAGGTCCCGAGGATCAAAAGGTAGGATTTTCTTAAGCAAGATGAAGAGGGGACGATGAAGGCGGAAGGGAGGAGCCGACAGAAGGAAGCGGATGCCAGGAGGGAGCGGAGAGAAGACACTGACAGGGAGCAGAGAGAAGACCCCGACAAGCAGGAATACGAGACGACCGGGGAGCAAGCAGTGAGGATCACCAACGAACAGGAGGAGAACGGGACAAGAGAGCAGGAAGGAGACCAAGAACAAGGAGAAAACACAGCAGGGGAGTTGGAGAAGAACAGGCGAGGAGGAGAGTGGAAGAAAGAAGCGATCAAGGAAGGAGCAGGAGGGGACCACGGAAGAACCAGCCCAACAGAGGAACAACGAGGTTCCAAGAGTCAGGACCCAGAACCCAGCCACGTCCCAGAAGCGACGTGGCTATCCCAGGTACGTGCCCGATTGCAGGGCTCTGCCTCATCCATAATAAGAAGAGGAAAGAGGAGGTGGGGAGAGGAAGAGAAGTCGAAGGGGGTATATCCTCATATTGCAGAGGCTGGAGAATAAGGAGGGGAATTGGAAGAGTGTTAGACCTCACTGGGGAAGCATGCTGACTGATTGTAGTGAAAATAGGTAGGTTTGACCACTGACTTTGTGTTTCACCACTGTGCATATTAGTTGTTCAATGCTCACCAGTTGCAGATTATATTTTGTATTCAGTTTAGCTGCCTATTGGCTTTATCGTGGCATTAGTCATTGCAGTTGAGACATTGCAGATGAGCTTTGTTTTTCCACATGGTAAACTAAGCTTGTGTTCTTTGTATTTTCTCTCACCGAACACAATAGCATGATAAGGAAGCCCATATCTTGTGTTTTTCTTTAGTGCAGGGAAGAAGTTGGCCTTGGAAGAGGAAACCTTGAAATCTTGGCCAATTTTCAACATTTTTTCTTCCAACTCTGACCTACAGTAGCCAGCATGTTTTGAATATTTACATCTGAGAGGGAAGGGCCTTTCAGAAGGCTTTTTTCCATGATTATTTCAGCTAGAAAAGGTGGCCCTGGGACGCAGCGAGGGGAATTTCCGAGACCTCGGTCAGGATTGAACGTCAAATGCCTGACATTTTCCTGTGAGGGTGGAAATCTCTTTCTCGCAGTTGAACAGAGGTCATCAACTTGCTGGCATGAGAAAGATGAAGAGCATTGGCAGGCCCTACGGTGATGAATTTTGACTTTATTCTTTGCTTTGCAATTATGCTATAATATAATCTCATATATTTGCTGTGTACATTGCAGTTGAGAATCACTTTGATATATTTTCCATTCATTGCTGTGACTATTTTTAAACATGTGCCTCCGACCTACTAATCTCCTTTTTCAGGAAGCTCATGGTGAAGTAATAATAAATGTCTTCTTTAAACTAAGAAGTGCATTCCAGGGATTTTTGTCAGCTCGGTCATTAGTGAAAGCAAACATTTTGGCGTAGTCGGCAGGATGAAAGGGAGTTGGAGATTGGAAGTGCACGATTTAAAAGTGTAAATATTGTTTTGTTTTTTTTGTTTAGAGAATTAAAGGAAGCAACGCAAACCATGTTTGAAAATGCATGTGAAGTTAAACTGCCTTTTTCTTGTTTATCAGGACTTTCTAAGTTTTACGATGGGTGCTTGGATAAAACTAAAGTGTTTTCATATTTAGAAAAGGTGCTTTTTGAAAGGAATGATGTCCCTTTTGTTCTTGACAGAAGGGTTTGGACACTTTTGTCTGCTTACAGAAAAATACATGAGAGATGTAAACTGAAATCTACAAAGCTGTTACAGGAGAATCTGACTTTTCACATTCCAGTAATGAGGAGGTTTAAAAAGGTGGGTACCAGTGTGAGCCTCATGAGCAGAGCCTAGTTCTCCGTGCGCAGAACAGCCCACAGTTTTTGGCAGGAATTGCAATGCATTCTTTAAAAGATTACACTGAGTAAGAAGTTGACGATGTTACTGGTATATTCAGACCACTTTTGCAGAGTACGATGTGTATAATTAATTCAGACAAGACACAGGTACTGTCGCAAAATGTGCAGTTTCTGGGAATTCAGTGGAATCTAGAACATAGACAGATGTTGTCACAGGAAAAACAAAAGATTTTGGAGTTAGCTACTATTTGCACTAAGCAAGAGACACAGAGTTTCATGAAATTTTTGGAAACAGTATAGTCCTCATCTAAGTAAAATCTTTACCCTTTGGTACAAAGTAACTAGGATAAAACATGAGTTTGAATAGAGTGAGGAACAGCTGTGTGCTTTTGATTTGGCAAATGACATAATTCAACAGACTTCAGATTTGTGCGCAGTGCAGGAGGGAAACACTGATTTGCATGTAAATGTTCAGGGACAATATGCAAACTTAAGTATGTGGCAGAAACAGGGGAGGACAAGGGCTCCTCTGAGATTTTGGATTAGAAAACTATCTGACTTTGTGGAGCGCTAAACTTCTTTTGAAAAACAGCTTTTGACTTGTTATTGGGCTCTAGTGAATACTGAGCAAATGACACTAGGTTATAATGTAATTCTGAAACGTGAACTATCAATCATGCAGTGGGTGAAAAGTTCACTTAAATCTCACCGTATAGGACATGCATAAGAGGCTAGTATCATACTTTGGATCTGGTACATACAAGACAGGGCTTGAGTAGACCGACAGGCACTGCAGCCCAATATGAACATGTGTCACAAGCCCCTGCACAGGATGAAGAGAGGGTGCAGGGAGCAGGTAAAAGAGTCACCAGTAAAATTGAGTGCACCATTTGAATTCTTGTCCCCTGAGGATAGAAAGCATGTTTGGTTCACTAATGATTCATTGAAATACGTGGGTACTAAAAGACATTGGAAAGCACTGTTATATAATCCAGTTACTGAAAAGTCACTGTCTATCACAGGAGAAGGGAAAAGTAGCCAATATGCAGAGTTGTACAATGTGTGTTAGACTTTAAAGCAAGAGCTGCCTGAGACGTGTCATTTTTACATTCATTCTTGGTTCGCTGCCAATGGATTAGCCATTTGGCTTTCCACATGGCTTGCACATAACTGGCTCATTCATTCAAAGGAGATGAGGAGCAAAGTCTTGTGGCTGGAAATTTGGGAAATGTTAAAACAGAGTAAAGTCATATATGCTCATTGTCCCCTTGACTCACTAGAACGCTGGTTCTATTCCCTTGCAGATATTAAAGACAAAAGTTCAAAGGAAGAAGTGTCAAACCAGAATTCTGACTTGGTGGGGATGGCTAAGTGGACGCAACAGAAATGTGGACACCTGGGAGAGAACGCCACTTACAGGTGGGCAGAGGTTAGAAAGACGCATATTCTACTAGATTTGATAAAAACTGTGATTTTGCAATGTCATATTTGTCCGCACACACAACAGAGATCTGTCCCATAAACAGTCAAAGGTCAATTGGGGAGAGCAAAGTTACCAGGACAGATATGGCAAATTGATTACCTTGGGCCACTACCGATTAGTAGTGGGTGTCAATACACCTGTAACATAGTGGACACTTATTCTGGATACTTGATTGCTGTCCCTTGCAAACGTGCTACTGAGCACAATACTATCAGAAGTCTGGACTTGTTAATGGTATACTAAGGAGTACCACTCCAGATCCAGAGTGACAATAGGTCACACTTCAAAGGCAATTTGGTACAGGACTACTGTTCTCAGCACAATATTGAGTGGATATATCATATTCCTTATTATCCACAGGCCTCAGGACTGATTGACAGAATGAATGGTTTAATGAAAGCTCAATTGCGAAAATTATCTGATGAAACTTTGAAAAACTGGAGAGAGCATTTAAATGAAGCCCTCCAGATTCTGAACAATAGACCAGTAACAAATCTTGAAACACCTTTGATGCGAATGTTAACTCCAGCTTTTCAAATACAACCACACGTGGCCACCAATACCATCACATACTGGGAAATAAAACCTGGAGCGTTAGCTCCTTACAGAGCCACACCCGAATCTGCAGGTCTTGACTTACACGCTTCACAAGTTTACAGACTAAAACCCCTAGACATATCATTGTGTGAAACAAGTGTTGGAATAAAGATTCCCCCAGAGCATTTTGGATTGATTGCTTCCAGATCTGTGTTGCCCATTAAAGGTATTCAGGTTTTAAGGGGAGTGAGTGATGCAGATTATAAAGGAGAAATCAAAGTTATTCAGATAAATAGTGGAGAATTTGATTCATTCATACAGATTGGAGACAGAGTTGCCCAACTTGTCAGAAGTGCAGTGAATGGAGGTTCGGTAAGGAAGGAGTCTGCCCCATCCTTTCTGACAGTGCAAGGAAAGGGAAGCAGTGGTGCAGCAGATAAAAACCTCAGTGCTGAGGTGTGGGTTGAATCCCCAAATGGCCCTCCAGAACCTGCAGAAATAATAGCAAAGTGCCCTAATAACGTCCTGCTGATTATTAAACAAGAAAAGGAAAAAGGAGAGCACATTTCAGATGACAAATGTTATTTGCAAGAAAAGTCATACTTGGGGCGTTTGCATGTGGGGTCGGGGGAGGGACCACACCCCCAACCTGAACCTGACTGATAACCTTTGTGCAACGCTTCTGCTGCTTTTAAAGTACAAAAACCTATGGATGCATTTTGCGCAACTTGCGTCTCCAGTTCAAGTTTTGCATGAGATCAATACAGAGTACCATGGATGTTCTGTCAACTTGTTTGATTACATTCTTCCTTTGGAACTAACTCATGGCTTATTATCATCTGATGACTGCTGCCAGTCTTATTAAGTAAAATTGCCAGTTAGCTGGCTGTTTTTCGCGTGGAAACCTGACTTTTACTTACATTCCAGCAAACCTTTCAGGTGGACCTGTACCTTTACATGATTAGAACTCATGATGTTTTCATCTAATTCTACACCAACTTGCTATTTTAGAGACACCATTCAATCAGTTATTATCCTAATTAGAATATATATAAGCTTCAGTCTTTTCATTGTAGGTGTGTCTGATCTGAGAGATCAATACGTTAATCCACTTCCATTGCTTTACAGTGATTGCTTTTATCATTACATTATGTTGCTGTATACAATGCAAACCTAATTTGCTTTTAATGTTTTGTTTTTTCTTTGAAATAAGAGAAAAGCAAACAAAAGTCATTGGTCAGAGCGTGGAGATGGAGTGAAAATAGGTACGTTTGACCACTGACTTTGTGTTTCATCACTGTGCATATTAGTTGTTCAATGTTCACCAGTTGCAGATTACATTTTGTATTCAGTTTAGCTGCCTATTGGCTTTTTCGTGGCATTAAGCATTGCACTTGAGACATTGCAGATGAGCTGTGTTTTTCCACATGGTAAACTAAGCTTGTGTTCTTCGTATTTTCTCTTACCGAACACGATAGCATGATAAGGAAGCGCATATTTTGGGGCATATTTATACTCTGTTTGCGCCAGATTTGCGTCGTTTTTTTTACGCAAATCCGACGCAAAACTAACTCCATATTTATACTTTGGCGTTAGACCCATCTAGCGCCAAAGATCTTGGAGTTTGCGTCATTTTTTTAGCGTGGACACCTTCCTTGCGTTAATGATATGCAATGTAGGCGTTCCTGTCTAAAAAATGACTCCGAGGCATGTGCGCCGTATTTACACTCCCGGGCAAAAATGACGCCCGGGAGTGGGCGGGTCAAAAAAAATGACGTCCAGCCGCTTTAGCGTCATTTTTTAACGCCTGGTCAGGGCAGGCGTTAAGGGACCTGTGGGCTCGGAAGGAGCCCAGAGGTGCCCTCCCATGCCCCCAGGGACACCCCCTGCCACCATTGCCCACCCCAGGAGGACGCCCAAGGATGGAGGGACCCATCCCAGGGAGCTTAAGGTAAGTTCAGGTAAGTATTTTTTTTTTTTTTTTGGGTGGCATAGGGGGGCCTGATTTGTGCCCCCCTACATGCCACTATGCCCAATGACCATGCCCAGGGGACATAAGTCCCCTGGGCATGGCCATTGGGCAAGGGAACATGACTCCTGTCTTTGCTAAGACAGGAGTCATTTCAATGGGGGTTGGGAGTAAAAAAAAATGGTGCTAATCAGGTTGAGGTGAAAATTTTGCCTCAGCCTGACTTGCCCCATTTTTTGGTGCCCAAGCTCCATTTTCCCCTACGCCGGCGCTGCCTGGTGTAAGTCATTTTTTGTGACGCACACCAGGCAGCTCCGCCGGCTAACGTCATTCCATAAATAAGGCGCCCGCATGGCGCTTTGGAATGGCGTTAGCCGGCGTTAAATTTTTTGACGCACAACTGCGTTGGCGCAGTTGTGCGCCAAAAAGTATAAATATGGCCCTTTGTGTTTTTCTTTAGTGCAGGGAAGAAGTTGGCCTTGGAAGAGGGAGCCTTGAAATCTTGGCCAATTTTCAACATTGTTTCTGCCAACTCTGTTAAAAGCAAAACACTGGTGCACCGTAGGAATCACAGTGCATGCAGTCACCTTTATTTAGTTTCTTTTTTTTGGACATTGGTATTCACCTTCCTCACTAAATATCCACTCCTCCCTTTATTGATGTATTTTTTTTTTAGTATAAAACACCACATACCGATCAACATGCCTACCTGTCATTGGTCCTTTTCTCTTTCCTTTATTATTGTACACACGACCGAGCGCTGATTTTTCCAGAGGACCGGAACCACCTGAGAAAGAGGAAAAAGGGAACAAGAAGGAAAATGGACTAGACTAAACTAAACTAAACTAAACTAAACTAAAAAGTGTGAACTATTATAGACAAGATAATAAATCACTTCAATTATCACCCATTAATGTTTGCCATTTGGCCTATCCAGTTCTAAAACACCTGGTATAGCTAGGACCCTCCATAAAATCCTCTCATAGTTTTTATGTACAAATATATATAAACACCTGTATTTATATTAATGTATTCCTCTATCACTATGATTACCTATCTGTAGCTGCATATATTTATGGCTAAAAACAGATGTACTTACTTACCTACATTACTGCAATAAAATCAACATTTTACATTAGTTAAGCTTTGATTCTAATAAGTTATCCATTCGAAGTTTTCAATCTGCAAGAAAAATAATATAGCAAATATTTACCACTAAATGCAAATTTACAAATATTATTTAAGCATGTTAATTTTCCTTATCCACTGTTCTCAGCTTCTATATTTTCGCACTACACAATAAGTGCACATAGATACTCATCCTTGAACAGGTGGGGGGGGAATAGTCACAAAAAACCCATAAGTTCAAAGCAAGTTATTTCAAATTAACATTACTATGTGAGGTACTCACAAGCAATATTAACCACACTCACACTAGTAGTTTAGTGTCTGAAAACATCACCCCTGGTAGGGCACATAATGTCAGAATCTCCACTCATCCTTTAAAGGGGACTACAGTATGTCATTGTTTTTTCTTTAATCTTCAGTAAATGTATTTTGCAGTTTACCATTTGTAATGTCCTTTTTCAGTTTAGTAGTATGTGACCAATTTCCATCCAATATGAAGAATGTTTCTACATTTAAAATCCCTTAGCAAGACATCACCCTTGTTAGGCCATATGATGCCTTATATTCTACTTTTAAAATTCCCATACATTTACTGTTCCATTTCTCCAGTAGTAACCTTCCTTAGAACTTTGGTTTCGAGTGCGAGTTATAGTTACTTGAGTTAACAATAACTATAACTACTGAATTTCTATAGTTTTGTGGGAAGAAATCCAGAACCTAACTATAACGTCCCTGTAACCTTAGTTTTATTCACTGAATATATATATATATATATATATATATATATATATATATATATATGTATATATATATATATATCTTGTCTCCTTGTTGCAACAATGGACAACACATTTTGGCTGGACCATAAAGTCAGAAAGTTCCTAGAGTGCAGAGTGTCCTTATAAAATGACAAAGCCCAATTTACTGCCACCTCATTAAATACAACTAGTCTGCACACTTATCTGGAATCCAGTTTCACTTTCTTTTCCACCATATTTTGTGTGATGCTTTTCCATCTATGCGAATCTCTACTAAATCAAGTTGTGTATATTTCATTATGTGGAAAAACTGGAATAACGGCAGAGTTCTATAACAGCCCATCCATAAGTTCAAGGTTTAACCATTAGGGGTCATTGGGAAGATGGTTTTGAATCTTGAATACACAATATTCAAAGAATGTATGTGTATCTCCAACTCATCCTGGTAAAGTACCAATTTAACTCTGTATCATTTTGCCCCAATTTCTTCTTATAAAAAGATGTAATTGGCCAACTGTGCACTCAATATTTTTTCTTTGATGCATGTTCTTAAATTTGCAGGCACGTTTTGCCAATTTCATCTGTCTAAGTTCTCTTTCGCCCACATACTGTCACAAAACATATATTGCCAATTTCATCCATCCAATTTCTCCTTCATCCACATAATATCATAAAATATCTTGTTAAACCCTTTTTTTCCTTTCCATGCTGTTGTGGGCCACTACTTAATAGTATGGCTAGATATTGCATTTACTATCATAGAGATTGCATTTCTTATAATCCCAAAGGACGTTCATCACAGTACATTTGATGGCTATGGTTTCAAAGTGCATAGATACAGTACATATAAAAGTGCATGGTTGAGATTTATATATTATATGGTTATGACCCTAAGAGTACATTCAGGGCAATATATCTAGAAGTCACATAGTCCGTCCATATTTATAAGGAACATGATAAATGTTCTTATCTTCAGTACTATTCCTAGGTCTGTGTTAAAGTACAAAATGTAAAAATCATCCTGGATAAATATATTCCTGGCATTATTGTTTAACTTTTCCATAGTAGTAAAGTATATAAGCAATAAACTGCAGACTTGCCATCTCATGTTATAATATTCTATAATATAGACATTTATCAAGATGCCTCATCACACATTCTGTTTCAGTGAGCAGTTCAGGTCATGGGTTGGAAGAAGAAAAATATCTCTTGATTGTTTATGCACCTCATTGTCCATTCATCTGGTAGTCCTAGCTACATTCTATCGATCTTAAACATCTGTACTTTCAAAATCCTTCAATGTATCCCACAATACATATATATGAACTGTCAATCCATGTATCCCTCACCTTGCATCTTTTGCCATAACTCTGAAAGTGAATTAATTGCAATAAAACACACAGATTTAAAGGAACTTATGGCTTGATTTAGATCTCGGCGGAGGGGTTACTCTTCCGCAACAGTGACAAATATCCCATCTGCTGAAATCTAAATACCATTGTTTTCTATGGTATGTAGATTTTGGCAGATGGGATATCCGTCACTGTTGCGAGGGAGTAACCCATCCGCTGAGATCTAAAGCAGGTGCTAAGTCAAATGTTTCACATTTCCTTCAGGTTTTACAGACTTCTTTTTACAATCTTGCTAATTTTTGGTATCATTGTAAATGTACAATCACCTCCCTAATCATTTTATGTGATGTGCATGAGATGAAATGCATTACATGTGGGCATAATGTTCTGTATTTTAGTTTAATTCCCATGGATTTTCTGTTCCCATTAGGATAATCCACCTTAATTCAGATCTCCTGAGTGTAAGCTCCAAATCACTACCTCTGGGTTTTCTTGTGATGTGCTGAATTCCATACTATCTAAAATCCTTCCTGTTGTCACCATGTGCCTCGCAAACATGCTTGGCAACTACATAGGTGAAGTGCTTATTTGTAATGGCTCATAGGTGTTGTAGGATACACAGTTTTAACTTATTTAGAGTATTTTCTACATATCTTTGTCCACATCCACATTCTAGCACATAAATCACATATTTTGTCTCACAAATAATCCATTCTTTTATATTCTTAATCTGACCATATTGTAATTCAAACGTTGTCTTGCTAAGACCATACATATGAGCCTTGCACTTTGTACACTTCCAAAAGTTGTTCTTTTTAGTACTAAACCAACTAGGTGCCTCATATTTATAACTCATCAAGAAACTTTTTGTCAAAAGTGATACAGTCTTTTTGTAGGTTATTTTTGGCTGTTCTGGTACCAGACCCCTTAGGATTTCATCCATTTTCAGTATCTTCTAATTTTCTATTCAACATATTTTTTATTTCTCAATGAGATGTTTTGTGGTTTAGATTATATCTGAGCTCTTCTTCTTTGTTTGACACACTGTGTGCTTTCTTTTTAGCCACTAAGAGATTCTCCCTTTTTTTTCTTCAGCTTTTCTCAGAGCGTAGTTCAGTCCAATTGTTGGATAGCTTCTATCCTTAAATCTCATGTACTTCTCATTGGCTAGTTGTTTATATTCACCATCTTCTGAGCAGTGTGTTTTGTCCTAAGGAACTGGCCAAATGGCACACTCCATTTTGATGCCCAATGGGGTGCTGTTGGCATGTAATATAATGTTACAACTCATCTGTTTTCTGTGGATTCTTGTGCAGATCTTTTTCTGAATAATATACATGTTTATATTTCATACATACATTTTATCTTCTGCAGATTATTATTTACTGACTTGATGAATCTCTCAAAATCCTCCTCAGCACCTTCCCATATTACAAATAAGTCATCAATACATCTGACCCAAAGTATCGCCTGCTGTAATAGTTCTGCATTCGCCTCACTCCATAGACTCTGCCTTCCACCATCCTATTGTTAGATTGGCATACTTGGGGTCAAAAGAAGTGCCCATAGTGGTACCTTAATTTTACAATTATTAATCTCCATTGAAAAATAATAAATTGTATGTAAGGCAAAAGTCCACCATTCCCAGCAATATCTCCAGTGTTTCATCATGCTGACTGACCCTGATCTCAAGAAATATCTGCAGGCTTCAAGTCCGTCTGATTGTTGTATCAAAGTGTATAGGCAAACAACATCCATTGTTGCCATTACATAGTTTGATTTGTAAGGTGCATAATTGATTCTGTATAAGAAATCCATTGAGTCTCCCAAACAGGAGAGTAAGTTTAGCACATATGGAAACAGGAAAATATTGATAAACCCAGAAGTGTTTTCTAGTAGGGAATAACTGAAATCATGATTGGTTACCCTGGAGAATTCTTTATTTACCTTTGGTAAAAAACATCATGTATGTCTTATGTGGTGGTTCTTATAAGGATGGTCATACTCATCTTCATCCAATAAGCCCTTTACATTGCAACATCTTAATTTATATTGTGATGGTATATCCTAGTAAATTTAATAGTCAGATCTTTGGATAGCTTTTCATAATGTTGTCTCTCATGTAATTGTTTTTTGGCTTCAGCTACATACATTTTGCTATCCATCATGACAATGTTGCTCCCTTTGTCGGACTCTTCTAATCTTGTAGGAAATCATTCAAAGCTATCCAGTCCCTTTTGTCAAAATGCTTTTATTTCTTTTATGATATAGGCATTTCCTGTTCTCCTTCTTAGCAAAATCATTGAGGCCTTCTGCCATGATCATTTAGAATACATCAATGGTGTTGCCCACTGGTAGTTGTGAACAAAAGTTTGATTTTGGTCTACATTTGCAATGTATTGTTACATCTGTGGGAATTCCTGCCCTCTCACAACATTCCTGATCAAAAAGACCCTCTATGTTTATTAATTCTTGTGTACTGTTGGAATCATTTTCCAGTTCCAAAAGAGATTTCAAAGGACCCAAATAATTTGTTGTAAAGATGGAGATGGCTGAGTGTTCACCCTTCTTTTGTTTACTGGGTTTCTGTGCAAAGTGGTTTTTTCAGTTTTAATTTTCTAAAGGATTTGTACAGATCTCTTATGGTGGTGGCTAAATCCATCCCTGTGTCTGAGCAGAAAATTAGTCTCTGATTCAATAACTTTATATGTTTATTTTCCAGTTTCTCTGAGGACAAATTCATTACTAAGTTGTTCATCATAGATTCATTTATTGTTTCTTTACACTTCCTTGTGTTTCCTTGTTTACTTATTTGGGATTTCCAGGTCCTTTTGTGGTGAGGTTTATTTTGTTCATAGTTATTCTGACCTATCTCATTGTGTCCTTCCAATACAATATCACCGCTTCTGAAAAATCTAATCTCTGCAACATCGAAGAGGGGTCTTTATCCCCTAAACTCACTTCTGAGCTTTCCATGCTTGACAGGGTTCTTTCTTTCTCCTTTTTTTTGTACATTGGCTGCCTATTATAAAATGTTGTCCCTATTGATTTTTTTTTTTTTTTTTGGTTTGAACTTCCTTCTTATGTTTTTCAAATTTTGTTTATCTATATTTTCCAATAAACTCACCACTTTGTCTGAACCTCTTTGCCCTCCAATTTTCGTCCAATCTCTTTGATTTTCTCAGATGTCTCTGCCAGTTTATGTTTTGCTTGATGAATCAATGTACCCATTAATTTCAGTGAGCATTCCACTGTATCATTTTGCCATTACTTTAACAATATTTTGGATGATATAATTCAGTGTTGGTAATACAAAAATATCCTCAATACTCTGGGGATGCTCTTAGACTCCATGTATTTCTTCAAGGTTGTAATTTCCCACCACTTGTTAATTTCCATAATAAGTGCCTGCTCTGGTTCCTTTATAAGTCTACTGAGCATGAGATCCTCTTCCTTTTGTAGAACAGATGTGGTAAACATGTCTTTAATTTTATCTCTAAACAACTTCTTCACTGATTATTTCTGTTTTAAGCTTCCCTCCGCCATCATGTTATGTTTTACGCCCGCACTTTTTACTTTGCTTATGTCTTTTCTTTTAATTACCACTCATTTGCATCATCACCCCTGAATGACTGGGATGCTCCAAGGTCAAGGCTTAGTATTGTTTATTTGTGTCACTTTATATTCAATAAGCTCCAAATAAGCTTCCGGACTGGGTTCTAAAACCCATTAGAATATGCTGTAGTTTGGTTTAGTTATTTATTGCTAGTGACCGTGTATTGGCATGCAGGAAACATGTTCTGGTGAGAGAGCTTGCTACCCCACAGTGTTTCCTCAGAAACACCTGCAGTCATGATCGACTCTCTTTCCCCTCTTCCCCTTTTACCACCCTCACACAAACTACTAACAGTCCTGATTCACCAATACCGGCAGAAGAGGTGTCCTCATTTCATTGCTGACTTGCAGATCCCTTGAACCGGAACAAGCTCCTATTCACTTCCAGGTACTTGCCGAATTCAGTCCGACAACCGCACTTCAGATTGCACTCTTGTCTCATTGCGTACTACCCTTTTAAAAACCGAAGACTCCAATCTTATATATCAAGCATTTATCATATATATTTCCCAGTAGCGGTCAGCACTGTGTAGTCACAGCTAGGTCTGCATTTCCATAGACTTTGGCAATATTTAATGAATCTTCATTAGACTTTCCAAAATGGAGCTCTGTTTTGCTTAGTTTCTTCATCAAAAGTTTCAGGATAAGCCATCAAACGGGGGCAGAGAAAATGGGGGGATCCCAAAATAGAAAATCTCATTGAAATTTTCAGAGAGATGTTTGAACAGTGCGACAGTCAAAACTGCAGAACAGTATTACACCAAATTTGGCAGGAAGCTAGACCTTGGTCCGGAAAGCAGATTTTTTTGTTTAGGTGTACATCCGTTAAGCGTTTTTTGATAAATTAAAGTTTAAATATATTTGTATATCTGGACGGTTGAATTTGAGGGACTCTTGAGAGTCCTACTAGCACAACCTAAAAAAATATTGTGGTAGTCCTTACAGAACACCGGAAATTTAGTCCCCTTTGGGCTTTATAGGCCCCTGAGGTCCACAATAATTTTTTTACTGCAGTTCCTCTGTACTCCTGTTGGATCACAGACCAAAAAAATAAAAAATGGTGGCCATCATTGATTATTTAAAATGAACCCTGGGTTGGATCAGCCCTGAGGTCACTAATTTTTTATTATTTGGGAAGGGGACAAGCGTGGGGCACCCTCCCTGACCTGATTTTGGTGGAAGGATGCCATGGGCTTGTTGCATCATTGAAAGGGGTGTGGGTGTTTGGCCCCCTCCCCAAGCTGATTATGATCCTTGGGACCCCAGTCCCGGGACCCGGCACATTAATGAAAGGGGAAGGGGTATGCAGTCCCCCTCCCCAAGTAATTATGGCCCCTACAACCTCATGGACCACCACCCTAAGCTGATAATGGCCCAAGAACCCCATCACTTAGGTCCCGGCATACTTATTAAAGGAGAGAGAGGAGTGTGGCCTCACTCACCAAACCTCTTAAGGCCCTGGGGTTCCCATCCCCGGAGCAGGGCCAATATTTTTAAAAAGGGGGAGAGGGGCATGTGGCCACCCTTCCCAAGCCTCTAAGGGCCCTTTGGACCCATCTACTGGGGTCACTATTTTAAAGGGGAAGGGGGCATGTGGCTCCACTCCCTGAGCCAACAATGACCTTGGGTACCCCATCCCCAGGGCCAGCTAAATCACTATGCAGACACCATGTTCTTTTGAGCCTGTTCAGTGACTCTTAATAAATGGAGTTTGCAAAATGTCAGCAGGACAGTGATCTGTTATGCTAATACTGCAAGGTTTTAGAAATAATGGTAATTACGAGTCATATGCATATGTTTCCTGCAGCTTGATGTTAATAGATCATTTTGATTTGATAAAATGTTTTGGAACTTTCAGCACCTTCCTCCAGGGATGTGTTTTTCTTGGCTGTGTAATATGGGAAGATGTGTTCAAAGGTATTAAAATCCCTGCAAAGATGAATTGGGCAGGTTAGCCTCTGTCTGGGAATGAACCGCCCCCACTGCAGCTTATTGATAAATATAATGCTTTAAGCCCTCATTGTAAATTTGGTTCTAGTGAATTGCATTGTACAAAGTGGTGGAGAAGGCCAAAGTGGATCTGGCTGTTGAATGGTTGTCTTCACATTGGGCCAAGTGATGGACTGGCAGAATACTTCCAGGGACCTATATGAAGGAACTGTGTGTTTCCCTGAAGTATCTGTCTCGCAGCACCTCACTAAGCTCAACAGGTCAGGTCTCTGACTCAAATGTTGTCTCAATCCTGTTTGCCCGCTGGGTCAGATTATTGTATTTGTTTTCTACTGAATAGGCTCTGTAGATGGTGTGTACAGTTACCAATTGCCCAATTCTACTTGCAACAATGGATAGCTAGGGTTATCATCTCTGGCCTTCATTCTCCGCTTACTAACTATATCTCACATTCTTCTTCCAATAACATTTCTGCTCTCTTATATCTCTTCTCGGCAGCAATGTTGTGGGTCTCTGACCGGCATCTCTCATGCCTACTTTGCTAGGACACACACGCTGTACATGTAAGGATGGACTGCATGTTAATGTGTATCCATTTGGATATTGTTGTTCCTTCTTCTTTTAAAAAAGGCCGATGAATGAGCCCTGGAAACTAGGTCCAGGCATAGCATTTTCTATGTTTCTTCATCTGTCTAGTTCATAGGGTCAGTTAGAGCAGGTTGTGCAACTAATGTGCACTAAAACAGCAAAGTCAATGATGAGAGTTGACCTGCCCCTCCACAAGGTTCACTGGCTTATCAGATGGTGACTAATGTGGGCCTGGGGTCCCTTAACATCTAAAATGGAAGAACTGCAGTTTCCTTTAAATATCACCTTCACATTGTCATGTATAAACTATTTAAAGCAAATATTGCTCCTTGAAGGTCATAGGATTTGACCAACTGACTGGGCAGCATTCAATGAGTGGCTTTTAACAACTACAGATCTTTGCACATATGGCAAGATAAAAGGGCCAGGAACATAAAGAGCTCCAGAGCTTAGATTGCTGTAATGGCTTTATGTACAAGAAAGGACTCAAAAACAAGGTGTGGAGAAAGCAGTTGGTTGAAACTACCAGCATTTACACCTCTCTTTCGGTGCCTAGTATACCAGAACTAGAAGAGGAGGATAAAGCAGACCCCCTTGTGGAGGGCATTCTCCTTAGAAATACTCCTAGACCAACATCCTATGTTAAGCAAGAAGGACCTGGAACTCCAGTTACCACCAGAAGAATTGTTTGCTAAATTATCGGACAAATAATTAAAATCTTGTAATTTTCAAAAAGTCACTAACACCAACTTTTTGCGCAGGCGCCTAGATGCATCCACTAAAGAAATAAAAAATAGGTATATAGCTCTTAATAATGAGACTATAGAAAAATTTAAGAAAGAAAAAATAGATGTTTCAATTGATGTCATATGGCAGACACCCCCGAAACACTAAATAACTCAATTTTAAAAATGGCACTAACGTGTCAAAATTGGCAGTTTAAAACGTATGGGTTGCCTGCCTCATAGAAAGCGTCTCTTGTCAGTAAAATATAAAATCAAAGCTAGGGGCAGGAGACTAAAGTGCACCAACACTGATCAATGTAATGCCCTGTTAGATCACCTTACAGATAAAGACTTTGATATTTCTGTCCTAACTGGCCTCAAAACAAGCTAACTCACCTACCGGACGTAGCTCAAGAACAGGCTTACTGTGCCTCTCATTTGTTTCATGGTGAATATGAAAACATTCTTCACACAACCGGGATGAAAATACAATCTTTGACCCTGGAACCCCCTATCTCCAGTTACTGTTAGCTGAATTGTTAGCTAAATTATCAGACAGAGAATTAAAACCTTGTGATTTTCACAAAGTCACTAACACCAAATTTATGCACAGGGTCCTATATGTAGCCACTAAAGAAATAAAAAATAGGTATACAGCCCTTAATAAGACTATAGAAAAATGTAGAGAAAAAATTGGTGTTTCAATTGATACCATATGGCAGCAGCGATTTGCTGATCCCTCACATTTGGTTGGCACCCCCAACACTCTACATACCTCAATTTTAAAAACAGCACAAACATGTGGAAATTGGCAGTTTAAGATTTATAAGTTGCTTGCCTCATGGAAAGTGGCTCTTGTCAGTAAAATAAAAAATAAAAACAAGGGGCAGGAGGCTAAGGTGCACCAACATTGATCAATGTAATACACTGTTAGACCACCTTACAGAGAAAGACTTTGACACTTCTGACCTATTTGGCCCCAAAGCAAGCTAGCTTATCTGTTGGACCAGCTCAAGAACAAGCTTCTTGTGCCTCTCCTTTGTTTCATGGTATACATGAAAAATGTCTTCATACATCCGGAGTAAAAATAGAATCTTCGCTCACCAATCAAAATATGCTTGATAGATGCAATTGATCACATCAAGGTTTTAATAATACAAAAAGGGCTACCCAAACCTGGGATAAAGATAAATTGATCCATCATATGGTAGAGGTCTTCCAAATTTTTAAATCCACCAATACAGTTATAGGAGACATTAATAAACATAAGCTCAAAACGGCCCTACAGCAACATCCACTCACAATTCCCACTAACACATATTGACACAACAATAACAATGTACGACTTATCCCATTACAAGAGGTCCCTGCTAGGGATGATGTTTCCTCTACAACACTTATTCACAACCCTTGGTCATGAGATAACTTACTTTCATTCACCAGAGATGTTCCTAAATTATGGAGGAGCACCATTGTTGGTATTCTGAACTAAGTAGGCTAACAGCAATGTGGGGACTCCTCTGGAAAGATCCAGACAATATTTAAGCATAATTGTGCCCAAAGATTTATAGGATGGCCCACAGAAGAAACAAGGAGAGGCAAATGGGGCTGGTGAAGATCTAGATAAGAAATTAAAAGCAGTATTAAAATGTATTAGAAAAACGTACCAGATCAAAGAGTCGATTGGGCTAAAATAATGTACTTAAAACAAATGCAAAAAAATTAGTTCATGCTGTTATGAAAGATTGCTTGACAAATGGCTTGGTTGAAGGTTTACTAGCTTTTGTTACTTCCTTTGTAAATGGTAAATGCCACAACATTAAAACTAATTTGCAGGCAGCCTTTGGGTGCTGGCAGCAGGGACCTGTAGAAAAACTATTAGCAGCAGCTAAATATTGTGCATACAATCAGGAATGGCTTTCTGATGAGTAGGAAGCCAAAATTTAAAAAGGGAAGGAGACGCTGATGTTAGCACGCACATAGTATCACCAGGGGTGACGATCAGGAAATGTTGTCAGGGGTGGTGCTCTGAGGGACAGAGGACGTGGCCTGGGTAGAGGAGAGGGTCCACCCAGTGGTTGAGGATAGGGAAGTACTTTTACCACTGTCACTAATCTGGCTACTGGAGAGATCAGTGTCCACCATTACAGAACACCAATTGAACAGAGGTAGCAGGGCCAGTGGGGCAGCTGTTCCCTGCCCTCCAAATGCCTTTCATAATGGTATCCCTGCCTCCTCACACCTACAAGTAGGTGCTACAACTGTCCTGGCTCAGCCCCCACACAGCAACCACAAGCGCAACAAAGAGAGGAGTTGGTTCCTGATTTGGATGACACAGATGGCTACTACCCCCAATACCTCTGTCTCATGAAGCTTTCCAAGTCTTCCTGTTAGGAAACGGCTACCTGCAAGCTCCAGCAATACAGATAGATCAGAAAGGTCTCTATGTTACTGGGGTGGTAATGGATAAGCCCATACCTTTTCTCATAGACAAAGGAGCTACAGTTTCTACATTAAAGGCATCAGAAGGGCCTTATGTCTCCCTTTCGGGAACAACAGTAAAGGCAGTTGTTAGATCTGGCATCCTTGGTGTGGTTTTCCCTAAATTTTTGCCTTCTGACCTTCTGTTTTTCTGAATTTTATTTTTGCTGGCTTTAGGATTCTGTGTACTTTAGGACTGTTAACCAGTGCTAAAGTGCAGGTGCTCTGTACTCAAAAACATGGTGATATTGGCTTATCCACAAGTGGCATATTTTATGTACTTATAAGTCCCTAGTAAAGTGCATTATATGTGCCCAGGACCTGTAAATTAAATGCCACTGGTGGGCCTGCAGCACTTATTGTGGCTCCCACCACAGTGTCCCTTTCAACATGTCTCATGCCTGTCACTGCAGAGCCTGTGTGTGCAGTTTTGAACTGCCATTTCAACCTGGTAATTTTACCTACTTGGCAGGCCGAAACCTTCCTTTTTATTACATGTAAATGGCCCCTAAGGTAGGCCCTAGTTAGCACCAAGGGCAGGTTACCGTATATTTAAAAACTTTGACATGTACCTATAACTTTAACATGTCCGGATAGTGAAAAACTATTGAATGCGTTTTTCACTTCTACAAGGCCTATCTCTATCATAGCTTAACTTTGGGGTTACCTTGCTACAGCCTTTAAGTGTAACTTCCAATTGGGAAAAGATAGAACTTTGGGGTTTGGTGTCTCTGGACTCACAATTTAATATCACAACTTATGGTGAAGCTGCAAAGTGTAAGTCTGAAAATTCCAGTTTTGGAATGTTGGTATTTTCTTACTTTCTATTCTGTGCCTCTGCCTGTCTCTGAATACATGTCTGGGGTAGGTGACAGCTAGGCGCTGTGCATTCCCCCTAGGCAGTCATACACAAAGGGAGTTGAAGTGTGTCATTTGCATCCTGATGGCCCATCACCAGGCTGTTGGATCTTCCTGGGCTAGATGGGAAGGAGTAGCAGACACACACGAATAGGGCTGTGCCTCTCACCACACAAAGAGCTACATAATCCCCTGTAGAGTATCTGGAGCCAGGGAAAGAAGGGCTGGGACTTTGTGCACTTCAAAGGTCTCTCTTTAAAAGCCGACTGCGAGGTTTGACGATGATGCATCTACCTGACTAAGTGGATTGGAACTGATGCTTGTTCCATTCAAGGTACTTTTTCATTGGACCCCACATGGATCCTGTAGCTGGCCTCCGCTCCATTGCAGTCATCCTGAACTTTGCACTTACCCCAGTCTAGCGTGACCAAGTAACCTTTCAGTGCATATTGACTTCTAAGCACTACATTGCAATTTATTCTTTAAAAATTCATATTGTGAGTTCTACTTATTGGATTGTTTGTTGTTTTGGCCAATTTTTAACCAGATAAATATTCTCAATTTTTTTAAACTGGTGTGGAATCTTTTTGTGGTATGTTTAACTATGTTACTGTAATTTAAGGATTGCACAAATTATTTAAACATTGCCTCTTAAGTTAGGCCTGACTGTTCTGTGCCAGACTACCAGAGGGTGAGCACAAGTTAATTTAGGTGTGTATCTGACTTACCCAATTTCTAACAACAATCAGTCTTGCAAGATAGCCAGTAGAAACTATCACAACCTCTTCAAATAACAATAAGGTCCTTGACAGAGTAACATTAGCTCCCTTTTAGACACACCTGCCCTCTTAATTTATTAGGATGTAACTTATTATGTAAACTGCAATGCACAAACCTCCAACTGCAGATAAGTGGCTGTGTGAGACCGGGTCAGGGTTGAAAAATATGGCTGACTATGCTGGAGCGCAGTTCAGAACAAGAAGTGGATTTGGCCCGTCAGCGCTTACCTTCGGACTTAGAAGAAATTTTGAAGAAATGTTCTGAGAAAATAAAGTTCAGTGGAAAAAGGATGCAGACAGTATTCGAGGAGAGAGAAACGCTGGATGAAGTTAAGGTGAAGATTTCTACGTTCAGACTTTAAGCCTGATTTAGATCTTGGCAAATGGGGTTACTCTGTCACAAACATGATGGATATCCTGCCTATCATATTACAATTCCATCATATCCTATGGAAATTGTAATTCGGCAGACAGAATAACCATCAAATTTGTGAGAGAGTAACCCGTCTGCCAAGATCTAAATCGGGCCCTTGGTCTCTTTTTTGGAAGTCAAAAATCTCCAGCGGCCTTCTTGAATGGGGCCCCATTACTAGCCAATTAATAGCTGGGGTGTAAGGTGGGTGGAAAGGACAGCGGATGACTGCTCTTCCACGTGTTCGTCCTCGGGCTGTATCAGCTGCCGCAGCCCTCCTCAGGCGTCACTGGGTGCCATGGAGGATTCTCCTCTGGGAGGAAAGTTTCAGTGCTAGCACCAGTGCATCCTGGAACACAGTCCATTACAGTGTGCATTATTGTATTTTCTGTTGTGGGTATATAAGGGCATTCCGGCCCCCAGAGGTTAATAGAGCTCAAGTAAGATACCAGCTTAGAACCTGGGCCCTGGTTACACTCACAGTCAGGTAATGTTATTCCAACTCAGGAGGACAATTCAGATGAACTCACAAGCTACTGCAGGAGGGTGCCCGGGTTGGCAAAGGGAACAGGAGATATAAGACCACCACACAGGATATAGAGGTTGAAGGCTACGTAACCCTGTAAGCCACTTAAGCTGAGTATATCACCAAAACTGACTTCCTCCCTCATCACCTTTTTTTGAGTATCACAGAGAAGCAGTAACATGGAGTCATTTGGGGATGGTTTCTGTAAAGGTAACACTAAAGAAAATGTTTCAGCCTCAGAAGAGTTGATGGTATCAGCACCCCAAGAGACTAATTAGACCTATGTAATGACAGGGGATAACATATTTTCTTATCTACAAGTGGATGAGATGGGTGGGTTAGGACTTAGCGTTTTGAGTCTTATAGTATAAAAGAACATGTAGATTTACAGGTGTTGATAGGATTACTGGTCAAGAGTTCTAGTTTTTAATTAGATCCTAACACTTGTATGTTTGGGAGGGAAGGGAACTCATAGGTACTCCCAAATTTCTGATGTAGCCAAAGGAATTGGGAAGGTTCCTCGGGGATGTGGGAGGGGACAGTCTGGGACAGGTGGGCGGGTGCACTCAGTGGGAACCATGGGGAAAAATATGAAAAATGAGTCCTCATCAGTAGAGCAGGTTATAGATTCCAAATTGTGTGGTCAACAAGGGGATGAGGTATAGAGCACCAGAATCCATCAGGGCATGGAACAAATAGGAGGTGACAATACTCATAGGCAATGCATAAGTTTAATGTCTTGTAATGTAAATGGTCTCCCTGTTCGAAGGAGGCAGAGAGGGATCTTGCAGGAGATTAGAGAACTCAAAGCAGAGGTAGTGGTGTTTCAGGAATCTCACCTGGTGGCCCTGGAAATGAGGGAACGGTTTTCAAAACAGAGGTAGATTCAGGAAGCGGTTTTCACTCCCCAGATATGTACAAAGGAGGGGATGGCTATTTTAGTTTCTACCAATCCTGAGTTACAAGTGATATGATCAGAGGTGGATGAAAAGGGAACATAGGTGATAGTGGAGATGATTTATGGTGGGGTTAAATTCGTTTGCATTGGCTACCATGGTCTGAATCTTTGTGACCCCTAAGAGATCTGTTTGGAAAGTTACCTGAATACAGAAGCCCCCTTATATGGGAATGTGATTTTAACATCTGTAGGAAAGTACCATCTTTCTTGGCATGTTATCCCGAATTTCTGCCTCATTGAGTCTTATAGTATAAAAGAAGATGTAGGTTTACAGGTGTAGATAGGATTACTGGTCAAGAGTTTTAGTTTCTAATTAGATCACAACACTTGTATGTTCGGGAGGGAAGGGAACTCCTAGGTACTCCCAAATGGCTGATGTAGCCAAAGGAATTGGGAAGGTTCCTCAGGGATGTGGGAGGGGACACTCTAGGACAGGTAGGTGGGTGCACTAGTGGGAAGCATGGGAAAAAATATAAAAAATGAGTCCTCGTCAGTAGAGCAGGTTATAGATTCTTAGGTGTTGTCAACAAGGGGATGCGGTATAGAGCACCAGAATCCACCAGGGCATGGAACAAATAAGAGGTGACAATACTCATAGGCAATGCATTAGTTTAATGTCTTGTAATATAAATGGTCTCCCTGTTCGAAGGAGGCAGAGAGTGATCTTGCAGGCGATTAGAGAACTCAAAGCAGAGATAGTGGTGTTTCAGGGGTCTCACCTAGTGGCCCCTAAAATGAGAGAACTGTTTTCAAAACAGAGGTGGATTCAGGAAGGGGCTTTCACGCCCCAGATATGTACAACAAAGTGGATGGCAATTTTAATGTCCACCAATCCTGAGTTACAAGTGATACGATCAGAGGTGGATGAAAAGGGCACATAGGTAACAGTGGAGATGATTTATGGTGGGGTTAAATTTGTTTGCATTGGCTACTATGCTCTGAGTCTTCGTGGCCCCTAAGAAATCTGTTTCGAAAGTTACCTGAATGCAGAAGCCACCTTATATGGGAATGTGATTTCAACATCTGTAGGAAAGTACCATCTTTCTTCGCAAGTTACCCGCAATATTTGTGTGATTGTCAGTGTGTTTTGACTGTGTCACTGGGATCCTGCTAGTAAGGACCCCAGTGCTTATGGTTTGAGGCCTACATGTCAGTATGTTTTACTGTTTTGTCAGTATGATTGACTGTGTTACTGGAGTCCTGCTAATCAGAACTCCAGTGCTTATGCTATCCCTGTTTCCAAACCTGTCACTATAGTCTAGTGTCTACTTATTTCACTCCAGATTGGCATACTGGACCCCCCTTATAAGTCCCTAGTATATGGAACCTCGGTACCCAGGGTATTGGGGTTCCAGGAGATCCTTATGGGCTGCTGCATTTCTTTTGCCATCCATAAGGAGCTCATACAAACACTCCTTCAGGACTGCCACTGCAGCCTGAGTGAAATAGTGCACACACTAATTCACAGCCATTTTTCACTGTACCAGGTAAGTTATAAATCACCTATCAGTTACTGAAGGTTATGTCCAAAGTTACTGTGTGTGACGGTACCCTTGCACTAGCAAAGGTACCCCCACATTGTCCAGGGCCTATTTCCTGGACTTCGTGAGTGAGGGGACACCATTATAAGCGTGCACTACATTTATGTCAATACATATATAAAGCTTCACAATGGTAACTCTGAATATGGCCATATGAGGAGTCTAAGATTGTGAAATAGAACCCCCAATCCCAATATGGTATTGGGGGGGGCAATTCCATGCACTCTGGGGGCTCCACCCTGGACCCCCACTACTGCCAAACCAGCTTGCTGAGGTTTCCACTGCAGCCCCAGCTGCTGCCACCTCACAGACAGGTTTCTGCCCTCCTGGGGACTGAGCAGCTTAATTCCAGAAAAGCAGAACAATGTATTTCTTTTAAAAGAGGGGTGTTACACCTTCTTCCCTTAGAAATAGGTGTTACAGGAATGGGAGGGGTATCCTCCCAGAGCCTCTGGAAATGCTTTGAATGGCACAAACGGTGCCCTCCTTGCATAATCCAGTCTACACTGGTTCAGGGACCCCCAGTCCCTGCTCTGGCATGAAACTGGACAAAGGGAAGGGGAGTGACCACTCCCCTGTCCATCACCACCTCAATGGTGGTGCCCAGAGTTCTGATAGAGTGTCCCTGGCATTAGCCATCTTGGATTCCAAGGTGTAGGGACTCTCTGGGAACATCTGAGTGACCAGTGCCAGCATTTGATGTGAGAGACCCCTCCTGATAGGTGCATACCTGGGTAGGTAGCCAATACCTCTCTCAGGGCTATTTAGGGTCTCTCCTCCAGGTGTTTCCTCAGATTTGGTTTGCAAGACTCCACCAGGACTCCTCTGCATCCTCTGATTCATCTTCTGACCGTCGGATTAACAGCAGACTGCTCCAGGAAACTCTGTAAATGCAACAAAGTATCCAGGAAGGCAACTATGACCTGCAACTTCAGCTCCAGCCAGCAACTGCAACAGTTTCCAGGTTGTGCACGCTCTGAGGACTGCCTGTCTTCATCCTGCAACAGAGGAATCAAAGGAATCTCCTACGGAGTGACAGAGTCACTTCTCTGCTTCAGCAGGCATCTCTCTGCAATGACGACCAGTACTTTGGGACTCTTTGCCTGTTGACGAGTATGATCCCTGGAACACAGGTGGTGGACTGAAGTGACCCTGACTGTCCAAAGGTCCAGCTGTCCAAATTTTGTGGAGGTAAGGGCTTGCCTCACTGTGCCAGACAGTACCCCTGTGCATCGCGTCCTCTGCAGCTCCTTGGGCTTCTGTTCACTTCTTCCAAAAATTCTTCATGCACAGCGTAGGCCAGGTCCCCAGCACTCTATCTTGTGACGCTAAGCTCCCTGAGTTGTTCTCCGGCGGCGTGGAATCCCTCTGTGTAGTTCTGCAACCACCACACTTTGCAACTCCTTTGTCCCTCTGTCCTGGGAATCCTGTGGGTGCTGCATGGTCTTCTGAGGATCTCTGCCTAAGGGGTAACTCCCCTTATCAATATAAATAAAAAAAAAAAAATCCCTGGTGTCTTGTGGCTTCTGCACCCCTGGGCCAGAAAAGGCCTAGTAAAAAAATTGTCCCCGGGGAGCGACCCTTACCTAAGGTCTCGCTCCCCTTATCAATATACATGAGAAAAAAAAACTATCCCTGGTGCCTAATGGCTTCTGCCCCCCCGGGGCAAGAACCAAGCAAGACTGCAAATAACAAATGGTGGATTCCTGGACCTGAAGACCTGCAAAGGAAGGACACCAAGTCCAGAAGTCGGAAGAAGTTCCAGGAAGGACAGGAGCCCCTGCCAACCCAGAAGAGGGTGCAAAAGAAAAGTCCCCCGATGAACAAAGACTTCAGAAATGCACCAAAGGAACATGTCAGTGGGATCCTGCATAAGGCAATGAATGTCCCACGAAGAGATGTTGGATGCAGATGAGTTTTGGTACTGTATTAGTCCAACAATCCTTGGTTCCAGCAAAGTCGCAGTGTGCGTCAAAATGGCTCTGTCTGGACCCAGGAGGGACCTGGGGGCCTTAACTCTGTGTGAGGAGGAAGAGGGGGCTCTCAGCACTTTAGAGAGCCCTCAAAAGACCAGGCAGCACCCACGGGAGTCCCAGAACACGGGGACAAAGAAGGTGCAAATTGCGGTTGGTGTAGCACCACAAAGGAAAATCCCACGCCGCCGGAGGTCAACTCAGCGAGTTGAGCGTCACAGGATAGAGTGCTGGGGATCTGGGCCAGGCTGTGCATGAAGGAATTTTGCAAATAGTGCAATGAGGCCTCAGGAGGTGAAGACGACCTGGTGCACAGGGCTACTATCGTACTCAGGGAAGGCAAGGTCTTACCTCCTCCAAATTGGTACAGCAGGACCTCAAGACAGTCTGTGTCGAAGGGGTCCACCACCTGTGTTCCATGGAGCAGGCTCGTCGCCAGGAGAGGAGTCCAAAAGAACCAGTTGTTGACTTAGAAGGTGCCTGCTTGAGCAGGGGAGTGACTGCATCACTCCACTGGAGATTTCTTTGGACCTTCTGGTGCAGGGTGAAGACAGGGAATCTCCAGAGCGTGCACACCATGGAAACTGTTGCAGTTGCCTGCTGGAGCTGAAGTTGCAGAGGAAAAGTAGCCCTTCTGGATACTTTGTTGCTGTTACAGCTGTTCCTAGAGCAGTCTGAGGTCGATCCAAGGTCAAAGGATGAAGTAGTAGTTGCAGAGGATTCCTGCTGGAAACTTGCAAGTAGAATATGAAGAGAAACCCACAAGGGAGACCCTAAATAGCCCTGAGAGGTGGATTGGCTTCCTTATCAGGTATGGACCTTTCAGTAGGGTCTCTGACGTCACCTGCTTGCTCTGGCCACTCAGAGGCCTCCAGAGTGTCCCTACACCTTGGAAGGCAAGATGGCTGAAGTCTGGGACACACTGGAGGAGCTCTGGGCACCACCCCTCGGTGGTGATGGACAGGGAAGTGGTCACTTCCATTTCCTTAGTCCAGTATCACGCCAGAGCAGGGACTGGGGGTCCCTGAACTGGTGTAGACTGGCTTATGCAAAGGAGGCACCATCTGTGCCCTTCCAAGCATTTCCAGAGGCTGGGGGAGGCTACCCCTCCCCAGCCTGTTACACCTATTTCCAAAGGGAGAGGGGTTAACACCCTCCTCCCAAAGGAAATGCTTTGTTCTGCCTTCCTGGGACTGAGCTGCCCAGACTCCAGGAGGGCAGAACCCTGTCTGTGAGGTGGCAGCAGCTGTAGCTGCAGGGCCAGCCTCAGAGAACTGGTTTGGCAGTACTGGAGGTCCATGGTGGAGCCCCCAGGATGCATGGAATTGCCCCACCAATACCTGATATGGAATGGGGGGACAATTCCATGATCTTAGACACCTTACATGGCCATATTCAGAATTACCATTGTGAAGCTACATATAGGTACTGACATATATGTAGTGCACATGTATAATGGTGTACCCGCACTCACTAAGTTCTGGGAATTGGTCCTGAACTATGTGGGGGCACCTTTGCTAGTGCAAGGGTGCCCGCACACTTAGTAACTTTGCACCTAACCTTCAGTAAATGAAGGTTAGACATATAGGTGACTTATAAGTTACTTAAGTTCAGTGAAAATGGCTGTGAAATACTGTTTGTACTATTTCACACAGGCGGCAATGGCAGGCCTGTGGAAGGAAGGGTTTGTCTGAGCGCCTTATGGGTGGCAAAAGAAATGCTGCAGCCCGTAAGGATCTCCTTGAACTGCAATGCCCTGGGTACCTAGGTACCATATGCTAGGGACTTATAAGGGGGGGTCCAGTGTGCCAATTGAAATTGGTAAATAAAGTCACTAGTCTATAGTGATAAATTTTAAAGCAGAGAGAGCATTAGCACTGAGGTTGTGGTTAGCAGAGCCTTAGAGGCACAGTCAAGCACTACTGACAACACACACATTAGGACATAAATTATGAGCACTGGGGTCCTGACCAGTAGGATCCCAGTCAGACAGGCAAAAACATACTGACATACAGGTAAAAATGAGGGTAACATGCCAAGAAAGATGGTACTTTCCTACATTATTGTAAGCCGATCTGCCCCCAGGGGGGACAGAAAAGGCCTAAAAAATACATTGCCCCTGGGGAGCGACCCTTGCCTAAGGGGTTGCCCCCTTATCAATATAATTTTGTTTTTTTAAATCCCTGGTGTCTACTAGCTTCTACCCCCCGGTACAGATCCACCTAATTAATATAGGGTGATCTGCCCCCGGGGGGGGGCAGAAAAGGCCTAATAAAAAAATTGCCCCCAGGGAAAAGCCTTTCCTTCCCTTTTCATGCCTCTCTGCCTCCCTTGCCCCCCGTACCAAGGAGAAACTAATCAGTTTCTTCTCAGGTCATGCTGGAAGCCTTGCTCCAGTGCAACAGGAGTTGACCTCTGATGAGGTCAGCACGCGTTGGTGTGCTGACATCATCAGATGTCACTGGGGGGATGTGGCGGGCGGGGGTGGAAGGGAAAGTGATTCCCCTTACAGCCCTGCCCTGGGGGGATGGGGGGAAGGCCCTCGGGGGCGCCAGCACTTTCCCCCAAGGGCCTCTACCAGGAGTTGTGGTTACGTCCGTGGCACCTCAGCGCTGCACCACCGGACGTAACCACTACGTCCGTGGTGGGGAAGGGGTTAATAACAATATCACTTGTACACTCTATTTATGCTGGATTGGGTGATAGTAGTACTCAATGACCCCTTGCAGAAAGGAATGGCCCCTTCTTGTTACTGCGCCTTTGCACCTTGGTTGGTGTAGAGGAGTTGGTGAGGCTATCATTGATGAACGGGTCAAGCAGGTCCATTGATAAGGACTAGTAAAAAAAGAAAATCTCCAGCTGGACGAGATCGGAGGCTTTAGTCAAAGAGAATTCCAGGAGTCCGGATACCCATTAAGCGAAGGACCACTCAACAGGTTTTGGAGCTGCAGAGAAGAACCTAGTAGGAGCTACCAAGAAGTCAGGCCAAGTGACGATGCCGCCTTGTGCAGATAGACAAGCAGGTAGGTCCATCCCTCAGTTTACAAAGCCTTATTTTGCTCAAAATTTCCCCCAACTTTTGGATTTTGATGCACTGGGCACATTTAATACCACATCCATGGATCCACAAATGTAGGGGCACAACTTTGGGGTCCAGGACTCACTCATGCTGGGTCCAGGTGTTGCTTCAAGATGGCGGTACACAGAAGACCACAGCAGCAGCCAGTTCTCTGAGAGTCCTTCCACAGGTCCAAAAAGTAAACAGAAGAGCGGGTCTGTTGTAAGGATCATGCCCTCAGCACAGAGATGTCACGGTTCCGGGCGGGTCTGATCAGGACTCTGGTTTGGACACCCCTTGAGGTCACCGAATATCCTAAAGAGGTAGTGTACTGGGGCAGAAGAGCAGCTAAAGGCATACACGGAAAGGACAGCTATGGACAGACACAGGAAACAGGAAAGTAAAAGCAGAGCAACCCTCTGAAGAGAAGGCGATCCTTTGGCTGAAAAGAGTTGAAGAGGAAAAGCCACAGCAAGAAAATCCAACACCAACCTTGGTGGATAAGTTTACAGTCCTGCCATAGGTGAATCTTCCAATGAGCAAAGCATGTATTAATACCCAAATGGGCTCCGATGTCTTTCCTCTTTATTGTTCGAGTGATATCGGAAGAGTGCATGGAGTTGGTTTCTAGTTAAGTGGATTCAGGAGCAAGGAGATCTGGAATGGCATTATGGGCAGTATTCTTTATGACATTAGTTTCAATACTTTCTTCTTTGGAGGAGATAATTGGCGTATTAGTAACTGTCAGGTCTGTAACACCTTCCGACAAGCAGGATATGTCAGTTTCTGCAGCAATATTTGCAATGGTTGTGGTCTGAGGCTTGCAAAGCGTAGAGACTTGGGAGACATGGGTAACTGTTGTTCTCACGGTAAACATGAAAAAGTCAGAATTTTCTTTAATCTTGGATGACTTCGGAGTATCAAATTCAGGAGCAACAAGAGTTTTCATGTCTTTAGAAACTGGATTAACATCTGAAAATGTAGAAGTTCCACAAACAAATTATTTAGGGTGATATTCAGGCAAGACTGGGATTTCTTCATTGCAAGTGCTCTGTGGTGTGTTCATGGTATCAAAAATGGTTTCTTTGCAAGACGTTTCTACTACAGGTAGTTGATCTTCAACTCTCTTAACATTGAAAGGTTGTTCTTTGCAAAGAAATAGAACTGAGGTCTCTTCAGAAATCACCTTTACACGGTTACCTACATTTTCAGCTCTAACCTTTGAATTGATGATGGTTTCTTGCAATAAAACACTAAGAACAGTACTTATCATCAGATCTTCGAATACAAGATTCAAATTCAAGTCTTTAGTTTTAGTGGGAAATATCACATCTTTCAGTACTTGAGCTTCGGTTTCAGATTGCTGGTTTTCAGGAGTCTTTAATTTCAGGGACACAGCAGGTGACATTGGTGTGGCTGGTTTTACATCAAGATCAGATACCGGTAGATCAAAGATCTGTTCTTCAGTAACCGATGAGCTGCAAACAGGATACACAGTGGCAAGAGACAGTAAGTCAGGATCAGTGGTTAAGGCTGCAACGGTGTCCAGTTCTAGGAGAAGGCTCTCATTTCTTATGACAGCCTGTTTAGTTTCAGATTGCTGGCTTTCTTCCTTGTCGGAATCTCCACGGTTTGCTTTGACACAGAAGAGATTTTAAAACTTTCTGAGAAGTCCATTACATTCTTAGTTATTGTGGGTATTTCTTCACGGTCAGAAAAATCCATTAGTTCACTTGAAACAGGAACTGTCTCTTCATTATCTGAAAATTCTATGATATTGTTTGAAAGGGCAGGAGTATCCCCACAATCTGAAAATTCTGGTGTGTGTGCCATTTGAACAGCACTATCTGCAGGTTTGTTCACGGCAAGGCAGGAACCACTGTCATAACTAGATTGAGATTCTTCAACACTGTTGCACAACTTGCCATTCATCTCCAGTAAAGTCATATCTTGGTTTCTTAAGGTGCAGCTATTGGAGTCTGCATCAGAACTCTCTTCTTCCTTTGGCTTTATTTGTTCTGATAGAGGGGCTGGGATACTTCCTTCTAAAGACTCTGATCCATCCTTTGAGTCAAGAGGTGTCAAATCTCTCAGAGATGTCAGAGATTCAATCAACTGTACAGGAATTTTCACTGGAGAACTACAGGCTGAGAGAGAGTCTGAAGAAGAGGCTGATATATTTATAACTGGAGCTGTCTTTTGACTGTCATTAATAGAAGGGACAATCTGCTCTATAGAAGTCTTCGGAGAGGCACACAAAGTAGCATACTGTTCTTTAAGCCAAAGCTGGTGATCATTTTCTTTTTTCAGGTTTTCAAATTGCCTTGCAGTAGTTTCCATCAGCTGCTCTGTTACTTCTTCTACCTTACAGATAAACAAAATGTCTGGTTCTGGTAACAGTGAAATATGCATTGATGAAAAGAGCCCACGTGCACGATTTCTTGTGTATGTTACAACATATTCATCATAGAAGTCCAATATCTGCCTTTTAATCTGCCAAAACTGCTCTTTTAGTGTGTGTATGTCCATATTGTTATCAAACCCACTCAGAATAAAAAAGGGTTTAGCAGAGCTTTTAGGGTTTGAGACTGGTGTATTATCATCCAGTTTGGGAAGAGCACAAGCCTTTTGAGTTGAAAGAAGGAATCCCACATTCTTTACTGATCCCTTAGATACAGGTTCTATCCTGCTGACTTGAAAGCTCTGAGGGACTGGTAGGTCTTTATAAGAGTCAGCACTGCACTTTGAATTCTGAGAAACTGGCCTAGATGGGCTGAAGCACTCAACAGAAAACAAGGGAATCCCTAGTGTGGCTTCTTGAACAGTGTCAGGGTTATTTGTTTTGGCAGAGTCCTGGAGGTGAACTTGGGATGCACTAGCATGAGGCAAGGAATTAACCATTTTTTCTTGAGAGTAAGGCCCTCATTCTGACCTTGGCGGTCGGCGGAGAGGCGGCGGTCGGACCGCGAACAGACCGGCGGTATTAAAAATGGCATTCTGACCGCGGCGGTCACCGCCGCGACCGACCGCCACTTCCCCACTCCGACAGCCACGGCGGTCATGACCGAGGGGCTGGAGTCTGCGCACTCCGGTCCGGCGGTCGACCCAAGACCGCCAACGGTATCATGACCCTGCTTACCGCCGCGGTTTCTGGCGTTCGGGAACCGCCATGCGAACCATGGCGGTAGGCACTATCGGGGCCAGGGAATTCCTTCCCTGGCACTGATAGGGGTCTCCCCCACCCCCCACTGCCCCCCCGAGTCCTCCCCCCACACCCTCCACCCCCCTGCCACCCCCCAGAGGTGGTACGAACCCCCTCCCCACCCCACCCCGACATGCACATACACGCACCCCGACATGCACACACCCCCAACATGCACATATACACACCCCCTACACACACACATACACAACGGGGACACATACCCGCACACATACATGCCGACATGCGCACCCGCCGAACTACACACATTGCCCATAGGCACAGCAGCACTCCCCGCCCGCATGCACGCACTCACACACCCCCTCTACACACTCACATGCACACCCCCATGCACGCACACATCACACAACACCCCCCCACCCCCTCCCCTCACGGACGATCAACTTACCTTGTGCGTTGGTCCTCCGGGAGGTGACAGGAGCCATGGGGAGGTGACCGCCAACAGAAGACCGCCAACAGAAGACCGCCACACAGAAATGTGGGTCGTAATTCTGTGGGCGGTGTTCTGCTGGCGTGGCGGTGGAGGTTGACCAGTCTCCACTTTCCCGCCGACCGCCAGTGTGGCTGCTGGCGGTTTTCCGGCGGAACGCTCCCAGCGGTCAGAATGCGCACAGCGGCATACCGCCGCGGTCGGCGGTCTTCACCGCGGCGGTAACTCGGCGGTCTCGCGAAAAGACCGCCAAGGTCAGAATGAGGGCCTAAGTGTCTTGTGCAGATGTAACAAGAGCTCTTTCACTGTTAGTAACATTCTTCTCTGTTTGAAGTAATAGAACCTCCAAAAACTCATTATTACTTTGTAATTCTTCTACAGACAGGGATTAGGGGTCATAATCACAGATAATATAATAGTTGAACATTGATGGATCAGCAAGCCACGCAATGTAGTACTGAATTTGCAATTTTTTATTTTCTTTAACAAGTCTATCCTTTAAACTAAACCCTTTTTTAGAGGTCTTCAGAGACTGTGAAAGTTTAGAAAGGGGTGTCTTAACATGACAGGAAAGTATTTTAGGTTTGTGTGTGCCTTTGCTGCCTGGGGAGCTTCAAATTTTTGGGTCGTGCATTCTGTCACGGTTTCGGGCGGGTCTGATCAGGACTCTGGTTTGGACACCCCTTGAGGTTACCAAATATCCTAAAGAGGTAGTGTCCTGGGGCAGAAGAGCAGCTAAAGGCATACACGGAAAGGACAGGTATGGACAGACACAGGAAACAGGAAAATAAAAGCAGAGCAACCCTTGTGTGAACAAATAGGAAACGGATTACTAGTGGACAAACACGCTGGGGTTGTACAAAGAGTAAGGCGCAGAACCTCCCACAGTGACAGGGAATCTCAATGCCTCTGTGCAGTTTGCTCTTATAGATAGTCACCCTGCCAGCCCCATAGAAAGGAGGCAGCAGAAGTGATTCTGTCTCTGGACCCTAGAGCACAGACAAGGAAAGTACTTACATACACAAGACACGCTCTTGTGGGTCCAGCTGGAAACACAGTGGCGATTCCTGAGAAAACAGCAATAGCACACTGTCACTGTTAGGCACGAAAGACAACATATAACACTGGACAAGGATGGGGGCTGGAATTGCCTCCTGGAAACCAGGAGCCAACCCCAGAACAAAGGAGGACACTTATACACTGGTGAAGACTGATAGAACACTTACCAGACACAAATAACCAAGAAGAAACAGTAACAGAAGGGAACAAACTAAGAGGCAGAGGCAAGAACTAGGAACAGGCTCAGGCTGAAGCAAAGGCAGGACTAGGACATGAAAACAGGGCACAAACTTCTGGCTGGGACAAACAGAGACAGGACTGGGAAACTGAGAGCAGGCTCTGGCTGGAACAGGCAAGGACAGGGGTGGAATACAGGGAGTAGGAAATGAGCAGTAAACAGGACTGGAAAACAGAGAGAAGGTTCAGGCTGAAACAAGGCAGGAGCAGGGCAGAGAAACAGGGAGCAGGCTCTGGAAGAAACAAACAGGTACAAGGCTAAGAGATAGGGAGCAGACTCTGGCTGGAACAATCAGGAGCAGGGCAGAGAAACAGGAAACAGGATCAAGCTGGAACAGAACAGGAACAAAACTGGAAAACCATCCGACAAAGGGTCTGTAACACAAAGGAATCGAACTCCAATGCACGACGGGGATCTTGAGGAAATGGCTGCTTATAAGCAGTTCCAAGCTGGGCTGCACAGGAGAGGTCCCAGGTGTGTGTAGTTTCAGACACTTGCAAGTCCTGGAGTAGAGGATCCGGTGAAAAGGAGCAACTGGACTTCTCCCATAGAAAACAATGGGAAACAGAATCCGGGCTTTCTTGACTACCAGGCTGTGCATTATGGGATTTGCAGTCACAGGAAGCAAATGTAGTACTACACAAGTGTACCATGGAGATAAGAGAAACAAACAGGAGTCAGTAAGGGACTCTAGATAAGTGTTTAAGGTGATTCCCAGGCTTCCGACAGTCCCCTTACAGTGCCCCCTAGAGATGGGATGACAGAGTCGTAACAAGAGACCCCTTTTTCATTTTAGTTTGATGGCAAGTTATTGAACATGTAACAAGTGATGAATTGCTATTTCATTAAATGCCTGTGGCTGGCTTGTGCTTTTATTCTGTAAATATACAATCAATATGTCTGATAAGGTCACAGACGCAGATCGCAGACCCAGATGAGCATGGCACCAGATTCTATCTTGACTGAAGAAGCCTCCAAAGAGACCCAAAGCATTCCATTCTACCTTCACAAACTGGTGCCAGGATTGTGTTCTCTCATAGACTATAAGTAAGGGCTATAAATTGTGATGTTATGATTTTCACAGTTTTCACTGTTATTGAAAAGCTTGACTACTTTTTATTACCTTTTATGATGTTACCAATATTATGTGCACTAGAACCCGGCATTTTGAAATACCTATTTTAAAGTAAATAAGTTGAAATGCATAGTCGGCTTCTTGTGATCTTGAGTTTGTCATTAAAGAACGATTGTTTGGATTACCACTGTTCCCTGTTAGTAACTTAAAAGAATTGACCCCACCTAATGTATAGATGGTGGGGTTCTGCGGGGCCACAATAACCTGTCTTTCATATGCAGCACTGGTGCATTGGACTAAGTTCACTCATGTCACCTGTGGGTGTGAAAATAAATACTGTAAAGCTGAGCCAACATTTTGCTCCTCAACGTTTGGGGTTCTGATTTTGTGTACTTTTTAGTTTTTTGTGTTTGCACATTCAGAAGACCAATTTTACTCTTATAAATGAATGTCTGGACCATCAGGCATAGTATTGGTGATACCTCCTACTTGTTAAATAGAGAGCACCATTTTACATAGGTTTGTTAAGAACTTAACTGATAAAAGATTATACCCAGTTTGACTTCTGAGTAACAATCTAATGTTTATTCAAGTATCAAGTATTAAAAAATATAGGTTATTAGTCAATGAAAACCATAAACAATGCATAATATGCAGGAGCATGCCCCCAATAAAGTCCATTGAAAAGCATACTATTAACACTTTTAAAAACATAACATTTAATAAATTATTAAATACACCCCACCTATTACATTATAGACATGGACTTTACATGGTGCACCTAAATGTGCCACCAAATAATCTTAAAGTGAAATTAAAAAAGTACCTAAACATGGTGACAATCTCATCAATTTTATAAACACAGAGACCTGTAACATTTACTAGCAAGACAAATGAGCGCATAAGGGGCTAAAGTGCTAGTGTGATGTATGTAGAGCAAACAGTGCCTATCAGCTAAAAATTAAGGATTTGCTAAATGCCCCAAAAGTGATGTGACAGGGTAGAGGCTGATTGTTGATTGTCGCCCCTAGCAACCTCACTTGTCTATGCGCTCTGATCTTAAGTTACTCGCCCTAAAGCAGGGAGGTCCGGTGGGGGCTAGGTTGAGCTCACCCTCCATAATAATCCAGTTATTCCTTGACCTCTTTGAAGTCCCAGGCTTAACTGGCAGGCTTCTCCTTAAACTGGGCAACAGGATCCTCTTTAACAAGGTCCTTAAAGATGTCAAAGAAGTGTACAAATAGGACATTAAGGGCCTCATTTACGAGGCCCTCTTGGAACACTGCATTACTGGAGCATCATTTTTTGACACTCAGGTGGTGCAGTGTGCCATCCCATATTTACATGGCCATGCAAAGTCACCTTGCATGTCTTTTCATGGCCTTGTGAATATGTCCCCTTTCATGCATAAAACTGCCTGAAAAGGGCATTCCATAGGTGTTGCTGTGGGTGTCCCCACCAACACCAATAGAATGCTAAGGAATATAACGCATTCCCAGATTTACAAATCTGGGGATGCATAAGATTCCTGTGCCACCTCAGAGGTCGCTTAGAAATGACACAACAGGGAGAAATATCTTTATTTCACCCTGTTTTTCTTTTTTCTGTGTGTGCTGCATTCTGCAGCACACACAGAAAGAGGAAATCACCTCTCGTGATTGCTTTTGTGCAGGAAAGTATCCTTTTCTGCACAAAAGCAATAATTCACACAACACAGGCATCCTTGCACCACAGTGCAAGGGTGCATGTGTTGGCATTAGACAGCAATTTTTGCAGCCAGCACAGGGGGAGAGTACAGAAATGCATTGAATCTTGCAGATGAAGTGGATTTCTGCCCTTTCCGGGTGGTGCAGTAAGACACTTGCTGCGCCGCCCTGTGCCACTGGGCTTGTAAAAAAGCCCCTTAGTCCCACGTTTGCTGGGTTAAGTGATTCTATTACAGCTGATCTGCATGATCTAACCCCCACTGACAAACTCTTTTCCTAACAAGGTTCTCCGTAGGAGATCTAATCGGTGGCAAATATATAAGATGTGCAGCAGCGACTCATTTGACTGATGACAAAAATGGCATTCCATATCCCCCTTGTAATCCTTATCTTGCCATTTTGGTAAAAGAAAATCCGATGCGGGGATCTCTCCCAGTCTCAATGACAGAAATATCTGCTTAACTTTCAGGGAGTAGGTGGCTTCAAGAAGAGTGGAGAATTTTTGATTGGTATAAGAATGTGAGTGTTGGCCGACTACTTCTTTATCCTCTATACAACTTTGCAACTTTGTGAATTTATTTATCCAAACGTTTAGGACATTTGAGAAGTTGTGTCCAAAGACACTAATTAACCCAACCCTAGCTTCTTTAGGCATTCATCAGGATAATTTTTGTAGGGATTGTTTCCTCTTTGGAGGTTAGTTATAGACCTGACTAGGCTGGCCAACTTGCTTTCCGGAGCACTTCTCAACTTATGACAACATTTCACACATGCTCCAGACTTGACCAGGTCCTGTCTGGTCAGTGAAAACTCCAACCTAACCTGGGTGGCTGATGCTGATCTCAACAGCCGAAAGTCAGTTTTGTATGTTATTATGATAGACTAGCATCTGCACCTGCCATTATTTCATCACCATATGAAAGCATTGATATCAGTCTTGCCTCTATGACTTCTGCCAGCGGTTGAAGATTCTGATCCCAAAGGGTTTTTTCCAATGTTGAAAACGCAAAGTGCAGTGCTAAAGCTTTCCTCTTGATTGCTTCCCTTTGGGGAACTAACAAGTTCCTAGAGTCTGTTTTAACGCTTAAATACATTAATGTTGGTGACACTCGGTTCTTTAAAGTTAATCACCAGGGTGTTTTCAGGGCATATGTTGATTCAATCTAAGGTTTATTGAATGTGTTTGCTAACATGGCACAAGTAGCCTCTATTGCGATAGGCATTTTTTCAGGGCACATACACACATATCTCTTTGCTAGATGTGTCCCTAACATTAAGTGTGGGTGAATGCACCCTGTGCATACCTCTTTGAAATAATTGTAAATGCATTTGTTGCATTTCTCTTCTGAGTATGTTCACTTCTGGGTGGAGTTTTGAGGTTTGATGATGTAGTTCCCAACACAAGCAGCTTTTAGACATAAAGACCTACACATTTTGCAGATTAATAGGCACTCTACTGAGTCTCATTGAGACATCAAGTACACCTGACATGGCTTAGTGGTCAATTGCTCCATACATGAGAGAATGTTAGTAGGAGTTTGCCAAATAATGACAGAGTCACCTGTAACGTGTTGGCTGAGTTTAGACCATGTGCTGACATAACCATTTTTACACTTCCACAAGTAACATACTTACTGAATTAAGTAATATTAATCTATAGGCAACTTACACAATAGGTCATACAAATGACTTTTATAGGACTAGTTCCTCCTGGACCTAGTCAACATGTGCACACACGTAATAATTATAATACATGTAAGTAATCCATGAATAGCGCTTCCAGCTAGTGAAACGGAAGTGACAGCAGTTCACTAGAATCCTAAAAGTACATCTGGTGGTACATTTAACTAAAGCACTTATAGGTTGATGTGGGCATACCAAACAAAATTAAGCAACATTCTGGCTGCATTTATCTGATGTTTATGACATAATTTTTTGACATCATTTTGTTGCAGTAGTTGACTGGCATGCGCTCTTTATTCTGAGATGTACCTCAAAGCGAGGACAGAGGCTTAGCATGACATAAAAGGTGTTTTTAGTTTTCTTGTTGAAATGGGTTTCAGTATTTTTAGATTCCTATATAAAATCATTTATGGGCTGTTAATAGACCTGATTTGTTTGCAGTAAATAGAGGATATCTCACAGGAATAGTCATACCTTAAAACATTGACATGATTAATTATAATTGGCTTTTTTAAACACCTGACTAGGGTAGAACATCACTGACCACATACAGTTACAAAATTAACTTCTAAAAAATGCAAATTTAACATTTTAATGTAATTTCGTTTGGTTGCCATTCATCAAGCACTAGACTTTGTGATTATTTCACAGTCTCTATTAACAAAAAATATAGGGGGTCATTATGACCCCGTCGGTGAGTGTAAATGTGGTGGTAGTACCACCAACAGGCTGGTGGTACATACCGCCACATTATGAGAATGGTGGGTTGGCTGCAGACAACCCGCCACGGCTCCATTCATACCACCATGGCGGTATCAGCTGCCGGGCAGGAGATATCAATCTCCAGCCTGGCGACCGGCATAGTACCACTGGCGCCATTATGAGGCTGCCTACCACCATGGTTTTCATGGCGTTAGCAACGGAATGAAAACCATGGCGGTAGGCCCTACCTGTGCCCTACCCCTGTCACTGGTAGGTGGCTCCCCCACCCCCAACACACACCTGACACCCCCGCACCCTCTATCCAAACTCCCCCACCCCCTCCGATCCTCACACTCACCCCCAACCCCTCATACATGCACACACCCGCAGACACACACCACACATTCACCCTATTATATACACTGGCATACACGTATTCGTACACACATACTTCCAGACATACTCACACACATTCTTACACACAATCACACTGACATGCAGACATGCACTCACTTCACCATTCTTACAAACATACACTCACACGCATACAACCACGCAAACAACACAACACACACAGATCCATTCACACAGGCACTCACAAACTCAGACACACACACACACACACAACCCCCCTCACTTCCCCATCAGACTTACCTTTGTTGAGGAGGTCTTCCGGCAGGGAACGGGAAGGGGCACTGCTACCACCAGCAGCACCCCTCCAGCAGAACACCGCCAGGCTGTATCACAGGTCATGATAGAGCTGGTGGCTTTCTACTGGCGTGGTGGTGCTGATGGTAGCCGCACCAGCTTACCACTGTTCGCCAGTATGATCACTGTTGGATTTCCGCCCTTCTTGTGGCAGACGTCCGGCAGTGATCATAATATGGCGGACGGATGGTAGCCGATGTGACGGTATGTTGGCAGCCATCTCCACGGCAGTATGTGGTTTTTACTGCCATTGTTGTAATGAGGGCCACAACCCCTGTTATGGATTTTATACTTTTGTGAGATTACTTGCTACATTAGGTTGAGCAAGTGAAGCCTTTTGTAAATATTTATTTTTTCTCATATTTTCTGAAATACACTGGATGAAAACTTGCAGTTATCTTACAAAGACTAGGATTGGGCATGTTTGAGAAAAGACAAACAGAGCAATTTTCTTTCTCTCTAAGCACTTTTAGGCAACATGCATATAATTTACAGGAAGGTCATACACAAATTCTGTTCCTATATTAATCATGTTTTGACAGCTGAGAGCAAGTTTCACTCCCCCACGGAGAATTCTGTGGTATAGCAAGTTTCTTCTTTTAAATGCCGTTTGATATAAAGTTTGTATCTCATCTCATGTAGTGCAAGCAGCAGTTTCTTGAAATGCCTTTTCAACACTAATATTAATAATTCATTACACATCATAAGCAACTCCTAAATGTTTTACCCATGCAAGTACAACAAAACTGTTCCCTGTAAATGGCTTAACAGCTGGTTTCTGGCTTGTGTTGCAGTGCAGGAAACATTTGGCACTAGCAACTTCAAAGCTCTACACACACATTAAAGTTTTTTAGGTGCCTCCGCTGCAGATAATAAACAATCTTTATTACTTTCATTATGTAAAGCTGATCCTTCAGTTCCCACACTAGAATAGAGTAGGGTTCAGTGTTTATGCCCTTACAATATACATATGCAATATACACTGCATACATTAGCACCTAAACGGATTCAGAGCTTCGCAAGGGAAGTCAGTAAGGGAATAGAAATTCTGGGGAAGGTGACTGTCCTACAGAGAAGAGCTTCCATTGGTCTATGCCATGCACGAGGGACCATAAAAGGGAAGGAATTCAGGTTTAAGGAAGCTGTGTGGCAAACTTTGCTTTGCTGCAGGTCATTCCATTCTCAGGAATCTGCAGGTAACCTGATCTCAAGCTAAGATCGGCATGGACAGTTTAACAGTGATTCAAACAATCTCAAAATGAGCTGAATCTTCTGATCACTCATGCACCATCAATTCAGTTAATACTCTAATGGTTTTCAAAGCAGAGGTGAAGGGGAAACATGCTATTAAATGAGCAAGCTATGTTATATTTATTCACAGTAGCTCCAGGGGTTAATGTGCCTCCACATGCTAGCATAAAATCTGCAGTGTCAAAACTAAATCATGGAAACTGGTATCTAATGTAGCAATCCTGAATAAAACAAACAAGATGAAGAATAAATATGTGCAGGGATGCAATATTTTTGTCACCAAATGGCACATTTTATTTGTGCAAGACCTGTGCAAACACCCCACACTGTTTTGATTGCTTTTTGAACTTTCCATTGACAATGTCAGGGAAAATAACGGATGTTACTAATAATATTTTGTATTAGTTTCTGTTGATTTAAGCTCCAGATTCTTATGAGTTTGGTCCACAAATAAATGTTGATATGCTTAGGCCATTGAAAAGATTTGTAGTGTCAATACCACTTGAGCAGTTTTTATTCTTCTTATTTGGACAATGGTCCTGTATTCTCCTCAAAGGCTTACAGTGGTCTTTATTTGCAATATGCCAACCTACTTTGCCTAAAAAGTGATTAGTTAGGTGAGCGAGCTTCAGTATGTGCAACAAGTCCTAACTACTGAGGTATTGAATGAAGGGCTGAGTTGGCTGAATAATCCGTAGGAAGTCTAGAAAGCATTAGAGAACATTAAATAACTTGCCTAGAGAAGTATTGGGTGACTGCACTTTATATTACGTACTGTACGGAGTATATAACTGTTCTGGATCTCCCTGGTAAGGTGACAGAAACAAAATTGTCTGACCCAGAAACTTAACAAGAGCTGTTGAAGTACATATAAGAATTCAGAACTAAACTATCCAACATGATCGATTGCAACTCTACCACCTGTGAAGTTAAGGTTTCCATAGCTGCCGTCCGGTGTTTCATCAAAGTTTGAAAAAATATTCCGCCTTCTGTCTTATTCTTCATTCGGCAAACACTGCCATAAAACACACATAGACAGAATTCACATGGAACTTTAAAACAATAAAATTGGTAAAATCCTTAAAACCATGTTAAAATCATTGGTTACCATTGGTAACATTTTTTATATAAAACTAGTCAAAAAAACATTACTAGTCATAAAATTTCACAGTGAGACTGGAGCAATTGGCTTGTACTTCTGGGTTCCAGAAGCACATCACTGAGGGGGCAATAAATTAGAGGGTAGGGTCAAAATTCTACGCAAATCACATTACCAGCAACAATAGATGATGCAGTGTAGTTCTAAGGGCCCATTGCTGCCCTATCTGAAACTCCATACACCAATTAAAAAGTGAGACAGAGCAAACACGGTCAAGGGCGTTGTGTTAGTTCTTAGGATTCTAGAAACAACCCTAAAGTCCCTAAACCCCATACTCTGACAAAGCGGAAGCATCCACTTCCTTCTCTTGTTTAAATAGTGCTGACTGAAAAATAATATGTGATTACTGCATTCTCTCACCTGGGACAAAAGGGGAAGGTCAGGTTTGTATTGCTGTCATGAAGCCTCCAGTTAGCAGTGAAAGTTTGCAGTGGTAGGATGCCAAGGTGAAATTTGATATAGAAGGTTTTTGCCAATGAGGGTTCAATGGAGTCTATATATTCTACGATATGGAAGTTGTCTTTGAATACCAAGAAGGCTAGTGTCAAAGTGTAACGTAGGTCCTCATTATTCTAATGAGACTACTGGATTCAGGTGGCCAATCACTTGTACAGCGGTGACTGAGTCTGATCCCCCAGCTTGTGACATTGGTCAGACTAATCCGGGTTTGTTACGGCTAACTAGCAGTGCCTCATCTTCACCCAAGAGCAGGGATGATTGGGGCAACCGTGTGCATGACATACATGACTTCTCAGGGGAATCATGGTCACTCAGATCTCATCTGTTTCTCTCAGTTACATTAGTCTCACATATGCAAGGACAATGAGAGGCAGAGTAAAGTTCAATAAGGTTTTTTTGAAGTAAATGCATCTTAGATAATAAAGCATGTATTGCAATAACTAGGACGATAAAGCACAATAAGATTGAAATTGTGACAAGGAGAGTAAAACACAAGAATAACACTACTATACTGTCACTAAGGTTTGTAGGGATAGTTCCTACCTAAGCTATGTTAGAGCACAGCAAGTTGAGCTCTAATTCAGCCTTTCTGGTTCTCCCTGGGAAGACATCATCCCTCATACCTGAGCAAAAGACCTGTAGTTTACATAAGCAGATGTAGCGAAGCGATCAGCAATCAGCACTCACTCATGGTCATCTGGCTGGAATCTCCCTCTAACGTACATGGGTCAAAGTACTGTTTTTATAATAAGACATCTGAATTTCCAAGAAAGGATACCCACGTAAGAGTGTGTATGTTTCGGTGAACATTGGAGACAAAGCGTACCACTTTTTCCGGCAACCTCTCTTACCGCAGCCTTGAGAAAAGCACAGTGTGAAAGAAAATGTCTTGTTTAAGAACGCAGTGCTTACCTAGGTGAAGAACAGCTGGATAGAGAAAATAAAGCAAGACCGCAAATGTGGCTAATGTTATAATGATATAACAAAGCTATATAAAATATATCTAGGTTAAAGTGCACAGCGACAGGCCTAGTTTGCTAAAATAACATGCATAAAACAATAGCTAAAATGGCTACACAACAAAAGTACCCAAACTCCTGTTCGTACTCTGTTTTCCATCTCTATACCTCCAGTACATCCCCTCAAGTGTAGCCTTTGACATGCCGATCATAGCTCCCGGGTTATTCCACAGGTGTTCACACCCGACCTTTATCAGGAAGGTTTTAATATGCCCTAACTAGGGAATCCTGGAGGCCCTAGGCTGGCAAAGAAGGTCCTCCAATCCAGCTTGATTGGTAACTAGATCCACTGAGGCAATTAGCTGTTTCCAAAATAGTAAAGTTCTGAGGGCTGCTTTATGGGCAATGGACCTTTTGCCTAAGTCCAGCCGTAATTGCAGGAGTGGGGTACTGGAAGGGAGGTTCATCAAAGATCGTATAATAGGTTCTCACCCACATCTAGTGCTGTGACAATCTCATATCCCCACAGTTCTCCCCATACAGAGACACACCTGATGGTTGCAGGTTAAAAATGTGGATGGCCGGTCGAAAGCTAGAACCCTTAAAACCTCTCAAAATACCCCCTGCATAATCTTCAAGCTTCAACTTGCTCTTACAGATCTGAGTGGACTTGCCAAAATTCTCTGTCAGAGTAAGGCTGTGGTATTCAAGGGTGCGGACACTCTCATGAGGAGTACTGTACAGGGGCAGATTTGGGCAGGTCAAATGGCTGGGTTTAAAAACCATGTACTTGTTTTTTTGTAGGTTAATCTCAAGCCCTCTCTGCTCACAGAAGATACAAACTGTTCCAGGAGGTTTTGAATACCTATAGGGGATTTGAATACTAGTAAGGTTTCGCCAGCGAACAGGCGGGTTGGGAATCTTCATATCTGCTAGGCTCGGGCATCATGAATACACTTCTATAATTGGGCTCCCAGGTCATTAATATAAAATAGGAACAGGGTTGAGGCAAGAGCACAGTCCCTTCTTAACACCCTTTTGTGTCGTATCAATGTTGTCAACTTCCCTTGTTTTCCATATCTGATCCATGCATACTTCTTGGTGCAGCCTCCTGATTACATCACCAAAATAACTTGGGGCACCCTGTTCGGTTAAAACCATCCACAGGGCTTCCCTTGGCACAAGGTCGAACGCAGTGTGGAGGTCAACAAAGACTACATAAAATCAGCCATCTTCCTGACCACCCATTCCACTTCTTGGGGGTAGAAGACACATGGGGCCTGATTCCAACTTTGGAGGACGGTGTTAAACCGGCCCAAAAGTGGCGGATATACCACCTACCATATTACGAGTCCATTATATCCTATGGAACTCGTAATACGGTAGGTGGTATATCCGTCGCTTTTGGGACGGTTTAACACCGTCCTCCAAAGTTGGAATCAGGCCCATGGACTGTAGTCCTACTTCCACTGACTGATTCAAAGAAAAACAAGAAGAAATCCATCACTCACAATAAAAGCAGCATGTGTTTGATTCTGTTTAACATATCCCCTTTTTGACCCTAAAGTGCCTTCAAAATACAACCTCTCAGTCGCTTCCTATTTTAGAGGAATAAACCCAGGAAGAGCACATTAATGCTAGTATCCTGACTCCCAATCCAGGGACTGCAGAAACTGCTGTGTCTCCAACTTTATAGTGAGGTCCAGATTTCACAGAAGGACCTGCTGTTGCAAATTTAGAAATCCTACACTCTCAATTACTGTTCTGATTTACCATGAACCTCAACATGAATCAACATCGATCTTGCCCTTTTGAGCAACAACGCTTTATGAAAATGAAACTGAATACTACTCAGAGGACTTTTCATCACAATCCACAGTCCCTACACCCTCAATTTCTTCTTGCATATCATTTGATTTGTGAAAAGTACCTGATACCACCACAGTCCTATGTTTGGATTACTACAACAATGTCTGTTTTTCATCACATGACTGACAATGCTGACTGTTGTTCTACTGCTGCTGAAAGAACATCACATCTCTGAAAGTACTGTTCCACAAACCGTGGTTCAAGACCTTCAACTGCATCTTTCGTTCCAAAGAGCTCCACATGAGCTCTACACTGCCAACATTACAGTTTATGCTATGCTTGAAGGCATAGTTTGGCAGAGGGTTCCTTATTAAGTGGTGGAACCCACTGAGATATTGCAGTTAGCACATGCTTTGAAAGTTTTAATGAATTATATGATCACTCCTGATTCCTTTTCAGGTCCACGGGACTTTAATACTGTATAACAAATTACTGATTGATTTTATCTGTTTCTGTTACCTTTTAAAACGAAGGTTCAGGTGTTCATGTTCTAAATTACAAAGAAATTTAATATTTTCATAATCGCAGTTATTATGAAATCCACAAATACATTAGTTCCTGAGCAATCTATAATTATACACAACTCACACAATAGGAACACTGCAAGGCCTTGTACACAAATAAACATAAAACTTTCAGAAAAAGCTTTCTTATTGAATGCTTCTGATGCATTAAAAACATCTACTTTGTGCTACATGCAAAAAACAGAGAAACTTTAGAGAAATCTGAATAAGCACAATTAGCACTCACAGACTCAGTTAAACTGCTCATTTGGTTGGACCTCATAGGGACATATTTAAGAGCCCCTAGCACCACTGGAGCATCACTTTACTTGACGGTTCAGTGACGCTAACCTCTCCTCCATAATTACAAGGAGGTGTAACTCCACTTGTCATGGCGTTACGCCTCATTGTAAATATGGGCCTCTGCAAAGCAGTTTTCTGTGTCAGAGGGAGTGCAATTGGTGTTGCTGTGGGCATGCCACAGCAACACCCATTGCATTTTGATGCTGCGTCAGATTTATAAGATTTCGTAAACCTGAGACAGCGCCAAAATCTAACGCTACTCCAGGGGCGGCGTTCGCAAGGTGCAACGAAGAAGAATACTTTTATTCCTCCTTGTTTTTTGCTGTGTCTATGCATGTTGAAATCTGCAGCATGGATAGAAAGAGCAGAATGCCAGACACAGAATGCAGCACACACAGAAGTGCCAAAGCATCTTGTACGATGGTTCAAGGTTGCCTGCATTGGCGCAGGCAGCTTAATTTAGTGCCAGCACAGGGACAACACAGGGGTGCACCGTATTCAATTAAATACAGCGCCTCCCTGCATTGTGAAAATGACAGAGTACAGTGATGCCAATTGTGGCACCGCGCCGCACTCCTTCATTTTCTTTTATATATGGGCCTCACAGTCCAAGGCTATGAGTATTAGAAATAAAAAATTACTGATAGTAATTTAACTGAAATGATTCAGAATTGTAATTTCAATGTGACTGTATTCAGAATGGTGTTTTTAATTTGTATGTGATTTTAATGTAAAGCCTTATGGCTTCAAGATACACATGCTTGTAGGCAATGATTCATGTTGTATGATGCCTACATGTTAACTGTGCAAAAACAAAGAAAATGTTGTGATAATATATTATTTTTCCTCTTGAAAAAAAATGTTTTGAAAGTGTGCCTTGGCACAAAAATAGATTTGATAGATTATGTGCATTGATAAATTAAGAAAAGCTTCTTATCATTTAAAACTTAAAAGAGGTATTTTAACCTCTTGCAGTAAGAAAATATTTTTTTCTCTGCAAAGAGCTTGTTTTTCTTCTGAGATTTAAATATTTTCAATGATTGGATTTCCTATTGCCTGTGGTACCCACTTGCACAGCAATGTCTGTTTTTTAAACAAGCAAAGTAAAACACAGTTACCTACAGAGAAGTAGTGCCATAAAAGAAGTGGCATTCTAGTTTCAGAGCAATTATCTGTGAGCACTGAATGTTTTGGCAGTTTACAAGTCAAGGAACTGATTGAAACAAATAGGTTACACTAACCTGTTGCAGTGCACTGCAATTGTCAATCTCGAAGCATGCAAAAGTTGATGGGTCATCAATAAATCAATTATCAATTGTATTTAGTATATTATCTTTTGGAACTGAGATCCACAGAAATACAGCCTTAAACAGTCATCATTACAATTTAATGGAAATATTTCCAGAAAGAGCACTTTCTCAGAAAATATATGACTATAGTAATGAAATGTACTATTTCGTCCATTTGATCTTAAGCTACAAAATGCATGTACATGTCCCTCAAAAACCTGTAATATGAATGAATAACAAGAATAGTGCAAAACAATCCATAATAAAATACTGAGTCTTACTATATGAAAATATGCAAAAACTGTAGAAAATACAATACACTACATACTAAAGTGCAGAAGGCCTAAAAAGTGCAAATACGCAAATCAATCTTATCGAGGTAGCTAAAATGCTAAAATGACATGTGACTGTAGAAAAGGAATATACAGTTCAGTCCACTCAAATAATGAAGTGCACTAATACAAATATATATGAACTAAACCCTTAACATAGATCAAAGCATTTATAGTGCTAATCAAATGTACAGCTGCTTAAACAAATGTGTGTTTCCTTGCAAATCAAATAAAAGTGCAAAGTGCCATTGCACATATACTTAGAAAATTAAAACACATTTAAAATACATTTTAAAAAGTTGATGATTTTTGCAAAAGCTATTTCAGTTGGTGGGGGGCAAATAAACATTGATGAGCCTCAACTGACTAAGTTATATTGTGTTTCATAAAGATCGATCTCAAAAAGTGGCGGCGCGTAGCATGTAAGTATGGGCATACAATAATCATATGGTCTTGAGCATGATTGCGGCAAAGATCACAGAACCTCTCATCCTTTGGAACACCTTCCTGTGCTCCTGTGATAACTTGGAGAGGAATCAAGTTTAACCTTCATAAGAAGATGATTCTCCGTACATCATGTGGGAGATTCCAAAGGAGATACGGTTGGGGATTTTTTGCAAACACTACTTCTGGTATGATCTCATTCCTCACATGATGTAAACTAAGTAAAATATCCCTTTTCCTGCTCATTAAGCACAATGCCTTTATTATCAAACTTTTTACAACAGCTTTTAGAAACAGTAAATCCCCAGTCTGGTAAATCTCAAACAAATCCAGTACTTTTGAATAAGAGGAGTAAAGTGAACTTCTATCTTTCATACTATGGAAAATGTCATGCTTTAATTTAGTTAAGATAGAACCTATTTTGTTTCCCAGCAAACTGTTCCCCCACCTCAAAATAACTACTGTAACAAGCACAACAAAGTCGAAGAGTGGGTGGGGAAATCAAAGAGTTCAAATTACAGAGCCCCTCTACTATCTCAAAGAAGGACCAGTGTGGCATGTCCATCACTTCACAGGCGTAACTCAGTGTGGGTGGAATTTTTCGTTATAAACCGATCAGACATAAGCAACCTCTTCCCACAACACTTTTACAGTGGTTTACATGATCATTATTTAATGGAATTACTTGTAAAGATCCTGCCTATATAAGAATAAAATTGCACTACTTCCATTTTAGCAATCCTTAAAAACCAATTCAAGTTTTGTCTGACTAAAACCCCCACCTTTCTAACGGTCATAACTTAATGCTTGAAAGTGTTATTTTTTAAAGTGTTCTTCTGCATAAATTTCCAGAGCACAAAGATGTCTTTGGAGGCCTACTGGAGTTAAGTCCAACAGAATAACATTGTCGGCATAAAGAAGAAAACCAACGTTCATTAGACAAAGTTTGGGAGGATCTCCCTTTACCAGACAAACTCTACAAAGCAAATCATGAGTGTTGAGTGAGAAGAGAAGCGGCACCAGCAACCACCCCTGCTTTAAACCATTCGATACCACCACATTTCTCGAAAGACCCTGACTACCTCCCATCAAAACCTGAGTCCAGGTGGAAGAGTGAAGGTCAATTATTAACCTCAGAAGGTGAACAGGATTTCCTAGCACTGACAAATTTCGTCCCCTAGTCAACCTTGTTGAACGCTGTGGAGAAATCAATGAAAGCGGAATACATGGGCATTCCCCTAAACTAAGGGTCCTTTTCTATAAGAGTTTGTAGGGCCAGAATGTTATCAGTGGTACCACAATTCCTATACAAATCTGCCTCCTGTGCGAGTATTATGTTATTACCAAGTGCCTATTATTGGAGATGAAGTAAAATGCTTTTTGCAAATAGTTTGTGTGTCACATCCAGAAGGGCAATTTTTCTATAGCTGGGAGGAGAAGTCTTTGGTTCTTTTTAGTATAGGGAAAAAATAATACTTCCTTTCCAGGAGGATGGAATTTCACCTGAGAAATAGCAGTGCTGAAACAGAGGACATAAAAAGATAGCTCACAAAAAAGCCTTCTTTTTAACAAGTGCTATCATGAATTTGTTGGGGCCCATGGCACCCAAGGTACTTGCACCTTTGATGCATCCCTCAATCTCTTTACCAGAAAGTGGACCATATAGTTCCATGGAGTCTACTGTAACACTTAGAAGCTGCAAGACATTACTACTTGAATTACAGGCACATAATTGAGAAATATATTGGGTACACACATCATCCGATATCAGGATTGCTTGAGTTGAGACTCATTATTGTGCTATTAGAGCCTAAAATTTATGAGCATTATTAGATGTGATGGCTTATTTCAAATTAATCTACTTCATATCTTCCTCCTTTCTATGTTCTGCCACCTTCAACTTTGTTTTCTTACACTTCAGGTGATTGATTTCCCCCATCTTAAGATCGTAAAGAATTTGAATTGCTTCCTGACAAAGGAATGTATTTCATGGTTTACCTTTTGTATGACCCTAGAGGTCTTAATGGGAGATGTAGATCTTGTACCTCCATTTTCACTCCCAAAAGCAAAGAAGGATGTCAACTGCTTTCATACTAGGGTACTGGATTACAGATCAGGTGGACCCAAGCTTGCTATTTTAATACATTGGCCCAAAGCCCTTATATTGTTACATGACCAGAAAGTGCACCCATTTGATTTATTACACAGAACATTATCCTTCTTGGAATTGCAGGAGTCAGGAGCTTTAGGCCTGATTTAGATATTGGCGGTAACTGTCCCACCATCTGTTTTCAGATGGAAAACTCGCCCACCACGTTGGAGTTCTGCTCGCCTGATTTAGATGTTGGCAGTCGCATAGACTTTAACTAAAGATATAAAATCCTCAAGTCAGGGAAAAGTGTACTCAAAGTTGGTAAACTGGAGTCAACAAATTTAAGCATTTAAACATAACAGAGGCCTGAATGATGATGATGTTGATGTTGAAGAATGACATTCTTATGCATGGCTGGGTAAGTGGGGCTAGTGTGGGCTATTGCTGAGGTAATAGAGGATCCTACAGTGAGTTTGCATTTCATTTAACCAGATCTGCCCCACCAAGTGTGTGACCTATTTGGTGTAAATTAAGTTACACCTTAATAAATCACACACCCCAGGGGAAGAGGATTAGGGGTTTGATAAATGGATGGGAAAGGGAATTTGGGGAAAGGTTTGACAAAGACAAACACAGCACTAGAACAATAATCATCAGGGTGATCAGCAGCACATAATCATCAATCTGTCCTTGAAGAAAATGAAGGAATGAGTATGACACGGTACAGTTAAATGCAATGCAAACAGTCCTTCTTCCCCAGAGACCCAAGTGATTAGATATCTAAATCTTCTGTCACCTAGGTTTGAAAAATCAAACTATGGAGGAGTGAATTAAATCTAGTCACTTCTAAAAATATGATTGTTAAAAGAAAAATGATACTGTATTGCCAAAGTGGGTGGTGCATATGCATTCTCCTTGGGAATGTTTGTCACTCTTGGGTGACTGTCTGAACCAGTCTGGCAGGTAAGCAGCAGTGTTAAGCTCAGCTTTTGTCTTTTGTTTGTACAGGAAAGAAGAATGCCTGGAGATTGTAAAACAGAAACTGTATTGTCAAGGAGAAGGACAGAAGGAAGGTAAGATTCATGAGGAGTATACCAAGAAGTCTCAGAGGCAGAGAAGAAACAAGAGGAGTTTCACATTTGTCTGCAGTGCAGCACACACACTTAGCAGCATTTCCCAAATCAACATACCTCTTTCCATCCTACATTGCTGAGTACTAGGCTTCAGAGTCCTCATCATCATGGTTTCCCATTGAAGTCTATAAATTCCTTCTTTTAGCTGTTAAGGTAGCCCTCCCTTGAGTCCTTCCTTCCTCCTTTTGAAGGCAAGCAACTCTGTCTCAGTCCCGACCTCAGTGAGATAGACCTACAGTGCACTGCTGTTGAAGAACAAGTAGAGATATAGAATAGCAGTATTTTGTATAGATTTGTGTTTGTTCACTAAAGTGACTGATCTGGTCTATGAAGAACCAGAAAAAAGGACTAGACCCTGCAGGTAAAATTTTTGCTAAGTTTGAAAGTGATATTTACCTTCAGGAAAAAATGATCACCCATCAGGCTTTAAATATTGTAATTGATCGAAATCAAGCCATTCATTGATCACCCTGTGTCATTGTCTGCCACCACATTAATCATCAATCATCACTCACAATCACTCAATAATATATCATCACTCAATGGTGCAATAGTTATAGTTACCTCTTCCAATCCAAGCATGGTGGTATGTACACAATTATGTCTTTGATGCAAGCAACACAATGGAATTTAGTATTGGCAGTCTTCTAAATCAGTGATCTTCTGGGGCAGCCCTGTTAAGTGATGCAAAAAAAGGATGGGCATGCGAGGGAGGCAGGAATTGTCTCCAATGTCCTGAAGGAATTTTGAAGGTGTCTTCACTGTACACTGGTCCAACTCCAATGCGGCCGCACATGTGACTAAACAATGGTGGGGCAGCATAAATCACACACACACATGATGTTCCACTAGCTATTTTGACTTTTTTGTGCTAAGAAAGAAGTTCAATGATAAATAATTAAAAATGTATATGGTGGCCCTGGCATACTTAGTCAGGGAAGTAGAGTTTGACCTCAAACCTTAGGTGGTATGTCCTAGAAGTTGGTCAGCTAACCACTTGATTCTGATCAATCATCCTCCTCCTCCTCCTCCTGTGCTGATTCAGGAATGATGTAATCATGTGGCATGAAATGTTGGTTTATTTTGATCATGGCCAATCCATCCATGTTTCTAGGTGAGAGCTGATCATTCTCACTGTGACAACTGCTCCAGCTGCACTGAACACATGCTCGGCAGACAGACTGGCTACAGGACGAAGCCAGATACGTATTGACAGCCTGCTGAGCGGTGGTTATTGGTGCATCTTTCCATACCAATATACCATTGGGTTCTGATCCAAATAGCCCTTTTTTTGGGTCCTCAAGATACTCCTGGAGCATCTTCTGAATGGTCATTGGTGTTGCAACTTGCTCGACCTCTTTTGCCTTCGCCTCTGTACTAGACTTACAACCTGCCACTTGAAACCAAACCAAGGCAGAGGTTGGGTCTGAATCATCTGTTGTTGTTGTTGTTGCCAGTGTTCTTGTTGCTGGTGTTGGCTGCTCTGAGGCAAGACTGAAGGCGGCACCCCAGAACTGCAGAGTGGGACTTTAATTTCCAGCCGTTCTTCTACCAGGTATCTGGCTTGCTCAACAATCCACCTCTTATATTCTGAAACATCCCCTTCAGAAAAAGGAATGAAAGTGGGCAGAATTATTTTGTACCATGGACCAAGTATTGTGGCACAGATGTAGTCTTTAGAAACGATGTCATTTTGCAGCCTTGCATTGCGAGCCAAGTGAAGGATTAACCTCTCAATCAATACATGCGCTTCTGGGTTTTCGTTCACACCCGCGACTGCAAACCTTTCAAATAACCTCTTTAGCTGGTGCTCTAGCAGATGCATCAGTGGGATAGCCAGGCCCATCATACTATCCTCCTTGCTAACTTCCTGTGTAAAAACCTCATAAGGGAGGAGCATCTGTGTCAGACATTTGACTAGGCCACATTTGTCAACATCCATGTTCACAGCTTTCCCAATTGCATCCCCTCCTCTTTGAATGACATAGTCATTGATCTATCTGTACTGCTCAAACAGATATTGCAAAATGTAAAAGGTCAAGTTCCAACATGCTGGCACCTCCTGTATCATTTGGTACTCCAGTACCATTATGTGAACCAGCCTTACCTCAACACACTTGTGTGGCAAACAGAGCATATTGCAATGTACTCTTCCTACTTGCTAAGGGTAAAAAAGTCCCAGGCTGGGAAGGTGTACTTTCTTAGTATGCCAGTGCCAATGCCTGAAGAAGAACTGGAGGTATGCAGGTGTATCATCAATTGCCTCTCTGCAGTGCATACTTCTACTGAGGTAGGAGTTGGTGCAGGTCTCAGCTAGGGCTTTACAAATTTGGGAGCTGGCAGTGCTATTTGTGCCACATCTCTTGGAGCAGGTTGAATAGGAGGAGTGATGTTAGACTCGTCTATGCCAGCTTCCACATTGACTGGCTTGTTGTTGTTACCCCCCCCCCTTATTATTCCCTTCCATAATTCTAAGGCTTTCAGGAATTTTTATTTTCCGTTGCCTCTCCCGGCATCTCTCAGACTCTGCTAGGGTCCACTCCATGTCCACATCCTCATCATTAGAAGTGGTGCTTAAAGAAGATAGTAGAGTATCCTTCTTTTCTCTTGCTGTAGACCTGGAGTCAATGATTTTAGAATAGGAGGTTCTCTCTCACCAGGAAAGTCAACCTCCTGTTCTGCTCCAACTTCAGGAAGATCTACTATTGCTGGTTGTGGCGCTATCCACTTTGCTGTGTTTCCTTAAACAATTGGGTATTACTTTGCGAAAGGGACAAATCACATTCAATATCATTGCTCGTCGGCATTGCCATGATTGCAGTTTCTGCCTCACTGACGGCATGGACTTGGACTTAGGGTGGGGTGGTGCTGTTGATGCAGGAGTGCTGCTCCCGGGTTTCTCCCCAGAGGTTGGTTTGGCAGGCACATGTCTCCTAAAAAAGGTTGCAGTTGGCATGCCTGTGGTGGAAAGCTGCTTCTTCTCACTGGCCACTTTCTTGGCAGCACCATTATTTGGGATCATCTTAAAGCTCCCAGTTGGCAGTGGCAGTAAGCTGCATAAGAGAAAGTCATTGGAAAACTGACGTCACCTGCATTTTCTACAGTCCTTCTGTTTGACAGTACTGTTCGTGGTGTCTATTTTTCTTTTGTGCACTTAAAAGCAAACAAGCAAAAACATTTGGTGAAAAGTGAACCTGTTGTAGTTTGAATTAGTGCAGACAAAGGCAATAAAATTTAGTGTAGTTGGTTACTTAGGCACAAATTAACAACAATTTATCCAACCATATAAAAAGTCAAACCACACCACCATATCATATAATATAAATAATAATGCTTAAAAAATGAAGATAAGTGTGTTCCTTTGATAGGCAAAGTGGACTGGGGAAATGGAACAATTATTACAAAAATTAATGATGCTGATGTGTCTGCAATACACCTACTCTAGAGCAGACAGGGAGTCCAAAGGAAGTGGAAATATACCTAAAACAAATAATGCTGGTGTGCAGCTGTGCACCTGTGGTGGACGGATTGAGGCAAAACGCAGAAAAATAAAGAACAGAAAAAACAAAAATTTAAATAAATTGTAAAATTAAAAGAAATGAATTAAAATAAAACAATAAAAACATTAAAATTAAAAAATTGAAATTAAAAATATAAAATACATAATACAAAATAAAATAAAATAATTAAAATAAAAACATTAAAATAAAAAATACTAAAGCAATAATGAATTGCTGATGTTTGTATGGGAGTATGAGAAAACTATTGTGAGGCAAAAAGGTGCAGATGAAAAATGCAAAAAAATGCATGTAATATAAAGCACTGTTCATTTTCATATTCATAATATACACATTCTAAAATGATTCCACCAGCCATGGTCAAACAACAACAGTGAGCAAGGAGTCTTAGAGAACAATGAACCCATGCAAGTCTATGGCAAAGGCACACTGGCTGGATGCACAAAATGGCTGCCACTACATGGTCAAACAACAACAGCAGGCAAGGAGACATGGAGAACAAAGACACATGTAAGCCTACGGCAAAAGCACACCGGCTGGGTATACAAATTTGTCCTCCAACCACATGATCAAGCAACAACAACAAGCAAGGAGGTATGGGCAACAAAGAACAAATGCAAGCATATGGGAAAAAGTATACTGGTTAGATGCACGAAACGGCCACCAGCCACATGGTCAAACAAAAACAGTGAGCAAGGAGGCATGGAGAAAAAAGAATACATGCAAGCCTATAGCAAAAGCACACTGGCTGGCTTCACAAAATGGTCACGAGCCACATGGTCAAACAGTAACAGTGTGCAAGGAGGCATGGAGAAAAAAGACACATGCAAGCCTATGGCAAAAGCACAATGGTTGGGTACACAAAACGGCTTCCGACCACATGTTCAAACAGCAACAGCAAGCAGGGAGGCATAAAAAAACAAAGAGCACATGAAAACATATGGCAACAAGCACACTGGCTGACTACACAAAATGCACACCAGCCTTATGGTCAAATAGCAACAAGCATGGAGGCATTGAGAATAAAGAACACATTCAGGCCTATGGCCACAGACTACACAAAATGGTACCTGGCCACATGACATGGAGAACAAAAATAAATGGTGACTGATGGCAAACATACTCACACACACACACACACTGACCAGACAAAGGAGGCATGATAACACTGAAGAAAACACTGCCATTAAATCAGTAATGCAAGACATGAAAATTAACGGAGCTATAACATTTTTTACAACAACCATAGAAACAATATCCAACATTTTTAATTTAATCCAATACCATCCCTGCCCTAAATGATGTTTAAAAAACATATAGCAGAGAAACAGGCCACATAGTAAAATCAATGAATATTGCAAATGTAACAGACATGGAGAAAAGGTGCCGAACTGTGCAACATTTTTCCTTTTCGAAAGGTGAAAAATGAAATGCAAAAAAATAACTAGGCCCCTCCTGGCTACCCACTACATCAAAATTTAAAAGTCAAATAAATGTACAAAGAAATACTTGTACATGCCCTAGCAAACAAATAACACCCTTATACAATTTGTTTTTAACTTACTTGTATGATATTTCAATAACAAAGTTCTTAAATCCAAAGCTATATATCCAGCAGACAAAAAGAGTGATCTTTCCTCCTCAAACCCTAAGTGAAAAGTGACCAGCAGACAGACAAAGCACTGGTAGGAGCCTGCTGGACAGGGGCAGGAAGTTGGAGTCTATGGGTTACTTTCTTCCTACTGGTAAAAAAAGGTTTTAAAAATAGGCTTCACACACTAAAAAACAAGTTGAATGGTCCGTACAAGAAACAAAATCCACTTGAAAATGACTTGTTAATTAGATTTAGCTGCTTCTCAGGTAAAGAATCCTCTTGAGGAGAGCTTGTGCCCAGCGCTATGGTGGCGCCGGCAACACCGAAAGGCACGCAAATGGGTGCAAAATCTTGTGCCTGCTCACTAGTGGCATGAAAATATCCTGGCACGCATGAGTGGGCACCAAAAACAAATCTCCTGTGTGTGGACAGAACCAAGAATTCCACTTTGCGGCGGGTGGCGGAATTTGGGAACTCCACTCTATACCTCTTAGCCTAGAGTGCCTGAATTCCAAAAACTCCACGAGCATAGAAATGTTTACCAACAGGTCCTTTTGTGAACTCATGTGTTCCACTTTGCCCCACGTGGAACCATGATTCCCAAGCCCTTTTCCACAACCACCATTTTGACAAGCCTCATCCTTACAATCATAAATCTTTTAAGTGATCTCCCCATTATGTGAAGCTGGCCTCTTTTCCTGACATGAAATGTTGGAGCCTTATTCCTCCAATTCATTAGATAATGCAGATAGGACGGAAATTTCTGGTCAACAGGGCACCAAACCCAGATCCGAAGGAACATTGACTAACATTTCAGTATTTGTAGAAGGATTAGGCGATACAGATTCAATGGAAATACGTGCAAACCTTAGTGTTTTTTTTTTACTTAGGTTTCATGATACAGCATTTCTTTTTCCTCTTTCATTTTGGCAAATTTATCCTAGACCCCACCCCCTAAACAGACTCACACCCCGGTGGAGCCCCATTAGAGGTCACTAAAAGAAGATCAACAATACCCAAACATGGGGGGAAAGAGCCTCACCAGGAGGAATTACTCATTTGTTAAGAATCAGGAAAAAAGATAAGGTTTTATCTGTTGACTAGGCTTTTTTATACATCTGGTTACGACCCAGAAATAAAGAGTATAATGAATATACATTATCCTCCATCTGTTTCGCATTAGATTGTACAATAAACATTGTAGTACAAGGATCCCTTGACTAGGAGGGCTTTGCCAACTTGGATGCCAATATCTTTAGACCCACCATTGGCCACATTAACAACTTGAGTAACCTATGATTTCAACTCCTCTACCTGCATTTGACACAAACTACTGAAACCCCCAAAGGAATTGGAGACAGCACATCCAAAACATGATCCAAATTAGAAACTGATCTTGCTAGCAAAGATAAAATAGAAGATACAACTTTCAGAATACATATTACAATTTCAGATGAGGCACATCTCCTACCTTCCTGTTCTAAATTTAATGGCAGTACATTCCACTGTGCCCTTGAGGCCTTGAGTGATTCACAATTCACTGAACTCATTAAGGCTAAAGACCCTTTCAAGGAGGGTGTACTACTGTACAGAGGAGGCAGAAATGGACGAATTGGCGAGTGTTGCAGAGACGAGAGATGATTCAGGAAGCCCCCCCCTAAGGTGGCAGATGATTTCAGACATGCTTTCTTCAGCCGATCATTGAACAGGCCTGGGTCTGGCAAGGTAAAGTCCTCCAACACAACAGGCCCCTCACCATGCCCATCACCATAGGACTCAGGGAAAATTTCCATAGTAGTCATGTCATTCAAAACCGGAGAAAAATCCACCAGACCTTGACCTATGTAAGAGTTCAAAGGATTTTCCTGAGCAGGGACAGGAGAAAGTCCTTCCCCTGAATGTCAAGCGGACCAGTTACAGGGGTCGCTGCAATACAGCTATTTGGTACAAGACCCAATGGAACAACAACCAACTCTGTAGGGCCCGACTCAAGGTCACTGCTTCCATATTTTAAATACTTCAACTGTGGAACAACTTCCCTGGCAACAGCACCTGCATCTTCTGAGCCAGGAGTATTACATAAAGGACTTAACTTTGATGAAAAGAAAGAGAAAGTTTTGGCCAGCTTGAGCTCCCTGGCATGTGGAAACAAAGGGAGAGATTAAAAGATCCATGTGCCGTCAGAGGCTTGATCTATGTCAGTAGTAGCCTCTATTTATTCAACTCTTTGCCACTCATGGAAAAAAAGCTCGAAATATGAGGATAGCATTTGAGATGGGACAACCTGGAGGTATTCTGACAAATAGATGTTTTTAATTTCAGGGGATTCTTAGGTAGATTAGTTTCAGCAATCAATCTACCGGAGCGTAATTTCCTCAACGTCATCTTGGACAAACCAGCTGTAGTGAAAATGAAGCTCACCGACTGACGGTGTTACCAACAAGCAGCAACAGACAGCTACCTCAGATTTTGATCTCAGGCTCCAAGATGGTATGCTGAGAGAGGAAGGCCTTCAAAGTAGAAAAGAAGAAGAAAGGCTGGCAACAGCCACTGCACTCTCCCTTGTGTTCCTCTTAGCACACATCACACAAAATAGCTTGGCGCAGCATCTTGCCTGCAGTAAAACTGTAGCCTAGAACCAGTAGAATGAATATCAAATCTACAGTTCTGCCATAAACTGTCTGCCAAGGCCCATCAAAGTCCCCCAAAGCCCACCAAAGTTAACAATTGGCAGAATTTCCAAAGTTTTTCGGATTCTGGAATATTATGTTCCTTTTCACAAATCCAGAATACCCTGACTTCCCTGGCTCCCCTCTGCCCCTTCCCTGCCTCCATAATCTGCAAGCCCCACTCTTCTCTACTGCAGGCGTAGATAAAAGCATGAGGCTCTATGGGAGGAGGTAAATAACTGGAAGGCAGTAACTGAACACACGCCAGCCAACAAGAACGAGAAACCAGCCAGTGGCCGGTAGCCAGAGCAGGTAATCAGAGCTGGGAGAAGCCGGTGAGTGGGCCGAGCTGGGGGAGGGAAGCAGGAACAGCGCTCAGCCCCCTTGCGTTCTCAGTGCTCTCTCCAACTCCAGCAGGTGGAGAGAACTGCTACTGCGACCACAGGGACACAGAGGGGTGTACCCCTGAAACTCTCCCTCTCACCAGCCTTATACACCAAACAGCAGACGCAACTACTTTCGGTGGCGAGATGATACTCCAGCATCCTAGCCTTGGCTCTCACGGATCCTCGACATCAGCGTGTGCGCATCACGTTCAGCACAATGTTTTGGCAAAACAGTAACTGGACCTCTTGCAAACAGTTAGTTTAACTAAATACATTCATCAAAATAATCAAATACTAATCCAGCAGCAGTGACAAAACCTGCTCTTCCCAGAGGAAGGCCTGGTGACATCTTTTCTTCATTGGATTTCATCAACAGCAAGGGTGTGCTTCGTCTGCTCCAGCAATATCAGAAATTGATGTGCTTTCTCTGCTCTGTACAAATAAAGAGCTGTGTTATCTAATTCAACAGTTCTCATTCTGTTTTTCTAAGCTGTGTTGTTTTCACAGACCATCACCAAAGACTAAGCAATGTTAAACCTTCAAATTTAGTGGAAAGCTCACGTCCACCTCATAAGTGGAAAGAAACAAAGGTGACTGGATTGCATCCTTAGGTTATAAAATCTTTATGCATCCTTATGTACAAAAGTAACAGTACCTGTTTTTTTTTCAGAAATAATTTTTAATGGGACTTGTTACACTTTTTTGCCTTGTATATATTTAACTTTCTCTTTTTACACCCAGCTGAAATAATCAGAAAAAGAAAAAAACGTGTCTAGTTTCATTGCACATAAAACCCTTGTTTTTATCCCTTGCATATGATTTTGCACATTATAATTAATGTTCTTTTCATGTATCCTTCTTATCAAGTAAGGAATGTTGTAAGGATCATGTCTCCCAGCGCTAAGACTCATTTTTCATGTCAGTTTGAAGGCGTGTTATTGGACATGTAACAAGTGATGACTTGCCATTTTATCAAACGAAATTGCTATTTAATCAAAAGCATGTTTCTGCATGGGCTTTTATTATGTCTTGTAATCAAGATCAATCAAAAACACATACAGTGATCATTTTGTGATTTTGTAGCTTAGAAATTATTACAGAAAAGTCATAAATCTCATGACTGTTTCCCTCTATAATACTATTATTTTATCTATTTCATTCATTTGCTATCAGGGTTCTTTCTTTTAGTTTTAGTCATAAAGACATACAGAACAGGTTACATTTTAGCTATAGTCTGCAGTTTTAGTTAGCCTGTCCAGCTTGTTTATCTTTGGCCCAGATGCTGCATGTCATTAGGATGTAAAGTGCAAAGGTCTCTCTGCATTTTAAATAGGCCTTGAGTCGTTCTTAAGTAATGGAGTTTGCCTTCTTAGACCATTGAGACTGACATATTTGACAATGGAGGCTGCTATCTTTCCTCAAATTGTGCAGAATCACCAACATGGCTGCATTTGATGTAGATGCTGCCTGTGCCTATCTTTACAAGAACTGTGAAAGTGTCAAGTCATTCAGATATAGACAGCAACAAAAAACCCAGTGTGACATCCGTTTGTGACTTTTTCAATGCCAAATAACAACAATAACCCACACAAATAGGCCCACATTTATGGGCTTTGTGGCATAGGGCAGCACAGCAAGTCACCTTGCTGCTCTACCCTTCATCACAGGGAAGGGGCAGGAATGCACTGTATTTATCGAATGCCGCACATTACTGTCCTTTCCCCCTGTGCTGGTGCACAATGTGCACCTGGCCCCAATGCACCATGGTGCAAGGGTCCCTGCGTTGCATGCAGGATTGTTTTTGTGCAGGAAGGGGCACCTGCCTGCACAAAAATAATCCTGAGAGCCTTTTCCTCCTTCTATGTGTGCTGCAGAATGCACACATAGAAAGAGGAAACAACAAGGAGCAATAAACATATTTCTTCTTGTAACGCCTCTCCTGGGTAGGTGTTATCCTTTAAGTGCATTTCCAGGTTTACAAATTCTTGTAAATCAGGGAATGTGTCAAAATCCATGGATGTTGCGAGGGAACACCCACACAACATCCATGGAAATGCCTCCCTGATGCAGAGTAAGGTAATGCAGTAACTTCCAGAGGGTTACATTATTTGAGATTTATGAAGCCATGCAGGGCCACGCAAGGTGACTCTGCGTGGCTTCATAAATCTCACTTAAGGTTTCCATCACTCTTGCACCAGGTTGCATGGTGCAAGAGCGACTCAAACTAGACTAATGGCCATTAGTCTATTTGGATGTATTTTTGCCTAATTAGTACATCTCCTGATGTATACGATTATGTCAAAACATTCCTAAGTTGACATTGCAAATTACACCTTTGATAAAATATAATATATAATGACTTCCACTAGACCACTTTGGAGAGGATCTTTACACAAGTTGTTGGACTTTTTCCCTTTTGAGGGTCATCTCCAATCCTTTTGCCTTCTTCTTCCTATTTTTTCTGAACTGTGTTTGTTGGCTTTTGGACTCTGGGCACTTTACCACTGCTAACCAGTGCTAAACTGCATATGCTCTCTGTGTAAATTGTAATGTCAATTGGTTTTTCCGTGATTGCCATATTTGATTTACTAGTAAGTACCTAGTAAAGTGCACTAGAGGTGCATAGGGCCTATAAATCAAATGCTACTAGTGGGCCTGCAGCACTGGTTGTGCCACCCACAAAGAGATTATGTTGGGAATTAAGACAGATTCCCCCAGTGATCCATGCCCCCCTCATATCTTACAGCAGGTTCCTGACTTAGTTTCCACAGCCCTTGATCCGGTTTTCCAGGAGTTCATATCCACAGGAATTTTTCCTCCATCTTTGAAAGAAGCGACGGTGGTTTCTCTGAAAAAGAAACCAGACGGAGCAGCACATGATTTAATAAATCTGCGGCCTATTGCTTTACTCCATGTTCAGGCAAAGATCTTTGAGAAACATATTAATATAGAACTGGACAAATTTCTCCATAATTCGGGAGGCTTAGATTCCTCTCAACATGGTTTCAGGAAAGCCCATCGCACTGAATCTGCTCTTATCTCCACTTCAGATACTATTTGTAGATTGGTTGATGAGGGGCAAGGAGCCATACTAGTCCTATTGGATTTATCTGCTGATTTCAATACTATTTCACCTCAGATTATGGCATCCCGTCTCTATCAAGCAGGGATTAAAGATACAGCGTTGATGATCTTGGAATCCTTTCTGGGAGAAAGACCTATTACGGTGAGCTGGGGAGACATCAGGGCACTGGCTTATTATCTGCCATGTGGTGTCCCAGAAGGATCCTCACTCAGCCCCACCTTATTTAATCTTTATTTCGCTCCTCTAGCCAGCCTGATTTGCTCGTTTGACTTCATATCCACCTCTTATGCTGATGATACACAATTGATCATTTCAGTCTCTAAAAACTGGGAGGAAGTGGCAGATCATTTTCACAACTCTATGCGGGAGGTCAACAGTTGGATGGGCTTGAATTGGCTAAAGTTGAATGGTGACAAAACTGTGATCTTGTTCTTCGGCTCCAGCAAGGAATTGTGGAATTCACACTGGTGGCCATCGGAGTGTGGCAAACTACCTGCCTCTATTACTGCCACCAGGAACTTGGGAGTTATTTTTGACAACTGTCTTTCTTTTAAGCCCAAAGTGAACTCCATTACCAAATCTAGTTTCTGGACTTTGAAAATGCTGAACAAAAATCTTTCCCTATTTGGAAAAGGAGCTTAGAAGCACAGTCAACTTGGCATTGGTAATTTCCAGTTTCGATTACTGTAATGCCTTGTTGCTCAATCTTGACAACTCCTCACTTAGGAAGCTCCAGCTGATTCAAAATACAGCTGCCCGCTTCATATTAGATCTTCCCAGCTCGGCATCAGCTAGCAGTAGCCTGAAGCAACTGCATTGGCTACCAGTCACAAAGCGTATTACGTTTAAAACTCTATTCCTAACTTATAAGTCTGTGCATGGATGTGGATTTGAATACTTGTCCTCAAGGCTACGTTGGTATATGCCGAGCCGCAACTTAGATCAATAGGAGCCCATTTGGTCCATGTTCTTTGAACGCGCAAGGCTAAATGGGGGGATAAAGCATTCACTGTAGCGGCGGCCAAGTATTGGAATTTGCTCCCCCTGATTATAAGGAAGGAACAAAACTTTATGACCTTCAGGAGGCTAGTAAAAACTTGGCTTTTTCTCCAGTAGCCACCTTTTCCCTCTCAGTTCCTTTTTTGTTTTTTTCTGACACTTACTCATCTCATACCCAGCGATACGATGCCATGGCCGGAATGCGCTTTATAAATACCAAAATACAAATACAAATACAACCCACTTGCCAGGCCTAAACCTTCCCTTTGTATACATGTAAGGTACCCCTAAGGTAGGCCCTAGGTAGCCCCATGGGCAGGGTGCAGTATATGTTAAAGGTGGGACATGTACTTATGTGTTTTACATGTCCTGACTGTGAAATACTGCCAAATTCGGTTTTCACTGTTGCAAGACCTATCTCTCTCATAGGTTAGTATGGGGGCTACCTTTAAATAGTATTAATGTGCATATTCCCTTTGGGAGCAGATAGAAATTTGGAGTTTAGGGTCTCTGAGCTCATAATTTAAAACTACATCTTTTAGTAAAGTTTGTTTTTAAATTTTGTATTTGAAAATGGCGCTTTTAGAAAGTAGCCATTTTCTTGCTTAAACCATTCTGTGACTCTGCCGGTGTGTGGATTCCCTGTCTGGGTCAGTTTGACAGCTGGGCTGTTTGCACCTCTCTCTAGACAGTGACACAAAGGGAGCAGGGGTGTAGCCTGCATATCCTGATGAGCCCTCTGTGCTGGGAGGGAGGGGAGGAGTGGTCACTCACACCTGAAAGGGCTATGCCTGCCCTCACACAATGAAGTTTCCAACCCCCTGGCATGTGTCTGGGGTCTGGCCTGGGCAAAGCAGGATCTTACAAACAAGACAGACTTTCCTTTGAAGCTTACCTACTTCAAAGGCAGAAATGGGTATGAGAAGAGCCCCCAAAACCCCTGAAAATTAGATCACTTCTGGAATCAAGAGGAACCATCTGCTTGAGAAGAATCTCCAAGGGCTTGAATTGAGCTTGCCTCCTGTTGTTGAAGTCCCAGGGACATCAAAGACTTCCCCTGCCAGCACCTGGACTCTCTGATGAGACTCCTGCCTTGCCAAGTGGTGCCCTATCCAGTTCCTGGGCCCTTGAAAGGTGAAGTTGGCGTACAGGAACTGAAAATCCATGCACAGACCACTGTGTGGGAAACTTTTCATTGCACCCTTCGTGACGTGGTTGATAAACGACCTGCCGCCAGCTTCGCGGCTGAAATCAACACTCCACCTGCATCACGTCTAGAAGATCGACGCAATGCGGCTGGGGAAACGACACCCAATACCCACTAACGGAGGCTGATAACAATGCAAACCCCATGCAGAGCAGTTTTGTGAAGCCATGCGGACAGATTTTCAACAAAACATTGCTGGGCACAAAAATCAATGCAAAGCCTGCCCAGACCCGAGGTGCCCGTCCTGATCCATGCATCGCTCTCTTATGGGAGAGAAGAAATGACGCACGCCGATCCGATCAAAGGAGGAATGATGCACGTTCACGCTTGCCGGTGAGAAATCGACGCATCGCTGGCCTTTTTCGATGCACACTTGCCTGTGCGGCTTTATTTTGGCGCTACCAAGGTAATTTGGTGAATTAACAGTGTTCTCAATGTTTTTTTAAGGATTAAGGGCCTCATGCTGACTTTGGAGGGCGGCGGAGGCCACCCGCCAAAGTACCGCCGTCAAAATACCGCTGCGCGGTCAAAAGACCACCGCGGTAATTCTGAGTTTCCCACTGGGCTGGCGGGCGACCGCCAGAAGGCCGCCCGCCAGCCCAGCGGGAAACCCCCTTCCACGAGGATGCCGGCTCCGAATGGAGCCGGCGGAGTGGAAAGGGTGCGACGGGTGCAGTTGCACCCGTCGCGATTTTCAGTGTCTGCTATGCAGACACTGAAAATCTTGGTGGGGCCCTGTTAGAGGGCCCCAGCAGTGCCCATGCCATTGGCATGGGCACTGCAGGGGCCCCCAGGGGCCCAACGACACCCGTTACCGCCAACCAGGTTCTGGCGGTCAAAACCGCCAGAACCAGGCTGGCGGTAAGGGGGTCGGAATCCCCATGGCGGCGTGTCATGGAGGATTCCTCAGGCCAGGTTTCCCTTTTCTGACCGCGGCTTTACCGCCGCGGTCAGAATTGGCCTGGATGCACCGCCAGCCTGTTGGCGGTGCATCCGCGGTCCCCGGCCCTAGCGGTCATGTAATGACCCCCTAAGACTCTTAGGGCCTCATTTCGGACTTTGGCGGGCGGCGGAGGCCGCCCGCCAAAGTACCGCCGTCAGAATACCGCTGCGCGGTCAAAAGACCGGTAATTTTGAGTTTACCGCTGGGCTGGCGGGAAACCCCCTTCCACGAGGATGCCGGCTCCGAATAGAGCCGGCGGAGTGGAAAGGGTGCGACGGGTGCTATGCAGACACTGAAAATCTTGGTGGGGCCCTGTTAGGGGGCCCCTGCAGTGCCCATGTCATTGGCATGGGCACTGCAGGGGCCCCCAGGGGCCCCACGACACCCGTTACCACCAACCAGGTTCTGGCAGTCAAAACCGCCAGAACCAGGCTGGCGGTAAGGGGGTCGGAATCCCCATGGCGGCGCTGCCTGCAGCGCCGCAATGGAGGATTCCTCAGGCCAGGTCTTGTTTTGTTTAGATAAATATTACTTATTCTTCTATACCTGTGTTGTGTCATTTTGTAGTGTCTTCACTATATTACTGTGTGTGTTGGTACAAATACTTTACACATTGCTTCTGAAGTTAAGCCTGCCTCCTCATGCCAAGCTACCAAGGGTGAGTGGAGGTTAACTGAGTGTGATTCTCCTTTACCCTGACTAGAGTGAAGGTCCTTGCTTGGACAGGGGGTAACATGACTGCCAACCAAAGACCCAATTTCTAACACAAGTCCTAAATTCAGATCACAGAGCCAGAAAAGCACAGACCCGGATTCCATCTTAACCGAAGAAGCCTCCAGCAAGACTCTCCGAGGCTTTGTGAAGCATTCCATTCTGCCTTCATGAACTGGTGTCCAGATTATGGGGGTCATTACGACCCTGGCGTACATGGACCGCCAGGGCCGGGGACCGCGGATGCACCGCCAACAGGCTGGCGGTGCATCCAGGCCAATTCTGACCGCGGCGGTAAAGCCGCGGTCAGAAAAGGGAAACCGGCGGTTTCCCGCCGGTTTTCCCCTGGCCTGAGGAATCCTCCATGGCGGCGCTGCAGGCAGCGCCGCCATGGGGATTCCGACCCCCTTACCGCCAGCCTGGTTCTGGCGGTTTTGACCGCCAGAACCTGGTTGGCGGTAACGGGTGTTGTGGGGCCCCCTAACAGGGCCCCACCAAGATTTTCAGTGTCTGCAAAGCAGACACTGAAAATCGCGACGGGTGCAACTGCACCCGTCGCACCCTTCCCACTCCGCCGGCTCCATTCAGAGCCGGCATCCTTGTGGAAGGGGGTTTCCCGCTGGGCTGGCGGGTGGCCTTCTGGCGGTCGGCCGCCAGCCCAGCTGGAAACTCAGAATTACCGGGGCGGTCTTTTGACCGCGCAGCGGTATTCTGACGGCGGTACTTTGGCGGGCGGCCTCTGCCACCCGCCAAAGTCAGCATGAGGCCCTATGTTCTTTTGTAGACACAATCTCCTAGCTCTAGGTCTTGTTCTCAAGGTAGCTGACAAGCTATTCCAAACAATACGGCTGTCCTTGTATGTGCACCAACTCTGAAACTCAGGCTTATAATTGATGAATCTACTAGAACTAGCATAGCGCTTAGAGATAGCACAGTGAGGGTATAAGGATTACAAATTGTAATATTAATATGATTTTTGCTGTTATTGAAAAGCTTCCCTGATTTTTATCATATTCTGTTATATTACCAATATTATGTGCACTACATACCGGTATTTTAAAAGACTGCAAAATAAACATGTTGAAACACATATTACTTTTCTGATGAACTTGAGTGTGTGACTCATTAATGAACAATCATTTTGATTATCACTGTTCCCTTTTATTTACTGAAAAGCATTGACACCACCTCATCTATATATTGGGTGGGGTTCTGCAGGGCTACATTAAACTGTTATTCACATTTAGTGCTGGTGCATTGGACTAAGTTCACTCGTGTGACCTGTGGGTATGAAAACAAATCTTGTAGTTCTGAGACAGATATTCTGTTTTTGCAACAGTTCTGAGGGTCCTATTTTTGTACCTGCCATGTTCTTTGAAGCAGAAGAAGTTTCTAGAGGTTTCTCTTTCAAGTGCTTGGAATTTCCCCTCTCCCCTGTCCTGGTTCCAGGATGGCTGCATGACGTTGAAAGGGTGACAAGTCTTTTGTGTGAAGGCAGAGCACAACCTATTCTGTTGCAAGTGGGGCTGTACCCTGCTCCGCCCCCCATTCTGGCAGCCGATTGCCCATTCAGGCACATCTTATCTCGCTATTGTGTGACGATGTGGGACGAATTCACAAAGTCCAACTGCCAGCTGTTCCCCGTCATGTGCCACAGGATAGGATGCAGTCCCAAATAGTACAGGGGAAAAAAATGCCAACATTCTAAAAGTAGCATTTTCAAAATTGTAACTTAAAACCTGATTTTACCAATAAAGAGAATTTTTAAATACAATTTCTCCAACAAGAAATGTGAAATGCTTCCCTGTTCCCAATCAAAATATAGGTGGTCATTACAACCCTGGCGGTCGGTGTTAAAGCGGCGGTAAAACCGCCAACAGGCCGGCGGTAAAAAAAATGGAATTCCGACCGTGTCGGAAACCGCCAACATAGACAGACACTTTAACACTCCGACCGCCACAGCAGTACAAACAAACACCGCGGCGGTAACCGCCAACAGACAGGCGGAGGACAATGTACTGCCCACACCATTCCAATCCACCACCTTTTCCGGGGCAGATTCACTTCGAACAAAAACACAGCGGAAACAGGACTTTGAAGGGAAAACGCTCACCTCTACACGCCCCACGAGGAACCAGGACGCCATGGAACCGGATCTCCAAATTCTACCTGCCATTCTCTTCCTGCTCCTCTACCAGGAGCACGAACTCCGGCGGCAAAGACCACGGTGAGTACTGCACCTACGACACAGGGGAGGGGGGAGGGAAAAAACAGTGACACACACACGCATCACCCCCACCCTCACCCACTACAACACACACACTAATACATGTTGATACATTACAGTTATACCCCCCAACCCACCCTGGAAGAATGCAAGGACAAAAGGAAATTAGTCGAATAATTGTTATATATTCAATTACATAAATCAAAAATATTTACAAATATATACATTTATACCATATACAATTATATACACCAAGAATACAAGTCCAAGGGATTCCACCATCACAGTCCGTGGATCACTGGGCCCAAAAGGCATGGGCGAGGCCCACACAAGATACCCGAACAAGACGGAGAGAACACTGCAGAGGCATCAGATAGAAATAAAACAGGCACCTCAGGGGGTTGAGTGCATGACGCCAGATCCACGAGGGGGCTTCATGCCCATTGATGTATCCTGGGGAGTGCAAAGCTACAGTCTCTCAAGTCTTTTCAGTGGGTGGGTTGCCCACTGTTGAATCCTGGGGAGAGCAAAGCCACAGTCTCTCAAGTCTCTACAGTGGGTGGTTTGCCCACTGTTCAATCCTGGGGAGTGCAAAGCCACAGTCTCTCAAGTCTCTACAGTGGGTGGTTTGCCCACTGTTCAATCCTGGGGAGTGCAAAGCCACAGTCTCTCAAGTCTCTACAGTGGGTGGCGGTCTTTTCCTGGGCAGTGGGGCTGCTGGCGGCGGTGTCCTGGGCAGCGGTTCAACTGGTGGCGGTCTTTTCCAGGGCAGTGGGGCTGCTGGCGGTTCTGTCTTGGGCAGCGGGGCTGCGGCTGGCGGTTCTGTCTTGGGCAGTGGGGCTGCTGCTGGCGGTTCTGTCTTGGGCAGCGGGGCTGCTGCTGGTGGTTCTGTCTTGGGCAGCGGGGCTGCTGCTGGCAATCTTTCCTGGCCAGCGGGGCTGCTGGCGGTCTTGTCCGCAGTACTGATCTTCCCAGACTTGCCGGTTTTAATGTGCCCCTTCCACACCTTGGATGGTGTCGCAGCTGTCTCCACACTCCCAACTGTACCCCTGGGAGTGGCTTTGGTGGCTGATTTCTTTCCCCTCTCCCGCCGGGCACTGTCCAACTTTTTATGCTTGACAGGTGGGGGACTGTCCGTGCTCTGGCTCCTTGCCACACTGGCTGCCCTGCTGCCTGATGCACTCCATAATCCGTTGACTACTGGCACCACTGGTCCCGCCGATGTTGTGGCTGAGGTGCTAGGTTGGGACCTGGAGAGTCGGGCCCTAGGAGACTGAAGGGGTGGGGGAGGTGTGGGAAAGAAGTCAAGGCTGGCCAGGAAAAGTTTCTTAGGAACACTGGGACGGGTAGCTGGAGGGGGTTTGGGAGTGGAGAAGACGTAGTGGTTGTAGGAGGTATAGGTTTGGTGACTTTGGGTGAAGGTGCATGGGCTGGAGGCTGTCATGAGGGGGATGGCTGTTGGGTGGGTGTGGGTCTGGGTGGAGGAAGTTGGAGGGGGGAGGCTAGAGACAGGGACAATGGCTGCCATCAGTGCTGAGGCCGGAGTCTGAAAAGCTCGCTGAAGGGCTGCCTGACCAGAGTGAATGCCCTCCAGGTATGCATTGGTATGTTGCAACTGCCTCTCTACACCCTGGATGGCATTCAAAATGGTAGACTGCCCAACAGTGAGGGACCTGAGGAGGTCAATGGCCTCCTCACTGAGGGCAGCAGGGGTGACTGGGGCAGGGGCTGAGGTGCCTGGGGCGAAGGTGATGCCCACCCTCCTGGGTGAGCGGGTACGGGGCAAATGCTGAGGGGCTGCTGGGAGGGCGGTGCTGGTGGAGGGGTGGCGGCTGTACCTGTAGATGCGGGGGGCACAGATGGGGCCGACACCGCAAGGGAGCTCCCATCAGAGGAGGAGTCCGAAATTGCTGGTGTCAGCTCCTGTCCCCGCCGTGGAGCTCCCCTCGCCCTCCGTTCCACTGGTGACTTCTGACTCCGTAGTGTCGCCCTCCAGGGCCATGTGGGATGCAGCTCCCTCCTGCTCCGGTGCCACTGTTCCTCCGCTTGATGAAGCTAATGCACACAAGAATGGGGAGACAACAAAAAGGGGGGGGGGGGGCAGAAGAAAGACATGTTGAGTGCATGCAATACCGCAACCGTTGGCGGACACAACAGACACAGAAGCCCCCTGCACTACGCCGTGCACTTGGAGTCCACTATTCAATCCCTGGACATGGCTTACAAGGCTATAGCCGATCTCTGCACACATGGATGTCACAGGAGCCTGACTAGATGTTGTTGGCACTGTAAACAGGTGGGGTGGGGTGCCACAGGGCCTGACTGACGAAAGGACCTTAACTACTAAACTCGCCCTGGCCTAGGGGAACCCACAGCCCACCTCCCTCCACTCTACAAGGGATTTATAAGTAAATTAAACATGCCAATCAGGTGTAAGACAATTTTAACATGTTTAAAGGAGCGAGCATAAGCATATTAACACTGTTTAGCAGTGGAAAAGTGCACAGAGTCTTTGGGGCAACAAAACGAATTCTCAAAAATAGGAGGGGTGAAGTCAAAGGCCCAGGTCTAGGAAAAGTGGTACTTCGTTACATGAAGCACCACTTTACTTGCGCCCCATTGCGCCCCCCAAAGCCACAATGTGTGCACTGTGTTACTGATATTGTGCACCATGGCACACATTAGGATCAATTTCATCATAATTTCTTACATATAGTTCATAGACGCACATTATAAACAATGGTGTGCCTCAATTTAATGCCTGCACTGAACAGCCATTAAAAATGATGAGAAAAATGGTGCAGTGGAATCTCAGAGATTCCACTGCACCATTTTTCTGGGCTTCCTAATGGAGGAACGCCCCCTTGCATGCATTATGCCTGGCGCAGACATAAATAGGTGCAAGTGTTTACAAAGTGGTGCAATGCGAGCATTGTACCACTTTGTTAATTTTTGTTTGACACAGCATTTCTGGCCAACCTAACGCCAGCTTAAAACAAATGATAATGTGCCGCTAGGTGGCGCTAGGCCTTTCTTAATTTTGGGCCCAAATGTTTAAGGGTGGCCTCGCAGAGACACCCAAGTCCAGCAATATTCAAGTCACACAGAGCAACCCAATGAAATGTCCCAATGTACCCACAACTGACGTTTAAGGAATACTCCCAAAACAGGACATTACACTTAGGCCTAGCTCCAAGGATTGTCGTTTCACCATAAAAAGAAATCTATTGGTGGATCTGCTTTATCTGTCTGTGAAGTTAGAATCTTATTTCTCTGCTAGCTAGTATACTGGATATAGAGGCACAGCTCAATTTCAGAAAGGAAGTAAAAACTCAGCTGTTCTTGAGAGAAACTTCCAGGCTGCTGTAGTAGCTAACACACTCTCGGGACATATAGGCACCATAAATAAATAACATGTGGTTTAACAGTCACCACATCAAAAGGACTCACAAAGCTTTCGCCACCTTCAGAATCATTGGTTTACCTACAAACAAAGTTTCCCATAGTGGAGCGGAATCCCCCTGGCTGTATAGCAAATATTCTTCCCCAACTAATTCAGCCACAGTCATCCTGACCAGTCCTCACTGTAATATATGACATTCATCCAAACATGATTTCATCACATCACTTCAAACCAAACAGCGCCCTCTTAAACAATTCCATTGAAGAATCAAAGCACTTGATGCTAGATTTGCAGACACCTTTTGATAAAGGAACCTGGCACATGAAACTAGCAGTGCTTGCTGTGAGCGGTCCCCTATTTGTGAGAGCCGACTCTTATTTTTGTGCAGCAGGCATTTGGTGTGAACAAAAAGACACATATGGGTACAGTGGTGGAAGAGAAAAATGAAAAAGTGTTACAAAGTGAGAAAGCTGCAAGAGTGTGCTAAACGGGCATGGAGTGGCTGTAAATGCATTAAAGAGGCCCAATATGACTTCAGGATTCCGCTGCCTCAGTATTCTGTGTTCATACATTTAATTGGAGCAGCCGTGTGTTTAAGAGGAGACCTTTGAGCACCAGCACATTTTTATTTACAAATTAAGCACTGGAAGCGGTGAAGTGGATGACTAACCTAAACCTTCCCTGCAGGCACCCTACCAATTTGATCGCTCTTTGAGTTTAATACTAATTACAAGGAGGACATCGTCCTCTCCATTTACCCACCCTGGCCTGTACTCATTATCACCAACATAAGAGCTAAAAGTGAGAACCATTATGCTGTAGCCAATACAGAAAGTAATGAGGGAGCTGGACTCAGAGCTACCAGCCTATTACACTGATAAATCTCTCTTACCTCTGATGAAGCAGAAAAAGAAAGACTAACAAATATTCATATATCATGTAACAAAATCATATAAGGTAGTGTGATTTTAGCAAAGAAAAATAATTTACGTGGGAAAATGTGCCCACGAGGTAGTTCACCATTATTATAAACTAGCTTAATTAATCATGAAGAATCGACAATGTAGTAATCCGTCATAATTGCAAATGTATTCTATGATTTTCCTGTTGAAACTGTTATATGCTTAGCTTAAATTTTGTAGAGGCTTTGGCCTAGTTTGCCTGGTCTCAAATTTAACTGCGTGGTTTTCACTTGTATTAATAAAAACGTATTTTAACTTTAAGGTTGTATTTTTCCAGTAGAAATGACTCATACACTTATCACAAGGTTTCGTGCTAGGCTAGTTTCATCCCCTTTGAAGCAAGGTCAGTTTCTTCAGGTGCAGACAATAAAGACTCTGATACAGAAAATAATTGGCAAACTTTGTAGCAACTTGTGTTCCAAGGCTCCAAGGACACCTTATGCATAAATGAGTACTAAGAGAAAGACACTATTCATTGGTCAAAAGGAAGCCACACTATGAACCCTCCAATGGAAGACCCTGAAGAATTTGGAACGTTTCTTACTTAAACCCACCGGACAAAGAGAAGTCAGCCATTTTCTTTGATGCCATTTTGAAGCCAGGTTCAAGACGTCATTTTAAATGACACTTTGATGCCTTTTCTCTGTCCTAGAGAAAGAGACTCTAAGAATTCTCACCCTAGAGACTTTAACTTTAATTTTGCCCCGTCTTGTCCATGCAGTAACTTTTGCCCCATTCTCCTTGCTGCCGCAAGGAAAACTTGCTTTAACTTTGCCCCTTTGAAATCTGCCCCATGCTGATCGAACCAGTACCTGAAGGACGAAGACTTTTCCTTGAATGCTGATTGAATTTGGTAATTATAAAAGGATAATTGTATTATGCATTGTGTTTTCCTTCTTAGGTACCAACTGCTTATTTTGACAGAGCCCAAGCTAGAAGTTTTTCTAAATTTATGTTGACTAAATTTGTTTTGCATGAAGCCCCACTTGCCAATGCTAATTAGAGGTTAGTTGAGGTATTCATTTGATGCACCATGCTAAATTGAAATCTTGTTATGCTGACCGATGTATGAAATTAGTCAAATTCAGTTGCTTATATTAGTGATTTGCATTGCTATAACCGAGTGCATTATAATCCAGATTTTGCGTAGATTGCGTTTCTTCCGTCGCTATGGACAGCTAGTAATGTTCGTATATGTATATCATTTGATTTTGAGACTTACTTATATTGTGCTAGCTTTGTTAATATAGGGAAATAAACTCATTAACCTTCAATAAACAGGTGTGGTTATTCATGACTGAAAGGTCATGGTGTGTCTAATTACTGATTTTCTGTTGGACACATTTGTTATTAGATCTATTAATTGAGTATTGGGTATTGATTATAATGGTTATTGATGATTGATTTGAGTGATCCGACTATACTTGGATGAGGAGAACCCAACTCGGTCAAAAGGTTCACCGACCTCCAGCGTGTCCCAGTACAAGTAATTTATAAAGACTGGACGAGCTATCACCTCTTGCACCCATCACACAGCTAAGCTCAGTGCCTGCCGATAAGTATATGAGCACCTCTTTAGTCACTTAAGTACCAAATAGTTTCCTACATAGGCAGACTCTTGTTGACACCACCCTTTCTACCATACAGTGCAGTATGGTGAAACTTCAATGCGCTTCAGCTCCCGAGGTAGGGTTACGTAGTGCTATAACAATGTTGCAATACAATAAAATTCAAATTGTATTTTCTTTAATGGAGCAGTAACTCGCCAACAAGTATGTTCGGTATTTGTTCTCTGGCAAACATTTAAATATTTCAGAAGCCAAATAATTAGGGAAAACTACATGTTGTTTTAATCCATTTTGCAGCTTTCTTCGCAACACCTAGGGATTCTAACACTCATACTCTTCAAATCAGGGTGTATTCGATAACTAAGTGGTTGATGGGGATCGTTTCATTTGATCCTGTTTTATCTAGAAATACAAGGGACATTAACTTTGCTTAAAGCCAGATACTTGATGTCTTGTACACCTGGTAAGCTAGTGGTCCATGTGTCTAACCACGTGCCAGGCACTCTTCAGTTTCAACATGGCGCCATACAGTTACCCTAGAATTCTACATTTCCCTGCTTTGACACATTTTCTTAATTTAACATGAACTTTCCATCCAAAATCTAAATAATTTGATGAGTTTTCTCTCTGACCTTCTCTAAAATTATGCTTTAATTCCACAAATTCTACAATTAATACTATATTTTGTTACTATCTTTGTGTGACTCCTATACATTAATGACGTGGTGCTATTTTTTTTGTGGCTTAAGCTAGTCCTCAGCAACGGTCGTCCCTTGCTTCCTCTGAGCACAACACAGACATCGTTCTTGTTTCCCTGGCCTTAATAATGCGCATTCTTTACAGGTTCAAAATGGCTGTCGAAACCATTCTAAGTTATCCCAGGACAGGTGATCCATTCTAATCAAGTGGTGGGACTGAAAAATACCAGAAAACAATTTCAGGGGCACTTTAGGGACATGCAGAACTATAATAAGCAGAGTAAGAACCACATAACATTAACACCCGTAGCCACCTCGGTGGGGAGCCCCGAGCTCCATGCGGGCCCTCAGCACAGTACACTGTGGAGGGGCAGAGAACCCCTGGACTGAGAGCTCCTCACATGGTCCAGGGGGAGCACCTCCATGCACCTTGCCGGAGGACCCTCTCAAGTTTGTCACGCCACTGTCACATAACTCAGAATACTCCATACCAAATTACAAATGAGTGCTATTTGGAGAAGAAAAGCATTTAAAATCAAACAAAGACTGTCTAGACAACACAAAGACAGGCTCTAAATATATTTTAGACAGGTGGCTTCGGATGTAGGAGCAAAATCGAATATTTAATCTGGAAAGTGCTTGAGGGTTACCTCTTATCCAAGAATACATACGTTTGTCAAGCTTTAGAAACTTGTGAGTCTCAAGCATGAAGTTGTAATAGGTTTTGTTTCCTATTATACTTGTTTTTACCAATCGTGCAGTGTTATAGATTGAACTGAGATTAAACGTCGTTTGCTAGCAACGTATTTGATGACATTTTAATTAGTCATTCTGTTAAACATTCAGCATCACATTCACTAGCAATAATGTCAGCCTCAGAGGCAGCATGATTTAAATGAACTCTTGTAGAAAACATGACGCACTCAATCAGATAAAATGAAATGCCAGGCATCCTGAACCAACACTCTTCTGTTTACTTAAGCGAAATATTTAAATGTATTAAAAACTTTTTTAGAGGACAGGGCTCCCTCAGAATTCTGAAACAAAATGTAAGGGTTGATTCACAAGTGTATATTTACTCCAACACCTAGCTTTAACAATCTACTTTTTGCTATTCACTATTTTCAAGAGGAGATACATTCTCAAGTGAAGACAAACATGTCTCCACTCCCTCCATTAAGGGTAAAGGTGTCCTCCAAAAGATTTTACGACCATAATGTAACTAATAGTTACTTTACAACCACCATCGTATTTAACATTTCATCAGGTTGGCGGCCATGTCTGCTATTAGAGTGGAGACATATGAATGGACTGGATTGTAAAAATGTTATACCCTTGACTCAAATCACACTCATCTAACACAGCTTCACATCAAAACCAACAAAAACACTCCACACCCTCGTCCCTTTTCCCCTTGGGCTATGCGACCCTGGTGCCAAAAGGAGCAACACTTAGGCCTTAATTACGAGTTTGGTGGTAATTACTGCCAAACGCTGTGCACTCTGTCGGCAAAAGACCATCGTCGACGCAGGAAACTTACAGACGCAATACGACCCCAAAGGCAAAAGCTGCCAGAAAAGAGTGAGGTATCTGACTCCGCCAGGCCGAACGACAGCAGGAAACAGGCTGCACGGAGTCCCCCACCACCATGGCAAAAATAAACTACCCTCCCAATTACGAATCACAAATCAGCACAGCGGACGTGCAACGGCGGTATGGACCGCCTCAGCCACGTAATGGACTCACCAACAACACTCCACATTGGTCATTTTGAAAATCCCACACCTGAGATACATACATACACTTCACACACCCACACACACCACTATAAAACACACACCCACAACACCCATAATCCCTAGCTAGACCTACCTGCTGCCACACAGCCCCCGACCAACTGAAAAGGGACACCATGAACTCAAGTCATGTTTTTGAACCTCACACACCAAATATGACTCCAAAACACGCAATCACGCATCCCACAATTGCAGCTTCAAATATCACCACACCCGTCACCAACTCACACACATACTCCACTACCCCAAACAACACCACCACATCACAGCACACATCGCCCCACACAACTCACTACGGCACCCCTAAGAACCCCCATTTCACTGACAGGGAGGTGCAGACCATGGTGGACAAAATAATCAGGGTGGAGCCACAGCTGTTTCGGTGTACACTTCCAGCAGACATCTGTTGCCAGGAAGATGGAGCTATGGCAGAGGATTGTCAAAAGGGTGCATGCAGTGGGAAACCATCAATGCACAAGGGACAACATCAGGAAGAGGTGGAATGACCTGTGGGGGAAGGTCCGGTCCATGGTATCATGACACCAGATTGCCATCCAGAGGATTGGCGGTGGTCCCCCACCGCCTCCACCTGAGTTGACCGAGTGGGAGGAGAAGGTCATGGCTATCCTGCATCCGGAGGTCCTCACTGGACTCACTGGAGGACTAGACTCTGGTAAGTCAATGACACACCACTCCCACCAACTGAATCTGAAATGCATGTTACCCCCTTCCCTTGTACCAAACCCAAGACACCCTATCCCATATCCATCCCATCCCATCAACCACCCACACCCATCCCCTTTATGTCCCCACACCCCACTAACACCTACCCAACCAATGTGCACACAACCACCAGGCCCTGCATGTAATGCTTGAAACACAAGTCCCACAATGCATCCCACATCCCACTAATTCTATGCATGTCCCCCATCCCACTGTGAGTCCTCCATGCAGATGTATGGGAATGTAAGCACAAGAAACTGGTGGCAGATGTTGACAGGGATATGGCAATGACAGGACACAGGACAGAAACAGAAGGAAACACATGCCATTGCTAATGTGTGAAAGCAATGCACATGTTCAACGTCCACAATTGACAACTAACTGACTGCCAATGCTATATACCCTGTTGCTGTTGAACACTACTGCCACCCAGCTGATGCACAGTCAAACACTGTGTAGGACACACAACAAATTTGTTGTTAAACTCCACAGGTACTACTACTCATAGCAGCCGCCAGGAGGTGCCAGGAGGTGACAGTCCCCCTGCAGAAGAAGGCCCCAGTGCTGACAGTCAAGCGGGATGTCTGGATCTGGACCACCATCCTGGCCCATCAGGAACCTCTGGTCAGTCACCCTCCAGAAGCTCCACCCAGCCCACCAGACAGAACCCCACCACTAACAGCTGTGGCCCAATGCCCCCAAACCAGTGTCCCTGGTTCAGCCACTGTGTGCCCACCTGTACAGGGACCAGAGTCACCACCCGTCATCATGCACAACGATTAAGGTCCTGGTGCAAGTAGGAGTGGGCACACTGTGACGGGGTAACAGGCACAGGGGGCTCTGGCCAATGGGAGGGCATCTGTGGGCCAAGGGGGTTGCCAAACCAGGGTAGCAACTGGCCAGGAGGCCATTTCCCAAGTCCTGGCAGCATACCAGCGCTCCCAGGACAGGATGGCCCATATCCTGCCCACTTTGCAGGAGATTCAGAGGTTGCAGAGTAAACATCAACAGGATGCCATGGAGCACTGGCAGGCCCAAAATGCCACCATGGCCTCCATCAAAGGGGTGCTGCAGGACATGACTGCAGTCCTGTGTGAGATCTCCACCCTCATGTAGCCCCCATCCACAAGCCATGAGACACCCCAGCCTTCCACATTTGCTGTTAGTAGTGGACTCACAGGACACCAGCATCCCTTCCTCTGTTGACCAAGAACCCCCTCACAAATGCGGCTGGCCAACCAGACATCCCTCAGAGACTGCAGCCATGACCAAACCCACCGCCAGGAAGTGATCCTCTCCTGGACTGTCTCTCTTGTGTGCCACTGACACACCTTGATGACTAGCTACTGTCTGTGCTCCATTTTCCAATCAACCCATGGACTGAGGACCTGTGCTACGAACAGCTGTGAACACCAAACTGACTATTTTGACCACAATCTGTCCACTCCATTGTATTTCCCCATCCCTTATTTTGCTTCACTTAATAAACACTGTGCATTCATACTCAATGTATTTGTGCTTTATTCCTAATGTATGCATGTGATGAATAACTTTGCCACCTACACTGGCTTCCCGTCACCAAGAGTATCACCTTCAAACTCCTCATCCACGCCCACAAAGCTCTTCACAACTCCAGCGACTCACCTTCCATGCTCTCACCCGCCAACTCCACTACACCAACCTTGCCCTCTCATCCATCAAACTACAGCAGGCAGCAAATCCTTTTCCCACCCTCCCCCCAACTACGATAGACCCAAGACCTCCTGACCTTCAGGAAACGCCTCAAGACCTGATTATTCGAGCAGTAGCGGTTCCTTCCCCCCCCCCCTCCTTCAGCTACTTGAGACCCTAGTGGGTGAGTAATGCCCTTTACCAATGCTTGATTGATTGATTGATTGAATGTAAAACGTTGAAACAGTACCAGCTGGGCTGGGTTGAAAGTTTGAAGGCAGATAACATTCCAAATCTGTGAAATGGTTTTCTTACACTTGCAGCAGGAATGTCCAAATCCTCCTTGTACACGGCATGGCAAAGGATATCCCATCATAGGAAGGAAAAGATATGTAACATACATTTAGGTACAGTTTGTTCAATGACACAAGTACCTGCTTTGTGTCCAAAGTTGGACATCATTGCCACAGTACTGTCACTTCTTGACTGATCAGTATTACCATTTGTCAGTTGCACTACTCACCAGTTATGGACTCAAATATGCAGCTTTGTAGATCAGAACAACTGCAGGGCCATCTACTTCAGCTGAGGTGACCTCCACACACATTGTGAGGGACACTAGGTTGGTGTGCAAGTACTGAGGAGATGTGGGGCCATATTTATACTTTTTGACGCAAAACTGCGCTAACGCAGTTTTGGGGCAAAAAAATTAGCGCCGGCTAACGCCATTCTGAAGCGCCATGCGGGCGCCGTATTTATTGGATGGCGTTAGCCGGCGTTAGCCGACCGGCGCTGCCAGGTGTGCGTGAAAAAAAACGACGTACACCAGGCAGCGCCGGCGTAGGGAAAAATGGCGTTTGGGCGTCCCAAAATGGGGCAAGTCAGGCTGAGGCAAAAAAATCGTCTTAACCCGATTTGCGCCATTTTTTTTGGGCGCCCAGACGCCATTAACATGACTCCTGTCTTAGCAAAGACAGGAGTCATGCCCCCTTGCCCAATGGCCATGCCCAAGTGACTTCTGTCCCCTGGGCATGGTCATTGGGCATAGTGGCATGTAGGGGGGCACAAATCAGGCCCCCCTATGCCACAAAAAAAAAATTAAAAAAATACTTACCACAACTTACCTTTTCTTCCCTGGGATGGGTCCCTCCATCCTTGGGTGTCCTCCTGGGGTGGGCAAGGGTGGCTGGGGGTGTCCCTGGGGGCAGGGGAGGGCACCTCTGGGCTCATTCTGAGCCCACAGGTCCCTTAACGCCTGCTGTGACCCAGGCGTTAAAAAGAGGCGCAAATGTGGGTTTTTTTGCCCCGCCCACTCCCGGGCGTGATTTTTGCCCGGGAGTATAAATACCACGCACATGCCTGGGAGTCATTTTTTAAGACGGGAACGCCTACCTTGCATCTCATTAACGCAAGGAAGGTGTTCACGCAAAAAAATGACGCTAACTCCATGGACTTTGGCGCTAGACGCATCTAACGCCAAAGTATAAATATGGAGTTAGTTTTGCGTCGAAATTGCGTCAAAAAAAACGACGCAATTTTGGCGCAAACGGAGTATAAATATGCCCTGTGGTGTCTCAAGTACTGTCAGGAAAACTGGCCCACACCTTCTATCCAAGCAGCAAGTCCAAACAGCCCATACATGTAAAGTCAGGGAACAGATCCAGGAAATCAAAACTTCTGTGTGTGAACTACCTTTGGGAGTCATCAAATGAAGCAGTAAGGGGTATCTTGCCTTCAGTAGGCCAAAGGTCTTTTCAATGACTCTTCTTGTCTTGCCATGTGCCTCATTGTAGCGAATGTCACCCCCTGACCTGGGATACCTCACTAGTGTCAACAGCCAGGACAGGTTCGGATAGCCAGAATCACCTTGGGAAGAGTGGGGACACATAGCACATGTCACCATTGTGTAGAGGGTAAAGAGTAAGAAAGGCGGGTTGTTAGCTACTGCACTCTCAAATCTCACTCACCCACAAACCAGGCTTTCTCTCTTTGTAGTTGTGCCATCAAATGTGGGACCCTCCTGTTCCTCAAAATGTAAGAGTCATACACAGATCCAGGGAATTTGGCAATCAGTTGGGAGATGTACGGGTCTGCAAGACACACCACCTGTACATTAATTGAGTGATAACCTTTCCTATTCCTGTACACTTGTTAATTTACCCTGGGAGGAATCAAGGGAATATGGGTGCCCTCTATGTCTCCAATCACATGTGGAATGTGTGCAATGGCATCAAAATCAGATTTTTACAGTGGGTGATTCACCAGTTTAGGGAAATGTGATGTAGCTGTGGAGGTGTTTCAGCAAGACAGAGCAAACATCCCTTAACCCCTTCGCTGCCAGGCCTTTTCCCCCTCCTGTGCCAGGCCATTTTTTGCCTATTTGGGGCAGTTCGCACTTAGGCCCTCATAACTTTTTGTCTGCATAAGCTAACCAAGCCAAATTTGCGTCCTTTTTTTCCAACATCCTAGGGATTCTAGAGGTACCCAGACTTTGTGGGTTTCCCTGAAGGAGGCCAAGAAATTGTCCAAAATACAGGGAAAATTTTGTTTTTTTCAAAAAAATTGGAAAAAGTGGCTGCAGAAGAAGGCTTGTGGTTTTTCCCCTGAAAATGGCATCAACAAAGGGTTTGTGGTGCTAAACTGAGCCGCTTCCCAGCTTTCAGGAACAGGCAGACTTGAATCCGAAAACCCAATTTTCCAACACAATTTTGGCATTTTACTGGGACATATCCCATTTTTGCAATTTTTTGTGCTTTCAGCCTCCTTCCAGTCAGTGACAGAAATGGGCATGAAACCAATACTGGATCCCAGAAACCTAAACATTTCTGAAAAGTAGACAAAATTCTGAATTCAGCAAGGGGTCATTTGTGTAGATCCTACAAGGGTTTCCTACAGAAAATAACAACTGAAAAAGAAAAATATTGAAATTGAGGTGAAAAAAACAGAAATGTTTCTCTACGTTTTACTCTGTAACTTTTCCCTGCAATGTCAGATTATCGAAAGCAATATACCGTTACGTCTGCTGGACTCCTCTGGTTGCGGGGATATATAGGGCTTGTAGATTCATCAAGAACCCTAGGTACCCAGAGCCAATAAATGAGCTGCACCCTGCAGTGCGTTTTCATTCTATACCGGGTATACAGCAATTCATTTGCTGAAATATAAAGAGTAAAAAATTGCTATCAATAAAACCTTTGTATTTCCAAAAAGGGCACGAGATAAGGTGTTGAGGAGCAGTGGTTATTTGCACATCTCTGAATTCCGGGGTGACCATACTAGCATGTGAATTACAGGGCATTTCTCAAATAGATGTCTTTTTTACACACTCTCCTATATTTGGAAGGAAAAAATGAAGAGAAAGACAAGGGGCAATAACACTTGTTTTGCTAATCTATGTTCCCCCAAGTCTCCCGATAAAAATGATACCTCACTTGTGTGGGTAGGCCTAGCGCCCACGACAGGAAACGCCTCAAAGCGCAACGTGGACACATCCAAATTTTTGAAAGAAAACAGAGGTGTTTTTTGCGAAGTGCCTACCTGTAGATTTTGGCCTCTAGATCAGCCGGCACCTAGGGAAACGTTCCAAACCTGTGCATTTCTGAAAACTAGAGACCTAGGGGAATCCAAGATGGGGTGACTTGCGGGGCTCGGACCAGGTTCTGTTACCCAGAATCCTTTGCAAACCTCAAAATTTGGCTAAAAAAACACATGTTCCTCACATTTCTGTGGCAGAAAGTTCTGGAATCTGAGAGGAGCCACAAATTTCCTTCCACCCAGCGTTCCCCCAAGTCTCCCGATAAAAATGATACCTCACTTGTGTGGGTAGGCCTAGCGCCTGCGACAGGAAACGCCCCAAAGCGCAACGTGGACACATCCAAATTTTTGGAAGAAAACAGAGGTGTTTTTTGCGAAGTGCCTACCTGTAGATTTTGGCCTCTAGCTCAGCCGGCACATAGGGAAACCTATTCAAACCTGTGCATTTCTGAAAACTAGAGACCTAGGGGAATCCAAGATGGGGTGACTTGCGGGGCTCGGACCAGGTTCTGTTACCCAGAATCCTTTGCAAACCTCAAAATTTGGCTAAAAAAACACATGTTCCTTACATTTCTGTGGCAGAAAGTTCTGGAATCTGAGAGGAGCCACAAATTTCCTTCCACCCAGCGTTCCCCCAAGTCTCCCGATAAAAATTATACTGCACTTGTGTGGGTAGGCCTAGCGCCTGCGACAGGAAACGCCCCAAAGCGCAACGTGGACACATCCACATTTTTGGAAGAAAACAGAGGTGTTTTTTGCGAAGTGCCTACCTGTAGATTTTGGCCTCTAGCTCAGCCGGCACCTAGGGAAACCTACCAAACCTGTGCATTTCTGAAAACTAGAGACCTAGGGGAATCCAAGATGGGGTGACTTGCGGGGCTCGGACCAGGTTCTGTTACCCAGAATCCTTTGCAAACCTCAAAATTTGGCTAAAACAACACATGTTCCTCACATTTCTGTGGCAGAAAGTTCTGGAATCTGAGAGGAGCGACAAATTTCCTTCCACCCAGCGTTCCCCCAAGTCTCCCGATAAAAATGATACCTCACTTGTGTGGGTAGGCCTAGCGCCTGCGACAGGAAACGCCCCAAAGCGCAACGTGGACACATCCAAATGTTTGGAAGAAAACAGAGGTGTTGTTTGCGAAGTGCCTACCTGTAGATGTTGGCCTCTAGCTCAGCCGGCACCTAGGGAAACCTACCAAACCTGTGCATTTCTGAAAACTAGAGACCTAGGGGAATCCAAGATGGGGTGACTTGCGGGGCTCGGACCAGGTTCTGTTACCCAGAATCCTTTGCAAACCTCAAAATTTGGCTAAAACAACACATGTTCCTCACATTTCTGTGGCAGAAAGTTCTGGAATCTGAGAGGAGCGACAAATATCCTTCCACCCAGCGTTCCCCCAAGTCTCCCGATAAAAATTATACCTCACTTGTGTGGGTAGGCCTAGCGCCTGCGACAGGAAACGCCCCAAAGCGCAACGTGGACACATCCAAATTTTTGGAAGAAAACAGAGGTGTTTTTTGCGAAGTGCCTACCTTTAGATTTTGGCCTCTAGCTCAGCCGGCACCTAGGGAAACCTACCAAACCTGCACATTTCTGAAAACTAGAGACCTAGGGGAATCCAAGATGGGGTGACTTGCGGGGCTCGGACGAGGTTCTGTTACCCAGAATCCTTTGCAAACCTCAAAATTTGGCTAAAAAAACACATGTTCCTCACATTTCTGTGGCAGAAAGTTCTGGAATCTGAGAGGAGCCACAAATTTCCTTCCACCCAGCGTTCCCCCAAGTCTCCCGATAAAAATTATACCTCACTTGTGCGGGTAGGCCTAGCGCCTGCGACAGGAAACGCCCCAAAGCGCAACGTGGACACATCAAAATTTTTGGAAGAAAACAGAGGTGTTTTTTGCGAAGTGCCTACCTTTAGATTTTGGCCTCTAGCTCAGCCGGCACCTAGGGAAACCTACCAAACCTGCGCATTTCTGAAAACTAGAGACCTAGGGGAATCCAAGATGGGGTGACTTGCGGGGCTCGGACGAGGTTCTGTTACCCAGAATCCTTTGCAAACCTTAAAATTTGGCCAAAAAAACACATGTTCCTCACATTTCTGTGGCAGAAAGTTCTGGAATCTGAGAGGACCACACATTTCCTTCCACCCAGCGTTCCCCCAAGTCTCCCGATAAAAGTGATACCTCACTTGTGTGGGTAGGCCAAGCGCCTGCGACAGGAAACGCCCCAAAGCGCAACGTGGACACATCCAAATTTTCGGAAGAAAACAGAGGTGTTTTTTGCGAAGTGCCTACCTGTAGATTTTGGCCTCTAGCTCAGCCGGCACCTAGGGAAACCTACCAAACCTGTGCATTTCTGAAAACTAAAGAGCTAGGGGAATCCAAGATGGGGTGACTTGCGGGGCTCGGACCAGGTTCTGTTACCCAGAATCCTTTGCAAGCCTCAAATTTGGCTAAAAAAACACATGTTCCTCACATTTCTGTGGCAGAAAGTTCTGGAATCTGAGAGGAGCCACAAATTTCCTTCCACCCAGCATTCCCCCAAGTCTCCCGATAAAAATGATACCTCACTTGTGTGGGTAGGCCTAGCGCCTGCGACAGGAAACGCCCCAAAGCGCAACGTGGACACATCCAAATTTTTGGAAGAAAACAGAGGTGTTTTTTGCGAAGTGCCTACCTGTAGATTTTGGCCTCTAGCTCAGCCGGCACCTAGGGAAACCTACCAAACCTGTGCATTTCTGAAAACTAGAGACCTAGTGGAATCCAAGATGGGGTGACTTGCGGGGCTCGGACCAGGTTCTGTTACCCAGAATCCTTTGCAAACCTAAAAATTTGGCTAAAAAAACACATGTTCCTCACATTTCTGTGGCAGAAAGTTCTGGAATCTGAGAGGAGCCACAAATTTCCTTCCACCCAGCGTTCCCCCAAGTCTCCCGATAAAAATGATACCTCACTTGTGTGGGTAGGCCTAGCGCCCGCGACAAGAACCGCCCAAAAGCGCAACGTGGACACATCCAAATTTGTGGAAGAAAACAGAGGTGTTTTTTGCGAAGTGCCTACCTGTAGATTTTGGCCTCTAGCTCAGCCGGCACCTAGGGAAACCTACCAAACCTGTGCATTTCTGAAAACTAGAGACCTAGGGGAATCTAAGGAGGGGTGACTTGCAGGGCTCGGACCAGGTTCTGTTACCCAGAATCCTTTGCAAACCTCAAAATTTGGCTAAAACAACATATGTTCCTCACATTTCTGTGGCAGAAAGTTCTGGAATCTGAGATGAGACACAAATTTCCTTCCACCCAGCGTTCCCCCAAGTCTCCCGATAAAAATGATACCTCATTTGTGTGGGTAGGCCTAGCGCCCGCGACAGGAGACGCCCCAAAGCGCAACGTGGACACATCCACATTTTTGGAAGAAAACAGAGGTGTTTTTTGCGAAGTGCCTACCTGTAGATTTTGGCCGCTAGCTCAGCCAGCACCTAGTGAAACCTACCAAACCTGTGCATTTCTTAAAACTAGAGACCTAGGGGAATCTAAGGAGGGGTGACTTGCGGGGCTCGGACCAGGTTCTGTTACCCAGAATCCTTTGCAAACCTCAAAATTTGGCTAAAACAACACATGTTCCTCACATTTCTGTGGCAGAAAGTTCTGGAATCTGAGAGGAGCCACAAATTTCCTTCCACCCAGCGTTCCCCCAAGTCTCCCGATAAAAATGATACCTCACTTGTGTGGGTAGGCCTAGCGCCTGCTTCAGGAAACGCCCCAAAGCGCAACGTGGACACATCAACATTTTTGGAAGAAAACAGAGGTGTTTTTTGCGAAGTGCCTACCTGTAGATTTTGGCCTCTAGCTCAGCCGGCACCTTTGGGAAACCTACCAAACCTGTGCATTTCTGAAAACTAGAGACCTAGGGGAATCCAAGATGGGGTGACTTGCGGGGCTCGGACCAGGTTCTGTTACCCAGAATCCTTTGCAAACCTCAAAATTTGGCTAAAACAACACATGTTCCTCACATTTCTGTGGCAGAAAGTTCTGGAATCTGAGAGGAGCCACAAATTTCCTTCCACCCAGCGTTCCCCCAAGTCTCCCGATAAAAATGATACCTCACTTGTGTGGGTAGGCCTAGCGCCTGCGACAGGAAACGCCCCAAAGCGCAACGTGGACACATCCACATTTTTGGAAGAAAACAGAGGTGTTGTTTGCGAAGTGCCTACCTGTAGATTTTGGCCTCTAGCTCAGCCGGCACCTAGGGAAACCTACCAAACCTGTGCATTTCTGAAAACTAGAGGCCTAGGGGAATCCAAGATGGGGTGACTTGCGGGGCTCGGACCAGGTTCTGTTACCCAGAATCCTTTGCAAACCTCAAAATTTGGCTAAAACAACACATGTTCCTCACATTTCTGTGGCAGAAAGTTCTGGAATCTGAGAGGACCCACACATTTCCTTCCACCCAGCGTTCCCCCAAGTCTCCCGATAAAAATGATACCTCACTTGTGTGGGTAGGCCTAGCGCCTGCGACAGGAAACGCCCCAAAGAGCAACGTGGACACATCCAAATTTTTGAAAGAAAATAGAGGTGTTTTTTGCGAAGTGCCTACCTGTAGATTTTGGCCTCTAGCTCAGCCGGCACCTAGGGAAACCTACCAAACCTGTGCATTTCTGAAAACGAGATACCTAGGGGAATCCAAGATGGGGTGACTTGCGGGGTTCGGACCAGGTTCTGTTACCCAGAATCCTTTGCAAACCTCAAAATTTGGCTAAAAAAACACATGTTCCTCACATTTCTGTGGCAGAAAGTTCTGGAATCTGAGAGGAGCCACAAATGTCCTTCCACCCAGCGTTCCCCCAAGTCTCCCGATAAAAATGATACCTCACTTGTGTGGGTAGGCCTAGCGCCTGCAACAGGAAACGCCCCAAAGCGCAACGTGGACACATCCACATTTTTGGAAGAAAACAGAGGTGTTTTTTGCGAAGTGCCTACCTGTAGATTTTGGCCTCTAGCTCAGCCGGCACCTAGGGAAACCTACCAAACCTGTGCATTTCTGAAAACTAGAGACCTAGGGGAATCCAAGATGGGGTGACTTGCGTGGCTCGGACCAGGTTCTGTTACCCAGAATCCTTTGCAAACCTCAAAATTTGGCTAAAACAACACATGTTCCTCACATTTCTGTGGCAGAAAGTTCTGGAATCTGAGTGGAGCCACAAATTTCCTTCCACCCAGCGTTCCCCCAAGTCTCCCGATAAAAATGATACCTCACTTGTGTGGGTAGGCCTAGCGCCTGCGACAGGAAACGCCCCAAAGCGCAACGTGGACACATGAAAATTTTTGGAAGAAAACAGAGGTGTTTTTTGCGAAGTGCCTACCTGTAGATTTTGGCCTCTAGCTCAGCCGGCACCTAGGGAAACTACCAAACCTGTGCATTTCTGAAAACTAGAGACCTAGGGGAATCCAAGATGGGGTGACTTGCGGGGTTCGGACCAGCTTTTGTTACCCAGAATCCTTTGCAAACCTCAAAATTTGGCTAAAAAAACACATGTTCCTCACATTTCTGTGGCAGAAAGTTCTGGAATCTGAGAGGAGCCACACATTTCCTTCCACGCAGCGTTCCCCCAAGTCTCCCGATAAAAATGATACCTCACTTGTGTGGGTAGGCCTAGCGCCTGCAACATGAAACGCCCCAAAGCGCAACGTGGACACATCCAAATTTTTTGAAGAAAACAGAGGTGTTTTTTGCGAAGTGCCAACCTGTAGATTTTGGCCTCTAGCTCAGCCGGCACGTAGGGAAACCTACCAAACGTGTGCATTTCTTAAAACTAGAGACCTAGGGGAATCCAAGATGCGGTGACTTGCGGGGCTCGGACCAGGTTCTGTTACCCAGAATCCTTTGCAAACCTCAAAATTTGGCTAAAACAACACATGTTCCTCACATTTCTGTGGCAGAAAGTTCTGGAATCTGAGAGGAGCCACAAATTTCCTTCCACCCAGCGTTCCCCCAAGTCTCCCGATAAAAATGATACCTCACTTGTGTGGGTAGGCCTAGCGCCTGCGACAGGAAACGCCCCAAAGCGCAACGTGGACACATCCAAATTTTTGGAAGAAAACAGAGGGGTTGTTTGCGAAGTGCCTACCTGTAGATGTTGGCCTCTAGCTCAGCCGGCACCTAGGGAAACCTACCAAACCTGTGCATTTCTGAAAACTAGAGACCTAGGGGAATCCAAGATGGGGTGACTTGCGGGGCTCGGACCAGGTTCTGTTACCCAGAATCCTTTGCAAACCTCAAAATTTGGCTAAAACAACACATGTTCCTCACATTTCTGTGGCAGAAAGTTCTGGAATCTGAGAGGAGCGACAAATATCCTTCCACCCAGCGTTCCCCCAAGTCTCCCGATAAAAATTATACCTCACTTGTGTGGGTAGGCCTAGCGCCTGCGACAGGAAACGCCCCAAAGCGCAACGTGGACACATCCAAATTTTTGGAAGAAAACAGAGGTGTTTTTTGCGAAGTGCCTACCTTTAGATTTTGGCCTCTAGCTCAGCCGGCACCTAGGGAAACCTACCAAACCTGCGCATTTCTGAAAACTAGAGACCTAGGGGAATCCAAGATGGGGTGACTTGCGGGGCTCGGACGAGGTTCTGTTACCCAGAATCCTTTGCAAACCTCAAAATTTGGCTAAAAAAACACATGTTCCTCACATTTCTGTGGCAGAAAGTTCTGGAATCTGAGAGGAGCCACAAATTTCCTTCCACCCAGCGTTCCCCCAAGTCTCCCGATAAAAATTATACCTCACTTGTGCGGGTAGGCCTAGCGCCTGCGACAGGAAACGCCCCAAAGCGCAACGTGGACACATCCAAATTTTTGGAAGAAAACAGAGGTGTTTTTTGCGAAGTGCCTACCTTTAGATTTTGGCCTCTAGCTCAGCCGGCACCTAGGGAAACCTACCAAACCTGCGCATTTCTGAAAACTAGAGACCTAGGGGAATCCAAGATGGGGTGACTTGCGGGGCTCGGACGAGGTAGAATCCTTTGCAAACCTCAAAATTTGGCCAAAAAAACACATGTTCCTCACATTTCTGTGGCAGAAAGTTCTGGAATCTGAGAGGACCACGCATTTCCTTCCACCCAGCGTTCCCCCAAGTCTCCCGATAAAAGTGATACCTCACTTGTGTGGGTAGGCCAAGCGCCTGCGACAGGAAACGCCCCAAAGCGCAACGTGGACACATCCAAATTTTCGGAAGAAAACAGAGGTGTTTTTTGCGAAGTGCCTACCTGTAGATTTTGGCCTCTAGCTCAGCCGGCACCTAGGGAAACCTACCAAACCTGTGCATTTCTGAAAACTAAAGAGCTAGGGGAATCCAAGATGGGGTGACTTGCGGGGCTCGGACCAGGTTCTGTTACCCAGAATCCTTTGCAAGCCTCAAATTTGGCTAAAAAAACACATGTTCCTCACATTTCTGTGGCAGAAAGTTCTGGAATCTGAGAGGAGCCACAAATTTCCTTCCACCCAGCATTCCCCCAAGTCTCCCGATAAAAATGATACCTCACTTGTGTGGGTAGGCCTAGCGCCTGCGACAGGAAACGCCCCAAAGCGCAACGTGGACACATCCAAATTTTTGGAAGAAAACAGAGGTGTTTTTTGCGAAGTGCCTACCTGTAGATTTTGGCCTCTAGCTCAGCCGGCACCTAGGGAAACCTACCAAACCTGTGCATTTCTGAAAACTAGAGACCTAGTGGAATCCAAGATGGGGTGACTTGCGGGGCTCGGACCAGGTTCTGTTACCCAGAATCCTTTGCAAACCTCAAAATTTGGCTAAAACAACACATGTTCCTCACATTTCTGTGGCAGAAAGTTCTGGAATCTGAGAGGAGCGACAAATTTCCTTCCACCCAGCGTTCCCCCAAGTCTCCCGATAAAAATGATACCTCACTTGTGTGGGTAGGCCTAGCGCCTGCGACAGGAAACGCCCCAAAGCGCAACGTGGACACATCCAAATGTTTGGAAGAAAACAGAGGTGTTGTTTGCGAAGTGCCTACCTGTAGATGTTGGCCTCTAGCTCAGCCGGCACCTAGGGAAACCTACCAAACCTGTGCATTTCTGAAAACTAGAGACCTAGGGGAATCCAAGATGGGGTGACTTGCGGGGCTCGGACCAGGTTCTGTTACCCAGAATCCTTTGCAAACCTCAAAATTTGGCTAAAACAACACATGTTCCTCACATTTCTGTGGCAGAAAGTTCTGGAATCTGAGAGGAGCCACAAATTTCCTTCCACCCAGCGTTCCCCCAAGTCTCCCGATAAAAATGATACCTCACTTGTGTGGGTAGGCCTAGCGCCCGCGACAAGAAACGCCCCAAAGCGCAACGTCGACACATCCAAATTTGTGGAAGAAAACAGAGGTGTTTTTTGCGAAGTGCCTACCTGTAGATTTTGGCCTCTAGCTCAGCCGGCACCTAGGGAAACCTACCAAACCTGTGCATTTCTGAAAACTAGAGACCTAGGGGAATCTAAGGAGGGGTGACTTGCAGGGCTCGGACCAGGTTCTGTTACCCAGAATCCTTTGCAAACCTCAAAATTTGGCTAAAACAACATATGTTCCTCACATTTCTGTGGCAGAAAGTTCTGGAATCTGAGATGAGACACAAATTTCCTTCCACCCAGCGTTCCCCTAAGTCTCCCGATAAAAATGATACCTCATTTGTGTGGGTAGGCCTAGCGCCCGCGACAGGAGACGCCCCAAAGCGCAACGTGGACACATCCACATTTTTGGAAGAAAACAGAGGTGTTTTTTGCGAAGTGCCTACCTGTAGATTTTGGCCGCTAGCTCAGCCAGCACCTAGGGAAACCTACCAAACCTGTGCATTTCTTAAAACTAGAGACCTAGGGGAATCTAAGGAGGGGTGACTTGCGGGGCTCGGACCAGGTTCTGTTACCCAGAATCCTTTGCAAACCTCAAAATTTGGCTAAAACAACACATGTTCCTCACATTTCTGTGGCAGAAAGTTCTGGAATCTGAGAGGAGCCACAAATTTCCTTCCACCCAGCGTTCCCCCAAGTCTCCCGATAAAAATGATACCTAACTTGTGTGGGTAGGCCTAGCGCCTGCTTCAGGAAACGCCCCAAAGCGCAACGTGGACACATCAACATTTTTGGAAGAAAACAGAGGTGTTTTTTGCGAAGTGCCTACCTGTAGATTTTGGCCTCTAGCTCAGCCGGCACCTTTGGGAAACCTACCAAACCTGTGCATTTCTGAAAACTAGAGACCTAGGGGAATCCAAGATGGGGTGACTTGCGGGGCTCGGACCAGGTTCTGTTACCCAGAATCCTTTGCAAACCTCAAAATTTGGCTAAAACAACACATGTTCCTCACATTTCTGTGGCAGAAAGTTCTGGAATCTGAGAGGAGCCACAAATTTCCTTCCACCCAGCGTTCCCCCAAGTCTCCCGATAAAAATGATACCTCACTTGTGTGGGTAGGCCTAGCGCCTGCGACAGGAAACGCCCCAAAGCGCAACGTGGACACATCCACATTTTTGGAAGAAAACAGAGGTGTTGTTTGCGAAGTGCCTACCTGTAGATTTTGGCCTCTAGCTCAGCCGGCACCTAGGGAAACCTACCAAACCTGTGCATTTCTGAAAACTAGAGGCCTAGGGGAATCCAAGATGGGGTGACTTGCGGGGCTCGGACCAGGTTCTGTTACCCAGAATCCTTTGCAAACCTCAAAATTTGGCTAAAACAACACATGTTCCTCACATTTCTGTGGCAGAAAGTTCTGGAATCTGAGAGGAGCCACACATTTCCTTCCACCCAGCGTTCCCCCAAGTCTCCCGATAAAAATGATACCTCACTTGTGTGGGTAGGCCTAGCGCCTGCGACAGGAAACGCCCCAAAGAGCAACGTGGACACATCCAAATTTTTGAAAGAAAATAGAGGTGTTTTTTGCGAAGTGCCTACCTGTAGATTTTGGCCTCTAGCTCAGCCGGCACCTAGGGAAACCTACCAAACCTGTGCATTTCTGAAAACGAGATACCTAGGGGAATCCAAGATGGGGTGACTTGCGGGGTTCGGACCAGGTTCTGTTACCCAGAATCCTTTGCAAACCTCAAAATTTGGCTAAAAAAACACATGTTCCTCACATTTCTGTGGCAGAAAGTTCTGGAATCTGAGAGGAGCCACAAATGTCCTTCCACCCAGCGTTCCCCCAAGTCTCCCGATAAAAATGATACCTCACTTGTGTGGGTAGGCCTAGCGCCTGCAACAGGAAACGCCCCAAAGCGCAACGTGGACACATCCACATTTTTGGAAGAAAACAGAGGTGTTTTTTGCGAAGTGCCTACCTGTAGATTTTGGCCTCTAGCTCAGCCGGCACCTAGGGAAACCTACCAAACCTGTGCATTTCTGAAAACTAGAGACCTAGGGGAATCCAAGATGGGGTGACTTGCGTGGCTCGGACCAGGTTCTGTTACCCAGAATCCTTTGCAAACCTCAAAATTTGGCTAAAACAACACATGTTCCTCACATTTCTGTGGCAGAAAGTTCTGGAATCTGAGTGGAGCCACAAATTTCCTTCCATCCAGCGTTCCCCCAAGTCTCCCGATAAAAATGATACCTCACTTGTGTGGGTAGGCCTAGCGCCTGCGACAGGAAACGCCCCAAAGCGCAACGTGGACACATGAAAATTTTTGGAAGAAAACAGAGGTGTTTTTTGCGAAGTGCCTACCTGTAGATTTTGGCCTCTAGCTCAGCCGGCACCTAGGGAAACTACCAAACCTGTGCATTTCTGAAAACTAGAGACCTAGGGGAATCCAAGATGGGGTGACTTGCGGGGTTCGGACCAGCTTTTGTTACCCAGAATCCTTTGCAAACCTCAAAATTTGGCTAAAAAAACACATGTTCCTCACATTTCTGTGGCAGAAAGTTCTGGAATCTGAGAGGAGCCACACATTTCCTTCCACGCAGCGTTCCCCCAAGTCTCCCGATAAAAATGATACCTCACTTGTGTGGGTAGGCCTAGCGCCTGCAACATGAAACGCCCCAAAGCGCAACGTGGACACATCCAAATTTTTTGAAGAAAACAGAGGTGTTTTTTGCGAAGTGCCAACCTGTAGATTTTGGCCTCTAGCTCAGCCGGCACGTAGGGAAACCTACCAAACGTGTGCATTTCTTAAAACTAGAGACCTAGGGGAATCCAAGATGGGGTGACTTGCGGGGCTCGGACCAGGTTCTGTTACCCAGAATCCTTTGCAAACCTCAAAATTTGGCTAAAACAACACATGTTCCTCACATTTCTGTGGCAGAAAGTTCTGGAATCTGAGAGGAGCGACAAATATCCTTCCACCCAGCGTTCCCCCAAGTCTCCCGATAAAAATTATACCTCACTTGTGTGGGTAGGCCTAGCGCCTGCGACAGGAAACGCCCCAAAGCGCAACGTGGACACATCCAAATTTTTGGAAGAAAACAGAGGTGTTTTTTGCGAAGTGCCTACCTTTAGATTTTGGCCTCTAGCTCAGCCGGCACCTAGGGAAACCTACCAAACCTGCGCATTTCTGAAAACTAGAGACCTAGGGGAATCCAAGATGGGGTGACTTGCGGGGCTCGGACGAGGTTCTGTTACCCAGAATCCTTTGCAAACCTCAAAATTTGGCTAAAAAAACACATGTTCCTCACATTTCTGTGGCAGAAAGTTCTGGAATCTGAGAGGAGCCACAAATTTCCTTCCACCCAGCGTTCCCCCAAGTCTCCCGATAAAAATGATACCTCACTTGTGTGGGTAGGCCTAGCGCCTGCGACAGGAAACGCCCCAAAGCGCAACGTGGACACATCCAAATTTTTGGAAGAAAACAGAGGTGTTTTTTGCGAAGTGCCTACCTGTAGATTTTGGCCTCTATCTCAGCCGGCACCTAGGGAAACCTACCAAACCTGTGCATTTCTGAAAACTAGAGACCTAGGGGAATCCAAGATGGGGTGACTTGCGGGGCTTGGACCAGGTTCTGTTACCCAGAATCCTTTGCAAACCTCAAAATTTGGCTAAAACAACACATGTTCCTCACTTTTCTGTGGCAGAAAGTTCTGGAATCTGAGAGAAGCCACAAATTTCCTTCCACCCAGCGTTCCCCCAAGTCTCCCGATAAAAATGATACCTCACTTGTGTGGGTAGGCCTAGCGCCCGCGACAGGAAACGGCCCCGAAACGCAACGTGGACACATCACATTTTTTCATAGAAAACAGTGCCTACCTGTGGATTTTGGCCTCTAGCTCAGCTGGCACCTAGGGAAACCTACCAATCCTGTGCATTGTTGAAAACTAGAGACCTAGGGGAATCCAAGATGGGGTGACTTGTGGGGCTCTTACCAGGTTCTGTTACCCAGAATCCTTTGCAAACCTCAAAATGTGGCTAAAGAAACACGTTTTCCTCACATTTCGGTGACAGAAAGTTCTGGAATCTGAGAGGAGCCACAAATTTCCTTCCACCCAGCATTCCCCCAAGTCTCCCGGTAAAAATGATACCTTACTTGTGTGGGTGGGCCAGGTGCCTGCAACAGAATAAGGCCCAGAACTTGTAGAGATAGAGGGGATAGCACAGGGAGTTTATAAGGACATATTCTTTTATACATCTTTAGACTGACTCTGCTTTGGGGACCCACATAAGTGAGGTGTCATTTTACTTGGGAGACTGAGGGAAACACTGGGGAGTAGGAATTTTGTGCTGGAGCGGTGATCGTACAAACAAAACTCAGGAAAATATGCTTTTTTATGAAAATTTTGCGGTTTGCAGAGGCGTCTGGGTAAGAAAATGTTGGGGGATCCACGCAAGCCACATCTCCCTGCAATGGAGATGTCTGGGTTTGGTAGGTTTCCCTAGATGAAGGCTGCACCCAGGACCAAAAACACAGGTGGCCCCTCACCCCCAAACACAGGTAGTTTTGTAATATATCATTTTGATGTGTCCACATACGTCTGTGATGTGCCAAGCACTAAAATTGTGAAAAGAAACGCACTTAGGTTATGTGAAAAAGACCCCTCACCCACCAACCAAGTTGGTGGCATGCTTCATCATCGGGGTCCCACCTGAGACACCTAGCGTGTCTCAAGTATGCTGCGACGCCTGATTACAGCGGAGCAGGTTTTGTCATTTGTACCACACATACTGGTTGCATTTGGCACGAGGGTGAGTGATGGTTCAGTAGATCAAATTTTATTAACAAGAGATTTCACAAAAGTGAAATGCACTGGTAATAACTGAAAGGCCAAAAAACTGAACCAATGACTCACAGCTCGTGAGCTGTAAAGCCACGACAAGGCACCAACCGCTTTACAGTCCATTCACACACCTTTCATACATGACATGCACTAGACCATTCACGCCGCCAGCCACGGGCCCAGCACATTACAAGACTCGCATCCACAGACAGCGCCAGTCAAGGGCCCATCACTTTCATACGCCCACATGCCTGATACAGCAATCACACCAGCTGATGAGTGTGTGGACTGGCATTTGGCTGGCACTGCCAGCCAAGCGCCACCCCACCCACACCACCAGCCAAGCACCACCCCACCCACACCGCCAGCCCAGCGCCACCCCACCCACACCGCCAGCCAAGCGCCACCCCACACACACCGCCAGCCAAGCGCCACCCCACCCACACCACCAGCCAAGCGCCACCCCACCCACACCGCCAGCCCAGCGCCACCCCACCCACACCGTCAGCCAAGCGCCACCCCACACACACCGCCAGTCAAGCGCCACCCCACCCACACCACCAGCCAAGCGCCACCCCACCCACACCGCCAGCCCAGCGCCACCCCACCCACACCGCCAGCCAAGTGCCACCCCACACACACCGCCAGCCAAGCGCCACCCCACCCACACCACCAGCCAAGCGCCACCCCACCCACACCGCCAGCCCAGCGCCACCCCACCCACACCGTCAGCCAAGCGCCACCCCACACACACCGCCAGCCAAGCGCCACCCCACCCACACCGCCAGCCAAGCGCCACCCCACGCACACCGCCAGCCAAGCGCCACCCTACACATGCCATCCCATTTTTTTTGTTTTTAAACAACAAAGAAACCACTAATCATAAATGAGTACAAAACTACAAACACAAAAGCTCTAACTGAATACATGACTAATGCCAACCGTGAAACCGAACATATAAAAATATAAAACACCAGTTTACGCTCACGGAATTTCCCAATAATTCTTCTGTGTGTGGTAGCTCCTGAAACAGCCACCCACACACAGCCCAGGCTTTGAAGGACAATCAGGGCAGTACATCCTAGTCTCCTTCCTGATACCTCTTCGAGCACAGACTCTACATCTCTTAGCAGGAAAGTTTTTTTTGGCTGTGGGAGGAATGTGCTCAGCAAAGTGACGATCTTTCAATCTAGCCACATCCTCCACCACTGCTTCTCTAGGAACTCTTGCCTGTTCCAGCACAACAAGGCTAGCTATGATAGACTCCTGAAATTTCACAAATGTCATCCTTGACTCTGGAGAACTATCCTTAAACACAACAAAAGCATTAAAAGTTGCCAAGTGGAACAAGTGAACCGCTAATTTCTTATACCACACATAAGACTTACGAGCAGCAGTGTAAGGGTCTAACCTCTGATCTACTCTATCAACACCACTCATGTGCTTATTATAGTCTGAGATGCACACAGGTTTGCGCACTTCAGCAACCTGACCCCAAACAGCCACAGTTAAAGTTCTCTCATCATGGATGGTGCTTAGCATGTATACATCCCTCTTGTCTACAAATTTCAGAGCTAGCAGCTCATCATTCCGCAAGGCACTGCACTGTCCCTTCTCAAGTTTTTTACAGACAAGCTCTTTTGGATAGCCTTTTCGATTAGAGCGGATTGTGCCACAAGCAACAGTGTCCACTCTGAACAACTCCTTGAACAACCGAACTCCAGTATAGAAGTTATCTACATATAAATGGTGACCTTTGTTAAACAGTCGTCTACCAAGTTCCCACACAATTTTCTCACTAACTCCAAAAGTGGGAGGACAACCAGGGGGGTCAATATTGGAATCCCTACCAGTGTAGACCCGGAAATTATAAACATATCCTGTACTACTTTCTTACAGCATATAAAATTTAATTCCATACCGTGCCCTCTTGCTAGGAATGTACTGCCTAAAAACCAAACGACCCTTGAACAGGACCAAAGACTCATCTACAGAAATTTCTTTCCTTGGAACATAGATCTCTGAAAACCGATCTACCAAATGATCAAGGACAGGTCTAATCTTAAAAAGACGGTCAGAATCAGGATGATCCCGTGGCAAGGCTAAAGCATTATCTACAAAATGCAACATCCGAAGAAGAAGCTCATACCGGTTACGACTCATGATGGCAGGAAATATAGCAGTTGCCATCAAGGGACTAGTAGACCAATATGAAGACAGCGATGGCTTCCTTATCAGCCCCATCAAAAAAGTTAAACCCAAGAACTTTTTCAACTCTTCCAGATTTGTGGGAATCCACCGGCTAGCTCTAGAGTGTGGCCTAAGTCTGACAGCGTTGTCCCTCAAAAACTGCTCTGCATACAAATTAGTCTGCTCAACAATCTCTTCCAAAAATATATCGTCCATAAACAACTCAAAAAAGTTGACGGGCAAAAAGTTTTCCGTATTAACTCGACACCCTGGAAAACCAGTAAACGCATGCAACTGTGGCTGCTCCATGTTTGATGCAACCCATGTGTCAGGTCTTCCAATGGGAAGCCTTTCAGCCGCTGGCTCCTGCACCATTGGCACATCACTGTCCTCCTCTAAAACAGGCCCTTCATCAGCACTGAGAGTGGCTTCATCATCAGATGATTCATCTCTGACAGAAAATTCACTTCCAGAATCCTGCACTTCCTCCTCTGCCTCAGATGCAGAGTCAGTCTCATATTCATGGTAAGAAGATGACTCAAAAAGCACACTAACAACCTGCTGAGCGGTCATCCTACGGCTAGGCATGATCCTTCCTACAAAAATTAACTGGACAAATACACCACCAACAACCAGCACTGTGTAAGATAAGTAACAAAGTATAGGTTTATCACTAAGAGTTATAAACTCAAAAACTATACTGCTCACTTGCCTGAAAAAGCTTGACTCGCCAGCAACTACTCTGCACAGCCACAGCAATCACCAACGATATCCCACTAAAAAGAGAAAAAAAAAAGCAAATTAGACATAAGACAACACAATAATCATTGTGCATAAATCTAAGGACAATTTCACACACAATCCTGCATTCAGTACACCACCTACAAACATGTCATTCATGCATTGCAACAATACTCACTTGGAGTAAATTTATTTACTTACCTAAAACATGCAACTACGCAAACCGCAGGACAACTACTGCCAAAACTGCAACAAGCCACAGCAAAGTCAGCAAAAGCTTTGAACTAGAACAAAAAGGAGAAAAACTGTTATTATCATAAAAGCAAATACTTCGCCAGTTGACAAACACTCCGCCACTAACCATTTTTTAATTTTCCCTTGTGTCTAGTGTTCTCTGCTTGGGGGAAGATGGGCCTAAAAAAAATAGGCCAATCTACCCCCAAGGGGAGGGGGCAGAAATCGCCCAGATTACATTGCACCCTTTGGGTGGGGGGCGACCCTTGCCCAAGGGGCCACACCCCCACACACACACACTCACACATATAGGGTCTCATTCCGAGGAGGCCATTCTGGCTTTCCCGCTGGGCTGGCGACCGCCAGAAGGCCGCCCGCCAGCCCAGCGGGAAACCCCTTCCCACGAGGAAGCCGGCTCCGAATGGAGCCGGCGGAGTGGGAAGGTGCGACGGGTGCAGTTGCACCCGTCGCGAATTTCAGTGTCTGCTAAGCAGACACTGAAATTCTTTGTGGGGCCCTCTTACGGGGGCCTCTGCAGTGCCCATGCCATTGGCATGGGCACTGCAGGGGCCCCCAGGGGCCCCACGACACCCCATACCGCCATCCTGTTCCTGGCGGGCGAACCGCCAGGAACAGGATGGCGGTATGGGGTGTCGGAATCCCCAAGCTGCGCCGCCATGGAGGATTCCTGAGGGCAGCGGAAAAATGGCGGGAGACCGCCGGTTTTCCCTTTCTGACCGCGGCCAAACCGCCGCGGTCAGAATGCCCTTGAGAGCACCGCCAGCCTGTTGGCAGTGCTCTCGTGGTCGTTGACCGCCAGGGTCAGAATGACCCCCATAGTATCCCTGGCGCTATGGGGATTCTGCCCCCCTTGGGGACAGAAAGGCCTAAAAAATAGGCAGAACTGCCCAATAATACATATGGGCCCCTGGGGCCGACCCTTGCCCAAGGGGCCGCCCCCCAACACAAATAAAAAAACAACAACAATAAAATCCCTGGTGTCTAGTGGCTTTCTGCCCCCCTTGGGGACAGATTGGCCTAAAAATAAGGCCAATCTGCCCCCAAGGGGGGCAGAAACGACAATAAATACATTGCCACCCCAGGGGGAGCGACCCTTGCCCAAGGGGCCAACCCCCAACACAAAGCACACATACAAAACATAATATTTCTGGCGCTATTGGGATTCTGCCCCCCTTGGGGGAAGAAAGGCCTAAAAAAAATAGGCCTATCTGTCCCCAAGGGGGGCAGAACTGCCCAAAAATACTTGTGGGCCCCTGGGGGCGACCCTTGCCCAAGGGGCCGCCCCCCAACACAAAAAATAAAAACCAACAAAAACATCCCTGGTGTCTAGTGGCTTTCTGCCCCCCTTGGGGGCAGATCGGCCTAAAAATAGGGCCAATCTGCTCCGAAACGACGATAAATACATTGCGCCCCCCGGGGGAGCGACCCTTGCTCCAGGGGCCACCCCCCAACACAAAGCACACATACAAACATATATTTCTGGCGCTATTGGGATTCTGCCCCCCTTGGGGGCAGAAAGGCCTAAATAAAATAGGCCTCACTGCCAGAACTGCCCAAAAATACATGAGGGCCCCTGGGGGCGACCCTTGCCCAAGGGGCGGCCCCCCAACACAAAAAATAAAAATCAACAATAAAATCCCTGGTGTCCAGTGGCTTTCTGCCCCCATTGGGGGCAGATCGGCCTAAAAATAGGGCCAATCTGCCCCCAGGGGGGGAAGAAACGACGCAAAATACATTTGCCCCCAAAGGGGAGCGACCCTTGCCCAAGGGGTCGCTCCCCCACACACTACAAAATCACACACACACACATACACAAATCCCTGGTGTCTAGTGGGCATTCCTGCTGCCCGATTGCGATCGGGCTGCAGGAATGCTCAAAGAGACATCGAGGGAAAGGAAAACCCTTTCCTTTCCCTCGATGCCTCTTTCAGAGCACCCCCACCCCGCACGAAGGTGAAAAACTCACCTTCTCCCTTAGACGCGCTGGAAGCAAATGGCTTCCAGCGCGTCTTTCCCCCTTTCCATGAAATCAGCGCGCAATCGCGCGCTGACGTCATGGGGGGGGAGTGGGGGGGGTGAAAGGGGAAGGGATTCCCCTTTCAGCCCTGGCCTGGGGGGGTTGGGGTGCGGCCCTCGGGGGAAGCGCTTGCGCTTCCCCCGACTGCCAGTCCCAGGACGTTATGGTTACGTCCATGGCGCCACACGGGCGCTGCCATGGACGTAACCATTACGTCCGTGGCGGGGAAGGGGTTAAGATGTTACTGAACATTGGTTGTGACACACCTGCTGCCAAGATGACTGTCGCCTGAAATGACCCACCGGACAAAAAATGTAGCACAGATATACCTGCACAGTTGGGGGAATAGCATGGGGATTATGTAGAGCTGGCAGTAGATCTGGCTCCAATTGGGCACACAGTTCACGTATGTTTATCCGGTTCAGACGGTAAGTCAGTATGATGTGTTGTTCCTCCATGGTTGCCAAGTCTACTAGTGTCCGATACACCGGTGCATCCCTCAGTCTGTGCATGGGTCAGTACCTAGGGAGGGCAAACATACATATGTCACCACACCAACACATTATGGATGATGTCAACGCACACACAACTGCACAAACATAGCCTTCATATATTGAAATGGTTGTATACAGATATCATTGTGACAATCGACGAGTGATCATGGTGCTATGCAACCTACAAATGCAGCTAACTGATGCCACACATCACACATGGCTTGTATTGCTGTGTATGACTGATATGCCTAACATGTACCAGAAGATATGACAATATAAACAGCACGTACAGATTGCACTCAAATACATTTTACACGTCAATGGTGGTCGCTGAGGACAGATGGCAGTGACGTGACTCCGCTGGTGTAAGTCGTCATGGCGTTAGGTGGTCTGTACCGCTGTGGAATTCCTCATTGGTTAACATTGACGTCTGTGGGGAACAGGGGCCAATCATGATCGCCGGCAGCGGTGACGGTGCGTACCACTGCGGTCATCACCGCCATTTTGATTTCCCTTTGTCTCTTGACTCCTGCACTCACCATGATCTTAACTCCACTGCATGTGCTGCTGTGTCCTGCATCTGGTCATGAAGATGGCACGTGTTACAGGAGAGAGGGCCACAGCCTGTGTACAGGAGGAGCTGACCAGGCTTGTGGACGGGGTCCTACCCATGTATGGCAAGTTGTATGGGTGACCAGAGGAGCAGGAGAGTGGATTAACAGTGTCCTAGCAGTAAGTGTGATTGCTTGGGTGCATGTGTGTGTGAATGTAGGATTACCAAGCATATAGGAGTAGTGGATCTGGCCATACTTGTCATATGTCATAAAAATAAAGTACCTTTATTTTTAGTATATCTGTGTATTGTGTTTTCTTATGATATTGTGCATATGACACTAGTGGTACTGTAGGAGCTTCACTTGTCTCCTAGTTCAGCCTAAGCTGCTCTGCTAAGCTACCTTTTCTATCAGCCTAAGCTGCTAGACACCCCTATACACTAATAAGGGATACCTGGGCCTGGTGCAAGGTGTAAGTACCCCTTGATACTCACTACAAGCCAGTCCAGCCTCCTACATTGGTTGTGCAGCGGTGGGATAAGTACTTTGCAACTACTTACCACTTTTGTCATTGTACTTTTCATAAGAGAAAAATATACAAAACAAGTTCAGTGTATGTACACCTAACCAAAACGTTTTGCTTTTCTCCTTTCACTTCTTTTCTAAGTGCTGAAAAGTACCTCTAAACTTTCTAAAAAGTTCTTAAAAAGTTTTAAAAGTTTTTTTTCTGTCTTTCAAAAAGTTCTGAAAAACCTTTTCTCACTTTTTCTATCCCTTAAACACTTTCTAAAATGTCTGGCACAGGCCAAACTGTTGATCTGTCCAAACTTGCTTATGATCACCTTAGCTGGAAAGGAGCAAGGAGTCTCTGCATTGAAAGAGGTATAGGGGTAGGGAAGAATCCCTGTAGAGAACTGTTGGTTAATATGCTCATTGAACAAGATAAGACCAGAGTTGGCACTTCTGTTGAGAAATTTGCTGATGGTTCCCAATCTGACCCTGGGGCACCCCTAGCAAAAGATTTAGAAGGGAAACTTCCTAGCCTGCCCATTAGCAGACCACCTAGCATAGCTGGTACTGATGTAGAGTCACATCACAGTAATAGTGTTGCCTCACATCACAGTAAGAGTATTCCTTCTCATCATAGTAGAAGTGCTGTTTCTGTTAGCCAGGCTGTTAGAGTGCCATCTGTTAGGGACAGGTCTCCTTCTGTTCATTCTCACCATACTTCTGTTTCAAGGCATGTCCCACCCACCCACCCTGATGACAGAGTGTTAGAAAGGGAGCTCAGTAGATTGAGAGTGGAACAATCCAGACTGAAGCTCAAGAAGCAACAGCTGGATTTAGATAGGCAGTCCTTAGAAATAGAGAGAGAAAGACAGACAATTGGGTTAGAAACCCATGGTGGCAGCAGCGGTATTCCCAATAGTCATCCTGCAAGAGAGCATGATTCTAGGAATCTGCATAAGATAGTTCCCCCTTATAAGGAGGGGGATGACATTAACAAGTGGTTTGCTGCACTTGAGAGGGCCTATGTTGTACAGGATGTCCCTCAAAGGCAGTGGGTTGCTATCCTATGGCTATCATTTAGTGGAAAGGGTAGGGATAGGCTCCTTACTGTAAAAGAAAGTGATGCCAATGATTTCAAAGTTCTTAAGAATGCACTCCTAGATGGTTATGGCTTAACCACTGAACAGTACAGGATGAAGTTCAGAGAAACCAAAAAGGAGTCTTCACAAGACTGGGTAGACTTTGTTGACCATTCAGTGAAGGCCTTGGAGGGGTGGTTACATGGCAGTAAAGTTACTGATTATGAAAGCCTGTATAACTTAATCCTGAGAGAGCATATTCTTAATAATTGTGTGTCTGATTTGTTGCACCAGTACCTGGTGGACTCTGATCTGACCTCTCCCCAAGAATTGGGAAAGAAGGCAGACAAATGGGTCAGAACAAGGGTGAACAGAAAAGTTCATACAGGGGGTGACAAAGATGGCAAGAAGAAGGATGGTAAGTTTTCTGACAAGGGTGGGGACAAATCTAAAAATGAGTCTTCATCAGGCCCACAAAAACACTCTGGTGGGGGTGGTGGGCCCAAATACTCTTCAAATCAAAACAAAGAAAAGAAACCATGGTGCTATTTATGTAAAATAAAAGGCCATTAGACAACAGATCCCAGTTGTCCAAAGAAAAGCACCAAGCCTCCTACCACTACAACCCCTGCTGCTACACCTAGTGCCCCTAGTAATAGCAGTGGTGGTGAGAGCAAACCTACTAATAGCCAATCCAAGGGAGTAGCTGGGCTCACTTTGGGTAACTTAGTTGGGGTTGGTCTTGTTAGGGAGACCACAGAGGCTGTGTTAGTCTCTGAGGGGGCTATTGATTTAGCCACCTTAGTTGCTTTTCCCCTTAACATGGATAAGTACAAGCAACTACCCCTAATAAATGGTGTTGAGGTTCAGGCCTACAGGGACACAGGTGCCAGTGTTACAATGGTAATAGAGAAACTGGTCCACCCTGAACAACACCTACTTGGTCACCAGTACCAAGTAACCGATGCTCATAACAACACACTTAGCCACCCCATGGCTGTTGTAAATCTCAACTGGGGGGGGGGGTTACTGGTCCAAAGAAAGTTGTGGTTGCCTCAGATTTACCTGTAGACTGTCTACTAGGAAATTATTTAGAGACATCAGCTTGGTCAGATGTGGAGTTGGAGGATCATGCAGCAATGCTGGGCATTCCAGGGCATATTTTTGCTTTAACCAGGGCTCAGGCCAAAAAGCAAAAAGGACAGAGTGACTTGGATCCTGGAAGAATGGACCAAGTGCTCCCTAAAGCTAGGGCTAGTAGAAGTAAATCACTACCTACTATCCCTCCCTCTACAGTGGATTCTACTTCTGAGGAAGAAGAATTTCCACCCTGTGCAGAACCTACACCAGAGGAGCTGGAAGCAGACACTGCTGAGCTTTTGGGTGAAGGGGGGCCTGCCAGGGAGGAGCTGAGTGTGGCACAGCATACCTGTCCCACACTAGAGGGTCTAAGGCAGCAAGCTGTCAAACAAGCTAATGGGGATGTCAGTGACTCTCACAGAGTTTACTGGGAGGACAACCTCTTGTACACTGAAGCAAGGGATCTAAAACCTGGAACTGCCAGGAGATTGGTGATTCCTCAGGAGTACAGAAAGTTCCTCCTAACTCTAGCCCACGACATTCCCTTAGCTGGACATTTGGGGCAAATGAAAACTTGGGACAGGCTTGTCTCCTTGTTTCATTGGCCTAGAATGTCAGAGGACACAAAGGAATTTTGTAAGTCCTGTGAAACCTGTCAAGCCAGTGGCAAGACTGGTGGCACCCCAAAGGCACCCCTTATCCCACTGCCTGTGGTTGGGGTTCCCTTTGAAAGGGTAGGGGTTGACATAGTTGGCCCCCTTGACCCTCCTACTGCTTCAGGCAATAGGTTTATCTTGGTGGTAGTGGACCATGCCACCAGATATACTGAAGCAATTCCTCTAAGGACCACTTCAGCTCCTGCAGTGGCAAAGGCCCTCCTGGGAATCTTTTCCAGGGTGGGCTTCCCAAAAAAGGTGTATCAGACAGGGGAAGCAATTTCATGTCTGCTTACTTAAAGGCCATGTGGAAGGAGTGCGGTGTTACATACAAGTTCACTACACCCTATCATCCACAAACAAATGGACTGGTGAGGAGATTTAACAAAACTCTCAAAGGCATGATTATGGGACTCCCTGAAAAACTCCGCAGGAGATGGGATATCCTGTTACCTTGCCTCCTTTTTGCTTACAGGTAGGTACCCCAAAAAGGAGTGGGCTTCAGCCCCTTTGAACTCCTATTTGGTCACCCTGTGAGAGGTCCTCTAACACTTGTTAAGGAGGGTTGGGAACAACCTTTAAAAGCTCCAAAGCAAGACATAGTGGACTATGTACTTGGCCTCAGATCAAGGATGGCTGAGTACATGAAAAAGGCCAGTAAAAACCTTCAGGCCAGCCAAGAGCTCCAAAAGCAATGGCATGACCAGAAGGCTGTTTTGGTTCAGTACCAACCAGGGCAGAAAGTGTGGGTCTTGGAGCCTGTGGCCCCAAGAGCACTCCAAGACAAATGGAGTGGACCCCACATAATTGTTGAGAAGAAGGGTGAAGTCACCTATTTAGTTGACTTAGGCACTGCCAGGAGTCCCCTTAGGGTGCTCCATGTCAATCGCCTGAAACCCTACTATGACAGGGCTGATCTCACCCTGCTCATGGCAACAGATGAGGGACAGGAGGAAGAGAGTGACCCTCTCCCTGATCTCTTCTCTTCCACAGAACAAGATGCTCTAGTGGAAGGTGTAGTTTTGGCAGATTGTCTTACTGCTGAGCAGAAAGACCACTGCATAAATCTCCTGGGTCAGTTTTCTGAACTCTTCTCTACTGTGCCAGGTACCACTTCTTGGTGTGAGCACACTATAGATACTGGAGACAGCTTGCCTGTCAAAAGTAAGATCTATAGGCAGCCTGACCATGTCAGAGACTGCAAAAAGCAAGAGGTGCAGAAAATGCTTGAACTAGGAGTGGTTGAGCACTCTGAAAGTCCATGGGCCTCTCCTGTGGTACTTGTACCAAAACCTCATTCCAAGGATGGAAAGAAGGAAATGCGGTTTTGTGTCGACTACAGAGGTCTCAACCAGGGAACCAAAACTGATGCTCACCCTATACCCAGGGCAGATGAGCTAATAGATACACTGGCATCTGCCAAGTATCTAAGCACTTTTGATTTGACTGCAGGGTATTGGCAGATCAAATTATCAGAAGTTGCAAAAGCAAAAACTGAATTTTCAACCATTGGAGGCCATTACCAATTCACAGTAATGCCTTTTGGATTGAAAAATGCACCTGCCACTTTTCAGAGGTTGGTGAACACAGTCCTGCAAGGGCTGGAAGCTTTTAGTGCAGCATATCTAGACGATATAGCTGTCTTTAGCTCCAGCTGGGATGATCACCTGGTCCACCTATGGAAAGTTTTGGAGGCCCTGCAAAAGGCAGGCCTCACTATCAAGGCTTCAAAGTGCCAGCTGGGGCAGGGGAAAGTGGTTTATCTGGGACACCTGGTAGGTGGCGAACAGATTGCACCACTTCAGGGGAAAATCCAAACTATTATAGATTGGGTTCCCCCTACAACTCAGACCCAGGTGAGAGCCTTCTTAGGCCTCACTGGGTATTACAGGATGTTCATAAAGAACTATGACTCCATTGCAGCCCCTCTTAATGACCTCACATTTAAGAAAATGCCTAAAAAGGTATTGTGGACAGCTAGCTGTCAGAAAGCTTTTGAGGAGCTGAAGCAGGCCATGTGCTCTGCACCTGTCCTGAAAAGCCCCTGTTACTCCAAAAAATTCATTGTCCAAACGGATGCATCTGAATTAGGGGTAGGGGCACTCTTATCACAACTTAATTCTAAGGGCCAGGATCAACCTGTTGCTTTTATCAGCAGGAGGTTGACCCCTAGAGAAAAGCGTTGGTCTGCCACAGAGAGGGAGGCCTTTGCTGTGGTCTGGGCACTGAAGAAGTTGAGGCCATACCTGTTTGGCACTCACTTCATTGTTCAGACAGACCACAAACCTCTACTTTGGCTAAAACAAATGAAAGGTGAAAACCCTAAATTATTGAGGTGGTCCATATCCCTACAGGGAATGGATTATACAGTGGAACATAGACCTGGGAGTACCCACTCCAATGCAGATGGACTCTCCAGATATTTCCACTTAGACAATGAAGACTCATCAGGTCATGGCTAGTCTTATTGTCCTTCGTTTGGGGGTGGGTTGTGTAGGAAAGTACCATCTTGCCTGGCATGTTACCCCCATATTTCACTGTATATATGTTGTTTTAGTTGTATGTGTCACTGGGACCCTGCCAGCCAGGGCCCCAGTGCTCATAAGTGTGCCCTGTATGTGTTACCTGTGTTATGACTAACTGTCTCACTGAGGCTCTGCTAATCAGAACCTCAGTGGTTATGCTCTCTCATTTCTTTCCAAATTGTCACTAACAGGCTAGTGACCAATTTTACCAATTTACATTGGCATACTGGAACACCCTTATAATTCCCTCGTATATGGTACTGAGGTACCCAGGGTATTGGGGTTCCAGGAGATCCCTATGGGCTGCAGCATTTCTTTTGCCACCCATAGGGAGCTCTGACAATTCTTACACAGGCCTGCCACTGCAGCCTGAGTGAAATAACGTCCACGTTATTTCACAGCCATTTTACACTGCACTTAAGTAACTTATAAGTCACCTATATGTCTAACCTTTACCTGGTAAAGGTTGGGTGCTAAGTTACTTAGTGTGTGGGCACCCTGGCACTAGCCAAGGTGCCCCCACATTGTTCAGGGCCAATTCCCCCGACTTTGTGAGTGCAGGGACACCATTACACGCGTGCACTACATATAGGTCACTACCTATGTGTAGCTTCACAATGGTAACTCCGAACATGGCCATGTAACATGTCTATGATCATGGAATTGCCCCCTCAATGCCATCCTGGCATTGTTGGCACAATCCCATTATCCCACGGGTCTCTAGCACAGACCAGGGTACTGCCAAACTGCCTTTTCAGGGGTTTCACTGCAGCTGCTGCTGCTGCCAACCCCTCAGACAGGTTTCTGCCCTCCTGGGGTCCAGCCAGGCTTGGCCCAGGAAGGCAGAACAAAGGACTTCCTCATTGAGAGGGTGTTACACCCTCTCCCTTTGGAAAAAGGTGTCAGGGCTGGGGAGGAGTAGCCTCCCCCAGCCTCAGGAAATGCTTCATGGGCACAGATGGTGCCCATTTCTGCATAAGCCAGTCTACACCGGTTCAGGGACCCCTCAGCCCTGCTCTGGCGCGAAACTGGACAAAGGAAAGGGGAGTGACCACTCCCCTGACCTGCACCTCCCCTGGGAGGTGCCCAGAGCTCCTCCAGTGTGCTCCAGACCTCTGCCATCTTGGAAACAGAGGTGCTGCTGGCACACTGGACTGCTCTGAGTGGCCAGTGCCACCAGGTGACGTCAGAGACTCCTTCTGATAGGCTCCTTCCGGTGTTGCTGGCCTATCCTCTCTCCTAAGTAGCCAAACCCTCTTTTCTGGCTATTTAGGGTCTCTGCTTTGGGGAATTCATTAGATAACGAATGCAAGAGCTCATCAGAGTTCCTCTGCATCTCTCTCTTCACCTTCTGCCAAGGAATCGACTGCTGACCGCGCTGGAAGCCTGCAAAGCTGCAACAAAGTAGCAATGACGACTACTGCCACACTGTAACACTGATCCAGCCGCCTTCTCGACTGTTTTCCTGGTGGTGCATGCTGTGGGGGTAGTCTGCCTCCTCTCTGCACCAGAAGCTCAGAAGAAATCTCCAGTGGGTCGACGGAATCATCCCCCTGCAACCGCTGGCACCAAAGAACTGCATCACCGGTCCTCTGTGTCTCCTCTCAGCACAACGAGCGAGGTCCCTTGAACTTAGCAACTCTGTCCAAGTGACTCCCACAGTCCAGTGACTCTTCAGTCCAAGTTTGGTGGAGGTAAGTCCTTGCCTCCCCACGCCAGACTGCATTGCTGAGAACCGCGTGTTTTGCAGCTACTCCGGCTCCTGTGCACTCCATGAAGATTTCCTTTGTGCACAGCCAAGCCTGGGTCCATGGCACTCTAACCTGCATTGCATGATCTCCTGAGTTGTCCTCCGGCGGCGTGGGACTCTCTTGTGCAACTTCGGGTGAGCACTGTTTCACTCCACTTTGTAGTGCCTGTTCTGGCACTTCTGCGGGTGCTGCCTGCTTCTGAGAGGACTCCTTGTCTTGCTGGATGCCCCCTCTGTCCCCTCACGCAATTGGCGACATCCTGGTCCCTCCTGGGCCACAGCAGCATCCAAAAACCCTAACTGCAAGCTTTGCAGCTAGCAAGGCTTGTTTATGGTCTTTCTGCAGGAAAACACTTCCGCACAACTCTTCACGACGTGGGACATCCATCCTCCAAAGGGGAAGTTTCTAGCCCTTGTCGTTCTTGCAGAATCCTCAGCTTCTACTGTCCAGTAGCAGCTTGTTTGCACCCACAGCTGGCATTTCCTGGGCATCTGCCCACTCTTGACTTGATCGTGACTTTTGGACTTGGTCCCCTTGTTCCACAGGTACCCTTGTCTGGAAAATCCATCGTTGTTGCATTGCTGGTTTTGGTCTTTCCTGCAGAATTCCCCTACCACGACTTCTGTGCTCTTTGGGGAACTTTAATGCACTTTGCACTCACTTTTCAGGGTCTTGGGGTGGGCTATTTTTCTAACCCTCACTGTTTTCTTACAGTCCCAGCGACCCTCTACAAGGTCACATAGGTTTGGGGTCCATTCGTGGTTCGCATTCCACTTTTGGAGTATATGGTTTGTGTTGCCCCTATCCCTATGTGTCCCCATTGCATCCTATTGTAACTATACATTGTTTGCACTGTTTTCTATTGCTATACTGCATATTTTTGGTATTGTGTACATATATCTTGTGTATATTTGCTATCCTCATACTGAGGGTACTCACTGAGATACTTTTGGCATATTGTCATAAAAATAAAGTACGCTTATTTTTAGTATATCTGTGTATTGTGTTTTCTTATGATATTGTGCATATGACACTAGTGGTACTGTAGGAGCTTCACTCGTCTCCTAGTTCAGCCTAAGCTGCTCTGCTAAGCTACCTTTTCTATCAACCTAAGCTGCTAGACACCCCTATACACTAATAAGGGATACCTGGGCCTGGTGCAAGGTGTAAGTACCCCTTGGTACTCACTACAAGCCAGTCCAGCCTCCTACATGTGGGCCTGTAGGGAAAGGATGGTATCTATGGTAGCTTACTGTCCGTACGATTGTACCCTATGTCAGCATGCGTGTGGTAAGTCTACAATAATGTGTATTGCTATGTGTCTCCCATGCAGGTCAGCACCCAACAGTAGAGGGGTTTTGGTGAGCCATCGCCGAGGATGTGGCAGAGCACCCACTGCAGGAAACAGTGGGAGGACCTGAGACGTTGGTCCCAGAAGACCGCGAAAGGCCCAGCTGGGAATGGCCTCCCAATTAGGGAGGAGTGCACGTCGGACTCTGACCCCCGTGATGCCCGTATACTGGTGGTGGCCTACCCAGCCTTGGGTGGGCACTTGAAGGCATCACAGCAGCAACAATGGGGTGAGTTCACACACTATCCTGCATTACAACTGTATTGGGGAATGGTAGCCAATTTGGAGAAAGCATGCTATTACAGTGACTCATAGGTGTCAGGGTATGCAGGTGTTCAGCTTCTTCAATGGGTTACATTACTTTGTTGTGTAGGGGGCACGTGTACCCAGGTAAGGTGGAAATTGTGTAGTACAGTCAGCCAGGTAGCGTTCCTGTTGTCCTGCAATGTGACATGGTGGTACTCAAAACATCTGAACATTAAATGGATACCTTAGTTGGAGCTGCAGGACATGTAAAATGAATCTGTAGGGCATCACTGTCAGTGTAGTGTACTCCAAAGAGGCAGGTGTAATCCCTATCAGTGGAACATTCCTGTAGTGCAAAGGCTATGCTAAGGTGAGGTCTGAGACTGAAGTGTACTGTATGTGTGCCTACCTGCATCATAGTTAAGTTGCTCACAGCCTAGATATCTTTCTTAGGCTCCCACTGTTTTCTTGTGTCCTTGTGTGCATCAGCATCATCAGGCCAAGAAGCAGAGGCACCGGCGAGTAAGGATGCTGCAGCCCATGGGACCCAGGAGGCACACTCCACCGACACAGATGGAACCATTGGTTTGTAGGGTGAGGGGAGCACCATGGGGGAGCCTACTACCACTGCAACATCAGACTCTGATTCCTCCTCCGATCGCAGCTCTCTGGTGATGGCAGACCCCTCTGGGACCACCCCAACAACATCTTTGTATGCAACCCCGCCTACCAGCACTGCCCTCCCAGTAGCTTCCCACCGACTTGCCTATGGCGGCTCACCCAGGAGGGTTGGCATCTCCTTTGCCCCAGGCACCTCAGCCCCTACCCCATTCAGCCCTACTGCCCTCAATGAGGAGGCTATTGACCTCCTGAGAACCATCTCTGTGGGACAGACAGCATTTGTGAATGCCATCCAGGGGTTGGCATCCCAAATGCAGCAAACCAATGCCTATCTGGAAGGCATTCACGGTACCTTGTCTGGCCTCCAGAGATCGTTTCAGGCTCTGGCCTCCTCTTTGATGGCAGCTAGTGTCCCTAGTACCTCTGTCCCCCGCCAAACACCTGTGCTCCATCCAGTACCCCTCTCCGCTCACCCACCCCAAGCACACAAGCCAAACAGCATGCACACAGAACAACAGATATGCCAGACAAGGATACATAGGCATCACAAGTCACACCGCAGCCATGCACAGACTCAACAGACAGATGCAAACATGACAAGAGCCACGTCCTCCAATGTCTCTCCCACCCCATCCTCCCTTAGAGTGACCTCACCACACACACCCGCAAGGAATGCATCTTCACTCCCAGATCCTGCCCCCATTGACACAGTCACCACAACAGCATTCACCCAGACATGCACCCCAGACACCACACCCTCACTCACCACAACAACCATAACAGACACCTGCAGCGCACACACACCAGACATGTAGACACCACCACAACTTCCAATCATATGACCTGTTTGCACTCTCCCACCCTTTTTCCCCCACCTCCTCCTAAAACACGTAAATGCAACCACTGAGGCACCCCACATTCATCCACCACAAACAAGCAGACTGAGCACCCACCTGCATCCACGTCCAGCACACCTACACGTCCTACGTTCACTCCCTCTCCCTCAACTCCCACGCCTGTTTCCACAGCCCCTCCCTTGCTCCTAAAAAACATTTCCTTTCCCACGTTGACCTGTTTGAACCTCCTGGCCCACCCGGTCTTGTCCCTGTGTGTTCCCGTGACTTCCCTAAACCCAGTACCTCCACTTCACAATCCTCCCTAGTCCTTCCGTCTGGTTCCCATGTCCCTTCCCCCTCCAAGAACACACCTGTGAAGAGGCCTGATTCCGCTCCCACCCACTGATCTAAACTCACTCCCCCTCCATCAAAAGCTAAGACCAAGCACCCTCTCCCAAGCCGAAGCCCAAGCCCCCTTCCTAACCTGATCCCCACCACCAACTCCTCCCCCTGCGCTCTGAGGTGCCTGCCCCATTGATGCCCCTGCCCTGTGGAGACCATAGTTGTGTCAGAAGCCAAGTTGGGGCCTTGTTGGAACTGTTTGGCCGCATGGTCATGGACCTCTGAACTTCCCCTTTTGTTTTTTACAATATTATACATATACAAATATGTACAGTTGGCGCACTTTGATCTAGTTGTCCTGTGTTTGACTATTGCTGCCTCATGTGCACAGGTATGTGCATTGTTGTTCCCATCTGTGCATATGCACTGTGCTTGTGTGGCCACATCTCTTCTGTCCTCCACTTTTGTCCCTGTCTGTATTTGTGTGTGCAATGGTGTCTATGTGGTGATGGTTTTGGAAGTTGGTGTGGATCGTATGTGTGTGGATAATTAATTGTGATGTGTGTTCAGTTGTTGTGCATGGTGTGGGTGGAGTGAGTGGTATGTACGATAGCATCATGATATGGTACCAGTGTATGTATGGATGACACTTTTGGTTGTGTGCTGTAATTGTGTCTGGTATGCTGTCTTCTGCCTGGTGTCTGTGTTGGCCGTGGGTTTGTGATCAGTTTGTGTGTTGCAGGGTATGAGTGCTGTTGCATGCATACGGTTGGTGTTATTTGGTGTGTGAGTGACGTGGGTGTAGGCTGTGGTGTGTGATCTTGCTGTGTGTGTTTGCATTGTGAGTGCGTGTGTGTATGTGTGTGTGAATAGGTGTGGGGGTGTTGCTGTGCGTGTGATTGTGAGTGGGTGTGGCAATCAGTGTAGGGTGTGTGTGTGCGACATGTGGGTGTGTGATTGTCCCCTTGCCTTCCTTGCGTGGTAGGTGGGGCACTCACCGTTGTCGTCTTCGTCGGCGCTGTATGTCCTGGAGATGGATTGCACGTACCAGCATTCAGAAGATCTCCAGTTCACGCTCCATGTCGTCTTCCTCTGTTCCCCCACGGTGAGTGTTTCCTTTTGTACTGTTCCTTTCTGCCAGGCTTTGAGTGGAGGTTGGCCCGCCCCAGAAATCGCTGCAGTGTGCTGATCAATAATACGGTCGGCGGTAAGGTCCTTTCCACTGCACTGTTGATGGCATCCGCTGTCGGCCCATACTGGAGGTACAGGTGGTTTACTGGGTGTGTTCCGGAATGTTCACCGCCGCGGTCGTAATATGGCAGTCTGCACTGCCAGCCTGTTGGCGGTCGAATCGCTACTGCCGCCGTGGCAGTCCTGTCGCCGCCAAACTCGTAATGAGGGCCTTATTTATTGAGAAATGAAATTCACAAATGTATGAGCAGAGATTTTTACCTCTGCCTCTCATATATTTTCTGGGTAGGTATATCCACCCTGATGGCAGAGATCATCACACACATAAGTATACCAATTTGTGGTAAATGTGGGATAGACCATGGGAGTGCTGGGAAAATGGGAAATAATTACTCAAAAATAGGTGGAGTTAACGGAAAATTAACAAGGGGTTTGTTTGGCAGCCTAAAACAAAACACACACCCACAAAAGAGTAAGACAATTACAGTTCACAAAATACACTTCTACCTTTACTATAGCACTAATGGTGTCAAAATAGGCTTAAATGGACAGCTGAACCTTGGCGTAAGTCAAGCACAAAACACAATCGATCACTGATACTCAAAAACACTATCATAGAAAATAACAAAGGCAGAGAGTTAAACTATTAACCCATATGAATTAATGTTAAATTAAGTCACATAGGGGGTCATTCCGACCCCGGCGGGCGGCGGAAGGCGCCCGCCTGGCGGGAACCGCCAGAAGACCGTACCGCGGTCAAATGACCGCGGCGGTCATTCTGACTTTCCCGCTGGGCCGGCGGGCGACCGCCAGAAGGCCGCCCGCCGGACCAGCGGGAAAGCCCCTTCAACAATGAAGCCGGCTCCGAATGGAGCCGGTGGAGTTGAAGGGGTGCGACAGGTGCAGTGGCACCCGTCGCGATTTTCAGTGTCTGCTTGGCAGACACTGAAAATCATTATGGGGCCCTGTTAGGGGGCCCCTGCAGTGCCCATGCCAGTGGCATGGGCACTGCAGGGGCCCCCAGGTGCCCCACACACCCGTTCCCGCCATCCTGTTCCTGGAGGTTTTTACCGCCAGGACCAGGATGGCGGGAAGGGGGTCGGAATCCCCATGGCAGTGCTGCGAGCAGCGCCGCCATGGATGATTCTTTGGGGCAGGGGTAAACCGGCGGGAAACCGCCGGTTGCCCTTTTCTGACCGCGGCTTTACCGCCGCGGTCAGAATTGCCCAAGAAGCACCGCCAGCCTGTTGGCGGTGCTTCCTCCGTCCCCGGTCGGAATGAGGCCCATAGTCCAGAATGTTTTGTTCTTTGTATCTAGCAGTTTTTGCAAGCCATTCACCAAGGAGTGTGCTGTTGAACATAGATGGAGGGCGTGAGTTTTTATGTGCATTGTGCATTGCCCATATTGACAGCAGAAATTCATGGCTTTTGTAGGGTTTTTTTTGATCGCTGAACCGTAGCTGACCTTTGTGGCTCTTTCAGTGTATTTTACTTTTTTTGTGATTTACCACATTCACCTGCCATAGACCCATTTTGCTCTATACACAGCAGTCAGCTAGACCCTGCTTTCAACCCATTTCATACATGTGCAGAAGGGTTTAGTCACATGGTTCTTCTTGATCTTGCTCAGGGATTAAATTTAATCAAACATCACAAAATTTTTAAATAGCTATCACATTTTGTGAATATTCATCAAACGATGCCAAATATATTGTGTGCGTGTGAAAGGGGTGCGTGGATGTAGGGGGGTGAGGGTGGGTTGGAGAGGTAGGGGGTGGGGTGTGGGGGTGTCTGGAGAGGTAGGGGGAGCCCCCTATCAGTGACAGAGAAGGAATTACCTGTCACTGATATGGCCTACCGCCATGGTTTTTCGTGGAGTTACGAACGCCTCGAAAACCATGGCGGTAGGTGGGGTCATAATCCAGCCCGGTGGCTGTTACCGCCATGGGGGTGAGAGTGGTACATTGGCAGGTTGGCTTCAGGCAACCCGCCAATGTCATAATGGGGCGGTAAGTACCGCCAGCCTGTTGCCAGTACTACCGCCACATTATCGCCGACCGCCGGGGTCGCAATGAACCCCTATGTGTTGATCCTGGTAACAGCTGTGACAACTGAAGTGTGATCAGACAGCAACTGATTCCTGCCTTGCTGTGCTTTTATAGTGCCTGCTGTTCCCCTGGCTGGGAGAAGAGGAATGCACATGCAGTCCTTGAACCAAGACTAACTCCACAGACCATGTGCCAGCCCACCTGCCATGAAATGACAGGGGCCTGAACAACTTACACCCACCCAGATTCACCCTCTGGACACTGCCATCTGTCACACCACATAGACCTGCCAAGTGGTGCCAAGCCAGTCCACAGCTCTGACAAGTACCATTCATCTCTAGGTACAGTAGCCAATACATTACATATTTCCAGCATCACTGCAGCCACCCAGGACTACTACAACCACAAAAGGTAGATAAACTTGAAAATCATTCCCCTCACAATAAATTGTCACTCAATATGTCATAATATGTCACACCTATGTATAATGTCACTCATAAGCACACTATGGGGGTCATTCCGACCCTGGCTGTCCATGACCGCCAGGGCCAGGGACCGCGGAAGCACCGCCAACAGGCTGGCGGTGCTTCCAGGGCTATTCTGACCGCGGCAGTAAAGCTGCGGTCAGAAAAGGGGAACCGGCGGTTTCCCGCCGGTTTTCCCCTGGCTCAGGGAATCCTCCATGGGGATTCCGACCTCCTTCCCGCCACCCTGTTTCTGGCGGTTTTCACCGCCAGAACCAGGATGGTGGGAACGGGAGTCGTGGGGCCCCTGGGGGCCCCTGCACTGCCCATGCCACTGGCATGGGCAGTGCAGGGGCCCCCTAACAGGGCCCCACAATGATTTTCACTGTCTGCTTAGCAGACAGTGAAAATCGCGACGGGTGCCACTGCACCCGTCGCACCCCTGCAACTCCGCCGGCTCCATTCGGAGCCGGCTTCCTCGTTGCAGGGGCTTTCCCGCTGGGCCGGCGGGCGGCCTTTTGGCGGTCGCACGCCGGCCCAGCGGGAAAGTTGGAATGGCCGCCGCGGTCTTTTGACCGCGGGGCGGTCATTCGGCGGTGACCGCATGGCGGGCGGCGACTGCCGCCCGCCGCGGTCAGAATGACCGCCTATGACTAGCCCTGGGTGGAGTGAAGGGCGTCTGGCTTTGCGGGATTCCACAGAGTTGGAAAAAAACTCAGTGGAATTCCACAAAGCCGGAGTTCCATGCCTTGCGGAGTACGCCTAAATGCGCCTATCTTGGAAGCACTGAGCATGGTCGGGTCTGGTCATCCAGGCCCGACCCTGCTTAGAGCTTCTGAGATAGGTGCATTCAGGAGGGCCGTAGTCAGTGAAAGCTACCATTTCAGGCTTCTTGTGCACCGGCCTGTCCCGTGTACAGTGTATGTACAGTGTACACGGGACAGGCTGGTGCACAAGAGGCGTGAAACTGCAGCTTTCTTTTGCTGCCTATGGCCCTGGCCTGAATCCAGGCAGGGGCCGTTGGCAGCGAAAGCTGCCAGGCCTGTTGGGCACCGGCCTGCCCCGTATGCACTCCACATGGGGCAGGCCAGTGCACAAGAGGCCTGAAAAAGCAGCTTTTACTGCTTCTGGCCTGGTCTGAATTCAGGCTAGGACTGCAGCCAGCGAAAGCTGACGTTTTAGTCCTTGTTTGTGAACCAGTGTGCACAAACATCCACAAAACAAAGAGAAAGAGAGGAGGAACTACCGGGATCGTCCTGGGGGTCCTCCTCTCCTTGTCGTCTGACGTTGGCGATGAGTCTGCTCCAGCAGCTGCCTCCTGTGCTCCTGTGCTCCAGTGCTCGCTGCAGCCCCGTTATGGACTGTATAGCGCAAGCGCCAACTGTCTGCGCTTGAGCTGTGCTGCCCATACTGGACTGCAGCGCACACTAGGTGAGCTCCAGTCTGCTGGCAGGGCTAGGGGATTTTTTTTTTGGATAACTCTGCACTCCAAGCAGAGCACGGAGTTCCAAAAACTCCGTTAGCTCCACCAGTGGAGCGGAGCTCCCCGCACACCACTAGCAATGACCACTGAAATGTCACACATAAGCAAACTTTAAACTTGTCTGCCCAAATCCAGGACCAATGCATGTGTGTCCAAGCTGAGATTTCCTATATTTCACAGTTCTCTACATTATACCCCACACATTAGACCAGTTGCATCGGTGAGAATCCACACATCATGTAAGTTGCGTGGCGCACTGCACCAGTTGCACCAGTCATAATCTGCGCATCAACGCCAACGCATTGAAGTGACTGCAGAAGTGTTAAGGCGCTGTGCGTGCATCAAACAATGGCAATTTCAGTAGCGATGCATCATAAAAAATGACACAATTGACGAAAATGGGTGGGATACCACCAGGAAATTATGCAATTGGTGTGGCAGGCTGTATACTAGGAAATGTGAAGTTACTCTCACTTTCTCTTTGTTAGCTTGTGCTGAGTGCTGGAAGTGTTTTTAATAGTGTCTGTGGTGATTTTTTGGTCTTATCAGTGTGTGGTCTGTCCTGTCTGGTGTCCTAGTGATACAATTTTTCCCATTTTCATTGTTTTAACAAGATGTTTGTAGGGGTGGGGTGGGCAGAAAACTTTGCCGGCATAGTTCTCTGAGATTTTGCTACTTTGGTTCCGCTTGCAGCACAGATTTCAGCAAAAAACTCTGCCTGCTGTCAGCGGAATGAAGTTTACTGGTGCACTCACCCCTGCAGGTAGTGGCCAAAATGGCAGCCGCATCGGACATGTTGTAGCGAGATTCCGTAGTGGGCCCGCTCAACATTCTGCAAAAAACATCCAGCGAAATCCTAAGCATACCGGCCTGGAGGCGCAGAGGAAACTGGGAGTGAACCCTTTCTCCCCAGGCTACTGCTGGCAAGTGGTGGGAGACGAACCCGGATTCATAGATGCTGAGGGGGCCATCAAACATGCCAAGCAGCACAGCTGCAACTGGCCCTCCCAGGTGACACGCCAGTGACGCCTGGAGAATTATGCTTACACAAACAAGCAATTATTAGGCTATAAAAGACATCATCCAGCCTTACTGTCCTTGCCACATGTAAGGATCCCTTGAAGGGCTTGCTTGCCTTAGGCAGCTGTCTCTGGTCTCATGGATTACTGATGCATTAGACTCCAGCTTAGCGTGAGTGTGTGTTTTTTAAAAGCTGCATAGAGACAGAAACAGTACGTGTGCAAGAAGAGAGCGAGTCATGAACTCTACGAACTGAATGGAAGACATACTCGGCTTTCAGATGTGTTTGTTTTCCCAGGTGAGTGAGGGTACCAAGCTTCACAGTGATGAAAATAGACACAAAATGTGAATGGCATGTAATATTGCATGGATATTAATGTTGATGTGCATTGTATGGCGTAAAACGTGTTTGAAGTGACGTGGAAGCTTGGATGAGGGGATGCCTTATAGTGTGCTGTGAGGAAAGGTGTACTGTGGCAACATGTTCCATATATAGGACTGCGACCTATTCTTTGCTTTATATGTGATAATAACAATAATCTGTTGTGTGTGAATATAACCGCAATCCCTAAATGTCAAGGGACTGCAATACCAGGTGATATTCTCCATAACAGGTGATGCTCATTGTTTTGTCGAGCACAGATCGATGCAGGATATGCCTAAACCTAATGGCCTATATTCCCCATCTTTGTCGCATTTACATTGTAATAATTCTGTGGTTTTTATTTTTTTAGCTTTCAACCTGATGAAATGTATGCAGAGAAACCAAACAATTAAGATATCAGGGGGAGGGAGTGTTGCAATAAAATGGTCCTGCAAGGAGTCTGGGCAGATACCACTTGTCAAAAAATGTCTTTATTGCTTGGTTCCCATTCAGAACAGTAGGGGTGGCAGAGTACTATCTCCACATGCACGCAGAACTCCTCAGAATTCCACAGAGTTTTTCAGTGACTCTGCAGAATTCCATGCAGCGAAACTCCGTGAACTCTGCCCAGCCCTAGATATTTGTCACTGTACTGTATTGTTGGGAGTTTGCCTTTTTGAGGTTTCATCTGTTAGGAAAAGTTACAGTCATTAGGGACCATTATTTTGGGATTTAGTGTGTCTGGGAGGGATAGGGACATGTCAGGGAGGGGTAAGAATGTTTTTGAAGTGGAGTTGGGAGGACTGATCTGGTTGATAGTCCATTACCTGCCCAGGATGCTGACGGCTGGGGGTAGGGCCAGACAGGACTACCCAGCCAAGGACAAAAAAGATCAGTGGGAGCGTGTGCCCTAGCATTACCGGAAGACGTTTGAGGTTGATCGGACCAGCAACCAGACCAAACATAGATGGTATGATGTGATGGCATGGGAGGCTGATCTCGTTGACCACCTTGGATTAGAGATTGGTGGACCAGTAGGTATGTATGTATGTTCCTTATGCATTTAGTGATGTAGATAAATCAGCAATGGCAAACATAAACAAGGCTATACATGATTTGTTTAGTTGTTTTTTCACACTGCAATGTGCAAGAGGGATATCAAAATAAATTAATGTAAGGTAATGAAGGGAACTAAGGGAACTTTGTGTGCCTCAGAGTGCCTACGTTAAGCAAGCACAGAGGCAATCGCTCCATTGCCATACCTTTCACAAGGGGTTGTTCAATGGCTATTGGGTGGTAGCTCTCAATTAAAATGCAGGAAAGTACCAGCATTTCCTTATGTAACATACATGAATGACCAGGGGATGCTTCTAAATTACCAGAGTATCACTGTTGAGGGCTAAGCAGGAGATCTATGTCCAAACTGCATTTATGTGAAATCTTCCATGTGTGCTTCATTGTGCTACACATGTACACAGATTAGAATGCCTCATAAATACCTACATGAGCAGAACTGTGTGTTTTTCAGGGCAAAACCAAAACATAAAACTTGCTGACAAGGCATGCATCCTTGCATCCTTGTACAAAGTTGGAAGGTACAAAGATTTGCCACTAGTTATCACTCTGTGCACTAGTGCCAGTAATCCCTTATATGGCTCTTACGATGTCATAATGGTGTATGCCTGCCCATTTCCATCAAAGCAGCAGTCATGGTCTAATGTAGTCTGACATGATGCTAACCAGCATTCTTAAATACATGTAGGAGGCTGTCCTGGTTTGTAGTGGATACCACAGGTACTTACATCTTATAGCATGTTCAGTTATCCCTTATTAGTGAAATGTAGTCAGTGTCTAGAAGCAAGGATGTCTAGAGGTAGCTGAAGGCAGAGCAGCCGAGGCTGAACTAGGAGACAAACAAAGCTCTTGCAATACCACTGTAGTCACACAGTACTCACACACATAAAAGACAATACTCAGTGTTACAAAAATAAAGTCACTTTATTTTAGTGACACAATGCCAAAAATACTTTGGAGACTATACTCCCTTAGGAGGTAAGTAAATTACACAATATACACTAGTAACCAAAAACAGGTAAGTAAATATTCAGAAAATAGTGCAAACAGTGAAAATCACAGTGTGTTAGAATGGGCCTATGGGGAACACAAACTATATATATAAATAGTGGAATGCGAAAGTCAGTTTACCACCTAGGCAAGTGTGTGTAGAGGGGTGCTGGGAGTGTACGAAAACACCAAAGGTAAGTAATAGACCCCAAGCCAGAGCCCAGGAAAGCAGGAGTAAAATACAGCAAGTTTCCTAAAGCACACTAGGAGTTGTGATAGAAGATTATGGAAGAACTAGAAGAGACTTCAAGACACCATTGATGGATTCCTGGACCTGAAGACCTATGGAAGACGGGGAGCAAGTCCAAGAAACACTGAAGAGTCCAGGGAGAACAGGAGCCCCTGCTAACCCTGATTAAGGTGCAAAAGAAGCACCACCGGTGAGAAGACAAAGTCAGTATTGCACCAAAGAAGATAGATGCAGGTTCCTGGTTGGTGCAGAAGATGTCCCACGCTGGATGGATGAATGCAGTTTGGTTTGAGTCACTGGATTCTGCCAACAAGCTTTGGTAAATGCAAAGCTTGCGGTTAGTGGTAAATGGTGCTGCCCGGGCCGGGAAGGACCAGGTCGACTCTACCCAGGAAGAGACAGAGGGGGCCCGCAGCAGTCCTGAGAGCCCATGGAAGACCAGGCAGTGCACACAGGAGTCCCGCAGCATGGTGACAAAGGAGGTGCAAATGGAGGCCCATGCAGCACAACACAAAGGGATCCCACACCGCCGGAGAACCACTCAGGAAGGTGTGCATCACAGGATGGAGTGCTAGGGGCCTGAGCTGTGCTGTGCATGAAGAACTTCTTGGAAGCTCACTCACAAGTAACTGCAAGTCATGCAGTGCACGGGGGTACTGTCTTGAGTAGTGAGGCAAGCTGTTACCTCCACCAAAGTTGGACAGCTGGACGTTGGGACTGTTGGAGTCACTTTTGTCCACCACCCATGTTGCTGGATCCACACCTGTCATCTGGAGAGGGGACCCAAGCCTCTGGTCGTTGCTACAGAGAGGTGCCTCCTGAAGCAGGGAGTGACTCTCACTCCACTGGAGATTCCTTTGGTTCTTCTGGTGCAGGCTGAAGACAGGCAGTCCTCGGAGGATGCACGACCTGGAAGCTGTTGCAGTTGCTGGCAGGAGCTGAAGTTATAATGTTGCAGAAGTCATCTTTGATTCTTTATTGCAGTTTTCTAGAGTTCCTGGAGCAGTCAGTGGTTGATCGGTCGGTAGAAGATGAAGTAAAGGATGCAGAGGATTCCTGCTGGAGTCTTCAATCCGAATCTGAAGAAACATCCAGAGGAGAGACCCTAAATAGCCCTGAGAGGGGGATTGGTTACCTATTCAGGTAAGCACTTATCAGGAGGGGTCTCTGATGTCCCCCTCTGGCACTGGCCACTCAGATGCTCCAGGAGTGATCCACCACCTTCCAATCCAAGATGGGAAAACCAAGGGGCACTCTGGAGGAGCTCTGGGCACCAACCTTGGGGTGGTGATGGACAGGGGAGTAGTCACTCCCCTTTTGTTTGTCCAGTTTCGCATCAGAGGAGGGACTGGGGGTCCCTGAACCAGTGTAGATTTGATTATGCAAGGAGGGCACCATCTGTGCCCTTCAAAGCATTTTCAGAGGCTCTGGGAGGCTAACCCTCCCATGCCTGTAACACCTATTTTCAAAGGGAGAGGGTGTAACACCCCTCTCCCAAAGGAAATCCTTTGTTCTGCCTTCCTGGGCTTGAGCTGCTCAAGCTCCAGGAGGGCAGAAACCTGTCTGTGAGGTGGCAGCAGCTGGGGCTGCCTGGAAAACCTCGGAAGGCTGGTATGGCAGTACTGGGGGTCCACAGTGTGGCCACCAAAGTGCATGAAATTGTGCAACCAATACTAGAATCAGTATTGGGTACAATTCCCAGTTGTTAGACACCTTACATGGCTATATTCAGAGTTACAATTGAGAAGCTGGACATAGGTATTGTCCGGGAAAATGGGCCTGGATCTGGGGGTACCTCTGCTAGTACAGGGGTGCCCTCAAACACAAGCACTTTGCACCCAGCCTTGAGGTTCTGAAGGCCTGACATATAGGTGACTTATTAGTGACCTGGTGCAGTGCAAATGACTGTGAAATAGTGCATGCACTATTTCACACAGGCTGAAATGGCAGTTCCGTAGAAGCCTCTGCATGGGCTACCTATGGATGGCAAAAGAAATGCTGCAGCCCATAGGGATCACCTGGGAACCCCAATGCCCTGTTTACCTATGTACCATATACTAGGATCTTATAAGGGGTGACCAGTATGCCAATTTGGGATGAAATACCGGGTTACAAGTATGTAAGGACACATTTGGGAACAGAGAAAGGATAAGCACTGGAGTTCTGGTTAGAAGGACTCCAGTGACACAGACAAACATACTGCCAAAAATTGTGAAACATACTGACAAGTAGGCCACAGGCCATAAGCACTGGATTCCTGACTAGCAGGATCCCAGTTACACGGTCAAAACACACTGACAAACAGGCCAAAAATGGGGGTAACCATGCTAAAAAGAGGCTACTTTGCTACAATACAGGCATGCTTCAGGCATGTGATGATGGATACGTACATTTAGCCGTCTCTGGCCTGCAAGAGGACTAGTTGCATCCAATGATCTTGTCATATTTAGATATGTGTGTCTAAGCTGTTGTATATATCTGAAATACTGGGATAGCATAGTTTGTAAGAGATACATTTAAGCATATGTGAAAGCACTAATTACAATGCTATGCAAATACATGCTGAGGTGGACACCTTCCAGGACCCCAGTGCTACATGTATGTGGCATTTTGATGTCTGTGTGTGATTTATGTGAAATTAAACATTGTGTTGTGATCTGGGAAGTAACAATCGCCTACAATCAATTTGCTGTCAGTGTACTAAACACAACAGAGCCTGTCCACAGATTCATTTGGAATGAACACGGATGAATTTCATTGTAAATGAGGGTGTTTGTAAGCATACCCACAGAACCTAAGCATCAAAGCATCTTTACCTTTGTGTTAATGTTTGCACATATATGGTCTTGTGGCTTGGGGCACAATAACCATAATCTGGTGCATAATCTGCATGTGTTCAACACATTAGCTCATACAACAAATGGCACAAACTAAAAGAATTATGTTTCAACGTGTGTAGCAGCACAGTGAAATGTGTGCTGCTAAACATGTCTGGGCAGGGTTCTGTCACCTATGTGCAAAATTGGGTATGACACAGGAGCAGATCATGTGCACTATCAATACAGACACTGGGCCTGATTTAGGTCTTGGTGAATGGAATACTCCAACACAAACGTGACGAATATCTTGCCTGCCTTATTACGATCTCCATAGGATATCATGGGATCGTAATAAGGCGGATGGGATGTCTGTCACGTTTGTGATGAAGTATTCCCCGCCTGCAAGACCTAATTCAGGCACTTTGTTAGAAAGCATGAACAGGTAGGTATCATGGAATCAGAGTCACACACTCTGTGATTATGCCACATATGTTCCATCAACATGCAGCGCACTTTGCTCAGACATGCTGCTTACTTTTGAGCTCTCCAGCTACACCATTTCAGTGTGACTGACCATTTAGGGTGGCCAAACATACCTACTGTATTACACCTAATTTCTTTGTAGACAGCATACTTGTCCCTGTAGAAGTATGACAAACTAAAAGCCAAATTGTGAAAACGTATGACGGCGTCACCAGGGTAGCCACCACAAACTAACCTACTTTGAATATGATAAATGCAGCATATGTTTTTGTGATGGACAAAATTCTTCATAATTAATGGATGTGACCCATGACATACAGCAAATACCATGGCTACATATGTGTCTGTTTGTGTGTTTGTACATTATCACATGGACATCTAGAGTTTCAATTTCTTAGCCTACCACAAGTTATGGCTGTTGTAATCCAGCCTCTGGGGTACTTGAGTCTCCCTCAGAGTCATGGTGCAAGGGTCCCTGCATTATATGCAACAAAGTTCTTGGCCAGATGAGTACTCCAGCATGCATACACACACTAATGGGAAACATAGTCTAATTTGTAAAGAGCTCAGCCGGATGCAGACTTGGGATGATGTGTGTACAGAAACATGTTTAGGTATGAGTCACCATATTTTTGGCTACAAGTGTGAACCAGAACCTACATGTCACATTTCAGTACATTTGCCTGAGGGTAAATAATTGTAATGTACCCCAGTCATGTTTTTCAGGAGATAAATGACAACCCCCTGTCTATGTATTGGCCATCTGACGCTAAGTGAAACCAGCAATGTGTGCTGCCTGTGTTACTCCACGGGGTGTATGCAAATCAGAGCCATCCTAACTGGATTGTATCACCTTAAGCACCTTCACTTATGTTAATGAGCAAGGATCAGCCCACTTATGTTAATGAGCAAGGATCAGGCCATGAGTCCAATTTAAAATCTGGACATCATCATGAGTGTGAATCAGTGTTCTGTATGATGTGGTTTTAATGGTGTATGGTTGCAATCTCATTGTGACTGCATTTACATATTTTGCACATACACAGATGACAGCTGACTCAGTTTTCCTGGCTCAAGTAGGGGGTGTCTTTGTAGTGACAGTATATTGTCCATATATCCATCTCTATTTCTGGATTTGGTCTGGTCAGGGACATATGATTGTGTTAAAATTAGCCGATTTTCACACATCATGTACATATACAGCTTGCAGTCAAACTGTTTTCCATTACCACCCTAGATAACATGGCAGCTGAAGTGGCCAGGACCTTTGAGATGTGGTGGGACTGTTACCAACACATTAGAAATGTTTCTAAAGCCTTCTGCAAGATGGGCAAACCATATGAGCATGCTACATTAGCAGGGCCATGGAATGTCCCTCAAAACACAACATATACTGCATCCACATCTGCCACAACCTCAACCAAGGGGGGACCAAGCCAGCAGCAGCCAGCCAAACCCCAGATACCAGCAGCTGCACCTACAGCCCCCAAACCCATAACCACACCACATGGGTCAGGAGGCCCAGAGGACTCCCGGAGTCAGTATTCAAATATTGTATTTTACAGGAGTTAGATATCAACCATATATATATATATATATATATATATATATATATATATATATATACTCATTGGGAAAAAAAAAGTTATCGAAACATTATAGTTAGGAAATAGAATTTTAAAAAAACATAGAAATTCACTTAAAAAAGCAAAGATTACTGTAACTGTAACTTGTGTCCCCGTCATGCAGTTTTTTTCATCAGAAGTTTTACTGCGAATATTACATTGATATTATCAAAGATGTTATCAAAGATGTCAGGAGTGCTGTAATTTGTGGAGTCATTAGCAGTGCACGCAAACAGATGTCAAGGCACTCGTGAATATAAGTTCAGTCATCCATGTGATTTGTGTCTAGGTGTCTTGTTCATGGCCATCAAGCATAAATCGGACCAGGATAAAGGCAAAAAGTTCAGTTTATTCTTGAAATGAAGTATCCATTAGAGCAACAACAGCCAACACGTGTTTCGTCCTGTGAGAGAATTACTCTCAAAGACTTCATCAGGGCTGTAAAAAATACAAATTGTGACCATAATTATAAACAAAACTCATCCCACTGAACATTCAGTACCAACACCCACGTGACTTTTGTGAGATATCCTAACTTAAGTGCGACAATTTGTGAGCAATTAGATTAAACATGAAGCCACCCATAGATGAGCTAGTTGTAAACAGACACAGCAGTGCATGGCGAGGGTGCGAGTTATAGTTACTTGCGATAACTATAACAACAATTGGTGAATTCCTGTGGTTTCACATGTTTAAAATGTGAGCCTAACTATAACGTCCCTGTAACCTTTGGTTTTTAAGTGCATTTCTATGTTTTTCTGTTAATTCTATTTCTTAACTATGACGTCCCTGTAACCGTAGTTTTTTTCAGTGAATTTCTATGTTTTTTTAATGTATAGTAATTTTATTACGTGAGGGTCTGACTGGGCTGTAAATGAGTGCATGATGGTCTGAGTGGGTCTGTGAATTGGTGCGTGTGTCTGAATGGGTCTTTGCGTGGGTGTCTAAGTGTCTGAGTGGGTGTGTGAGTGGAAGAAATTGATTGAAAGAGAGACAGAGAGAGAGAAAAAGAAAGTGAGAGGGCGAGAGATAGAGAGCTTATTAGCCTTTGATGCATGAAATGCTTAGGATGAGACATTTCTGTAAAATGTAAAATAAAAAAATGCATCTGTCATTTTTAAAAATTCAAATATTTTGTTCGTTTTTGTTTTTTAAAAAAGGGAAGCGAGTCCGGCTGAACTCGAACCCTGAGTATTCAGTGTGAAGGTCTGCAACCTCCACATTTAGCTATTGATTTTTTTTTTTTCATTTTGTTTAGCCCTTCATGGGCTAACTGAGACCACAAGGGAGCCCTCAAGGGTTCCCCCTCAGTCCCTACATATTTATTTTTAATATTTGTGAAAATGCCGATTATGGGCTATCTGGCATCACAGTGTAAGCCTGAAGGCTTACCTCGCAGTGCCAGTGCTTCAACAACCAAGGAGCTGCTTTAACAGCAGTCCCCTGCTTGCTGAAGCATTTCATACCTGTTCCCTGCACCTGTGCAGGAAACAGAGAGGAAAGCTCTGCTTTTTGACAGTGGAACCTGCTTTACAGATCCTGCAGTCAAAAAGTGAAGTGTTTGCTGTGATGTGGCAGCAGCTTCAATGCTGCAGCCAAGCCATAGAAAACAGCTATTTCCCAAAGGTGGGAACCCTGGGACATAGCAAGCCCCAGCCATGGCAGTCCCCAGGGCCATCAGTGGCTCCACAAGGATGGCCTTGTGGCCACCTCCAATGTTCATATAGCCCTGGAGAGGTAGTGGTCCACGGGGCTCGTGGGGGTCCAAAACAGACCCTCTATCATTATTTTGTATTTTACCCAGGGTTGGTGGTCCCCAGGGCGTGGGGGGCCATGCGGCCCCCTGCTCATAAGTTGCTGTAGCCCCAGGGAGATGGTGGTCCTTGGGGCTGTGGGGGAGGTCACATAAAAAAACATTTTATGTATAGAAACTAGGTCCTAACTATACCTACCTAGTGGTATATAGAGATATGTATATATATACTGTATACATATATATATATATATATATATATATATATATATATATATATATATATATATATATATGTGTGTATATATATATATATATATATATATATATATATAGATATAGATAGATAGATAGATAGATAGATATAAAAAACATTTTTAAAAAAATGTGTTTAGGTTTAGATGTGTAGTTAGTTTATGTTTACGTGTAGTTGCTGTTTGCATTGTGCTAATCTCTGTGTGTTGAAGGAGTTGAGGGGGTTGATGTTTAACATGTTAATTATGTTTACTGTTTAAGATAGGATACGTTAAGATAGTGTAAGGTAGTGTTAAGGATAGTTAGTGTAGGATAGGTAGTTGGAGTTTGTTTGATTAGCTTTCATAGTATTAAAACTTTTTATACTTTCACAATATCATAATCATTGTATCATTGAGAGTTTATGACCTAGAGTATGTTGAGTTCAGTACATGATGTAGCTACTACCCTGCAGTCTTTGAAGTTATATGTTGTTTTGTTTGAAACCTGTGGTCAACAGTTAGTGTACCTCACACTTGAGTCACTTAAATACTATTTCACATTCTTAATGCACTGTAAGTGGTCATCTTAGTGTGATTTGACACACAGCCCAACACAGATAGTCACCTACTGTAGCACTGTGTGTGAAAGAGATACAGCTCGTATATTTTGGATGGTTTTGACACTACAGAATACAGATACCAGGCTGTGCCGGGACACACACTTGTGCCTGCACTAATGCACACACCCTTGCACCATTATGCAAGTAGGTCATTGTTAGATGGTTGCAAATCATTTATGTGTCTCCTCTCTGCCTGGGGAAGCTCAATCACCCTACTCATTGAGTACTTGCTAAGTGTGACACTACATGCATGCAACTTTGTGCAACTACTTGCATATATTGATAAACAATAAGTCTACCATTTCCTCTTACCCTGGGGAGTTGTTGGGCCTGTACTCTGGCTCCTATGCAGTAATATATGTGTATATTGTACAGTTGATGTCATGCGTGGTTACAAGAAAGGTGATTTGTATATACACATCCACCATGGTATAAGTAGCCCTATCTGCAACAGACATACAGCTCTCTGGTTTATATGAATTAATTAATTTGCAAATATGGGTTGGCCAGCATGAGCATTTTTGCAGTGTTTGTGGCAACAACACCAACATTGATTGAGAGCAAAGAATGTCCTGACAGAGTCCATTTGGGAGACATGTCTTGCAACATGTAGAGGTAAAGAGAATTTCAGCGAGGAGTTACAAATTGCCATTAGGGAAGATAGGCCTCTTCAACAGTCCACAAGTGGATAACATTTACAGGTACACATAAAAAAGATGCAGTACTGGGTGACAAAGGTTGTGGTATGCTATTAGACCCAGGACCACTGGGGAACTGGCCATGGGCCACAGGCAAATGTTACCTGACAGTTCTACTACAGAAAATGGGGAAATCCACATCTTCCTCCTCTGATGGGTGTTGGGCCTTTCCTGAAGATGGTGGTGTTTGTGTGGGAGGCATTAGAGGGACACTCACATCAGTGACCGAAACTGTGGCTCCCCTGTTTCTGCCAGCATTTGTCTCTGCCAGCGAGGAAGGCAACACTGCACTGACAAGGGTCTGATTACTTCTCAACAATGTGAAAACGTCTCTATGGAGGGTACCCGTTGTTGCTATGAAGAAGTCGAACATGTGCTCCATGGATGCCATTATAATAATGATGGTCCCCAGCTTTTTGGCTACGTCACTTGTGTCAGATGTTAAGCCCTGTTGTTCTTGCCTCTGCCTAATGATACCAGCAATGTCAGCTAGGGAATCATCAATCGAATGGAGCCAAGAAAATGTGTCTGTAATAGCCTTAGCTATATCCTTGTTAGGGTTCAGCCACCCACTGAATGCTTCTGGGTTTCTGCTATGGTATCTATCCCCACCTGCAGCTCATCAAACATCCACTCCTGGACTCCTACTGCTCACTATTGAAAGACATCTTGAGGGTCTGCGGAGTCCGCAGCTGGGCTTGGACTGGCAGATGGGGCATGCCCCATGGGTGGTGGTTCTTCTGGAGATCCTGCAACACAGTCATCCTTTGCCATGTCCAGAGAAGGAGATTCTATGGTGTCCTGGAGTTGCTGGAGGGTGTCATCATCCATGGGGGACAGGATGTCATCATCAACAGGTTGGACATCCAGGACAGGCTGCTGGACAGGAGGTGTAGTTTGTTCCTCTGTAATGAAATTGTAATATGTTAATGATGATCTATGATAGATGTTGCCAATAGTACACTTGGTGGCAAACAGACATTATTATCATTCACCTAATGTCACACATAGTGTTGGATATGTTATTAACAGTAAATGAAGGCAAGTTATTCTTTGTTTGCCTCACATGTTGACAATATCAGTACATTTTCTCACAACCACCTTGTGGCATGAGGGGGCAGGTTTGTGTCATAGCACACATTGCAAGGTAGTCATGCAGCTTCCTGGACACCCCTGGCTGAGAGGGTGAGTGCACGTAGGGGCCCCATTTACCATGTTGCTTGGCTTGTTTTCATAGCATGGCTATACTGATGTAAGCTTCACTTATTGACACCACTACTGAGAACATTACACCATTACCAGGGTGTCTGCATTCCCTGTAGCTCACAAAGTAATGTTAGTTTGGTGATATATTCGATTTGGTCTATCACTCTGCCTTTCACACAGCACGCACCACCAATCTGCCTTGCAGTGCTGTACTGCATGCAGTTTGTACATTCATGTGGCCAAGGGCTCATGTTTGGCACACATCCACACAACGCTTAATGACAATCAGCTTTGCTATACTGCAGAAATGGGTAAAGGCATGTACTTACCATAGTTCATTTATGTGTGTATGCTCCTGTGATTTCCTAGCACACACAGTCCTCTCCAGAATCCAGAACAATAGGCACTGTGAACCATCTCTGAAGGAGCTAAGCACTATCACACTTGGAAATATGCAACCAGCTATTACGACCCACAGCCCTGAATCCGCCAAAATCCAGACACCCACACAAGTCCACCACACCAAAGGTCAGTGATAAACTGGCGATAACAAAACCTCCACCGTCACGCCAACAGGAATACGCCCACACTATCATGACCCACGAATCCACGCGACGGTCTTTCAACCGCGGTATTCCATTGGCGGTACACACCGCCATGCTCAAAATACACACACACTTACAAAACACAACCACATTGGACAATTACAAATACACACACCTGATACACATACACACACCACTCCCACACATCCAATAGAATGTAAAACACACACCCACATCACCCACAAACCCTTACGACCACAATTGCGACTGAAGGCCAGAGAGAGACACCACCATCTACAAACTAGCATCCACAGGCACTCAACACCATCCCTCACAGAACATCCACGCACAAAACACCACACACCCCTAAACATCACCACACACATCACAATACACACCACCCCACACATCACCCACACCACCCCATGGCACCACAAAGACACCCCAGGTTTTCTGAGGAGGAGCTCAGGGTCATGGTGGAGGAAATCATCCGGGTAGAGCCACATCTATTCGGATCACAGGTGCAGCACACCACCATAGCTTGGAAGATGGAGCTATGGCGCAGAATCGTGGACAGGGTCTACGCAGTGGGACAGCATCCAAGAACACAGGATGACATCAGGAAGAGGTGGAACGACCTACGGGGGAAGGTGCATTCAGTGGTATCCAGACACCAGATTGTAGTTCAGAGGACTGGCGGCGGACCCCCACATCCTCCCCCACAACTAACAACATGGAGGAGCAGGTCTTGGCTATACTGCATCCTGAGGGCCTCGCAGGAGTAGCTGGAGGAATGGACTCTGGTAAGCCAAATCTTTAAATACTTCATCCCCCACCCTGCCTGCATGCTATCACATACCCCCACCCTCGCCCTCACCCCATCACTCCAACTCCTCACACATGTCCCACTATCACAAACCACCCATCCCAACACCAAGCCCTGCATGCAACAACAAAGCATGGACACCCATCACCAATGCATGGCCACTGCACACACCCACACAGACCCCTAAACAATTAGCACACAAGGTCCCACACAAGAATGAAAGCTCTGGGGTACAGGGTCACCCACCCATTGCACACCATGGCACACACAGATGCAATAATCATGCCTTTACACCCCTGCAGGACCCCTACCCAACGTCACCGGACAGGAGGTTCCAGACATGTCCACTCCACCCACAGAAGAGGCCCACAGTGATGACAGCAGCTCTGTCCAACTTGATCTAGATGACCAGCCCGGCCCATCTGGGACCTCGGGACAGTCGGTTCCCCTCACACTGGCACAAGCCACAACAGAGCCTCCCCCCTCTGGAAACACCAGCACAGCACCCACCCAGCTGGCCCATACCTCTGTCCCCAGGACACGTCAAGCAGCAGTGTGTCCACCACTTCAGGGAACCCAGGCTATCCCACCACCCCAACAACGCCAGGGACCTGGGGGCAGTGGCAGTGGGCACACGGTTCAGGGGACAGAGGCACAGGAACACAGGGGAACTGGGAGGGCTGCTGTGTGACAGGGGGAGGACAGGCCCAGGGAACCCACTCTCTACGAGGCCCTCTCCAACATCATGGGAGCCTACCACCATTCCCAGGAGACGATGGCAATGGTACTGGCCAAGTTTCAGGAGACCCAGCGGCTGCAGGAGGAACAGTATTTGGGGTTCAGGGAGGAACTCAAATCCATTAATACCACCCTGGGCACCATTGTAGGGGTGCTGAAGGAACTCGTCAACACCAGGAGGGACACTGTGGCACAACAAGGGGCCCCTGACACTAGCCTGGATGATGAACTGCCCACCACCTCTGCCTGCGCTAGTGGACAGGAGGCACCTCCACAGGACCACGACACCAGCACTCCACCCCCTGCAGATGGAGAACCACCCCGCAAGCGGTCCCTGAGATCCAGGACAAAGACAAAGAACAATGCCAAAACCTCCGCCAAAAAATGAGGCCACCCTGATTGTCATCCTTCTGTCCCACTTTGTCACCCTGTCCATCCTTAAACTGCCCCAGCTCCACTTCCTATGCCCCTTTGGACAATGCACCTGTGAGACTAATAGACTGGACTCTGCCATGGACATTCCTCCACCACCACCCCTGACCATTTTACAGCCCCCTCCACTATTTAGCACTTAAATAAACACCCTTGAATCACAAAACTATCTGGAGTCAGTCTGTGCTTTCCAAAATGTGTATTTGCAATAACTCTGGAAAACTGCTATATCCATTGTATTGTCAACATACCTATGTCACACAGCTCTAGTCCATGAGGCAACAAAGCAGATGTCACACAGTGGGACCCACATCTGTGAAATTGAAAGGGAAAGTGAGAACTCCGGGTCCATACACTGGGTGAAAGTGACAGACAGATGAGAGGTAGAACAAGGGTATCAGATGTAGCAGGCAGTGATGTCTTCTTACCTGTGTCTCACTGGAAGTATTGATGAATCACTGTGTTTATGTTGTCGATATCCTCTTCTTCTGCTTCCTCGTTTTCACTGTCCACATGCTCCACAGCTGCCACAAGACCTCCATCTGGACCATCTTCCTGCAGAAAAGGCACCTGTTGTCGCAAAGCCAAGTTGGAAAGCATACAGCAGGCCACAATGATCTGGCACACCTTCTTTGGGGAGTAGAATAGGGAACCACTTGTCAGATGGAGGCACCTGAACCTGGCCTTCAGGAGGCCGAAGGTCCTCTCTATAACCCTCTTAGTTCGCCCATGGGCCCCATTGTAGCGTTCCTCTGCCCTTGTCCTGGGATTCCGCACTGGGGTCAGTAGCCATGACAGTTTGGGGTAACCAGAGTCACCTGCATATGTCGAGGGAAATCTGTTAGACACACAGTAACTCTTAGGGATATCCCCAGACCCAGACACCTAGTCACACTGTATAGGCTCCATGTCCTCACCTCAGAGCCACACACGGTGCCTCTGGAGTTGCCCCATCACATAAGGGATGCTGCTATTCCTCAGAATGTAAGCGTCATGCACTGAGCCAGGAAACTTGGCATTCACATGGGCGATGTACTGGTCGGCCAAACACACCATCTGCACATTCATTGAATGGTAACTCTTCTGGTTTCTGTACACCTGTTCACTCCTGCGGGGGGGACCAAGGCCACATATGTCACCATCAATGGCACCAATGATGTTGGGGATATGTCCCAGGGCATAGAAGTCACCTTTCACTGTAGGCAAATCCTCCACCTGAGGGAAAACGATGTAGCTGCGCATGTGTTTCAGCAGGGCAGACAACACTCTGGACAACACGTTGGAGAACATAGGCTGGGACATCCCTGATGCTATGGCCACTGTCATCTGAAAAGACCCACTTGCCAGGAAATGGAGTACTGACAGGACCTGCACTAGAGGGGGGATTCCTGTGGGATGGCGGATAGCTGACATCAGGTCTGGCTCCAACTGGGAACAAAGTTCCTGGAGTGTGGCAGAGTCCAGTCTGTAGGTGACAATTACATGCCGCTCTTCCATTGTCGACAGATCCACCAGCAGTCTGTACACCGGAGGATGCCACCATCTCCTCACGTGCCCCAGCGGACGTGCTCTACGGAGGAGAACAGCGAGCAGAGAGTCAGCCAAAACTGAGGTACGAAAACACAACTTTATTCCACAAACATTTAAATCCGCTGTGTGCCTGTCTTAGTGTGTATGCAAGGCCTAGATATGTGTGACGCATTTAAAATTAATGCCATGTGGCCCCCTGAAATGGCAGCTGCCTGACCTGTAATGTGGGACAATTGGACATGAGGTAACTGCGCTGGCGTTGTACACCGTTGCGGTAAGTGGTCGAAGACCACGGCACAATCCTGCATTGGTTAACATTGGACCCTATGGGTCCCAGGAGCCAATGACGATGTACGCCGGGGGTGACGGTACACACCGCCGCAGACGTGACAGCCATTTTCTCTCTGTTCACTCACTTGATTCCTGATCTTCGACAGGAGAGAACCTACACTGCAAGTGCTGCTGTGACTCCAGTCTGGAAGAGACAATGGCTCATGTGTCTGGGGAAAGGGCCCCTGCCTTCAGCAACAAGGAGTTGGAGAAACTAGTGGATGGGGTCCTACCCCAGTACACGCCACTCTAAGGTCCTCCAGACAAACAGGTAAGTACACTGAGCATGCTGTATGGGCAATGCCTGTGTGGAATGGTGTGGAGGGAAGATAGGGGGGAGAATGAGGCGTGCATGAGACGACGGTGAGTGGATGTGCATCATGGCAAGGGTAGGGATGCGGGCCAATGACTGTGACGGTGGGGATGGTTATATCTTCTCCTTTCCCCCTGTACTATTTCTGTAGATCAGCGCCCACCAGAAGAAGGATATTTGGCGTGCCATTGCCAAGGAAGTCTGGACCCTGGGGGTCCACCACAGACGGAGCACCCACTGCCGGAAAAGATGGGAGGACATTCGCCGCTGGAGCAAGAAGATGGCGGAGTCCCAGCTGGGGATGACCTCCCAACGTGGAAGGGGTGCCCGTCGCACCATGACCCCCCTGATGTTCCGGATCCTGGCGGTGGCGTATCCAGAGTTGGATGGGGGCTTGAGGGCATCACAGCAGCCACAAGAGGGTGATTCAGCACACATGGGAGGTGTCTGGGTGGGGGAGGTGGGCTGTAGGTTCCCCTAGGCCAGGACCTGTTTAGTAGGCAAGGTCCCTTCGTAAGGCAGGCCATGTGGTACCCCCCCACCTGTGTTCAGATGCAACTACACCTAGCCAGGCTCCTGTGACTTCCATGTGTTCAGCAATCGGGCATAGGCCTTGTAACCCATGTCCCTGTGATTAATTAGGGTACTCAAAGAGCACAGCGTGGTGCAGGGGGCTTCTGTGTCTGTAGTGTCCACCGATGGTAGCGGTTTTGCATGCACTGAACATGTCTTTCTTCTGTCTTCCCCCCCTTTTGTGGTCTCCCTGTTCTTGTGTGCATTAGCATCATCAGGCGGAGGAGCTGTGCCACCGGATCAGGAGGGAGCTGCACACAACGGAGTCTGAAGCCACCAATGGGACGGAGGGCGAGGTGAGCTCCACGGCGGGAACGGGAGCTGAGACCAGCGACACGGTCTCCTCCTCTGATGGGAGCTCCCTTGCGGTGGCGCGCCCCTCTGTGCCCCCCGCATCTACAGGTACAGCTGCCACCACCCCTACCAGCACCGCCCTCCTAGCAGCACCTCAGCGTGTGCCCCGTGGCTGCTCACCCAGGGCGGAGGGCATCTCCTTCACGCCAGGCACCTCAGCCCCTGCCCCGTCAGCCCTTCTGCCCTCAGTGAGGAGGCCATTGACCTCCTCAGATCCCTCACTGTTGGGTAGTCTACCATTTTGAATGCCATCCAGGGTGTAGAGAGGCAGTTGCAACAGACCAATGCATACCTGGAGGGCATTCATTCTGGTCAGGCAGCCCAACAGCAAGCTTTTCAGACTCTGGCCTCAGCCCTGATGGCACCCATTGTACCTGTGTCCAGCCTCTCCCCTCCAACTTCCTCCATTCAGACCCAATCCCCTGTACCTCAGCCTATCCCAAGCACACCATCAGACCAGCATGCACACACCTCAACACACAAGGGAAGCTCTCGCAAACATAATCACTACACATCCCACAGGCACTCACACAAGCATCATACCCATGCACACATACCAACATCCACTGCCTCCACTGTGTCCCCCTCCTCCTCGTCTCCCTCCTCCCTCCCTCCCTGTCTCATCTCCATTCACACCTGCATGCACTACATCTTCAGCCACTATGACCATCACGTGCACTCACCACCCCCACTACCATTCACACATCCCCTTGTGTCCTCTCCCAGTGTGTCTGTGAGCCCACCTCCCAAGGTACACAAATGCAGCCACACACCCACCCAACAGACATCCACCTCACGACAGCCTCCAGCCCATGCACCTTCACCCAAAGTCAGCAAACGCACACCTCCTACAACCACTACCTCTTCCTCCACTCCCAAACCCCCTCCATCTACCCGTCCCAGTGTGCCCAAAAAACTTTTCCTGTCCAACCTTGACCTCTTCCCCTCACCTCCCCCACCCCTTCAGTCCCCTAGGGCCCGCCTTCCCAGGTCCCAAACCAGCACCTCAGCCACCACATCACCGGGAACAGTGGTGCCAGCAGTAACCGGCTTCTGGAGTGCGCCAAGCAGCAGGGCAGCCAGTGTGCCAAGGAGCCAGACCACGGACAGTCCCCCACCTCAGAAGCATAAAAAGTAGGCCATTGCCCGGCGGGAGAAAGGCAACACATCTGGCACCAAAGGCTCTCCCAGGAGTACAGTTGAGAGTGGGAAGACAGCTGCGCCACCATCCAAGGTGGGGAAGGGGCACAGAAAGAAAGACAATTCACTGCAAGCCTGTACGGCAGACAAGACCGACACCAGCACCGCTGCCAAGGACACCGCCGCCACCAGCACTGCTTCACAGGACACCGCCGCCACCAGCACCGCTTCACAGGACACTGCCGCCACCAGCACCGCTGCCAAGGACACCGCCGCCACCAGCACCGCTGCCAAGGACACCACTGCCACCAGCACCGCTTCACAGGACACCACCGCTGCCAAGGACACTGCCGCCACCAGCACCACTTCACAGAACACCGCCGCCACCAGCACCGCAGGCCAATGAGCGCAGAAAGCTCTGACGCTACTGAGTCCGCCACGAGCAGGTTGTAGCACTCTGGGCACACAGCCCCCTCCAGAACCAGTGGAGAAAGACATCCACTAACTCTCTCCTTGGCAGGATGAAGCACTCTGGGCACAAAGCCCATTCCAGAACCAGTGGAGAAAGACATCCACTAACTCAGTCCTTGGCAGGATGAAGCAATCTGGGCACAAACCCCCATCCAGAACCAGTGGAGACTGTTATCCACTTGAGAGACTGTGGCTTTGCACTCCCCATGAAAAAGCAGTGGGCAACCCACCCACTGAAAAGACTTGTGAGACTGTGGCTTTGCACTCCCCAGGATAAAGCAGTGGGAAACCCACCCACTGAAAAGACTTGTGAGACTGTGGCTTTGCACTCCCCAGGATAAAGCAGTGGGCAAACCACACACTGAAAAGACTTGTGAGACTGTGGCTTGCACTCCCCAGGATAAAGCAGTGGGAAACCCACCCACTGAAAAGACTTGTGAGACTGTGGCTTTGCACTCCCCAGGATAAAGCAGTGGGAAACCCACCAACTGAAAAGACTTGTGAGACTGTGGCTTTGCACTCCCCAGGATAAAGCAGTGGGCAAACCACCCAGTGAAAAGACTTGTGAGACTGTGGCTTTACACTCCCCAGGATAAAGAAGTGGGCAAACCACCCACTGAAAAGACTTGTGAGACCGTGGCTTTGCACTCCCCAGGATAAAGCAGTGGGCAACCCACCCACTGGAGAGACTTGTGAGACTGTGGCTTTGAACTCCCCAGGATACAGCAGTGGGCATGGAGTCCCCTCGTGGATCTGGCGTCGTGCACTCATCTGGCTGAGGTGCCTCCCCTTCCCTTCCCCCTGAGGTGCCTGTTGTATTTCTATCTGATGCCCCTGCAGTGTTCTCTCCGTTTTGATCGGGTATTGAGTGTGGGCCTCGCCCATGCATTTTGGGCCCAGTGGTCCATAGACTTTAATGGTGCAACACCTGGACTTGTATTCTTGGTGTATATATTTGTTTGTAGTGTATATATATTTTTGAGTACTGGATTTTAATACATTACAAACGTTCAAATCATTTTGTTTTGTCTTTGCATTCTTCCGGAGGGTTGGGGGTTGTAACTGTAATGGATCAATATGTATTAGTGTGTTTGTTGTAGTGGGTGAGGGTGGGGGTGTGGGTGGGGGTGTTGCATGTGTGTGTCACTCTTTTTTCCCTTCCCCCTCCCCTGTGTCATAGGTGCAGTACTCACCGTGGCCGTCGCCGCCGGCGTTCGTGCTCCTGGTAGAGGAGCAGGAAGACAAAGGCAGGTAGAATCTGGAGTTCCGGTTCCATGGCGTCATGGTTCCTCGTGGGGTGTGTAGAGGTGAGCGTTTTCCCTTCCAAGTCCTGTTTCGGCCGTGTTTTTGTTCGCGCTGAATCCGCCCCGGAAAAGGTGGCGGATTGGCCTGTTGTAATACTGTGGGCGGTACATTGTCTTCCGCCTGTCTGTTGGCAGTTACCGCCGCGGTGTTTGTTTCTACCGCCGTGGCGGTTGGAGTGTTAAAGTTGGCTGTCTATGTTGGCGGTTTCCTCCACGGTCGTGATTCAATTCTTTTTACCGCCGGCCTGTTTGCGGTTTTACCACTGCTTTAACACCGACCGCCAGGGTTGCAATGACCACCACTGTGATTTCAATGTGCTCAGCCACATCGATGTGGCACTACACTACCAAGGACCCAACAAACTCACACACCATCTATGCTGCAGACAAACACTCATGGACCTCTGGCGTGTATCACCTGCTTTTACCCCCACCCCCAATATTCATTTGTACAAGACAGGAGGTAGTGTGGTCTCTAACATGGCAGGCAGCACCTGTAATATCTGACCCAGCACATCAGGACAGCTGTGTGCACTGTGGTTGCATGGTAGTGACTGTACACATGGCTCTTCACATGATCCTACTTGGAGAAACTCCACATACTCAACACCTGGAACCCCTCTCAGTTGAGAAGTTAATCCTCTGACAGCCACATTCCATTCCATTACTTTACACTCCACTTTTGGCTGTGTAACTCCAAGAAAAACACATTTGTCTCATGGTGCAAGGGAGCCTGTATCATCACAGTACCGTTGGGCAGGTTTCTAAGGTCCAGGCATTATGTGTTGCTCCAGTCCAGTTTTTTTGATTTCTATTGTGAGACATGTAGTCCTGCTCACTGATGTTAAACATTAGACCACAAGTTGCAGTTATTCAAAGGACAATCTGGACTGGGGCAGCACATCACGCATGGTACTGAGAAACTTGGCAGGGGTGGACTGGGCTGAACAAATTGTCACTGGGCAAGAAACGTACATTTATGTGATGTATGAGTTTATATGTTAGAAATTCCTGCTCTTGCCCTTGCACACAGTGCAGCGCGGTGCAGCACAGCGTGGCAAAGTGTGTTGCTGCACTGCACTGCTTAACATTTTTTACCATATTGTCCCTTGTTGACACTTACCCTGTAGATCTTCCTGGTCCTCAACTGCAGCACTGTCCTACTCCTCGATTGATGCCATCAACTCTGTAGGGATACGTGACACAACCTGCTACTCCAATGGGTCCAACTCCTCCTGGTCCTTAGGTCCTCCTCCGGTCGACGTGGTTGGCCCTGGTTCTTGGCCAGTTTCTCTTTGGTCCTGCATGGTAGTCATGTCACCTCTTCTTCAACTCCGGCACTGTCCTTTTTGTTTGACCTACACTGTTAATCATATGCACTATGTGTAGGAAAGTACCATCTTGCCTGGCATGTTACCCCTATTTTTACATGTATGTAAGTTTGTTTTTGCCTGCCTCACTGGGATCCGGCTAGCCAGGACCCCATTGGTCATAGTTTGTAGCCTGAATGTGTGTATCTGTGTAGTGACTAACTGTGCCACTGAGGCTCTCCTAACCAGAACCTCAGTGCTTATGCTCTCTCTGCCTTTAAAATTGTCACTATAGGCTATTGACCATTTTTACCAATTCTAATTGGCACACTGGAACACCCCTATAATTCCCTTTTATATGGTACCTAGGTACCCATGGTATTGGGGTTCCAGGAGATCCCTATGGGCTGCAGCTTTTCTTTTGCCACAATAAGGAGCTCAGACAAACTGCAGTCTGCGTGAAATAGTGCACACATTATTTCACAGCCATTTTCACTGCACTTAAGAAACTTATAAGTCACCTATATGTCTAACCTTCATTTAATGAAGGCTAGGTGCAAAGTTACTAAGTGTGAGGGCACCCGTGCACCAGCAAAGGTGCCCCCACATAGTTCAGGTGCAATTCCTGGGACTTTGTGAGTGTGGGGACGCCATTACACATGTGCACTACAAATAGGTCAATACCTATATGTAGCTTCACAATGGTAACTCAGAAAATGGCCACGTAACATGTCTAAGATCATGGAATTGTCCCCCCATGCCAAATCTGGTATTGGGGTGCCAATCCCATGCATCCCCGGGGATCCACTATGGACCCCGGGCACTGCCAAACCAGCTCTCTGGGGTTTTCTCTGCAGCTACTGCTGCTGCCACCCCACAGACAGGGTTCTGCCCTCCTGGGGTCTGGGCAGCCCATTCCCAGGAAGGCAGAACAAAGAATTTCCTCTGAGAGAGGGTGTTACACCCTCTCCCTTTGGAAATAGGTGTTAAGGGCTGGGGAGGAGTAGCCTCTCCCACCCTCTGGAAATGCTTTGAAGGGCACAGATGGTGCCCTCCTTGCATAAGCCAGTCTACACTGGTTCAGGAAACCCACAGACCCTGCTCTGGTGTGAAACTGGACAAAGGAAAGGGGAGTGACCAGAGCTCCTCCAGTGTGTCCCAGATTTCTGCCATCTTGAATGCAGGGGTGTGAGGGCACTCTGGATGCCTCTGCGTGGCCAGTGCCAGCAGGTGACATCGGAGACCCCTCCTGATAGGCTCTCACCTGGTTAGATAGCCAATCCTCCTCTGGTGACTATTTAGAGTCTCTCCTGTGGGTTTCTCTTCAGATAACGAATGCAAGAGCTCACCAAAGTTCCTCTGCATCTCCCTCTTCGACTTCTGCCAAGGGTCGACCAGTGACTGCTCCAGGACGCCTGGAAAACCGCAACAAAGTAGCAAGAAGACTACCAGCAACATTGTAGACTTTCTCGACTGTTTCCTGGTGGTGCATGCTCTGAGGGCTGTCTGCCTTCACCTTGCACTGGAAGCCAAGAAGAAATCCCCCGTGGGTCGACGGAATCTTCCCCCAGCTACCGCAGGCACCAAACCTCTGGGTCCCCTCTCATCTTGCAACTAGCAAAGCTTGTTTGCGGTCTATCTGCGTGGTAACAACTCTGCATCCTCCATCACGCCGTGGGACATCTTCTGACCAAAGGAGGCTCATGCCCCAGCCACTTTCGTGACTCTTGGACTTGGTCCCCTTCCTTTGCAGGTCCTCAGCTCCAGGAATCCGTCTTCAGTGTTTTGCAGTCAGTTATTGTCTTTGCAGAATCCCCTATCTCGACTTTACTGTCTTTCTGGGGTAGTAGGGTAACTTTATTCCTACTTTTCAGGGTCTTGGAGTTGGGTATCTTGGACACCCTTAGTGTTTCCTTACACTCCCAGCGACCCTCTACACACTACACTAGGTGTGGGGTCCATTTGTGGTTCACATTCCACTTTTGGAGTATATGGTTTGTGTTGCCCCTAGGCCTATTGTCTCATATTGCATTCTACTGTGTTCTACAGTGTTTGCACAACTTTTTTAAGTGTTTACTTATCTGATTTTGGTTTGTGTGTATATTTTGTATATTTTACTTAACTCCTATAGGAGTATGTCCTCTCAGATACTTTTGGCATATTGGGGGTGATTCTAACCCTGGCGGTCGGTGTTAAAGCGGCGGCCAACCCGCCAACAGGCTGGCGGTAAAAAATATGGGATTCTGACCCTGGCGGGAACCGCCAACACAGACAGCCACTTTAACACTCCGACCGCCACGGCGGTACAAACAAACAGCGCGGCGGTCACCGCCAACAGCCAGGCGGCAGCCAATGTACCGCCCACACTATCACAACTCACCAATCCGCCACCTTTTCCGGGGCGGGAGCACCGCCGATAAAAACACGGCGGAAACAGACTACGGACGGGAAAACGCTCACCACTACGCACTCCAGGAGGAAGGAGGACAGCATGGAACCCGAATTAAACATCCTACCTGCTCTCGTCTACCTTCTCATCTACCATGAGTACGAAGTCCGGCGCAGACGACAACGGTGAGTACTGCACCTACGACACACGGGAGGGGGAGGACGAAAGGTTACGGGCACACACATATGCGACCCCCCCCCCAACTATGTACACACCAATGCAGAGCACCAAGTCACAGTGACACCACCCAAACACCCCTGAAAAATGCTAGGACATAATCAAATTTGGAATAAATATTCATGTACCAAAAAGCTCCTGAAAATTATCGTACAACCATGAAAGATATTCACAACAAAACTAACGACATACACATCAGTGTATAACTGAAGTAACAAGTCCTGCACATCCTACGAATTCATCATGTCCGTGGGCCAAAGTTTTGAGAAACAAGGGCAAAGCCCACACAGGAGACCTGAGTCCTTTGGAGAGAACACTGCAGGGGCATCAGATGTAAAAACTACATGCACCTCAGGGGGAAGGGAAGGGGGGGGCACCACAGCCACATGAGTCCACGACGCCAGATCCACGAGGAGCCACCATGCCCACTGTACCATCCTGGGGAGTGCAAAGCCACAGTCTCTCAATGTCTCTACAGTGGGTGGGCTGCCCACTGGACCATCCTGGGGAGTGCAAAGCCACAGTCTCTCAATGTCTCTACAGTGGGTGGGCTGCCCACTGGACCATCCTGGGGAGTGCAAAGCCACAGTCTCTCAATGTCTCTACAGTGGGTGGGCTGCCCACTGGACCATCCTGGGGAGTGCAAAGCCACAGTCCATCAGGTGGATGACAGTCTCCACTGGTCAAGGAGGAGGCATGGTGGGCACAGTGAACCATAAACAGTGATTGAGACAGCGGTGCCCAGCAGAGCGGTGCTTGAGAAGAAGGGCCCAGCGTAGAGGTGGAGAGACAGCGGTGCCCAGCGGAGCGGTGCTTGAGATGAAGGGCCCTGCGGAGCGGTGCTTGAGATGGCGGTGCCCAGCGGAGCGGTGCATGACAGGAAGGGCCCAGCGGAGCGGTGCTTGAGATGAAGGGCCCAGCGGAGCGGTGCTTGAGATGAAGGGCCCAGCGGAGCGGTGCTTGAGATGAAGGGCCCTGCGGAGCGGTGCTTGAGACGGCGGTGCCCAGCGTAGCGGTGCATGACAGGAAGGGCCCAGCGGAGCGGTGCTTGAGATGAAGGGCCCTGCGGAGCGGTGCTTGAGATGAAGGGCCCAGCAGCGCGGTGCTTGAGACGGCGGTGCCCAGCGGAGCGGTGCATGACAGGAAGGGCCCAGCGGAGCGGTGCTTGAGATGAAGGGCCCAGCGGAGCGGTGCTTGAGATGAAGGGCCCAGCGGAGCGGTGCTTGAGACGGCGGTGCCCAGCGGAGCGGTGCATGACAGGAAGGGCCCAGCGGAGCGGTGCTTGAGATGAAGGGCCCAGCGGAGCGGTGCTTGAGATGAAGGGCCCAGCTGAGCGGTGCTTGAGACGGCGGTGCCCAGCGGAGCGGTGCTTGAGACGGCGGTGCCCAGCGGAGCGGTGCATGACAGGAAGGGCCCAGCGGAGCAGTGCTTGAGATGAAGGGCCCAGCGGAGCGGTGCTTGAGATGAAGGGCCCAGCGGAGCGGTGCTTGAGACGGCGGTGCCCAGCGGAGCGGTGCTTGAGATGAAGGGCCCAGCGGAGCGGTGCTTGAGATGAAGGGCCCAGCGGAGCGGTGCTTGAGACGGCGGTGCCCAGCGGAGCGGTGCTTGAGAAGAAGGGCCCAGCAGAGAGGTGGAGAGACAGCGGTGCCCAGCGGAGCGGTTCTTGAGATGAAGGGCCCAGCGGAGCGGTGCTTGAGACGGCGGGGCCCTGTTCAGCGGTGCTCTTCTGCACCGCGGGCCCTGTTCAGCGGTGCCTATCTCCACGGCGGGGCCCTGTTCAGCGGTGCTCTTCTGCACCGCGGGCCCTGTTCAGCGGTGCTCTTCTGCCCCGCGGGCCCTGTTCAGCGGTGCTCTTCTCCACGGCGGGCCCTGTTCAGCGGTGCCTATCTCCACGGCGGGGCCCTGTTCAGCGGTGCTCTTCTCCACGGCAGGCCCTGTTCAGCGGTGCCTATCTCCACGGCTGGGCCCTGTTCAGCGGTGCTCTTCTGCCCCGCGGGCCCTGTTCAGCGGTGCTCTTCTGCACCGCGGGCCCTGTTCAGCGGTGCCTATCTCCACGGCGGGGCCCTGTTCAGCGGTGCTCGTCTCCACGGCGGGCCCTGTTCAGCGGTGCCTATCTCCACGGCGGGGCCCTGTTCAGCGGTGCTCTTCTGCCCCGCGGGCCCTGTTCAGCGCTGCTCTTCTGCACCGCGGGCCCTGTTCAGCGGTGCCTATCTCCACGGCGGGGCCCTGTTCAGCAGTGCTCTTCTGCACCGCGGGCCCTGTTCAGCGGTGCCTATCTCCACGGCGGGGCCCTGTTCAGCGGTGCTCTTCTGCCCCGCGGGCCCTGTTCAGCGGTGCTCTTCTGCCCCGCGGGCCCTGTTCAGCGGTGCTCTTCTCCACGGCGGGCCCTGTTCAGCGGTGCCTATCTCCACGGCGGGGCCCTGTTCAGCGGTGCTCTTCTCCACGGCGGGCCCTGTTCAGCGGTGCCTATCTCCACGGCGGGGCCCTGTTCAGCGGTGCTCTTCTGCCCCGCGGGCCCTGTTCAGCGGTGCTCTTCTGCACCGCGGGCCCTGTTCAGCGGTGCCTATCTCCACGGCGGGGCCCTGTTCAGCGGTGCTCTTCTCCACGGCGGGCCCTGTTCAGCGGTGCCTATCTCCACGGCGGGGCCCTGTTCAGCGGTGCTCTTCTGCCCCGCGGGCTCTGTTCAGCAGTGCTCTTCTGCACCGCAGGCCCTGTTCAGCGGTGCCTATCTCCACGGCGGGGCCCTGTTCAGCGGTGCTCTTCTGCACCGCGGGCCCTGTTCAGCGGTGCCTATCTCCACGGCGGGGCCCTGTTCAGCGGTGCTCTTCTCCACGGCGGGCCCTGTTCAGCGGTGCCTATCTCCACGGCGGGGCCCTGTTCAGCGGTGCTCTTCTGCCCCGCGGGCCCTGTTCAGCGGTGCTCATCCAGCAGGTCAAGGGAGCCAGACCTGGCCTGGACTCCCGGCTCAGTCGCCCTCGGACCGTGACATTTCTGGACCCTTCGGGGACGGACTCCTGGCCTCCTTAGTGTCCTCCTTCCCAGCTGGGATGTGGCATGTGGGGTCCACCTTCTCCGCGCTCCTGCTGCCCTTCCGCTCCTTTGATGGGGCTCTCGGGCCCTTGCCTCCCCTAGATGGTGTGGGTGGTGAAGTGGCCGCACATTGCTTCTTGGGGGCAGCCCTGTCGGTCCTCGCACGGCGGCCCTTGTTTTTGCGGGTCCTCTTGCTGGGGGGGGGGGCTGGACGTTTCCTTGCTGCTGATGGATTTGTCACTGCTGGCAAAGGGTGGGCTCCAGAACCCATGCACAACAGTGACACCCGAAGCTGGGCTGGTGGTGGCTGCGGTGCTCTTGGGACTCTTTGAAGATGGATGGGGAAGCTCATCGGGGGGAAAGAGGTCAAGGTTAGCCAGGAAAAGTTTTTTAGGGCCAAGGTAAAGGGTAGGAGAAGTGGAGATGGAAGTGGAGGTAGAGGAGGTGGTTGTAGGAGAGTCAGGTGTGCTGTCATTGGGTGAAGGTGCTGGTGCTGTAGGCTGTCGTGAGGTGGATGGCTGTTGGGTGGGTGGCTGCCTGCGTTTGTGTGTCTTGGAAGAGGGGGTGACAGACACAGTGGGAGAGGACACAGGGGACGTGTAAATGGCAGTGGGGGTGGTGACTGCACGAGTGTGGACTGTACTGGAGGGTGAGGTGGTGATGGAAGGACTGGCTGATGTTGGGGTGCATGCAGGTGTGAGTGTAGACGTCACAGCGAGGGAGGAGGGAGACGAGGAGGAGGGGGACATAGGGGTGGCAGTGGCTGTTGGCATGTCTGCATCTGGGTGTTGCTTGGGTGAGTGTTTGTGGGATCTGTGGTGCTTGTGTTTGGATGAGCTGCTCTTGGGTGTTGAGGTGTGTGCAGGCTGGTCTGATGGTGTGGATGGGATAGGCTGAGGAACAGGAGACAGAGAAAGGCTGGAGGCAGTAAGAAGAGGGAGGCTGGAAACAGGGACAATGGCTGCTGTCAGTGCTGAGGCCAGAGCAGTGAACGCTCGTTGATGGGCAGCCTGACCCGAATGAATGCCCTCCAGGTACGCATTGCTCTGTTGCACCTCCCTTTGCACACCCTGGATGGCATTCAAAAGGGTCGTCTGCCCAACAATGAGCGTCCTTACCAGGTCAATGAGCTCCGCACTGAGGGCAGCAGGGGCAACAGGGGCAGGGGCTGAGGTGCCTGGGGCGAAGGAGACGCGCACCTTCCTGGGCGAACCGGCACGGAGCGAAGACTGAGGGGCTGCTGGGAGGGCGGGGCTGGTGCGCTGGGTGGCGGCTGTACCTGTAGAGGCTGGGGGCACGGATGTTGCCGCCACCACTAGGGAGCTCCCATCCGAGGACGTGTCGCTTTCGCTGCTCTCACCAGCGGTCCCCGTCGTGGTGCTCCCCTCGCACTCCGGATCACTGGTGCCCTCGGTGTCTGTTCCTGGGCCCACCAGGGCCTTGTGTCCTGCAGCTCCCTCGTGCTCCGATGCCAAATCTCCTCCGCCTGATGATGCTAATGCACACATGCACAAGAAGATGAAGAGAAAGGGTGGGGGGAGAAAAAAGAAGACCAGGTTGAGTGCATGCAATGTCAACACCGTTGGCGGATACACAGACACAGGAGCCTAATGCACTAAGCCGCGCATTCGGGGTACACTACTCAGTACTACTGACTAGGACAACAGGCCAAGAGACGTCAAACGCGCACATGGGAGATGCTGGACCTTCAATGGCTGTACTTGTCACCCTACCGAGGTGGGGGCCAGGGGCACAGGGCCATGCCTAAGGGAGAGGACTACACTACAGAAAGCGCCCTGGCCTAATGTCACCCACAGCCCACCTCCCCCACCCAGACGCCTCCACTGCGCAGAAAGATAGGAGAATGTGCTGATACTCACCCCCTTGTGTCTGCTGTGATGTCTTAAAGCGCCCATCCAATTCTGGGTAAGCCACCGCCAGGATCCGGGACATCAGGGGGGTCATGGTGCGACTGGCACCCCTCCTAGGTTGGGAGGCCATCCCCAGCAGTGTTTCTGCGGTCTTCCTTGTTCCGCGGCGGATGTCCTCCCACCTCTTGCGGCAGTGGGTGCCCCGTCTGTTGTGGACCCCCAAGTTCCGGACTTCCTTGGCGATGGCACGCCAAATCTCGATCTTCTGATGGGCGCTGACCTATTTGACATGTACAGGGTGGAAAGGAGGAAATCATCAATGACCTGCATGTTAGATGTGATTGGCCCCCCCCACCAACTTTGCCATATGGCACATGCTCTCATGTGTCGGGCGTTGCACTCCTCATTCGCCCCCCACCCCACCAACTTACATCCACCCCAATCCACATAGGCATAGCCCATTCCATGTGCACCCGGTGTACTCACTTGTTGGTCTGGAGGACCGTAGAGTAGCGCATACTGGGGGAGGACCCCATCCACGAGCTTCTCCAACTCTTCAGACGTGAAGGCAGGGGCCCTTTCCCCAGTCGCAGCAGCCATTGTATCTTCCAGACCGAGGTCACAGCAGCACTTGCAGTATAGGTCCTCTCCTGTGGATGATCAGGTCTCGAGTGATTAAGCAGATAGAAAATGGCGGTCACGCCCGCGGCGGTGCGTACCGCGGCGGTGCGTACCGCGACCGCCGGCGCACTTCGTCATTGGCTCCTGAAACCCATAGGCTTCAATGTTAACCAATGCGGCTTTGCGCCGCGGTCTTCGACCGCCTACCGCCACGGTGTGCCCCGCCAGCGCATTGACCTCACATCCCATTGTCCCACTTCACAGGTCAGGCAGCCGCCATTTCAAGGGCCTACATGGCTTAATTTTGAATGCGACACACAGGCCTAGGCCTTGCATTGCCACACATACACGCCTTTCAACCCATTGCCATTCTTTAACTGTGCAAGCTGTCTGTACGTACCTGTGGTTTGGCTGACTCTGTGCTCCATGTTGTCCTTCCTAGGCACCGTCCGCTGGGACTTGCGATGAGAAGGAGGAATCCTCGCGTGTACCGACCGCTGGTGGACCTGTTGACAATGGAAGAACGCCATATAATACTTCGATACAGACTTGACCGTGCCACTATCCATGAACTGTGTGCCCAGCTGGAGCCAGCCCTGATGTCCCCCATCCGCCAACCCACAGGGATTCCCCCTCTGGTGCAGGTTTTGGCAGTCCTCCATTTTTTGGCAAGTGGGTCATTCCAGACCACAGTGGCCATGTCATCTGGAATGTCTCAGCCTATGTTTTCAAAGATTTTGAGTAGAGTGTTGTCTGCCCTGATGAAACTCATGCGGAGCTACATCATTTTCCCAGAGGAGGGTGACTTGCCTACAGTGAAGGGTGATTTCTATGCCCTTGGACATATCCCCAACATCATTGGTGCCATTGATGGGACCCATGTGGCTTTGGTACCCCCAAAAGACGATGAGCAGGTGTACCGAAACAGAAAAAGTTATCATTCGATGAATGTCCAGGTGGTCTGTTTGGCTGACCAGTACATCTCCCATGTAAATGCCAAGTTCCCAGGGTCAGTGCATGACGCGTATGTGATGCGAAATAGCAGCATCCCCTATGTGATGGAGCAGCTACAGAGACAACGTGTGTGGCTAATAGGTGACTCTGGTTACCCCAACCTGCCTTGGCTACTGACCCCAGTAAGGAATCCCCGGACCAGGGCAGAGGAGCGGTACAATGAGGCACATGGGCGAACTAGGAGGATCATCGAAAGAACCTTTGGCCTCCTGAAGGCCAGGTTTAGGTGCCTGCATATGACTCGGGGATCCCTGATGTACTCACCAAAGAAGGTGTGCCACATCATCGTGGCCTGCTGTATGCTTCACAATCTGGCATTGCGACGTCAGGTCCCTTTCCTGCAGGAGGATGGTGCAGATGGTGGTGTTGAAGTAGCTGTGGAGCCTGCGGAGAGGAGGAAGACTCAGAGGACGACACAGACAACAGGGACAGAGTAATAGCACAGTATTTCCAGTAGCACACAGGTAATGATCACCCATGCCATTTTACATTTCCTGAAAGCCTCCTGCATCTCAACTTTGTCGGTTTCCCCCCAGACCTATGGACATGATGTTTGAATTTCCCTTCCCTTTTCTGTGCTGTATGAGCCACTGCGTGACCTCGGCTTGGTTGGCCCATGGACTAATGCTAAGTTACCTCGGTATGTGTAATTCACAATGTTCACAATACGTAATTGATATGTAATGTGTCATACATTTGTAAATAAGACAGCCTGAGTCCTGATTGATTTCAGTGCAATGTGTGATTTATTATTAGTGCCTAGATATTGGTACATGATGGTGAAACAGTGATGGGTGGGGGTGGAGTAATGTCCATGGCGGAGTCCAGTTCTCAGTCTCACAGGTGCATTGTCCATACGCCTGTGGCAGGATGGAGCAGGGGCAGTTCAAGGTTTGACAGGGTGGCAATGTGAGACAGTGGGAGGACTTCAGGGGGTATGTGATGCTGGCGGGGGACTTGACATCCTACTCTGTCGGTTTTTTTTATCTCAGGCTCCTTTTGCGGGCGGTTGTTGTTCAGCAGGAGGTGGGGTTCTGGGGGGCTGTCGTTGTGGTGGGGCCTCCTGTCCACTAGCGCCGGCGGAGGTGGTAGGCTGTTCCTGTTCCTGGCTAGTGACAGGGGCCCTGTGTGATGCCACATGGTCCCGAAACGTGTCCTCTATGCGGTTCAGGGCCTGGACTATGCTCCACATAGCGGTTGAGATGTTGCTGAGTTGGTCGCTGAACCCCATGTAGCGTTGCTCCTGCTGTGCCTGGATCTCCTGGAACCTGGCCAGTACCGTCGCCATCATCTCTTGTGAGTGGTGGTAGGCAGCCATGATGGTGGTGAGGGCCTCTTGGAGAGTGGGTTCCCTGGGCCTCTCCTCCCCCCCCTGTTGCACAGCAGCCCTCCAAGTTGCCCTGTTTCCCTGGGCCTCTGTCCCCCTGGACGGTGTGCCCACTCCCACTGCCCCCAGGTCCCTGTTGTTGTTGGGTTGGTGGGTTACCCTGGGGGCCCTGTAGTGGTAGACACAACGCTGCTTGACCTGTCCTAGAGACAGAGGCATGGGCCCGCTGGGTGGGAGCTGTGCGGTTGTTCCCAGAGGGGGTTGGGTCTGCAGTGGCCTGTGTCTGGGTGAGGGGAACCGACTGCCCAGAGGTCCCCGATGGTCCGGGCTGGTCGTCAGGTTCCAGGTCGACAGAGCTGCTGTCATCACTAGTGGCCTGTTCCGGGGGTGGGATGGACATTTCTGGTCCCTCCTGACCGGTGTGTTGTCGTTCGGGTCCTGCATGGGGTAAGAGGGTATGGTTATTGTTTCTGTGTGTGCATTAGCTTGCGTTTTATAGGTGCCCTTGTCCCCCAGTGCTGGCATTCCCTTGGGGGAGGTGTTGTGAGGGTGTTTTGTGGGGGGGGGGTGATGGGTATGTGCAGTGGTCATGCTTAGGTGATGGGTGTCCATAGTTTGGGGGTGGCATGCAGGGGTTGGTGTTGGGTGGGTTGTGCTGGGGAGACATTCTCAGGGAGGATGTGTGCTGGGGGGTTGGGGGTGAGGGTGGGGGTTAGCATGCTGGGGGTGGGGTGAAGTGGTTGGCCTTGTACTTACCAGAGTCCATTCCTCCGTGTACTCCAGCGAGGCCATCAGGATGCAGGATGTTGAGTACCTCCTGCTCCCATGTTGTGAATTCGGGTGGAGTGGGTGGGGGTCCCCCGCCAGTCTTCTGCACTGCGATGTTGTGTCGCGAGACCATCGAGCGCACCTTCCCCCGCAGGTCGTTCCATCGTTTGCGGATGTCCTCTCTATTTCTGGGATGCTGTCCCACCGCGTTGACCCTGTCCACGATCCGCTGCCAGAGCTCCGCCTTCCTCGCTATGGTGGTGTGCTGGACCTGTGAGCCGAAGAGCTGGGGTTCCACTCTTATGATCTCCTCCACCATGACCCGGAGTTCTTGGTCCGAAAAGCGTGGGTGCCTTTGTGGTGCCATGGGGTGGAGTGTATGAGGTGTGGGGTGGTGTATGTGATGATGTGTGTTTTGGTGTGTGGTGCTTTGTGCTTCTATGTGGTGTGTGTGATGTTGCGGTGTGCCTCTGTGTGTCTGGCTATCTATTCTCTGATGTGTCTCTCTCTCTCCTTCGTCTCTGGTTTTTGTTGGTAGGGGTTTGTGGGTGATGTGGGTGTGTGTTTTATATGGTATTGGATGTGTGCGAGTGGTGTGTGTATGGGTTTCAGGTGTGTGCCTTTCAAATTGTCCAATGTGGTAGGGGTTTGTAAAGGTGTGTGTATTTTGACCGCGGCGGGGTCTACCGCCAATGGAATACCGCGGTTGAATGACCGCCGCGTCGATTTGCGGGTCATAATGGGATGGGCGTATTTCTGTTGGCGTGGCGGTGGAGGTTTGGTCTTCTCCAGTTTACCGCTGGCCGCTGATGTGGCGGACTGCAGTGGAGGGCGGATTTTTGGAGGTTTTGCAGTTGTGGGTCAGAATGTCCGTGGCGGCTGACCGCGGCCGCGGCGGTATTGTGGCGGCCTTCTGACCGGCAGTAAGCGGCTTTTACCGCCGAGGTCAGAATGACCCCCATTGTCTCTAAAATAAAGTACCTTTATTTTTAGTAACTCTGAGTATTGTGTTTCTTATGTTATAGTGCTATATGATATAAGTGGTATAGTAGGAGCTTTGCATGTCTCCTAGTTCAGCCTAAGCTGCTCTGCTATAGCTACCTCTATTAGCCTAAGCCGCTAGAACACTACTAATCCACTAATAAGGGATAAATGGACCTGGCACAAGGTGTAAGTACCATAAGGTACCCACTATAAGCCAGGCCAGCCTCCTATACCTCCAGACTTGTAGATGTGCTAACTCCTTTGCAGTTGTTTTGATCGGCTGTTCAGATTTTTGAAACACGTCATATTTTTGGCACATCCCATGACACAACGCGCTCCTAAGTGATGCAAAGCTGAATTACAGCACTTACACGTGCTTTACACCACCAAATCAGATTTGCTTCACATAGAAGCCAGTTGCCTTATGCCATGTTGCATCATTTTTTTTTAATACGTCAACATTTTTTACGCACCTTCAGACCTTACTACCTGATGTGCTGTTTCATAAATCTGGCACATCCATGTCTCATTTGAATGGCGCTCCACATCACAAGATTTTTTTACCCAACGCTGCAGCAAAGCAACGTTGCATTATTTCTCATAAATTGAATATATAGTCCTATGATTCTACCAAATGGCATGCAGATCCATCAAACAAAGTTATTAGTAAATCAAAAATATTGTGAACCTCCCATTTAGTGTAACTTGCTAATGGCCTGCCCTATTTGATACACATTCATCAAACTATCCCAGAGTTATAAGCAAAAGAAAATTGTATTCAACCCCTCCAAAATATTTGGATAAAGCTGGACAAACTAACAGGGCACCAGCCCTTTCAAGCTTCTGACAAATGTTAAGCAAATTCATCACCCATTGATGACATAATAAGTGTCTGTCAAATTTCATTCACATTTGCCAATCAGCACCAAAATTATGAGGAAATCAACAATTGGCTTTTCAACTGATGAAATATGCAAGTGTTATCCCTTCTAGTATCTCAAATACTACTGAATGGATTTACAACAACAAATGTGAACCTACTCAGTAAAGTTCTACTTTCAGGACAAGTTTGGTGTAAATTTATTCTGTGGTTTTGGCTGTAGGTGTTCAAGCTAAGTTTATTTTGGAAAATAAAATGGATAACACATCTTTTTTGATATGCCTCCAAACTTTTTCCCCTACAGAAAAGTTAGGCCCCAATTTGGAGTTTGGAGGTGAGACCACCAGAACCGCCAATATAGTGGTTGGGAGAAAGAAACCAAGCTGGCGGCCTCCCCACTGCCATATTACAACACTACCCCTGGGCTGGTGTTAGAGTCTGTGGCGGTGTCACTGCAGTGGCATGCTTTGACTCAGAAAGTGAGCTTATCGCACATGCCACCAAAGTGCAGTGCCAGATGCACCTCAGGTGCACTGTTGCCATGAACAATGTTGTTAATGGCAACAGTGAGCACCGACAGTGCAGGCATAAGGGGGGGCACAATATGTGCCCCCAACCACCCTGCCAAATCGGCAAAACCCCCCGGGACCCTGTTTGGGGCCCTCACCCTGCCTTTCCACAAAGCTTTTTATGGTGGGGTCCCTGACTTGAAAAGCTCGGTAGAAAGACAGGCCGTGATCAGCATGGCGGTACTGGCATCGGCAATGCCGCAACTGACCACAGCTTTCCCCACTGCCGCTGCCTTGTGATCCAAGATACTGGCAGTTACAGTGGGCTTCTGATGGTCCAACCGCCATCATTGTAATCTGGCAGTCGGGCCACTGAGGAGACGGCAGTCGGACCACCACCCCAGGTATGGTGGCCTACTTGTGATCGGGGCCTTAGTGTGATTTGCTAAGCTGGTACCAAATTTGATGCAGGACCATCATTGAAACTAATGTTGCAAGGAAATAAAGAAATGCCATTTCAATTGAAAGTGTGACTAAACCACAACTATACAGTGTCACCTACCTGAAAAGAATGCTCACCACCGCAATCTAAATGAGGCACATTGTAACATATGCCATGAATATGCAAAATGGCTTCTCTTGACTTTCTTTTTACATCTTACAGTGTTTCACACATTTGGCATTTGTACTATTCACCATATTATAAGACCATTGCAATTTCAAGTCTAATATTTTAGATGAAATACCCATCTAAAATATTAGACTTGAAATTGCAATGGTCTTATAATCTCATGTGTCACAGTTTGCCTGTACAAGTCAGAAATAATGAGGGCTACATGGATTATTTACACTCATTCAATGTGTACTCTGTTCCTGCATGCCAGAAGTGGGATGTACTCCACTGCCCCAGTGGATTATTGTCCTTCAACGTTCTGCAAGTGTGCCCTTTCAGGCTTAAAGTGTTGCATAAATTATGCAAAAAAACAGTAGGAAACCCTGGGGCGGTGTCAAGTTTTAGGTGGAATGTAAGTAGTTCCTATTATATGGAACACTCTCCAAACAACACTAATACTCTAAACTTTATAACCATAAATGTCAGTTTTTCTAGCACTGTTTAAGAATTGAATTAGCACAGTGCAATACATTCTGAGCTAGAAACATAGCTTTGCCTTTCGCCATATTTGCAGCAAAGTCCTTAAGCATATGATTAGCGGGTGGTATCAACGCCAAGCTGATGAATGACAAAGACCTTTTACTAATTTAGGCACACTATTACGGCTTTGGATTGATAAAATACCAACCTAGCCAAACTCAAATGAATAAAAGCAGCTCCTGACAAATATTTTGATCTTTGTAGAGGTCTAATTCCAGGTAATTCTTTGTTTTCCCTTGCCTCCCTGAAATTGCATTCTACGGGAATCTTTAAAGGTCCTCTGCGCTCTGCAGACTGCAATATAGAGTGTCATCTAGAAGTTGGTCTTTAAGACTGACAAAATGGTCTAAATCTTAGAGAGCATTCTTTCAACACAGGCTGTCCAACACAAAAACGTTTATTTATGCTACTTTCCCCAAAGTTTGGGTTATATTTTTTTTAAGAGTTTGTATATTTAAAAAATATTTTTTTCAAATCACACCTGTGTGTTCATTTTGTTAATATTACAGAGGAATATGCTTTATAACCTCGCATTGTATTTGTACGGTTCAAAAAAATAGAAATCAATGTTATCCATTAGAAGCTCCTTACCTTAATAATATTATTGTGGTGCTTGTGAGGTTGGATCCAAAATGCTAAAGAGACTCAGGGCCTGATTTAGATCTTGGCAGATGTGATACTCCGTCACAAATGTTACAGATATCCCATTTGCAGTATTACAATCCCCATAATACATAAAGGGATCCTAATTGGGTGGACGGGTTATCCATCCTGTTTGTGACAGAGTTTTTCCCTGCGCCAACATCTAAAATCAGTCCCATAATCAGTAATCTTATTATATTGAATAATTAGGAAATGTGATGAAATCTTGCTTTGTCTCTAACAATGTATTGTCTAACAACTGGCTAGTTTTTGAGAGAATGTTTTTTGAAGGGCTTTACATTTTTTTTGAAGTTGTGGCATTTGAAAAATATATTTATATTCATATATTCATATTTGTATATAAAATATAACATAATGTGAACAATTTAAAAACTTTTAAACTTTTTATAGACAAGTCTGTTCACAAGTGACTTGCTTATATTCACAAGTGTGTCATGCATTTTCCTCTATCCAATGTGCAGTGTTTTAGTTAATCAACAAATAAAAATGTCTTTCTAAACACCTATGTAAATTTAAGTTACTAATTTGTTGTGGGACTTTGGAAGATTTTGTACTGCAGCACCATTTGGTTCACAACCTCCCCAACATACTTTATCAGGGCTCCCAGCACCAGAGAAATTATGCCTGTCTTGATTGTGGAGTGAGAGTGTGGAAGGCTTGGCTATTTGTAATCTCTTCCATCCATTACAATTATGGTGTACTTACCACCATGGATTTGTCAGTGGATGATACACAACTTACTAGGTTTTTAATGGACTATCCATCAGTTTTCATATCTTTTTTGGTAAATAACTTTTTTAAGGACTCCAACATTAATAACAAAATAAATAACATTTGTTATGAGAATTGTTAGACTTGGCATCATTGGCATGGTCTCCCATAACTTTTTGCATCTACTTCCCAGGTTGTTTCTGTGTGCTGGACTCCGTTTTTGCTGCTTTTGTTTGCTCTGGACACTTTACCACTGCTGACCTGTGCTAAAGTGTAAATATTCCCTAAATAAATTGTATGTGTACATTGGCTTATCCATGATTGGCATATTTGATTTAATAGTAAGTCCCTAGTAAAGTGCACTATAGGTGCCCAGGGCCCGTAAAATCAAATGCTACTAGTGGGCCTGCAGCACTAGTTGTGCCACCCACATTAGTAGCCCTGTAAACATGGCTCAGACCTGTCATTGCAGTGTCTGTGTGTGCAGTTGTAAACTGCCAATTCGACTTGGCAAGTGTACCACTTGCCAGGTATAAACCTTCCATTTTTATACATGTAAGGCACCCCTAAGGTAGGCCCTAGGTAGCCCCATGGGCAGGGTACAGTGTATGTTAAAGGTGGGACATGTATGTATGTGTTTTACATGTCCTGACAGTGAAATGCTGCCAAATACAGTTTCCTCTGGTGCAAGGCCTATCGCTCTCATAAGTTAACATGAGGGCTGCCTTTAAAGGTTATTAAAACGCAGATTCCCTTTGGGATGAGATAGACATGTGGACTTTGGGGTCTCTGAACTCACAATTTAAAAACACATCTTTTTGTGAAGTTGTTTTTAGGTTGAGTGTTTGAACATGCCACTTTTAGAAAGTAGGCATTTTCTTGCTTAAACCATTCTATGACTCTTCTTGTTTGTGGATTCCCAGTTTGACACTTGGGTGGTTGCACCTCTCCTCTAGACAGTGACACAAAGTGAGCTGGGGTGTAGCCTGCATATCCTGATGGGCCATCTGGGCCGAGGGAAGGGGAGTTGTGGTCACTTACACCTGAAAGGGCTGTGCCTGCTCTCACAATATGCAGTCTTCAACCTCCTGGTGTGTGTCTGGGGTCTGGCCTGTGCAAGACAGGATCTTGTAGACTTCTCTTCAAAAGAGGCCTACTTCAAAAGCAGAAAGGGATATAAGAAGAGCACCCAAAACCCCTAAAAATCAGATTACTTCTGGAACCAAGAGGAACGTCTGCCAAGGAGAAACTGGAGGAGGAGTACTGCCAAATTGCCTTTGCCTGTGCTTTGCTGGGTTGGCCTGCAGTAGCTGATTCTGCCTGAGAGCGGACAAAGACTGACTTTTGTCTGACTTTTGACTGGCAAAGAATCTCCAAGGGCTTGAACTGAGCTTGCCTCTGTAGGAAAGTACCATCTTTCTTGGCATGTTACCCCCAATTTCTACCTGTTTGTCGGTATGTTTTGCCTGTCTCACTGGGATCCTGCTGGTCAGTAACCCAGTGCTCATAGTTTGTGGCCTAATGTGTGTGTTGTCAGTAGTGCTTAACTGTGTCACTGACGTTCAGCTAAGCAGAACCTCAATGCTTATGCTCTCTCTGCTTCCAAATGAGTCACTATAGGTTAGTAACTGCACATTCCAATTCCAAATGGCACACTGGACCCCTCTTATAAGTCCCTATTATATGGTACCTAGGGACCCAGGGCATTGGGTTCCAGGAGATCATTATGGGCTGCAATATTTCTTTTGACACCAATAAGGAGCTCAGACAAAACCTTCTACAGGGCTGCCACTGCAGCCTGCATGAAATAGTGCACACGCTATTTCACAGCCATTTTCACTGCACTTAAGTAACTTAAAAGTCACCTATATGTATAACCTTCATTTACTGAAGGCTAGGTGCAAAGTTACTAAGTGTGAGGGCACCCTTGCCCTAGCAAAAGTGCTCCCATGCTATCCAGGGCCAATTCCCCGGACTTTGTGAGTTCAGGGATACCATTAAACGTGTGCACTACATATAGGTCAATACCTATATGTAGCTTCAAATGATAACTCCGAATATGGCCATGTAAGGTGTCTAAGATCATGGAATTGCCCCACCATTCCAAATCTGGTATTGGGGGGCCACTCCTATGCATCCTGGGGGCTCCACCATGGACCCCCAGTACTGCTAAACCAGCTCTCTGAGGCTTGTACTGCAGCTACAGCTGCTGCCACTTCACAGACAGGGTTCTTCCATCCTGGGGTGTGAACAGCTCAGTCCCAGGAAAGCAGAACAAAGCATTTCCTTTGGGAGGAGGGTGTTACACCCTCACTCTTTAGAAATAGGTATTATAGTCTTGGGAGGGATAGCCTCTGAGAGACTCTGGAAACGCTTTGAAGGGCACAGATGGTGCCCTCCTTGCATAAGCCAGTCTACACAGTTCAGGGAACCCCAGTCCCTGTTCTGGCATGAAACTGGACAAAGAAAAGGGGAATGACCACTCCCCTGTCCACCACCACCCCAGGGGTGGTGTCCAGAGCTCCTCCAGTGTGTCCCTGGCATTAGCCATCTTGTTTTCCAAGGAGTGGGGACACTCTGGAGACCTCTGAGTGGCCAGTGCCAGCAGGTGACATCAGAGACCCCTCCTGATAGGTGCAAACCTGGTCAGGTAGCCAATCCCCCTCTCAGGGCTATTTAGGGTCTCTCATGTAGGTTCCTCTTCAGATTCAGCTTCAAGTTTCTATCAGGAATCCTCTGCAACCTCTGCTTTAGCTTCTGACCATCGGATCAACCGCAGACTGCTCCAGGAACTGCTGTTAATGCAACAAAGTATCCAGAAAGGCTACTGTGACCCTGCAACTTCAGCTCCAGCCAGCAACTGCAGCAGTTTCCAAGGTGTGCATGCTCTGAGGACTCACTACCTTCACCCTGCACCAGAAAAACCAAAGGAATCTCCCATGGAGTGACAGAGTCACTTCCCTGCTCCAGCAGGCACCTTCCAAGATGAGGACTGGTTCTCTGAGGCTCCTTTCCTGGCAACAAGCGTGCTCCCTGGAACACAGGTGGTGGACCTCTTTGACTCAGAATGTCCTAAGGTCCAGCTGTCTAAACTTGGCAGAGTGGCAGACTTGCCTTCCCGGTTTGCGACAGTACCCCTGTGCACCACGTCATCTCTAGCTCCTGGGGCCTCTGTGCACTTTTTGCAAGAATCCTTCATGCATAGTGTGGCCTGGTCCCCAGCACTCCATCCTACAATGCACAACTCGCTGAGTTGTCCTCCAGCGGCATGGGACCTTCTTTTGTTGTGCTGCACCAATTCCAATTTGCACCTCCTTTGTCCCCATATCTTGGGTCTCCCCTGGGTGCTGCCTGGTCATCTGTGGGCTCTCTCCAGTGTTGGGAGTCCCCTCTGACTCCTCAGTCCGAGTTGAGGCCCCCAGGTCCCTCCTGGGTCCAGGCAGCCCCATTTTGACACAAAACTCGACTTTGATTGAACCAAGGCTTGTTGGATGAATCCAGTGCCACAAACTGCCTGCATCCAACATCTCGACATGGGACATCTCCTGCACCATGCAGGAACTCGCAGCCATCTTATTTGGTGCTCTTCTGCAGACTTCTTCTAACCGCAGAATCCTCTTTTGCACCACCTTCTAGGTTGGCAGAGGCTCCTATCCTTCCTGGACTCTGCTGCGAGTTCTGGACTTTGTCTCCTCTCTTCACAGGTCTTCAGGTCCAGGAATCCACCATTCGTTGCTTGCAGTCTTGCTTGGTTCTTGCAATAACTCCTATCACGACTTGTAGTATGTCCTGAGAAAAACATGCAGTACTTCACTCCTACTTTCCTGGGCTCTGGGGTGGGGTATTTTACTTACCTTTGGTGTTTTCTTACATTCCTTCTACACACTACACCTGCCTAGGGGGAAATTTGTGATTCGTATTCCACTTTCTTAGTATATGATTTGTGTTGCCCCTAGGCCTATTGCATTCTATTGTTTTTTCTACTGTTTGCACTATTGTCATGACTATTTACTTACCTGATTTTGGTCTCTGGTGTATATATTGTGTATAACCCTTACCTACAGAAGGAGTATTGCCTCTAAGTTATTTTTGGCCTTGTGTCACTAAAATAAAGTACATTTATTTTTGGTAACACTGAGTATTGTCTTTTATTGTGTATAGGTACTGTGTAACTATAGTGGTATTGCAGGAGCATTGCATGTCTCCTAGTTCAGCCTAAGCTGCTCTGCTACAGCTACCTCAAGACAGCCTTAGCTGCTAGAATACTGACTACATTTCACTAATAAGGGATAACTGTACCTGGCATAAGATGTAAGTACCTAGGGTACCCACTACAAACCAGGCAAGCCTTCTACAGCCTCCTGTTGTTGAAGTATCAGGGACATCAAATACTTCTTTCTGCCAGCACTTGGGCTTTCTGCTGAGAGTCCTGCCTGCCAAGTGGTGTCCTAATCTGCCTCTGGGCCCCTGAAAGTTGCAGCTGGTGGAAAAGGACAGAAATCCAGGCAAAGATCGCAGTGCAGGGAAACTTTTGACGCACCACCTGCCTCGCGGTTGAGAAACGACGAGCCGCCGGCCTCACGGCTAAAGTCAATTACCACCTGCATCGCGGCTGGGAGATTGACATAACGCGGCTGGAGAAATGACGCACAACACCCGCTGCAGCAGCTGTTAAAGACGCAAGCACTCATGCAGATCGTTTTCTTGACACTGTGCAACTGGATTTCGACGCATTTCTGGCCTTAGAGATTTCTCACTGTTTTGTCAAGGATTTAAGACTCTTTTGCTTTTTAATTCATAACTTGATCTGTGTGTTGTGGATTTTTGTTGTTTTGGTCTTGTTTTACTTAGATAATTATTATCTACTTTTCTAAATCTGTGTTGTGTCATTTTGTGGTGTTTTCATCGAGTTACTAAGTGTGTTGGTACAAATACTTTGCACCTTGCTTCGAAAGTAACGCTTGCCTGCTCGGGCCAAGCTCCCAATGGGGTGAGCGGGGGTTAACTAAGAGTGATTCTCTTTTACCCTGACTAGAGTGAGGATCCTTGCTTGGACAGAGGGTAACCTGACTGCCAACCAAAGACCCCATTTCTAACAAGAATTATAAATTAAAAGTATTGCAAGTTTGAGAGAAGAACATATTTAATGAAAACAATGTTTTGTCAAGCTATGTAAAAAGAAAGAAAGAGAAAATAAGAAGAAAGAAAAGAAGAGAAAGAAGGAGAATGAAGAAGAAAAAAGAAATTAAAAGTAAATTGGGATATTAATGAGTGCAAGGATAGAAAAGTAGTAAATGGTAACCAATATAAATCAGAATTAGGGCCTGAGTTTGATATTGGTGGACAGGTTACTCTGTCACAACAGTGACAGATATCCCTTCCACCAGAATCTAAATCCCATCAGGGATTTAGTTATTGGCGGATGGGATATCCATCACCGTTGTAATGGAGTGACCCATCTATCAACATCTAAATCAGGCCCTTAATCTTCTGATGTAAAGTTAATGAAGACTCAGTATGCATTCTATGTTCATCACATAAAATTCCACCATTTTAATACAGATCAATTTGCTTAAAGCAGTAGTTAGGGATTTTAAAGGGTAACATTGAGATGGTATACAGGACATGTGGTACAATCATTATTTTAATGGTATCAAGTCTCACCCACCATGATAAACGTAAAAGAGACCAAGTCAGAAGTTATGTTTGCAATTTGGATTTTAAAGTAGTGAAGTTATGACAAAATTTATCCGATATGGTAGGGGAAAACCAAACACACCGTATTTAATTTTGGAGGATCCCATGTAAAGTTAGTATTGGCAAACATATATTGAAAGCAAAAAGAGTTCACAAGTAGAATTTCAGTTTTAGAAAAATTAAGTTTATAACCAGAAATGCTTGAGTACATTGAAAAAAAAGGTTCAGGGAGTTCAAAGGATTAGATTTATAGATTAGAACGTCATCTGCATAGGCAGATAGTTTAACTTCCAGGGATCCCTGTTTAAAGGCAGAGATGAGGTTATTGCAACATATGTGTTCAAGAAGTTCTTTCAAGCAAAGACCAAATAGCAAAGGAGAAAGGGGGCATCCATGCCTATTATCTATATGTAAAGCAAGGTGATAACACACCCAATAACAGAAACAGTAGCAAAGGGTCAGAATACAATAATTTTGGAAACAAGATAGATTTTGAGCCAGAACCAAACCATTGAAAGATGGTAAAATAATTGCCAATTATTGCTGTCAAAAGCAGGAGTTTTCAATTTTCCCAGCCAAACTAAGAACATTAGAAAACATTATGGCATTGTCAGCAGCAAATCTGCTCTTCATAGGACCAGAATGACCAGGTTTACTAGGAAGAGATACAACAGCTTCTAGGTGGGTTGCTAAAATCTTGGCAGGTTCTTGCAGCCATAGTTGATCAGGGAAATGAGCCTATAATTTTACATTGCATTGTACCTTTGGGGATATTATCAGTTTTGGGGATGGGAACAACCTTCCGCCAAAGTCGCAAGGAGTGGTCGCCGTCATGCTGGCAACCTCCATGCTGGCCCCATTAAGACTTTCCCACTGGGCTGATAGGCGGAAACCAGCCCAGCTGGAAAGTGGAGGCAGCATTGTCACTGGCCAATAATTGTGCCAGCAGCAATGCTGCAGGACGTAGGGGGCACCAGCAGACAGTGCGCATTTCAAGGATGCAGGGCAGGCGGTCCCCTGTAGCCCCCTTCACCTGTTCTCCACCAGCCTTTGCATGGCAATGGTACCTGGCAGGGAACAAGGTTGTAATCAGCAGGGCGGCACTGTGTTCAGTGCCACCTGTCCCTGAGATCTTGGCGGGGACAGCGTGGGTTGGTGGGTCTACGAACCTGGTAATGTGGAGGTTTGACTCCCGCAGGGAAACGGTCAGACAGACACCAAAAGTCTGGCAGTCCTTGGACCGCTAGAGTCGTAATCACGCCCTTAATCTGGTTTTGAGATTATGACTATCAGGGCTTCCAGGAAGAAGCTGCCAGTCTTGGAATCTGAGAGAAAGGAGTTAGAAAGTTCTAATAGTTTGGGAACAAAAAATAAGGAAAGGAAACAAATAAGTTCAACAGAGAACTCATCAGGGCCAGGTGCCTTAGCTGATTTCAGGGATTTAATTGCTTTTAACTTCTCCTGGAGTGTAATATCAACTTTCAATTCATCAAATGAATGTGTAAAGGATGGAGGTTTGGGAAGGCCATCAAAAAGTGTTGTATATTCAGTGCAGAGGGTTTGTGTAATGTTTTATAAAAGGATTGAAAGTCTGTGTATATATCAGAGTTGGAGATCGAAGTAAAATTAGCAAGTTCATCAATAATGGGGTCGATAGTCTCACGCTCAGTTGTTATTTTTAAATAGCAAGAAATGTACCAGTTTTTATTTTACCTCCATGAAATTTAGACTTGACTTCAAGCAAAATGTTGCAGGCATCAACGATGGCAGGTTTGTTAAGATTAGACTTGGCTTTGATCAGGTCATGTAACGTCAAACAAGATTTAGAAGTAAAGTAGGCATGTTCAAGTGTCTTAATGTGTCTTAATGTGTTGGAGCAGAAGGAGATATTGAACATTTAAACTTGTTTCCCTCCTGCCAGAGTAAGCTACAGTAAAATCTCAAAAAGAAGCCTTGAAAGCATCCCAATTATTAACAATGGATGTGTCAGTGGAATTATTAAATTGTGGAAAATCTTGCATAAAAATATTGGTTTTGGTTATAAATTGTTTGCCAACTAATAAGGAATTATTGAATCTCAATCTGCCAGTTTTGGGGTCAATACTATAAACAACTTGAGATGACATTATTGGTGCGTGATCAAAGCAAGTTTCAGAGGATTGTATAGTAGGGAGCAAGGATTTAGTGATTAAAATATCATCAATTTTGGACATTGTATGATGTAATTTAGAAAAAGAAAATCCAATTTATGAGGATTGCAATTTTTCCAAACATCAAACAGTTCTCAAGATGTAATGGCTGATTGGAATGGCTCATTGGATTTATTTGGGTTTAATTAACATTTAGATTTTCTGTTCATAAAGGGATACAACCTTTGGTTAAAGTCTTGTCATAATAATACTGGTATTAGAAATAGTTGCAAGTTTTACCTTAATACTGTACCAAAACTCAGAGTCAGATTTAACTGGGCCATAAACGAAAACAGAGAACTTTGTTTGTTATGATTAAGAGCATTAATTAGCATCCATTGACCAACAACACCACATTCAGCAGATATACCCTGTACCTTCAACGTTTTAGAACAAAGGATAGCAACAACACTTTTATAATCGATAGTAGGAGAAAAAAAAAACTGCCCAACCCATTGGCGGTCTAGTTTAATCAGTTCAACAGCATTAGAATGAGGCAATTTGAGAGTTAAGCTTAGATAAATGAAAAAGTACCTCTTGCCATTTGGTGCGATGCCCAAGTCCTCGAATGTTCCAGAAGAAAACATTATACATATTAGATATATGTGGACAGGAGTATAGGAATATGGCTGACAAGCTGCAAAAAAGGAAAGGGATAGAAAATGATGCCATTTATTACAAACAACATGGAATAAGAGTGGGGTGGTAAAAAGAAATTGAATGTCATATAAGTGCACACTGAATATAGATAGAAACAGAAAAGGAAAGTAATGGAGAGGGGATACATACAAAAATAGAAGAGAAATGAGATCAAGGATAAACATCTGGATCTGAAAGGAAAATTACTGAACAGCAGTATGAAACGTATCAACACCATAACAATAACGACAGCAGAGAGCAGGTAAAGTCAATTATGAACAAAAATCCATTATTCAGAAAAGTGGGGAAAAAAGAAAACAAGCACCTTTGAAGTTTTTAAGATTTCTGAACAGTAGTTTCCATAACATGGGATGTAATTTTCTGAAGAAACAGTTTTAATTTAAGTGGATCATCAAAGAATCTCGAAGTGCCTTCATAGGCAATCTTGCATAAACAGGGGTGGAGAATACCATAACATGTGTTCAATTGTCTCATTTGAGGTCTCATAGCAAGGAACTCCTTCTGTCTGGCATTGATCGCACTGGAGATGTCGTGAGAAATGAATATTTTATGGGAAGCGCAAACAGGACAACGTTTATCCTTGTTGACTTTCAGGATGTGTAGAAGTTCTGGAAATTCAAGAAAAAGCTAAATAATTCCTCTAGGTTTAGAAAAAGGAGGATTAAGTTGGCCCTAATGATGGGCTTGTTGCAGATTGAGAGGAGGGGTTTTAGGGAGGCCAAGTAGTTTTGGGAGAAATTTCTTTTAGAGGTCAAGCAGATTAGGACCTTTAAGAGCTTCCAGAAAGACCATATAGGCAGAGATTATTTAGACAATTCTTGTTCTCCAAGTCTTCCATGTGGAGTTTAGGATCTCCTGTGTAAGCAAAGGAATTTTAGTAGCTATATCATGAAGAAAAATGACACGTTGCTCCATCTTGACCATTTCACCCTCCATATTAATCCATCGATCCTCAATTTGTTGAAGTTTCTCATTAGTGGCACACGTGAAAGGTTGTAGCCTCTTACCTCAACAAGGAGGTGTCCAGATCTGGGCTATGAGAAGACATGATAGGAAATGGGGATCATTTTTCACCCTCTTAGACTTTATGCTACAGGAGGGTCTTTAGCAATAACATGGAGTTTGCTGGCTATTTTGATTTAGTGTACAGTATGATGAGGAACATTCTAAAAGAATGTTGTCTTGTCCCTAAAATAAAATAGTGACTCAAGAGGAGTGTATAGGCAAGACATGAAGGGTAGTAATCTCTAAGAGTAGCAACCAGTAGTGAATCAGTATTTATACTGTCTTTCTGAACGTGACAGATTGTTGAAAAGTACATTCACAGTTTCAAATTACAGGAAGCCACCATATCAACGTTGAAACAAAATCCCCAGAGTTCTAGATAATAAAAGCAAGGCATTTTGTAAGATAAATAGGAAGAGAATAGGAAATGAGACTTACAGGGGGTCATTATTAGTTTGGCGGTCTTAGGACCGCCATGTTGGCGATGGCAGTCGTACCACCAACAGGCTGGGGGAGAAGACCGCCAAATAAAGACCATGGTGGTATTCACAACAGAATAAAGCCAAACCAACGCCATGGTACCATGGTTCCACCAGACAGATTAGGATGCAGCACACCGCCAAGGTTTCCGCCGTGGTTGCACCACCACAGGACCACAGGCGGAAACCAACTGTATAAAAGGAGACACTCACCTTCAGGAACCCATACTCGTCCGGAGCTGCCATAGAATCAGAATTACAAGTCTTCCCGCTGCTCCTGCTTGCCCAACGACTTTGGAACCAGCGATGACGACGATGACAGCAACCGTGAGTACACACACTTACCTGTCACTGTTATAAAATGTCAGAGTACCCACGCACACACAGCATACAAATCGGGAACTGGTGGCGAGGACGACATACACATGTAACCTCACACTGACACGCACACTCACAGACAGCCACAAACACACCTGCACATACATAGTCCACACACTATGGCCATCACACACACACATGTCAAAAACACACACCAACCCCTAGAAACACAGCACTGTCACAGTCACACACAACAGCACACAACACCACCAAACAACACCACTACACCACAACCACAAAGCATTGGCAAGCACCCACAATAGACACTACCACTTGGCAAGTCATATATTCAGCACTCTATACCACAACCAAGAACCAAACACACACTATCACATAACCATACTATGCAGCATACAACATACCCCACGAACACATATCACAACATATTTGACATACCATTCTCCACACACACTCACACACACAGTCCAACCAAAACAAAGGCACACAACACTACAACTAACACATGTCAACACAAACACCACTCAATACCATTACAACAACATGTCCCCAACATACTCATGCCAATCACACAACATACACCCAACCCTGGGAGACAAATGCTCTGCACACAACCTCACCACTGACACACAAATACTTACACACAAACAATGTCAGCCAAGAACAAATCTGCCCTAAGAAAAGAAATGCAGGGCAAAGATGTAACTTTGAAATCAACAACAGGTTGGTGCAAATATATATTATTTGAATAAATAATGTTAAAATGTCCAAGACCAGAGGCCAGTCCAAGAACATATTGAGCACATGTGTGTGCCCCCAACTTGACTCCTGACTACCATGTAACCTCCACAGGTAGGGGCATCAAGGGGGCAGGCAGGCACCTCAGGGATTGGGGGGACTGGAGATGGGGCTTGGGCTTTGGATTGGGAGGGGGACCTTTGGGTTTGGGCTTAGGAGGGGGGACTTAGATCAAGGGTTAGCGTAGGGTTGGGTACTCATGGGAGGGGTTGACGTCTTGGCAGTGGGAGGGGCATGGGAACTTGCAGAGGTGGCAGGGGAGGTCTTGGAGGTGGAAGGGCCAGACTTGAGGAGGGACACGTAACATTTAGGGGTATCACAGGGTGGGGAGGAGTAGGCAAAAAGGCAAACTCTGAGAGGAAAGCTTTTTTTGATACACTGGGATGGTGTTGGCAAAAGGGTTTGGGTGTGGAGGGAGAGGGAGTGGTTGTCTAAGGTGTTGTTGTGGATGTTTTGGGTGCATGTTTGTGCGAGGTATGCTTGTGGGTGGTGGGTGTCTGTTGGGTGGGTAAGTGTGGGCGTTTATGTGTCTTGGGAGGAGGGGGGAGGAGGTGCTGGGAGATGCTGTGCTGGAAGGGTGACTGCCTATTGAATTGATGACAGCAGGTATAGTGGGTGTGCTGTATGTAGGCGTGTCTGTGGTTGTGGTGTCTGCGGGTGTGCTGACTGGGGTGGATGTCTGCTTTCTGTCTGTAAGATAAGTGTAGTGGCTGGATCTGTGAATGTTGGTGTGGTGTCTGCTGGTGTGTCAGGTGTTGTGTCTGTGATGCCGGGGGTGGTGGGGGTGTCAGGGTAGGTTGTGACTGTTGATGTGTCTGCAGGTGTATGTTGGTTGTGTGCATACCAGTGGTGTCTTGTGGTGCTTATGTTTGTCTGAGCTACCTTTGGATGTTGAGGTGGATGCATGCTTGCCTGTCGGTGTGCATTGGCTGGGTCAGGAAGAGGAGTTTGGGACTGGAAAGAGGAAGGAAGAGGGGGATGGAAGACAAAGGATAACTGGCTGCTGTCAGTGTGGAGGCCAGAGCCTGAAAGGATCTCTGTGGGCCAGCTATTGCACCATGAATGCCCTCCAGGAACACATTATTCTGTTGGACTTGAGTTGCAAGTCACTGAATGACATTCATGATGGTCGACTGATCCACAGAGATCTACCTCAGGAAGTCAATAGCCTCCTCACTGAGGGCAGCAGAACTGAAGGGCAGGAGCTGAGGTACCTTCGGCAAAGGAGACACCCCCCCTCTTGGGTGAGCAGGCACGGCCAACTGGGTGGTGAGCTACAGGGAGGCCGCTGGTAGAAAGGGGGTGGTGGACAATGATGGTGCTGGGGTGGTCCCAGATGGGTCTGCCACCACCAGGGAGTGTCCACGGGAGGAGATTCCAAGGATGATGATGTTGATCCTGTCTCCCCTGTGGTACTCCCCTCACCCTCCGGGCCACTGGGTCCCTCGCTGTTGGTGGTCTCAGCACTCTGGGACCCATGGCCGGCAGCTTCCCCACTCACCTGTGCCGTGTCTCCTCTGCCTACTGATGCTGATGCACACAAACAGAGAGAGAGGGAGAGATAGGTAGAGAGAGGGTTATCACATTCTTCTCACACACACATTACAACATGCACAACAGCAGGTATACATCTCCTGCTAGGAAAGCCTCAGTTAAAAACCCTTCATGTCAAAAGATGATACTTCCAACTTCCCCATTTGTCATCGGTCTCACTGACAACATAAGCCAACTGTTTGAGCACTACTTGACCATCCCATCAAATCACCTGCAACTCTATGGCATCATGCACATTATGGCCTTGCTAAAGAAAACCTTTCATCCCTATACAGCTCCTCACTGTATATCATCATATCAGTCTAGGGAAATGCAGGTGACAGATAACACAATATCATGCCTACTCCAACTCCACACCTGCCCAGTTCATCAACAAAAGTCACATTCCATGAAAGGAAAGTCATCTCACTTCAAATACGACACAGCACCTTGCCTTCCAATCACATGCCTAGCTGATCATTCAGTACATAACTCACACAATGACAACAATCTCTAATGGATACACTACATATGGTAGTCCCATACAGTGGCCATCACAATTTAACATTCCATGTATGGGAAACATGTATCTAAATACTAGTAAAAGATTCTTCAGGACTTTCTGCACTCACTAATCAGATACATTGTCACATAGACAGCAACTCCATGTTCTGCAATGGGGGGCTACTTAGCATACATGATACATCCACAGACAATCACAGGGAAAATAGTTGCAGCAACAAAACTATGCACTTAACAACAGAATACACTGTTCCAGAGAGGAAGAAGGAGGGAGAAGTCCAAATTCTAGGAGCAAGAAACCTCACACACCCCAATGGGTGTCATGCTTCATCATCAGAATTGCTCCTCGTCAGACTGGCGCTACAATATCTGACACGCACCCCCCGAAGGGGGGCTCTTTGCCGGAGATCTTTACTCGATGATGCCAAGACCCCAATCCAAGATGGGGTGACTTGTGGGGCTCTCACCAGGTTCTGTTACCTAAAATCCTTTGCAATCCTCAAAATGTGGCTAAAAAAATACTTTTTCCTCACATTTAGGTGACTGACAGTTCTGGAATCTGAGAGGAACCACAAATTTCCTTCCACCCAGTGTTCCCCCAAGTCTCCTGATCAAAAAATTACCTCACTTGTGTGGGTGGGCCAAGTGTTTGTGACGATTATACGACGGAACACCGAATTAAAAACAACTACTAACCTTAACAACGAGGTCGGAACACCAACCTCGTCCTTACTACTAATGATTTTACCACGAATGCCTTAACAATGAAATTTTTTTGTAAAGGCATTCCTGATAAAACCATTACTAATAGGCACCATTCACCCTACATCCCTCACCCCACCCCTCCAACCCCACCCCAAAACCTAAAACCCCCTGACCCCCCACCCCTCCCCAAAACCAAAAACACCCCACCCCCCCAACCCCACCCCAAAACCTAAAACCCCCTGACCCCCCATTCCCTCCCCAAAACCAAAAACAACCCACCCCCCAACCCCACCCCAAAACCTAAAACCCCCTGACCCCCCACCCCCTCCCCAAAACCAAAAACGTCCCATCCCCCCAACCCCATCCCAAAACCTAAAACCCCCTGACCCCCCACCCCCTCCCCAAAACCAAAAACGCCCCACCCCCCAACCCCACCCCAAAACCTAAAACCCCCTGACCACCCACCCCCTCCCCAAAACCAAAAATGCCCCACCCCCCAACCCCACCCCAAAACCTAAAACCACCTGACCCCCCACCCCCTCCCCAAAACCAAAAACGCCCCATCCCCCCAACCCCACCCCAAAACCTAAAACCCCCTGACCCCCCACCCCCTCCCCCTCCCCAAAACCTAAACCCCCTACTTACCTTAGTCAACCCCTTGTCACCTGCGTCGTCCTCCTTCGCCAACTCCCTTCTTTGTACCTTAACCACGCATGTTCGTTGTTCAGAACATACGTAGTTAAGGCACAAAAAAACGAAGTCGTGGTTAAAGAAAGCGTTGTCGCGCTTTCGTTAATCACGACTTTCGTAATAAAAAAGTCGTAAAAAAGGATGTTTCCCGTTTGTGACAGGGAAGAGCCAAAAACATGTCTAAATTGAGGGGGGACCAAAATGGGTCCAAAAGGTCAGTTTGAAAAAAAGAAATTTTAGGCTGACAAGTGCAGCAGAAATTTTATCAGTATAGATGAGACAATGCTGGGTGGTAGGAATTTTGTGGCTTCCTGCAGATTCCGGAAGGTTCCATCAAAAAATGTGGGCAAAATGTGTGCTTTCCAGCAAAGTTGCAGGTTTGCAGGGCATAGTGGGTAAGGATATGGTGCGGTGTGCATGTGAAGCACACCACCCTAGAACCAACTAGATGTTTAGTTTTCAGATGTGTCTAGGTCTTGTGGATTTTTCTACATGGCAGCTTCCCAAAGTAAAAAAAAGTGCAGCCCTCACCATTCCAAGTGGGACGATTTTGAGAGTTACCAAGCTCTCATGGCCCAAATGTAAAACAAAAAACAAAAATAATCAAATGTCCTCTTACTCGCCATCGGATAAGATATTTTAGTGCGTGGGGGAGAGCTGAATTACTGCTAGCCCCTTCAGTTCGGGTAGGGGCATAACCAGGCCCATACTGGTTGGGAGCCACCACCCCACTATTTTCTTTTATTGTTTTTATTCCCTGGCATCTAGTAGACTTTCTGTCCCCCCGGGTGTGGATCAGGGGTAATTGCCCAATCACCCCACTGGTGGGCAGAACAACTTTGGCCCCATTTATTTAGGGTGGGGGGTATGGCCATGCCCCCAACCTCTTATTTTGAAAAAAAAATCTTCCCTGGTCTCTGGTGGGCTTTCTGCCCCCTTGGGGGCAGATGGGCCTTCCAAAAATAGGCCAATCTGCCCCCAAGGGGGGCAGTTATGGCCAACAGTAATGTGCCACCATGGGGAGCGACCCTTGCCCAAGAGGCTGCCCCCCAAAACAAAACACACACATACACACACACCAATCCATGGTGTCTAGAGCTTTCTGCCCCCTTTTGGGGAAGATTGTCCTAACAAAAATAGGCTGATCTGCCCCCAGGGGGCCAGAAATGGCCTAATAATAATTCCCCTCCCCCAGGAGTGACCCTTGCCCAAGTGGTCGCTCCCCAAACATAAAAAGAAGAACTATAAATAAAATGATCCCTGGTGTCTAGTGGATTTCTGCCCCCCCCCCCCCCCCGGGCAGATCGGCCTAATAAAAATTTTAAGCCAATCTGCTCCCAGGGGGGGCAGAAATGGCCTAGAAATAATTCCCCCCCCCCGAGGAGCCGCTCTCCTTATTTCACATAACAAACAAAAAAAAAAATCCCTGGTGTCTAGTGGCACTTCTGCTGCCCGATCACATCTCGATTGGGCAGCAGAAATGCTCAGAGAGACATGAAAGGAGAGGAAAAGCCTTTCCTCTCCTTTCATGCCTCTCTGCCCCCTCCACGTGATCGGAGAAGAAATGCTTTTGCATTTCTTCTTCGATCGGGCACTGGAAGCTCATCTTCCAGTGCTGACGGAAAGGCCTCTGATGAGGTCAGCGCGCGAAAGCGTGCTGACATCATCAGACGCCACCGGGGGGGGGGGGGGTCACAGGGGGGCGGGAGTGGTAGGAGAAGCGATTCCCCTTCCATCTTTGCCCAGGGGAGGAGGGTGCTCGGCCATCGGGGGGAGCGCTAGCCAGACGAGATCACCTCGTCTGGGGCACCCAAGGGGTTAAACAAGACATTTCTCTCACTCTGTGCTTTTCTCAAGGTTGAAGCAAGATAGATTGCCAGCAAAAGTTGCACGCTTTGTCCCACAGAAACATACATGCTCTTACATGGGGATCCTTTCTTGGAACATCAGCTGTTTTATTATAAAAACACTACTTTGACCCATGTACATTGGAGAAAGATTCCAGCCAGATGATCACGACTGTATGCTGATTGCTGAGTGCTTTACTGCAGCTGCTTATGTGGACTCGAGGCCTCTTGCTCAGGTATGAGGGATGATGTCTTCCCAGGGGAACCTGAAGGGCAGAATTAAGCTTACCATGCTGTGCTATAACATAGCCTAAGTAGGAGCTATTTTTAACAATCTTAGTGACACTATGGTGGGTTATTTTTATGTGTCACTCTCCTTGTCACAATTTTAATCATGCCATGCTTCATCCTCCTAGTTATTGCAATTCATGCCTTATTATCTAAGATGCAGTTACTTCAATAAAAGCTTATTGAACTATACTCTGCCTCTGATTGTCCTTGCATATGTGGGACTAATGTAATTGAGAGAAACAGATGAGATCTGTGTGACCACGATTTCCCTGAGGAGGCATTCGTGTCATGCGCACGTTTGCCCAATCTTCCCTGCTCTTGGGTAGAGATGAGGCACTGCTAGTTAGCCGGAACAAAACCCAGATTAGGCCGACAGGTGTCACCTGTAGTGGTTTCAGACTCATTCCCCCATAGTACAAGTGATTCTGCCGCCCGAATCCAGTAGTCTTATTAAGATAATGAGAATCCACGCGATAATCAGGCACGAAGTATCAATTGAGACATGATGTAGGGAGCAAATAGCATATGTAGCACTCTTATAGGTATGGCATTGGCCTATATAGCATGGACAATACAAATGGGCAAAGGGTTAAGCAACCTAGCCACTTGCCTCCTCTACAACAAATGCAATGGGATACAAGTTATTAGTACACATGTCAATATAATATCAAGAAATGTTAAGGGTGAAAAGACAACATGCATACCCCATTCTGGGATGTCCATCCTTTTCAAAATTCACATTCCCTTTTGTATGAATATGACATGATAGTGGGGCCACCTCCTTAAAACTCATAAGGAGAGTACAAAATTGGACATCCCAAAAGCCTGATTTGGATGTCAGCCTCACATGAAGTCTACAACTGTTTCAGGACACAGGATAAGTAGGTCCTGTAACTAATCTGTCAGATCCAATGTTGTACATATAGTAGATCCATTGAAATCAGAGTGGTCTGAAACCTTAGAGCTACATAACACACCATTTTGATGAATGGACCTGGGATAACTAGGTGGGAAGAATGACACAGCAGCTAACAACTATATATGGTGAGTAGGGTCACACACATGGCTCAGTCACATGTGCATCTCCACATGCAGTACATTTTGCTAGACACAGGTGATCAACATGTGTACATGCACAACACAAAGACCACATCTTTGTCTGTACATTGGCAACTGGAGTACCATGCATTCCCAAGTAGTCAACATACCTGTAGCACCTACAACAGGAACCAGGAATGTAGCCTCTTTCTAGCCTTGTTACCCCCACTTTTTACCCTGTTTGTGAGTATATATCAGGGTGTTTTTACTGTCTCACTGGGATCCTGCTAGCCAGGACCCCAGTGCTCACAGTGGAAACCCTATTTGTCAGTGTGTTTTATATGTCTTACTGGGATCCTGCTAGCCAGGACCCCAGGACCCCAGTGCTCATAGTTTGTGGCTTAAATGTGTTCCCTGTGTGGTGCCTAACTGTGTCACTGAGGCTCTGCTAACCAGAACCTCAGTGCTTATGCTTTCTCTGTCTTTAAAATGTCACTGCAGGCTAGTGACCATTTTCACCAATTCTGATTGGCACACTGGAACACCCTTATAATTCCCTAGCATATGGTACCTAGGTACCCAGGGCATTGGGGTTCCAGGAGATCCCTATGGGCTGCAGCATTTCTTTTGCTACCCATAGGGAGCTCAGACAATTCTTACACAGGACTGCCACTGCAGCCTGAGTGAAATAACGTCCACGTTATTTCACAGCCATTTTACACTGCACTTATGTAACTTATAAGTCACCTATATGTCTAACCCTCACCTAGTGAAGGTTAAGTGCAAAGTTACTAAGTGTGAGGGCACCCTGGCACTAGCCAAGGTGAGCCCACATTGTTCAGACCTCTCCCTTTGGAAATAGGTGTTAAGGGCTGGGGAGGAGTAGCCTCCCCCAGTCTCTGGAAATGCTTTGAAGGGCACAGATGATGCCCTCCTTGCATAAGCCAGTCTACACTGGTTCAGGAATCCCCCAGCCCCTGCTCTGGCGTGAAACTGGACAAAGGAAAGAGAAGTGACCACTCCCCTGTCCATCACCACCCCAGTGGTGGTGCCCAGAGCTCCTCCAGTGTGTCCCAGACCTCTGCCATCTTGAATGCAGAGGTGTGAGGGCACAATGGAGGCCTCTGAGTGGCCAGTGCCAGCAGGCGATGTCAGAGACCCCTCCTAATAGGTGCTTACCTGGTTGGGTGGCCAATCCTCCTCTGGGGGCTATTTAGGGTCTCTCCTGTGGGTTTCTCTTCAGATAACAAATGCAAGAGCTCACCCGAGTTCCTCTGCATCTCCCTCTTCGATTTCTGCAAAGGATCGACCGCTGACTGCTCCAGGACGCCTGCAAAACCACAACAAAGTAGCAAGATGACTACCAGCAACATTGTAGCGCCTAATCCTGCTGGATTTCTCGACTGTCTCCTGGTGGTGCATGCTCTGAGGGCTGTCTGCCTTCACCATGCACTGGAAGCCAAGACGAAATCTCCCATGGGTCGACGGAATCTTCCCCCTGCTAACGCAGGCACCAAACGTCTGCTTCACTGGTCCTCTAGGTCCCTCTTATCTCAACAAGCGTGGTCTCTGGAACACAGGAGCTGGACCCAAGAGACCCCAACAGTCCAGTGGTCTTTCTGTCCAAACTTGGTGGAGGTAAGTCCTTGCCTCCCCACGCCAGACAGTAATCCTGTGTACTGCATGAACTGCAGCTGCTAGGGCTTCTGTGCACTTTTGCAAGGAATCCGTTGTGCACAGCATAGCCCTTGTCCCCAGCACTCCGTCCTGCATTGCTCCACTCGCTGAGTTGACCACCAGCTTCGTGGGACCCTCCTTTGTAGTGTTGAGACGACCGCTGTGCTCAGATTTCTTGAACACTTGTTCAAGTGCTTCTGCGGGTGCTGCCTGCTTCTGCATGGGTTCTCTGTACTGCGGAGTGCTCCCTCTGTCTCCTCCTCCAAGGGCCGACCTCCTGGTCCTTCCTGGGCCCAGACAGCACCCATTTTCTTTAACTGCAAACTTTGCAGCTAGCAAGGCTTGTTTGCGGTATTTCTGTCTGGAAACAACTCTGCATTCTACAACACGCCGTGGGACATCTTCTGTGCAAAGGAGAAGTTCCTGGCATCTTCTGTTGCTTCAGAATCTTCAGCTTCTTCCACCCAGAGGCAGCCATTTTGCACCTTCATCAGGGGTTTAGTGGGCTCATGCCCCCCTGGACATTTTCGTGACTCTTGGACTTGGTCCCCTTTCTTTACAGGTCCTCAGGTTAAGGAATCTGTCTTCAGTGGTTTATAGTCAGTTGTTGTCTTTGCAGAATCTCTTATCACGACTTTAGTGTGTTTCTGGAGAAGTAGGGGAACTTAACTCCTACTTTTCAGGGTCTTGGGGTGGGGTATCTTGGACACCCTTAGTGTCTTCTTACACTCCCAGTGACCCTCTACACACTACACTAGGCCTGGGGTCCATTCGTGGTTCGCATTCCACTTTTAGAGTATATGGTTTGTGTTGCCCCTAGGCCTATTGCATCATATTGTATTCTACAGTGTGAAGTACTGGGTTTTTCAGAACCCAGTGGTGCCAGGGAACACACCCTAAGACTTCGAGTCCTTCCTGTTTCAGACTACAGAAACACAGAGTCTTCTTGGTGAAGTCAAAGATCTTGTTTATTGGCTGCAGCCAGTAACAGGTATCCTAGAAGTACAACACGGTGTATATTCTCAGGAGACTGCTGCTCTTGCAAAGCTAACCTTCTCTTTTATACAAAATATTATGCTTTAGGCAAACATTCCTTATTTTACAGTTGAGCATTCACATAGTTTCACTACAAAGTAATAGCAGGGTTATGATGACAAGCCCATATTTCAGTTTGTCCAGCCCTCAATCAATTACCCGGCAAGGCTTAGTACATTCATCAGATATCGACAGACCCCCAATATAAACGGGCACCTCCTCCTTGTAAAGCAAGTCATAAAGAAAGAAACAGAGACAGGTGTGTGTAAGATTAGGCATGGTTTGTGTGTGATGAAAGGTTTATGAGGTGTTGTGCCTTGATACTAATCTCCTTCGGCCACTGGGAAAGAAACTGGCCGAACAGGTTTGGCTTCAGGCAGTGGAGTCAGCTTGCCCAGGTCACAGAGGAGTCAGCAAAGGTGTACGTGTCCTTCAGACTCGTTTTCAGCATTAGACATTGGCCTATGTGAGGGCAATCACAAAATGGCTGTCATTTAAATGGAACACGAGGGTTCAAGACAGAAACTCTGATATTCGGGTGATTTCGTTACCCGAATATGAATACAATGCTTGTGCATATTGTTCTAATCATTCTCGGTCTGCTGATACCAAAATCGTTGTGATACGACGATGTTTATAACACGGGTCCAGAATTTTCAGTAACACAGACCCTCCTTTTGCCCTTACATAGGCAAAAACCTATACTCACGCTAATCTGAGTCCAGGTCTATATTCATAAAGTCGGTGAGATGTTGCTGTAGCATCATCCTATTACTTAGCTCGTCCCTTGATACAGGTTTCCTTACACACGATGTAGCACAGAGGCCACATATTGCAGGAGCACACTGTACACATAGACAGGACAGGAAAAGAATGGCTAAGATCATCCCAATGACTACCAGAGTCTTCCATCCCCAGGCGGATATCAGCTCCCAGAACCACCCCATCAATGACCAATCTCCTTTATCCATGTGAATAGATTCGGAGATCTTATGCAGTTTGGAAATGGCCTGGTAGACTGTCGGAGCGTTATCTGGGATGAAAACACAGCAACTTGATTGGATCACTTTACATACCCCACCTCGGTCTGCAAGTATGACGTCTAATGCGACCCTGTTCTGAAGAGTCATAAGGCGATCCGACTGGAGCTCAGCAGTCAAATTACCAAGGGCACCAGCGGTTTCAACTACCGGGGATTCAACCACCTTTGTCAATTGCCTTATGTTCCTGCTGTTAACCATAGGCCCCCAAAACGGCAGAAAACCCTTTGCGAAATCTCAAAATTCTTGTCCTGTAGTGTCTTCTTTACTTATGACACCTCTAACTATCCTTGTCTTATGGTAATCTGCCACGGCCGTGTAGGTGGGAGGTAACAGGAACGAAACAAAACATGTGCCTGAGAAGTCAGGAGGCAACCATGTATAGGCTCTATTATGGCAGATGAAATAGGTACCCTTAGCTGCTAAGAACGAAGGAGAAGTCTGAGACGCAAAAACATATGTTTCAGTGCAGATACTTTTGCCTAACTGAGCTCTGGGATTCTTGCCATTACCTTGCAGACATCGGTGACCCTGATGGGGTACAATCCAGATCGGGGAGGATCTCTTTGCTCCCTGGTTCCCACTCAGAGTAACTCCATATCCTGTTATGTTCCATCCAATATATGCTAGTGTCTCATCTCGGGATAGTCTCATAGGAAATATCTTCCCTAATCATATCTACTATACCCTTAGCTAGAGCACTATTCTTAGGAGTATCTTTCACAGAACGTAGGGGGTTGGCTTCATACGCGTATATGAACACCGTTCTATATGCCCATACAGAACCATTATGGCTGAAAGGCAGGACCAGATAAGGGATACCTTTATCAGTAGTATGAGGCATGAAACCACACACCCAACAGTTAGTTGTGTTCACTACTAATTGGTATTGGTGTAGAAGCTGAATGAATGAATTGTTGACAAATTCTAATCTTCTGGCAGACTCGTGTTCAGGCAGGGGGTGAAAAGAATGCGAGGAAACAGTAGAAGGAGGTATGGGCTGTGTAATGGGTGCAAATGTCACTTGAAAAGAGAATAAAACATATCCTATTAAAAACGTCATTACACTAAGCAACATGAAAATACATAATATCAAAAATCGTTTCTTTGTCATTATTATACCCATTCTGGCTTTAAAGTCCATCTGTCTGGCAGGTCTCTCATTCTTGAAAAACTCCATCCTCTCTAATTGCTGCTCGTGGTGGTAGGGTGTTCTATGCTAGGGAATGCTTCTGTCAGTCTAGGGCAACTCCCTTAGACCGACCAGAACTGTCGACCTAACGTCTTCAGCTGCACTCCAAAGACTTGGGCAACCACGACCCTACAGCTGAACCCGGATGGCGGTTCGAAAAGAAAAAAAATAAATAAATAAGAAAGTTTCTCAGATGAGAGAGCCGCACTTTAAAAAAATAGCAAAGGAACGGGAAAAAAATATTTGTCCTTAGTTCTTGGTCTCAAATTATAACGGCTTTTTCCAGGTACTGTCTGGTTCTGGAACAAGAGTTCAGGCTCTGTAGTGCTCAATCGAATTGACGGTGGCACAGCTTCTTGCAAATTATTGTCACTTTCTTATTCAGAAATTGTTCCTTTTACACGTGCATCGCTAAATTGCAAAAAACGAGGCACAGTCTCAGTCTCAGAGTCAGCGATCCCCTCCTGGTCCCACCGGTCGTACGGTAGAGGAAAAGGGACCCTCTTGCAGTGTACGCCGTGGATCCAGTTCTTGTTCCCTTCCACTCGAACAGCTGATCTTGTTGAGAGAAGGACGAGGTAAGGGCCGGTCCAACGGGGCTGGTCATTCTTTGTCCGCTGGAAGTTCTTGACCAGTACCCATGATCCAGGATCGATAAGATGTCCTGGAGCTTCAGAGACCTGAGGCAGAGTATCGTGAACCTGTTGGTGTAGAACACGCAATTTAGCCGTCAATTCATACAAATAATCAAGCCGTACAGGGTGTTCGATCTCACTGAATTTTGTTGGTCTTGGCACTCCCCATATGTTGGCCGGGCGGCCGAACACAATTTCATAGGGACTAAGTCCCACTCACGAATGCACAGTCATTCTTGTTGATAGGAGTGCTAAAGGCAGAGCGTCAGGCCATTTAAGACCAGAGCTCGCTTGTATCTTTGCCAACTTCAGTTTTAGCGTGCCATTATAGCACTCTACTAGTCCAGCTGATTGGGGGTGATTTGCAGCGTGGAATTTTTGCTGGATACCTAGCCCTTCACATACTTTTTTCATCACTCGACCCACAAATTCACTCCCATTATCACTCCAGACCATTCTCTGCATTCCAAACCTAGGGAAGAATTCTTTGGCAAGGGCTTTAGCTGTGGATAAGGCAGTGTTGTCTTTTAAGGGATATGCTTCTACCCATCTTGAAAAAGCACAAACAACAACGAGTACGTATTTCAGATTGTTGCACCTTTCCATGTGGATGAAATCTAGCTGCAAAACCTCGAACGGATACGTTGGAGGCGCAAAATGACCAGCTGGAATTGGGGTTCCCCTACCAGGATTGTATTTCAGACACACCATGCAATTCTTGACCACATTCTCTGCACATTTAGGAATTCCAGCATTTTGCCATACTGGAGCCAACAACTTACAAATCCCTTTCACACTGATATGGGCCATTCCATGAGCCATTGTCACCACTGCAAGCACATACGCATCGGGTAACAACCATCGCTGATGTTCTGACAAGTCAACCCAACAACCATTTTCATCCAATTTACCCGTACTTTCTTTCCACACACTCAACTCTTTCTCTGAAGCTTCAGCTTGAAGAGACTTCACACCCTCTATCGTATCTTCACATATTCCAACGTCACCAACCCATCTTGCGGGGCCTGCAACATACATTCGATTCATCACATCTTTTGCTGTTTCTTTTGCGATTTCGTCAGCAAATGCATTGCCACGACCAACATCATCATTAACCTTCTTGTGTGCACTGCATTTCACAATCGCAACTTGTAATGGCAAGGTCAGTGACTCAAGAAGCTCATTCACCAACTGACCATGCTGAATTTTAGCTCCATGCAAAGTCAGGAACCCACGTTCTTTCCACAATCGTCCAAAACTATGGGCCACACCAAACGCATACTGGCTGTCGGTATATATGGTCACTTTCATTCCTTTCGATAACACACACGCTCTCGTAAGTGCAATCAGCTCTGCTGCTTGAGCTGAATTATGTGGTGTACGTGCAGCTTCAACAATCGTATGCAAAGTTGTGACAGCATATGCTGCAGTCGTATCACCATTCGGAAGCTTGAAGCATGAACCATCCACCCATAAGGTACCATCACACTTTACAAGAGGAGTATCTTTAAGATCTACTCTCCCTTTCGTTTCTTCTTCTGTCCTAAGAAAACAATCATGTTGTTCAACATCATCTGTTTCTACTGAAATTGGCAATAACATGGCTGGATTCAACGTATTGCACCTCTTTATGTGCACATGACTCGCTAACAGTGTCAATTCGTAACCTGACAATCGAGCACTAGTTAAATGCTGTGTCTTGGTCCTGTTTAACAACGTGTCCACTGCATGTGGAACCATCACAATCAACATATTATTCATCACTAACCCAGCAGACTGTCGAATAGAAACAGCTGCTGCCTCTGTGGCTCTCAAGCAACTCGGCAATGCTTTAGCTACCGGATCCAAAGTTGACGAAAAATATGCGCATGGGCGCTGCTTGTCTCCAAAAGACTGTGTCAGTACTGACAATGCACAACCCTCTTTCTCATGGACATACAGTGTAAAGGGCTTACTGTAGTCGGGGGTACCCAACACAGGAGCCGAACACAATGCATTACGCAATTGGGAAAAACTTTTCTGACAATCTTCAGACCACGGAACGGGGTTCGGTGTATCTTTATAGGTCAATGCTACCAAAGGTTTGGCCAGCAAAGAAAAATTTGGTATCCATTGTCTGCAGTATGATGTAATGCCCAAGAAAGCACGTACTTCTCTCTGTGTCTTTGGCACACTCAATTTTGCAATTGCCTGAATTCTTTCTTCGTTCAGTTTCCTTCCCTCCTTCGATAAGAGATGACCTAAGTAGGTCACTTCTTGTCGACAATATTGCAGTTTTGAAAGGGACACTTTGTAATGTAAATCAGACAAATGACGCAACAACAACAAGGTGGCTTCTTTACAAATCTCTTCAGTATCTGTAGTGACTAGCAAATCATCAATGTACTGAATAAGGGTAGCGCCGTCAGGTAAAACAATTGCATCAAGCTGTGTTTTTAAAGCCTGACTATATATTGATGGACTTTCACAGTAGCCTTGTGGAGCGCGTTTGAAGCGGAAACTTCGGCCTCCTAAACTGAATCCAAAAATATCCCTGCTCTCCTCTGCAATCGGGATGCTGAAGAAAGCATTCTTTAAGTCAATCACCGAGAGCCAGGTGGCGGAAGCTGGAATCATAGTCAATATGGCAGTGATATCAGGAACAACTGGAAACTGTGGCACAACTATTTTATTTACCTCTCTAAGATCAATCACGAGCCTGTAAACAGGTGGCTTAGAGGGGTCAGTACGTTTCAAAACAGGCAGAACAGGACTATTACAAACGTTGCCTCTTGTCTCTTCAATTACATCTTTTTCAATTAAATCATAAATGATCGCTAGCAACGCCTTTTCACCTTCACTAGAGATCTTGTATTGTTGAATGCGTGGTAATTTAACATTGGCTTTCAATGTCACAACATAAGGCGGTATTTCCAAGAGACCCACGTCATTAGGACCAGTAGCCCAAATGGTATCAGGAAGAAACGACAATTCGGTCGGAAGTTTATCCTTTGACAAATACATTGGAGAGACCATTTTCCTACCCAGTGTAAGTTGTACTCCCGAAGGAGAACAATATAATGTTGCATACAATCTTTTCAACAAATCCAGTCCTAACAAGTTTTCACCACAACCTGTCGTCAGAATAAGGGGTGCTTCCAATTCACAAGGTCCAACAGAAAGGGACATAGGACTAGAAATCGGGTTTCTAACCGGGGCGCCAGAAAAACCTACTGAAACATTCATCTCGCCAGACAAAGGTGCGCCAGGGAGTTTTGAGTGCATAATAGAACTCTTTGTAGCACCAGTATCCAACATAAAAGGCTCCAACACACCTGAGGTAATCACCTTAATATAAGGTCCATTCTGATCCACTGGAACTAAAAAAACTCCCTCTCTTCGTCTATGGCTGTCCTAGCAATTATTGCCTTCCAAGTTCTCATCTTCTGCATAGTAGTCGTCTGCATAGTACTGAGCCGTCCTACCAGACGTGTTATGTTGCTGGTCAAAACTATTCATTGAGTTTTGAGACGGAAAGGAACGCGTGTTCTGGGGAAAACTTCCACGTCCTCTACCTCTAGGAGCTTGTTGAACACCTCGACCTCTTGCGCCAGAAGCACCATTCGTACGCTGTAACAAAATAGGACAACTATACTTGAAATGACCCTCTTCTTTACAATATGAACACTGATTGGGACCTACAGGAACACGTGGTTGAGAAAACTCGAACCTTTGCGAGTTTCTCTGGAACTGTTGAGGTTGCTGATAGTTACTCTGACCACCACGTGGCGGATACGCCTGTTGTAAAAGAACCTTCGTCTTTAATTCTTTAGTTTTCTTGTCTGCTCTATCCTTCTCATCTTTATCCCTATTTTCGTAGTACTGTGCAGTAGCCAATATTTGTGCTGAAGAGGAAACGGCCCAAGAACTCTCTGAATCCTTCAATTTCTTACACAGCTCTGCAAGCAAATTATGCACAAACTTGTCGACGAACAACCGTTGACCACCTTCTGTACTCATATCTTGACCACTGTGGTCGATAAACGTTTCCTCAAACCTGGTGAAGAAATCAGACACTGTTTCATCTTTCTTCTGCTTACACGCAGACAATTTATCCCAATTCACACGCATCGCAGGCATTAAAGTCTTCATGTAAGTAATGATCCTAGCAGGCAGTTCTGCTACCAAAGGCTCAGGCTTGGCACCACCAACTTGTCTATCATTTGCAGCACTAATATTAGCCCATGAGTCACCTAACTCTTGTGCATGATCTGTATGGCGAATCTATCCCCACAAAGGCTGTGGAACAACATTCCCAAATAACATGTCTATGTCGGCTAAATTCATAATGCATGAGTCTGCAGTCTGTGATAATTCCTTATAATACCCTGCAGGGTTTTTACGGGGATCAGGCAAAGTCTGCTTAAGGGCTAAAACTTCAGCTCGCTTCCACGGAACATGTACCCAAACACGCTGAAAATGAGCTGGGACAGCATCAATTTGATTAGCAACATCAGCCGCAACGGCGTCCTTCCATACCGGAGGGACTTCTCTCATTGGGTACTGTTGCACCTTTTTTTTAACAGAGGAGTCATGTTGGAACAATGACTGAGAAGGATCCTTATTCCTAAAGGACAACAACGTCGCAACTGCTGTCTCAACATCCGAACCCACAATCGTGCCCTTTGCAAACTCAAACCGTACACGGCACAAATCAGGCGGATTTGTTTCCAAATCATTATCCTCTAATTCTTCACAAAGGAAAGCACACATTTTCTCAAAAACGTATCTTTGTTTCGGTGCTTCCCATTGGCGGAAAACATCCATAACAGACTCTACATCATATCTTAAAGGGTAAACAACCCATTTACGCGCCATACGGTCAAACGTTTCTCTCTCTTGAGAATTAGGCAGTTGACTACGCGACTGCTTACGCTCCGAATCTGGGGTCACACCAGACGACCCAAAGAGAGGAAATATAAGGCTGGCAACAGTATCTGTCATTCTCTGTCGGACAGAAGGAGAAGTTGATGACAGGAGTAAAAACAGAGGGAGGCAAGGCAGACGCAGAAGCAGACGCAGAGGCAGTATCAGGAAGAACACCAGAAGAGGCAGTCGATGTAGTACATAAAGTCGCAGGAGGTACAGATGGAGCAGGTAGCGAAGTCGGCGGCCCTTGAAGGGGCTGCGCCATAGTAGTAGGAGCCAACTGAAAAGGAGCTGGCGGCTGTGGAAGAACCTGAGGCACAATAACCGGAGGTTGCACAGCTAAAGGTTGCGGAGGTGCTGTAGCATTCTGCGCATAAGGGGGTGGCGAACTCAACAAGTGTGACATTAAAGGATCTTTCTCAAGTTCTTTTGCTGCATCTTGCTGAAGAAGCGGAAAAACTGGATAACATTTATCGGTCACCATTTTACGTTGCCTGTGCAACTGCTTATTCATCTGTTCTTCTTCATCATCTTTAAACTGCATGGCAGCTTGCATTCTCGAGATACCCTCTTCCTTCTTATTTCTCTTTGCTAATTTAATTTCCTTCTGTTTGGCTTCCTTACGCCATAGGCGGAAAGAGTCAAACATCGCCGGCCGGGCTTTCTTCTTAAAAAGTTTAACCTCCAGATTATTCAGAATCTCTGTGTCAAAACTACCATATTGGGGCCATTTCAAAACTCCATCTTTCCTGGTGTATCGGATCCATACTTCATTATAGATGATGGGGCCTATGCCATGTTTCACATATAATTCATAGGTTGGAGTTCCAATCGGAGGAACCGGACACGAGTCCTCCAATCGGGAATCCCTATTATAACCAAGACAAAACAAATTTCCATATCTGCTAAGACCAGGCATCTTCGCTCTCTAATCTAGCTTCAAACTTCAAAGGATTATCGAATACGATAGTCTCGTGAATACACTAATCCCTCGGCTTTGGTACTTGCAAGTTCCAAATCAAAGATCCCAAGGGGATACCAAACTAAGAACCAAACTAAGGACTGGGAGACGCTCCACTTATACTTAACTGAGGTATCGATGACGTCACCAGAAGACTCGTTTATCGTTTCGCTCTACCAAATCATCAAGGGTCCAAAACAGGGCGATAGTCAGGGCAGCAGTCCTTCGTAGCCGTCGGAAAGAGGGGAACCTCGCAGCAAAGACTTTCGGACCACGTCGACATACAGGGGTCGATGAAGTGGCGGCCTCCCTCCAGAATTTTCACACGAAGCTCCTCACGAACCTCTGGCTTGGACCGGTACCGCTGAAATCGCCCCACGCTGGGCGCCAACTGAAGTACTGGGTTTTTCAGAACCCAGTGGTGCCAGGGAACACACCCTAAGACTTCGAGTCCTTCCTGTTTCAGACTACAGAAACACAGAGTCTTCTTGGTGAAGTCAAAGATCTTGTTTATTGGCTGCAGCCAGTAACAGGTATCCTAGAAGTACAACACGGTGTATATTCTCAGGAGACTGCTGCTCTTGCAAAGCTAACCTTCTCTTTTATACAAAATATTATGCTTTAGGCAAACATTCCTTATTTTACAGTTGACCATTCACATATTTTCACTACAAAGTAATAGCAGGGTTATGATGACAAGCCCATATTTCAGTTTGTCCAGCCCTCAATCAATTACCCGGCAAGACTTAGTACTTTCATCAGATATCGACGGACCCCCAATATAAACGGGCACCTCCTCCTTGTAAAGCAAGTCATAAAGAAAGAAACAGAGACAGGTGTGTGTAAGATTAGGTATGGTTTGTGTGTGATGAAAGGTTTATGATGTGTTGTGCCTTGATACTAATCTCATTCGGCCACTGGGAAAGAAACTGGCCGAACAGGTTTGGCTTCAGGCAGTGGAGTCAGCTTGCCCAGGTCACAGAGGAGTCAGCAAAGGTGTACGTGTCCTTCAGACTCGTTTTTAGCATTAGACATTGGCCTATGTGAGGGCAATCACAAAATGGCTGTCGTTTAAATGGAACACGAGGGTTCAAGACGGAAACTCTGATATTCGGGTGATTTCGTTACCCGAATATGAATACAATGCTTGTGCATACTATTCTAATCATTATCGGTCTGCTGATACCCAAATCGTTGTGATACGACGATGTTTATAACACGGGTCCAGAATTTTCAGTACCACAAGTGTTTGCACTACTTTTCTAACTGTTTACTTACCTGATTTTGGTTTGTGTGTATATTTTGTGTATTTTACTTATCTCCTAAGGGAGTATATCCTCTGAGATTTTTTTGGCACATTGTCAATAAAATAAAGTACCTTTATTTTTAGTATCTCTGAGTATTGTGATTCTTATGATATAGTGCTATATGGTGTAAGTGGTATAGTAGGAGCCTTCCTTGTCTCCTAGTTCAGCATAAGCTACTCTGCTATAGCTACCTCTATCAGCCTAAGCTGCTAGAACACTACTAATCTACTAATAAGGGATAACTGGACCTGGCACAAGGTGTAAGTACCATCAGGTACCCACTATGAGCCAGGCCAGCCTCCTAATTTGGTGGTGCAGCGGTGGGATAAGTACTTGTAACTGCTTTACCGCTTTGTCATTGGTGATTTTCATAAGAAAAACATATACCAAATACATCAGAATATAAACAGTTAACCTAAACAGTTCAACTTTCTTTCCATAAACTTCCTAAAAAGTTTCTAAGATGTTTTCAAAAGTTTTGAAAAGTTTGAAAAAGTTTTTCTCTTTTCTCTAAAAGTTTCTAAACTTTTTTCTCTCTGTCCTAAACCCTTTCTAACAATCACGTCTGCAGTAGAACTTACTGCCACAGTTGTCCATGCAACATATGCTAGTTTAAACTTTAAACATTTGAGGGTTCTCTGCATAGAAAGAGGTTTAAACATTGGTAAGAACCCAACCAAAGATCTTCTCCTTAGCCTTCTCCTAGAAAGTGACCAGAACCAGTCTTGCCTATCCCAGGATCAGGAGGTAGAGGAGGGGGGTACCCAGCAAGACTCAGAGGAGTCCCCTGAGGTTGCTGGGGAGGGTTCATCCAAAGACCTGCTAGCTAACAGGCCATCCAGTGACAATGGCAGTGGGAGGGGGTCACACACTAGTAGGGCACCTTTCACTCCTAGAGGATTATATGACGGAACACCGAATTAAAAACAACTACTAACCTTAACAACGAGGTCGGAACACCGACCTCGTCCTTACTACTAATGATTTTACCACGAATGCCTCAACAACGATATTTAGTTGTAAAGGCATTCCTGATAAAATCATTAGCAATAGGCACCATTCACCCTACATCCCTCACCCAACCCCCCCAACCCCACCCCAAAACCTAAAACCCGCTGACCCACCACCCACTCCCCAAAACCAAAAACGCCCCACCCCCCAACCCCACCCTAAAACCTAAAACCCCCTGACCACCCACCCACTCCCCAAAACCAAAAACGCCCCACCCCCCCAACCCCACCCTAAAACCTAAAACCCCCTGACCCCCCACCCACTCCCCAAAACCAAAAACGCCCCACCCCCCCAACCCCACCCCAAAACCTAAAACCCCCTGACCCCCCACCCACTCCCCAAAACCAAAAACACCCCACCCCCCCAACCCCACCCCAAAACCTAAAAACCCCTGACCCCCCACCCCCTCCCCAAAACCAAAAACGCCCCACCCCCCCAACCCCACCCCAAAACCTAAAACCCCCTAACCCCCCACCCCCTCCCCAAAACCAAAAATGCCCCACCCCCCCAACCCCACCCCAAAACCTAAAACCCCCTAACCCCCACCCCCTCCCCAAAACCAAAAACGCCCCATCCCCCTAACCCCACCCCAAAACCTAAAACCCCCTGACACCCCACCCCCACCCCAAAACCTAAACCCACCACTTACCTTCGCCAACTCCCTTCTTTGTACCTTAACCATGCATGTTCGTTGTTCAGAACATACGTAGTTAAGGCACAAAAATATGAAGTCGTGGTTAAAAAAAGCATTGTTACGCTTTCGTTAACCACGACTTTCGTAATAAAAAAGTCGTAAAAAAGAATGTTTCCCCTCCTAGAGGCCAGGTTACTAGAGTCCAGCCAGTTAGAGACAGGTCACACTCTGCCAATTCCCACATTTCTTCTGTGTCTCAGAATTCCCAAGCCTCCCACCCTGAGGATAACACTATGGAAAGGGAACTCAGAAAGCTGAGGTTGGAAGAGGCCACGCTGAAGCTAAGACAGCAGCAGCTGGCCTTAGACAGGGAATCTCTAGATGTAGAGAGGGAAAGGCAGAGGTTGGGGTTAGTTCCCCATGGTGGCAGCAGAAGTGTTTTTGATAGCAATCTTGTAAGAGAACAAGATTCCAGAAACCTGCATAAGATAGTCCACCTTACAAGGAGGGGGATGACATTAAAAAGTGGTTTGCTGCACTTGAGAGGGCTTCAATGGTACAGTTGGTCCCTCAAAGGCAGTGGGCTGCTATCTTGTGGCTATCTTTCACTGGTAAGGGTAGGGATAGGCTCCTTACTGTCAGAGAAAGTGATGCCAATAATTACAAAGTTTTGAAAGATGCACTCTTGGATGGATTTGGCTTAACCACTGAACAATACAGGATAAAGTTCAGAGATACCAGAAAAGTCCTCACAAGACTGGACAGACTTTGTAGACTGTTCAGTGACGATCTTGGAGGGTTGGTTACATGGCAGTAAGGTGACTGACTATGAAAGCCTGTATAATCTAATCCTGAGAGAGCATATTTTGAATAATTGTGTGTCTGACTTGTTGCATCAGTACTTGGTAGGCTCAGATCTGACCTCTCCCCAAGAATTGGGAAAGAAGGCAGACAAATGGGTCAGAATAAGAGTGAACAGAAAAGTTCATACAGGAGGTGACAAGGATGGCAAGAAGAAAGATAGTGAGAAATCTGAGGATAAGCATGGGGATAAAGGTAAAATCAAAGATCCTTCTTCACATCCTAAACACTCTTCAGGGGTGGGGATAAATCATCTTCTTCCTCTTCTTCACAACCCACACACACTAAAAAGCCTTGGTGCTATGTGTGTAAAAATAAAGGCCATAGGCCAGGGGATAAATCCTGCCCAGGTAAACCCCCTGAGCCTACCACCACTAGTACATCAAACTCTAGTACCCCTAGCAGAAGTGGTAATAGTGGTGGGACTGCTGGCAACAGTCCAAATAAGGGTGTATTTGGGTTCACTTATGGGTCCATCATAGAAACTGGGGTAGTCAGTCCCAAGACAGTTTCTGTCACACCTGGTGGCATTGGCCTTGCCACACTGGCTGCTTGTCCCCCTACAATGGATAAGTAAAGGCAGTCAGTTTCAATAAATGGTGTTGAGGCTCAGGCCTACAGGGACACAGGTGCCAGTATCACTTTGGTGACAGAAAGCCTAGTGTCTCGTGCACAACACATCATTGGACAACAGTACAAGATTATTGATGTCCATAACTCCACTCAGTTCCTCCCCTTAGCTATAATTCAGTTTAGTTGGGATGAAGTTACTGGCCCTAAGCAGGTGGTAGTATCACCTAGCTTCCCTGTAGACTGTCTCTTAGGTAATGACCTAGAGACCTCAGGTTGGGCTGAGGTAAAGTTTAATATCCATGCAGCCATGCTGGGTATCCCTGAGGAATGGCTTCCTCTTATTTCAGCTGAAATGAAAAAGCAAAGGAGAGAAAAAGGCCTGAAAACTCAGGATCATTCTCCAACAACTTGTAAAAAGGGCATCAAAGTATTCCCTACCCACTCTGCCATTAAGGATACATTCCTGTGGTGGGAGAAACCTCTCCTGGGGTGGCACCTGTACCAAGGGAACCATCAGCTACCACAGCTGTACTTCCTGAGGTGGAAATACCTCTCTGTGGGATATCTAATATTGGTGAGAAAAAGTGCACCATTTTAGTTAACATAGAGCATCCCTCCAACCCTCCTAGAGACACTTTAGTGCAGCAACCCTGCACTGCCTCACAACATTTAGGTCAGCAACCCTGCCCTAGTGTGGAGCTAATAGGACAGTAGCCCTGCCCTGCTCCAACTAAAACAAAAACAGCAACCCTGTTCTCTCTTACAGCCGTATGGACAAAGTTTTTGCCTAGCTATGGTTTTATTGAGACAACATCCCTGTCTGGCATTTTCATCATTTGACATAGGCCCAGTGGACAATTCCCACTGCTCTAAACTAAAACATACTAATAGGAACTCTGAGAATATAACTTCACATTATTGGCTAGCTAAAACACTCCAAGCAGGGTGGTTTACATCCCCACAGGGAAGTAACCATACAGCGGATGATAAAGGGAGTAACCAATCTATTGCAGAGCTACTCTCCACTTACCACCACTTAGACAATAAAGACTCAACTGGCCAAGGTTATCCTTATTGTCCTTCATTTGGGGGGGGGGGGGGTTGTGTGGGAAGGTAGCCTCTTTCTAGCCTTGTTACCCCCACTTTTGGCCTGTTTGTGAGTATATGTCAGGGTATTTTTACTGTCTCACTGGGATCCTGCTAGCCAGGACCCCAGTGCTCATAGTTTGTGGCCTAAATGTGTTCCCTGTGTGGTGCCTAACTGTGTCACTGAGGCTCTGCTAACCAGAACCTCAGTGCTTATGCTCTCTCTGCCTTTCCAAATTTGTCACTAACAGGCTAGTGACCAATTTTACCAATTCACATTGGCATACTGGTACACCCTTATAATTCCCTAGTATATGGTACTGAGGTACCCAGGGTAGTGGGGTTCCAGGAGATCCCTATGGGCTGCAGCATTTCTTTTGCACCCCATAGGGAGCTCAGACAATTCTTACACAGGACTGCCACTGCAGCCTGAGTGAAATAATCTCCAAGTTATTTCACAGCCATTTTACACTGCACTTAAGTAACTTATAAGTCACTTATATGTCTAACCCTCACCTAGTGAAGGTTAGGTGCAGAGTTACTGAGTGTGAGGGCACCCTGGCACTAGCCAAGGTGCCCCCACATTGTTCAGGGCAATTTCCCCGGACTTTGTGAGTGCGGGGACACCATTACACGTGTGTAATACATATAGGTCAATACCTATATGTAGCTTCACAATGGTAACTCTGAATATGGCCATGTAACATGTATAAGATCATGGAATTGTCTCCCCATGCCAAATCTGGTATCAGGGTGCCAATCCATGCATTCCCGGGGCTCCAGCATGGACACCGTGTACTGCCAAACTGGCTCTCTGGGGTTTTCACTGCAACTACCGATGCTGCCAACCAACAGACAGGCTTCTGCCCTCCTGGGGTCTGGGGAGCCCAGACCCAGGAAGGCAGAACAAAGGATTTCCTCTGAGAGCCGGTGTTACACCCTCTCCCTTTGGAAATATGTGTTAAGGGCTGGGGAGGAGTAGCCTCCCCCAGCCTAAGGGCACAGATGGTGCCCTCCTTGCATAAGCCAGTCTACACCGGTTCAGCGATCCCCCAGCCCGTGCTCTGGCATGAAACTGGACAAAGGAAAGGGGAGTGACTACTCCCCTGTCCATCACCCCCCCAGGGGTGGTGCCCAGAGCTCCTCCAGTGTGTTCCAGACCTCTGCCATCTTGAATGCAGAGGTGTGAGGGCACAATGGAGGCCTCTGAGTGGCCAGTGCTAGCAGGCGATATCAGAGACTCCTCCTAATAGGTGCTTACCTGGTTAGGTGGCCAGTCCTCCTCTGAGGGGTATTTAGGGTCTCTCCTGTGGGTTTCTCTTCAGATAACGAATGCAATAGCTCACTAGAGTTCCTCTGCATCTCTCTCTTTGACTTCTGCCAAAGATCGACTGCTGAGTGCTCCAGGACGCCTGCAAAACCCCAACAAAGTAGCAAGACGACAACCAGCAACATTGTAGCGCCTAATCCTGCCGCTTTCTTGACTGTTTCCTGGTGGTGCATGCTCTGAGGGCTGTCTGCCTTCACCCTGCACTGGAATCAAGGAAGAAATCTCCTGTGGGTTGACGGAATCTTCCCCCTGCTAACGTAGGCACCAAACATCTGCTTCACTGGTCCTCTGGGTCCCCTCTCATCTCGACGAGCGTGGTCCCTGGAACACAGGAGCTGGATCGAAGTTACCCCAACTGTCCAGTAGTCCTTCTGTCCAAACTTGGTGGAGGTAAGTCCTTGCCTCCCCACGCCAGACAGTAATCCTGTGTACTGCATGAATTGCAGCTGCTAGGGCTTCTGTGCACTTTTGCAAGGAATCCTTCATGCACAGCATAGCCCAGGTCCCCAGCACTCTGTTCTGCATTGCTCAACTTGCTGAGTTGACCACCGGCTTCGTGGGACCCTCCAGTGTTGAGATGACTGTCCTGCTCAGATTTATTGAACATCTGCTCAAGTGCTTCTGTAGATGCTGCCAGCTTCTGCGTGGGCTCTCTGTACTGCTGAGCGCCCCCTCTGTCTCCTCCTCCAAGGGGCGATCCCCTGGTCCTCCTGGGCAGCACCCATTTTCTTCAACCATGACCTTTGCAGCTAGCAAGGCTTGTTTGCAGTCTTTGTGCATGGAAACAACTCTACATCCTCCAGCACATCGTGAGACATTTTCTGTGCAAAGGAGAAGTTCCTGGCATCTTCCGTTGTTACAGAATCTTCAGCTTCTTCCACCAAGAGGCAGCCACTTTGCACCTTCATCCGGGGTTTAGTGGGCTCATGCCCCCCGGACACTTTTGTGACTCTTGGACTTGGCCCCCTTGCTTTACAGGTCCTCAGGTCCAGGAATCCATTGTCAGTGCTTTGCAGTCAGTTGTTGTCTTTGCAGAATCTCTTATCATGACTTTAGCGTGTTTCTGGGGAAGTAGGGTAACTTTACTCCTACTTTTCAGGGTCTTGGGGTGGGATTTCCTGGACACCCTTGGTGTCTTCTTACACTCCTAGCGACCCTATACACTACACTATGCCTGGGGACCATTTGTGGTTCGCATTCCACTTTTAGAGTATATGGTTTGTGTTGCCCCGAGGCCTATTGAATCATATTGTATTCTACAGTGTTTGCACTACTTTTCTAACGGTTAACTTACCTGATTTTGGTTTGTGTGTATATTTTGTGTATTTTACTTACCTCCTAAGCAAGTATATCCTCTGACATATTTTTGGCACATTGTCACTAAAATAAAGTACCTTTATTTTTAGTAACTCCGAGTATTGTGATTCTCATGATTTAGTGCTGTATGATATAAGTGGTATAGTAGGAGCTTTGCATGTCTCCTAGTTCAGTCTAAGCTGCTCTACAATAGCTACCTGCATCAGCCTAAGCTGCTAGAACACTACTAATCTACTAATAAGGGATAACTGGACCTGGCACAAGGCGTAAGTACCATCAGATACCCACTATAAGCCAGGCCAGCGTCCTACAATTGTCACAGCTGGAATACTGAGACAGCATACACCAAACTCTCAGAGGATAGTACATGGGTTCTGTCAGTACTTACCCCCTAGTGGCTGCTGTGCTGCCCTCAAACACCCATCCACCTCAGGGTAGGCCACTGCCAAAATGCAGGCCATCATTGGGAAGACATCCCCAGCTGGGCCTCAGCGGTCTTCCGGGCCCAGCATTTCAGGTCCCTCCACCGCTTCCTACAGTGGGTGCTCCGCCCGCTGTGGATCCAAAGGGTCTGCACTTGCTTGGTGATGGCAAGCAAAATCCCCTTCTTCTGATGGGTGTTGACCTTCATGGATGACACAAACAAAAGGAGAAAGTCATGTGCACATGCACCATACCAATAGTAGTGGACAGAACACATCGGCCACAGCAAGTTGGCACCCATTCCCATCCTCTCAGCTCACACACCTGCACAATATACCATCTGCATGCATCAACACCTTTGCTAGTTTACATTAATGGTACACCGTCAAAAACCACACCTATCACACAATGGTATGACATTAGACTCAACTGCTCCTGTGGTGCTCCATATAGTTGTTCATACAGGGGTAGGACCTCCTCCACTAGCTTCTCCATCTCTTCAGGGGTGAAGGCAGGGCCCTATCACCTACAGGACACGGCATGATAACTCCCAAAGGCAGTACATAGCAGCTCAGGCCATGGTGGTCTAGCTGGCAGCAGAGTGAGGAGTCAAGTGAGCAATACTGCAGAAGATGGTGGTCATAGCCGCAACATACATGGCCCTCACTGCCCGCGTACATCGCCAATGGCCCAAGTCCGCGAAAGGAAGCAATGTGTTCCAATGGCAAGTTACACCACGGTTCTGACTGCCTACTGCCATGACGACTTCCGCCAGTGGACTTAGGTCACTTCCACCTGTCCAGTACAGTAGGTCAGACGGCTGGCTTCTGAGGACATTTCATGTAGGGAAGTGTTTCAGAATCTGCGTCATTCCCTTTACCCCATATTGTGCTGTAAGTACCACCCTCATGTTTAGGTGACTTTCTGTGCATCTGTGCTGTAAATGCTGTTTTCTTGGAGGACAGGCGGTGATAGCTATGTACAGCTACTCTGAGGTTCATGTTTGTCAGGAAAATGTTGATGAAGTCCAACAATATGTGTGAATCATGTATAACAAATTAGTCTTACACACTGACAGTGACAGTTAATTTCATAAATTCAATCCCATTGTTGTAGTAGGCAACATGCACCAAGATCAGATGCATAGCTATGTGCTGTACTGTATATGTCAGATGTAGTAGCAGTCATCTACAGCTGTTAAATATGAGGAATGTAATTAGCTGTACATCATGTATGCATTCTGCATTTCACATACTATGTTTACATGTTTTCACATAGTTACCTTGCCATGAGGAGAGTAAGACAAACACCAGTGTACCGTCCACTAGTAGACTTGCACACCATGGAGGAAAGACATTGTATACAGACATATCGTCATTGATCTTTCTAATCAGTTGCAGCCAGATTTGATGCCTGCCATTTGCAATCCCTATTGGATACCTCCTATTGTTCAAGTTTTGTCAGTGCTACACTTGCTGGCCTCAAGGTCCATTCAGAAAATAGTGGTTCTCACAGCCGAGATGTTGGGCTCCTTATGGCAAGATTTAGATGCTTGGACTCATCTGGAGGAGCCCTCCTCTACTCGTCCCCCAAGGTATGTCAAATAATAATTGCCTGCTGCATGCTCCACAATCTAGCCCTGAGAAGTCAGATACCATTGATGTCATATGAGGGGGAGGCAGCTGAACCTGTAGGTGGAAATGCTGAAATGCCAAGTGATGAAGAGCCAGAGGAAGATGAAGCAGGAGACTCTAGGGCAGATCTCATCAATCAGTACTTCAACTGACTGACAGGTATATGAAGTAGCCCTATTGTTGTGATGTAATTGTACAACCAGATGTAGATGGCTAGCATGACACCTCCTTTTTTGCATCTTCTGTGGGGGTGTGGTGAGCTCCAATGCCTATGAGTGAGTTGTGAATGCAGACTGAAAGTTTGTATTGTGTACAGGACACAGTGGTCTACAGTCTCATGTATTGTAATAGCAGATGCAAACTTACACTTCTGGAAATGACTTCTCTGATGTGAGGAATGTTTTCTGTTATGTTCTATCCTTTTTACCTTTCACTCACAGATTTGCCTAGATCCTGTTTGGCTCAGCAACCTTGGCTTAAGAAATACTGTGTCATAAGCAGATGGGAATTGCTGACAGACATGAGAAGTGTTCATGACTGAAACCTGGTAATATTAGTGTTGTTTAAGTGGAGTGTAACTGAGATTGTTCTACCGTCATAACACTGGGGTGGAAAAGGCTTTTACCGTATCTTTCACCTATTGGGTACAGGAGGTTGTCAAATGGAGTATTATGTGTCTGGAGCAGTGTCTGGTGCATGTGTAAAGGTTGGATCATAGCCTCTTGCTTCAAAATGGGTGGAGTAGTTTGTGATCTACATTGGACCTAGCTGTCATTGTGTTCTTACTTTGCAGACCAAGTTGCTTGTCACTGTAGACTGACATAGGTGAGTGACAATCCTACAGGTATGGGACCAATGTAAGTGAATGGTTTCAGTACTGGGTACCTCAGTTATCATCTTCGTACGTTCCATGGGATATGTGATTTTGAAGCTATGGTATGAATATGTGATACAGATACAGAGGACCTATCAGTGTGCCCATACCTTGTAGTTAGATTACCATGACCCTGACTTCTATAAACTGTGTTTTTGCATTGTATAACACCTTATCATACAAGCAGATGCTACTCTCAGTCATACTGTATGTGTTGTTTGCAATTCAGCCTATAAATTTGTGTACAGGTGTATTTCAACCTCTTTTCATCTGTCCTGTAACATTTCTGTTATAATGAGCCTCCTGCTGATGGAGTCCCCATTTGATCTCCATTACAATGGCTGTACAATAGAGAGTGACATGACCACACCAGAGTTGGCATGCATGACTATTGTATATGGATGAAAAAAGACAAATACACAGGATCTGTGTTTAAGTGTGATTTATTGTGCATATCAAAAGAAATTCTGTAACAAGGAAAGGAAATAAATGAACATAAAAGTAATGGGTGAAGTCATGGTGGATGAATTATTCAGGGTAGCTGCTACACCAGTTGGTAACACAAGTCCAGTGTCCTTGTACCATGGGGTAATAGAGTTAGGTTTCAGAATAGTCAACAGGGTGCACATGTGGCACTCAAGGGGGACCTACCAGGTGAGGTTCACATCCTTGCAGTGGGTTTGGTCTTTGCATCTGCTACTGCTGGATGTCTGGGTGGGCATCCACATTTGTGGGGGGTTCTTCAGCTACAGAGGGAGGAGTGTCTGAGGCATGCTCTTCCCTGGCAGGGTCTTAGTTCCACTAGCAGCCACAGATGTCGAAGGGGCTGATGTTCCATTGCTAGTAGAAGGGGCCAGATATTGTGAAGAAAACTAATCAGGGTGGTATTGATGGCCCTCAGCACCCCTGCAATGGATGCTAGGTGGGCATTTTGTGCCTGCCACTGCTGTATGACTTCCTGGTGGTGGTCCCTCTGCAGCGTTTGATTTCCTCCCTACATGGTGATGACTTGGCCTATCCTGTCTTGGGAACTTTGGTAGGCATCCCTCCCATGCACCGGTACCCCAGTCACAGCGTGCGCACTGCCAGAGGTTGCAGGTCCATCATTATCAGGGGTGGCAAGGCTAGACTCACCTGTGTCCCAAGGCTACAGTCCTTGGGACACTGGGTTGGGGGCAAATGGTTGCCTGTGATGTTAATGTAACAGGCTGATGTGGGCAGGGTGAGGCTGAGAGTCGTTGACTGACCGGGTGTCCCAGATGGGCCAGGTTGTTCATCAGTGTCCAGACATCCAAAGGTGTTGTCCTCACTGGGGCCTTCATCCAGAGGGGGAGTGACAGTCTCTGGTATCCTCTCAATGGTGGCAATGGCAAGGTTTCCTGTGGAGGGAGTGAGACAGAGTTCAGGTTAAAATGGGTGTTTTTTTGCATGAGTGTAAGATGCAGACAGTGCCTTAACATGATTCCCTGCAATGACATTGACAGCTGCTGCACAGCATACCTTAGTTGTACATACAACTCTGTAACTTGATTTCCATACTCCATGTTGAGAGTTGTTAGACCAGGTTGGTACTGATTGCACTGCAGATGACATCTGATATTGTCTGATTATTGACATGACTGTTCACCTCTGGTACCTAGTGAACACTCAGGCTTGCTAGATGCCATACATTAGAGCTGCTTAATGCACAATGGTGTCCTTGTAGGAACACAGTATGTGAGTATGCAAAGGGCATTGAGCTATATCTGGATGTACTGCATGTGCATTGACTCAGCCATCTGACTTTCCAACTCAGTTGAGTCTATTTCTGGCTTGGGATCTTTGATCTGTGGGCATTATTATTGGCCACTCAGCTATAGCTGTGTTTTGTTTTGGTTGCTATTGTGAGTGAACCATTGCATTGCTGTCATTGTCATGTACTGTTTCACACTAGAACAATCTAGATGGTGTAGCTAGTAAGTTAGTTGTACATACATGACATGTGATATTTTGTGCACATTCTAGATTTTCACAATGATGGGATAGTGCATTCTCAGAGTTGTAGTAATAAGATTAGCCAGTAGTTCACATGCCATTTCCAAGGGCTGTGAGGCCAGTTGAGCTCAGTAGAGAAAAGTCATGCCAAAGAGAGGCATTAGGTGATCTTGAGAGAGATGTAGTGGGTAAAAAGTTCATTAGGGTGGGTTTAGGTGGTGAGGCAGCATGCAGCACAAGACAATTGTTTAACATGAATGTTGTGGGTACTTACCAGACTCCAGTCCCCCGAGTATGCCTGTCAGTCCCTCAGGAAGCAGGATGTTCAAGATCTTCTCATCCCATGATGTCAAAGCAGGGGGAGGAGGCAGGGGTCCACCACCAGTCTTTTGTATGGCTAGCTGGTGCCTGGATGCCATAGAACACACCTTCCCCCGTAGGTCATTCCACATCTTCCTGATGTCCTCCCTTGTGAGTGGATGACTGCTTACAGAACTGACCCTGTTGACTGTTCTTTGCCACAACTCAATTTTCCTGTCAATAGATGTTTGTTGGGCCTGTGCTCTGAACAGGTGTGGCTCTACCCCTTACTATTTCATCCATCATGACCCTCAACTCGTCATCAATGAAACGTGGGGACATGGTAGTGGTTGTGTAGATGGTGTGTGGGGGTGTTGTGAGTGAAAGGGTGCAGTGTCTGGTAAATGGTGATGTGTAGGTGTTGCGATGCGAGTGGAAGATGGTTGTAGCGGATTGTGTGTGCTAGTGATGTGTGTATTGTGATTGTTGTGCTGATGTGGGTTGTGTGCTGAGTGAAATGTGTATGTGTGCCTATAGTGTACAAGTGCTAAATCTAATATTTTTGTCTTCTCAGTGTATGCGTATGGTGTTCTGACTGCAAAGAATGGTGGGTTGTGTAGGGGTGTGTTATATAGTGCAGTGAGTAGGTGTGGGTGTGTGGATGTGTGTCAGGTGTGGGGTATTCAAACTATCCAATGTGGTATTGTGTTCTGACAAAAGTGAGTTGGGGCTGACGTATTTCAGATCGCCAATGGTTTTCCGCCGCAGAAGAACCGCTGTTGTGATTTGTGGATTGTAATTTGATGGGTGGAATTTCGTCGGGTTGGTGGTACGGGTAGTGCAACCACCTCTTTTCCATTCTCCAGTGTCCTGGCAGTTTCAGAAAATTGGCTGTTTTTTGGCAGACTTCACAACGTGACTCTTAATACGTCAGTCCAGTTGCCACCAACATGGTTGTGTTTTGGCAGTGGCCACAGTGGCGGTCTTACCAAAAAACTGCCAAACTCGTAGTGAGGCCCAGTGTTTGAACACTACCATGAAGACTGACACCAGCTTCAAAAGTACAGACCTCAAACATCCTGTGCATTTATGGAACACAATCCATGAGGTAAATATGCAAAAGTGTGCATAAAACAAAATGCAAGTGACGTGCTGGAAAAATGGCGGCCACTCACGTCTTATCAGAAATCACCTCCGTGGCATGAAGGAGGCTTCATAAAAGGCAAATGAGAGATAGCCTTTGCAAGGAAGTCCAGTAAAGTTCAAAGGCATGCTCAAAAGAGAAAAGAGGTGTGTGCAGGCTGAAGGTGGCTTTTTTCCAAGAGGTAAGTTCCGTAGTGCGGCGGAGCTCAAGGATTCACCACCATCTTGTACATCAGTTTTCATCTCTAGTACTGTCAACGGAGGTGATGGAAGTTGGCTGAGGTAATGGATGGGTGGCAGATGTTCATCCACTATGCCACCAACTTTAAATAAGATAGGGGGCATTTTAGGTGGAGGACAAATAAACCTTCAATACTTCAATCTTTGGAGATTCCACCATATCTGCTAGAGAGCTTTGATTTTTAGAATTAGTATTTCTCTTCAAACTATCACTCACTTTAAATACCATATTCTTCAAAATACTTTAGAACTATTTTTGTTAAATTTAGGGTATTTTCAAAAGCTATTTAAACATACACCAATCATTCATCATAACTGGATCTTCACTTTTACTGGAGTAAGATTTCATATCTGAATATTTTCTCCCAAAAGACATTACTCTACCATCCAAAATGATGCCTGGAAAACTAATGAGCTTATTTACAAGAAATTGGTGCATCATAGATGATGTGCCACTGCTCTTGGGCCTCACTGCACCCCTCGAATGACACCATGTGTGCGCCGTAATTACAATACGAGCACCAAGGCGTATGTTAGGCCAATAGCGTCAAATATTTTGATGCCATTGTGGCGCTTTGATGGATTAGCGCTAAAAGTTATGGAACTAATCCATCAAAGTCAAGGGAGGCCCATTGAATGTAATGAGTGTGCCACCTTAAAGCCTCCCTAGGGCAGGCATTGAAAAGGACGCTAAAAATGGTGCATTGAAATCTTGTGGATCTCACTGCACCATTGTTCTGGGCCTCCTAATGGGGGAACGCCCCCTCATTGTATACATTATGCCTGGAGCAGGCATAATGTGGCGCAAGGGGTTATAAAGTGGTGCAATACTTCGATTGCACCACTTTGTAAATATAGTGCGACAATAATGATGCTAATGGGGCGCAAAGAGGCACAAAGGGCTTGTAGGACAGGAAGAATATCACTTATGAAGGATGAAGGAATGGATGGATGGCAGTAAGGAGCACTGGAGGAAGGGATGGATGCATGACTGGTGTGCTATTGTTTGGTTTGGTTTAGTATGTTATGGTATGAAAAGGAATGGACTAGTATGGTAGAATAAGCCATATTACATTATACTTTTATATGTTGTACACATTTATACATTAGGGTATGATATGATTATATTATGTACTTTTGTATAGTGAGTAATTATCTATCCTTGTCTTATAGTGTGTTGTGGATGGAATGCTATGTTAACAGCATAGCCTTAATGGGTTTGATATGTATGATATGGCATAGTGGGGTATGTTACATTTTGTACTTTATATTAGACTGTTTAGGTGTAATGAAGTATAATTATGTTATGGTATACTAAGGAATTAAAAATGTATACTGCTTCATTCACATGGTATTAGACGTTATAGTATGCTATGCTACATTTTTAAATGACTTTTATATAGGCTGTCCTTTGTAAGCTACCTTCCAATATTGTGCATGACTTTGTATAGCTCAGCATTCATGTGGTATGTGGTCTGTTACACGATTTTTACAATGGTTTACAGCAATTTCAGTACTTAATTTCTGCTAGTGTTTGCTGATGAGTGGCCATAGACACTTCTTTTAGGGGACCCAGACTCTTGTAGCAGCACATAAAAAAATACAAGTGTAGACTAGAGGTAGTGTACTGTGCTACTGCTGATCATTCTAAGAATTCTCCAGTGACCTTTCCTATGGTGTTCTACTAATTTCAAACAATGCTCTTCAGAAACAGAAATAAATAAATGGAGGAGGATAGCAAAGGTCATAGTGAAGTACTAAAACTATAAGCAGTAGCTGCAGTGTTTTTGCTAAGCCTCATCTCAAAGACAATAGCATGATGCTCACTGAGAACATCAAAAGAAAATCAGTCAAGCCATGTTCTGAGAATGTGGATAATACTGATATTGCCTTTAAGGATTGTAGAAACTTCCTGAAAGCCTTCTGAACAGCTACAACACAGATACCAACAGTGCAATTTTTCCTTGCATTCAGAATAGTAACATTACTTGAAATATCAGTGCAAGATTCACTAAAACACAGACTGAGGATGTAGCGGCCATTAGCATAGGAAGTGCAGTTTTGTCAGTATCCAGGCATTTCAGTGGCTCACTGGACCATAATTTTGAAAATCCTTTTCTTTCCAGCGGGGAGCAATTTATATTGTAATATTTAACCCTGATGGTGCGCTTGTACTTATATCAAAATCTTTTTGTAACATCAACAAATACATTTCCCCATTGGTTGTATGGACCTTTGTTAGTTGAGTTGAAGCACTGTAAGGAAGATAACACTAGAAATATATTTCTGACTTGTCAAGATAATGTGACTCCATAATAAGAAACAGGAATCAATAATTATGATTACATAGGTTTATTGTAGAATATTGACCAGTCATATATATGAGCATAATAAAATTAAGTTAATCAGATACAGCAATATGACTTGTAGATTAAAGTGTCTTAATAGGTTGAGCTGCAATAATATGGGATACAGAATGGTAGCAGCCACAACGAGAATAAACCAAACTGTCTTCCATAAAGAAACTTCCCCTTACAATTCTAAACATAGATAAAAACGGAGATCCTAATTTTCTACTCAGGGAGCATAGAAGTTGTCAGCATTGAATTGAACTTCAGTAGAAATTCAGGAAAATAAAAGAGTTCAGAAGCTTTATATTTAGGTAAAAGCCCAGCAAGAGAGATCTGTTCCCTCCAGGAGACAGGGAAGGTCTGTCTAACCATGAAAACATCAATTAGACATAACAGTAGCTTCAAAAACATCCTTGTCTCTACTTACACCAATAGGAACCAACTGAATTGGTGACTGTGAAGAGGATCAGGACACTCCTTTAAGTTACCAACTCATTGAAACTAGAACTGCAGCAGTCAGCCTTGAACATCCCAGCATCCTGGTAATTGATAAACAGATGGCCTCCTTTGACCATTATTTCTTCCTCCACGCCGGCCTCATTATCAGACGTCTAATGCAAATAAAGAGCTTTTCTCCAAAGAGAAACATGATAACACACCTGCAAAAAGGGGCAACCAATATACTTGCAAGGTTAAAACACATTTCCAGTTAGACAAAAATAAGTCAATGGTCAATATGAACTTTGGATACACGATTATACCTACACACATATATATATATTGAGATTAAATGAGAGATATGTACAGAAATAAAACATGATTACATTGAACAATTATTCAATCTAATACGGTAATACATGGGTTCTGGATGACTTCAATAGTTTCAAGTTTAATTGGAATAAAGGCATAACCTGTGTTAATAAAGTTAAGTCTCGCACTGACTAGAAATAGCATGTATGATTGTGACGAAGAAAGGGTGGAGTCTAATTTACACTGCTCCAATCCCATATTTTCAACACCCAGCGGCAGTGGCGGAAGTGGTGGTGCCAGTACTGAAAGTTGGCCGAGGCCCCTTAAGACAAATTTTGGGCACCTGAATTTTTTTTTTTTACTAATTAAGAAATAGGGTCCAGATTATTTTTTTTAAAGTGGTGCAGCGCTGCGCCAAAATTGGCAGCGCCGAGCTGGTCACTTTAGAAACGCAGGGATGCGCCATATTTAACTGAATATGGCACACCCCTGCGATTCCCCCTGCACTGGAGCTAAATTTAGCTGCCAACACAGGCATCCTTGCACCATCGTGCAAGGATGTCTGGGTTAAGGGGTGTGATTGTTTATGTGCGGGAAGATGAATTTTGTCTACTTTTCAGAAATGTTTAGGTTTCTGGGATCCAGCATTGGTTTCACACCCATTTCTGTCACTAACTAAAAGGAGGCTGAAAGCACAACAAATCGTAAAAATGGGGTATGTCCCAGTAAAATGCCAAATTTGTGTAGAAAAATTGGGTTTTCTGATTCAAGTCTGCCTGTTCCTGAAAGCTGGGAAGCTGGTGATTTTAGCACCGCAAACCCTTTGTTGATTCCATTTTCAGGGAAAAAACCACAAGCCTTCTTCTGCAGCCACTTTTTCCCATTTTTTTGAAAAAATACGAAATTTTCACTGTATTTTGGCTAATTTCTTGGCCTCCTTCAGGGGATCCCTCTAGAATCCCTAGGATGTTGGAAAAAAAAGGACGCAAATTTGGCTTGGCTAGCTTATGTGGACAAAAAGTTATGAGGGCCTAAGCGCAAACTGCCCAAAATAGCCAAAAAAAGGCCTGGCAGCGAAGTGGTTAAAGAAAAACGGGATGCATTTCACACAAAAAAATTAAAAGTTTTATTTTCATTTTTTCAGAGTTGGATCACTACCAGCTCTGAAAAATGTTTTACTCTTCCACTCTCAAAGGGTAAGTGGTCCCTGGTGACCCCTTCCCATTTGCGAATGGGTTACCACCAACTTCAAGTTGGTGGTAACTGTGAATGTTTTGCGACTGCATTCATTGTCCCACAACATTCCTACATGCCAGTGCGATTCGGTAAGGGACGTCCTAAACATGTCCCCTCCTAATACCGAACCGCATAAGCAATATTCGACTCTGTAAACAAGTTACTGAGTCGCATTTTGCTTTGATATATAAGAAAAAGCATTTTTCCGGCTGCAAACGACCCGATGGGCCATTTGCGACCTGAAAAATGCTTCGTACATTTGGCACATAGTTTTTTTATGATAAGCTGTATTATTTCGGTACGATTTGGTAAAATGACCCTTCTTATGTTGCTTTTGTACGATGCAGCCCACTTCATGGTATAACATGACGTATTTTGTTGTTTTGGACAACTCATCCTTTGTGTGGCATTGCATAGAATTGTATGCTTTGTTTTGATAAAGAATTATTGTGTAGTGCCATATTCATATGACGTTGCATACTCACACATATTTGAACATAGAACTGCATTCATATCGCCATAAATGCTATGTTCCACCGTCTGAATAGTGAAGCACTTGCATCGTATGGTATGTATTGTCATGTCATGTCATTTCGCATAGCGCAGCATTAATATGGTATAGTAAATTACAATTTCCTTTATAATACATCATTTGACATTTCCCTAGCCCCTTGGCGTGTTAGGCTGTTATCGAGTGGGCTATGTCTAGTTACATTCAAATGCTCTGCTTTAAAAAAATAGGCAACACATAAAATATAGGACAATGAGTCGGGGTGCCCTTTCAATTAGCTAAAATATATCAGCTGTTGAAATTGTAGAACTAAGGAGGCAATAATACAAGTTGGTACATTGAATAATTGATCACATTTTGGCTACGAATGCTCCGCTGAAAGCTCGGGAAATCGATTTAACTTCTCTGGCTAAGAACATGGCTGCAATAAACCATCTGACTACAACAAAATGAAACACACAAAACAATTATTTCACCCAATGGCACTGAAGTAAAACATAAAGAAAGTTTCCAAAATCCTAGATTCCGAACACTTTGTGATGCTTCAGTACAGAAAACTGTTTCATGACTCTCGAAACAGAACACCCAAAAGCTGAAGTGAATTTATTAGTTGTAGTTTTTTGCGGCACAATTGTAAAATATCTGTAGCTACGAAAAACAAAAATATTTACTGTTTTGGTAAGTAGATCAACAGTTATGCCAAATACTGCATTAACCGCATATTACGTTTGACGCCTGATCTGCAGGGGTCACTCCTTCGCAATGGCAAAGGAGCGTCCCCCACTAGCTGAGCCAGCAGCTGAAAAATAAAGCAATGTTTCAGTATTGTTAGATTTTTCAGCTGCTGGCTCAGGCACCATGTGCAGGGAGGGGCTGGGCCATGGGAGGAGGGAGAGGGGAGGATGAGTGGAGTGCACCTAATTGCACATGTTTGTTTGGCTGGCGACACTTAGGTTTCTCCAACCGGGCTACGATGCACAGTCAGGATGGAACATTGCACAGGCTCCCATGCAGTGTCTGAGCAGCAGACCAAGCCGCTCAGACCAAACCTGAGACCGGTGTCAGGATTGCATGAGGAGCCTGTGCTGGTATCCCAGGGACTGCTGAGACATCAGCAGGAGAGCAGAGGAGCGAGGCGGTGGTTGGAATGATGTTTTTTAAATTTATTGCCCCTCCCCTCAACCCCACTTGAGATTTATGTCAGTCGCTGCTTGTGACCTAGGAATACTACTGATGGGGACCGTAAAAACTGGAGCTCCACAACGATTTGTTTCACACCAAGCACTTTTTGTCTTTGAATGGAGCTGCTTTTTAACTGATGAAGAGGTTAACACTCCCACTCAGAGCTTGCTATGTATATCACAGGCTATATGGTTTAAAAGCAGAAAAACAACAGTTCAAGGGTTAATGGACATACAATAGACATTTTAACATAACGCATGGAACACAAGTTCCAATTGTAGTAAGTCAGATCAGCAGGTTTATATGTTTGGTCTAGAGATCTGGAGTAATGGGCGTGTCAGAATTTTACATCCCTGAAGGATACTTGGTTGGGTATGTGAATCTTCTACAAGAAGTTGAATGCAACCTGCATGTCACATTTTCTAAATTCAATCAGATATGTCAGTGAGCTGACATGTCTCCTACAAATAATATGTATGCAAAAACTACTTCCATTAAGACTGCTTAGGCTATCTTTCCTTCACACCCTTCCAGACTGCACAGCCTGCAGTGTTTATCTCCTTTCCTATGTCTATCGCTGCTCTCCTACCGCAGCCAGAACGCTGCACCACTCTCTTCCTCACCATTCTGTAGTTATTCCCAGCTACACTGCCTGCAGATTTTGCAGTCACATTCACCTTTTTGCTGAAGAGAAATTGTGTCAAGTTTCATTGGAATCAGACTGCAAAGTTAGTTCCTTACATGCTACAAAGGCACCAGATCCCCTCCCACGAAATGGGAAAAATCATTTTGGAGGAATGGCTGCTGCGCGTCAGGAACATGAATTCAATTTGTCTTTACATATGAACAGCTGTATACAGTTCACTGCATTTTCAATGTGAGTTATGCAAAATGGCCACCATCACATATTTTCAGGTAGCACCGCTGACATATGCAAGTACAACAATAATCAGTATGTACACATACAGAATACCCGCACTTGATAAAGCAGAAATGAAGGTTTTACATTTATTAGCGCATAAACGTAGTGTGAAATAATCATGTGTGACTTTAACCGAACTAATAAAGATTGTACGGGGACAAAATGTGCCCTCAGAGTAGTTTGCCAACATTTATAAGCGTGCTTTATATAACGTGATGTATTAGAAGTGCACTAATCCGACATAATCATAAACGTGTGCTATGATTTGCTTGTTTGAAATGTTTTAGCTTAGCATTACTTTAGTGCAGGCTTTGGCCTAGTTGCCTGGTCTCACGGTTTAGATGCTCGTATTTTTCCAATGTGCTAATAAACGTGTATTTTTGCTTGAAGCTGTACTTTTCCACTGAGATCGTTCACATGCTTATCTTAAGGTTTCGTGCCAGCCTGGCATTTTTCTCTTTGCTCCAAGGTCAATCTGCAGGTGCGGACAATGGAAGCTCTGAAAGTGAGTTAATTGGTATAAAATGTTGCAACTTGCGTACCCGTCTCCAAGGATAATGTATGCTTAAGTAAAAGCTTGAGAACTGTTGTTTTTGATTGGACAATTTGAAGCCAACCTATGAACCCTCCAATGGAAGACCCTACTGGATTTGAACTGTTGTCTATTTAAACCAGGTGCACGAGAGGAAAAGTAGCCATTGCAGCCATTATTGGACATCCCGCCATTTTGTAGACTTTGCAGTTATTATGGCCCACCTTGCTGCGACGCCATTTTGAAAGAGACTTTGATTCTTTCTCTAATCGAGAGAAAGAGACTTTAAATGATTCTTGCCCTAGAGACTTTAACTTTGATCCCTTTGCATGAAGTAGTAGTTTATCTTGCCGCCGTGAGGCAATTGCCCCGTCCACCTTGCCCCTTTGCCCCGTCCCATGCTGATCGAGAAACGGTACCTATGAGATGAAGACTTCCTTGTATGCTGATCGTAATTGGTAAATATGAAAGGAAATTGTAAAATTGCATTGTGTTTCTTTTAGGTAACCAACTGCTGATTTTGATAAGATCCCTAGTTAGGAGTTTTCCAAATTTATGTTGCTAAATTGTTTTTGCATGAAGTCCCACATGCCGATGCTAATTTGTGGTTAGATGAGGATTCTTTTTGTTGCACGATGCAATTTGAGACCTTGTTATGCTGACTAAATGTATGCAATTAGTTAATTACAGATTATAGTATTAGTGATTTGCATTGCTATTATCGAATGCCTTGTTATTCAAATGCTGCATAGATTGCACCTGTTTCGTCGTTATGGACAGCTATTAATGTTCATTTACGTTTATCATTTGGTGTTGAGACATATCTATATTGTGCTAGCTTTGTTAATATAGGGAAATAAATTCACTAACTTTGAATAAACTGGTGTGGTTATTCCTGACTGAAAGGTCAGGGTTCGCCGAAATGTATTCTGGATTAATTGTCAAGTGTTATGTTGATCAAGGTATTGCTTATGTTCGTTATTGATTATCGATCACATTAAGCTGGTTGGTCTCGAGTGAAGAGAGTCCCACTTAGCCAAAAGATTCATCGGCCTAAAGAGCGTCCAAAATACAGGTAAATTATCAGTACGGAACGCTCTATCACACTCACACAAAGTACAACGTGCAAACATTCTTAGAAGAGGGAAACAAATAGTATTTTGAGTGGAAAGGTGTAGGAGGCTGGCCTGGCTTATAGTGGGTACCTTATGGTACTTACACCTTGTGCCAGGTCCAGTTATCCCTTATTAGTAGATTAGAGGTGTTCTAGCAGCTTAGGCTGATAGAGGTAGCTAGAGCAGAGCAGCTTAGGCTGAACTAGGAGACATGCAAAGCTCCTACTATACCACTTATGTCATATAGCACTATATCATAAGAAAACACAATACTCGGAGTTACTAAAAATAAAGGTACTTTATTTTAGTGACAATATGCCAAAAGTATCTCAGAGGATATACTCACTTAGGAGGTAAGCAATATACACAAAGTATATGCACACAAACCAAAATCAGGTAAGTAACAGTTAGAAAAGTAGTGCAAACAATGTAGAATCACAATAGAATGCTATAGGGAGAAATAGGCCTAAGGGCAACACAAACCATATACTCCAAAAGTGGAATGCGTACCACGAATGGACCCCAGGCCTAGTGTAATGTGTAGAGGGTCGCTGGGAGTGTAAGAAAACACTAAGGGTGTCCAAGATACCCCACCCCAAGACCCTGAAAAGTAGGAGTAAAGTTACCCTACTACCCTAAAAAGACAATAAAGTCAAGATAGGGGATTCTGCAAGGACAACAACTGACTGCAAAACACTGAGGACGGATTCCTGGAGCTGAGGACCTGGAAAGGAAGGGGACCAAGTCCAAAAGTCATGAAAGTGTCTGGGGGGCATGAGCCTCCTTTGGTCAGAAAATGTCCCACGGCGTGCTGGAGGATGCAGAGTTGTTTCCATGCAGAAAGACCGCAAACAAGCTTTCCTAGCTGCAAAAGTCGCGGTTGAGGATTTTGGGTGCTGCCAGGGCCCAGGAAGGACCAGGAGGTCACCCCTTGGAGGAGGAGACAGAGGGGGCGCTCAGCAACACAGAGAGCCCACACAGGAGCAGGCAGCACCCGCAGCAGCACCTGAACAGGCACTTAGAAGATCTGTGGACAACAGCTGAGTCAGAGCCACAGAAGAGGGTCCCACAACATCGGAGTCCAACTCAGCGAGTTGGGCAATGCAGGACGGAGTGCTGGGGACCTGGGCTAGGCTGTGCATGAAGGAAGTCTTGCAAAAGTGCACAGAAGCCCGAGCAGCTGCAGTTCACGCAGTACACAGGATTACTGTCTGGCGTGGGGAGGCAAGGACTTATCTCCACCAAATTTGGACAGAAGGGCCACTGGACTGTCGAAGACACTTGGACCCAGCTCCTGTGTTCCAGGGACCACGCTTGTCAGAATGAGAGGGGACCCAGAGGACTGGTGATGCAGAAGTTTGGTGCCTGCGTTAGCAGGGGGAAGATTCTGTCGACCCACTGGAGATTTCTTCTTGGCTTCCAGTGGAGGGTGAAGGCAGACAGCCCTCAGAGCATGCACCACCAGGAAACAGTGGAGAAAGCCCGCAGGATGAGGCCCTACAATGTTGCTGGTAGTCTTCTTGCTACTTTGTTAAGGTTATGCAGGCATCCTGAAGCAGTCAGCGGTCGATCCTTGGCAGAAGTTGAAGAGGGAAGTGCAGAGGAACTCTGGTGAGCTCTTGCATTAGTTATCTGGTGAGATGCCCACAGGAGAGACCCTAAATAGCCCACAGAGAGGATTGGCTACAGAGAAAGGTAAGCACCTATCAGGAGGGGTCTCTGACATCACCTGCTGGCACTGGCCACTCAGAGCTGTCCATTGTGCCCTCACACCTCTGCATCCAAGATGGCAGAGGTCTGGGACACAATGGAGGAGCTCTGGGCACCTCCCCTGGGAGGTGCTGGTTAGGGGAGTGGTCACTCCCCTTTCCTTTGTCCAGTTTCACCCCATAGCAGGGCTGGGGGGATCCCTGAACCAGTGCAGACTGGCTTATGCAGAGAGGGCACCATCTGTGCCCTTCAAAGCATTTTCCAGAGGCCAGGATAGGCTACTCCTCCCAGGCCCTTCACACCTATTTCCAAAGGGAGAGGGTGTAACACCCTCTCTCAGAGGAAATCCTTTGTTCTGCCTTCCTGGGACCAGGCTGCCCAGGCCCCAGCGGGGACAGAAACCTATCTGAGGGGTTGGCAGCAGCAGTAGCTGCAGTGGAGACCCCGGAAAGTAAGTTTGGCAGTACCCGGGCTCTATGATGGAGACCCGGGGATGCATGGAATTGTCCCCCTAATACCAGAAGGGTATTGGGGGTGACAATTCCATGATCCTAGACATGTTACATGGCCATGTTCAGAGTTACCATTGTGATGCTACATATAGGTAGTGACCTATATGTAGTGTACGCGTGTAATGGTGTCCCCGCACTCACAAAGTCCGGGAAATTTGCCCTGAACAATGTGGGGGCACCTTGGCTAGTGCCAGGGGGCCCACACACTAAGTAACTTTGCACCTAACCTTCACCAAGTGAGGGTTAGACATATAAGTGACTTATAAGTTACTTAAGTGCGGTGTAAAATGGCTGTGAAATAACGTGGACGTTATTTCACTCAGGCTGCAGTGGCAGTCCTGTGTAAGATTTGTCTGAGCTCCCTATGGGTGGCAAAATAAATGCTGCAGGCCATAGGGATCTCCTGGAACCCCAATACCCTGGGTACCTATGTACGCTATACAAGGGAATTATAAGGGTGTTCCAGTGTGCCAATAAGAATTGGTAAAATTAGTCACTAGCCTGCAGTGACAATTTTAAAAGCAGAGAGAGCATAAACACTGAGGTTCTGGTTAGCAGGGCCTCAGTGATACAGTTAGGCACCACACAGGGAACACATACAGGGCATACTTTATGAGCACTGGGGTCCTGACTAGCAGGATCCCAGTGACACATAGGCAAAAACAAACATACATACAGTAAAAACGGGGGTAACATGCCAGGAAAGATGGTACTTTCCTACACAACCCCCCCAAACGAGGGACAATAAGGCTAACCTTGCCCAGATGAGTTATCATTGTCTAAGTGGTAACATCTGGAGAGCCCATCTGCATTGGAGTGGGTACTCCCAGGCAATGTTCCCTGTAAGGTGCGTGCACGGGCGTGCACGCACCCTTCCTTCCCCCACCGTGCAGGCCCCTTTCTCAAGCGCGCACGTTTTTGCAACGTTATGTCGCTGCCAGCATCATGCGGGAGAGAGGACGTCAGCGCTGCATTTAAAAAACAGAAGCAGCGCGAAAATAGGGTCACTTCGCGGCCGAGCAGGATGGAAACAACTGGATTAAACAGGTACGTGTATTTTCTGCAATTATTTTCTGTGATTTTCTGCAAGTTCTGTGCATCAATGAATTTCTGCTCTCTGGGTATGTCACTGACACAGTGCAGGAAGAGAGCGCGATCCCGCTGGATCTGGCAGCTATGTTTGTGCCTAGCCTGGGTTCTGGGGCCGGTGTCCCAGTGGGTGACACATGCCTACACCGGGGCCGGCGCACGTGCCGGCTGTGAGTAATGTGACAGAGAGCGGAGGGGACAGGTGCATATATCCTATCCAGTGCTCCCCTCTCTGAAGTGGGGTAACGGGAGGAGAGGAGGAATAGTGCACAAGTATACATGCCCTCGTGCGTGAGTATGATATGTTGCTTGTGAGAAACTCTGCACAACCTTCTTGCCCACGGGCATCTAATTACTCTGCACTTCCAGTGTGGCAAAAGTTGTGGCCAGTGAAGCCCAGGTTAGGGGAACTACAAATTGTAATTGTCTTGCGTGTACATGCATGTCTGTGCCTGCTTAATACTGCAGTTAAAGGTTGAGGTGGTCCTTACATCTGTATGCCCTCTACGCTACGGTGACGCTCACGCCACCTTCCTTTGAGGACTGCGGATTCTAGTCAGCTTCGTGGTACTGAGATTGCTCTGCTGTTTTGTAACATGCACACTTTTTGGAAGCAGCTGATCAGTGACATACACACACACTATTATTAGCAGCACATTTTTACCAACAGCCGGTCTAACAGTGACATGCACACTAAGGGAAAACTATCTATTGTGCGCTTGCCAGCGTACCAGATCTCTGTCAATCAGTGACAGGCACACTTTGTTTAAATTTATTTCTGGTGTGTCATTGATAGTAGCACGTCAAACAGTGACATGCACACTAATTGAAATTATTTCTCGTGTGTAATTGAGAACAGGCTTTCTGTCAGTGATGTGCACATTGTTTACTAACTTATAAATGGACATGCACTGAATTATCAGATAGTTTACGGGATTGTTATAATCCTAGTGACACGCACTCTAGTAAAAATAATATTATCTTTGAATTTTATTGAATTATAATCTAGTCGTCATACCTTGAACTCCTCAGGGATATGTATACTTTGAGGTACATATTGAATGGCCTGTAACGATTTGGACTTCACTTATCTTTAGTGTTTTATTGGATACTGGTGCATTCAGGTGTCTCATCGGGCACCGGTGACATTTAGTTATGCACCCATTGTTTAGTTGTATGGGATCTAGAAAATGTTAGACTATTGAGTGAATATGTAGAATATATCTCCTCCCCCATTTTTTATGTGACTGGGAGAACTAGTTTTGAAATGGGGCAAATGGAAAAAAGTATTTGCACATTATTCACAAGTTTGTGGGGCAACCTTAAGTGTAGGAAGGAAAACGTCTTTACTTCTTCATTGCTTGGGACTGGAAGGACCTGTCACACCTGTACACCTGTCACACCTGAACACCTTCCAGAACTAAGTGATGAGGAGATGGGGGGTATAAATGAATTTGAGGCGTGCATAATGAAATTGGGCAAATATTATTTGCCAAAAGTTCGTATGATATCGGAGCGTTACCACTTTGGGAAGGATTTAACATGCACAAGAGTCGGTGGAGAATTATGTTACGCATTTAAGAAAATGAGTGTCATCATGCAAATTCGAAGGGAATGTGGCAGAGCGGATCAGAGACCAATTCATGTTGGGCTACAAAATATAGAAAGTAAGGGATAAATATGGCAAAAAGATGAATCCAAATTAGATGATGTACTTTTAGTAGCCAAGAGAATAGAGAATTCCTTGGCATGTGTGGACAAAATTAAGAAAGAGAACCACAAAGAGAATGGACAAGTAGGAAAGGAACACGTTCACAGTATAAGTAAAAACAAGGCTGAAACCATTCCAAAGAATGAGTTAAAATAATTTACAGAAAAATGCTTCAGGTGTGGTGTAGTGGGTCACATGGCAAATGATAAGAAGTGTCCTGCTTGGAGTGGGGTGCATCTGTTAATCTTTCCTTTATGCAATTCAGGCCAACATAACATCCTAATTACACTGAACACTTTGACTCCAACTGTGCTAGTGCAGGCTGAGCAGCATGGTTATGAGGTAAAGGTGCTAGAAGACACAACCAACTTTGAAAGTGCTAGTTATAAATATGTACAACTCTCCCCTGTAATTTCGCTCATTGAGAAAATGGGGACATATGTGGCCTTCCTGTTGCTTGCTGGCAAAAATGTGCCTGGTGGGAAACGGGTTTATATAGGGACTGCTACCGGGTGCAAAGCCAGAGTGAATGATGGAGATATTAGATGTAGGCTGTTAAGGCACTTCAAACGTGAGTCTTTCTGTGAAGACCACATTTTTGGATTGCCACGATCCGAAAGCTGACTGTGCATATCATGTTGAGTCCACTGTCTAAGTGATTGCGCCCTCTGCACTGGTAAGCAACCAGATTTCCCATTTTGGGAAGGCAAGGCACAGTCAGCCTCCCTGTAGGCACGATCAAAGCAAGCAGTGTCCAATACTGTAAATGGCATGCTGTAATCTTATTCAATGACTGGCTTATTTTACTTTAAAGGGGCTGGTGTGACCAAAGTCAGTTTTTGAACTGGAAAATGTTATGTTATGGCTTTGAACACAAACGAATAAATTGCGCAATACTATGGGAGCATCTGATGTGAAGGTACTAAATGCTTAGCCATACACAATGTGCCTCAGAGATGTGCAACACCATCAACCTACCACCCATTGGCAAAGCCAGTAGGTTGTACATATACAAAATCGATTGGCTCTGACAATGTTTTACCCATGTGCACTAGCATGGCTGCATTTCAGCGTGGCTAGAATGTTGGTATTGTGGAATTGAGTGGCAGTGTTGTATATTGGAGTGGCATAGTGCATTGTTGCAGAGTATAGTGTTGAATTAAGTGGAGTACAATGCAGTGTTGTAGAATTCAGTGTCAGTATATTAGAGTGGAGCACAGTGGAATGGTGTATAGTGTATGGGAGTAGTGGAGTCGTGCAGAGTGGTGTGGCCGGGAATGATGTAGTTGTGAAGAGAGCATTGGCACAGGTGTAGCATGTAGTGTTGTGGATTGGAATGCAGTGGTGTGAAGTGCCAATAGTCAACTCGTTTTCAGTTGAAATTACCATTCTATTAGCACCTTTTTTTAATCTGTACAGCAAAGTGTAACCTGCCTCACCTATTATAATGTTTTTTTTTGATCATAGAAAGTGTTTTCACTGCACTTCAGAAATAACCATGTGCTACATTTGTGTTCCTACTGCAAGTATTTTGAAATACTTGCATGGTTCATTTCAAAAGCTGCTGTGCTAAAAAAAAACTTTTGTACGCAAGTATCTAGCAAGATTGGCAGTGTAAATCCTCACTTTAAAGCCAAAGAGAGAAGTAAACAAGCATCCTTGAAAGACCATTCATTTATCTTTGAATGCACAGCAAATGTGATGAGATAAGAACAAGATCTACAGGTCTGTTTACAGAAAGGACTTAGAAGGTTGATTTAAATAAGGTTTGGGGAGGGTACAAACTGCAGGTGGACAGCCTAAAACAACCAGCAAATGGGAAGCAGGAAAATGATAACAACAGCCAGTGGGCAGAATACATTCATAGGTCAGCTTTCTAAATGTACCCTTAATGCCTTTGGGTGTGACCTAAAAGGGGCTACAATCAGCCTCATTATGCTTTAACTTAGGCTACTGGAGCTTCCAGTAATCTCCTCCAGCTGTTTGGAGATGGGGGCCCACAGTTGTGGTCTTGTAGGTAATCCAGGGATTGAGGTGAATTGAAGTGTGGAACTGAGTGGTGCCCAAGGTAAAGCTAAAATCAATATTCTGCAGCTCTTATGAACTTTTCACTACCTGTTGTATGCATATAATGCAAACACTTTCAATGAACTGCAAACAAAAGTAATTAGTGGTAAATGAATTGTTAATGCAATATCAATTAATACAATTGCCGACTAGTCCATCTGGCATAGTTATGTGTAGTATTGGGAGGTCCAAGCCTGCTACTAACGTCACTGAATGGAAGTCCTAGTTTAAAACTGTATTACACATAGTATTAACATGTTGATGCATTCAGAAGCTATCTACAGGAATAGTTTTACAGTCCTTTTTATGGTGTAATGCTCTGCCTAATTTGCCCCATTGCAAACTGAACTCCACAGCACACTTTATTAAATCCACTAACTTTGCAGTCAGAGCATAAAAGTAACCATTAATCTTCAGGATAAAATAAGCAGCAAATTATAAGAAGACATAAGCTGGCACTGGACTTCTGTCGTTGAACCCACAGCAAATGTGACAAGACAACAACAATACTTAAAGGCACCTTTGTTGCTCATTCACTGTCCGAATGAACAGAACACTTTTCTTTTGTCAGCTTGCCAGAACAAGCCAGTAGGCCTAAAAATGGCTCACCCTTATAAATCCGATTAGTCATAGCGAGTGGCCAAGCAGATAACTTGAGGCCTGTAAAGGCTGCATCATCGAATGTCTAATGTGTGATGTAGGTTTCCAAACGGATGATAATATGGAACCAGAGTTCATCTAAACTGAAAGCCCAGGTAACTACTCACTTGCTCTGGAACTGTTATGTATAATGTTTTTGTAACTCCAATAACCTATGCTTAATATCTTCTTTCCAATGACAGCTGGTCAACATTTGGATTTGAACGGGCCGGCGTGAGTACCAAGGAAGACCAGTTCATTCTTTAGACGTTCCAGGTGGGTTTAAGGGTCTCTACATAAATCACGTTCATGATCCACACCTTTGCTTTTATTACAGGTTTGTCGGACCGAGCAAGTTATAGATTTGAATGGACCGACATGTGTAGAAGCATAAGGACCAGGTAATTATTTGGTAGGTACCTCATCTGGGTCACCTGGCACATTATAATATGAAAACATGCTGTAACTAACTGTTAACCATCTTTTCTTTTGCTGCAGCCATCTCAGACAGTACTGGTCATATATGAGTACGGGCAGACCGGAGTAGCAGCAGAAAAAGTAGGTTATTATTTGCTAGTTTTTCCTTATGGTGCAACTGAGACATTGAAACGTTCAGGTGCTTTAATCATTTTTTCCTCTTGTATGGCCATCTTAGACCCTGCTACACAAATTTGAACAGGCACACATGAGTAGAAGCAGAAAGACAAGGTAATAATGTAGCAAATTTTCATTGTGGTGCACCCAGTACAGTGGAATATGGCAACCTACTTTAACCACCTTACCCACCTTTTCTTCTGTTGCAGGCATCGCCGACAGCACTACTCATATATTACTAAAAGGTGCATGTGAGTAGAAGCAGAAAAACAAGGTAATTATTTGGTAGATTTCACTTGTGATGCACCCAGTACCTTATAAAATTACAACATTCTTCAACCCTTTTTTTTCTTTTTTCAGGCTTCTTAGACAGTGCTAACATTGGTTAGAAAATGCAGATGTGACTACAAGCAGAAAGACCAGGTAATTATTTAGTAGTTTTTCCTTGTAGTACATCTGAAATACTGGAACACAAGCATGTTCTGTAACCATTTTTTTTCTTCTATTGCAGAGATCTTAGACAGTGTTACATATACAGGCAGGTGTGAGCTCAAACAGAAAGGCCCAGGTAATTACTCGCTACTATCTCTAGTTGCAACATTTTCCAAGAGATAGCTCAGTCTTGTCTGGCATTCAATAGCATAAAAAACAACTTTAAGTAATGTTCCTCACTTAAAATAATGTCCCTCTTTTTTTGCAGGTTTTGCGGCACAGTAGGCTCAGACTTTTTTTAGGGTGACCTATTGGGTGACTGACCTTGACGATTAGTCTACGTATAGCAAGTGACTTTATAGCACTCACTACACCTTTTTATAGGAGAAGTTACGAATCACGGTCCTGATGAAGCGCCACTGGATCATTTACTGACCGCATGGGCACGAAACATGTCGACCCCTTAGTGTTAGGATAGAGTATATCTCTTCCTTCCCCTTATGTAGGAGTATCGGTGGCCATTATTTCCTCCAAATACTCCTCCAATGATTTTAATCTTGGCCTGACCGCTTCTATGAGTAATTAAATTTAGATACTGGGTGTACAGAGCCAATTTTAACTCACTTCTCACTCTCCTTCCTTTCTACTGTCAGCACGTACTGCAGATATCAATGGATCTGCGTTATCACTTTCGGTCTAGTGCCACCACCATATGAGTGGTGAACCGTCAGATATTGCAGTGCCGGTCTGACGTGGAGTTAGCCCACTGATGATGCTTAGCGTCTTCATTGACGCATGAGGGCACTCCTATCACAATACCGATACTTGGCGTCCTTTCTAGATATATTTTCTTGGAACAGTGTACTCTTTTCATTTATTGGTTCAGACTGATTGCCATCAAAACGTTCAAGCGCAAAGCTGTGACTTCTGCAGAGAGCAGTGTTTCACCACAAAGGAAGAAATGCTGTCTTGTGTTCAAAGAAGAATGGCTGAAAGAAATTGTGGAGACTGAGACACAGAAGTCCCGGAGCAAGTTTCGCGTACAACTGGGAGAGCTATTTCTATACAATCCAGAAGTAGGCCTGATTTTCAAAGTATGTGCAGAAGCAAAGATTGCAGGGCACTTTTCTACTGGGAAGAAATGGAGTGATGGCTGGAAGCTGGACTACTTGAAACGCCATCTATGTAGCAAAGTTCATGAATCTGCTTTGGTGACACTGAGAAATAAAAGTGCAGCTGCCAGGCTGGGTTTTGGAGTGCGCACCATGCTAACGCAAACCGCCAGCGACAGAGCAAACAGACTAGAAGTGGTTGAACGGCAAAGATCCCTGCCTGAGGAGATAAAGATTCTCATCAACAATGTGTTGCTAGCAGTCAAAATGAACACGTCAATGTTATCTGTTCAAGACATCCATGACCACGTTGCATTGTATGTGAAAATACCAGACAGCTGGAGGAGCAAGAACTATGCCTTTGAGTTTTTAGAGGCCATCAACAGCGTGATACGCTCTGACTTCATGGCAGAACTTTGCAGTGCTCGGTATCACACATTGAAAATTTATGAGAGCAGTGATATTTCAGTTACAAAAATGTTCATCCTCTACTTCAAGTTCCGATCTGTAACATCAACAGAGCACGAAACAGTGTTTGGGGGAATTGTATCTCTGAGTGCATGCAATTCGGAGGCTATCACTATAGCTGTAAAAGACTTCTACACTGCCAATAAGCTGGATCTTATGAAAATGGTCATGTTCACATCAGATGGTGCATCAGTGATGCTGGGAAAGAACAATGGTGTTGCTACCCGCCTCAAACAATCCATTCCCCATCTAGTTGAGCAGCACTGTGTTGCGCACAGAGAAGATGTGGGAGTTGATGATGCCCGGAAAAAAGTGCCGATGATCAGGGAAATGGAAACATTACTGAGGACTGTCTACACTGTGTTCTCCCGCTCTCCGTTAAGGAAGTCCAAGCTGGATGAAATTGCTTTGGTCACTGAATGTGAAGCGGTCTCCTTTCGGCCACTCAATGAGGTGCGGTGGCTTTCAAGGCATTTTGCTGTTGGTGCACTCTTGTGTAATTACAAGGTTGCTCAAATACTTTGATCATGAAAGAGTTGAGGAGAATGACCCAATTGCTAAATATTGCTACAAAAACTATCTGACTCAAACTTCCACATTTCCTTTGCAGCACTAAATGACATTCTGGGTGAACTTGCATCTTTGTGCAAGTTGTTTCAGAAAAGCTCTTTGACCACCGTTGAAGCTGTACAGTACGCAAGAGCAAAAATTACCCAAATAAAGGAACAGTACTTGGGCGACACTGTCTTTTGGAGCAACACAGTAAGAGATCTGATGGCTTTGTGCAGAGAGGACCGAGAGTATGATAGTGGGCCAATGTTATCTTTCATTAAACTTCTTTGTGAGCACATGGAAAGAAGGTTCCCAGAAGATGAATTGAAGGAATGGACAAGCTTTGATTTCTATACAGTAATAACACAATCACAGTTTGATTTTGGGACTGAGAATGTACACAGACTTGTTGAAAAGTATAAGAAGGTCTTGGTCCTGGGTGATTGTGACACCCCAGTTGATGTTGTTCGGCAGTACAGAGATTATAAATATGTTGTGGCAGCACATATAAAAAACGGATTGTTTAGGACCTTTCAAGACATGGTGAATTTCACTCTGCGTAATGCTGCACAATATAGTGTTGTATCTCAGCTTGTTGAAGTCTGTGCAACTTTCCAGGCTTCAAGTGCAGACTGCGAACGAAGATTCAGCCTCATGAACTCAATCAAGTTCAAATTAAGAAACAGACTAGAGGAGAGTCACCTAGATATGCTGATGAGGACAAAGGCTTACCTCTCAAATGGGAAAGTTGACTTAGACCGAGTTTATCAGCACTGGAACAATGGCAAGGACCAGCGAGAAAAACAAACATGTCACACATCTAATGTTGGCACTTGACTTGTCTAAACTATGATGCGGCTCCTCCTACAGTCCATTTGTGGGTGGGGTAGGAATATTTCTCAGCCTGTACCTTGGCAGGGGCATCATGGCATTTATCAGCAGTGTGTTCATCAAATTGTAAATGTTAACTAATTATACAACTGGTTGTATTTAATGTGCAGGGCCCTCTCCAGCACTCTGAGAGTATTCCTTAAAGTTTCATAATGGTTCAACCTCCTGAGTTCTGTTTTCTCTAAACTGGGGTGTAGGTGGCACTTAACAGATCATGTCCTTGGGGTGTGCTACCAGGTCACAAAACTGCCTTAATGCCCCATTGCATGGAGTAATGTTTATACAAATATCCCTTTTTTGCTTTAGTGGTATGGAGAGGCTAATGCCAAAGATCTTGGTAGTTATGCGCTGCGTTCGCGTGAATGGTCAATTTCTTGGTGCACGTATCCTTGGCTGCAGCGCACAGAGACCTCACACTGCTGCACACAGTGGAAAAAAATTAGAGGGAACATTGCTCCCAGGTCTATATTCAACTGTATAGTCCATTCCCTGTAGGGAGATGGACCACCTCAACAATTTAGGGTTTTCACCTTTCATTTGTTTTAGCCAAAGTAGAGGTTCGTGGTCTGTCTGAACAATAAAGTGAGTACCAAACAGGTATGGTCTCAACCTTTTCAGTGCCCAGACCACAGCAAAGGCCTCCCTCTCTATGGGAGACCAACGCTTTTCTCTAGGGGTCAACCTCCTGCTGATAAAAGCAACAGGTTGATCCTGGCCCTCAGTATTCAGCTGTGATAGCACTGCCCAACCCCTAATTCAGAAGCATCAGTCTGGACTATGAATTTCTTGGAGTAGCAAGGGCTTTTTAGGACAGGTGCAGAGCACATGGCCTGCTTGAGCTCATCAAAAGCTTTTTGAAAGCTAGCTGTCCACAATACCTTTTTAGGCATTTTCTTACTAGTGAGATCATTAAGAGGGGCTGCTATGGAGCCATCATTCTTGATGAATCTCCAATAGTACCCTGTGAGGCCTAGAAAGGCTCTCACCTGGGTTTGAGTTGTGGGAGGAGTCCATTCCATAATGGATTGGATCTTCCCCTCCAGTGGTGCAATCTGTTCCCCACCTACCAGGTGGCCCAGATAAACCACTTTTCCCTGCCCTATCTGGCACTTTTATGCCTTGATAGTGAGGCCTGCCTTTTGCAGAGCCTCCAAAACTTTCCACAGGTGGACCAGGTGAACATCCTAGGTGGAGCTAAAGACAGCTATATCATCTAGATATGCTGCACTAAAAGCTTCCAACCCTTGCAGGACTGTGTTCACCAACCTTTGAAAAGTGGCAGGTGCATTTTTCAGACCAAAGGGCATTACTGTAAATTGATAGTGCCCTCCAATGGTTGAAAATGCAGTCTTTGGTTTTGCATCTTCTGATAACCTAATCTGCCAATACCCTGCAGTTTAGATCAAAAGTGCTTAGATACTTGGCAGAAGCCAGTGTATCTATTAGCTCATCTGCCCTGGGTATAGGGTGAGCATCTGTCTTGGTTACTTGGTTGAGCCCTCTATAGTCTACATAAAACCTCATCTCTGTTTTGCCATCTTTACTGTGAGGTTTAGGGACAAGCGCCACTGGGCTAGCCCATGGGCTTTCTGAAGGCTCAATCACTCCTAAGTCTAGCATTTTCCGAACCTCTTGTTTAATGCAGTTCCTGACATGGTCAGGCTGCCTATAAATCTTACTTTTGGCAGGTAAACTGTCTCCAGTATCAATTGTATGCTCACACCAAGTAGTGGTACCTGGTATCAGTGAGAAGAGTTCAGAAAACTGACTTAAAAGATTTATACAGTTATCTTTCTGCTCTGTAGTAAAATTATCTGCAAGTACTACTCCCTCCACTAAGCCATCAGCTTCAGTGGTGGAGAAGAGATCAGGGAGAGGGTCACTCTCTGCTTCCTGTCCCTCATCAGTTGACATGAGCAGGGTGAGGTCAGCTCTGTCATAGTAGGGTTTCAGGCGGTTGACATGGAGCACCATAAGGGGACTCCTGGCAGTGCCAAGGTCTACCAAATAGGTAACCTCACCCTTTTTCTCAACAATTAGATGAGGTCCACTCCATTTGTCCTGGAGTGCTCTTGGGGCCACAGGCTCCAATACCCACACCTTCTGTCCTGGGTGGTACTGAGTCAGGACAGCCTTCTGGTCATGCCATTGCTTTTGCAGCTCCTGGATAGCCTGAAGGTTTTTACTGGCCTTTTTCATATACTCAGCCATTCTTGATCTTAGGCCAAGTACATAGTCCACAATGTCCTTTTTAGGAGCTTTTAAAGGTTGTTCCCAACCTTCCTTAACAAGAGCAACAGGACCTCTAACAGGGTGCCCAAAGAGGGGTTCAAAGGGGCTAAAGCCCACTCCTTTTTGGGGCACCTCCCTGGAGGCAAAAAGGAGGCAAGGTCAGGACATCCCATCTCCTTCTAAGTGTTTCAGGGAGTCCCATTATCATACCTTTGAGATTTTAATGAAACCTCTCAACGAAACCATTTGTTTGTGGATGATAAGGGGTAGTGAACTTGTACGTTACACCACATTCCTTCCACATTGCTTTGAGGTATGCAGACATGAAGTTACTACCTCTGTCTGACACCACGTCCTTAGGGAAACCCACTCTGGAAAAGGTTCCCAGGAGGGTCTTTGCCACTGGAGGAGCTGTAGTGGTCCTTAAGGGTATGGCTTCAGGGTACCTAGTGGGATGGTCCACTACCACCAGGAAAAACCTATTGCCTGAAGCTGTTGGAGGCTCAAGGGGGCAACTATGTCAACCCCTACCCTTTCAAAGGGCACCCCAACCACTGGAAGTAGAATTAAGGGGGCCTTTGGAGTGCCACCAGTCTTGCCACTGGCTTGGCAGGTCACACAAGAGCGACAAAACTCTTTGTGTCCTCTGACATATGAGGCCAGTGAAATAGGGGAACAAGCCTGTCCCATGTTTACGTCTGGCCCAAATGCCCAGCCAAAGGAATGTCATGTGCCAAGGTAAGAAGAAACTCTCTGTATTGCAAGGGAATAACCAATCTCCTGGCAGCTCCAGGTTTAGGGTCCCTTAACTCAGTATACAAGAGATTGTCTTCCCAATACACCTTATGGCTATCACTGACATCCTTATTCTGCTTCTTGACAGCTTGCTGTCTTAAACCCTCTAGTGTGGGACAGGTCTGATGTGCCACACTCAGCTCTTCCCTAGCAGGCACCCCTGAACCCAAAAGCTCAGCAGTGTCTTCTGCCAGCTCATCTGGTGTAGGTTCTGCACAGGGAGAGGATTCCTCTTCCTCAAAAAGGGAATCTTCTGGAGAGGGAGGGATAGTGGGCAAGGATTTACCCTTTCCACCCCTGGCTTTTGGGAGCACTTGGTCCATTGTTCCAGGATCCAAGCTTACCTGTCCTCTTTGCTTCTGGGCCTGAGCCCTTGTGAGAGCAAAGATATGCCCTGGAATGCCCAGCATTGCTGCATGAGCCTCCATCTCCACTTCAGCCCAAGCTGATGTCTCAAAATCATTGCCTAGTAAGCAATCTACAGGTAATTCAGTGGCTACCACAACTTTCTTTGGACCAGTAACCCCCCCAGCTGAGATTCACAACAGCCATGGGGTGGCTAAGTGTGTTATTATGAGCATCAGTCACTTGGTACTGCTGACCAAGTAGGTGTTGATCAGGGTGAACCAGTTTATCTATAACCATAGTTACACCCTCTCCTGTGTCCCTGTAGGCCTCAACCTCAACACCGTTGATTAGGGGTAGTTGCTTGTACTTACCCACATTAAGGGGACAAGCAACCAAGGTGGGAAAGTCAATGCCACCATCAGAGAATAAAACAGCCTCTGTGGTCTCCCTAACAAGACCAACCCCAACTACACTGCCAATAGTGAGCCCAGCTACACCCTTGGATTGGCTATTTGTAGTAGACTTCCCACCACCACTGCTATTACTAGGGGCACTAGAGGTTGCAGTTGGGGTTGTGGTGGTGGGAGGTTTGGTGTTTTTCTTTGGAGAAGTGGAATCACTTGCCCAATGGCCTTTTACTTTACATAAATAACACCAATGCTTTTTCTAATTGTTAGAAGAGGATTTGGACCCACCACCCCCAGAGGATTTTTGTGGGCCTGATGAAGACTCAGAAAGTTGTTTATCTTCGTCCCCACCCTTGTCAGAAGACTTACCATCCTTCTTCCTGCCATCCTTGTCACCCCCTGTATGAACTTTTCTGTTCACTCTTGTTCTGACCCATTTGTCTGCCTTCTTTCCCAGTTCTTGGGGAGAGGTCAGATCTGAGTCTACCAAGTACTGGTGCAACAAATCAGACACACAATTGTTAGGAATATGCTCTCTCTGGATCAGATTATACAGGCTTTCATAGTCAGTCACCTTACTGCCATCCAACCAACCCTCCAAGGCCTTCACTGAACAGTCTACAAAGTCTGTCCAGTCTTGAGAGGACTCTTTTCTGGTGTCTCTGAACTTAATCCTGTATTGTTCAGTGGTTAAGCCAAATCCATCCAAGTGTGCATCCTTCAAAACTTTGTAGTTGTTAGCATCACTTTCTCTGACAGCAAGGAGCCTATCCCTACCCTTACCAGTGAAAGATAGCCACAAGATAGCAGCCCACTGCCTTTGAGGGACCAACTGTACTATACAGGCCCTCTCATGTGCAGCAAACCACTTGTTAGTAGCATCCCCCTCCTTGTAAGGGGGGACTACCTTATGGAGGTTTCTGGAATCTTGCTCTCTAACAGGATTGCTTTCAAAAACACTGCTGCTGCCACCATGGGGAACTAACCCCAATCTCTGCCTTTCCCTCTCTACATCCAGAGATTCCTTGCTAAGGACAGCTGCTGCTGTTTAAGCTTCAGCCTGGCCTCTTCCAACCTCAGCTTTCTGAGTTCCCTTTCCATTATCCTCAGGGTGGGAGGCTTGGGAATGGTGATACACAGAGGAAATTTGGGAATTGGCAGAGAGAGACCTGTCCCTAACTGGCTGGACCCTAGTAACCTGGCCTTTAGAAGTGAAAGGTGCCCTACTAATGTGTGACCCCCTGGTACTACCAGTGTCACTAGCTGGACTGCTAGGTGGCAGGTCTTTGTAAGAACCCTCCCCAATCTCTTCAGGGAAATCCTCTGAGTCTGACTGGGTACCTTCCCTCCTACCTCCTGTTCCTGGGATGGGCGAGACTGGTTCTGGTCATTTTCTAGGAGAAGGTTGAAGAGAAAGTCTTTGGTAGGATTCTCACCAATGCTTAAACCTCTTTCTATGCAGAGACCCCTCAAACTTTTAAAGTTTAAACTCTCATAGGTTGCTTGAACAATTTTGGGAGTGAGCTCTACTGCAGACATGAAAGAAAAGGTTTAGGACAGAGAGTGAAAAAGTTTTAGAACTTTTGAAAGTACAGAGAAAAAAACTTTTTCAAACTTTTTTTGAAAACTTTAAAAAGTTTTCAGAACTTTTCAGAAATTTTGTAAAAAGTTTTAGAGCAGAACAGTAAACTGTTTTGGTTCAATGTGTATATATTGAAATATTTGGTATACGTTTTTCTCATGAACAGCACCAATGACAAAGTGGTAAAGCAGTTACAAGTACTTATCCCACCGCTGCCCCACCAATGTTTGGAGGCTGGCCTGGCTTATGGGGGGTACCTTATGGTACTTACACCTTGTGCCAGGTCTAGTTATCCCTTATTAGTAGATTAGAGGTGTTCTAGCAGTTTAGGCTGATGTAGGTAGCTATAGCAGAGCAGCTTAGGCTGAACTAGGAGACACGCAAAGCTCCTATTATACCACTTATATCATATAGCACTATATCATAAGAAAACACAATACTCAGAGGGCCAGATGTATCATGAAATGGCCTTGCGAATCGCAGATAGCAATTTTTAAGAAATCGATATTTCCGAGTCGCAATAGGCCATGTATCATAATTGCGATTCGGAATTAGCTATTTCTTAAAAATCGCTATTTGTGGTTTGCGGGGCCCAAGTAATTGAGAACGCACACCTGGAGGAGCCTGATGACATCAGAAGCAGGAAGTGAGTCATCCCAGGCAGTTTGAGGGTGCCATACCGAAACCAGCACTCAGAGAGAGTCAGCCCAGCCACACTGAGCAAGTCTCTGAAGAAGGCAGCACAGCAGAACAAACATGGACACATCTGCCCAGGGAAAGGAGAAAGGAGAAAGGAAGCGCAAGCTGAAGTTTAGTGAGCAAGAGCTGGAGGTGCTCACAGAGGAGGTGGTGAGGAGCCATGACCGGTTGTTCGGTAAAAGCTCACTCCAGGAGCCTGAGAGTGAAAAACGCAGACTCTGGGCAGATATCCAGACAAAGATCTGCGCTGTTGGAGTGGCACAGCGCTCTGTTGAAGAAATCAAGAAGAGGTGGTACGACCTGCGGTCCCGTGCCAAGGAGAGGGTGGCAAGACGACTGCAGGAGGCCAGGAGCACAGGAGGCGGACCACCCACAGAGACACCCTCCACCCTGATAGAAGACCTAGTGGAGTCCACACTCCTCCCGGAAGCAGTCAGTGGGGTCACTGACATTGACACATCCGGCACACCAAGTACCAGTAAAGGTAAGTGCAATATTGAAATGTAACCCCATATGTGTATGCACAAAAGCCCCGTAGGAATTAGCAAGTAATGTAAAACATTGTGAGAAGTAGTCCATTCCACATCTTAGAAGCAGCACAACAATGCCTTATGGGAGGGGTAGTCCACAACCCAGAGCTGAAAGTAGCACATACAATGTAAGAGGCAGAGCGACACACAGAAGAACACAACACCCACAACACAGTGAAGAGAAATGCCCGTACCTTTATTACCATTGTGTGACCTTTATTGTAACAAACATAACTGACATGCTGCATATTGTCGTTGCAGGTGGGCCAGGCCCAGCAGCCACAGAATGTGCCAGTGCAGGGGAGACAGACACCCATCCTGCTTCAGACTCCAATACGAGTGAGTCTCAGAACATTGCGTCACTCTGACGCAGGCCTAGGGCACTGCCACTGCCAGAACTGAGTCAGGACTCTGATGAGCAGCAGGAAGACTCACAAACACCGTCCCCACCTGGCAGATGCTCTCAGATGCAGGAGCCCCGTTCGCAGCAGACCACAGCACCCCGCAGGATGCCTACATATGCAGGTGCACAGGCTTATGAGGCAGGTGAGGGAACATCCTTATTTAGTGGCCTGGAATCGGCTATGTTACAGCAGCAGCGCCTGCAAAATAAGAAGATCACTGCATTACAAAGGCAGATGCAGCAACACAATGCAAAGATGGAGGGCCTGCATCGCCAGCTGGGGTGCCTCAATGCCAACATTGAACAGCTGCATGAGCGACAGGTCCAGGCATCGCAGGATACAAGGGAGCTGATTACTGCTGTCAGGGAACTATGTCAGGAGCTGCGCCATGACAGGGTAAGCCACCGCAGGCAGGAGCGACGCTTCATGAGTGTGTTTGGAGGTTTTTGTCGCTCTGTGACTAGGCTGGCTAATTCTACCTCCCTAATATCACATTGTGCTGTGGCTGCACAGGTTGAGGCAGCACACAGCAGCAGGGATGTGGCCCAAGGACTTGTACAGATCACTAATGTGTTAGACAATATAATGGGAAACCGGTCAGCCACTCCTAGTGAACTTGGACTGGGGGACACAGAGGACACATCCAGCCTCAGCAGCCCAGCTGTGCCCACAATGGACACCAGACATCGCAGTGCCAGGCACAGCACTGCCACAGAGGCAGACACTTGAGGTGCCAGTGAGGCAACTGCGCACTCGAGTGGCGTGCGTGGCCGAAATAAGTGACTGTAGTGGCCACAGGGGACTGTCTATATTTCTGGAATGAGGACACTATGAAGGAATAGTGCTTTACTGTGAACTGCTATTGTTTTTCTTCACAATTACTTTTGTTGGTACTCGTTGAACTTTTATTACCTGACGTTAAGGTAATAAATTTACTCACTACATGTACATTTGTCAGTGGATTTCTGTTTTCATACTTACATCTGAAATGGTTGTGTGTGATGTCAGCACGCCTTTGCCTTTCCTCTGCTGCACTGGTCCTGTCTGCTGGCTGTAGGGGTGGTATGGGATCACCATCCTCATCTGATTCAGAATCAGATATTTCCACAGGTATGCCCCTGGTGGTAGCTATATTGTGCAAGATCGCACAAGTAGCCACTATTCTACAGGTCGTCTCCGGGCTGTACTGTAGTGCCCCTCCACTTTTGTGGAGGCACCAGAAGCGACTCTTCAGCAGGCCAAAGGTGTGCTCCACCACGTTGCGGGTTGCCCTGTGTGCTGCATTGTATCTCCGTTCTGCTGGTGTTGCAGGATTTAGGTAGGGCGTCATCATGTAGGTGCACACTGCGTAGGCACTGTCTCCTGAAAGGGACAGAGGGTATATTAAGTAACTGAGCCATCTGACATCAGCACGCCATCAATGCGCCAGTGTACAGAGGGACAATACCTAGTAGATATCCTTCACCAAACTCCCCAGCTAGCAGTCTTGTGTGAATGCCGCTGTGGCGAAAGATGTGTGAATCATGTGTGCTCCCTGGGTACCTGGCCACGAGATCAGTTATGATGTAGGAGGCATTGCACATCACCTGTATATTCATGGAATGTTGGTATTTACGATTGCGGTACACATACTCTGTGACTGATGGTGGACAGATTGTAACATGTGTCCCATCTATGGCACCTAGGACGTGGGGGAACTGTGCTATCTGGTAAAAAAAATTGTCTGCTGTATTTCCTGTGGGGTGTTGGGAAATCGGATGTACTGGTGTATTCTGCCCAGCATGGCGTTAATAAATGCATTGAAAAATCTAGAGAGGGTACTCTGTGAGACTCCTCCAGCAAGACCCCTTGATAGCTCCCTGAGGCAAGTAGGTGGAAGGAGCATAATACCTGCACATGGGTGGGTATGCTATGAGTCCTATGTGTTCTGCCCTGCAGTATGGGTTGTAGCTCAGCTATCAGATCGAGTATCATGGCAGAGCTCAACCTATACCTCTAAAATATTTCCTCCTCTGTCTGGTCAAAAAGTGTAATGCGCACTCTGAAAATGCGCTCCTGTCTCCTCCTCCCTCTCCTCAGACCTGCCAAGATCCTCATCCTCCTCGCCATGACGTAGAGTGCAGCCATTGTGGAAAAGAGTCTGAGGCATTCTGGGACTCTTTATATAGGTTGCACCTGGTTACCACCTGGTTTCACTTAGTGGTATTTTGCATGATTTTTTGATGCATCGAATTGCGACTTGGGTTTTGCAATTTCCTACTTGAAATACCGAATCGCAAAATGCGACTCGCAAAACCAGGTCGCAACGCAAAAAAACGCTATTTTTGGGATTTCTTATTTTTGGTCTGCGAATGCCTTTCAAGCATCGCAGACCACGTTTTTGCATTCGCAAAAACGGCCACATTTTGCGATTCGCACCGTTTACGACTGCAACATTTTTTGATACATCTGGCCCAGGGTTACTAAAAATAAAGGTACTTTATTTTAGTGACAATATGCCAAAAGTATCTCAGAGGATATACTCCCTTAGGAGGTAAGTAATATACACAAAATATATGCACACAAACCAATATCAGGTAAGTAACAGTTAGAAAAGTAGTGTAAACAATGTAGAATCACAATAGTATGCAATAGGGAGAAATAGGCCTAGGGGCAACACAAACCATATACTCCAAAAGTGGAATGCGAACCATGAATGGACCTCTGGCCTAGTGTAGTGTGTAGAGGGTCGCTGGGAGTGTAAGAAAACACTAAGGGTGTCCAAGATACCCCATCCCAAGACCCTGAAAAGTAGGAGTAAAGTTACCCTACTACCCCAGAAAGACAGTAAAGTCGAGATAGGGGATTCTGCAAGGACAACAACTGACTGCAAAACACTGAAGACGGATTCCTGGACCTGAGGACCTGTAAAGGAAGGGGACCAAGTCCAAGAGTCACGCAAGTGTCCAGGGGGGGCATGAGTCCACTAAACCCCAGATGAAGGTGCAAAAGGGCTGCATCCAGGTGGAAGACACAGTTGAGGATTTTGGGCGCTGCCAGGGCCCAGGAAGGACCAGGAGGTTGCCCCTTGGAGGAGGAGACAGAGGGGGCGCACAGCAACACAGAGAGCCCATGCAGAAGCAGGCAGTACCTGCAGCAGCACCTGAACAGGCACTCAGAAGATCTGAGGACAACGGTCAACTCAGAGCCACAAAAGAGGGTCCCACGACATCTGAGGCCAACTCAGTGAGTTGGGCAATGCAGGACGGAGTGCTGGGGACCTGGGCTTGGCTGTGCACAAAGGAAGTCTTGCAAAAGTGCACAGAAGCCCGAGTAGCTGCAGTTCACGCAGTACACAGGAATACTCTCTGGCATGGGGAGGCAAGGACTTACCTCCACCAAATTTGGACAGAAGGGCGACTGTACTGTCAAAAACACTTGGACCCAGCTCCTGTGTTCCAGGGACCACGCTCGTCAGGATGAGAGGGGACCCAGAGGACCGGTGATGCAGAAGTTTGGTGCCTGCATTAGCAGGGGGAAGATTCCGTCGACCCACTGGAGATTTCTTCTTGGCTTCCAGTGAAGGGTGAAGGCAGACAGCCCTCAGAGCATGCACCATCAGGAAACAGTCGAGAAAGCTGGCAGGATGAGGTGCTACAATGTTGCTGGTAGTCTTCTTGCTACTTTGTTGCGGTTATGCAGGTGTCCTGGAGCAGTCAGCAGTCGATCCTTGGCAGAAGTCGTAGAGGGAAGTGTAGAGGAACTCTGGTGAGCTCTTGCAATTCGTTATCTGGTGAGATACCCACAGGAGAGACCCTAAATAGCCCACGTAGGAGGATTGGCTACAGAGAAAGGTAAGCACCTATCAGGAGGGGTCTCTGACGTCACCTGCTGGCACTGGCCCCTCAGAGCTGTCCATTGTGCCCTCACACCTCTGCATCCAAGATGGCAGAGGTCTGGGACACAATGGAGGAGCTCTGGGCACCTCCCCTGGGAGGTGCTGGTCAGGGGGTCCCCTTTCCTTTGTCCAGTTTCACACCAGAGCAGGGCTGGGGGGATCCCTGAACAAGTGTAGACTGGCTTATGCAGAGAGGCCTTCAAAGCATTTCCAGAGGCCAAGTAGAGACTACTCCTCCCAGGCCCTTCACACCTATTTCCAAAGGGAGAGGATGTAACACCCTCTCTCAGAGGAAATCCTTTGTTCTGCCTTCCTGGGACCAGGCTGCCCAGGCCCCAGAAACCTATCTGAGGGTTTGGCAGCAGCATTAGCTGCAGTGGAGACCCCAGAAAGTTAGTTTGGCAGTACCCGGGCTCTATGCTGGAGACCAGGGGATGCATGGAATTTTCACCCCAATACCAGATTGGTATTGGGGTGACAATTCCATGATCCTAGACATGTTGCATGGCCATGTTCGGAGTTACCATTGTGATGCTACATATAGGTAGTGACCTATATGTAGTGCACACATGTAATGGTGTCCCCGCACTTACAAAGTCCTGGGAATTTGCCCTGAACAAGTGAGGGTTAGACATATAGGTGACTTATAAGTTACTTAAGTGCAGTGTAAAATGGCTGTGAAATAACGTGGACGTTATTTCACTCAGGCTGCAGTGGCAGTCCTGTGTAAGATTTGTCTGAGCTCCCTATGGGGGGGGGGGGGCAAAATAAATGCTGCAGCCCATAGGGATCTCCTGGAACCCCAATACTCTGGGTACCTATGTACCATATGCAAGGGAATTATAAGGGTGTTCCAGTGTGCCAGTAAGAATTGGGAAAATTAGTCACTAGCCTTTAGTGACAATTTTAAAAGCAGAGAGAGCATAAACACTGAGGTTATGGTTAGCAGGGCCTCAGTGATACAGTTAGGCACCACGCAGGGAACATATACAGGGCATACTTTATGAGCACTGGGGTCCTGACTAGCAGGATCCCAGTGACACATAGGCAAAAACAAATATACATACAGTAAAAATGGGGGTAACATGCCAGGCAAGATGGTACTTTCCTACAAAAGGTACAAGTATTTTGGTCTTCTACATGAAAAGGGCCAAGGAGTGGTCCCTGTGTGCTTTGTCAATGAACTACCATATGCACGCTGCAGGAACTAAAATCAGATCATATTTTGGCATCTGAAGCACAGCATTGACCATCTTATGAGTGCCTGCACTCGTGGGTGATGACAATGCATGCAAGAGACTCCAATGCCACTGGGCAAAGTATGATAACTAAATAGTTGGTGACATTAAAAAAACGATGCATACATTAAAATACACATACCTTAAAAAGTACATTGAAACATACATTAAAATAAACATATAAGAAGGGAAAAATAAAAGTTTCACTTACTTATCTTGCAGCACAACCTTGAGCTCTCCAGTGCCTGGCTCCAGACTCCTCTGAGCATGAGGTGACATCACACAGCCAACTAAATTATCCAATCCAGACTCTGCCCTCATACTGTTAACATTGTTAATCAGCATGAGTGAAGCATCTGGATTGGCTGGAACAGGCTGCATCAGCACTCTGAAAGGTACTGGAGGCCGGTGCCAGCTCTCCAACCCATTGAGAGGTTTGAATTGCGCATGTTGGGCTGGCCATAGTAAGATAGTCGGCTAAACCTACATGCGCACTTTAAACTGAAGTGGCCACTCCTCAATGCTGCTAATTAGCAGCAATGATGCAATGGCCCCACCCCCACACTTTGTTCGACAGAGAGTAAAAAATAAAATGATAATAAAATAATTTATAACAATTTAATTGTTCACTCTTTCTGCAGCAGTGTGGGGGGGCAACGCTCCTCCCCCCCTATGGAGGAACCGCCGCTGGATACTTATCAGGTGAGCAATCATTCCAAATTGTAGGCCTCAAAAGAGGGCATACCATGCTAACAGTGTATGTTTTCAACCATTCTGTGATGCGCAAACTTGCAAACTGCAGAGTTTGCCTACATTATTTGCTCTGTAAAATCATTCTTGCAACAATCAGTAGGGTTTTGCCATTTAATTTGTTAGTGTGGGTGTGTCAAACCCCTAAAATTTCATAAGGCAGTGTGTCCCCAAGATAGGCCACCTTACATCACATCACAAATTACAGTCAATTAAGTAAAAACAGACTCAATAACTAAGTTCTAAGGTAGAAATACATTTTTAAAATGTATTACAAAATTCAAAAAGGTGCACTACTGGAATCATAAATGCAACTGTATACGTGCTTTTCCATGAAGGTATTCAGTAAATAAAACAATACAGAATAATGCACAGAATCCAAAACATTTTAAGTTGTAAGTGAAAAGCAAAATCTGTAGAAAAACAGACCACAGCCCTATTGCATCAAAAGACTCAAGAAAATATTTAGGCTCACCCCCAAGATCTAGGGTTTATATACAGCTTTCTTGCTTAGGAAATCACACATTTCTGAAAAATCATCATGGTGTAGGCAAAAGAATTCCAATTCCAGAAAATCAGAGCACAATTTTATAAAATGTTATATTGCCTCAACATCTAATCGCTATCCCACTACATGAATATTGATTCTGCCACTCTATGCTAATGTCATCTGAGATGACAGGACAGACTAATTACAAGAACAACGGTTTTCTGTTGTGAATGAATGCAATACATTGCACTAGTGGAAGTGTACTGCAAAAGAGAATATTAGTGCGGCCATTGTTGGAAAGATTTCTTTGAGAACAGCAGGAACGCCAATTGAAATATACAAACATGACTCTACTTGACTGTGTGCTGCTAAAATAATGAATAGTGAACATTCTCGAAGAGGCACACGTTTTGAACAAGAAAGAATTGAGACTTAAATTGAGGGCTAGTTAAGATAAGCCAGAAAAAGGCACTTTTGCAAGACATGGACAAATCATTTCAAGTGCTATAGCATCATGCCAGAGTGTTCATGTAAATTGGAGAATAAATCCATATTCTGAAAGTTATTATTGCACCAAGTTATGAAATCCACGAAAACTCCAACATCAGATATTATCTAGATTCAGGTGTTTGCAGGTTGTTACTTCAGAATCAAATTTTGTGGGCCACTTGGAATGTAGCCCTAAGCTTCTTTTCAAATCTTAAGGATAAGTGAACTGGTGCAGCAGTCAGATAGCGTCTTGAGTTTACAATGTACTGTAGGACTTTCAAAGGCCCAAATGATTAATCATAGATTTAGAACACATTTCTGAGCTGGAGAAAGCAGAGACAAAAAAACCTGTAGTCATTCTAAATGGGACCTGAAATTCCCAAAATATACAATAGTCACACATAGAAAGAAAAGAGAACAGTTAGGCTTGCTCATTCCTGCAGCAAGTGCCTATTTGTAACTTTTGCCATGTCCAAAGTGTATACTCTGACTTTCTTTGAGTTAGAGCATGATTTTCAGGCATAACAGCTTTTAGACAGGAAGAGGCAACTCCTCTTCATTTTTCTGAAAGTGTGCTAGATGAAAATCATGCTAACTTGGGGACATTCTGAGTTATATGTGTGCACTTTAGACCCTGAACATGCAAATTAACAGGTGTTCATCTCTGCAATGAGCAAGTACAACTGTTCATGAAACAGCCCATGTTTGATTACAAAGAGTTCATCAGCTGAAATGGTAGCTTAATTCACATAAATATCATCATATCATCATATTTTCATAACCATGGCCATCTATTTAAGTGAAGACTTCATTTAGGCAACAAAAAAGTCACAAAAACACAAAGACCTTCCTTGCATTTCCACACTTTGATGCTCACATCTGAAAAACCTAAAGAACAAAGCATATTGTCCAAACCCACTCAACGAACGGTAAACTGAACTAAACAATTTACATCAAGAAAGGAAGAACAGACACGGAAACGTACAAAGAAAAGCTTAAGATCACACAAGTACAAATGAACACAAGTCAAGGAATTGCAATAACCCTGAATAAATACAACAGTAACTATGGAATTTGTTGCTCCGGGATGTGAACTCCAGAATATTGATGGTGCTTAATATCGCACTCAAAATATTGTGACTACAAAAATATCAAAGTTGTTAATATTGAAGGTAAGTAGATTGTATTTTATTTTTTAATAATTATACGAAAGTTTGAAATATTGATTACTAAAATAGCATGAAGTTTAATTTAGTTGTAGTATTCTATTTAGATAGATTTTGCAGTTGTATTGTTAATAATAATAACACAATAATAATATAAAATATAATATAAGAAGTAAACATTCTTTTTTGTGGGTTGTTGTGTTTTATTTGGGTATTGGGTGGTTAGAGTTCCAAATTTAAAACAATTTTATTTTGTATCTTTGTGGTATTTTAATTGTGTATTATCAATATTTTGTTTGTAATATATTTAATTATTGTATAAATGTTTAATTCTCATTTTATATATGAGGGATAGGGTGCATAGTGTTTTAAGTAAAAAATAAGTAATCGTAATAGTAAATCATTAGATTTTTTAAAATAGAAATAATACAAAGTATTTTTGATAATATGGATTTAACAAAAATGAAATATTTAAATAGGTGATGATATTCAAACATATGTCACTTATAGTTCCATAAATATGACGTTTTTGTCAATAAACAATTAAAGTATTAAACATATTTCTAATGTTTAACATTAGCAGTACTTTAATGTTTGAAATTAATTTAGTAATACTTACAACATAAATTGAAGAAATAGTGAACCCTAATACCCTATATTACCAATATTTAATACACTTTTAATAAATAAGTATGTTATAAGTGTGTTATGTTTTAAAATTACTTGGATGTTAACACTTTTTAAGTTGTAAAGATGAAAATATGTTTTAAATAAGTAGTATTTTTTGAAAATGTAGTTTTCTTATTATTTGTGACACTTCCAGTTATATGTAATTACCTAAATATTTGTTTGACTGGATGTAGGATCTTACATATGCTTCCAACCCAAATAGAAGCACTTGCCATAATGATTATTGGACTATAATTAGGATAGTAAATATGCCTCTCTCCAGCTGTATGCACCTACTTAAATGTTTTTTGGAATGGAGCTAGATTAGTAAATCGGGCCACCCTAAATATTAAGCATTTTCTCCAATGTTATGCAGATTGGAGTTAGAACAGAAATGTTGATTTCCCCCCATTGAAGTATATGCACTTTCCCCAAATTTATTTTGAAACAATTTTGAATAGTAAATATAACCCGCCCCCCAAATCTATGCACTTTGTCCTATGTTCTTCAGACTCGAGTTAGAATAGTAAATCTAACCCTCCCTGATATATTCATTTTGTCTAATGCTAGTTCCATTAGATTTAGAATAGCAAAGCTGACCCTCATAAATAGAGGCATGATCACCAATTTCAGTAGGAGTGAAGTTAGAATAATAACCCCATTTCAGTTGAAATGGCATTGGAACAGTCCAAGTAATTCCAACATGTAAAGATTAGTTTTTAATATTGTTTCATAATTTTAGCACAGACGTTAGTAATATAAAATATTTCATGTTTACAGTGGAATTTCTTTTGTTTTACATTGAGTTATTTTTCACAAATATGAAGAAAAACTAAGCCACATGCATCCCTTTATAGAGTAATTTGGTGTGTGATTTGCATGCCCTGGGTTTTGGAAATGTGAATTTTTATTTTATCTTAAGGATTTTATTTGTATATGTTGTATTGAGACATATGGTCTTATGTTTGTATTTGTACTGCTTTTATGGTAGCTGCTGCCGAAATACAGCTCAACTGATGTTGAGTTATTTTTCAATTGTCATTATTTAATTAGTTAACTAAATATTTTGTAAAATATATTTATTAATGTTTATTAACCTTTGTTAGTTTAGGGTACATGTTTATGTGTTCATACTAATATATTAATACATGAAATGTATTAAAATGTTTCTATTTTTGTGCATTTCTAAAGAAGTATTACATATTTTTAAAAAATGAAACACATATTTGTCAAGATATTTAATTTAATTTTAGTTTAAATGGCTAGATACTTACCAAAAATATTTTAAATTGTTTAAAATTCATCTGTTTTTTTAAATTACATATTTTCTAATGTAAAAAAATATAGGGGCCATTTTGACCCTGGCGGTAAAAACCGGCTACTGCCGCGGCAACGGCCGCCAAAAGACTGTCACCGCGGCTACCAGCCGTCCACCTTATTATGACCACAACCGGATTTCCGCCAGAAGGATGGCGGAAATCCGGCTGTGGCCATGCCGGCGAATGATGGTAAGGTGGCGCTGCTGCCAGCAGCAGTGCCACGCAGTAGACCACCGCAGACCTTATCATGACCCATGATACGGCCTGGCAGTGTGCTGTTGGCAGTACTTTCCTCCAAATTAATGCTGTCCACCAGGGTGATAATGACCCCCCCCCCATCATGTTTAGTCTGTAATTTAAAGTTATTTTGAAAATATTTGAAAATATTTACCAAATAATTTCAATTACACAAGGTATATATTAGGAAAGTACTGCAATGTTTTAAAATTTCTGTTTACTTAAATACACTTACCACTATTATATTATAAATATTTTTACACTATATTTTAGTTGTCAATATTTGGGTTAATTTTAATGCTCATTTTGAAACTAACTTTTATTGTAAGCTATATGTTTATAGTAAAAAAATTTAACGTTAGATATTTTGTAGGGCAATATTTTGAAATCAACATTTGTTTTTATTTTATTTATAAGTATAGTGTTCATATTATTTTGGTAGCAAATATTTTGACCTCAATATGTCAGTTGATCAATATTTATGACTTTCCACCACCATGGGATCCTGCAGAAATGAGCCTACACACGTCAGGTAACACAGATGGCAGCATGACCAAACACCAACCAAAATAGTCCTTTGAATCAAATTTAACTGGATCTGAAAAGCTTAACCTCCTTGACTGCAACTCCATTTGGTACCGAAAATATTCACAAGAAGTCTCAGGACAAGAAGGAGAGACCAAAGCGAATAAAGGTTCAGGCTTAATACACCAGGCTGACTAAACAAAGCAGGAAACTCAATAGATATTAAGCATCACCAAGAACATCACCACTAGCCTGCTATGCCTGGTTGGCCCTACACCACAAGTCTTGCCAAGGGAGTTATCAGTTGCACACACCTTTCCATCAAAAAGCCACTGAGGAGGCTCTTCAACACCTTCAGCAATAAAGAGTAGAGCAGTCACAACATACAGTTGGTATGTGATGCAAAAATAAGCTTTAAGGCATACTCTAAACAAGTCCAGGGTGGCTTAAATTACTTAGCTAACTTGAGTACCATAGTGTCTTGGCAGGAATGTAAAGAGGCCAGGTATAGGTGCAATCTCCTACCAGCAAAGTTGTGCAATCAGCACCACAACACCAAGTGTATCTAATCAATACTGTAACAACTGAAAGCTCACACCTTCCCTCACAGTGGCTATCACTTTAAGACATTGCTGACTATGCTCACACACATTCTCATTCCAACCACCAGGAAGCTATGTACAAAAGGCACATTATTGGGCAGGATGTGCCAATGTGAATACCTTTTTTTCTCAAACAGAGATCCATGTCCCACCATCAGGAAATCTGCCAGATTTAACCCATGAACTAAAGGAAACGGACCTTATCCAGGTCTCCCTCTGGCTCCATAACATGGCCATCAACAAAGTACTATGGGCCATATTTATACTTTTTGATGCAAAACTGCGCTAACGCAGTTTTGCGTCAAAAAAATGAGCGCCGGCTAACGCCATTCTGAAGCGCCATGCGGGCGCCGTATTTAATCAATGACGTTAGCCGGCGTTAGCCGCCGGCGCAGCCTGGTGTGCGTGGGAAAAAACGACGTACACCAGGCAGCGCCGGCGTAGGGGGATATGGAGCTTGGGCGCCAAAAAATGGGGCAAGTCAGGCTGAGGCAAATTTTTCGCCTCAACCCGATTTGTGCCATTTTTTCCGACTCCCAACCCCCATAGAAATGACTCCTGTCTTAGCAAAGACAGGGGTTATGCCCCCTTGCCCAATGGCCATGCCCAGGGGACTTCTGTCCCCTGGGCATGGTCATTGGGCATAGTGGCATGTAGGGGGGCACAAATCAGGCCCCCCTATGCCACAAAAAAAATACTTACCGGAACTTACCTTAATGTCCCTGGGATGGGTCCCTCCTGCCTTGGGTGTCCTCCTGGGGTGGGCAAGGGTGACAGGGGGTGTCCCTGGGGGCATGGGAGGGCACCTCTGGGCTCCTTCTGAGCCCACAGGTCCCTTAACGCCTGCCCTGACCAGGCGCTAAAAAACGGCGCAAAAGCGGCCGTACGTCATTTTTTTTTGACCCGCCCACTCCCGGGCGTGAATTTTGCCCGGGAGTGTAAATACGGCGCACATGCCTCGGAGTCAATTTTTTAGACGGGAACGCCTACCTTGCATATCATTAACGCAAAGTAGGTGTCCACGATAAAAAATGATGCAAACTCCATGGACTTTGGCGCTAGACGCGTCTAACGCCAAAGTATAAATATGGAGTTAGTTTTGCGTCGGAATTTCGTTAAAAAAAACGACGCAATTCCGGCGCAAACAGAGTATAAATATGCCCCTATGTACCCTGGCACCTTGCCTCTGCCATCCTAGCTGCCTCTGCTGCCCTTGGTCCTGCCTTTTCCAGACAACCCCTGTGATCTAGTAGTGACAAGGGAACATGGGGACACTGGAATGTCATGTTGAAAGGAGGACCAACCAACCACCAGCTGTTTTATTCCTTTTGCCCATAGGACCCTGATTGTTCATTCCCACCATATGGCCTGGACTGTTTAGGCATTTCCATTTGAAAGCTTGAGCGGTTTGCATATAGTGAGGACATAGCATGAGAAACAGCTTTTAAATCAATGCCTCTACCCTGCATGCCTTTGTCAGGCAGGTATTTGTGCCTTTACTCTGCATGCCTTTACCACATTGTGGTAAGTATTGGTAAGGCAAGTGGGGTAAGTTGTAAAAAGAGGTAAGGCTAAATTTATGGTTTAGCAGAGGGCAGTGATGAATGGTGGTAAGGGTAATTTTAGGGTTTCAGGGTGAGTAGTCGTAGAGGGAGGAAAAGGTCAATTTGAGGTTTGGGATGGGTAGTGGTAAAGGGTGGTGAGGGTAATTTTAGAGTTTAGGGTGGGTAGTGATAAAGGGTGGTAAGTGCAATTTTGGTGTTTAGGTGTTGGCAGTGGTAGTGGGTGATAAGGGTAATTTTAGGGTCTAAGGATGAATAGTGGTAAAGGGTGATATGGGTAATTTTAGGGTTTAGGAGTGGGTAGTGGTAAAGGTAATTTAGAGGGTTTAGGGGTGGGTAGTAGTAAAGGAAGGTGCATGTGAATTTAGGGTTATGGGTCAGTAGTGGTAAAGGGTGGTGGAAGGGTAACTTTAGGGTTTAAGGGTGGATAGTCATAAAGAGTGGTGAGGTTGGTTTTAGTGTTTAGTTGTGGGCAGTGGTAAAGGTTGGTAAGGGTAATTTTAGAATTTAGAGGTGGGTAGTGGTAAAGGGAGATAAGGTTAATTTTATATTTTATGAGTGGGTAGTGGAGAAAGGTGTTTAGGGTGGGTACGGTTAAAGGAAGGTAAGAGTACTTTCAGAGTTTAGGGGTGGGTAGTGTTAAAGAGTGGCAAAGGAAATTTTAGGATTTAGTTATGGGTAATCATAAAGGGTAGTAATGGTATTTTGAAGGTCCAGGGGTCGGTAGTGGTGAATGGTGGTAAAGCCAAATTTATTGTTTAATCATGGGTAGTGGTAAAGTGTAGTGAGGGTAATTTTAGGACTTAGGGGTTGCTGGTGCTATAGGGTGGTAAGGATAATTTTAAGATTTAGGGTGGGTAGCAGGAAAAGCTGCCAAGGGTAATTTTAAGGGTTCAAGGATGGGTTGTGGTGAAGGGGCGACTAGTGGTAAAGGGTGATAAGGGTAATTTCATGAGTTAGGGGTGAGTAATGGTAAAGGGTGGTAAGGGTTATTATTGGGTTTAGGAGTGGGTAATGGTAAAGGGTGGTAAGGGTAATTTGAGGGTTTAGGGGTGGGTGGTGGTAAAGAAAGGTTAGGAGTAAACTGAAAAAGTGAGTGTGTGTGTGGGTGGGGGGGGGGGTTCAGAGTTTCCTGCCAAAGAAGAAAAAAACATTAAATATTAAATTTAGGGTTTTGAGGTGGTGGTGGTAAAGAGGGGTTAGGAGTAAATTAAAAAAGGGGGTGGTTTGGCCTTATTATACCTGCCATGCGTGATAGATGCATGCAATGCTAAATGCATCTGCGCTGTAAAGGCTTGCGTGGGAAAGGCTGCGTGGAAAAGGCATGCTTGGTGAAGGTATGATTTGTGATTTCACACAACCCATGGCGTGTGCTGGCCGAGACTAAGCACTGTTTGACCATGTCCAGCAGAGATTGAGCAAGATAATGCTGGGCACCCATTTTCACCACATTATCTGACTTCAAAGTTACCTGTGAGTACATGAAACTTTGTATTCCCCTTAACCAGTCTATTCTTTTCAACCACAAGCCTTTCAAATCTGGTTTGTTGCTTTCTCTTCTTTTAGGTTGTAACCTGTAGCAAGGGGCAATACTAAGGGTCATATTTATACTCTGTTTGCACCGAATTAGTGTCATTTTTTTAAACACTAATTCAGTGCAAAACTAACTCCATATTTATACTTTGGTGCTAGACCCTTCTAGCACCAATTTTTTTTTTTTTTTTTTTAAATGGAGACCTACTTTGCCTTAATGAGATGCAAGGTAGTCGTTCCAGTGCAAAAAATGACTCTATGGCCTTAACGCCATATTTAGGGGCATATTTATACTCTGCGGCATATTTATACTCTGTTTGCACTGAATTAGCGTCATTTTTTTTACTCTAATTCGGTGCAAATCTAACTCCATATTTATACTTTGGTGCTAGACCCATCTAGCACCAAGGCCCTGATTTATACTTTTTTTGCACCTCATTAATGTCATTTTTTGACGCAAAAGTCGCGCAAACTTACAAAATATTAGCCCTTATTTATACTTTTTGCTGCAAAACTGCACTAACTCAGTTTTGCACCAAAAAAGTTAGCACCGACTTGCACCATTTTTGTGCACCAGCCGGGCACCATATTTATGGAATGGTGCAAGCCGGTGCAAAGGGTAGGCTAGAGTTTTAAAAAATGACTTTAGTCGGGTGGGGCTGGCAGTATAGAAGAAGAGGGTTTAGCACCAAAAAATGGCTTTAGGCAGGTTAGAGTAAAAAAAAATGACTCTAACCAGATTAGCGTCATTTTATGGTGCTAAACCTACCATGCCACATGACTCCTGCCTTAGAAAGGCAGAAGTCATGCCCACCACCCCAATGGCAAGCACAGAGGACAGGGGTCCCCTGGGCATGGCCATTGCACCCTGTGCCATGTATGAGGGCCCATTTCAGGGCCCCCATGGCACTTTCAAAAATAAAATGCACTTACCTGTACTTACCTGGGATGGGGTCCCCCATCCTCGCAGTCCCTCTAGTGGGGGTGGGGTGCCCCTGGGGCCTAGGGAGGGCACCTCTGGGCTTATTCCATGGTGTTCCACCCTGGAAATAGGCCCACAGGTCCCCTAACGCCTGCCCTGACCCAGGTCTTAAAAAATGGGGCAAAGCAAGCTTTGCCGCATTTTTTGACCCCTCCTCCCTCCCTTGCACCATTTTTGCATGGGAGTATAAATATGGCGTTAAGGCCATAGAGTCATTTTTTGCACGGGAACGCCTACCTTGCATCTCATTAAGGCAAGGTAGGTTTCCACTTCCAAAAAATGACTTTAACTCCATAAATTTGGCACTAGACGGGTCTAGCACCAAAGTATAAATATGGAGTTAGTTTTGCACTGAATTAGAGTAAAAAAAAAAAAATGACGCTAATTCAGTGCAAACAGAGTATAAATATGCCCCTTAGCGTAAAAAAATGATGCTAATCTGGTCAGAATCATTTATTTTGACTCAAAACTGCCTAAAGTCATTTTTTTTTAAGCTAGCCTGCCCTTTGCATTGGCTTGCACCATTCCATAAATATGGTGCCCAGCTGGTGCTAAAAAATGGTGCAAGCCGGTGCAAAACTTTTTGGTGCAAAACTGCGTTAGTGCAGTTTTGCACCAAAAAGTATAAATAAGGCCCTAAGAACCTTGAAAGAAGCCGAACTCGAAGAAATCAAAAACTATTGCACATCATTAGAAATGTAATTAAATAAGTGCAACTCCTTTTGGGGCAAAGGGGAGATTTGGAGTCTCACCTTTGTCACAGAATAACGCCTCACTTCTTCACAACCGTTGTAACAAATAGACAAATATCGATCTTCACATAATGGGGGTCATTACAACATCGGCGGTAAAAGCCGCTTACTGCCGTGCAGAAGACCGCCAACACACCGCTGCGGCCGCGGAATTCCGCCACAGCTATCATGACCCACATCTCGGATTCCGCCGAAATTCAGACACCCACACAAGTCCGCCACACCAAAGGTCAGTGATAAACTGGCAAAAAAAAATCCTCCACCGTCACGCCAACAGAAACACGCCCATGCTATCACGACCCACAAATCCACGCGGCGGTCTTTCAACTGCGGTATTCCATTGGCGGTACACACCGCCGCGCTCAAAATACACACACATCTCCAAAACACCGCCACATTGGACAATTCAAAATACACACACCTGATACACATACAAACACCACTCCCACACACCAAACACAATATAAAACACACACCCACATCACCCACAAACCCCTACGGCCAAAACTTATAGACGAAGGCGACAGACAGAGAGCATAGCAATAGACAACCCCACCACACAGAGGCACACAACACCATCACCCATACAACATCCACGCACAAAACACCACACACCACCCCACATCACCACACTCATCAACACATACACCACCCCAGACATCACCTACACCACCCCATGGCACGCCAAAGACACCCCAGGTTTTCCGAGGAGGAGCTCAGGGTCATGGTGGAGGAAATCGTACGGGTAGAGCCACAGCTATTTGGATCACAGGTGCAGCACACCTCTATAGCTAGAAAGATGGAGCTATGGCGAAGACTCGTCGACAGGGTCAACGCTGTGGGACAGCACCCAAGAAATCGGGAGGACATCCGGAAGAGGTGGAACGACCTACGGGGGAAGGTGCGTTCAGTGGTCTCCAGGCACAACATCGCAATTCAGCGGACTGGCGGCGGACCCCCACCTCCTCCCCCACAACTAACAACATGGGAGGAGCAGGTCTTGATCATCATGCATCCAGAGGGCCTCGGAGGAGTCGGTGGAGGAATGGACACTGGTAAGTCAAATCTTAACTATCATATCCCCCACCCTACCTGCATGCTATCACACACCCCCACCCTCACCCCCTCCCCTATCACACCAACTCCTCACTATTGTACTAATATCACAAACCACACATCCCAACACCAAGCCCTGCATGACACAAGTAAGCATGGACACCCATCACTAAAGCATGCTCACTGCACATACCCATAACACCACCCACAACCATAATCACACAAACCCCCACATAGGAATTCTTGCACTGGGGTACACGCACACCCACCCATTGCACACCATGACACACACACATGCAATAATCATGCTCTTATACCCCTGCAGGACCACTACGTAACGTCACCAGACAGGATGGACCAAACATCTCCACCCCACCCACAGAAGAGGCCCACAGTGACGACAGCAGCTCTGGCCAACTGGATCCAGATGACCAGCCCGGACCATTGTGGGCCTCGGGACAGTCGGTTCCCCTCGCACAGGCACAGCCCAACACTGACCTTCCACCCTCTGGTAACACCAGCACAGCACCCACCCAGCGGGCCCATACCTCCGTACCCAGGACACGTCAATCAGCTGTGTGTCCACCACTACAGGGAACCCAGGATAACCCACCACCCCAACAACAACTGGGACCTGGGGGCAGTGGTAGTGGGCACACGGTCCAGGGGACGGAGGCACAGGAACACAGGGGAACTAGGAGGGCTGCTGTGCGACAGGGGGCGGACAGGCCAAGGGAACCCACTCTCCACGAGACCCTCTCCACGAGGCCCCCTCCTCCATCATGGGAGCATACCACCACTCCCAGGAGACGATGGCGATGTTCCTGGCCAAGTTTCAGGAGACCCAGCGCCTGCAGGACGAATAGTATTTGGGCTTCAGGGAGGAGCTCAGAACCATCAGCTCCGCCCTGGGCACCATCGTAGAGGTGCTGAAGGACATACAAAAGACCATGAGGGACACCGTGGCGCTCCAAGGGGCACCTGACACTAGCATGGACGATGAACTGCCCACCACCTCCGCCGGCGTTGGTGGACAGGACGCCCCGCCACAGGACCATCACACCAGCACCCCACCTCCTGCAGACGGAGAACCACCCCGCAAGCGGTCCCTGAGATCCAGGAACAGGACAGAGCAAGATGGCAAGACCCCCACCAGGAAATTAGCCCACCCTGATTGTCATCCCACAGTCCCACTTTGTCACCCTGTCCATACTTAAACTGCCCCAGCTCCACTTCCTATGCCCATATGGGCAGTGCACCTGTTAGACTAATAGACTGGACTCTGCCATGGACATTCCTCCACCATTAACCATCACCATTTTGCCAACCCCTCCAATAATTAGCACTTCAATAAACACCCTTGAACCACAAAACAATCTGGAGTCAGTCTGTGATTTTGAAAATGTGTATTAGCTATGACAGTGACAAAATGCGTTTTCAAATGTAATGCCAACATACCTATGTCACACATCACAAGTCCATGAAGGATGCAAGCAGATGACACAAGTTGGTAACCACACCTGTGAAACCGTAATGGAAATGTACAACTCAGTTACCAAATACTGCTTCAAATTGACAGACAGGATGGAGGTAGAAGTGTGAGAGTGAATGTAATAGTAAAAAAAAAATTCTCACCTGTGTGTCACTGGAAATATTGCTGTATGACTGACTCCCTGTTGTCTATGTCTTCTTCCTCAGCTTCCTCCTCATCACTGTCCACAGGCTCCACAGCAGCCACAACACCGTCATCTGGACCATCCTCCTGCAGAAAAGGCACCTGGCGTCCAAAGCAAGATTGTGAAGCATCAAGCAGGCAATGATGATCTGGAACACCTTCCTTGGTGAGTAGAATAGGGAACCACCTGTCATATGGAGGCACCTGAACCTGGCCTTCAGGAGGCCGAAGGTGCATTCGATCACCCTCATAGTCCGCCCATGTGCCTCATTGTAGCGTTCCTCTGCCCTGGTCCTGGGATTCCTCACTGGGGTCAGTAGCCATGACAGGTTGGGGTATCCAGAGTCCCCTAATAGCCAGACAGGGTGCCTCTGGAGTTGACCCATCACATACGCGATGCTGCTATTCCGCAGGATGTAGGCGTCATGCACAGAGCCAGGGAACATAGCATTTACCTGGGAGATGTACTGGTCTGCCAAACATACCATCTGTACATTCATGGAATGATAACTCTTCCGGTTCCTGTACACCTGTTCACTCCTGCTGGGGGGGACCAGAGCTACATGGGTGCCATCAATAGCACCTATGACGTTGGGGATATGTCCCAGGGCATAGAAGTCACCTTTAACTGTAGCCAAATCCTCCACCTGAGGGAAAACGATGTAGCTCCTCATGTGTTTCAGCAGGGCAGACAACACTCTGGACAACACGTTGGAAAACATAGGCTGGGACATCCCTGATGCCATGGCCACTGTTGTTTGAAATTATCCACTTGCAAGGAAATGGAGCACTGATAGCACCTGCACTGCATGAGGTATTCCTGTGGGATGGCGGATTGGTGAGATCAGGTCTGGCTCCAACTGGGTACACAGTTCCTGGATTGTGGCACGGTCAAACCTGTAGGTGATGATCAAATGTCGCTCCTCCATTGTTAACAGGTCCACCAGCGGTTGGTACAACGGAGGATTCCGCCATCTCCTCAAATGTCCCAGCTGACGGTGCCTAAGAACGACAACAGCGACCACAGAGTCAACAAATGCTCAGGTATGTACCCACAGCTACACAGAACACGACACCAAATACAAAACTCTTCCTGTATGTGTGTTGAGTGTAGGCCTAGGTATGTGTGACGCAGTAGTAAATGAAGCCATGTGGGCCCCTGAAATCGCGGCTGCCTGACCTCTAAACTGGGACAATGGGATGTGAGGTAACTGCGCTGGCGTTGTACACCGTCGCGGTAGGCGGTTGTAGACCGCGGCGCAATGCTGCATTGGTTAACATTGGATCCTATGGGTCCCAGGAGCCAATGATGAATTGCGCCAGCGGTGATGATGCGCACCGCCGCGGACGTCACCGCCGCGGACGTGACCGCCATTTTCTATCTGTTCAATCACTCGATACCTGATCTTCGACAGGAGAGGACCTACACTGCAAGTGCTGCTGTGACCTCGGTCTGGAAGAGACAATGGCTGCTGCGTCTGGGGAAAGGGCCCCTGCCTTCACTGCTCAGGAGTTGGAGAAGCTCGTGGACGGGGTCCTCCCCCAGTACACGCTACTCTACGGTCCTCCAGACCAACAGGTAAGTACACAGGGAGCACGTTGTATGGGCTATGCTGGGTGGAGAGGGCTGGATGTCAGTAGGAAGGGGGCAGAGTTCTGTGACCATGAAGGACTGTGAATGCATGTGCCACATGGCAAGGGTAGGGATGGGGGCCAGTCACTTCGACGGTGCAGTTGGTAATGACTTCTCTTCTTCCCCTGTACATGTCATGTAGGTCAGCGCCCACCAGAAGAAGGACATTTGGCGTGCCATTGCCAAGGACGTCCGGACCCTGGGGGTCCACCAGAGACGGGGCACCCACTGCCGTAAAAGATGGGAGGACATTCGCCGCTGGAGCAAGAAGACGGCGGAGGCTCAGCTGGGGATGGCCTCCCAACGTGGGAGGGGTGCCCGTCGCACCATGACCCCCCTGATGTTCCGGATCCTGGCGGTGGCCTACCCTGAGTTGGATGGGCGCTTGAGGGCATCACAGCAGACACAAGGGGGTGAGTACACTCTCATTCTGTGGACTTAGCACGCAGTGGAGGGGTCTGGGTGGGGGAGGAGGGCTGTGGATTTCCCTAGGCCAGGGCGAGTTCCGTAGGCTAGGCCCCTTCGTAAGGCATGGCCCTGTGGCCCCCCACCCCACCTCTGTAGAGTGCCAAGTACAGGTATACATGCCCCTGTGTCATCTATGTGGACAGATTACACTTATAGCCATGTAGGCCATATCCCAGAAATTGCATCTGTAGAGGCCAAGAGCACGGCGTAGTGCAGGTGGCTGCTGTGTCTGTATTGTCCGCCAACGGTAGCGGTAAGCCATGCACTCAACCTGTCTTTCTTCTGTTTCCCCACCCCTTTTTGTGCTCTCCCTGTTCTTTTGTGCATCAGCAGGCGGAGGTACAGTGGCACCGGAGCACGAGGGAGCTGCATCCCACATGGCCATGGAGGGCCAAACCACGGACTCCGAATACACCAGTGGGACGGAGGGCGAGGGGAGCTTCACGTCGGTCACCGGATCAGCAACCAGCGACACGGACTCGTCCTCCGATGGGAACTCCCTTGTGGTGGCGGCACCATCTGTACCCCCCACTTCTACAGGTACAGCCGCCACCCCCCCTACCAGCACTGCCCTCCCAGCAGCCCCTCAGCCTTCGCTCCGTGCCAGCTCACCCAGGAGGGTGGGCATCACCTTCGCCCCAGGCACCTCAGGCCCTGCCCCAGTCACCCCTGCTGCCCTCAGTGAGGAGGCCATTTACCTCCTCAGGTCACTCACTGTTGGGCAGTCTACCATTGTGAATGCCATCCAAAAGGAAAGAGAGTTGCAGCACAGTAATGCATTCCTGGAGGGCATTCATTCTGGTCAGGCTGCCCTTCATCGAACCCTGCAATCTCTGGCCTCAGCACTGATGGCAGCCATTGTCCCTGTGTCTAGCCTCCCCCCTCCAACTTCCTCCACCCAGACCCAATCCCCTGTACCCCAGCCTATCCCAAGCACACCATCAGACCAGCATGCACACACCTCAACACACAAAAGTGGCTCTGGCAAACATAGGCACCACACATCCCACAGGCACTCACACAAGCATCACCCACATACAGACACAGCAACATCCACTGCCTCCACTGTGTCCCCCTCCTCGTCGTCTTCCTCCTCCCTCCCAGTCTCGTCTACACTCTCACCTGCATGCACTACATCTACAGGCACTAGGACTCGCACCAGAACACCCAGCACCACACCCCGCTCACCTGCACTCACCACCCCCACTACCATTTACATGTCCCCTGTGTCCACTCCCAGTGTGTCTGTGACGCCCCCTCCCAAGGTACACAAACGCGGCCACCCACACACCCAACATCCATCCACCTCACAACAGCCTCCAGTACATGCACCTGCACCCAAATCACCTAAAGTTACACCTCCTACAACCACCTCCTCTTCCTCCACTCCCAGACCCCCTCCAGCTACCCATCCCAGTGTTCGTCAGAGACTCTTCCTGAGCAACTTTGACCTCTTTCCCACCACCCACACCCCTCCAATTCATAGGTCCCGTAGTAGCACCTCAGCCAAAAAAGGTCCGGTACCAGTGGTGCGTGTTAAAGGTCTGTGGAGTGCACCGGCAACCAGGGCAGCCAGTGGGACACGTAGCCAAAGCACTGCCAGTCCACCCCCTGTAAAGCACCTTAAGTTGGAAAGCGCCCGATGGGAGAGGGTGAAGACTCCTGCCGGCAAAACAGCTCACAAGGGCCCGGGGGAGTGCTGTGTCAGCTGTGACTCCTCCCAAGGTGGTTAAGGGGCAGAAGAGGTCTCCAAGGTCTGGTAAGAGCAGCACGGCGGAGAAAGCCGCCATCCTCCCCGCCGGCTGGGATGCCACCGACAGCACTATCGTCACTGGTCCGGAGACCACCGCCAGAGTCAGTGCCCTGGAGGGTGGCAGTATCGTCACTGGTCCGGAGACCACCGCCAGAGTCAGTGCCCTGGAGGGCGGCAGTATCGTCACTGGTCCGGAGACCACCGCCAGCATCAGTGCCCTGGAGGGCGGCAGTATCGTCACTGGTCCGGAGACCACCGCCAGAGTCAGTGCCCTGGAGGGCAGCAGTATCGTCACTGGTCCGGAGACCACCGCCAGTGTCAGTGCCCTGGAGGGCAGCAGTATCGTCACTGGTCCGGAGACCACCACCAGAGTCAGTGCCCTGGAGGGCAGCAGTATCGTCACTGGTCCGGAGACCATCGCCAGCGTCAGTGCCCTGGAGGGCCCCGGCAGCCACAGCCCCGCTGGGCACTGAGGGAACATCATGCCACACACCGCTGCACAGGTCAGAGACAGCAAAGTCAAGCACCGCTGAACAGGGCAAAGACAGCCATGGTGAAGACCGCTGAACAGGGCAAAGCACCGCCATGGTGAAGACCGCTGAACAGGGCAAAGCACCGCTGAACAGGGCAAAGACCGCCATGGTGAAGACCGCTGAACAGGGCAAAGACCGCCATGGTGAAGACCGCTGAACAGGGCACAGACCGCCAAATCAAGCATCGTTAGCCCATGTGCAGCTGGGACAGTGATGGAACTGGGACCGTCACAGGGAGCGTGATGCACTGTGGGCACCAGTCCCCCTCCAGAAGCAGTGGAGACCTGCATCCACTCCATCTGTCCTGCACAGGATGAAGCACTCTGGGCACCAGTCCCCCTCCAGAACCAGTGGAGACTGTTATCCACTTGAGAGACTGTGGCTTTGCACTCCCCAGGATAAAGCAGTGGGCAAACCACCCACTGGAGAGACTTGAGAGACTGTGGCTTTGCACTCCCAAGGATACAGCAGTGGGCAAACCACCCACTGTAGAGACTTGAGAGACTGTGGCTTTGCACTCCCCAGGATAAAGCAGTGGACAAACCACCCACTGGAGAGACTTGAGAGACTGTGGCTTTGCACTCCCCAGGATACACCAATGGGCATGGAGCCCCGTCATGGATCTGGCGTGGTGCAGTCATCCGGCTGAGGTGCCCCCCCCTTCCCTTCCCCCTGAGGTGCCTGTTGTATTTCTATCTGATGCCCCTGCAGTGTTCTCTCCGTTTGTGGACAGGTATCTAGTGTGGGCCTCGCCCATGCATTGTGGGCCCAGTGATCCACGGTCATTGATATGTGCATACCTGTAGTACAAATCGTGATGTATGATTTTTAGACTGTTTATATATATCTGTATATCATTGGTTACTGTATTTTGATACATTACAAAGTTTGAACTGATTTCCTTTTGTCTTTGCATTCATCCGGGGGGGTTGTGGGTTGTTACTGTGCTGTTTGGAAATGCATTGGTGTGTGTGTTGTAGTGGGTGAAGGTCGTGGTGGGGATGGGGGTGTTGCTTGTGTGTGTCCGTGACCTTTGCCTCCCCCCTCCCCTATGTCGTAGGTGCTGTAATCACCGTTGTCTTCGGCACCTACGTTGCTGGTATTCGTAGAGGAGCAGGAAGACAAGAGCAGGGAGTATTTGTAGTTCCGGCTCATGGTGTCCTCCTTCCTCGTGGAGTGTGTAGAGGTGAGCGTTTTCCCTTTGAAATGCCTGTTTCCGCCGTGTTTTTATCCACAGTGAATCCGCCCCGGAAAAGGTGGCTGATTGGCGGGTTGTGATACTGTGGGTGGTACATTGTCTTCTGCCTGTCTGTTGGCGGTGACCGCCGCGCTGCTTGTCTGTTAAAGTGGCTGTCTATGTTGGCGGTTTCCGCCACGGTCATAATTCCTTTTTTTTGTCCGCTGGCCTGTTTGCGGTATTACCGCAGCTTTAACACCGTCCGCCAGGGTTGTAATGACCACCAATGTCTTGTTTTTTTAGTCAGTGACTATTAAATGTAGCCATCCACACATTTGTGAGTATTTGTCGAAGACACACAACTACCAGGTAGTTTCATAGACCTTACGCTTCACTTTTCCTGGCAACAGTGAGGTTATTCATGATATTTTTAATTCCCTGTAGTTACAGGTTTGACCTAACTTCTAAATTCAAAGTAGATTTTGTTCTTGCAATCATGATGCCAGATCTGAAGTTTGCTTACTACTGGAGGGAATTCGCCTATCCGGATATTAATGAATGTGTCAAAAAAGTCCTTGAAATATTTAATTATGAAAAACGATGTACTTACACAACGTACTAGGAGATTTGAAAATAACAAAGCCTTAACACAACAGGTTTAATGAATGAAGAAATATGAAGATAGCTGATAGAAGTTAGAGCTTTGACGTTTATATGCTGAATGTCTATTTCAAAATGTATTTTTACATCTTATGCTGCCTTCTGTAAAAAGTTATATTTTGAGAGAGAGGGGCACAGCACATACCCCCACCACTTTGTTGTATGAAGAAGCTGCTTTATTGAAACAGGTGCACATCACAAACCTTACCTGGCTAACCACATTACAAAACTTATACAAAACGTAAACCTAACTATACATCAAAGTGAACTAACTAGAGCCCCACACCCAACCCTACGGTCCCACCTACAAGCCCACCCTGCATCTATCTCATCTATCTCATTTAATTGTATTGCATTTCAACTTTTTTTCAACTTTAGATTTCCCCTACAGCCCATGACTGCATGTATGAACCTCATAGCAATCAAATGTACAAATATTAACTTTGAATTCATGTCTACCCTCCCTTTGCACATGGTTTACCAACTGGCAATGCCAACCAAACTTCTGTCAACTTCTGCAAATCAATCTGGGCCACTGCTAAGCACATGTCCCAAGTGATAACGGACACAAATTAATTCCTGTGCACCTGTCTCAAAAACAGAGCCCCAAAAACAACAAAACATTGAAAACACAGGACCCAAACACTAAAAAAGACTTGTGGGTAGAAACACCATAAAAGATCTCCCTGCCACCAGCAACCAGGTCAATTGAACCTAAAATTGTGGCAGGGAGCCCAATTGAACCCACTGCATACCCTTGGGCTATATAATCGGCTGCACATATAGGCCAAAATAAAAAGGCAATTCTGGACTGTCCCACCCTCCCAATCTACCTTATGACTGTATGTATGAACCACTAAGCAACTAACCGTCCTAAAATTAACCTTGAACTTCCTGCCTACCCTCCCTTTGCACATGGTTCACCAACTGGCAATGCCAACCAAACTTCTGTCAATGTCTGCAAACTTTCCGGGCCCCCATCACCAAGAAAAAGGGATCCCGCTAACCTTTTCTGCCCTCCCCAGGTCCCTGCTATACTGTCTACTTTATCTCGACATGCAACAAAGGAACCCCATCTCCCTATAAAACTCCCTGGTCTCGAACTTGATGTCAGAATGCCAAATGCCGCCAAAGTCAATTTCCCTTCAAAAACGTGACATTGCCTGAATCACCTTTCTTACACACTCTGTTAATTTGCTAGCCCCTCTCCAACTCCTCCTCAGCATAAACTCCATCCACAACACTAACCACCCAGGCCATCTCACCTTAATCTGCAACAAATCTTTTTTTTCATTGACCTAATCAACACTAACCTTTCTCCTTCACAAAGCCGTTCTCCCCTGAGTATACGAGCAACAAATTTTGGCAAACAAAGGTTTATCAAAACATAAATTGACCCCAAAACCCCTCTGATTAGCATGTCTCACTGCCCACTTGATTGAAGAGTGGCTCATCATCCAGATGGTCATATCCTCCACCGCTGGATCCGCCACCAAACCTGCAACAAAACATACAGCAGTAAAGATTTCAAAGAGCATGCCCCGAAATATAACGCCTGTAGCATTCAGAGGACCAGCACCCCAAATGCATTATATCTTTGCGCACCCATCCTCTATTACTCACTTCATTTGCCGCACTAATGTGGAAAGAATAAGCACATAGGGGGTCATTATGACCCCGGTGGTGAGTGGAAATGTGGCAGTAGTACTGCCAACAGGCTGGCAGTACATACCGCCACATTATGAGAATGGTGATTGGCTGCAGCCAACCCGCCACTTCTCCACTCATACCACCATGGCAGTATCAGCTGCCAGGCCAGAGATGTCAATCTCCAGCCGGCGGCCGGCATATTACCGCCAGCAGGATTATGAGCCTTCTTACCACCATGTTTTTTGTGGCATTAGCAACGCCATGAAAACCATGGCGGTAGGCCCTACCGGACTACAGGGCATTTCTTCCCTGTCACCGGTAGGTGGCTCCATCACCCTCTCAACACACACCTGACACCCCCCTCCATCCAAACTCCCCCGACTCACTCCGATCCTCAAATCCCCCACCCCCTCCGATTCTCACACACCCCCAACCCCCTCCGATCCTCACACACTCCCACCCCCATACACACACACACCCACAGACACACACCACGCATACACCTAATCACTCACACTGGCATGCACCCATTCATACACACACTGGCATACACGCATTTATACACGCATATTTCCAGACCTGCTCACACACCTTCTTACAACGATCACACTGACATGCAGATACGCACTCACTTCACCATTCTTACACGCATTCAGTCACACGCATACAACCACGCAAACAACACAACACACACAGACACATTCACACACACACTCACACATTCATGGACACACTCAGACACCCACACACACAACACCCCCCATCCTCCCACCCCTCCCCCTGTCAGAAGCTCGACTTACCTTTGTCGAGGAGGTCTTCCGGCAGGGAATGGGAATGTGTGCTGCTACCGCCAGCAACTCCCCGCCAGCAGAACACCGCCAGGCCGTATCACAGGTCATGATGCGGCTGACGGCGTTTAACTGCGTGGCGGTGCTGGTGGTAGCAGTCCCAGCTTACCACCGTCAGCCAATATGATCACTGCCGGAGTTCTGCCCTTCTTGTGGTGGAAGTCCGGCAGTGCTCATAATATGGCGGGCGGATGGTAGCCACAGTGATGGGATTTTGGGGGCCGTCACCGCGGCTGTAGGCGGTTTTTACTGCCATTGTTATAATGAGGGCCATAATCCTCTGGGGGCACCCCCAAGGCTCCAAGCATTTTGCAAATAACTGATAAAAGCTGGAAAGCTGTAGCCTTTGCCACAGACTGGTTTCTGAACACCATGCCACTGCTACCCCAACAACAAACAGCCCATCGATAGCCCCATAACCCTGGACATTGCCCTAATAACTGAACTGTGTGTAAAACTACACTCCTCCCATGCTCTCTTTGATCCATTTTGGAGCTACTAAGCCAAATCTCCAATCTACCCCCCTCCTTGATACGTTCTCCCACGGCACCCCTCCCCTGCCAGCCAGCAATTCCGAGACATGGAACACACCAAAAAACAATGGGGGAAGAGAACAAACAAATCTCGGTCGCATCCTGGCACACCTCTGGTAACAGCCACCAAACCTTGCAGAACAAAATCCATGCTAATGGCTTCCTGGTCTGCCCGAAATGCCTGTGTTATCGTGCCCAACCCTCCAGTATCCTGCACCCCAGTTCACCCACTGAGGGGGCATAGCCCAACAACAATTTTCCTATGAAAGTAACTGTGAGAAGGTAGCCTCTTTCTAGCCTTGTTACCCCCACTTTTGGCCTGTTTGTGAGTGTATGTCAGGGTGTTTGTCACTGTTTTCACTGTCTCACTGGGATCCTGATAGCCAGGCCTCAGTGCTCATAGTGAAAACACCATGTTTTCAGTATGGTTGTTATGTGTCACTGGGATCCTGCTGGTCAGGACCCCAGTGCTCATAGGTTTGTGGCCTATATGTATGTGTCACTGGGACCCTGTCACACAGGGCCCCAGTACTCATAGGTGTGCATGTATATGTTCCCTGTGTGGTGCCTAACTGTCTCACTGAGGCTCTGCTAACCAGAACCTCAGTGGTTATGCTCTCTCATTACTTTCAAATTGTCACTGACAGGCTAGTGACCATTTTTACCAATTTACATTGGCTTACTGGAACACCCTTATAATTCCCTAGTATATGGTACTAAGGTACCCAGGGTATTGGGGTTCCAGGAGATCCCTATGGGCTGCAGCATTTCTTTTGCCACCCATAGGGAGCTCTGACAATTCTTACACAGGCCTGCCACTGCAGCCTGAGTGAAATAACGTCCACGTTATTTCACAGCCATTTTACACTGCACTTAAGTAACTTATAAGTCACCTATATGTCTAACCTTTACCTGGTAAAGGTTAGGTGCAAAGTTACTTAGTGTGAGGGCACCCTGGCACTAGCCAAGGTGCCCCCACATTGTTCAGAGCCAATTCACTGAACTTTGTGAGTGCGGGGACACCATTACACGCGTGCACTACATATAGGTCACTACCTATATGTAGCTTCACCATGGTAACTCCGAATATGGCCATGTAACATGTCTATGATCATGGAATTGCCCCCTCTATGCCATCCTGGCATTGTTGGTACAATTCCATGATCCCAGTGGTCTGTAGCACAGACCCTGGTACTGCCAGACTGCCCTTCCTGGGGTTTCACTGCAGCTGCTGCTGCTGCCAACCCCTCAGACAGGCATCTGCCCTCCTGGGGTCCAGCCAGGCCTGGCCCAGGATGGCAGAACAAAGGACTTCCTCTGAGAGAGGGTGTGACACCCTCTCCCTTTGGAAAATGGTGTGAAGGCAGGGGAGGAGTAGCCTCCCCCAGCCTCTGGAAATGCTTTCTTGGGCACAGATGTGCCCAATTCTGCATAAGCCAGTCTACACCGGTTCAGGGACCCCTTAGCCCCTGCTCTGGCGCGAAACTGGACAAAGGAAAGGGGAGTGACCACTCCCCTGACCTGCACCTCCCCTGGGAGGTGTCCAGAGCTCCTCCAGTGTGCTCCAGACCTCTGCCATCTTGGAAACAGAGGTGCTGCTGGCACACTGGACTGCTCTGAGTGGCCAGTGCCACCAGGTGACGTCAGAGACTCCTGCTGATAGGCTCCTTCAGGTGTTAGTAGCCTATCCTCTCTCCTAGGTAGCCAAACCCTCTTTTCTGGCTATTTAGGGTCTCTGTCTCTGGGGAAACTTTAGATAACGAATGCATGAGCTCAGCCGAGTTCCTCTGCATCTCTCTCTTCACCTTCTGATAAGGAAACGACCGCTGACCGCGCTGGAAGCCTGCAAACCTGCAACATAGTAGCAAAGACGACTACTGCAACTCTGTAACGCTGATCCTGCCGCCTTCTCGACTGTTTTCCTGCTTGTGCATGCTGTGGGGGTAGTCTGCCTCCTCTCTGCACCAGAAGCTCCGAAGAAATCTCCCGTGGGTCGACGGAATCTTCCCCATGCAACCGCAGGCACCAAAAAGCTGCATTACCGGTCCCTTGGGTCTCCTCTCAGCACGACGAGCGAGGTCCCTCGAATCCAGCGACACTGTCCAAGTGACCCCCACAGTCCAGTGACTCTTCAGCCCAAGTTTGGTGGAGGTAAGTCCTTGCCTCACCTCGCTGGGCTGCATTGCTGGGAACCGCGACTTTGCAGCTACTCCGGCCCCTGTGCACTTCCGGCAGAAATCCTTTGTGCACAGCCAAGCCTGGGTCCACGGCACTCTAACCTGCTTTGCACGACTTTCTAAGTTGGTCTCCGGCGACGTGGGACTCCTTTGTGCAACTTCGGCGAGCACCGTTTCACGCATCCTCGTAGTGCCTGTTTCTGGCACTTCTCCGGGTGCTACCTGCTTCAGTGAGGGCTCTTTGTCTTGCACGACGTCCCTTCTCTCTTCAGGTCCAATTTGCGACCTCCTGGTCCCTCCTGGGCCCCAGCAGTGTCCAAAAACGCCAAACGCATGATTTGCATCTAGAAAGGCTTGTTGGCGTCTTTTCGGCGGGAAAACACTTCTGCACGACTCTCCAAGGCAGGAGGGATCCGTCCACCAAAGGGGAAGTCTCTAGCCCTTTTCGTTCCTGCAGAAACCTCAGCTTCTTCTGTCCAGTCGAAGCTTCTTTGCACCCGCAGCTGGCATTTCCTGGGCATCTGCCCATCTACGACTTGCTTGTGACTTTTGGACTTGGTCCCCTTATTCCACAGGTACCCTAGATTGGAAATCCACAATTGTTGCATTGCTGGTTTGTGTCTTTCCTGCATTATTCCTCTAACACGACTATTTTGTCCTTAGGGGAACTTTAGTGCACTTTGCACTCACTTTTCAGGGTCTTGGGGAGGGTTATTTTTCTAACTCTCACTATTTTCTAATAGTCCCAGCGACCCTCTACAAGGTCACATAGGTTTGGGGTCCATTCGTGGTTCGCATTCCACTTTTGGAGTATATGGTTTGTGTTGCCCCTATCCCTATGTTTCCCCATTGCATCCTATTGTAACTATACATTGTTTGCACTGTTTTCTAAGACTATACTGCATATTTTTGCTATTGTGTATATATATCTTGTGTATATTTCCTATCCTCTCACTGAGGGTACACTCTAAGATACTTTGGCATATTGTCATAAAAATAAAGTACCTTTATTTTTAGTATAACTGTGTATTGTGTTTTCTTATGATATTGTGCATATGACACTAAGTGGTACTGTAGTAGCTTCACACGTCTCCTAGTTCAGCCTGAGCTCCTCTGCTAAGCTACCATTATCTATCAGCCTAAGCTGCTAGACACCCTATACACTAATAAGGGATAACTGGGCCTGGTGCAAGGTGCAAGTACCCCTTGGTACTCACTACAAGCCAGTCCAGCCTCCTACAGTAACTCCCTCTGCTTTTCCTGTAATGGTAACACGCAACAAACCCTTCTTTATTAAATCAGTTTAAACTGAATAACATCCTCAGCTCACAACCAACTTTCCTCCCTGCAGCCCTGATGCCAAAAACTCCACCCATGCCTGACTATAATCTCTCTGTGTTGACTAAGCGAGAGCCCGTACCACCAGTTGTACCATCCTGCATTGGCTACTGATCGCAGCTTCTCTGGCATGTGCTTTGGGTCTCTGTCCACGTCCTTGGCCAACCCACGGAATCTCCACCACTATGAACGAGACAAAGCATCACCAATGTCATAGTCCACTCCTGGCACATGCTGTGCCCTAAATTAAATGTCTTGCCGCAAGCAACAGAACATGAAAACGTGCAGCAATTTCAGAACCTGTGCATCCCTGGCTGACTGCCTTTTCACCACCTGCACCACTGACAAGTTGTCAACCCTGAACAGCTCCACCCTGTGTGCCAACTCTGCTCCCCACAATGTCACAGCTAACACCATGGGGAGCAATTTTAAAAATGCAATGCTCCTTCTTCCTTTATCAACTGTTCTGTCCATGGCTCTGCGCTCCCCCAGCCCTGCCAATACAGACTGAAACCCAGACAACCTGCTGCACTGGAGAATATTTGTACATCCTAATTCATGTCATCATGCCGTGCACAAGGAATTGCGCTGAATCACCACAGGAAAAAACACCACATCCAAAAGATCTTCCTTGACACGTGCTCATAGCCTTTCATGATGATGAAGCAGCAAGAAACCTGGGAGCACCAGACCCAATCTCCTGCAAAAAGTTCTCCCTGCCCTGACCACCCTAGATGCAAAATTTAGGTGACCCAGCAATACTTGAACCTCTCTTCCCTTCACTTTGTCCTTCCCAGCATGGAGGTCAAAAATGTTAGCATATTCTCTTTTTTCTCCTGTGGCTATCTCATTTCCATCCATCTGGAATGTATTTCAGTGCCCAAAAATAACAATACTGTCTATGGACCCACCATTTTCTTTGTTGCTAAAGGTAACCCCAGGTCACCCATGAGCTTCTGGAATCTTACCAGTAGGTCCTGGTAGTCCGTGAGCTGGGCGCTCCCATGAAAAATAAATCATCCAGGTAGTGAGTCCCCATTTGATGGCCTGCATGCCATGTAACAGCCACCGCAAAATCAAGCTGAAGCTTTCAAATAACGCACACAATTTTGAGTATCCCTTCAGGGGTGCCTTATTTATGTACCACTGTCCTTCAAATTGTATGATGAAGAGCTTAAAAGTGCCATGATGCACCAGAAGCAGCAGAAAAGGTCCCTTGACATCACACTTTGCCATCCATGCCCCCAGACCCGTCGTCACCACCAGTGACTTGTCCACATACACCAATGAAAATGGCACAGAGGCCACTTCCTCTGAAATGAAATCATTCAGCTATGCTCCTTCTGCCCAGGACAAGTGCTGGATCAAACAAAACTGACCCAGTTCCTTTTTGGGCACCACCCGATAGATGATATTATCAGCTCCTCCATCAGGCAGTCATCCTGCCTTTTGAAACCTCTTTATTCAACTTGTCCTGTATTGCCCATTTGTGTTCTTTTGTTGACCGTAAATTGTCAGTCCACCTCCAAACCCGAGGATCCTCATAGCCCAAATGAAAACCCCATCTGAAATCCCGTGCCTCCTCTAGACACTCATAAAAACCCAGCCAGCACTCCAACAGTTGAGTTTAACATGAGTACAAGCCTTTTTTTAGAGATCTGTGTGCCCCCCTCTGTTGACAGAGAACTGTTGCTGCTGATGTGGTCCCTACCTGCTGCTGTGTGGCTGCCACTGTCCTGAACTCTGTCCCTGATATTCACTGCCAGCCCTGCAACAACTAATAAGGACATGCCTGTCTGAGCACTTGGAGCACTTGTGGCAAAACTTACAGTATTTCCAAGTATACATCCCTTTATTGAAGTCCCAGAAAGTGCCGCCTGTCCTGCTCTGGCCTTTTGATGAGCACTCCATTCCCACTTTGAAAGGGACAATGCACTTTTGGCAAAATACTTCATCATCAATCATTTTGCCCAACTTCACCGCACCCATGGTGTGTTGCCAAAGATCTAAATCCAGCCACTCCCACTTCGCCTCAGGGTCTATTGCCAAGTGCACTCAGAATTCCTCATCATACTGGGCCCATGCATAACCTCCACCTGTAATATGGGCCTTGTAGAACACATCCATGTACTTAAACTTGGCCAGGCAGTACTCTGGATACTTCTCTAAATAGATGCTGGCATAAACTAAAACTGATGTAGTCTAATTCTCAATCGTCAGGGGTACTTTTGACCTTCAGGCCAGATCATACTCCTCTTCTTTAGAACCTTCTTTAGATCCCACATCCCTATGTCAGAATTTGAGCTTTTCAATGCACTCGTCTTCCAAATTGTTTCCTTTGTGGCTAACATCAAATGGGTCCCCACCGGGGACCCATTTGATGTCAGCCATCAAATGGGTCCCCGGTGGGCTCTTTGCTCTCCAAACCCTCCTTTTCCCTCCCTTCTCCTCTGCCCCCCCACTGCATGTCCCTGCACTGTCACTCTCACCTTTCTCTTCCGTGGTACTTTGGTCACATTTAGTGCTGACCACTATTGCCTCTGTACCTACGTCCACATCCATTACATACCTCCCTTTTAGCAGCTGCTCCCTCAATCCCCTTGGATACCTCCCTCTTCTACTTCCATGGATACCATCACTGAATCTCCTCCTGAGGACTGGCCCTTAGCTGACTCCATAGTTGGTGCCCGTATTGCTGCTTGCCTCTTCGCCAAAGGCCTCTGCACCTCCGCTGCCCTACTTGGCCACTCCTTGTTTGCATGTAACACAACAGGACATTAGTTGAACCCCACCTCCTGTCACCCAGTTCTTCATTGTCCCAAACCCCGCCTTCCTCCAGGCTTTCTTCATCGTAATCCACCCACGTGACCCCCAGTGGGCCCTCCACACCACCCAAACTGGGGCCCGCACAATTATCTTGCCTGTATACCGGCACATAGTTATGAGTCGCAGGGCGACATAGGCATCCAAGGGGGTCAAAATACCCCTCAATACCACTCTGCCAATGCTACTCACCTGTCCAATCTGCTGTGAGTACGAAAGGCTATCTGTGACCTTCCAGCGGGTGGGCGGACAAGGCCATTCTGGACCTTCTTCTGTCTGCCGCATAGGGATCCCTGATGAAGTTTAGCAAACCACACAGGGTCCAGCCATCTCTTCAGCCTCCCCCACCTTTAACAAATTCAGAAATATACACTGCTCCTTCACCTGTGAAAAAGATGACTGGACTGGTGTGCTAATTCCCTGCACCTTCTGCGACGGACCCCCACCACCCACACACAGGGCCCCAACACCATTGCACATCCATTCCACTGCACGCCTCCAACACAGGGCCACCCTTCTTCCCTTTCTCCTCATCCCAACTCCATTCTGTCACGAGGGTGGATGTGTGGCCACTGGCTGTCCCTGTCTTCGCTCCTCCCATGTCATTCTGACTTGCAGGAGCAGCCCCTATTTCAGCCAACAGATGGTTTCCCCCCTTCCCTTCTCCCCCAAGGCCCTCCCTCAGCCCAACATGACTGAAGTCCCTGCAGGGCCCTCTGAAGCCACTCTTACTGCCCCAGATATGAATCATGCTCTGTATCCTTCTCCCTGCTCCCCTCCCATGCCTCGGACTCATTCCATGAGGGCCTTCCTATTCCAGGGCCCTCCAAAATATATATGTCCTGTAGTGAAGAGTAGCAATGGCAGAAAGAATGCACTCCTCATAAGTGTCCCACAGTGCTCCGGTAGACTAGGTGTATATTCTGAGTGTCTACCAGTGGCGCTGTATGGTTGACTACCCTGCCCCCCATGGGTAGACGTATGTATTCTTCAATACATAATACATTTACACATCACAACCAAAGCACTCTAGTACAATTGAATAGTAGAAAGTCACAAAGTCATATATATTTCAGGCAGATCCGTCTTGTGTTAACAATTATTATTTTATTGTGAAATCCCAGTTCCATTTGTGGTTTCTGTACAATTCTTCATTATAGTCGACTCGTACTTGACAGCCTTACTATAGTTTCTTATACGTTAGCAGCCAACACGTGTTTCATCACAAAGTGACTTTATCAAGGCCATGTTTCAGTAATGTCCAAGGCGTCATAAGGTCGCGTCCATATCCACAGAATGTCAAACGCCTAAGTAGTGACGGTGTATAAGTCCACACAATTATATATTGAATGATCTGTTTCAGCGATCTTCCAAACGCTCACATCTTTAAACGTGTATATAGCAATACTCTAGGTACTGGCCATGGTACACACAAAATATATGCTGGCATCATTTGTCTCACCTGTGCTGCCCTTTTTGGGTGCAGGTCATGTGTGGTCCATCCCCATGTTTGCACATGCAATGCCTTGCCCCAATTCTATACCGGCCGGTGGCTCCACATACACAACCAACTGCTTTCCAACCTTCAATTCCCTCGTGTCCCAGCCACAAGTCACATCTCTTTTTGGCCCTTCCCCATCTCATTGCATTGCAGTGCATTCCCCTTATGCAATAAAGCTGTTGCAGGTAGCTCTGCAGTCGCGGCCCGCTTCCCAGCCAGATGTGTCTTATTTTTGCCAAATAGCCTTGTGGGCAGCTCTGCTGACCCTGTCTGCTTCTCTTGATGGATTTTCCCAGAAGCCATGTACATGCAAAGGCCGTGCTGAGGGACCGCTGCACTAGTATCCATGCTGTGGTATTTTCTACCACACCAGGGCCCAGGCCTCTTCTTTCTGCTGCAACACTCCCCAGCCGAAAACCAGTCGCAGGGGCTACTGGGACACGTTCGGCCTTCCCCAACACAGATGCTTCCCTTCACCCCACACAACTAGGGATCGGTCTCCTGGACAGAGAGCAGCCCCTAGCACTTACCCTTTTGAAGAATGCCACTGCTCGCCACTTATGTGGTGGCAAGCAAGCCACCACAGCAGCGGCTATGTGTGCAGATGACCTATAAGTTGGGAGGGCCATGCTCGCTGTCTCCTCACCGCCTACTATGAGGTCAAGGTGCTCAGCCTCCCTGAGGAGTTGCATCAACTCTGCCATCTCGCTATCTGCCATTCTCCCAGGTACATTAGCACAATTATAAACACTGTACAAACTTATTAAAAGCACACACATCTGCAAAGAAAAACACCACAAAAGGTCTCCCTGCCACCAGCCACCAGCCAGCAGGTCACCTGAACCTAAAATCGTAGTAGGGAGCCAAATTGAACCCAATATATGCCATTGGGCTATAATGGGCTACACATGTAGCCCAAAATAAAACGGCAGTTATAAACTGTGCCACCTTCCCAATGTCCCCCCGGGTCAGACCTCTCGGTGGTCGACTGCCCCCCAAACAACCCGTTTGAAGTGCAGCAGTCTCCTGAGAACTGTCACGTTTTGGCAGGATGGAGGTAAATGGGAACTGAGAAGACAAAGCATTTCTGTTCTATAGCAGTATTGATTTGCAGTAGCTGTATAAAGCTGATACAAGTGATCATTGAACTGGAGTCACTAGACTTCTAATTGTAGGGAGAAACGTTCACATGCTTTTCAAGGCAAAGAAAATCACAATTCTGAAAGCTCCACTGTTTTTCTTTTTGAAGTAACGTCGATAATCAGGTAAAAGTGAAAAAGAGTTTTCTTTTTATTTAGGTTTTTCAAGAAGGGAATGTATTAACTTTGTTCAAGAGAAGATAAAGAACTTACTAAATCATCATGTTTAATTAATTACAAATAATTAGAGAACAAAAGTAAGCAAGACAAACTTAATATATACACTTACGCACACATCGAGTAATTATAAAACTTCATATAAAGGTGACAGTATCATATGATAGAAGGGTTACATTAGATTATTGAGTGCATGATGGAGGTAAAAAATGCTAGATGGATGTTAATGGGCACTACCATGGCTATTTTATATAACAGCCATCTGTAGTCCCCCTAAGTCAATACATTCATTCTATCTGTCCGTTTAATGGAATGATCATGATTCAATTATTGTTGTCCAACCAGCAGTTCTAAGATAGTTGCTATAAACTTTATCCCTGAGGATTTCTATGGAATATCACTGGTTAAAACAAGAAGTACCATCTTCCAATGAGGGATAACTTTTAGTTTCCAAAAAGCTATTCATTTCTTCAAATTGTTCTCACCAACACGTCTATATTTTAGGACAATTAAAAAAGGTAAGTTGGTGTCTACTTCTGTGTTATTACAACGAAAGCCGTTAGTATCAGTTTTACAGTCCCATGAATGCAATCTTTTCGGGATAAAGTTTATGTGCTTAGTTCACAAAGGTAAACTTAGACTTGAGACTGTGAATTAGGCCCTGAATCTTGTAATAATTTAAAGTTGTGAATTTTTTAACCATGATACATTCTGAATTTTATGGCTGTTGATTATACTTTGTTCTATCTCATGGACAGAAATTGATTCTTCTATTAGATAAAATGTATCTACCCGCTAAACTTTGTAAATTATCTGGCTGTTTCATCAATATTAATTCATAAACCTTCTGTATTATGCCCTTATTCATATGACATACATTAAATGTATTTAATAGAGTTTAGGTCTAAATCAGAAGTTGGAACCCTTATGATAATGTTGAAGGGATCTAGATACTTAAAAAAGTCAGTTTGAGGTAACTCATGCGTTGAGGAAAATGTGAAAGTAATAAGGATAGAATTATGAAGCAGTTGCCCTACATTCTGGAGGTTATTATGTATCCAATTTAGTGACATTAAATAATTGTGACTAAAACTTGGACATAATGAGTTAAAAAGGGGTCTCTCTGAGGAAATAAGTTGATAATGGAAGAGAAGCATATCGATCATAGTTGCAAAAGGCCCAGGTGTATGCACTCCAATTATGGCTGCCTTTTATTTTTCATCAAATATGGTGCTAGATATGCCCATTTTCCAGCTTACATTAGGGCTTTTGTGGGGTTAGTGCAATTGAATAAGACATATAAAGATTACTTATCAGCTAGTAGTGAGTACAGAGTGTCAATTGATAGATTTTGCTTAGAGACTACTGGTCCTGGTCCTGTCCATGGGTCGGGATGAAACAATAATTAGAATATTGAGATTCAAGACAATTGAGTGGCTCAAGGCAACAACAGCTGATACACACCTTCTGCTTCAACATTCCAAAGCGTGTCTTTCGGTTTCTCCCTTATAATTTATAGCATCCTACCCTTAATGGTTGGGGTGCTCTGATAGCCTTATAGCCCTTCTACCCGCAGTAGAGCTATAGTTAAAGTCTTTCAACCTCATTATAGGCCACTCAGGTTCTCAGGGCCTTTATTAATCATGATTAACCTTGGCAAATGGCCATGAAGCTTAATTATTTAAGAGCAAAGGCCTTCTTAAATTTGAATTCAGATTGTAGCATCTCAATTGACTAATTTCAAGATCTGAAGATTTCCAATGCTACTTCATAAAAACTTATCCCAATATGACAAGAAGACAAAAAATATGCAGGTTTATGAGATAGATTCTAGTTTGGTGGATCTTCAAAGAATATTGGATATACTTGAATAAATTAGGACAACCAGTGCACCAGACAATATCCAATAGAGGAACCAAACTTACAAATGTTTGTCCTGTTTGGATGCAAAGATTTTTAGCCACTTCTTTTATTGAAGTAGAGAGACCAAGAGGTAAACTCAGGTGTCAATCCAGCTTAGATGTTGTAGAACACTGACACTCTTCTTAAAACGCAATTTTTCAAAAGCTTACTCACTTGCTACTGCGCACTGGAATGGGACTTGACACTTGCAAAATAGGTGACCTCACCTTTAATGGATTTTGTACATATCAATTGTTTTCAGGATACTTCCCATCTCATAAACTTTCTCCCAGGAGAATAAGGTAATAAACTTAGCTTCCCTTGTGGACCAATACTCACCATATTTAGTGATCTGTGCATGCCTAGTGGAATGCCCTAGGCCTTCAAAGGAGCCACCTGTGGGAAACTGGAACCTTGTTGCAGTACTCCCCCCCCTCCACCCACTTGTTACCTGGTTTTTAATGCAACTTGGACTGGAGTGCACTCGGTCCTGCTATCTAGGTTCCCAGTGCCAGTGTTCTTTCCCTAAAAATTGCAAAGGTAATTGGAAACACTTTTAGCTGCAACTATGGGGGTCATTATGACCCAGGCGGTCGGTGATAATGTGGCGGTAGTACCGCCAAAAGGCTGGCAGTACATACCGTCATATTATGACATTGGTGAGTTGGCTGAAGACAACCTGCCAATATACCACACCCACCTCTATGCGGTAGCAACCGCCGGGCTGGAGATATAGGTGGTCATTACAACCCTGGCGGTCGTTGTTAAAGCGGCGGTAAGACAGCCAACAGGCTGGCGGTTAAAATTTTGAAATTACGACCGTGGCGGAAACCGCCAACAAAGACATCCACTTTAACACTCCGACCGCCACGGCGGTACAAACAAACAGCGCGGCGGTCACCGCCAACAGACAGGCGGGAGACAATGTACCGCCCACACTATTATGACAGGCCAATCCGCCACCTTTTCCGGGGCGGATTCACCGCGGATAAAAACACAGCGGAAACAGGCATTTCGAAGGGAAAACGCTCACCTCTACACACTCCACGAGAAACAACGACACCATGGAGCCGGAACTCCATATTCTTCCTGCGATAGTCTTCCTGCTCCTGTACCAGGAGGACCAACGCCAGTGGCGAAGACCACCGTGAGTACTGCACCTACGACACAGGGGAGGGGGGAGGCAAAAAACTGGGACACACACACGCAACACCCCAACCCCCACCCTCACCCACTACAACACACACACCAATGCATATCCAAACATTACAGTAACACCCCCAACCCCCCCCTGAAGAATGCAAAGACAAAAGGAAATGAGTGTAACCATTGTAATATATCTAAATAGAGCAAGGAAAAATATACATATATATACTATTAACAAAATATACAACACGAATAGTAGTCCAGGTAATGCACCATTCATAGTCCGTGGACCACTGGGCCCAAAATGCATGGGCGAGGCCCACACAAGATACCCAAACATGACGGAGAGAACACTGCAGGGGCATCAGATAGAAACACAACAGCCACCACAGGGGAAAGGAAGGGGGGGCACCTCAGCCGGATGAGTGCACGACGCCAGATCCATGAGGGGGCTCCATGCCCATTGATGTATCCTGGGGAGTGCAAAGCCACAGTCTCTCAAATCTCTCCAGTGGGTGGGTTGCCCACTTCTGTATCCTGGGTAGTGCAAAGCCACAGTCTCTCAAGTCTCTCCAGTGGGTGGTTTGCCCACTGCTGTATCCTCGGGAGTGCAAAGCCACAGTCTCTCAAGTCTCTCCAGTGGGTGGTCCACTGTTCAATCCTGGGGAGTGCAAAGCCACAGTCTCTCAAGTCTCCACAGTGGGTGGTTTGCCCACTGTTCAATCCTGGGGAGTGCAAAGCCACAGTCTCTCAAGTCTCTACAGTGGGTGGTTTGCCCACTGTTCAATCCTGGGGAGTGCAAAGCCACAGTCTCTCAAGTCTCTACAGTGGGTGGTTTGCCCACTGTTCAATCCTGGGGAGTGTAAAGCCACAGTCTCTCAAGTGGATAACAGTCTCCACTGGTTCTGGAGGGGGACTGGTGCCCAGAGTGCTTCATCCTGTGCAGGACAGACGGAGTGGATGCATGTCTCCACTGGTTCTGGAGGGGGACTGGTGCCCAGAGTGCTTCATGTTGTGCAGGACAGACGGAGTGGATGCATGTCTCCACTGGTTCTGGAGGGGGATTCGTGCCCAGAGTGCATCACTCACCCCGTGACGGTCCCTGTTGCGTCACTGCCCCTGCCGCTCATGGGTTAGCGGTGCTTGAGTTGGCGGTGCTTGCCCTGTTCAGCGGTGCTTTACTTGGCGGTCCTTGCCCTGTTCAGCGGTGCTTGCCCTGTTCAGCAGTGCTTGACTTGGCGGTGCTTGCTCTGTTCAGCGGTGCTTCACTTGGCGGTCCTTGCCCTGTTCAGCGGTGCTTGCCCTGTTCAGCGGTGCTTGACTTGGCGGTGCTTGCCCTGTTCAGCGGTGCTTGACTTGGCGGTCCTTGCCCTGTTCAGCGGTGCTTGACTTGGCGGTCCTTCATTGCCCAGCTGGGCTGGGGCTGGCGGTCCTTCATTGCCCAGCTGGGCTGTGGCTGGCGGGGCCCTCCTGTGGAGCTGAGCTGTGGCTGGCGGGGCCCTCCTGTGCAGCTGGGCTGTGGCTGGCGGGGTTCTCCTGTGCAGCTGGGCTGTGGCTGGCGGGCCCTCCTGTGCAGCTGGGCTGTGGCTGGCGGGGTCCTCCTGGACAGCGACGATGGGGCTGGCGGTGGCCTCCTGTGCAGCTGGGCTGTGGCTGGCGGGGTCCTCCTGGACAGCAACGATGGGGCTGGCGGTGGCCTCCTGGCTAGCGGGGATGATGTTGGTCTTCTCCACCGTGCTGGTCCTCCCAGACTTTGCGGGCTTCTTCTGCCCCTTCCCCACCTTGGGAGGAGTCACAGCTGAGTCCACACTCCCCCCGGGACCCCTGTGAGCGGCTTGGGTGGCTGGAGTCTTCCCCCTCTCCCGCCGGGCACTGGCCAACTTCTAGTGCTTCACAGGGGGGGGACTGGCTGTGCTCTGGCTCCGTGATACACTGGCTGGCCTGGTGGCCGGTGCACTCCACATACCTGTGACAACAGGCACCACTGGTCCCGGTGATTTTGTGGCTGAGGTGCTAGTACGGGACCTATGAGTTGGATGGAGGGGGTGGTGTGAAATAGGTTAAGGGTGGACAGGATAAGTTGTTTGGAGACACTGGGACGGGTAGCTGGAGGGGGTTTGGGAGTGCAGGAAGAGGTGGTGGTTGTAGGAGGTGTAAGTTTTGTGGTTTTGGGTGCAGGTGCATGCGCTGGAGCCTGTCGTAAGGTGGATGGCTGTTGGGTGGGTGTGTGCCTGTGTGTGTGTATCTTCGGAGGGGGTGTCACAGACACACTGGGAGAGGACACAGGGGACGTGTGAATGGTAGTGGGGGTGGTGACTGCACGTGAGTGGGGTGTGGTGGTGGGTGTGCTGGAGAGGGACGTAGTGGCTGTAGTGGTAGTGCATGCAGGTGTGAGTGTAGACGAGACTGGGAGGGAGGAGGGAGACGACGAGGAGGGGGACACAGTGGATGTTGGTGTGTCTGTATGTGTGTGATGCTTGAGTGAGTGCCTGTGGGATGTGTGGTGCTTATGTTTGCCTGAGCTTCCCTTGTGTGGTAAGGTGTGTGCAGGCTGGTCTGTTGGTGTGCTTGGGATAGGCAGAGGTACATGGGATTGGGTCTGGGTGGAGGAAGTTGGAGGGGGGAGGCTAGACGCAGGGACAATGGCTGCCATCAGTGCTGAGGCCAGAGTTTGAACAGTTCGATGAAGGGCAGCCTGACCAAAATGAATGCCCTCCAGGAATGCATTTGTGTGCTGCAACTCCCTTTCTACACCCTGGATGGCATTCAAAATGGTAGAATGCCCAACAGTGAGGGACCTGAGGAGGTCAATGGCCTCCTCACTGAGGGCAGCAGAGGTGACAGGGCCGGGGCTGAGGTGCCTGGGGCAAAGGTGATGCCCACCCTCCTGGGTGAGCGGGCACGGGGCGAAGGCTATGGGGCTTCTGGGAGTGCGGTGCTGGTAGGGGGGTGGTGGCTGTACCTGTTGAAGTGGGGGGCACAGATGTTGCCGCTACCACAAGCGAGCTCCCATAGGAGGACGAGTCTGTGTCGCTGGTTGCAGATCCTGTGACCACCATGGTGCTCCCTTCGCCCTCCGTCCCTCTGGTGTATTCAGATTCCGTAGTGTGGGCCTCCATGCCCATGTGGGATGCAGCTCCCTCGTGCTCCGGTGCCACTGCACCTCCGCCTGATGATGCTAATGCACACAAGAACAGGGAGACCGCAAAAAGGGGGGGGAACATAAGAAAGACAGGTTGAGTGCATGGATTACCGATACCGTTGGCGGACAAGACAGACACAGCAGACCCCTGCACTACGTCGCGCTGTTGGGATCTACAGTGCAATTCCTGGGAAATGGCCTACAAGGCTATGGACGACATCTGCACACATAGATGACACAGGTGCATGAATAGCTGTACTTGGTACTCTACAGAGGTGGGGTGGGGGGCCACATGGCCATGCCTTACGAAGGGGTCTAGCCTACGGAACTCGCCCTGGCCTAGGGAAACCCACAGCCCTCCTCCCCCACCCAGACCCCTCCACTGCACGCAAAGTCAGCAGAATGGGAGTGTACTCACCCCCTTGTGTCTGCTGTGATGCCCTCAAGCGCCCATCCAACTCAGGGTAGGCCACCGCCAGGATCCGGAACATCAGGGGGGTCATGGTTCGACGGACACCCCTCCCACGTTGGGAGGCCATCCCCAGCTGAGCCTCAGCTGTCTCCTTGCTCCAGCGGCGAATGTCCTCCCATCTCTTCCGGCAGTGGGTGCTCCGTCTGTGGTGGACCCCCAGGGTCCGGACGTCCTTGGCGATGGCACGCCAAATATCCTTCTTCTGGTGGGCGCTGACCTACATGAAATGTACAGGGAAAGAAGATAAGTCATTACCAACTGCACCGTCAAAGTGAGTGGCCCCCATCCCTACCCTTGCCATGTGGCACATGCACCCACCATCTTCCATTCACTCAGAACTCTGCCCCCTTCCTTCTTACAATCAGCCCTCCCCACACGGACATAGCCCATACAGCATGCTCCCTGTGTACTTACCTGTTGGTCTGGAGGATCGTAGAGTAGTGTGTACTGGGGGAGGACCCCGTCCAGGAGCTTCTCCAACTCCTCTGATATGAAGGCAAGGGCCCTTTCCCCAGACGCACAAGCCATTGTCTCTTCCAGACCGAGGTCACAGCAGCACTTGCAGTGTAGGTCCTCTCCTGTCGATGATCAGATATCGAGTGATTCAACAGCTAGAAAATGGCGGTCACGTCCGCGGCGGTTACATCCGCGGCGGTGCGTACCATCACCGCCGGCGTACATCGTCATTGGCTCCTGGGACCCATAGGGTCCAATGTTAATCAATGCAGCATTGCGCTGCAGTCTTCGACCGCCTACCGCGACGGTGTACAACGCCAGCGGAGTTACCTCACATCCCATTGTCCCGCTTTAGAGGTCAGACAGCCGCCATTTCAGGGGCCCACATGGCCTAATTACCAACTGCGTCACACATACCTAGGCCTACTCTCAACACACATACAGGCCAGATTTTGTGTATGAATGGTGTTCTTTGTAGACTGTAGGTACATACCTCTGAGTTGTTTGACTCTGTGCTCGCTGTTGTCCTTCCTAGGCACCGTCCGCTGGGACATGTGAGGAGATGGCGGAATCCTCTGGTGTACCGACCGCTGGTGGACCTGTTAACAATGGAGGAAAGAAATTTGATCATCACCTACAGGTTTGACCGTGCCACAATCCAGGAACTGTGTACCCAGTTGGAGCCAGACCTGATGTCAGCAATCCGCCAACCCACAGGAATCCCCCTCAAGTGCAGGTGCTATCAGTGCTGCATTTCCTAGCAAGTGGGTCTTTTCAAACAACTGTGGCCATGGCATCAGGGATGTCCCAGCCTATGTTTTCCAACATATTGTCCAGAGTGTTGTCTGCCGTGCTGAAACACATGCAGAGCTACATCGTTTTCCCTCAGGTGGAGGACTTGCCTACAGTGAAAGGTGACTTCTATGCCCTTGGACATATCCCCAACATCATAGGTGCCATTGATGGGACTCATGTGGCTTTAGTCCCCCCCACAGGAGTGAACAGGTGTACAGGAACCGGAAGAGTTATCATTCCATGAATGTACAGATGTTATGTTTGGCAGACCAGTACATCTCCCATGTGAATGCCATGTTCCCTGGCTCAGTGCATGACGCCTACATCATGCGGAATAGCAGCATCCCTTATGTGATGGGTCAACTACAGAGGCACCAGGTGTGGCTATTAGGTGACTCTGGTTTCCCCAACCTGCCATGGCTACTGACCCCGGTGAGGATTCCCAGGACCAGGGCAGACGAACACTACAATGACGCCCATGGGCGGACTAGGAGGGTGATCGAACGCACCTTCGGCCTCCTGAAGGCCAGGTTTAGGTGCCTCCATATGACAGGTGGATCCCTGTTCTACTCACCAAAGAAGGTGTGCCAGATCATCGTGGCCTGCTGTATGCTTCATAACTTGGCTTTGGGACGACAGGTGCCATTTCTGCAGGAGGATGGTCCAGATGGCGGTGTTGTGGCAGCTGTGGAGCCTGTGGACAGTGATGAGGAGGAAGCAGAGGAAGAAGACATTGACAACAAGGACTCAGTCATCCAGCAATATTTCCGGTGAAACACAGGTGAGAATACATTCCTGCCTACTACAGGTGCTTTTACACTTCTACCTCTCTCCTGTCTGTTGATTTCACCCAGTGTATGGTCACTGAGTTGTCACTCTCCCTTATGGTTTCACAGGTGTGGGTCCCAACGTGTGTCATCTGCTTAGATTCCTCATGGAATAGTGCTGTGTGACATAGGTATGTTGACATTACTATTTGCTGGATATTTTGTCACTGTAATTGCAAATACACTATTTCAAAATCACAGACAGACTCCAGATCTTTTGGTGGTTTAGGTGTGTTTATTTACATACAAAATATTGGATGGGGAAGTTAAATGGTGAGGGGTGATGGTGGAGGAGTGTCCATGGCAGAGTCCAGTATATTTGTCTCATAGGTGCATTGCCCATATGGGCATAGGAAGTGGAGCTGGGGCAGTTCCAATATGGACAGGGTGACAAAGTGGGACAGTGGGTTGACAATCAGGGTGGTCTCATTTTTTGGCGGGGTCTTGGCTTCGTGCTCTGTCTTGTTCCTGGATCTCAGGGACCGCTTGCGGGTGGTTCTCCATCTGCAGGGGGTGGGGTGCTGGTGTAGTGGTCCTGTGGCGGTGCCTCCTGTCCACTAGCGCCGGCGGAGGTGGTGGGCAGTTCATCGTCCATGCTAGTGTCAGGGGCCCCTTGTAGTGCCACAGTGTCCCTCCTGGTGTTGAGTATTTCCTTCAGCACCCCTACGATGGTGCCCAGGGCGGAGCTGATGGTTCTGAGTTCCTCCCTGAAGCCCAAATACTGTGCCTCCTGCATGCGATGGGTCTCCTGAAACTTGGCCAGGACCGTTGCCATCGTCTCCTGGGAGTGGTGGTATGCTCCCATGATGGAGGAGAGGGCCTCGTGGAGAGTGGGTTCCCTTGGACTGTCCGCCCCCTGTCGCACAGCAGCCCTCCCATTCCCCTGTGTTCCTGGGCCTCCGTCCCCTGGACCGTGTGCCCACTGCCACTACCCCCAGGTCCCTGTTGTTGTTGGGGTGGTGGGTTATCCTGGGTTCCCTGTAGTGGTGGAAACACAGCTGATTGATGTGTCCTGGGGGGACAGAGGTATGGGCCCGCTGGGTGGGTGCTGTGCTGTTGTTACCAGAGGGTGGAAGGTCTGTGGTGGCCTGTACCTGTGTGAGGGAAACCGACTGTCCCGAGGCCCCCGATGGTCCGGGATGGTCATCTAGATCCAGTTGGACAGAGGTGCTGTCATCACTGTGGGCCTCTTCTGTGGGTGGGGTGGAGATGTCTGGACCCTCCTGTCTGGTGACGTTGGGTAGTGGTCCTGCAGGGGTGGAAATGCATGATTATTGCATCTGTGTGTGTCATGGTGTGCAATGGGTGGGTGACCGTGCACCCCAGTGCTTACATTCCTGTGTGGGGGCTTGTGTGATGATGGTTTAGGGGGGTGTATGGGTATGTGCAGTGGGCATGCTTTAGTGATGGGTGTCCATGCTTTGTAGTTGCATGCAGGGCTTTGTGTTGGGATGGGTGGTTTGTGATATTGGGACATTTGTGAGGAGTTGGAGTGATGGGAGTGAGGGTGAGGGTGGGAGTATGTGATGGCATGCAGGTAAGGTGGGGGATATGGTAGTTAAAGGTTTGACTTACCCAAGTCCATTCCTCCACCGACTCCTGCGAGGCCCTCAGGATGCAGAATCACCAAGACGTGCTCCTCCCATGTTGTTAGTTGTGGGTGAGGAGGTGGGGGTCCGCCGCCAGTCCGCTGAACCGCCTGGTGGTGTCTTGAGACCACGGAACGCACCTTCCCCCGTAGGTCGTTCCACCTCTTCCTGATGTCGTCCCGATTTCTTGGGTGTTGTCCCACTGCGTTGACCCTGTCGACTATTCTTCGCCATAGCTCCATCTTCCTTGCAATGGGGGTGTGCTGCACCTGTGCTCCAAATAGCTGTGGCTCTACCCGGACGATTTCCTCCACCATGACCCTGAGCTCCTCCTCCGAGAACCTGGGTTGTCTTTGCCGTGCCATGGGGTGGTGTGGGTGATGTGTGGGGTGGTGTGTGTGGTGATAAGTGTGGTGATATGTAGTGGTGTGTGGTGTTTTGTCCGTGGAAGTTGTGTGGGTGATGGTGTTGAGTGCCTGTGGATGCTAGTTTGTGGATGGTGGTGTCTCTCTCTGGCCTTCGGTCGTGATTTTGTTGTCGTAAGGGTTTGTGGGTGATGTGGGTGTGTGTTTTATATAGTATTGGGTGTGTGGGAGTGGTGTGTGTATGTGTATCAGGTGTGTGTATTTCGAATTGTCCAATGTGGCGGTGTTTTGTATGTGTGTGTGTATTTTGAGCGCAGCGGTGTGTACCGCCAATGGAATACCGCGATTGAAAGACCGCTGCGTGGATTCGTGTGTCGTGATAGCGTGGGCGTATTTCTGTTGCCGTGACGGTGTCGGTTTTGTTTTCGCCAGTTTATCACTGACCTTTGGTGTGGCGGACTTGTGTGGGTGTCTGAATTTTGTCGGATTTCGAAATGTGGGTCATAATAGCTGTGGCGGAATTCCGCGGCTGCGGCGGTGTGTTGGCTGTCTTCTGCACGGCAGTAAGCGGCTTTTACCGCCGATGTTGTAATGACCCCCATAATCTCCAGCCCGGCGGCTCCTAATGCACCGCCTGCGGCATTTTGACCCTGCCTACCACCATGGCACAAAAATCATGGCGTTAGGCCCTCCAGTGACAGGGAATTCTATCCCTGTCACTGATAGGAGGCCCACCCCCAACACTCCCCAGACACCCCCAACCACCCATCTATCCATGCTCCCCCCTTTCAATCCACCACCCCTCATACACGCACACTAGCAGACACGCACAACACATAAACACACTCACTCACACAGGCATACATGCATTCATGCATCCATTCATTCATGCACGCACACATCCGTACCACATTCACACTGACACGCAGACACACCTTCACATCTCCATTCATACATGCATTCATACATGCATGCATCCATTCATTCATGCACGCACACATCCGTACCACATTCACACTGACACGCAGACACACCTTCACATCTCCATTCATACATGCATTCTCACACATGCACACATGCACATAAACAGCACTACACATACATTCACATCTACACAAACACTCACACATTCATGCACACACCCACACACAACACCCCCCACCCCTGTCGGAAACCCAACTTACCTGCATCCAGGTGGGTCTTCCGGCAGGGAACTGGAAGGGGCGCTGCTACAGCCAGCAGCGGCCGCCAGCAAAACAGCGCCAGGCCGCATTATTTTTCACAATATGGATGGCGGCAGACTACTGGCGTGGCGCTGCTGGTGGTAGCAGTGCCACCTTAACACCATCTGCTAGTATGGCCACAGCCGGATTTCCGCCCTTCTTGTGGCGGAAATTCGGCTGTGGTCATCATTTAGCGGATGGATGTTAGCCGCAGCGATGGTCCCTAGTAAATAGTTCTTAGGTACCCAGGGCATGGGGTACTAAGGGTAGGCCCCTTAGGGTAGCAGCACTGGTTGTGCCACCCTCTTGGGCCCTGCATCCAGATGCACCCAGCACTGCCATAGCAGGCTGAGTATCCTGGTAAAAAACTAAAACACAAACTTGACTTGACACACTACCTGTGTGCCCTGTCCACCATACACTACATTTACTATGGGTAAGACACACTTCTGGCAGACCTTACAGCCGTAAGGCAGGGTGTTCCATACTATATGTGAGGGCATAGCTGCATGAGCAATATGCCCCCACTGTATCCCTGCCAAACCTGGATCATAGTGAGTGAACAGAGCAGCCATTTCAATGTATGTGCTGGACACTGGTCAACATGAGTTTCCCAGCTACATAATGGCTACTCTGAACCCTGGGTTGTTTGGTATCAAACAACACAGAATTATACATTTAAACTGGATTTATTATAAAATGTACCCCGGGGTCACCTTAGAGGTGCCCCCTGCAAAAGTTAATTATCCTGACATGGTTGCTGAATGGTTCCAGCCAGCCTGCCACATCCAGACAGCCAATATACAAACCTTGGCGTAGAGCCCTGTCTCTCTGGTTTTTAAAACAATGCCCTTCCTGGGTGGAGAAGCTTACACCCCCTCCCTCAGGAATGTTCACTGCCCTGGCAGTGAGCTTCAAAGGGCTACCGCCCTAGCAGCAGATGGCCCCTCCTTTGCAAACCCCCACATTTGAAGGGAGCAAAGGCGGGAAACCAAACAAATAGTAGGAGGAGTGGCCTCACGTAGCCTGCACCACCCCTAAGGTGTTGCCTGCGAAGTGGACCCTCAAATTCAGTTTCCTCATCTTGGAAAGGAGGAAAATAGCCAATTAGGTTTAGGGCAGTGACTCTTCACACAGAAAGTGGTCACTATAGTGTTCGTAGTCACCCAAAGGTAAGTGTCCCATTGGACACTACCAGGTTCCAACTAAAGCGCCCACTAAATTCTGTATTTAGTGGACTCCCCTAAACAACTGAATTAAATTCATCAGGAAGAAAAGAAGACAGCACAAAAGAACCTGACAGGACAAGAACAGAGGACCTGCTGCACCAGAACCTCTGCTTGCTGTGCCAGAGTCCCGACACTCGCCGCTGCTGAGGAGCTGACTACAGGACTGACCTCAAAAGACCCAGAGGACCTCCAGGCTTTGCAAATAGCCTGATATCTCCCTCCTGAGTGGACGCACCACTGAAGAAACCAAAGAAACCTGCAAAGAACCAGCAAACCGGTGAGAGTCACTTCACCAACCAGACAATGGGGTCATTCTGACCCTGGCGGCCGGTGACCGCCAGGGTCACCGACCACGGGAGCACCGCCAACAGGCTGGCGGTGCTCCCAAGGGCATTCTGACCGCGGCGGTTCAGCCGCGGTCAGAAAGGGTAAACCGGCGGTCTCCCGCCGGTTTACCGCTGCCCCATTGAATCCTCCGCCATGAACAGGATGGCGGTAGGGGGTGCTGCGGGGCCCCTGGGGGCCCCTGCAGTGCCCATGCCAATGGCATGGGCACTGCAGGGGCCCCCGTAAGAGGGCCCCACAAAGTATTTCAGTGTCTGCTTTGCAGACACTGAAATACGCGACGGGTGCAACTGCACCCGTCGCACCCCTGCAACTACGCCGGCTCAATTCTGAGCCGGCGTCCTCGTTGCAGGGGCATTTCCGCCGGCCCAGCGGAAATGTTTGAATGGCCGCCGCGGTCTTTTGACCGCGGTGCGGTCATTTGTCGGCGGTACCTTGGCGGACGGCCTCCGCCGTCCGCCAAAGGTCTGAATGACCCCCAATATCTCTGTAACCTAAAGTTGCAACTAAACTCGACGACACACCAATGACAACCCAGACAAGACCTGTACGTGTGTCAACTTCGGTGGCACTGCACCCTCCTGTGGCCGAGTTGTACTAATACCCCAGGTACTGATCAGTGCACATCGGACAACAATAAAAACAGCTTACCCAGGGCTGGAACTGGACCAGGAGGAAGCCCTAGTCGAGGGACTTCAGAAACACCCTATACCTCCCACCAGAGTGCCCTTGTCATCCTGCAAGGCCCCCAGAGGAAGACATACCTCCAACTCCAAAGGGTTCCATTGCGCACAGCTTCCAACACCTCCAACTCACCCTGCATCCGGCCGCCCAGAGCCCTGCATCATGAACCTGCTGTGTGCCCTGGGTTCCTAACCGCTTGTAACCTCGACAGCCCAAGGAGACCCAAAGCCACCACCCTTAAAGCTGCAAACCAGCTCCTTTTCCAGGTGCCACCTCCAAGTGGCCCTGTTCCTGTGCCAAGAGCCTTTCTAGTACTGCTCCCACCGGAACCCGGAGCTGTCCGAGACTCTTTAGCTGGTACTGTGTGCCCACCAACCTCATCGACCATCCTGCAAAAGAAGAGACTGGTAACTGTGTGATTTTATATGCATTTTACTAGGTGGCCTTCCATTGATTCCTATAGTGCGTAATTACGCACAAAAAGACTAACTTTAATAAAACTTTGAAAAATCATAAATCAAAAAGTACTTAATGTATCCTAACCATTCTTGTCTTAAAAATTATATAAAAGTCTGAAGTATTTTTATCAATTCAAGTTATTCATTCACCCCCACAGCAAAAGTTTTAAAGTGTACTGAATGGCCACCACGATGCAAGCATCAGCTCAAAAAAGTTTTTGTTTTACAAAAACAAACTCCAAAACTGGGAGATTGTTTTTGTAAAACAAACACATAATGATTCTAACACAGTAGGACTGTTCTAGGCAGAATGGTTGTGAATATAGCAGCCTTACTCCCAAAGCAGGTATAACATCCATAAATACCATAGTGTGGAGCTCAAGACCATTGTCTGAATGAAAGGCATGAACTTTTCCAATTGCTACTAGGCATTGCAAGTCTTTTATGACATGATTGCAGCAGATGTGTGTAGTAAAGTTTGCCATATTACGATCCACAGCATTGAACTTCAACCAGGAATGGAATATTTCAAAAGGATATGCAGTATGCACATTTACAATGAAGTTACTAGACCCCCCCCTCTGTTCTGGAATGCCCCTAGCAAAGAGATATTGCATAAATGGAGCCCTAAACATTACCTCTATTATAATAGTTGGTTGAACTACAATGAACCTGATTCAGAATGTGAGAGTGAATACTAAAATCAAAATGGGGAACAACTTTTTATAAGTTTAACACCTGACAACCAGAGAGCAGAAATGAAACTCAAGCATCTCTCTGAACTGAAAGAGATAACCAATATTACAACAGATGCCTCTCCTAATAGCAATAGCTTAGGATCTTGAGTATGTCATCAAGAATTACTCAAAACTCCAGAAGAATCTGTCCAATATTGGTTGCCGCTCATAGGTTTTCTAGCTAAACAAGAACATAGTCCAGTATTAGGCATTCTAGAGTCCTTGGAACTAAAGAATTTGTCAATGTGGCAACCTGAGTCTAAAATCTAATTGGTTTGCAACCACCCCACAAACCACTGAACACTATTTAAGTTTTCTAGGTAACAGTCTTCTGAGATATCCCAGGGATAATTGGTGGAACCCAAACCCTCATTCATTATGGAAGGGCATACTCAAGAACACTAGGAGACCAGGGAAATATTTTGAGAATTTATTTCAAAATCCTGTCACAGTGCATACAATATTAACAGTAACTATTATAAAAGTCAATAAAATAATAAAAATGATATTTACCAAGAAAATAAATAACAAATATTACTGTAACATTTAGGTGATATTATAAAGCTTTCTCTATATTAATTTCTCCAACGCACCCTCATCTCTTTGGCTAATGAAACTTAGCAGCAAGGAAAAGTAGTTTCATTCAGATTTCAAAGAGGTTTTCAACCCACATACCTTTTTCTGAACAATAGAACCAATCGTCAAAATAGCAGTGCCTGCTTTTCTTTTCTTTGATGGCAGATAGGCTGAAGGGCCCACTGAGCAAAGGCTAAGTGTGCCCTCGATACCCTCCAGCAAAAGAAGGTGATGCAATTCTATTCAGCCTCTGCCTCGAGTCATTTACAGAAAGTTTTCTCTATGTCATCACAGTCAGTTCTTAGTACATATAATCCTTGTTAAACCTTTCAGAAAAAGCAATTAGCTGAAAAGGCCTGGGCAACTTTTTCCTTACTTACATTCTATAAAACTGTACTTGTTGCTTAAAAAATAAATAAGAAGGCAAGCTATTAGTTTCAGTAACATCTTACTCATTGTTTGAAACACTTAAAAAAGCATGTGAATATATTCAAGCAGACTTCATTATCATGTTTCAATTAATAATGTCATGAACAAATATGCATTTTAGATTTGACACGTGTATCTAAGTTACCAACATATGTAATTCCAGTAAAGACTACTTAAAACAGACACATATTTATGGTAAGTACAACGGTAACACCCTGGAAGTATAATTGAGGGTGTGAGGATTATTTTTCAATCTTTCTGTTGAAGATGCCCTGGTTTTCCCTGTAGGTCCAGGACATAAGTAAAGTATGTTGTAGCATCTGTTCTAAATGGGGATTATGGTCTGAGGTGTGTAGACAGGAGGCCGAAGTCCATCGGCCCGTCCATCTAATGTTTCTGTAGGTAGAGAAGGTGAGGGCACTACCAGCAGAAACATAATGGTCTTCCAGTTTCTAAACATTGAACGTGCCATAATTTGGATGGACAGGGTATTCTGCTACATTTTTGGCAAAGTACCATGTCTGCCAAAAAACAAATGAGACCCTGGACTCTATTCATACTTATTTTATTCCTATAATTAAAGGTATAAGAAGCCACTTTACCAGTGGTTGGATTACTGGTTTCAGTTGAACTTTCTGTTTCCTCCACACATTTCCCATGTCCTTAAACGTCTAATTGCAAACCAAGAGATCAGCCTTTGTAATGTTTTACCCAGAACTACCCTCTGCCCTTGAGTAGCAACCCGTAACACCGGGACATATTCAATAGCTTCTCTTGACGGAAATTCCCAGGGCGCACATAATAGGGCCTAGTCCATTACTAAGGTCCTGATTACCAGTCTAGAGCTAAATTGTGATTACAGTAGTTTGCACAACTATGAGTTTTGCAATAACTGTCAAACTCTCATAATTTACCCCTACAGATTCTAGCAATTCCAACATGCTGAAAAATATCAGAGGAAAAGGCCCCAAAAAGCTAAACCATGCAGACTATGCAGAACATCCATGCTTGATAAATACTGATTATTCATGTTATTCCCCACTTCTCGAGTTTGAAACTTGGAAGATGAGGTATTTATAACACCCATTAATTACCTCACTCTTGGGCAATGGAATTTACAATGGCAATTTCACACTCTACTCCATAATACTTATAATCAGGCACCAGGGCACATATTATGACTAGGGAGGGAAAAAAACACCTCCAGAGTCACTCTGTTAAAAGCGATTATGCTAGAATTAAATCACACAATACAAGAGTTTAATAATCTTTCCATATCAGTAAGTTGCACATTTGTGGGACAGATTGAGTTTGATAAAAATCGCAAGGGATATGTTCCAAAGTACTTTTCACCATGTGCAGAACTGGTGATTGAGGCCAAATAATATTGTGTGACACCCCAAGGAGGCGGACAATGGTGAAAAGAGACAGTCGCCATGATTATTACCGAGATACAACACTTCACTGAAGCTACAAGAGGGAGATGAAGGCATGCACCATGGTTGCTATACACTAGTGGCTATTAAACTATTGACGTCTGTGAAATCCCACTTAATCATTACTGAAATTCGGTGACCCCCCTACAGAATAATTATTTGAATCCAGGGACACCGGTCTAAGCAACTTTTATGATTTGACTGCAAAACAATACACAAAAAAATACGGAAGCATTCATCAAACAAATGTACAAACAATTACATATTGTATTTAGGTTTGTTTCATAATGTATATACACTTTATTAATTTGTTAATATTATTTAATTTTCTAAGCAGTCACAGAACCCAGAGTAGGCATTGCAGACCCCCAGGAGTCCCTGGACCACAGGTTAAGAATTATAGACTGTCCATCATTCTTCCAAGACGAGAGTTTATTTCTATAGCAACCTTATAAAAACAGTAACTTCTGCCTTTCATGCAGGGATTCAGTTCTTGAGAAGCCATGGACCCTTGCAAAAGTACGCATAAGTGCCAGCATATTGAAGGAGAGCCCGATGAAATGGAACAAGAAATTATGTTAATTTCTAAAACAGATTTGCAAGTTATGATTTGGCCTGGGCAAAATTTAAATGACAAAAATGTTATTTGCGTAATTTCAGTAACTTCACATTCAACTTCCTAAACGAAATTCCCAAAATTACACCATTATACACCTTTTCTGAATTTCACAACATTTGCCATAAAAATGTATCCTGAATGGGCCAGTTGCTGTAAAACGTAACTGCAAATGCATAGAAACAACATAATCTGAACTGTTGTTGTTTTGCAGTTTTTTTGCATTTTTTACATGATGTGTGTTCTTACGTCACAAATTAACGTGAAGACACATTTCGCGCTACAATATTGTACTATATGACACATTTACATTTCACGCAATAATGTGTAATTTCATATCAATTTGCCAAACAAAAACAAATTAAGCAAATTTCGCACACCCATAATTATGATTGCAGAGACTATGGGCCTGATTACAACTTTGGAGGATGTGTTAATCCGTCCCAAAAGTGACGGATCTACCACCAGCCGTATTACGAGTTCCATAGGATATAATGGACTCGTAATACGGCTGGTGGTATATCCATCATTTTTGGGACGGATTAACACCTTCCTCCAAAGTTGGAATCAGGCCCTATATACTCAGCACTAAATGAACCAGCTGCAATTAATGGATGTAGCAGAAGATGATGATCAGGATACTGTCCTAAATGGGGGACTTGTGAAGGGAGCACATTTGGAAGAAATGTATGAACATGTAAGAGAAGTCTTGGAATTTGAGTCTGTGCCGCAAACAACAGAAGAGAGTTTTGTGTTCAATACAATATGTGTGGAAATACATTGACAGTCTACTTTTATGTGATAAAAGACAAATTACAAACAATTGAAGAAGACTTTCCTCAAATCTCAAAGATGAACTGTATTCTACCAAGCATGGGATCTACTTCCTCTTTAGCTCCAGAAGAAGCCTTGTTAGTAGACCTTGTGGACAAAAAAGTTAGGAGTTTTTTAAAAGATGGTTACACTGTATCCAATTTTGGAGTCAACATATGGTCCTATACAGCATATATGGCCCAGATGTTATTAAAAGTTTTTCCAGTTCTCTATGACTTTCTTCGGAAGGTGTTCTTCTCACTTCTGCCTTGGGAAATGTAGTATTGTTAGGTAAGTTTCTGTCTGACACAACTTTTGGTTTTCTATGGGCACTTGCTATGCCAGCTGGAGCTTTGTGAGGATTTAGGTATACTATATAATAAGGCTGTGGGGCCTTATCGTGTGGTACATTCACAAATACCCTCCTGGGTCCAGTCAGACTTGTCTGCTTAACCTTAAGCTCAACCCTGAATAGATGTGGCTGTGAGCAGTAAGACTTAGCAAAGGAACTATGGGGCAGATTTAAGAGCTCCTAGGGCCTCCTTGAGACATATTAGCGTCATTTTGTGGTCACTCATGTTGCCCAACGAGGCCAAAATTGCTGTGTCAAATTTACAAAGTAGTGCAATGCATGCATTGCGCCACTTCGTAACCCCTTGCACCACATTATGCCTGTGCCAGGAATTATGTATGCAAAGGGTGGCATTCGGCTATTAGAGGGTCAGAAAAAATGGCGCAAAGAAATCAAAGAGATTTCTTTGCCTCATTTATTTGGCACTTTTAATGCCTGCTCAGAGCAGGCGTTAAAAGGAGGCACACCATTGTTTACAATGCGCCTCAATGGACTTTGCAGGATTAGTGTAAAGATTTTTTATGCTAATCCTGCAAAGCTCTGAACTAGCGTCAAAATTGTTGATGTTAGTTCCCTAACTACGGCCATGGTGCACTATGTCTCAGATATGGCACACACATGGTGGAATTAGGGGGTGCTAAAGGGTGCAGGAAAAGTGGACCTTTACTGGGTGCAGTGCCACTTTTCTCATCTGTGACCCTATGTGTAGAACAACTAAATAAGAAAGACACAACACACGAAAGAAAGAAGACACCAATTTATAAAAATAGATCATATTTGTATACATTTTTAGACACCTTGATGAACTAAATCTACCAGAGGGTTCAGAGATACAGATTTTAGAAAATATTATCACTTTTAAAGGTAACCAAAAACAAGCATTGGTCAACAATAACTTTTAAAAAGTTTGAAATAATTAGTTTGGCTTCTCTGGACTGGCTTGGGTGACCAATTCCAGCAGGGCAGAGGTCCTGGGGGCCAGTGGACACTTTGAACAGTTATGTGGCTATCAGAGCATTTTTAAAGCAAGACTTTAAACTTTTAAGGACAGCTGCCATTGACATCAACAGATTGATCTTGATGCTGAGTGATGCAGGCAAAGGATGCTCATAGTTGTGGTTTGGTTAACAAGGTTGTTTTTGTGGGTGTTCCTTGGTCCATAGGTACAGTGGGGAGAACTTGGCCACAAAGATTGGGGTCCCTTGAGGTCCTCTACGTTGCAGTAGCAGGACTGCCGATGCTGGGCTACTAGTCAGTTTGCAACATGGTTGGGGAGAAATTCTTAGGTGGGGCTACTGTCCCTTGGGTGTGACAAATCTGGACTTGGATAGCACTCATGGATAGGCAGACTTGGTGCAACTTTTGGCTATCTTGCATTTGTCCTTTCAGATGTCTGGTGCCTGGGAGTGTCAAAACTTCTGCAGTGGCTACCAACTACCAACTTGTAGGTTTGGACTTTTTCAGCCTACCCCTTAACAATATACATATATATATATATATATATATATATATATATATATATATATATATATATATATATATATATTGCTTTGCCATTGGTGTGAAACCACTTTCCTTCCAGTCTGCAGTGGCAGGCTGGTAGCCATTTTGTATTTTGTCACACACAGGGTGGCACAATGGCACAAACAGAGCTGCAGCCGTGGACACTCTGCCTGGGTACCATATACTAGAGACTTATAAGTAAGTCAGTCCTTGCCAATTAGGTGTATCTAATTCAACAAACAATTTGTAAAGGGTCATAACACTGGCATTGATGTCTGATTAGCAGGCCTCAGTGCACTCTCAGAGTCAAAAGTCCAGCAGCATCAGTCCAAAATGTGGGGGTGAACATGTAAACAGAGACATTTACTTACATGCTTCGATAGCAGGGAAGAGATTTTCTTGCTTAAAGCTTTGGGAGCTTGCTGAAGGTCAGAAAGCTTTAATTGGTTGCCTGTCGTTTTTGAGTGCAAAATGTTTTGGACCATCTCTCTGTGAACTGGTATAAAAAAGTGGAAGAAAAGAAAATGTTCCAACCGTTTAGGCCAATATCTTGAAAAGATAGTTTATATAAAAATGTACATTGCAGACCATACGGGAAACACATCATCCCTTTTGAGGCTGAGTCCTGAGGCGGCTCCAGTCAGCACAGTAACCACCAAAGCATGACTGGTAGTAGGAGAAAGGTTAATGAACTTCTACAAGACATGGGGATATTTAATAAAATTGTTATTTTATACACTCAAAGACATGGTTATAGAACCATACTTTCGAGAGAGACAAAATAATTTCTGTTGATGTGAGTAAAAGATCTTCTCAAGAAGACAGTAATCATAGGAGTCCTTATCCACAGGGTCACCTGGGAGTATATCATATTGTTTGTTGTTACAAATCCCGATGGAAGATATTTTTCAATCCTAGACCTGAAGTCTCTTAACCAATTTGTCATGCATGCATTGTTAGACATAGGGTCTCTGGTTGGCAGTCAGTTTGTAGTCTGTGCAAGCAGAGACCCACACTCTAGTCAGGGTAATGGCGATACACACCTAGGATAACCCCTGCTCACCCCCTTGGTAGCTTGGCACAAGCAGTCAGGCTTATCTCGAGGGCAATGTGGAAAGTATTTGTACAATCACAGTAACACAGTGAAGACACCACAAAAGTACTTAAAACCAGTTTATAAAAATAGCCATTATTTCTCTGAGTAAAACAAGACCAAGAATGACAAAAATCCAACATACACAAACCACGTTATGAATTTTCCAAGATTAAACTTCAAATTAGCACTTAGAAACAAAAATGCTTACATTTTGTGTTATCGCAGTGTTCTGATGGAGTCATTGCCAACAATCTGACACCAATGGTGCTGGTCACAGAGCCGCATGGACCCTCAGGTACAGTACGTTTTTAAAGTGAGGAAACTAGCCGGTACATGGAGTTGGGGAGGTGAAGCATTGCAGGATCTGGTGCTGCGTAGGTCCCTTGCTGCAGAGCAGTGTACATGAGGCATTGGTGTGAAGGGTTGGTTTCTTGCTTCAGAGCAGTGGAGATGAAGCGGTGTCAGTGTGAAGCATCGGTTCCTTACACTCCGGCAGGGTCATTGTCAAGACGCAGGGGGGTGACCTCACCGGGTTGCGGTCAAGCCACAGGGCTGTAGGTGCCACAGTGGAGTCTGCTGTCACTGGCATCAGTGACACGGCACTCAGGACTCACAAAGCCACAGGATGTCAGCAGGGCTGCGGCGTCAGTTCCGCAATGTCAGTCGGGGTCATTGTACTCCAGAGGGGACCATGGCTTCAGCTGCAGGCGGCATCACGGGGTCTGGCAGCGGGCTCAGTCGAGTGTTGACTGGCATCAGTGCACTTGGTTTTTCTTAGTTTTTTTTAACCAGGTTTCACTGCCAAGGGCCCAGAAACTGGAATAGGCACCACCTGGCAAGTTAAAGTCAACAGCAAGTGAACCCAGAGGCTGGTACGTGAAGTCTTTTCTCTCCCTGAGACTTCTTAACAGGAGGCAAACTAAGTCCAAGTCCTTAGAGAAACTTAAAAAACAGGATACAGATCAAAGTCCAGTCTTTGTCCTCAAGAAGGCAGAAGCAGCAACTGCAGGCCAACCCAGCAAAGCACACACAGCAAAAGGGCAGTACTCCTCCTCCAGCTCGTCAACTCTTCTTCTTGGCAGAGGTTCCTCTTGATCTAGAAGTGTTCTAAAAGTCTGGGGTTTTGGGTCCACTACTTATACCAGTTCTGGCCTTTGAAGTAGGAAAACTTCAAAGGAAAGCCTCTGTTGTTCACAAGATCCTGTCTTGCCAGGCCTGGCTCCAGATGCACTCCAGGGGGCCGGAGACTGCATGCTGAATGTGGGGAGAACTACCCAACCTCATGATAGTTCTCACCACTGAGGCAGAAGAATCTGGACAAACCATCAGCATTGGTTTGTTCTGTACCAGGGCAGTGTTCCACGGTAAAGTCCATTATCTGTAGGGAGATGGACCAACTCAACAGGTTTGGGTTCTCACCCCTCATCTGCATTAACCATCTGATGGGCCTGTGGTCTGTCTGAACCCAAAAGTGAGTCTCAAACAAGTAGAGTCCTAGCTTCTTCAGTGCCCAGACCACAGGAAAAGCTTCTCTCACAATTGCACTTCACTTCTGTTCCTGGGGAAGTAATCTCTTACTAATGAAGACTACAGGCTGGTCTAGTCTCTCTTTGTTTAGCTGTGCTAGAACTGCCCCCAAACAATTCTCTGAAGCGTCAGTCTGCACATCAAATTCCTTGGAGAAGTAGGGTACCTTCTGCATGGGTGCAGTGCACATGACTGCCTTCAGGGCATCAAAAGCGGTCTGACAAGTCTCAGTCCAGATCCCTTTCTTGGGCTGCTTTTTGGAGGCCAGCTCTGGTAAGTGTCCTTGACAAACCTCCTGTAGTAACCAGTGTACCAGGGCTGAGGCGGCATCAGGCCTGCAATGTCAGTTGGGGTTGTCGCACTCTGGTGGGGACTGTGGTTTCAGTTGCAGGTGGGGTCGCAGGGTCTGGCAGCGGCATCAGTCCGGGTGTCATCCAGCATTGGTGAACTTGATTTTTCTTGTTTTTTTAACCAGCTTTCACTCCCAAGGGCTCAGAAACTGGAATAGGCACCACCTGGCAAGTTAGAGTCCACAGCAATTGAACCCAGAGGCTGTTAGGTGAAGTCTTTGCTGTCCCTGAGGCATCTTAACAAGAGGCAAGCTCAGTCCAAGCCATGGAGAAACTTCACAAGCAGGATACACAGCAATCAATCAATCAATCAATCATAGCCTTTGTAAAGTGCACTACTCACCCGTAAGGGTCCTAGGTGCTTAGGGGGGTTGCTGCTATTGCTCGAACAGCCAGGTCTTGAGGTGTCTCCTGAAGGTTAGCAGGTCCTGTGTCTGCCGTAGGTGGATAGGAAGAGTGTTCCACGTCTTGGCGGCAAGGTGGGAGAATAATCTGCCACCGGCAGTCATTCTGTGGATGCGTGGAATGGTGGCGAGGGCAAGGTCAGCAGAGCGAAGCTGGCGGGTCAGGGTGTAGAAGAAGAGTTGTCTGTGGAGGTATTCTAGTCCGGTGTTGTGCACTGCTTTGTGCAGTTGGGTGAGGAGCTTGAACATGATTCTCTTGTTGACGGGGAGCCAGTGCAAGTCTCTCAGGGCTGTAATGTGGCGGGAGATGTCCAGGATGAGGCGTGTGGAGGTGTTCTGTATGCGTTGCAGTCTTTTCTGGAGCTTGGCCGTGGTTCCTGCGTAGAGGGCGTTGCCATAGTCCAGTCTGCTGCTTACGAGGGTTTGGGTGACCGTCCTTCTAGTTCTGGTGAGGATCCATTTGTAGATCTTCCAAAGCATGCCGAGGGTGTTGAAGCAGGAGGAAGAGACGCCGTTGACTTGCTGGGTCATTGATAGTGCTGAGTCCAGGATGAACCCCAGGTTGCGTGTGTGGTCGGTGGGTGTCGGTGCAGTTCCCTGTGTGGCAGGCCACCATGAGTCGTCCCAGGTGGGGGGAGGAGCCGAGGATGAGGACCTCAGTCTTGTCAGAATTCATTTTCAGGCAACTGTTCTTCATCCATTCGGCAATGGACTTCATTCCTTCGCGGAGGTTGGTTTTGGTGGTGGTGGGGTACTTGGTGAGGGAGAGGATCAGCTGGGTGTCATCAGCGTATGAGATGATTTTGAGGTCATGGGATCGGACGATGTTTGCGAGCAGAGCCATGTAAAGGTTAAAGAAGGTCGGGCTGTGGGACGACCCCTGGCATACACAGCAGATGATCTTGGTTGCTTCAGAGTGGAGTGAAAGGAGGCAGACTCTCTGGGTTCTGCTGGTGAGAAAAGAGGTGATCCAGTCCTGGGTTCTGTCACGGATCACTGCGTCGTTAAGGCATGTGCGTAGGGTGTGGTGGTAGCCGGTGTCAAAGGCGTCCAGGAGGTCCAGGGCCTCCGTTTCACCATTGTAAAGTAGGGTCCTGATGTTGTCGGTGGCGTCAATGAGGGCGGTTTCGGTGCTGTGGTTGCTGCAGAATACGGATTGGGACGAGTCCAGAGTGTTGTTCTCCTCGAGGAAGCTGGTCAGTTGTTTGTTGACAATCGTCTCAATGACTTTTGCCGGGAAGGGGAGCAGGGAGATGGGCCTGAAGTTTTTGAGGTTCTTTGGGTCCGCCTTGGGTTTCTTGAGAAAGGTGCTGATCTCGACGTGTTTCCAGCTCTCCAGCAAAGTGGCGGTCTCGAAGGAGCTGTTGATGATCTTCCGGAGTTGGGGTGCGATGACGGAGCTCGCTTAGTTGAAGATGTGGTGAGGGCAGGTGTCAGATGGTGAGCCGGAGTGGATGGTGTTCATGATTTTGATGGTGTTGTCATCAATGACGTGGGTCCAGGAGGGCAGGAGGTTGGTGTGGCTGGGGGCGGTGAGTCTGTGGTGTTGGCGGTTGACGGGGGGTCTGGTTATTGAAGCTGTCATGGATGTCTGCAATCTTGCAGTAGAAGAAGGTGGCTGGGGGGTCACAGAGGTCTGCGGTTGAGGGATGTCGTTGACGTTGGAACCGGGGTTGGAGAATTCCTTCACGATGTTGAAGAGCTCCTTATAGCTGTGTGCATTGTTGTCAATGCATTCTTTGAAGGAGGTTATTTTTGCGGTTCAAATGAGTTGGTGGTGTCTGTGAATGGCGTTCTTGAACGCTGTGTGGTTGTCCGGTGTCTGTTCTTGGCGCCACTTCTCCTTGAGTCTTTGGCATGTTTGCTTAGATTCTTGGAGGTCGGCAGTGAACCAGAAGGCCTTTCTGTTGTGCGTCTGTTTGAAGGTTTCTTGCTTGAGGCGAGAGTGTTGGCACAGTCATCGATCCATTGCCTGAGGTTGCAGGCAGCTGTGTCGGTGGTTTCGATTGGCGGGTTCCAGGCGAGGGGTGTGATCAGCTGGTCTTCGGTGACCTTGTTCCATCTGCATTGGGGAATCCACTGCAGGTGGTGGTGCGTTGGTCGGTCCAGTGGAGTTCGGTGGTGTGGCTAAAGGAGACATGTTTATTGGCGGAGAAGATGGGGTCGAGCGTGTATCCTGCGGAGGGGGTAGGTGTTGTGACGAGCTGCTTGAGTCTGAGCTTGGAGAGGTTGTCAAGCAGGGTGGTGGAGTTGTTGTCATTGGTGTTCTTGAGGAGGAAATTCAGGTCACCAAGGAGTATGTAGTTTGTGGATGCGAGGGCGTGCGCCCTGACGACGTTGGTGATGGAGTCGCTGAACTGATGTCGGTGTCCAGAGGTCTGTAGACAAGGGTCCCTCTGAGGGTGGTGTTTGGATCGGTGTGGATCTGGAAGTGCAGGTGTTCGGCGGTGCCGAGGGTGTCTTTGGTGCTGGTTGTGACTCTGAGGGTATTCTTGTGGACGATGGCGACGCCTCCTCCTGGTCTGTTGGTGCGGTTCCTACGGGTGATCTAGTAGCTGTCCGGGATGGCTATGGTGATGTTGGGCCCTGAGGAGGGATTCTTCCAGGTCTCAGTCAGGAAGGAGACGTCTGAGCAGGCTGAGTGGAGTAGGTTCCAGAGTTCGATGGAGTGTTTGTGGATGGAGCGGGTGTTGATTAGGATGCATCTGAGATGGTTGCGTCCTGCCTTGGCGGGCAGGTTGCTAGCATGGAGGTTGGTGAAGGTGCAGTTCCGGCAGGAGAAGGGTCTGCGGGTGAGCCAGGGGTGGCCTGGTGGCAGGTGGATGAGTGGCCGGCGTTGAGCACGTGGAGGCTCATGGCGTCATAGCGCCGTCATGCGTCATGGTGGTGGAGGAGCGAGAGCCAGGGGTCCTGGCGCTGGGCCCGGTCCAGGTGCGGACAGGTGCAGACGGGCTTGCCTTAGGCACAGCCACTCAGAGGCCGCCATTAAGTAGGGAAGGGGGAGGAGAGGACAGAAGGGAGGCAGGAGCGGGGGCGTAAAACGGTGTGAATAAAGGGGGGCGCGGGGCAGCAGCGGCGGAAAAGCAGCATTAGAGAGAGGAGCAGGGCAGAGCCGCAGAGGCAGCAGCGGCAGGACAGAGAAAGAGGGGGGAGTGCGAGAGTGAGAGAGAGACAGCAGAGTGAGAGGAGAAAGAAAAGGGAAGGAGAGAGTGAAATGCAGAAAGCGAAAGACAAAAGGAACACAAAAGGGACTGAACACGGAAGGAAAAGCACACAAAGAGTTAAACAGAGGCAAAGTAGGAATAAAGGAGAAGAGAGGCAGAGGGCAGCCTAGTAGAAGAGCAGAGCTTGCTCACTAGACACCAGGGAGGAGGGGCAGGCAGAAGCCTGCAGGTGGAGGAGGGCCTCAAACTCCTGACAGAGGTCAGGAGTTCAGAGGAAGGAAGGGCTCTACCTGCCGGTGGAACTACGGGAGGCAGAGCAGTTCACTGACTAGGTCAGTGATATTACTCCAAGCTGGACAATGTCCAGTCTTTGTCCTCTTTAAGGTAGAAGCAGCATCTGCAGGCCAACCCAGCAAAGCACACACAGCAAAGGGGCATAGTAGGAGGCTGGCCTGGTTTGTAGTGGGTACCCCAGGTACTTACACCTTATACCAGGTCCAGTTACCCTTATAGTGAAATGTAGGCAGTGTTCTAGGTAACTGTAGCAGAGCAGCTTAGGCTGAACTAGGAGACATGCAAAGCTCCTGCAATACCACCATAGTTACACAGTACTTATACACAATAAAAGACAATACTCAGTGTTACCAATAATAAGGGTACTTTACTTTAGTGACACAAGGCCAAAAATATCTTAGAGCCAATACTCCTTCTGGAGGTAAGTATTATACACAATATATACACTAGTAACCAAAATCAGGTAAGTAAACAGTCATAGAATAGTGCAAACAATAGAAAATTCAATAGATTTCAATGGGCCTAGGGTCAACACTAACCATATACTAAAATGGTGGAATGTGAATAAAGAATTTCCCCCTAGGCAAGTGTAGTGTGTAGGGGGTGCTGGGAGAGTAGGATAACACCAGAGGTAAGTAAAGTACCCCAGCCCAGATCCCAGGAAAGCAGGAGTAAAGTACAGCAAGTTTCCTCAGGACACACTACAAGTTGTGATAAGAGATTTTGCAAGAACCAAGCAAGACTCCAAGCAACAAATGAAGGATTCCTGGACCGGAAGACCTGTGGAGAGAGGAGACCAAGTCCAGAAGTCGAAGAAGAGTCCAGGAAGGACAGGATCCCCTGCCAACCTAGAAGATGGTGCAAAAGTGGATTTTCCAGTAAGAAGAAAAGTACAGAAGAGCACCAAAGAAGATGGCTGCAGGTTCCTGCTTGGTGCAGGTGATGTCCCACGTCGAGTTGTTGGATGGAGGCTATTTGCGTTGCTGGATTCTCCCAACAAGCCTTGGTTCAAACAAGTATGCAGTTTGCATAAAAAAAGGAGCTGCCTGGACCAAGGGGGGACCTGGGGGTCTCCACTCAGACTGAGGAGACAGAGGGGGCTCTCAGCACTTCAGAGAGCCATCAGAAGACCAGGCAGCACCAATGGGAGTCCCAGAACACAGGGACAAAAAAGATGCAAAGTGCAGTCATCACAGTACTACACAGGAAGGTCCCACGCCGCCGGAGAACAACTCACAGAGCTGTGCATCGCGGGATAAAGTGCTGGGAACCTGGGCTATGCTGTGCATGAAGGATTCTTGGAAGAAGTGCAAAGAAGCCCACGGAGCTGTAGAGGACGCAATGCACAGGGGTACTGTCTGGCAAGGGGAAGCAAGCCCTTACCTCCACCAAATTTGGATAGCTGGACCTTTAGACAGTCAGGGTCACTTTGGTCCTCCACCTGTGTTCCAGGGATCACACTCATCGACAGAAGAGGAGTCCCAGAGTACTGGTCATCGTCAGCTGAAGTTGCAGGTCACAGGAGTCATCCTGGATACTTTGTTGCAGTTACAGCGGTTCCTGGAGCAGTCTGTGGTTCATTCAATGGTCAAAAGCTGAAGCAGAGGATGCAGAGGAGTTCTGGAGGAATCTTGTAAACCGAATCTGAGGAAACACCCAGAGAAGAGACCCTAAATAGCCCTGAGAGGGGAATTGGCTACCTACCCAGGTATGCACCTATCAGGAGGGGTCTCTGATGTCACCTGCTGGCACTGGCCACTCAGAGGTCTCCAGAGGGTCCCCACACCTTGGAATCCAAGATAGCTAACGCCAGGGACACTCTGGAGGAACTTTGGGTACCACCCTTGGGATGGTGATGGACAGGGGAGTGGTCACTCCCCTTTCTTTTGTCCAGTTTTGTCCAGTTTTGCGCTGGGGGTCCCTGAACCACTGTAGACTGTCTCATGCAAGGAGAGCACCATCTGTGCCCTTCAAAGCATTTCCAGGGGCTCTGGGAGGCTACCCCTCCGAAGCCTGTAACAATCATTTCCAAAGGGAGAGTGTGTAACACCCGCCTCCCAAAGGAAATGCATTGTTCTGCCTTTCTGAGATTGAGCTGCTCAGTCCCCAAGAGGGCAGAAACCTGTCTGGGGCTGCAGTGGAAACCTCAGAGAGCTGGTTTGGCAGTACTGGGGGTCCATGGTGGAGCCCCCAGGGTGCATGGGATTGGTCCGCAGTACCAGATTTCATGATCTTAGACACCTCACATGGCCATATTTGGAGTTACCATTGTGCACGCATATAATGGTATCCCCGCACTCATGAAGTCCAGGGAATTGGCCCTGGACAACATGGGGGCACCTTTGCTATTGGAAGGGTGCCCTTACACACAGTAACTTTGCACCTAGCCTTCAGTTAATGAAGGTTAGACATATAGGTGACTTATAAGTTACTTTGTGTAATGTAAAATGGCTGTGAAATAGTGTGTGCACTATTTCACTAATGCTGCAGTGGCAGTCCTGATGAAAGGTTTGTATGAGCTCCTTATGGGTGGCAAAAGAAATGCTGAAGCCCATAAGGATCTCCTGGAACCCCAACGCCCTGGGTACCTAGGTATCATATACTAGGGACTTATAAGGGGGGTCCTGTGTGACAATCAGAATTGGAATATGGAGTCACTAAAGTGTAGTGACAAAGTTGGTAAGTAGAGAGAGCATAAGCACTGGAGTTCTGGTTAGCAGAACTTCAGTGACACAGCTAAGCAGACTGACAACACGCATAGGCCACAAACTATGAGCATTGGGGTCCTAGCTAGCAGGATCCCAGTGAGACAGTAATAACACACTGAAAAACAGTCACAAACAGGCCAAAAATGGGGGGAACCATGCTAGAAAGAGGCTACTTTCTCACAGGCAGTACTCCTCCTCCAACCCTTCAGCTTTTCTCCTTGGCAGAGGTTCCACTTGATCCTGAAGTGTTCTAAAAGTCTGGGGTTTTGGGTCCACTACTTTTACCAGTTCTGGCCTTTGAAGTGGGTAAACTTCAAAGGAAAGTCTCTGTTGTTCACAATATCCTGCCTTGCCCAGGCCTGGCCCCAGACACACTTCTGTGGGCCAGAGACTGCATTGTGTCAGGACAAGTACAGCCCTTTCAGGTGCAGGTGTCAGCTCCTACCACCATTCATAGCCCAGGGGTACTCATCAGGATATGCAGGACACACCTCAGCTCCCTTTGTCTCACTGTCTAGAGGGAATTCGAAACAGCCCAAATGTCAGTCTAACCCAGACGTGGATTCCACAATCAGGCAGAGGCACAGAATGGTTACGCAAGAAAAGGCACACTTTCTAAAAGTGGCATTTTCAAATAGACAATCTAAAAATCAACTCTACCAAAAGAGGTATTTTCACATCGTGAGTTCAGAGACCCCAAACTCCACCCTCTATCTGTTCCCAATGGGAAATTACACTTAAGAGGAATTCAAATGCAATCCCCGTGTTAACCTATGGGAGAGATTGGCCGTACAATAGTGAAAAACTAATTTGGCAGTATTTCACTATCAGGACATGTAAAACACACCAGTACCTGTCCTACCTTTTAAATACACTGCACCCTGCCCACGGGGCTATGTAGGGCCTATCTTAGGGGTAACTTACATGTAGTAAAAGGGAAGGTTTCGGCTTGGCAAGTGGGTACACTTGCCAGGTCGAATTGGCAGTACAACTCTGCACACACAGACACTGCAGTGGCAGGTCTGAGACATGTTTACAGGGCTGCTCTTATGGGTGGCACAATCAGTGCTGCGGGCCTACTAGCAGCATTTGATTTACAGGCCCTGGGCACCTCTAGTGAACTTTACTAGGGACTTACTAGTGAAACAAATATGATAATCAAGGAAAAGTCCATTACAAATACAGTTTACACATAAAGCACTTGCACTTTAGCACTGGTCAGCAGTAAAGTACGCAGAGTACCAAAACGAGTAAAAACTAAGTCCAGCACACAGTCAAAAATACAGGAAGCAGAGGCAAAAAGACAGGGGAAACCATGCCAAGAATGCCAGGTTTAACATGTACCATTCAAGATGATGACAATTCAATCAGTAATTCATCTAATATTCAAAGAGGATTTCCTAGGATGCTGTCTTTCACATACCCACTGATCTGAAAAGACAGTCTTATTTTGTGTTTGTAGTCAATTGGCAGCACTATCAATACAAAGCTGATCAATTTGTTCTCCTCTCAGCACCAAGAGTGCTTTCATGGTTTTATCTCCAGTAGTACCTTAAAGTATTTAAGGCCTCATTTAGGAAGCCATATCGGCACACTGTGCCACTGGGGCGTCATTTTTTATAACGCTCTGGTGGCACAGTATGCTATCTCATATTTACAAGGCCACGCAAGCCACCTTGTGTGATTTTTAATGGCCTTGTAAATAAGGTCCCCTTTCATGCATAAAACTGCACAAAAGGGGTGTTCCATGGGTGTTGTTGTGGGTGTTCCCAAGCAACACCCATGGAACCCTCAGGAATCTGACACATTCCAGGATTTACAAATCTCGGAATGCATCAGATTACTATGCCAGGTGGTGTAGAAGTGACGCAATGGGAAAAATATATTTATTTCTCCCTGTTTGTCCTCTTTCTATGTGTGCTACATTCTACAGCACACAAAGAAAGAGGAAAACACCTCTCTTGATAGTTTTTGTGCAGCAAGGTGTTTCTTCCTGCACAAAAACAATCATTCCTACAATGCAGGCATCCTTGCACCATGGTGCAAGGGTGCCAGCGTTGGTGCTAGGTAGCACGTTGTGCACCAGCGCAGGGGGGACAGAATAGAAATGTGCCATATTTTGTAGATACAGTGCATTTCTGCCCTTTACTGGTGATGCAGGGTGGCGCAGCAAGACCTGCTGCACCAATCTGTGCCACAGGGCTATAAGCCCTTTAGAATCAATTAAGATAATTAGGGCCTCATTTACGAGGCCCTACATGCACACTGCACTACAGGAGAGTCTTTTTTTTTTACACTCTAGTGACGCAGTATGCCATCCCTTATTTACAAGGCCACACAAAGGCACCTTGTGTGGCTTTTCCCGGCCTTCAACGTATGAACCCCTTTCATGCATAAAACTGCGTGAAAGGGGCATTCCATGGGTGTTGCTGTTATGTGTTCCCATGCAACACCCATGGAACGCTAAGGAATCTGATTTGCAAATCTGGGAATGAGTCAGATTCCTATGCCACCTCAGAGGTAACATAGATGAGACGCAACCGGGAGAAATATCTTTATTTCTCCCCAGTCTTTCCACTTTCTATGTGTTCTGCATTCTGCAGCACACACGGAAAGAGGAAAACATCTCTCTTGATTATTTTTGAGCAGGAAGGTTTCCCTTCCTGCACAAAAACAATCATCCCTCAAAATGCAGGCATCCTTGCACCATGGTGCAAGGGTGCCTGCATTGGTGCTAGGCAGCAATTTGTGCACCAGCACAAGGTGAGAGGACAGAAGTTCACTGTATCTTGTAGATAGAGCACATTTCTGCCCATTCCTGGTGGCACAGGACAGAGCAGCAAGAGACTTGCTGCACCGCTCCAGGCCATGGGGCTAGTAAATAAGCCACTTAACACCTCAGATGAATGGTTAATATATGCCTCTTCTTTCCTTCAGGCTGACACCAATATTAGAACATCTGCAAATGTCTTCAAGGCCTAGGGTTTGTGGTGAATATTCAGAAGTCAAAGCTTTATCCATCTCAAGACAGACTTTTCATCAGGGCTCTATTTAACAGTACGATGGGTTATGTTTATGTTCTGGAATCAAGAAGAGTGATGCTACAGGACAGCCTGTCACATCTTCTGTCTCTTCCACAACCATCACCAGCTACTGGTTGAGAGTTCAGTGTTGATAGCTGAGACAAATGCACTCTCTAAGTCATTGGTATCCAGACTCTCAAAAATATGTGGCAATGATTCATACATCAGAGAAAATATCCCAGAAATTACAGTGGTGGTTAGTCCAAGAGATTCTTCAGAAAAGAGTACCAATGTTTTCCCCTGTGTCCATAGTGTTGTTACAGATGCATGTCAGTGGGGGTAGTGAGCTACTCTTGGTGAAAAGAGCTGTGGCAATATTGACCCCAGCCAGAGACCCATCAATCTAGAAATTCGAAGAAACTGGCAGAAATCTTAAAAGCTCTTTGGAGTTTTGCCTCCCAGGTTGATGGAAAGTCTATCATAATTTACATGGACAACCAGGGAACTAAAAGCTATACTAATGGGAGAACAAAAATCAGATCATTATCAAACATAGCCAGCTCCTTTGCCCATGGGTTGAATTTCACCTGATGCTTTGGAGCCAGTGTTTGCTGAAATTCTTCAGGAAGGGAATTTCCCGGCGGTCTGGAAACAGGCCACAGTGATTCCTCTCACTAAAAAACCGGGAAAGGATGCTGCTGACCTTTCAAATCTTCGCACGATCTCGCTACTGCCGTGCCTGGGCAAAATGTTCGAAAAACATCTAAATTGTGAGTTATCTGCCTTTCTTCAAGAGAATGGCAAACTGGACCCGCCACAGCACGGCTTTCGCGTTACTCACAGCACGGAAACAGCACTAATCTCTACTTCCGATATTATTCGCCGAAGGGGCAATTTGGGAGAGGGGACGATTGTGGTCCTGTTGGACTTGTCAGCAGCTTTTGACACTATTTCTCCTACCATCCTGCTTAATCGTTTGTCCCAGGTCGGAGTGAGAGGGAAGGCCTGGAAGTTACTCTGCTCCTTCCTCATGGAGAGAACGATCACAGTGGCTTGTGGAGACCATCGGGCCTCCCCTTTTCATCTGCCGTGTGGCGTTCCGCAGGGGTCCTCCCTCAGCCCAACGCTTTTTAATGTATACATGGCGCCCCTGGCGAACCTGGTTCGCTCTTTCGGCTTCCAGATTGTCTCCTACGCAGATGACACGCAGGTGATTGTGCCAGTTTCGCGTAATTGGGAGGACACAAAGGAGAAATTCCAATGTGGCATGACAGCAATTAACAGTTGGATGGCCAGCAATTGGTTAAAACTTAACGGGGACAAGACGGTGATTATGTGTTTTGGGCGCTATAGTTCCCCTTGGGATAATAGTTGGTGGCCTCTAGCTTGTGGGGGTTGTCCGTCTCCTGTGCCCTCTGCTAAAAACCTAGGCATTATTTTTGACGACACCCTCTCTTTTAAGCTACAGATTAATCATATAGTGAAGATCTGTTTTTGGATATTAAAAACTCTTAAAAATTTTTTACATCTTTTAGAGGACGATTTAAGGCGGCTGGTTGTGCTGGCGTTAGTCACCTCAAGACTTGACTACTGCAACGCGTTGCTGCTCAATGCGAATAAATCATCCTTAGACAAATTACAGTCTATTCAGAATACGGCAGCAAGCCTAACTTTGAATCTCCCTCAGTCTATATCTGCTAGCAGATGTTTGACATCCCTTCATTGGTTACCGATTAAGAAGAGGATTATTTTTAAAACACTGTGGGGGTCATTTCAACCCCGCAACGCAACGGCTGCAACACCGCCGGCTCCTATGTTGCGGCCGCATCCCCGCTGGGCCGGCGGGCGTAAACTAGGTTTGCGCTCTCCGGCCCAGCGGGGATGTTGTAATGGGGACCGCTGGAGTGCGGCTGCATTGGCTGCTGCACGGCGGTTACAGCTTCGCCGCCCGCCAATGTTGTAATGATCCCCTCTGTCTTACTCACAAAGCTTTACAGTTGGAGGGTTGTGACTATTTGAAGTCCACTCTGCAATTTTATCAACCAACAAGACATCTGAGATCCTTCTTCAAATATATGATCAATGTGCCTCGCTGTAACAAGGCTAGGTGGGGAGACCATGCTTTTACGGTGGAAGCGGCTAGGCTCTGCAATGCCTTGCCTCTTACGCTTTGTCAAATGGGAACTCATTTTTCCTTCAGGAAAAGCCTTAAAACCTGGCTCTTTGTAAATTAGGTAGTCTTGTGGGTGGCTTGTGCTCTTTCCCTCTGTCCTCGGTTTGTTTAGCGATTCGATGCTTTTGCCGGAATGCGCTTTATAAATGAACCAATACAATACAATACAATATACCTTAAACCAATGTGCCTTTGGGGGAAAGAGAACTTTCGTGCATACAGCCTGAGCAGGAAGATACCATCCTCAGAGAAACTTAATTTGAGACAGTAGCATTTGAGCAGATCATACAATACTTCTACCAACTATGGTTAGGTCTGTTTGCACCTACTTCCAATGATCACCTTCCTCCAGTCTGCATAGAAATACGTTGCATGGAAGAATATGGGTTAGATGGCTTGGCTATTCTAGCACCAAAAGGTCTTCTATGTGCATTCCTTCTGATTCCCCTTCTCCCCAATGAACTTCAAAAGATTCAGAACAAGATCACAGTGATTCACATTGCTCCTATCGTGCCATGCCAACCATGGTTCCCAAACTGATGCAACTGTCAATTCAGTAATACCTTTATGTACCATTACCACCATCACCTCTCAGTCATCCTCTGTTGATCCAGAAGAGTCAGGAACAAAACATCACATGGGATTGAAGTCAAAAGGGTTGGACTCTAGCAAATAGGTTGTTCCAGAGAGGTGGCTTTTAATATACAAAAATCACAACAATTAACTCTAATCTCTCTCTTACAGCTAACTTTCAAAAATTGGAACATCTTTCAAGTTAGGTTATGATGAAGGTTTAATCGCAATGTCTTGTGATCATTTGAAAATTGTGGAATTCTTAAAGGGAGGTTATCAAAATATCTTGCTCAATCCAAGTTAACAGCTAAAAATGGGCTGTTTTTAGAAGAATCAGAGAATCTGGAGCGGAGGGGGAACCTGTCAAAAAATTGTTACATTGGCCTTCAAGTTGTTCAAACGTATTAACCTAAGAAAGCCAGTAATTCGTAATCCTCTAGCCCTCTTCCTCTTTGGGGCTCTTCTAGTTTGTTAAAAGGGGCTACACTGTCCTTCCATTGAACACTTAGAGTCAGCTTCTCTTCCATGGAAGAAAAGTTGATTTGTTAGTATAGTGACATCAGCAAAGAGACTCAGCATTGGTGATTACATTCCCTTGCCTAAGGTTTTTCACATATAGAGTGGTTCTACACCCAAATCCGAAGTTCAAACCAAAAATACAATCACAGTTTTGTTTGTCAATGGAGATTACCTTCCCTGATGTTTTTTAATCCAATACAGTTTCTAAAGTTCCACTACCATTAGATGTAAGAAGGATGCTTTTGATTTATTCAGACAGAACAAAAGTCTTTAGAAATTCAGGATCCCTATTTTTTTCATATGGTCCAGGAGGAAAAAGTAATCAATAGCAATGTTAAATAAGTGGCTATGTTTGGCTGTTGCTCAGGCATATCTACCGGAGTGTGTGCTAGTTCTAGGAAATATCCATTGTAGATTCACTAGAGGAGAAGCTAATTCTGAGGAAAAGACAAATGGTGCTCTCTCGAAGATGCAGTCAAAACTAAAAAAGCAGTATAAAATAGAGAACAATTATACAAATATTGATACCACAATGAAATGATTAATTTTTAGATTCAATCAACTATCTGTTTCTTTACTCAATTAGTTACAAAAGTCTCTCTGTGATTCTGTTAACATTCCATCCTGTTTGTGAATCTCTGGTACAAGAAATCAGGCAACGGTTTATAATTTACAAAGACACACCATCATCACCCCTATATTGACAAAAATACCTCATTAACAAAATAGAGGGGCCCTCTTTTAAAAACACTGCAGATCTCCTTGTAACCTCAAACCCTGAGGCATTGCATAGTAGCATTCCCTAAGGTTGAAATCATTTGTGTAATTACGGATTTTATGAATTCTAGAACTCAACCCCACAAGCTTCCCATCAAGGTTACGGTGTGCACACCAGCTACTTTTTCCCTTTTGAAGAAGCTGAATTTTTTCTTCTTCCAGCAACTGGCTATCGGCTTTCTGAGGAGAATTTGTTTTGTCTTAAGAGAACTTCAGCAACTGCAGTAAGGAATCCTTTTGTATGATTTCCAGACTTGCCAACATATATATGTACATATATATTCAAGAACTCTTTGCTTTGCAGACTTGTCAGTCTTAGAGACAAACCTTAGTGCTCAGAGTAGTTCCTAGAGACTGTTATTGAGAAAACTGAATCTTGAGAAGGAGTTTTCGCTTCCTGTAAAATACATTAGTAGTTCGTATTTTTGTGAACTTTTGAACTGTTCTCCAGGGAACCTTGGAAACCTCTGACTCCTGGAGATAAGAAGATATTAAGTTAACATTGTTCTCTTAGAGAGAGGCTAGTCTCTCAAAAGATCCAGGTTAGGAGAATGATAGCATTGAGTGAATGTGAATGGCTGAACAGTTGAATGGGCAGTAGGAATGTACTTATCTATGCTCTTTTCACCCGACTGCAGGTTCTTCCTTTAAAGAAATCCCAATAAGAAGAAAGGTGCAGGTTTTCAGAGACACACACTGAATATCCTATCTTCAAGTGGTAAACACATGCTGGAGCTGGATCTGGAGGCGGTCTCTCTTTTTCTATTCCCATTCCCCTTTCCCCCAGCAGATGCAGGGTTCAGATGATCAGTTAATGTCTGAGTATGCATCTGTTGGAGGGAGTTGGATAAAAGGCATTTTTCTCCTGTGGAAGTTTGATTTAATGGGTAATCTTCTGACAATTCCTCTGTATGAGGAGGAATTAAACCAACAGGGATGACTACTTTGAGAATGCAAACATTTTGGTTGGCATACTTATCAATAGAGGCTACCACAAAAAAATTGTCAACAGCAGCCTTGACAAGAGCCTGGTATACTCCATACAAAACACTCCTGGTTCCCAAAAAGAAAAACAACAATAAACCACTTACATGTGTCCTCACCTACAACCCTAAAGATAACAAAGTAAATAGAATTATCCCAAAAATTGAATATACTATGTGATTTTGATATCCCTAAATCATTATTTTCTTTGAGAAAAGGCAAGATTTTACACAACAATTGGTTAGGATTAGAAGAACTAGAACCGCTGAGAAAAAGCAAGACATTTCAGAAATGTTGAGCTTGCCCCCAGTAGTGGGACATTTCAGGTGTAATAAGAGCCTTGCCTGTATGTTTACTAGTGACACAAAGTGGCACATTTAAGAGCCCCTAGTGAATACTTGTGCCACATTAGTGTCATTCGTTTTATGCTAATGTGGCCCAACGAGGCCAAAATTGCCATGCCAAATTTACAAAGTGGTGCAATGCATGCATTGCCCCACTTTGTAACCCTTTGCGCTACATTATGCCTGCACCAGGCATAATGTATGCAAAGGGGACATTCCCCTCTTGGGGGCGAGGTGAAAAAATGGTGCAAAGAAATCTGAGAGATTTCTTTGAGTAATTTGTTTCAGCATTTGTAACACCTGCTCAGAGCAGGCTTTAAAAGGAGGCACACCATTGTTTACAATGGATCACAATGGGATTTGCAGGATTAGTGTCAACATTTTTGTTGGTAATTCTGCAAAGGTCTGAACTAGTGTCAAGAATGTTGACACTAGTTCCCTAACTACTGCCATGGAGTGCCGTATCTTAGATCCGGCACACACATGGTGGTGTTAGAGGGGCACTAAGGGGGCGCAAGAAAAGTGGTGCTGCACTGGATGCAGCACCACTTTTCCTAAATTGGGCCCAAAGTCTGTACCACTCAATAGGGTTGTGTACGAAAAGATCACATTCTGCAAAACTTTTTGCCTGCTTACTTCCAATTCTGGGTAGTTCATTTTTGTTGGCATTAGGACTCTGTGCACTTTACCATTGTTAACCAGTGCTAAAATGCTTGTGCTCTCTCCCTAAAACATGGTTTGATTGGCATTTACCCAATTGCCATATTTAATTTACTTATAAGTCCCTAGCACAAATAGCACAGTGCACTACATGTACGCAGAGCCTGCAAATTAAAACCTACTAGTGGGCCTGCAGCACTAATTGTGTGCCACCCACTTACAGAGCCCTTTAAACATGTCTTAGGCCAACCAACCTACTACTGCAACTGGACTCTGCCAGCTGCGTCCTGCAAAGTGGTGCTACACCAGTCCTGGAGTCTTAGACGGGGACCTAAGTTGCTGCTCCAGTGGAGTCAAAGCATCTCAACCATTGCGCTGGAAGAACCGGTGCATCTCTGCCATTGCATGGGTAGAACTGGTGCATCGCCTTCAGAACAAACACTGCAGCAAATTCTTTGGTGTAAGGTCCCAGCCTCCCAGTCAACGACAGCCTCAATGACAACTCTAAACTCGCCACTGCAGCCACTGCACTTATTGGAATCAGTACATCGCCTCAATGTTGACACAGCTGGCACCGGAACTCTCCCGCATCCCTGCAATGATGCATCACCACTGCTGCATGGGGATCTTCAATGCATCTCCTCAACTGCATTTGAAAAATTGATGCATCTCCTCTTTGGCATGGTTCAGTAGCAATGGAATGCTTATGCAATAGTATTTTTAGGTACTTTATTCAGCGGGCCCAATGGGGTCCCTGTAGCTGGACTGTTCTCCATCACAGTCGGTCTGAACTGTTGACTTTGTCCCAGTGCAATGCAACCAGATAATTCCCGAGGGCACTTCTAAGCGGTATTTTACAGCTTATTCTTTAAAAGTTCATAACTCAAATTCTACTCCTTGGATTTTTGTCTTTTTTGTTTTGTTTTATTAATTAAATTAAGTTCTGTTTTTTCTGACCAGGTGTGATATCCTTTTGTGTGGTGTTTCCACTGTTTTACTGTTAGAAATGTTGCACAAACATGTTACACATTACCTTTATGCCAAGCTACTGGAGGTGAGCATAGGTTATTTTAGGGTCTGTCTGATACTAACCCTTACTAGGATTGTAGTTACTCTTTGACTAAAATGTACACTCCAATCAACCAAAAATTCAATTTCTATGAATCACTCTGAAATGATTTGTACTGGTTAATCATCTTTCTTGTCCAGCACAACCCCAGAGGTGGTTCCATTTCCCCAGTTCTGGCCAAAACTGAAGCACACATTGTAGGAAAGTACCATCTTGCCTGGCATGTTACCCCCATATTTCACTGTATATATGTTCTTTTAGTCTATGCCTCACTGGGACCCTGCCAGGCAGGGCCCCAGTGCTCATAAGTATGTGCCCTGTATGTGTTCCCTGTGTGATGCCTAACTGTCTCACTGAGGCTCTGCTAACCAGAACCTCAGTTGTTATGCTCTCTCTGCTTTCCAAATTTGTCACTAACAGGCTAGTGACTAATTTTACCAATTCACATTGGCATACTGGTACACCCATATAATTCCCTAGTATATGGTACAGAGGTACCCAGGGTATTGGGGTTCCAGGAGATCCCTATGGGCTGCAGCAATTCTTTTGCCACCCATAGGGAGCTCTGACAATTCTTACACAGGCCTGCCAGTGCAGCCTGAGTGAAATAACGTCCACGTTATTTCACAGCCATTTACCACTGCACTTAAGTAACTTATAAGCCACCTGTATGTCTAACCTTCACGTAGTGAAGGTTGGGTGCAAAGTTACTTAGTGTGTGGGCACCCTGGCACTAGCCAAGGTGCCCCCACATTGTTCAGGGCAAATTCCCTGGACTTTGTGAGTGTGGGGACACCATTACACGCGTGCACTATACATAGGTCACTACCTATGTACAGCGTCACAATGGTAACTCCGAACATGGCCATGTAACATGTCTAAGATCATGGAATTGTCCCCCCAATGCCATTCTGGCATTGGGGGGACAATTCCATGATCCCCCGGGTCTCTAGCACAGAACCCGGGTACTGCCAAACTGCCTTTCCTGGATCTCCACTGCAGCTGCTGCTGCTGCCAACCCCTCAGACAGGTTTCTGCCCTCCTGGGGTCCAGGCAGCCTTGGCCCAGGAAGGCAGAACAAAGGATTTCCTCTGAGAGAGGGTGTAACACCCTCTCCCTTTGGAAATAGGTGTGAAGGCTGGGGAGGAGTAGTCGCCCCCAGCCTCTGGAAATGCTTTGATGGGCACAGATGGTGCCCATCTCTGCATAAGCCAGTCTAAACCGGATCAGGGATCCCCCAGCCCTGCTCTGGCGCGAAACTTGACAAAGGAAAGGGAAGTGACCACTCCCCTGACCTGCACCTCCCAGGGGAGGTGCCCAGAGCTCCTCCAGTGTGTCCCAGATCTCTGCCATCTTGGAAACAGAGGTGTCTGTGGCACACTGGACTGCTCTGAGTGGCCAGTGCTAGCAGGTGACATCAGAGGCTCCTTCTGATAGGCTCTTACCTCTCTTGGTAGCCAATCCTCCTTCCTAGGTAGCCAAACCTCCTTTTCTGGCTATTTAGGGTCTCTGCTTTGGGGATCTCAGCAGATAACGAATGCAAGAACTAACCAGAGTTCCTCTGCATGTCCCTCTTCACCTACTGCCAAAGGATCGACTGCTGACTGCTCAGGACACCTGCAAAACCGCAACACAGTAGCAAGACAACTACTAGCAACCTTGTATCGCTTCATCCTGCCAGCTTTCTCAACTGTTTCCAGGTGGTGCATGCTCTGGGGGTAGCCTGCCTCCTTTCTGCACCCGGACCTCTGAAGAAATCTCCTGTGGGTCGACGGAATCTTCCCCCTGCAATCGCAAGCAACAAAAGACTGCATCACCTGTCCTCTGGGTCCCCTCTCAGCACGATGAGCGTGGTCCCTGGAACTCAGCAACTCTGTCCAAGTGACTCGCACAGTCCAGTGACTCTTCAGTCCAAGTTTGGTGGAGGTAAGTCCTTGCCTCCCCACGCTAGACTGCATTGCTGGGTTCCGAGTGATTTGCAGCTGCTCCGGCTCCTGTGCACTCTTCCAGGATTTCCTTTGTGCACAGCCAAGCCTGGGTCCCCGACACTCTAACCTGCAGTACACAACCTTCTGAGTTGTTCTCCGGCGTCGTGGGACTCCCTTTTGTGACTTCAGGTGGACTCCAGTTCACTTTTCTTCTAAGTGCCTGTTCAGGTACTTCTGCGGGTGCTGCCTGCTTCTGTGAGGGCCCCCTATATTGCAGTGTGCCCCCTCTGTCTCCTCATCCAAGTGGTGATATCCTGGTCTCTCCTGGGCCACAGCAGCACCCAAAAACCCTAACTGCAACCCTTGCAGCTAGCAAGGCTTGTTTGCAGTCTTTCTGCATGGGAACACCTCTGCAAGCTTCTTCACGACGTGGAACATCCATCCTCCAAAGGGGAAGTTCCTAGTCCTCTTCTTTCTTGCAGAACTCCAAGCTTCTTCCAACAGGTGGCAGCTTCCTTGCACCCTCAGCTGGCATTTCCTGGACTCCTGCCCACTCTTGACACTGTTGCGACTATTGGACTTGGTCCCCTTGTCTTACAGATACTCAGGTCTGGAAATCCACTGTTGTTGCATTGCTGGTGTTTGTTCTCCTTGCAGAATCCCCCTATCACTACTTCTGTGCTTTCTGTGGGGGAAGTAGGTGCACTTTACACCTACCTTTCAGGGTGTTGGGGTGGGCTATTTTTCTAACCCTCTATGTTTTCTTACAGTCCCAGCGACCCTCTACAAGCTCACATAGGTTTGGGGTCCATTTGTGGTTCGTATTCCACTTTTGGAGTATATGGTTTGTGTTGCCCCTATACCTATGTGCTCCTATTGCAATCTATTGTAACTTTACACTGCTTGCATTACTTTTCTTGCTATTACCTGCATAATTTTGGTTTGTGCACATATATCTTGTGTATATAACTTATCCTCATACTGAGGGTACTCACTGAGATACTTTTTGGCATATTGCCATAAAAATAAAGTACCTTTATTTTTAGTACTTCTGTATATTGTGTTTTCTTATGATATTGTGCATATGACACCAGTGGTATAGTAAGAGCTTTACATGTCTCCTAGTTCAGCCTAATCTGCTTTGCCATAGCTACCTTCTATCAGCCTAAGCTGCTAGAAACACCTCTTCTACACTAATAAGGGATAACTGGACCTGGCACAAGGTGTAAGTACCTCTGGTACCCACTACAAGCCAGGCCAGCCTCCTACACAAATGATCGAGAAATTTCACACAACCACAAGTGACCTAAATGATTGGGATGAAATGTGGCCATTGATATGCTTAATGTTAAGGGTCATTTTGTTTTCTCTATTTTCATGACAAGAAAGTCTTTATATTGTGGTAATATTCTTGTTACAGTTCTTTAGTGATGCATGGATCCTTATGTACATTATGTGGTTTAGCTCTACGATAGGTCTTTCTATTATCATCAGAACTGACATCACTACATTTCTAAAAATGTTTTGTGTTTTAAATGGAACCATGGGTGCACCTACATTGGTTTCCCTCCAGGCAGAAGAGTTATGGTGTATTCTTCTAATTATGCATACACTGTAAAGTTTTTTCAAAAAAGTTGATTTTATCTGCTTTGTCCGAATATATAACAATACAGTCATAGCATGATTAGGTATATTGCATGCAAACCTTTTGACAAAACAATTTGTTTGATGAAACACAGTTAGTGATGGTTATATGGAGATATTGCTTTGTCTTGCAATATCTATGGTATAATTAAATGTATGTACAATCATGTGTATATATCTATATATCTATATATATATATGTATATATATATATATACATATATATATATATGTATATATATATATATACACACATATATATAAATTTATATATTATATTATATATATGGTGCACCATATTTGTGTAGTAAGTGGAAAATGGTGTTGTCCAACCTTTTAGTATCCAAAGACTGGAAAGATACTTAGGATATTCTGAGATGGCCAACGCTGGTTTACGTTTAGTCAAAAGCCCACTCCCAGCAAGCTTAGTTCACATCGGGCCACCAGGACCCAAATAATGACAGTGTTCCCTTTCTGAAGAGTTGGATAGCCATGAGCGTATGATCACTGAAGAGAACTATCTGGAGGAGGAAATTTGCCACCTACACGGAGTATGATCACAGGTCGACTGAAAAGATACTTAGTACATTCTAAGTTGGCGGCTGCCGGTTCACACCTGGTCACAGAATCCTCTCCCAGCATGCTTAGCTCATAGCGGACCTGCAGGATCTGATGAACTTCCACATGCATGCCCAGAAGAGTTTGATAGTCTTGAGCATGTGATCACTGAGAGCATTACCCAGAGAAGAGAATTTACCACTTACACATGTAAGAACATGGGTCGACTCGCCCCCTACCGATTATGTAACTTGTGTCTGGGCAACATCCACTGCACCTTTTTACACTGAGAACGCTATTGAAGTGCTTTGCATTCAAGTGAATCAATTCATCGAGATTGTTTCTCGCATTCGTGTACTGAGTTTTGAATGGCAATGCTAGTCTTTGGTATTGTTACTCTCAGTCTGGTATCATACAGGTGTCATTGTAGTGTTGATACTGCATATTGTTTTAGGTATGCAATGTGATTCTTGGTATTTTCACACTAGCGTTTTGTGGTTGTCATATACAAAGGCCGGGCAGGTCCTTGGTCTGGTCATTTACAAGATGGGCACTTTAGACATAACATATCTCTTCATGTCACTATGTTCCATGCACACATGAGTATTATAAAGTTGTCCACAATGAGACCTATAATATTAGGTCTATAACACACAATTTCTAGCATACAAGTATTCATACAAGCATGACATTTCTTGTATAAGAAGGGTATCATCACATGTTATAACATTTCCACTCATTTGTATGTACATTTATGTGGTTCAGCATTTATTTGGTATGTGGCATTTCAATCTTTGGCTTAAACTATGTTTAATGTTGTTTTGTCTCTGATGTATATATTTTGTATATAGATTTTTATATGTGGAATTTTTCATTTGTCATCTAAGCTCTCTGGTCTTCCTTGTCCTAAAGAGCCCTCTAATAATTTAGGCTGAAAAGAGTCAATTTTACTATTGAAGGAGTTTCACAAAATAGAATGGGCCCTGAACAGCATGGTTACAAGGGGATTTATAAAGGGCAGTTGGCCCAGGACTCAATTTGATTGGATGACTATATCCTAGTGGGTTGAAAACTCTCCTGTTTATGCAACCACAGTTTGGTTATGATAATAAGGAAGCAAGGAGACATAGGAAAATGGACAATTAACTTTCCCATACTTTTAGGGGTATTTTCACGATGTAGGATTGATGATGGTGTGTCTGTGTAAATTATTTGTTGTGTGATTTGTTTGCACCGCAGATTCACAAACAGGATGGAATGTTACCAAAAACACAAACTTATGTAATTGATTGATTAAAGAAACAGATAATTGAACATTTCATTGTGGTATAATATTTGTATAGTGTTCCCCTACATTATACCGCTCTTTTTGTTTTGAGGATACCCTTGCCCAGGTGACATGGGGTTAGTTTGGTGTACCCCTTTCTTTACTTAGCTCTCAAATATGTAAAGCAGCCTCATGGCTAAATTCCCATACTGTTGTTAATCATTATCATTTAGATGTTGGCAATATTAACAATCTTGTTTTTGGTTCTAGTGTTTTGAAGTCTGTTATGAACTGAATAGCAGCGAATTCTTCTTTTCTTTTATAAATTATTTTATATTGCAAAATAGTAGCAGCATTGAGTAGTTCCTGCAGAAAATTTAAACTTTGTTACATCCTCATGTTTAAACTGTGCCAGGAAAGATGGGAAAAAGATAATGATCCTATTACTTACTACTAAACTTCATTATCCAAAGGCCTAGTCTTCCCTGCCAAAGTCGTCTTCTCTCCCTCCCATTTTCATTTTCTTTGGCACATGCATAGGCTTTGTACTTGCATGGTGAGGATAAAGGGAGGTCAGGGTATATAGGGAAGGGGAGGAGTATTGACAAAGAAAGGGAAAATACTCTGTAGATTGTTTTGTTTATGGTATCTTCGAGCAGTTAGCTGTCTTGAGGGGCAGCGCCATCACATGTTGCTAGAAACTAATAGTTAATTTATTTAAAAAAATAACATTCATTAAATTGTAATTTTCAATATTTACTAAATAGTGAAACAAATCTTAACAAAGAATAACATTGCTAGTGATGGTGGTTTTTTGTTGAAAAATAAAATAAATGTATATAGATAAAAAAAAGTATTAATAAACATTTATTTTGAAGAGTTAAGGTAGTGTAACACTATAATTACTAAAATACACAAAATACCAAGTTAAGGAATCGCTTAGACACTGCTGCAATTTTGCGAAAAAGTGATTTACTGCTGGCCTCTCCCGACGCTATTCAAAAAATCTAAGGGGCATATTTATACTCTGTTTGTGCCGAATGTGTGTCAAAACATTTGACGCACATTCAGCGCAAACACTGCCCCATATTTAAACTTTGACGCCCGAACCCGCGGACGTCAAAATTCCACCATGTGCGTCATTTTTTGGAAGCGGGAAACTGCCTTGCATTAGTGATATGCAAGGTAGGAGTTCCCGCCCAGAAAATGACTTTAAAGCCTGTGCGCCTTATTTACACCCCAGCATAATTTTGACGCACAGGAGGGGTGGGCCTTAAAAAACGGCGCACAGCCTGATGTGCACCGTTTTTCAACGCCTGGGTCAGGGCAGGCGTTAAGGGATCTGTGGGCTCGGAAGGAGTCCAGAGATGCCCTCCCCTCCCCACAGGGACACCCCCTGCCACCCTCGCCCACCCCCGGAGGACACCCACAGATGGGGGGACCCATCCAAGGGAACTAAAGGTAAGTTCAGGTAAGTATTTTTTTACGTTTTTTTAAGTGGCATAGGGGGGCCTGATTTGGGCACCCTACATGCCACTATGCCCAATGACCATGACCAGGGGACATAAGTCCCCTGAGCATGGCCATTGGGCAAGGGGGCATGACTCCTTTCTTTGCTAAGACAGGAGTCATGTCAATGGGGATTGTTCATCAAAAACAAATGGTGAAGTCCGGTTTGAGGTCTGATTTTTGCCTCAGACCTGACTTGCACCATTTTTTGACGCACATCCCGCATTTTCCCATATGCCAGTGCTGCCTTTCTGAATTCACCCAGTTGTATTATTTAATACTGGACATCAGCAGTGAGTTTCGTACATCACCCCTAACCTCCATCTTTTCTTGATCAGGTGGCTTATGAACAGGTTTTGATTGCCCTAAAGTATTGCCTTGTGCAGTTTAGCTGCAGTGTCATATCTTTACTTGGTTTTGGTGGTGAAGAGGATGCCCTCAATGAGATCATGTAACAGGTAGTAAGGTGTGTAGGAAAATGCCTCCTTTTTACATGATCACCTTAATTCTTTGGACTGATGCTGCTATTTTTTGCTCTGTACATTGGTACTCTGCTACCCAAGCCCCAGTGTATGTGTTCTGATCCCTAAAGCATGTTGAAATTGTCTATCCTCCTTATTGGCATATTTAACTTGCTTACAAACCAAGTATATGGTATGAAGTGTACCCAGGGCCTGTATGTTAAATATCACTAGTGTATTACGGCTCTGATTGTGCACGGATAAATCAGTCCTGCAAAACATGGCTACTGACCTGCCACCCATAACCTGGCTTTGCAGGTCTAAACTGAAAATTCAATCTGACAAAATAACCACCTTTGACAGGCCGAAAACCATCTTTTAAAAATTAATAGGTCACAGCGAAGTAGGCATTAAATCCCATTAAGAAAGGGACATGATATTTACAGGGAGGACATGTAAATGTTTTATGTTAACCCCTGAGGTGCAGTTTTTGGCCAATGGCTGAAGCCTGCACTACCTTCTCATTGTTTGTTTGTCGTCTATTGGGGAGGGGAGGGAGCCACTCTTGTGCGCTGATGTCATTACAGTAAAGTGAAAGTAAAAAAAGGCAATGGCCTCATTTTACTTTCACTGCATCAGTCCTCTGGGGCATATCTCAGCCTTCTGAACAATGATTGCTTCTGGAGAGGTATCATTGGAAAAGGAAAAGGTACACCTTTCCAATGATGTCTCCACCCAGTGGATCCCTGCTTTGGAATCGCCATAGGAGATTGATCACCAATCAGGGATCCACCCAGTGGGCCCCAAGGTCACAGGTGAGCCGTCCCTTAGGCAATAGTGTGTGCTCCCCTACCACCCCTAAAAAGTTCAGTCTTTCTGCCCCCTTGGTGCGGTTGGGGGTGAGTACCCCGGATCTGCCCCCCGTGGGGCGCAGAAAGCCTACAAGACACCAGGGAAATTGTGTAAAAAAATTAGAGGTGTAGTTGCTGTCCACCAAGGGGATGGCCATGCTCCCACCCTCAAAAATAAAGCAACAGTCTTTCTGCCCCCTCTGGGGGGAAGATGGAGTAATTATCCTCCAATGACCCTCGGGAGGGTGGCAGAAAGCTCATTAGACACCTGGTAAAATTTAAATAAATAAGATGTAGTGGAGGGGGCTGCCCACCATGGGCATTGCCATGCTCTCACCACACATACTGTGACATCAGTCTTTCTGCCCCTCAGGAGGCGGAAGGGATGATTACTCTCAGTCTTCCCCCGGCGGTAGCAGGCCCACTAGACACCTGGGAAATGTTGTAAAAAAACATGTACAGGAGTGAAAGCTTTCCACCATAGGCCTGGCCATGCCCCCAGCCTAAAAGTGCACAGACAGTGCACTGGCTCCCAGGGAGTGGATGGGGCAATTATCCCCAGTTTTCTCCTTGGAGTATAAAACTCACTAGACACTAGAGACCATTTTCTTGGGGGGGGGGGCAGCCCCCCAGGCATAACCCGTGCTCTCCCCTCTCGATGGCACAATAGACTTTCTGCCCCTTAGGGGGAGGATAGGGGTAGTTACCCCCAATCTATCCCCCCAGGCAGAAAGCCCACTAAACACCATGGATTTTAAAACTAATCTTAAACAAACAAAAGGAGGTGACAGTCTACTTTGGTATCAAGCCATACCCTGCCCCAGAAGGGGCAATAGTGTCTTTTGGATCCCATGGGAGCAGGTAGGAGGTATGAACTAATTGGGGAGGCCCCTCCATATTAGTCCTCTGGAGAGGGGAGAAATCCCACCTGGCAACAGGGGTTTTGCATTTGGGATGAAAAAAAGTTGTGCACTCTGGTTTGCCCCATTTGGGGTGGGGACGTGGCCTTTGCCAGCGTGCAACACTCATACCACTTATTTTTACTCCAAAGACAAAATCTCTGCTTACAGGTGGGCCTCTACCCCCTGGGGCCAGTTTGGGGCAACCTCCCCAATTGGGACAAACCTCCTTTCTGCCCTGGGGGTTGAGGGGAGATGCTATTGCCCCTTTTGGGCCAGGGGTGTACGTCAGTGCCAGGGCAGACTGCGCCTTCCTTTTGTTTGTTTTGGCACCATTTCAGTGGGTAGATTTGCGGCATTCTCCCTAGTTGAAACAAACTTCCTATCTTCCCCTGGGGCTAGAAAGACACTATTGCCCCTTCTGTGGGGAGGATATGGGCAATGCTAGGGTAGGCCGCACACTCCTTTTTCGGGTCGAGCACAAAGCGCTCTGTCCCTGGTGTAATCTCTCTATAATCAGGCCCATGTCAAGCCCATCAGTTTGGTTGGTTTGTGGGCTTGCCTGTCACAATTCGCTTGATTTCATTACTGAAAGGCATGCATAGGTCAAGCCTTTTCCAGTGTTTAGCCCTCCTTGAGTGCAAGGCTTCATGTTTTCCATATGGTTTCTGGACTACTTTTTCTCTTTATTTCGCAGGCAGCGCGATCTCGCTGAGCAGTAGTCGTGCGCTTTGCATGACATCAACCCTGTTACATGGCTAATTGCACTTTTGCCGGTTACATGATAATTGCACTTTTGCCAATACGTTTCACTGCGAGCGAACTTCTGTTTCATTTTGTGTGTCTCCGTCATGCTTCATGGTGACCATGGGCTCGTTATCTTTGTAGCTCATTATATTAGAAAATATGATTATATTAGAACATTCATGTATGCAACTTATGCGTTTAATGTAACACCATATAGGGCTGTTGTTCATGCTGGTAAATAACTGCCCTCTCGTGGCTGATGTTTGTACCAGGAACACTTTATATGCGGTGGCCATTGATGGCTAACAGGAGCCATCCTCTCACTGTGACACACGCCTCCGCCATGTTTTCATGGGGCTCTCAAGGTGCACTTTTGAAGCGCTGTTTGAATCTGGGCTGCACGACAATAGGCACTTTCTCTCCGAGAGTGACGAGTTTTAGGTGGGGGGGCAGAGGTCACGAGAAGTGTAGGAAGGAGCTTATGGGTTATGTAAGAATTAGTTTAATTATATTGCTTACATTGGTAACCTTAATCATTGTACTCTAGTATTGTTTTGTTTAATCTATGCTTTGAGCACTTCGTCCACCCTGTATGGCGTTCACACTTGAAAACTTTACAAAATAAGACCAAATAGGTACATATAATGATTTTCATTTTTCATAACCTATTTTGTATTTTTTTCCATTTATATATCAGGTTTCCTTCTCCGTCTTCTTTCTTGTTAGTAGGTAAAAGGTATCAAGACTTTCAATACTAAATACTGTGTACCTTTTACACCATGACAGTTAGCATAGTGAAGAGCAGGAGTATGCTTGGCACTGTGGCTCAGTTGGCTAAAGTACCTGTCTAGGAAACAGGAGATTCTGAGTTTAGATCTCAGCAGTGCCTTAGTTTGTTTTAAAAAACATATCTATGATACACTGAATAAGGCACACTATTTTGAAATGAACAAAGATTTGTTGTCCGCTTACCCTGTTCATAGTGTTTTTAGGGTCAAGCGCAAAGTGCTCTGTCCCAGGTGTAATCTCTCTGTGGGCTTTTAACCATGCCCATGTAAAACTCATCACTTTGGTTGGTTCGTGGGCTTGCCTTTTAAAATTAACTTGATTTAATTAGTGAAAGGAATGCCTACGTCATGCCTTTTTTCCGGTGTTTGACCCTCCTCTAGCACACCAGCCAAGTACTGAAAATGTACGAGGCTCGATGTTTTCCGCATGGTTTCCGCACTACTTATACTCTTTATTTTGCAGGCAGCTCCATATCGCTGGGCAGTAGTCAAGCACTTTGCATGACATCGGCCCTGTTACATGGATAATTACACTTTTTCCGGTTACATGGATAATTGATGATACGTTTCACTGCGAGCAAACTTCTGTTACCTTTTGTGTGTCTACTTTGTGCTCATGGCGTCCGTCGGCTTCCATATGTGAAACTATTTTACTTTTCATTTTTACTTTATGTGGCAAGAAAAGTCCGGTTAGTTATGTGAAACTGTTTTACTTTTTATTTTCAGTTTATGTGGCAAGAAAAGTCCGCTTAGGAGTTTACAACGCTAATAGCTTTAACTTGAGCAAACACGAGACCCATTGCATTGCAAATGCTTGTTTTGTTTTGGTGCCATTTTGAATTCCCTGGTGTGTGTAGAGAGCTTTCTGTCCTTCTCAGGGGCAAATTCAATACAGGCCCCCGTCTGGTCCTGGTGTGGCAGTGACATGTGCTTGCCCTATTTGAGGTGGGGATGTGGCCAATGCCACTATTTTTGGCCCCTTGTGGACTAAAAAAATCCATCCCATTAGCAAGCGAGAGGACATTTGGGGCCAGATGTACCAAAGCTTTTTGCATTCGTAAACTGTGCGAACGGTCATTTGCGAATGCAAAAATGCCTTTCAGTATGTATGAAAAGCATTTGCTATGCAATTTTAAGGAATGGCTAACAGCGATTCCTTAAAATTGCGACCCTGTTTAGAGATCGCAAATTGCGATTCTCTAAAGAAGAAATCGCAAATAAGGAATCCTTATTTGCGATTTCTTAAGCACATGTATCAAGCTTTTTCTTACTGCAAATTGGGCATTAAGGAATTGCAATTACCACCAAATACAATTTGGTGGTAACCATGTGCACATTTTAAAAATGCATTCAAAATGCATTTTTAAAATTGACATGTAACGCACACATGCCCCTTTGGCATGTGTGCACCTTACATGTTCTAAAATAATTTTTTTGGGTGCCACAGCACCCTGGGGTTTGGATTTCCAAAATTGTGAATTCCAGTTAGGAATTCACAATTTGGGAAATGCAAAACATTTGCAAATATGGGCCCACAGGCCCAGAGGTGCGAATGGGGTCAGAATCGTTATTTGCGATTTGGTAATAGCATTTGCGATTTTTAAGAAATCGCTATTACCGAATCGCAAATACGATACATACCATTTTGCAACTCTCGAACAGCGATTTCTTAAAAATCGCTATTTGAGAATCGCAAAATGGATTCTTAATACATCTGGCCCTTGATTCTGATGGGTGTTGATTTTACATGTGAACCAGGAGAGGGTGGCTATCTCCAAATGTCATACCACTTCCAATGGTGAATGGCTGCACTTTTTGGGTTTGAGTAGACTGCCAACTTAGATAATCTACTAGACCCAGACAGTTCTGAAAACTAGACATCCAAGAGAGTAGAGGGTGATATGCTTCATGTGGATCCCACAACATTGTCTTACCCTCAGTGCCCTGCAAACCTCAAACTTTGAATAAAAACACACATTTTACTTACATTTCTGTGAGGAAAATGTCTGGAATGTACGGGGAGTAAATTTGTGGCTAGAACTTTTCATCACAGAAATGTGGGGAAAATTTATTTTATTTTTGTCAAAGTTTAAAGTTTGCAAGGGATTCCGAGTAAGAAAACCTTGGGAGAGACCTTCGAATCACCACACCTTAAATTCCCGCATGTGTCTAGTTTTCAAAAATGTGTATGCTTGCTTGGTTTCCATAGGTGCCAGTTGAGAAATCCACAGCTACCCACTTTGCAACAACGGGGTCAGTTTTGAGTGGAAAAATGTGATGTGTCCATGTTGCATTTAGGACATTTTCCTGTCATAGGCACTAGGTCTACCCACACAAGTAAGGTACCATTTTTATTGGAAGGCATGTGGGAGCATAGAATAGTAGAACATTTTTATTACCAATTGGATTTCACTGAATTTTCACCTTCCAAATGTAAGCCAGTGTATAAGGAAAAAAGGCATTTGAAAAAAATACCCTCTAAATAATATGCTAGAGTCGGTACCCACAAATTCAGAAATGTACAAGTACCCAATGCTCCTAAACTCCATATCTTGTTCCCATTTCAGAAATACATAGTGGGAGAAATTGGGATGTTGCTTGACTGGGGTGCGAGCCCTGGTGAAGCAACACCCACAATGCCTTGCAGGGTGAAGCACAAAAAAAGTCACTAAATTAACCTATCCTTAAACCTGGGTAGCTTGACACAAAAAGCAGTCAGGCTTAACTTGGAGGCAATGTGTAAAGTATTTATGCAGCCCACAAACAGCAACAACGTGTGACACAACACACAAGAAATTACACCAATTTAGAAAAATAGAGCAAGATTCAATACATGATTTGACATCAAAACAACAAAAATCCAATCAGTAGAACCAGAGTTATGAATCTTTAAAGTTTTAGTGAAAACAAGTTCCTAAATGATCAAAGCACCAGCCGCAGACATCTAGTAATTCGAGGCCGTGCCAAGGCAAAAAAATATGGCAGACCACAATGAAGTGTGGTTCAGATAAAAGAAGTGTTTTGGACCCAGTCAGCGCTTACCTTCAGACTTCGAAAAAATCTTGAGAAAAATGTTCTGAGAAGGTAAAGTTCAGTGGGTCGAGGCTGCAGGAGGTGTCGGAAGGGGGAATGTCATCTCCGGATCGCCTTGAGTCAAAGTCTCATTGAAGATTTCTATGTTTGGACTTAGGGGGTGATTCCGAGACTGGCGGGCGGCGGAGGCCGCCCGCCAGTCTACCCCCGACAAAATACCGCTCCGCGGTCGCAAGACCGCGGAGGGTATTTTGAGATTTGCCCTGGGCTGGCGGGCGGCCGCCAAAAGGCCGCCGCCAGCCCAGGGCAAATCTACCTTCCCACGAGGACGCCGGCTCCGAATGGAGCCGGGGTAGTGGGAAGGTGCGACGGGTGCTGTTGCACCCGTCGCGTATTTCAGTGTCTGCTTTGCAGACACTGAAATACTTTGTGGGGCCCTCTTACGGGGGCCCCTGCAGTGCCCATGCCATTGGCATGGGCACTGCAGGGGCCCCCAGGGGCCCCACAGCACCCCCTACCGCCATCCTGTTCCTGGCGGGAGACCCGCCAGGAACAGGATGGCGGTAGGGGGTGTCAGAATCCCCATGGCTGCGGAGCGCGCTCCGCAGCCATGGAGGATTCTCCTGAGCAGCGGAAAGTCGGCGGGAGACCGCCGACTTTCCGTTTCTGACCGCGGCTGAACCGCCGCGGTCAGAATGCTCGACGGGGCACCGCCAGCCTGTTGGCGGTGCCCCCGTGGTCGGTGACCCTGGCGGTCACCGGCCGCCAGGGTCAGAATGACCCCCTTAGTCTCTAAAGTGAAAGTTGAAAACCCCCAGTGGGACGAGGCAGAGGGCTGTAGCTGAAGACAGTTCCATGAGGTTGAATCCCCCTTTGGTGAAGAGCCCCTGAAATGGATTTCCTGCTGTGGAGGAAATCTTAGTTTTAGAAGCCAAAAAGTCAATCCGAATGGTGATGCACCTAGGGCAGATAGGCAAGCAGGTTGGTCCCATTCTCCTCCTGGTTCTCACAGCAGTTTGTAGCTTTTGGATTTTGACTACCTGGGCCCCTTTGGCACCACTTCCAAGGGTCCAGAATTGGAGGGCACCACTTGGAGAGTCAGGAGGCACTCAGGATGGGTCCAGGGGCAGGTTCACTATGGAGGAAGCCTTCTGTGTCTCTGTGGCTCTGAACAAGAGGTCAGCAAACTAACCCTTGTGAGTAACTCTGGAAATCCTGGGACAGATGAAGGTCTGGTCCTTTTCCCCAGGCAGATAAAAGCAGACCACCAGGACAAACAGGGCAGCAATCCAGCAGGTCAGCAGTCCTTTAGAGCAGCAGTCCAGCAAAGTGGCAGTCCTTCCACGAGCACAGCAGTCCTTTCTGGCAGAATATCCAGAAATCCGGAGGGTCCTACATTTATTCTCTGGTGCCTTTCTTCTTGGAGTTGGGAGAAGCTACTTGAATGGTTCTTCTTAAGTGAATGGAATTTCCTAACTTCCCTGCACTGGCTCCAAGCTGGCTTCAGTGACAATGGATGGTCTTTAGGTCCTTTATGTGAAGGCAGAGGACAAGCTATTCAATTGTAATATGATATACTACTTTAAAAGGGATTCATAAGTGAAATAATATGGCAACTAGGTGTGTGCCAATCAAGCCATATTTAGGAGAGTGAGCACAAGCACTTTAGCACTGGTAAGCAATGGTAAAGTGCACAGAGTCCTAACGCCAACAAAACAAATTTCTGCAAAAATTGGACGTAAGTAGGTAAAAGGTTTGAGGCAAGACTACCCAAAGCGTGAAGGTTCTAACACATAGGATTCCTCGATACCCATTTTTCACTCTGCATATTTCACCATATAAGTTGGTCTAAACCCAGTAAACAATAAAAAACATTTTACAGTGCTTCTCCATTGTTGATTCTGGGTACCTCTGGTTCTTGGAGAAGAGAACTTACAAACCCAATACATCATCACAACCAGTTGAGTCTAGAGGACGGAATGGTAATTTTTTTTTTTAATTGGCTATTGTGACAAAAGGTTACAGATGAAAATGTTGTCACAAATGAACTTTTTTCCTACTTATTTTCAATATTTCTTTATTTCAACAGTTAGTTTCTTTGGGAAAAACCCAAAGGAATCTGCACATAAGACCCCTTGATGAATTCAGAATGTTTTCTACTTTTCAAAATGTTTAGCTTTCCTGGATCAACCATGGGCTCCACACGAGTTTCCACCACAAACTGGAAGTAGGTTGAAAGCACAAAAAATAGGAAAAATGGCCTAATTGAAAAATTTCAAAAATGAGATTACAAAAATATTTTTAAATCAGCTCTACAACATGTTCCTGAAAGCTAGGAATATTGTGATGTTAGTGCAGCAGAACCATTTGTTAGTGGCATTTTTAGGAAAACATTTTTATCCAGAACACTTTTTTCCTAGTTGTCTCAGAAAAATCAAAATGTAACTATATTTTACCTATTTTCTTGGTCTCCTCCAGGGAAGTCACAAACCCTGGGTACCTTTTGAATCCACATGATGTTGAAAAAAAGGACGCACATTAGGCGTGGATATGTTATGTGGAAAAAAACATTACGGAAATCTAAACATTAACTGCCCCAAACAACCAAAATGGGCTCAGCACTGGAGGGAGGAAAGACCCAGCAGTCAGGGGGTTAAACATGACCTTGCAGTGACAATGCCCAAAAAGCTATTTTCACTGTAGCAGAGTTAGCTCCTCCACAGCAAAGCACTGGCATGCTTTTTTAAAGTTAATAAAGTTATCTCTTCCTAGATACCAGATAAAGGCCCTCATTCTGACCTTGGCGGGCGGCGGAGGCCGACCGCCAAAGTCCCGCCGTCATGTTACCGTTCCGCGGTCGAAAGACCGCGGCGGTAATTCTGACTTTCCCACTGGGCTGGCGGGCGGTCGCCTTCAGACCGCCAGCCAGCCCAGCGGGAAAGAGGCTTCCACGATGAAGCCGGCTCGGAATCGAGCCGGCGGAGTGGAAGCTGTGCGACGGGTGCAGTTGCACCCGTCGCGTATTTCACTGTCTGCGCAGCAGACAGTGAAATACATGTAGGGGCCCTCTTACGGGGGCCCCTGCAATGCCCATGCCAGTGGCATGGGCACTGCAGGGGCCCCCAGGGGCCCCGCGACCCCCCCTACCGCCATCCGGATCCCGGCGGTCCGACCGCCGGGATCTGGATGGCGGTAGGGGGGGTCAGAATCCCCGCGGCGGTGCAGCAAGCTGCGCCGCCGCGGAGGATTCAATGGGGCGGCGGTACACTGGCGGGACCCCGCCAGTGGTGCCGGTCCGACCGCGGCTTTACCGCCGCGGTCGGAATCCCCATTGGAGCACCGCCGGCCTGTCGGCGGTGCTCCCGCGGTCCTCCGCCCTGGCGGTCAAAGACCGCCAGGGTCAGAATGACCACCAAAATGTTCATACTTGGATTTCTTTTATCATATCTATAACCAGTCCAATTCTTTGGTAAAATGTAAGAAATATTTTACAAAAGGTCCTTTTAAAAAGTTGCCTTTAACCTGCATAAATCCTCTAGACGTCCATTGGAATGAGGTCCCAACTGTCACAGAGGAGCGCCTTAGGTGTAAATTGGCTATCGGAACTTAAAAATTAAACTTGGGTGTGGTGAGGTGACCTGTTCCTCTGACAGGATGACCATCAGAAGAGCCCCCAGGAATCTAATTATCTTCAAAGTGGCCTGCCCTGTCTTAGACAGATGTAGCTTGCACCTGGGCTTTCCCCTTCTATTGTCCTTCTAGCCAGCCAATTACCAGTTCCAGTGGGAGAGGAGCTGTCCCCAGAACCAGTTTTGTGTTCCCACATCAGAAGGATTCAGTTATGCTGCCATAGCTCTAGGATAGGCACAGGAGCTGTGTGTAGGGGAGGAATGTTTTGCCATCTTAGCTTTAGTGGGGAACTGTGGGATTGTTTGTATTTGAGCACAAAGGAACTGCTGCAAAAGTGGTTATGGTTACCCCAGAGAACTTTTCCCTATTGCTCAGGGTGGGCCCAGACATAAATCTCACCTACAGGCTAGTGCCGGGCATACATGTGGCACCCCTAGGCACCTCTTTTCAGAACAATAGTGGGCCTGTGGAAGACAGAAGAAGGTCTTCACCTGTTGTGTTGACCTGTTAGGAGAGCCCTAAGGGCTAGACTTGCCCCTACTTGTACCCAAGAATAAGAAGTGGCTCCACGGGTCAGTTGGCTGGCCTTCTCTTAAGCTAAAGGGACTCAAAAGCTACAAGAAGCCCACTTTCCTGAAGGGGCCCAGCTGACCAATTTGAACTGGACATGCCCTCGACCCAGCTGGTGATTTCTTTGGAGTGAGTCCTGAGGCCTTGGAACCCTTTGCTAGTGTCAGAGTGTACTCCTACTGTCTAATCCTAAAACCTGGATTTAGAAACTTTTTAAAGATTTCTTTGTCTGGAGAACAGAAAGAAGACTGGGACAAACCTGCCAAGTCAATTCAACAAAGCTGCAATGCCCGTGGGCCAAAGATTCAGGTTCCTCCCACTAAGAGCTTTCCTGGACCAGCAGCTGTACTACAGCTGGCCGTTGCAGATAAGGTATCCTTCCCCAATAGAGCCCTGTTTAGATACAACTCACAGAAGAAATCTGAGCTTCAAAAAAGTGAATAAGTCCGAAGGCAGAAATCTTCCCCAAAAGAAGTCTCCAAAAATATCCGACAGGCGAAGGACTTCCTAAGTCACTAATTTTGAATTTCTCCCACACTGAGCTTTCAGGCCAAAAGCCTACAGATTCAACAGGACTTCGTCCAAAGGCCTTGTGGAACCCATCTCAGCCACAGCCTGGTGCCTCGCCCTGCTGAGAATTTTCAACTTTTATTTCAGAGACAATCTCAGAAGATAAAACTTCTGATCGGGACAAACCTTGGTATGGTTTTCCCCCTCATTTTTTGCCTTCAACTCTCCTGTTTTTTTATTTTGTTTTTACTGGTTTCAGGACTTTGCAAACTTTACCACTTCTAATCAGTGCTAAAGTGCTTGTGCTCTTTGAATAAAATATGGTATGATTGGCATAGTTAATTTGCCTGGAAGCCCCTAGTAAATTGGCAATACCTGTGCCTAGAGCTTGTAAATTAAATGCTACTAGTAGGGCTGTGGCACTGATTGTCCCACCCACTTAAGTAGCACTTAAAACATGTCTCAGGCCTGCCATTGTAACCTGTGTGCGCAGTTGTAAACTTCCCTTTTGACCTGGTACTACAAACCTTTTTTCCAGTCTTAAACCTTCCTTTTTATTACATATATGTCACCTCTAAGGTAGGCCCTAAACAACCCACAGGGCAGGGTGCATTGTACATAAAAGTTAGAACATCGGTTTTTAAGTTTTGACCAAGCAGTTAAAAACTCCTAAATTCATTTTTCACTTCTGCAAGGCCTGCCTCTCCTATTGGATAACATTAGCTTACCTTACTACATTTAATAAGTGCTAACTTTTACTTGGGAAAAGATGGGAATGCCAACTTTGGAAACAAATGAATTGTACTTTAAAGCCCTCTTTAATGGTAAGGTCACATTTTAAGTCTTAATTCTGGAAAGGCCACTTTCACAAAGTTGGCATTTGCTTATCCTAACTATGTGGTACCTGCTGTCTGTGTCCTAGGTCACATGATTGTGGCTAGCTTGACATTTGATTTTTGGCATTTAGCCTCCCAGACAGTGAGACAAAAAGAAGACTAGGCATTGGCAGGATAGACAGTCCTGGCACGATGAGTGGGGCAGAGCTGTTCCCTGCCCCACTTACATTTCAAAGGCCTTCTTCAAGCTCACTCACAAAGAGGCCTGACACCATTCTTTACTTATCCTAGACTACTGTGAGCCTTGGCAGAGAAAAGAGGGCACTTTCCAGAACCAGATGTGAGGGTAGCAAGGATGTCACCCCCACTTCAAGGCTGGCGGCAGGTATAAATATTGGACCCTCATACACTTCTGGACCTGTTGTGGATCTCCAGAAGGACTGCCTTGAACTCCAAGAGGCTGTCCTGCTGCATGAGGCCTGTTTGTACCTCAGAAGACTGCCCTGCTGCTTGAAGTCTGACTTCTACCATCATAGGACAGCCTTGCAGCTGCACCTGGCCCCGAATAGACCTGCCACTGGACCTGCCTGGACCAGTACCTGAACCTGCCTGAGTCCTGCTGGCCTGTGCTGGAATGAGTACCTGATCCCCAGGAGATGCATCCCCAGGCCCCGGACACTTGGCTCACATCAGCTGTGCACCTCATGTGATATCCTGAAGTTTTAAACTCTGCATGTCGGACTTTAAGAAGGTAACAGTAAGGTTAACCTGACCCCTGTAACACTGACTTTAATTTACTCATTGGCCCTTGGAGGCGCAGTGCTGAATTCTAACAGCTCAATGACATTTGGGAATTTCGCAATTGCATAGCAGATAACCTTGACAGCATTTTTTGTTATGGGGTCTTGCTGTGTTAATACCTGGAGAAGGACTATTCAGACCTTTATCAGCACATTTAATGATGTTTGCGAAAGGAAAGGTAAGATCTTTTTTAATACCTTCATAAACAGGAAACTGATGGTCATAAGTTTCCTGATATGAAGATTGAAAGACATGTTGGCATCAAATATCACTCAAAAATATGAACATTGGCTGCCGGCCTGGGACAGGTCTACTGACTGAGGCCACCAAGAGGGAGTCCAACAGGATGGGCTGCCACACACCAGAACTTTCGTTTAGTCAGAAGTCAAATGGAGGGGGTTAGCAGTCACTAATTTAGCTACCTCTACTGAATAGCATTAAGATTGGTCTTTTTGGGAGCTGAGATTCCCTTCCATCCTTATTGTGATCTGAGTATCGTCCACATAGCTATATTACTGAAAATCAAAAAAGGCAATCAATTCAGTCAGTGGAGAAACATAACTATTAAAAAAGTGTTGGGCTAAGAGCAGAACCCTGTGGTACACCCACAGGCTAGGTCTTTAAAATCGGAATGGATCAGTGCCAATTGGACTGCCTCTGTTCTGTCAATCAGGAATAATTCAAACCATTGAAGAACATCTCCCTTAATACCAGATAAGCTGAGTCTATCTAAGAGAGTGGCTCCAAAAACTATGTCAAATCCTGCTGACAAATCAAGAATGATGAGGGCTGCTGAGCCCCCATCATTTAAGATAATTTGAATATCACTGGCAGCAGCATTGAGCACTGTCTCAGTATTAAGCCTTTGCCTAAAAGCAGATTGAAATTTTATTGTATTTTATTTTATTTTAGGGGTACTGGGCTTGCCCTTTGTTAGTGATTTTTAAACAGAAAAAAAAGTCCCTTTACGGGGTTGTTGGTCAATAAAAAATGTTTGGATAATAATTGTGTTGCTAATTGTGTTGTGTGGTTTCTATCAGTGCTTTGCAAGCCTTAAGTTCTAATTTATACAGAGACTTCTCAGCTTCGACATAGGTGAGCCTCCAAATACTTTCTAACTTTTTGCATTTTCTTTCAGCCAGTATCAGTTCATGAGCATACCTTGGAGCCAATAGAGTTTTTGAATTTGATTTTCCAGTTTTTAGAGCTATAACCTCGTATAGAGCATTGGAATTCCAATAACTGAAATAATTGATAGCTCAATTAACATTGTTAATTAGCTAGACATTTAATTGAGTAGCTTCCAGACAATGTTTTTGTTTTCTAATATCAAGGTTGGATCATGCAGGGTGAGACACTTTAGTAGCCAATTGATTACAGAGGTTAACCTTCCCCATGAGCAAATAGAACAAAATTAACCTTATGATCCAACCAGGGAACTTCCATGTTCATGTCAATAGATTTATGATTAGATTTAGCAAAAATGTGGTTCAGTATATCTCCTGCCTGATGCGTGGGTGACAGGACTGGTCTATGGCACTGGTGTAGGAGGCTGGCCTGGTTTGTAGTGGGTACCAGAGGTACTTACACCTCATACCAGGCCCAGTTATCCCTTACTAGTGAAATGTAGGCAGTGTCTAGAAGCCAGGCTGTCTAGAGGTAGCCGTAGGCAGAGCAGCCAAGGCTGAACTAGGAGACATGCAAAGCTCTTGCAATACCACTGTAGTCACACAGTACTTACACACAAGAAAGACAATACTCAGTGTTACCAAAAATAAAGATACTTTATTTTAGTGACACAAGGCCAAAAATATCTTATGGGCTATACTCTCTTAGGAGGTAAGTATTACACACAAAATCTACAATTGTAACCAAAATCAGGTAACTAAACAGTCATAAAATAGTGCAAACAGTGAAAATCACAATAGGTTGCAATGGGCCTAGGGGCAACACAAACCATATACTAAAATAATGGAATGTGAATGTTGGTTTCCCACCTAGGCAAGTGTAGTGTATAGAGGGGCGCGGGTAGTGTAATTAAAAAAAAAAGGAAGTAAAATACCCCCACCCAGAGCCCAGGAAAGTTAGAGTAAAGTACAGCAAGTTTCCTAAAACACATTAGAAGTCGTGGTAGAAGACAGTGCAAAAACCAGAAGAGACTGCAAGACACCAACAATGGATTCCTGGACTCGTGGAAGAAGGGGACCAAGTCCAAGAAGCACTGAAGAGTCCAGGGAGAACAGGAGCCCCTGCTAACCCGGGTGAAGGTGCAAAAGATGAACCACCAGTGAGAAGACACAGTAAGTATTGTACCAAAGAAGATAAATGCGGGTTCCTGGTTGGTGCAGAAGATGGCCCACGCCGGATGGATGAATGCAGTCTGGTTTGCAATGTGGGATTCCGCCAACAAGCCTTGGTAAATGCAAAACTTGCGTTTCACAAATAAATGGGGCTGTCTGGGGGGGGGGCAGGAAGGACCAGGTCGACTCAAACCAGGAGAGGGAGACAGAGAGGACTCTCAGCAGCTCAGAGAAGCCTCAGAAGACCAGGCAGCATGCACAGGAGCCCCACAGCATGGGGACAAAGGAAGTCATAGCAGCACCACACAAGGGAATCCCACACCGCTGGGGAACAACCAACGGAGCTAAGCGTTGCAGGATAGAGTGCTTGGCTACGCTGTGCACAAAGGATTTCTTGGAGAAGCGCACAGAAGCCCTAGGAGCTGCCAAACACTTGATGCACAGGGGTACTGTCTGGCACGGGGATGCAAGCTCTTACCTCCACCAAATTTGGACAGCTGTATCTTTGGATAATCACGGTCACTTTAGTCCACCACCTGTGTTCCAGGATCCACTCTCGTCATCAGGAGGCAGGGCCCAGAATACCAGACATTGCTGCAGAGAGGTGCCTGCTGAAGCAGGGAAGTGACTCTGTCACTTCACAGGAGATTCCTTCAATCCTTCTGATGCAGGATGAAAATAGGCAGACCTCAGAGTATGCACAACCTGGAAACTGTTGCTGGCCGGAGCTTAAGTTACAGATTTGCAGTAGCCTTCTTGGATACTTTGTTGCAGTTGTAGAGTTCCTGGATCAGTTCTGCAGTTGATCCAATGGTAGATAATGAAGCAAAGGATACGGAGGAGCCCTGCTGGAGTCTTGCAATCCGAATCTGAGGAAACACCCACAGGAGAGACCATAAATAGCCCTCAGAGGAGGATTGGTCACCTAACCAGGTATGGACCTATCAGGAGGGGTCTCTAACGTCACCTGCTGACACTGCCCAATCAGATGCTCTCAGAGTATCCCAACACCTTGGAATCCAAAATGGCAAAACCCAGGGACATTCCGGAGGAGCTCTGGGCACCACCCCGTGGTGGTGATGGACAGGGGAGTGACCCCCTTTCCTTTGTCCAGTTTTGTGCCAGAGCAAGGTCTGGAGGTCCCTGAACTGGTGTAGACTGGATTATGCAAGGAGGGCACCATCTGTGCCCTTCAAAGCACTTCCAGAGACTTGGGAGGAAACCCCTCCACACCTGTTACACCTTTTTCCAAAGGGAGAGGGTGTAACACACCCTGTCCCAAAGGAAATGCATTGTTCTGCCTTCCTGAGATTGGGCTGCCCATGCCCCAGGAGGGCAGAATCCTGTCTGTGAGGTGGCAGCAGCTGGGGCTGCTGTGAAAACCTCAGACACTGGTATGGTAGTACTGGGGGCCCATGGTGGAGCCCCCATGGTGCATGGAATTGATCCCCCATACCAGAATCAGATTGGGGGTACAATTTCTGGTTCCTAGTCACATCACATGGCCATATTCGGAGTTACCACTGCGAAGCTACATATATGTGTTGACCTATATGTAATGCACACTTGTAATGGTGTTCCCGCACTCACAAAGTCTTGGACAATGGCCTCTGGATGATGTGGGGGCACGTCTGCTAGTGCAAGGGTGCCCTCACACACAAGTGCTATGCATCTAGCCTTCAGGCTCTGAAGGTTAGATATATAGGTGATTTATAAGTTACCTGGTGCAGTGTAAATGGCGGTGAAATAGTGCTTACACTATTTCACTCAGGCTACAATGGCAGTCCTGAAGAAGTATTTGTATGAGCTCCTTGTGGATGGCAAAAAAAATGCTGCAGCCCATAAGGATCTCCTGGAACCCCAATTCCCTGGGCACCTAGGTACCATATACTAGGGACTTATAAGGGGATCCAGTATGCCAATCTGGAGTGGAATACTGGGTTACCAGTATGTAAGTACAAATTTGGAATCAGAGAGAGCATAAGCACTGGAGTTCTGGTTAGCAGGACTTCAGTGACACAGTCAAGCATACTGATAACACAGTAAAACATACTGACATACAGGCCACGAACTATGAACACTGAGGTCCTGACTAGCAGGATGCCAGTGAGACAGTAAAAACACACTGACAAACAGGCCAAAAATGTGGGTAACCATGCTAGAAGAAAGCCACCTTCGTACAATTCTTAATGCTAATATTAACTAAATGTATATTAAAATCACCAACTACGATCATAAAATTAGTTTCAAGATAAGATGAGGAAATTACATCCTGAAGTGAGACCAAAATATTTCTTGCTGTGCTGGGGGATTGTAGATTAGCAATATTTTAATTGAACAATTATGGCTGACTGAGACTGAAACAGTGCTTCAGCTTCCAACAAAGGTTGTATGTGGCAGGGAGGACAGTTGAAACTCTGTGTTTCAGTGCTACCCCTCCGCAGGGCCGTAGCCACAGAGGGAATTTGAGGGCCAGCCCATATTTATCTTTGGTCCCTCCAAACGACGAGGCAGTTGGCACAATATTTAAAGTGTGAGTTCCAAAAGTGACTGAGCAGTAACAATGCCTTTAAATTTTTATTTGTTAGATTTGCTGCATGTTTCAAGACAGGTTAAATGTCAGGCAATTTCTTCCGACAAATTGCATGGAGATGTTGTTTACTGTGCTTTGACTGCAAAGTGAAAGGATTTTGCAACATGAATAATGTGATAATTTTTTTGAGGTACAGACAGGGCCACTGGAATTATGCGACAAGGGAGGCCTACATTTTTGGCAATGCTGACTAAGTTATGTGCCAATAAAACTCAAATTCTTAATGTGGTGCATTATGTGATAGTATCACTTCATTATTTTATTATTTTTACACATTAGCGCCATCACAGAATGGAAAAGGTTTCACAATTCCACATCCAAATAAAATCTATAATTAGAATATTGGAATGTTGGGTGCTCCATTGAAAACAATGGAGTGCTCAGGGCTTCTTATGGCTGGTAGAAGCCCGTAACTCCAACATTCCAATGTTGGTCGTAGCTGTAGCTGTAAACAAAGGCCTCACAGAGCCCGAAGGGATTTTAACCCCTTGGGTTCGTTGGACGAGCTGGTCTCACCCTCAGCCACGGCGCTCATGTGCCGAGGACGAGACCAGCTCGTCCTGCACCCGGCCCACATGGGGAGCACTATCGCTCCCCGTGGGCCTCCCACCCACCCACACCCCTAGTCAGGGATGGAAGGCGAATCACCTCATCAGAGGTCACCTCCCATTGCGCTGGATGCGAAGAGAAATGCTAAATATTTCTCTTCTGCTTGGGAGGAGGAGGCAGGCAGGGACATCGAAAGAAAGGAAAGGCTTTTCCTTTCTTTTGATGTAATTCTGAGCATTTCTGCTGCCCGATCGCGATGCGATCGGGCAGCAGAAATGCCTATGAGACACCATGGAGTTTGTTATTTTTTTATTTGCATATGAAAGGGAGCGACCCCTTGGGCAAGAGTCGCTCCCCTGGGGGGCATTTAATTATTAGGCCTTTTCTGCCCCCCCCCCCGGGCAGATTGGCCTATATTGATTAGGCCAATATCAGTATATACCAGAGATTGTTTTTTTTTGGGGGGGGGGTTATGAAATTGGCATAAGGAGAGCAACCCCTTTGGTAAGGGTCGCTCCCCAGGGGGCAATTTTATTTATTAGCCCTTTTGTGCCTCAGATCGGCCTACATTTATTAGGCCGATCTGCCCCCGGGGGGACATAAGCCACTAGACACCAGGGATTGTTTTCTGCTAGTTTCACGCAAGGGGAGTGACCCCTTAGGCAAGGGTCGTTCCCCTGGGGGGGAAATTTATTTTAGGCCATTTCTGCCCCCTTTGGGGGTAGATCGGCCTATTTTTGTAAGGCTCATCTGCCCCCCAAGGGGGCAGAAACCCCACCAGACACCAAGGAAGAATTTGTTTAAAAAAAAGAGGGTGGGGTGTGGCTATACCCCCACCCCTAATAAATGAGGATAAAGTTGTTCTGCCACCGGTGGGCAGATGGGGCAATTACCCCTGATCCACTCCCTGGGGGGGGGGGCAGAAAGCCTACTAGATGCCAGGGAATAAAAAAAGAAAAATAGTGGCTGGTGGCTACCAACCAGTATGGGCATGGTTATGCCCCCACCCCAACTGAAGGGGGTAACAGTCTTTCAGCTCTCCTCTGCACACTAAAACGTGTTATCCCACGGCACGCAAGAGGGTATTTGAATATTTTGGGTTTTGGTTATACATTTTGCCCATCTAACTCTCTTTGGGTCATCTATCTCTCAAAATTGTCCCACTTGGAATGGTGAGGGCTGCACCTTTTGGACTTTGGGACGCTGCCATGTAGAAAAATCCACAAGACCTAGGCACATCTGAAAACTACACATCTGGGTGAGTCCAGGGTGGTGTGCTTCACATGCACCCGGCACCATATTCTTACCCACAATGCCCTGCAAACCTCTAATTTTACTGGAAATCACATCGTTTACCCACATTTTTGTGATGGGACCTTCTGGAATCTGTAGGAATCCACAAAATTCTTACCACCCAGCATTTTCGCATCTATACTGATAAAAATTCTGCCCCACTTGTCAGCCTAAAAATGTTTTTTTTCAAACTGCCCTTTTGGATCCGTTTAGGTTCCTTCTCAATTTCAACATGTTTTTGGCTCTTTCCTGTCACAGGCATTTGGCCCACCTACACAAGTGAGGTAGCATTTTTACCGGGAGACTGAGGGGAATGTTGGGTGGTAGGAAATTTGTCCTGATGCGGTGATCCCACACTGAAATGTGGGAAAAATTTGTTTTTTTAGCTATATTTAAGGTTTGCTGAGGATTCTGGGTAAGAAAACACTTTGGGTTCCACACAAGTCACACCTCCCTGGACTCTCTCGGGTGCTTAGTTTTCAGAAATGTTTTGGGTTTGGTAGGTTTCCCTATATGACTGCTGAGCCCAGGACCAAAAACGCAGGTGTCCCCCTTAAAAACAGGTAGTTTTGTATTTGATAATTTTGATGTGTTCACATAGTGTTTTGGGGCATTTCCTTTTGCGGGCGCTAGTCCTACCCACACAAGTAAAGTACCAATTTTATCGGGAGACTTGGGGTAACACTGGGTGGAAGGAAATTTGTGGCTCGTCGCAGATTCGAGAACTTTCTGCCACCAAAATTTGAGGAAAAGCGTTTTTTAGGCCAAACTTTGAGGTTTGCAAAAGATTCTGTGTAACAGAACCTAGTGAGATCCCCACAAGTCACCCTATCTTGGATTCCCCTAGGAGTCTAGTTTTAAAAAATGCACAGGTTTTGTAGGTTTCCCTAGGTGCCGGCTGAGCTAGAGGCCAAAATCCACAGCTAGGCAATTTGAAAAAAACAGGTTAGTTTTCTTTGGGAAAATGTGATGTGTCCACGTTGTGTTTTGGGGCATTTCCTGTTGTGGGCACTAGGCCTACCCACACAAGAGATGTACCATTTTTATTAAGAGACTTAGGGGAACTCTGGGTGGAAAGAAATTTGCGGCTCATTTCAGATTCCAGAACTTTCTGTTACCGAAATGTGAGCAAAAAGTGTTTTTTTTGCCAAATTTTGAGGGTTTCAAAGGATTCTGGGTAGCAGAACCTGGTGAGAGCCCCACAAGTCACCCCATCTTGGATTCCCCTAGGTTTCTAGTTTTTAAAAATGCACAGGCTTGGTAGGTTGCCCTAGCTGTCGGCTGAGCTAGAGGCCAAAATCCACAGCTATGCACTTTGCAAAAACCAGCTCTGTTTTTTTGGGGAAAATGTGATGTGTCCACATTGTGTTTTGGGGCATTTCCTGTCATGAGCACTAGGCCTACCTACACAAGTGAGGTACCATTTTTATCATGACACTTGGGGGAATGCTGGGTGGGAGGAAATTTGTGGCTCCTCTCAGATTCCAGATCTTTCTGTCACCGAACTGTGAGGAAAAAGTGTTTTTTTAGCCAAATTTTGAGGTTTGCGAAGGATTCTGTGTAACAGAACCTGGTGAGAGCCCCACAAGTCATCCCATCTTGGATTCCCCTAGGTGTCTAGTTTTTAAAAATCCACAGATTTGGTAGGTTTTCCTAGGTGCCGGCTGAGCTAGAGATCAAAATCCACAGCTAGACACTTCAGTTTTCAATGTAAAAATGTGATGTTTCCGTTTTGCGTTTACTGTTGCGGGCATTAGGCCTACCCACGCAAGTGAGGTACCATTTTTATAGGGAGATGTGGGGGAACACAGAATAGCAGAACAAGTGTCATTGCCCCTTGTCTTTCTCTACATTGTTTCCTTCCAAATGTAAGACAGTGTGTAAAAAAGACATCTATTTGAGAAATGCCCTGTAATTCACATGGTAGTACGGGCACCCCGGAATTCAGAGATGTGCAAATAACCACTGCTTCTCAACACCATATCTTGTACTCGTTTTGGAAATAGAAAGGTTTTCTTGATACCTATTTTTCAGTCTTTATATTTCAGCAAATGAATTGCTGTATACCCGTTATAGAATGAAAACCCATTGCAAGGTGGAGCTCATTTATTGGCTCTGACTACCTAGGATTCTTGATGAACCTATAAGCCCTATATATCCACACAACCAGAAGAATCCAGCAGACGTAACAGTATATTGCTTTAAAAAATCTGACATCGCAGGAATAAGTTACAGGGTTAAATGTGGAAAAAAATGGCTGTTTTTTTTACCTCAATTTCAATTTTTTTTTTTGTTCAGCTGATATTTTCTGTAGCAAACCCTTGTAGGATCTACGCAAATGACCCCTTGCTGAATTTACAATTTTGTCTACTTTTCAGAAATGTTTATTTTCCCGGGATCCAGCATTGGTTTCACACCCATTTCTGTCACTAACTGGAAGGAGGCTGTACGCACAAAAAATAGTAAAAATGTCCCAGTAAAATGCCAAAATTATGTTGAAAAATTTGGTTTTCTGATTCAAGTCTGCCTGTTCCAGAAAGCTGGGAAGATGGTGATTTTAGCACCGCAAACGCTCTGTTGATGCCATTTTCAGGGAAAAAAACACAAGCCATTTTCTGCAGCTCTTTTTTCCCATTTAAAAAAAAAAAAACATTTTCGCTGTATTTTGGTCAATTTCTTGGTCTCCTTCAGGGGAACTCACAATCTCCTGGTACCGCTAGAATCCCTTGATGTAGGAAAAAGACACAAATTTGGAGTGGGTAGCTTATGTGGACAAAAAGTTATGAGGGCCTAAGCGCAAACTGCCCAAAATAACCAAAAGAATGCTGGCACCTGAGGGGGAAAGGGCCTGGCAGCGAAGGGGTTTATCCCCTCGGGTCTATGAGACCTTTTTTTGTTTATTAGAACATTCTGCCCTCTAGTGGCAGAATGTTCTAATAGCATTACAGCCCTTCGTAGCATTAGTTATGTCAATATTAAAATCCTGCTCCCTCGTTAAAGGCCCTCGCCTTCAGCTCAGGCCATTAACGGTTAAACTGGCCTTTAATAGCCAGTATATTCCGCTACCGCAGGCTATGAGGCTATAGTAACTGAAAGGTTACCAGTCTACCTTTGTGAAGGACTGTCCACTCTGTGGCAGCATGTGTTGCTGCTTTTTTAGTAACTTTTGAGCTGGAAAAAAAAATGCTTTTTGTTCAAATCTGTTGATTATGCAGCAAATGATGGATTATGTGGCAAATGAGGCAGACGCAAAATCACATAATTCCAGTGACCTTGCATACAGGGGGAGCTAAAAGAATTTCACTAGAATGGCAATTTGTTTCTAATTCACAGAAAATGTAAGTATCTGAAAATAAACTGTACAAATATTTCAACATTTACCAACAGGTATAAAAGCACAAACAAAGCACAGTTTGTTTAATAATTCTTTAGTCTGATGGAAAAAACGATTTTAATAATATCTAAACACATCTTGGTGATTTACAAATGATAAATATTGCATTGTGGGTTTGCGTAGCATTTATCAGCCCTATGTTTGGCACTAAAGCTCTTACATTGGCAGCATGCTATACCACGTAAGGTGATGTGTGGTTGGAAGGGTGTTGTATTTATTTTGTGATCCTATCCGGGAAGTGTTTCCATGTCATGCGTGATGACCACCGATGAGCAGTTATCGCATTATTAGATGCATCATGTAGCAGTGTGCTGGATCATGAGCTGTGGGAGACACAGGTGCACAGTTTATGTTTTCTCAGTATGCTGGCACTTTTGAACAGCCTGCAGGTGCCTTTACAGTGTTTCTTATGATATAGTCGGCTTAGTTGGTTACTGTACAGGGTTGTTGAATCAGACATTTTGAGTAAGGTTCTGGGGCAGATATGGCATTGCTGGAGGAAGAAAGAAGTGGAGAGATCTTCTGGCGTGTGCAATGTTATTATATTCTCATATCTGAAAGTCATTGTGAGATGTGAAGTAGCGGCCATACTGTATATTTAGGACCTGCAGTCATAGACTAGATTTAAGGCCTCCAATTGGTTGCACTGTGTGACAGGCCACTTCAGTTATTCCATGCCTGTCCGTTTGGTGATGGTTTACTAGCTGTACAATACCGGTGATGAACATCCCTCATAGCCGATATGTCTTAAAAGAATGTAAGAGGTGTACGTTACAGTAGCTGCTGACATCTGAGTGTTTTGATATTAGTATTAGTGTGGACCAGAAATGTTATGTATGAACTTTATGACTACATAATATCCCAGCGAAGCATAGGCTAGCCCTCCTCAACTTACCAACCTATCAAAAGTAGTTTGCTGGTTAGGTTGTTTTCAATCTGTGGATTGTAAGTTAAAGATTGAGCTTGAGGATGTGACTGTCATTCCAGGTTCTGTTGTCAGGATCTGTGGTGCTTTAGTTGCCTTGGAAATAGCCATGTTTTCAACTTCTTCTGAAGTTTATATGCTCTTGGATGCTTCAAAGGCTGGGGCTGGTATGGAGTTCCAGAGCTTGGTAGCTTGTACTGAGAAAGCAGTGCCTCCTACAGATTTCTTATGGTAATGTGGTATAACAATAAGTGGTGCAAACCTGTAGGGCAGTGTCCTGATTTGTTTGCATTACTTGAATTTAGCTTGGGAGTATAGCAGTCCTTTTCCCTGGAAGCTCTGTGAACAATACTAAGTGCCTTGAACATTGTTTTTCTAACTATAGGTAGCCTGTGGAGTGATTGCAAGAATGGAGTTGTGTTCCTTATGTGAAGGCAGAGAAGACATCTTGCAGGAACATTTTGGAAGAGTTGTATTTTACGTATGAGGAATGTAGGTCCACCAAGGTATAGGCTGTTGGCATAGTCAATCTTGGAGATTATCAAAGGCATGGGAGGATGCAACATAGTGTTTTCATTGTGTAGATAGCACACATATTTACTTTGTTAACATGTGATATAAAGTATAAGTCTGAATCCAAAGTTACCCCTACATTTCTGACTTCTCTTGGTATTGCTGGAGGGGCCTCGTGTTGGCACTAGGCTGGTATTTCTGTCATTTTCCATAGATTATAAGCTCTGTCTTTGCAATATTTAGCTCTAGATGGTTATTCGTTTTCCATTTGTTGATGGCACAAAGGCAGTCTAGTTTTAAATTGTAGAGGCCTTCCAGGCCATCTATTTTTAAATTTGATTTTGGTGTAACGGGCGAGGTTGAATTGTGGGCAGAATGGCACAGTGCAACACATCTCCTTGCAGCTCCATATCAGAACCATCACTGTGAGATGCATCACTGATGCAGGACCTGGCATCGCAGCCCTCAGCTCCTCTGAACCAATGCTGTACAACCAGTCCAGGGCAACCAGACCACCCCAGTTGTCAGTTTGTGCTTTTAGGCACTATTTACACTCAAATCTTTAAAATTGCAAACTTCCGGTTCTACAGATTTTTTTGTCATTTTGGTTGAACAAAATTGATTAAATTCTACTCTATTTTTTCTAAATTGGTAAGGGATGTTCCTGCTTTCTAATTACACTTTGTTACTCTTTGAAGATCTGCATAAATACATTGCACATTTCCTCTAAATTAAGCCTGACTGCTTTTGTGCCAATCTACCAAAAGGTTAAGCACAGGTTAATTTTAGGTTTGCTTCTGACTTCACCCTGACAGGGATTCTGGTTTCTGCTTAAGTAGGGTTCCAACCCTCCCTCAATCAGTAAACCAGTTTCCTACAGTCATGTTATGCCAGTTTCTTAAAGCTCATTTTGCTCCACATGTGTCCTAAAAAAACAACTTTGCTGAGTCAATTTAATTCTTTATTTGGTTTAACAGAAACCATACAATTTTACATAAGATCATCAAAATGTACACATAAAAACAGAATAACTTATAAATAGATTAGAACAGATACAATCATTCCAACTAAATTCCACAATTAATTAGACATGGATTTCCTAATATTGAGCGACGTATTCATAAATTCGATCAGTGAAAGACAAAGCCATTGATTACAGTGTTTGCAGATAAATAAGAGAAGTTGTATATTGTTTAAAACTTCAGACAAAAGGGTTTAAGGAACTGTGGTAATGTGTAGATCTTACAGTGTCCCATATTCTGTGAGTCGTTAGAGTGTTCTAGGTTCTGTTGTAGAATACATCTTTTGAGCATAGTGGCAGTTAACTCCTGGTGCTGTTTTTGCCGAGATTGAATAAACTTCTGCTACCAAGGCACACTTTTGTTTTATGGCATTTGTATCTTCCACAATTTGGCAATGAGATTCTCTACTGATGTGTTAAGGCACACCCTGAGGAAAAATTTGTGGTGTTTGTTTCAAGAAATTCACACTTAGATTGAGGCGAGCCTCATCCATTATATTGACAGTGTATCCCAAGAAGATCATTGTTTACAATCTGCGTAATTATGTTACAGGAGAGGAGGGAATCATTTGGGAAAGATGGAGTTACAAGCATAAACTTTATTAAAAAACTTTACCAAGGGCGTCTTCACACTGTTACAGCGTGTGAAGGTTCTTACACTCATTTTCTGCACTTGTATCTTACCTGCTCACACTTTCTTGGAATGGTGTCTTCAGCATTATCCAGCTGTCGCTTGTTCTCCCTCAGATACACCTGTATGACCAACATCATCATGTTTACGTCTTACAATGAGACGCAAATTTCATCTAAATTTGGGCACAATCAGTTTGTTTTCCACGTGTTACACTTGATTGGCCGACATTGCATTACAGTGACACGCACACTTTTAAGCTAATTGCTATTTCACAATTATTCACAAGCGACATCCTGAATTACAGTTGCAGACACACACACTCCCAAATCCCACCATGTTACACTACATCATTCAATTTTGACCGTCAGTGACACACACACGAGCAAACTCCATTGTGGGGAAGAACATTTGTGTTGTTAAAAGATCAACAACCATTGGTGAGCATCTTGAGTGGGGGTGTTGTCAAGGATCGCGTGCCTAGAATTGCCAGATTGAATTCAAAATTATGGGAGGAACATTAGGGCAAATTACCTATCAAGGTCACCTTCATCAAAGGATTTGTATGGTACACAGGAGGAGGAAAATTATGAAGAGTGTCTTATTGAAGCTGTTGATGTGTGCAACAAAGGTGCTTCTTATGAAGATTATTTGGTATATTGCTGGAAGAAGGATGAGGATTTGATGTTGCTTCAAAAGTATGTTATAAAAGGATGGCCTAAAGAAAAATCCTTGCAGCTGAGTCTTCAACTTTTTTTTAAGTTGCAGCTGAGTCAACTCTTGAAAAAAACATAGTCATGAGGGGTGATAAGTTTATACCTCCTTCTTCAATGAGAGCCAAAATCATACATGCAGAGCACGAGGGTCATTTGGGGCAGACAGTGACCAAGAGGAAAATACAGTTTGTGTATTGGCAGCCCAGTATGGATGTAGGCATTGTACAAGCCATCAGAGAGTAAGTAATTTGCTCAACCAGTGACAAATCTCTGAAAACGAAGATACCATATCTTCATCTTATTGATTTGCCTGAGAGACTGTGGTCAAAAATGGGGTGTCAATTTCATTGGGCCGTTCAGTGCAATTTCCCCTAATTATGCACCAGTGGTATTTGATTATTACCAAATGGTGGGGAGTTAAATTGTTGAAGAACCAAATACTAATGTAATCGCATTTTTCAACAAGATTTTTCTTAGAGAAGATTTCCCTAAAGAGTTGGTGTCTGACAATGGTGTCCAATTTGTAATGAAAGAAAATAAATAGTTTTTGGCAAAGTGCAATATCAAACACAAAAGGGTCACTTTACATTATTCCAAAGAGAATGATTTAGTGGAGAAAATTAATCATACATTGAATGGGTGTGTGCAATGGGCACGTAAGAACAAAGTGGATGCGTGTAAGGCTGTGGACAGCATTTTGTTTTCTCAATCCAAGCTGGGGATTGGGTACGCATTAAGGTACCATTCCATGTGCCAAAAGGGCAGTCAAAGTTCAGAGATTCTGTCAAAGTTGAAGCAGTAAGTGGATGTGTCGCCAGAATAAGGGGTCATGAAAGGTGGAATGTGAGTAGAGTAGCTGGTAAAGCCTGAACATTAAGAGTGCCATTGGAGATCTCAAGAGAGATGCTTCTTCAGAATGTCTGGAAAATGTTCAAGATTATAGCAGAGTAGGAGGGTGAGAAGGAAACCAGCAAGGTTTCACAATTAGATACTTCTAATTTCATTTATGCAATTACTTTATTGTATACTTATTGTCAAATGTGACTTTGCAGGTTTCTCTGTATATTATTATGCTTTTTTTGTTTATTTATTATCATTCCTTTGGTCTCATTATGGATAAGTTGCTGCAGGAATGTATTTAAATAGTGGGTTTTATGAAAGGGGGAAGATGCTGTGATGTGTAGTTCTTACAGTGTTCCATATTCTGTTAGCTCTTAGAGTATTCTAGGTTCTGTTGTGGATGCATCTTTTGAGTAAAGCGGCAGTAAGCTCTTTGGGCTCTTTTTGTCTGGATTGAATAAACTTCTGTACCTAAGACACACTCATGTTTTGTGGTGTTTGTGTCTTCTACTGTAACATATTCTTGGTTTTCTATAAAATGTGCATAATAAAATAAAGTGCGGAGTGCTATGTGTGGAAATACCATTGCAGGGCTATAAGCAAGTATTTTTAAGCCACTGGCAAATTTCAGGTTGGGCTACCAGGTGATGAATCAAGGTAAGATAAAATCTAGTCAATAAAATCAATTGTATGAATTTGGCTCAAAAAGTAGATGTCTGTATGTTTTTGGTTGTTAATAGCAAGTCATGAGTGATTATTGTAGAATTAACAAACATATTACATTAACATTTGCCTTCCAAGAAAGATCTTAACTTGCATTTTAGTTCTGATTTTGACAATGTAATGGTAGACCCGGGGTATGTGGTACCTAGTGTTAGTCCTATAGTATTATACATTGTTCTTATAAAAGCCACCCAAGGGATATTAAAAGAATTAACTAGTGTTACACAATCAGTATTAGGATATTGGAATGTTGGGAACTCCATTGGAGACAATGGAGTGTTGTGAGCTTTTACTGGCTAGTATATGCCCGGAGTGTCAATATGTGAATGTTCTTTGTTCACAGCAACAGCTGTGAACAAAGGCCTCACGGAGCCCAAGGGGATTTCAATCCCCTCGGACTCCGTGACGTCTTTGTTTTATTTGATAGAATATTCTGCCCTCTAGTGGCGAAATGTTCAAATAGCCTTATAGCCCTTAGTAGCTGGGCAATTCCGGCAATTAAAGTCCTGCTCCATTGTTAAAGCCCAAGCCGAACGCTGGAGCGAGCCTTTAATGGCCAATATAGCCCGCTACGGCAGGATCTAAGGCTATAATAAGTGATGTATTCTATAGAATACCATAGCTGTAAAAGAAGTGTTTTAATAATGCCTTCTATGAAGAGGAAAGCTAGTTGTCAATGCAAAAAATATTCTGAGGTACTTTTAGGGACTGCCAGTATTCTCCTAGCAAAGTTGTTCTTCGATCTTTGTGAATTCTGGCAGTCCATGTATCCCCAAATACCTAAGCCATATGTTGCTTTGGAAATACCTGTACTGGAATAGATGACACACATTGCATTGATAGGCTTGTTGAAATCAGGTACGGTACCCCAGCATGTACCAATAAGAATATTCTTCCAGCCTGGCCTTGGTGCATAGCACATCTTTAACGGTTACTAATTTAGTCTCTGATACTGCTGGTACCTCTGATGCATCTATTTCAGTACCAATTAAACTGCTGATCCTCCTTCTTTGACTAAAAGGAGAGCAAAGCGAGGAACTCTCAGTAATCTAAAAACAGCATCTAGTAAGATGACCCAGGCAAGTCAAACCTTATCTACAGGCCAATCCCCACTGATAATATGGCTCCTTCTTTTTCACCACTTCAGGCAGGGGCCGCAGTGACCCCAAAATATGCAGGAAGCCCCAAGGTGCCTTCTGCATTATCTGCCAGCATCTCCAGGGATTAGGGTTAAATCATATCTCTGTTTTTGGTTAAACCTTCATGTTTCTAAGTAAACATAATGTGCTGTGTTACACAATTGGTATTATCAATGCTTGTTTTACCAATGCTTGTTTGCTAATGTGAGCAGGTGTAGACATGTGCTTCTAATTGTGAGTGGTGTAGACATGTGCTTCTAATTGGGTGTGGTGACTCATCCACATGTTCAAACTCCACTGCTTTCCTGATTGGCTATAAATAGCAGAGTGAAGCATGCCTCCCTGCTTGGCTTTGTTTTGCTTCCTGATATTAGCATCTGATTTGGCAGTCCAGTCCGTGCTGTCATCCTCATATTTAGGACTTTTGAGGCAATTCTTTTCTTCGTTCCTGTACCAGCTGACACCAGGCATTCCTCCAGCACTCCGGAAAAGACTGCAGCTAAGTGACTTGTATTCTCCAGGAAGTTTGTTCTTTGAGCGCCGCGCTTTCCTAGAACATCTGGTGTATTTCAGACCTCGAGTGCTTATCTTGAAGAGACAAATGCATTTCTGAACATTCTACATTATTATTGTAGTTACTTGCCTAAATGTGCCTCCGGAAATCTGTTTGAGCTCAAGTACTACAAAAAGTGACAGTGCAATTTTAAAAGAACATTAACGTGACTTTTCTTTCTCTAATAGCATAACTCTTGGATTTAAATTGTGTCATTCATGCCTGTGTTTCAGGTTTGAGGAATTTGCTTTTTGAAGGGTTTTTCACACACAGAGTGAAACCAAACCAAACTGTGCCACCCTAACTGTTTGAACCCAGAGTGGACATTAGTATTTCTTGGACTGTTTTTGTGCCTTTTAGTTTAACCCTATGCATGCAGGAAAGTTATACGTGATATAATTAATGCCCTTGTTTGTCTTTCTTGTGCATGATAAGTGCAACCACAGTTCTAATTGTCGTGTGCAACAGTGAATCTCTGTGAAGCCAGCCCTAGTGTCACAGTACTTATTGTTATGGTAATCAGTTTGGGTTTTTGGTAATGCAGTGTTAGAAATTGTGCCAACCATTATTATTATCCAAGAAAGGTGCTGGAGCATCCCGGTGTTCTTCTACCACTCCCGTGCCCATATCAGAAAGAGAGATTCAGTTTCAAGGAAGTTGAGTGCACTAACTCTACTATCACTCTGTCAACAATGACCTGCCCCGCGAAGATACAGGGTGCCTGGCTGCACCGGCAAGACGTGGCAGTGTTTTGGCTCTTTCTCTTCCACTCCCCCTTTCCTTTTGGAACACCTGCCGGGGTGTTCTGTGTCCACCAGGAAGTGCTGAGAGGTGTTCCAGGAGGTCGGGCCATACCATTGCCCCTGCAGACATCCTGCTTTTCAGGTGAGTGGCCCCATCTCAACATAAAGCCAAGCCACAGAATATAGGGCTGCCTGGGCGATGGATTCCTCAATAGGTATGCTCAAAGGTTTAGCACAGGCTTTACCAGCTGATCAGGATGCTCCATCTTTATTAGATTTAACTAGGGCCATAGCGGTATTACAGAAGGAAGTACTTTCCTTAAAGCAAGAGAACCTGGAGTTGCTCACTGAACTACAGCGGTATAAACCACAAGACACCCCCTAGGGAGGAGTCAAACTAAAACAAAGATCTCCAGTACTACAGGCCCCTCAGTTTTACCTGTCTAATCATGTTCCTAGACCTGATTCAGGCCCAATGATTTCCACCACACAACCAGCAGGTAATGGTCACAACACCAACCCCTGTGCCCTAAGCTCCTCCAGAAAAGCTTTTTGGAGACAGTGCCAAGTTCAACATTTTTCTTAACCAGTGCCAGCTACAGTTTTTGTGTCGGGCAGATGCTTTCCCCAATGATGCTGCAAAGGTAGCTTTTATTATCTCTTATTTGGGAGGCAATGCAGCTAATTGGTGGAGCGCAATGACCCCATACTGTATGATTTCAACCGTTTCAAGGAAGCCTTGCGGAATCTGTTCGCCAAACACCTCTTCGTGCAAGCCAGTGACAATAAGTTGCTGAATTTGTGCCAGGGAATCAAGGATCTACTGTCGTATATCACCTCTTTCAATCGGTTGGTGGCAGAGATTGAGTGACCCAAGGAGAAGAGGACCTCCCTCTTCTATCGTGGCCTTCGGGCTGATCTCAAAGATGTTCTAGCCCAAATTGTGGAACCTCCTATGGAGTGTTCCGATGTTCATTGACCTGGTGGTATGATTGGACCACCGCTTGAGTGAACATAAGGGAGAAAAATTCTGGGGTGACACACGCTTAGTGGTGGTCAAAACTGAGAAAAAGGAGTCCATCATTCCCACTCATGATACACCTGAGCCCATGCAAATTGGCAGTGTGCAGGGCCCAATAGCTAAGGATGAGAAAGAACAAAGGAAAAAATTGAAACTGTGTTTATACTGCGGTAAGGCAGGACATTTTGCTTGGGAATGTCCTAACAAGCCTACTGCTCCAAAGAAAGCCATCGGAGCGGTAACAGGGCCTGAATTCTCTCTTCCTGACCAGGCGGAAAACTAACTGGCTCGATAACTTCTGAGACCATTTTATCGAGCGTTTCTTTCAATATGGTCCCACATCTTCTGGCTAATACCACCAGTCCAGTACCTCGGCATCTAACTCTTATTGTTAAGTTAGTGTTGTCCCCTCAGGTTCGTCGTCGTTCCCATATTGCTTGACTCTGGGGCTACTGGAAACTTTTTAGACTTTTGTTTGGCTAAAACCCTAAATATTACAACTGTCAGAAGAGACGTCCCTGAACCAGTCAGAGCCGTGGATGGCTCAGAATTGTCTTCTGGGCTTATAGTTTATCAAACAACACCCTTGCCCATGCTTTGTGCAAACAACCATACAGAACAAATTCAGTTTGACCTCATAGATACCCCAGTATTTGGAACCATTTTGGGGGTAACCTGGCTTCACTTACACAGTCCCTAAATTGACTGGGCAGCAAGGACAGTGACATTAGACTCTAAACATTGCTGGCACTCCAATTACCAAGACAAACCATTACTAGTGACACCCTTGCATTGTGGGTCCACACATAGTACGGCTATCAAGCCGGATGACATACTGGCCATTCCTGCACTGTATAAAAACTTCCATGATGTCTTTAATGGGCAGAAGACCACCCATCTGCCGCCACATAGGTCATACGATTGTCGTGTAGACTTGATTCCAGGGGCAACGCTACCATGTAGTAGGGTGTATGCTCTTTCTGAGCCTAAGAATCGATACCTGCGAGACTACCTGGATGGTCTATTGGCTAAGGGTTTCATTCATCATTCAACGTCACCACTATCGTTGTCTTTGTTCTTCGTGCCCAAGAAGAATTGAGAGCTGTGCGCCTGTATAGATTATCACGCAGTAAACAAAGTGACCATGCAAAATCGGTATCCACTTCCGTTGATCCCGGTACTTTTAGATCAGGTACATCAGTCGACCATTTAAACTAAACTCGACCTCCGGGGCGCCTACCACTTGATCTGAGTGAGGAAAAGGGATGAGTGGAAGATAGCGTTCCGAATTAAATTTGGACTCTTCGAGTACACAGTGATGCCCTTCGGGTTGTGTAACGCTCCTGCAGCGTTTCAATTTTTCATCAAAGAAGTGCTGCAGGAGTTTCTGGATATCTTTGTAGTGGTATACATAGATGACATTTTGATCTATTTGTCTTCCACTGAGGAACATATAGGGCATGTAAGAGCGGTTTTACAACAGCTTTGTGAGCATCATCTCTTCGGCAAACTGGAAAAATGTGTTTTTCACACTACCACTGTAGAATTCCTGGGATATGTGATCACTCCTGATGGAATTTTCATGGATAGGTCCAAGGTGCAGGCCATCCTGGATTGGGTAGCCCCAAAATCCATCAAGGAAGTGCAACAGTGTTTGGGCTTCGCAAATTTTTATCAGAGATTTAGACCCCACTTTTCTACTGTGGTATCTCCCATAACTCGTCTCCTACGAAAGGGGGTTAAGTTCCTCTGGGATGCAGAAGCTAAGAAAGCCTTCTAACATCTTAAAAACACATTCACTGAAGCACCCATTCTCCATCATCCCGACCCGGCTCAGCCATTTGTCGTGGAAGCAGACGCTTCCCAAATGGAAGTGGGTGGTGTCTTGTGTCAACGAGATCCTGAGTCTGGGCATTTCCATCCAGTAGCTTACTTCTCAAAGAAATTGCTACCCGCAGAGCAAAATTACACAGGGGCGGAGCGGGAACTTCTGGCCATCATGTTTTCCTTCCAGGAATGGCGTCACCACCTACTAGGAGCTAGACACACCGTACCTATTTACACAGATCACCTTAATTTTCAGTTTTTTAAAGCAACCAAGGCCCTGCCATCTCGTCAATTACGCTGGCTTCTATTCTTTAACGTGTTTGACTTCGTAATCACCTATAGGCCCAGTAGTACACAACAAACGGCAGACACCCTGTCTAGGATGGGTTTCTCCTCTGATGTTGCGCTAGAACAGGTCCGAAGCATTATGCCCCCAGAAAAAATCATGGCTGTGTGCACTTCCCAAGAGTTCCTTGAGAAAACACAGGTAGCCCAACACAAGGTTCCCTGTTCAACTGATGTGTATGAAAAAGAGGGTTTACTATACCATGCTGATCAGTTGTACGTCCCTACCAAGGAATTACGGGATACAGTGTTACATTGGGGACATGATTCTGTCCTCGCAGGTCACCCGGGTGAGAAAAAGATGTTAGATCTCTGTCAAAGATGGTTTTGGTGGCCCACACTTGAGCAGGATTTCAGAAGCTACGTCCAGACTTGTTCCACCTGTGTTCAGGCTAAAACCCCACATACTTCAGCCACAGGATTGTTACTTCCCATGCCAATTCCGGTGGCCCCATGGCATGCCATAAGTATGGATTTTATTACTGAACTCCCAGCTTCCAATGGACACACTGTCATTTGGTGGTTGTAGATTACCTAACTAAAATGGTCCTTTTTTTTCCATTAAAATGCCTCCCTACGGCTTCTAAGCTCTCTGATTTGTTTGTTCCAACACATTGTACGGCTTCATGGGTTGCCCACCACAATTCTTTCAGATCGTAGCCCCCAATTTATATCACGGTTTTGGCATAGCTTCTGTTCTTCTGTCGGTATGGACGTCTGCTTGTCCTCTGCATTTCATCCACAAACAGATTTGCAGACGGAAAGTGCCAACCAATCGCTGGAGCAAATCTTGAGATGTTACATTGACACATGGTCTACTGAGTGGAATAAGGCTTAATCTCTTGTTGAATTTGTATATAACAACAGTGTCCACATGGCTACAGGAGTATCCCCATTTTACTGTTTGTTTGGTCTGCACCCAAGAATGCGACCTATAACTGGGTCCCAAACATCTACAAGAGTACCATCAGTACAGACACACCAAAAAGAATTACAGGAGATTCAAAAACAAGTACAACACCATTTAAAACTCTACCAAGCTCAAGTAAAAAAACAAGCAGACAAAAGAAGGAGATCTGCTCCATCTTATCAGATAGGAGATCAGGTGTGGCTCTCATCAAAAAATCTCCATCTTGCAGGATCCAGAAAATTAAACTCCCGATTTGTAGGCCCCTTTCCTATTGCCAAAATCATCAATCCTATGGTAGTAGAACTGACATTGCCAGATGATTTCAAGGCACATCCCGTGTTTCATGTGTCGTTACTACATCCCTATTCCCCTGATACCTGCGATGCCCCACCACCTCCCCTGGTAAAAGTACATGGGCAATTTGAAGTGGCCAAAATTCTTGACTCCTGGCGCGTCCGTGGTGTTCTACACTATTTATAGGCTTGGAAAGGCTATGGGCCTGAGGAAAATTCCTGGGAACCCGCGTCCACAGTTCATGCTCCACTTCTTACTAAAAAATTCCATCTCCTGCACCCTTCCAAGCCCCGCCTTTTGAGGGGGTCCTTGGTGGGGAGGACTGTCAGGAATCCCCAAGGTGCCTCCTGCGTTATCTGTCAGCATCCCCAGGTATTAGGGTTAAATCATATCTATGTTCTTGGTTAAACCTTCATGTTTCTAAGTAAACATAATGCACACAATTGGTTTTATCAATGCTTGTTTTACCAATGCTTGTTTGCTAATGTGAGCAGGTGTAGACATGTGCTTCTAATTGGGTGTGGTGTAGACATGTGCTTCTAATTGGGTGTGGAGACTCAGCCACATGTGGAAACTCAACTGATTTCCTGATTGGCTATAAATAGCAGAGTGAAGCATGCCTTCCTGTTTGGCTTTGTTTTGCTTCCTGATCTCAGCATCTGATTTGGCAGTCCAGCCCCTGCTGTCATCCTTGTATTCAGGACTTTTGAGGCAATTATTTTCTTTGTTCCTGTACCAGCTGACACCAGGCATTCCTCCAGCACTCCGGAAAAGACTGCAGCTAAGTGACTTGTATTCTCCAGGGAGCTTGTTCTTTGAGCGCCGCGCTTTCCTCGAACATCTGGTGTATTTCAAACCTTGTATTTTAGCAGAGTGCTTATCTTGAAGAGACAAATGCATTTCTGAACATTCTACATTATTATTGTAGTTACTTGCCTAAATGTGCTTCAGGAAATCTGTTTGAGCTCACGTACTACAAAAAGTGACAGTGCAATTTTAAAAGAGCATTTACGTTACTTTTCTTTCTCTAATAGCATAACTCTTGGATTTAAATTGTGTCATGCATGCCTGTGTTTCAGGTTCGAGGAATTTGCTTTTCGAAGGGTTTTTCACACACAGAGTGAAACCAAACCAAACTGTGCCACCCTAACTGTTTGAACCCAGAGTGGACATTTGTATTTCTTGGATTGTTTTTGTTCCTTTTAGTTTAACCCTATGCATGCAGGAACGTTATATGTGATATAATTAATGTCCTTGTTTGTCTTTCTTGTGGATGATAAGTGCAACCACAGTTCTAATTGTAGTGTGCAACAGTGAATCTCTGTGAAGCCAGCCCTAGTGTTGCAACACTTATTGTTATGGTACTCGGTTTGGGTTTTTGGTAATGCAGTGTTAGTAAATGTGCCAACAGTTATTATTATCCAAGAAAAGTGCTGGAGCATCCCGGTGTTCTTCTACCGCTCCCGTGCCCATATCAGAAAGAGAGATTCAGTTTCAAGGAAGTTGAGTGCACTAACTCTACTATCACTCTGTCAACAACGACCTGCCCCGCGAAGATACAGGGTGCCTGGCTGCACCGGCAAGACGTGGCAGTGTTTTGGCTCTTTCTCTTCCACTCCCCCTTTCCTTTTGGAACACCTGCTGGGGTGTTCTGTATCCACCAGGAAGTGCTGAGAGGTGTTCCAGGAGGTCGGGGCATACCATCGCCCCTGCAGACATCCTGCTTTTCAGGTGAGTGGCCCGTCTCGACAAAAATGAACAGTTTTGTACTGATAATTTTATGGAAATTTGCGGTGGGAAAATCAAGGAACTATTTCATGCCAAACTCTCTCTCCTTATTGAGCAGATAGATTAAAACTCTTGAACATATTATTACGTTGTTACTAAGGCAGACCAGACAATTAGAGTCTAATACATCTGTGGTTAATTCCCATATTACTGCCATCTAGCCTCGCAGTTCTCCGATGCTATCTGAACCAGGAGTGCCAGAAGGGTTGCACTGTAGTCAGCCCACTGTCAGTTTTACAGCATCAGAAACTGAGGAAAATCCATCTTCTGTGCAGTGCCCCCCTCCCCTGACGAGTCTAGTCTACACCCGGCTAAAAGTGGGTCTCATACCAATTTCTGTATGGAGAGGAAAGCCAGAAGTGAGTTATGCCCTAATTTAAATCAGCCAAAAATAAATCTTTCTCCGGCCAAATTCCCTTATGTGGCTAATTTGACTGGTGTTCCTCCTTTGTGCAAGGGGCAGGTGGAAACCAATGAAGAGTTGTATGGCAATGTTTTGGACTGGATAGTGCACCACAGAGGTTTTTTTTGCCTCTGCCAATAACATTTTGTTGACTCAGAGTTGAATAGATTGGGCCTGGTCCAGTGGTTGCATAGGGATTGTGTGATTGTTAACTTTAAATCTACATTCGTTGTGCAAAGTCTTTTGTTTGGGTCTTTGAATCGTACTAGGTTGGGGGGCAGCATAATTTTAATTCCATTAGGATTCTTTTACAGCCCAGTTTTTTTCCTCGACAACCATGGCCCGCTATCTTGTTAACATGCTGGCTAAAACAAATCTGAGCACCCAAGTTGGTCCCTTGAGTTCCTCCAATGTTTCAAAAACGTCAGGGGCAATCCCAGAGCCTCCCCATAGCAGAGGGGTCCAGTTTACCTTTTTACTTTAGAATGGATTTGACATCCTGTCTAATGTGACTGACTTCCTGATGGTACCCAAGACGGTAACCAAGCTCTTTCCCCTGTGTCTCCCAGCATTGCCATCCTTGGGGATGGGAGGGTTACCATAAAGAACTCTTTGAAGGCTAGCACAAGGAGCTCTTTCACACTGAAGAGTTAGAATATAGCTGGCTTAAAACATAAGATCACCAACACAAATTGGTTAAATATAGTCACAAAACATAATTTTATTGATTTGCAGGCTACCCATGACATCACTTAGGGCCAGATGTACGAAAAAACCAAATTGCGATTTGCAATTTGCGAGTCTCTGCGATTTGCAATTTGCGAGTCTCTGCGACTCGCAAATTGCAAGTCGCAATTTGGGATGCAGAAAGGTGTCTCAGACACCTTCTGCAAGTCGCTATGGGGTCGCAAAGACCCACCTCATTAATATTAATGAGGTGGGTCGCAAATTGCGGCCCCATAGCGACTATGGGCACTCGCTAACATGGAGGCCTGCTGACGTCAGCAGGCCTCCATGTTAGCGACCTGCTGCTCAATAAAGCAGGTTTTTTTTTTTTTAAATGTAGCCCGTTTTCCCTAAGGGAAAACCAGCTGCATTTTAAAAAAATCCGAAACCTTTTGTTTCGGTTTTTTCAGGGCAGGGAGTGGTCCCTTGGACCACTCCCTGCCCTGAAAAACTATTTTTGGGTGCAATCACAAACTGGAAGGGGTCCCATGGGGACCCCTTCCAATTTGCGATTGTGTTACCATCCACTTGAAGTGGATGGTAACTGCGATGCCATTTGCGACCGCATATGCGGTCGCAAATGGTATTGCATACCATTGCGAGTCGCAAATAGGAAGGGAACACCCCTTCCTATTTGCGAGTCGCACATGCATATTGCGAGTCGGTAACGACTCGCAATATGCATTTGTGCATTGCAAACCCACGTTTGCGAGTCGCAAACGGCGATTTTCGCCGTTTGCGACTCGCAAAAGGGTTGCTACATCTGGTCCCTATTCTCTATCCCCTGGCTTTGCTTGCTACTCTTGCCTTGTTATCCCCTCCTCATGTGGCAGAGCAAAGGGTGGTCTTTCTATATAGGTTAATTTGAAAGTGGAAGTTCCAGTTTTAGACTCAGAAATTCAGCATTTATGGTTTGCCTTTTAAGGATGAATCAAGCACAGTTTATTTTTCTCAAATTAATTTTATAGAAATGGATTTTGCAAATCTGCCATGTATTCATTTCAAATGTATATTTGCCTTTATTGTTGATCTAATGCCTATAGGTATGAGGGGCATATGTTACAGCCTAACTATCTTCTATTTGAGGATTTTAATTCCAAACAGGTGACTAATTATAAGACATAGATACAGGCCTTGGGTTGCTCCGCTTCCCCGTGGGTGAAACCAGACAGTAGATGGGAAGAGCAGGGTGGGTCTCTTGCTGAACATGACCTTGTGAAATTATTTAGCAATGATAGGGCATTACTAGCCTTTTTAAGAGGGCATGGCAGGGCCTCGGTCATTAACTGCATTTTTATAACCCGTAATTTTTCATCATGGTTTTCGAATGGTGCCGTTTTAGCAACAGAATGGGGGATATTAATGCTCTACACGCAGTGGGACACTTTCCAGTGCACAAAGCACTGTCACCTGAGGCATTAATCTCTCTCACACAGCATATCAGTGATGGACCTAGGCTTGTATGGTACCTGAAAGATCTTGGGGCAACCCTTGCCATGTACACTGTTCAAAAGAGGTGACACCAGCGGTAAGTATGGTTCCCTTAGAAGCCAAGGCCCTCAAGTCTCATCATTGGGCTTGCTCCACGCTAGAGTGCTGCTGCAATGCCTGACGGGACCCACATTGGGGTCACTAGACCAAACTACTGTGCAAAACAACAGCAAGAAAAGGTGGAGAGAAAAGTAAAGTTAAAATTGACCTTGAGTGAATCCCTTTAATTAAAGTCGGTGGGAGTTGGTAAAGATTAAAAACAGGAAAGCGAGTATAGGGGGATAATGACCCTTTTACTCTTACACAAGTGGTTGAGAAACACTATTTCTTTTGCCACTCTGACAGTCAACATGTTTCGCGCCTTACCTTGTCCATACAGATCTTATGGCGCTTCTTCAGGACTGAAACAAGATCTTCTCCAACAAAAAACAGATACAATGATCTATAATAAAGATGATGTTATCACAGGTATCTTATGATGAGTCTCTACTCACTTAGTTGTCCAATGAGGTTTTTTGCAGATGAACCAACCTGGAGTCACAGAGATCAAAAGCACAAACAAAGAAGACGTAGTGTAATGTTAATCGAAAAGAATGTGCAACCCCCATTAATCTGGGCTATCTATACAACTACAATGATGTATTAAAAACTTCTGGAACACGAAGAAAAGGGCAATTGTAATGGAAAATAATCATTAATAGTATGCCTACCACCCAATTTTGTGGCACGGTCTTTCGCTAAGTCAAGCGGGTTGACAATTAGTCATAATTGCTTATATTTTATTGACCAGTCATTCCTCCCTATTGTCTTGTGATATCTACTGACCAGTCTATTACACTCATCTATTAGTCAGTCTATATAGTCTTATCTTCTTTGAATAATTTCCTGATATTTCTGTCCCAGGAGGGATTCGACAACAAACACAAGATTGCTCTGTGCTCAGGGCCCATGTGGCTCGGGAATCAGTCTGATCTATAGTTGAGTCCTTCGTCTATTTCCATGGACTGACTCAGTAATCCCTCCCCTTCTGTTTTTTGATTGGACGTTGTACGTCTGAGCATTCATTTGTACCTTACCTACCGCGTCCCTCTACTTTCAGAGGTTCCTGTACCAGGGCTGCTTTACACAGGAGACGCAGTAGTCATTCCACGGACCCCAGAAACATTACACAAGTTGGTGGACTCTTTTATGAGCAAGCTGGACCTGGCCACAAATTATGGGTAGTCGCTTATTACAGCTTATGGGCCAGCAAGAAAAACATCCAAATTAATGGTGAGGGGGCACTCACTTGGCAGTCTGAGTGCTATTTATTATTTTATTTTTAATAGTGCAGGCTCTTGGCAATCGCAGATTTGTTGTGTGAAGTTATGCAGATCGACTGGAGCATTATTTAATATCCCCCAGACTGCAGGCAGGGGCCCATTTCGCCTTTTTTGAATATCTGTAATGCTCAGTGTGTCTCTGTGGCCTTATACGGTGGGGGGGTATGGGGACACCATAGTGTTTGCATGCTGAAGAAAACCGCATTTGTAGGTGGCTCATTCATCTGCCTCTACCAGCTCCCATTTTATTATTCACTCAGAGCTTAACCTGCAGTACATAACTGATAGACTTAAGCTGCACCCCCCTTCCTATTTGGGTTAGTCTTTGGGTTAATACTGAGGCCAGTTTGATTCGAGTCATCATCTTGGGTTGCATAAGATTGGACAAGGTTGCTTCAATCCCCCGGTAAGCCTACTGTATGTCCAAAAATGTTTCCAAGTATTGAGCCTACCTGCCATATTTAATGCACGTGTCATTTAAAAAAAAAAAAAAGATAAGATGATGATGAAGCTTCATTTTTTTAGAGTTCTCTTACTTACAGGGATTGCAGACTAAATAACACAAAAGCTCTACTGAAGATTACCTCATGTTTTTGTACCTGTGGATACTGTATGATATTTTGCTTTAGCTCTCTCACAATGGGAGCGATCCCCACGTTTTTGCTCTAGGGCTGGCACCATGAGGCATCTAATGAACTTGTCAGGTACTTGTGGTCTCTTGGGGGAGTAAGTTTGACTTGTCCCTGTGATGTATTTTCAGAGCAGACTCTGATGCATTTGATGTTTTCTGTAAATGTTATAAACCTTTTTTTCAGTTATTTACTAGGCAGATTTCAAAATTCTTGGGGTTCACTGACACTGACCTAGCTTCAGCTTATAAGCAGCTACCATGTTTGGCATGGCATTTGATCCTTTCTTAAACCAGTGGTGAAGAGCAGGAAATTGATGAAGGGCTAGTGCAATGATAGGGACTGATTAAGAGTTTGGCGGATGTGTTACTCCGTCACAAATGTGATTGAGTAACCACCTCTGCAAAACTCTAAATCAGGCCCTTAGTCTTTACATCCTTGGAAGTGGGCAAATTGATTTATGTCTTCTGGTCATTGGAGGTGGATTGAGAGCACCTTCATCCTGGGGTAACGTAGCATTTATTGAGATCAGTCTAGCTTATCAATTTTTAAGTAGTGGTGCTGCCTGCTAAGGGGGGCTGAAGTGTGGTCTTACTGAGCTGATTAAATTTAAATGTTGATCTCTTCATGTAATTGTTATGTATTTTATGTACATGTTATCATTTATGTCCCCTTTAAGGCTCCTTCTGTGCCAAATAAAGGATGATGATGATGATGATGATAATGATAGGCTTATGGTCCTAATAGTGAATCAACTTTAAAGATACCCTCAGTGTTTTTGTTCAATTGCTGTTGCTTTGCAACTTGTGGTCACTTCCAGTTACCTGTGTGCTCAAACAGGATCCCTAAGTAGGAAAAAGTATCAACCCTGGATATCTTAGATCCTTTTAGTAAGAACTTCATGATTTATAAGCTCCATTTCCACGTGACATTGTGAACGATTTATTCAGGTTAACTTTTGAATTAGGATACTTCATAACATTAACAATGATATCAAAAGCTTCTTTAAAGGAACTGAGCTTCTGGCCACAAGCACTGCATCGTCAGCAAATATTAAAACAGGTACAGGGTGGGAGACAACTTTGGGCTTATCAGCTTATGTTTGAAGAAGTGCCGTTCCAAACCAGTAATTTATAATGTGAACTGAAAGGAGGTCAGGACACATTCTTGCCTGACTCCTCTCTGTTCTATAAAAGGTGTTAGCACTCTCTATTATGACCAAAATAGATCTGAGCAGTGGCATGCACCCCTGAAGATCTCATAAGGCATCAGAGTTTGATGTGACTAACAATGTCAAACACACTACTGAGGTTCATGAATCCTGAATATAAAAACACTTTTTGGCCTTTGTGTATGTATCTAGGGATAGCTCTAGGTTGAGATACTACTCAACTGTGCCTATGCCTTTTCTAAAAGAGATCTAAAGATCTAACAAGACTGAGTTCTGCTTTGCCCATGTTTCTGGTTTTTCTAATAGAATAGAGAAAGGAATCAATCAGAGAAATTAGTTGGTAGCATTGTGTGTCCGTCCTATTCCCCTTCTTAAAAAGTGTGACTATTATGGTCTTGAGTCATGTAGATTGTCCGATGGTGGTTAAACAGTAGTTAACAATGGTATCCATACTTTGGCATTTCCTTTGTAGATAACCACTGGCACCCATCAGGGTCAACAGCTTTGCCTGAGCTACTCTTTCTCAGGTCAGACTGAATTTCCGTGATATCAAACCTAAATGCAATTGCCTCTATTTCAGTTCAGCTTACAGAGACAGAGCTGGTGTCATCCTCATGAAAAATGGTGGGAAAAAGTGCAATCCACTCTGCTTCTGTTACTCCCACACTAAGAGTAGGGCCAGGGTTATCAGTAAGACATGTTGAGTTAATTGTATACCAAAACATTGCACTATCTTTAACAAGACAAGCTTTAACTAGATTTTCCAAGGGTTCTTCCCTTATTGCAATCTTCATCTCCTGGGCAGCCTTTTTATAATATTTTTCTGATCTTTTAGTTCATGCTCATTTGGTACTATTTTTAAAGTGGTTCTGAAGTTATTTTAGTCTTGTTTACATTCTCTGTCAAACCACACTTAAAGCTGGTAGTTATTGGACCCTATTTTCTTAGTAAGTAAAGAATCTACCATCATATAGATTATTTCAAAGGATGCAATCATGCCTTTTGGATTTGGATCATCCTGCAAATAAACTAAGATAAATCGGCCACATGTCAAGAAACTAGATCAGTAAAGAAGTTTGTGGGATGCACCCCTGACCACAGTATGTGTAACCTATTTGTTCTACAGGCCTCCATGTTAGCTCTGACAGTATAAAGCATGTGGGGGAGGGGTAGCAGTAAGAGAGTATGATTGCTCCAGGTTGAATAGATAACCTTGTGTCCGCTTCTATAGGTTATATAGGTGAGCAAGGTTATTTATAATTACAATTAGTCACTATTCATTGAGACCCCTCTGCCAATAAATCTTAGTAACATTCTGGAGGTAGAGAGGTTCCTAGAGTAAATAGCTAAATTCCAATTGTTCCTCAAAACAAGTCTGGCTCTTTGCCATAGTATGTATGTTCAAAAGAGAACTGACCTTCCACCCACTTATCTCCAAAGCTACCAACTTCCTAAATATGTGTAGGGCATAAGTGTACATTAAAATACCCCTGCCCTAATAAAGTGAGATACTTATAATTTGAGTATGGGTAAGTAGCCATTGTGCTGTGTAAATTATGACTTTGGCATAGTTCTACAAGGTATTCTTTCCCACCCACAGGAGATGCAATTGAACTGGTCAATGCACCAACAATATATGTGAAGGACAGGTTATTGTAGCCCCAGAGAACACTACTCAATTTCTTACTGACATAGAGGTATTGCTGTTGGGTTGCTAACAATCCCAATAAATGGAGCTGGGAAACAATGGGGTAAAAATCTAATTTCGTTGTTCACAATATCACACACATGATTTACTAGGAAGAATGGACACTTTTAAGTGAAAGTATTTATCACCACAGGAACAAATCTGCTTATTATATCTAAAACAACTACACAGATTATTATGGAAACAACAAGAAGGTATGTTATAAAGAACAAGAATAAAATGAACATTTCCAACATGGTAACAATATAATCTAAAAAACACCCTACGATAGCACTGAAGGCAGAGCAACTTGCAGTCTAGAATTTTTTTAGTGAAAAGAGCACACTGCATACCTTGTTGACAGCAAAGCATGTCTTTATCAGCGGAGGTGTGAAGGCACTGAAGGGCGAACATACACTTTGATAGTGTTCTCCCTCTGGGAAGAACACTAAGGCCCTCATTATGACATTGTCGGCAAATGCTGCTTACTGCCACGCTGATGGCCGCCAACATACTGCACCGGTGGCAGATATCTGTTATCCATATTATGACACACACACACCAATCTGACAGAATACTGCCACACACACAAATACGTCAGCCCAAAGGTCAGTGCTAAAGTGTCAGTAACAACACCCATACCGTTACGCCAACAAAACAACGCCCACCACATTGTGACACACAAATCAACATGGCGGACATTCAGTGGCGCTAAACCATTGGTGGCACATAACGGCCCGCTCAGAATGCACACCCAGAAACAAAACAACTCTACATTGGCCAATACTAAAAACACACACCTGACATTCATATACACAGCACACCCACACACCCACACCACTATAAAACACACACCCACATTACCAACAACCCTTTGCCAACACCAGAAGACTGCAGGAGTTAGGTACCGACAACACAGAGACAACTACACACACACCACTGACACCCATACATCCCTCACGCACCCCACACCACACACCTCACCAGATCACTCAACACACTCTCACCAACACACAACATACAACACCCATTGTAGGAAAGTACCATCTTGCCTGGAATGTTACCCCCATTTGTACATGTATGTAAGTTTGTTTTTGCCTGTCTCACTGGGATCCTGCTAGCCAGGACCCCAGTGCTCATAGTTTGTGGCCTGAATGTGTGTACCTGTGTAGTGACTAACTGTGTCACTGAGGCTCTGCTAACCAGAACCTCTGTGCTTATGCTCGCTCTGCCTTTAAAATTGTCACCATAGGCTAGTGACCATTTTCAACAATTCTAATTTGCACACTGGAACACCTTTATAATTCCCTAGTATATGGTACCTAGATACCCAGGGTACTGGGGTTGCAGGAGATCCCTATGGGCTGCAGCATTTCTTTTGCCACCCATAGGGAGCTCAGACAAATCTTACACCGGACTGTCACTGCAGCCTGAGTGAAGTAACGTTATTTCACAGCCATTTTACACTGCACTTAAGTAACTTATAAGTCACCTATATGTCTAACCCTCACTTAGTGAAGGTTAGGTGCAAAGATACTAAGGCGGTCATTCCAACTTTGGCGGGTGGCGGTAGCTGCCCGCCAGGCGGGAACCGCCAATCGGCCGCCATGCGGCCAAAAGACCGCTGCCGGCATTCCAACATTCCCGCTGGGCCGGCGGGCGCTAACCAAGTTAGCGCCCGCCGGCCCAGCGGGAATGAGGCCGCAACACAGAAGCCGGCTCCGAATGGAGCCGGCGGTGTTGCGGCCGTGCGACGGGTGCAGTTGCACACGTCGCGCTTTTCACTGTCTGCTAGGCAGACAGTGAAAAGCTGGCTTGGGCCCTGTTAGGGGACCCCTGCACTGCCCATGCCAGTGGCATGGGCAGTGCAGGGGCCTCCAGGGGCCCCAGGACACCATTACTGCCAGCCTCTTCCTGGCGGTGAAAACCGCCAGAAACAGGCTAGCGGTAAGGGGGTCAGAATCCCCAGGGCCGCGCTGCCCTGGCGGATTCGCCCAGCCGGGGCAAAAACGGCGGGAAACCGCCGGCCCCGGTTTTCTGACCCATGGGCTTTGAAGCACCGCCAGCATGTTGGCCATGCTTCCGTCATTCTGCGCCCTGGCGGTCCAAGACCGCCAGGGTCAGAATGACCTCCTAAGTGTGAGGGCACCCTTGCACTAGCAAAGGTGCCCCCACATAGTTCAGGGCAATTTCCCAGGACTTTGTGAGTGCGGGGACACCATTACACGCGTGCACTACATATAGGTCAAGCCCTATATGTAGCTTCACAATGGTAACTCCGAATATGGCCATGTAACATGTCTAAGATCATGGAATTTCCCCCCCATGCCAAATCTGGTATTGGGGTGCCAATCCCATGCATCCCCAGGGATCCACTATGGACCCCGGGTATTGCCAAACTAGCTCTCTGGGGCTTTCTCTGAAGTTACAGCTGCTGCCACCCCACAGACAGGATTCTGCCCTCCTGAGGTCTGGGCATCGCAGTCCCCGGAAGGCAGAACAAAGGATTTCCTCTGAGAGAGGGTGTTACACCCTCTTCCTTTGGAAATAGGTGTTAAGTAATGGGAGGAGTAGCCTCTCCCAGCCTCTGGAAATGCTTTGAAGGGCATGGATGGTGCCCTCCTTGCATAAGCCAGTCTACACTGGTTCAGGGAACCCCCCAGTCCTTGCTCTGGCGCGAAACTGTAAAAAGGAAAGGGGAGTGACCACCCCCCTGTCCATCACCACCCCAGGGTTGGTGGCCAGAGCTCCTCCATTGTGTCCCAGACCTCTGCCATCTTGAATCCAGAGGTGTGAGGGCACAATGGAGGCCTCTGAGTGGCCAGTGCCAGCAGGTGACGTCAGAAACCCCTCCTGATAGGTGCTTACCCCACTAGGTGGCCAATCCTGCTCTGAGGGCTATTTAGGGTCTCTCCTGTGGGCTTTTTGCTCAGATAATGACTTGCAAGAATTCACCAGAGTTCCTCTGCACCTCTCTCTTCGACTTCTTCCAAGAATCGACCGCTGACTGCTCCAGGATGCCTGCAAAACTGCAACAAAGTAGCAAGAAGACTACCAGCGACATTGTAGCGCCTAATCCTGCTGGCTTTCTTGACTGTTTCCTGGTGGTGCATGCTTTGTGGGCTGCCTGCCTTCATCCTGCACTGGAAGCCACAAAGAAATCTCTAGTGGGTTGACAGAATCTTCCCCCTGCTCCAGCAGGCACCAAACTTCAGCATCACCGGTATGCTGGGACCCCTCTCATCCTGACGAGCATGGCCCCTGGAACACAGGTGGTGGACCCAAGTAACCCAGACTGTCCAGTGGTCTAACTGTCCAAATTTGGAGGAGGTAAGTCCCTGCCTCCCCTCTCCAGACAGTAATCCTGTGCACCGTGTGAACTGCAGCTGCTAGGGCTTCGGGGCGCTTTTGTAAGGAATCCATCATGCACAGCCTACCTCAGGTCCCCAGCACGCTGTCCTGCATTGCTCAACCCGCTGAGTTGACCTCCGGCTTCGTGGGACCCTCTTTTGTAGTGTTGAGATGACCGCCATGCTCAGTCTTCTTGAACCCATGTTCAAGGACTTCTGTGGGTGCTGCCTTCTTGTGTGTGGGCTCTCTGTGTTGCTGAGTACCTCCTCTGTCTCCTCTACCAAGTGGCAACATCCTGGTCCTTCCTGGGCCCAGGCAGCACCCTTTTTCTTTAACTGCAACCTTTGCAGCTAGCAAGGCTTGTTTGCAGTCTTTCTCCAAGGAAGCAACTCTGCATCCTCCAGCACTCCGTGGGGCATCTTCTGCACAAAGGAGAAGTTCCTAGCACCTTTCGTTGTTGCAGAATCTTCAGCTTCCTCTATCCGGAGGCAGCCATTTTGCACCTTCATCCGGGGTTTAGTGGGCTCCTGCCCCCCCCTGAACACTTTTGCGACTCTTGGACTTGGTCCCCTTCCTCTGAAGGTCCTCAGGTCCAGGAATCCATCTTCAGTGCTCTGCAGTCTGTTGTGGTCTTTGCAGAATCCTCTATCATGAGTTTAGTGGTTTTCTGGGGAAGAAGTACCACTTTACTCCTATTTTTCAGGGTCTTGGGTGGGGTATCTTGGACACCCTTAGTGTTTTCTTACACTCCCAGTGACCCTCTACACACTACACTAGCCTAGGGGTCCATTTGTGGTTCGCATTCCACTTTCTTAGTATATGGCTTGTGTTGCCCCTAGAACCTATTGCATCCTATTGTGTTCTACAGTGTTTGCACTACTTTCTGACTGCTTTACTTACTTATGATTTTGGTTTGTGTGTATATTTTGTGTATTTTACTTACCTCCTAAGGGAGTATATCCCCTGAGATATTTTTGGCACATTATCACTAAAATAAAGTACCTTTATTTTTAGTAACTCTGAGTATTGTTTTACTTATGATATAGTACCTATGTGATATAAGTGGTATAGTAGGAGCTTTGCATGTCTCCCAGTTCAGCCTAAGCTGCTCCGCTATAACTACCTCTATCAGCCTAAGCTGCTAGAACACTACTAATTTACTAATAAGGGATAACTGGACCTGGCACAAGGTGTATGTACCATCAGGTACACACTATAAGCCAGGCCAGCCTCCTACATTGGTGGTGCAGAGGTGGGATAAATACTTGTAACTGCTTTACCACTTTGTCATTGGTGCTTTTCATAAGAAAAACATATTCCAAATACTTTAAAATATACACGGTTAACATCAACAGTCTAACTCTCTTTCTAAAAACTTTCTAAAAAGTTTTGAAAAGTTTGAAAAAGTTTTTCTCTTTTCTTGAAAAGTTTCCAAACTTTTTTCTCTCTATCTTAAACTCCTTCCTGCAACTATGTCTGTAGTAGAGGCCACTCCCAAAGTTGTCCAGGCAACTTATGGCAGTTTAAACTTTAAATGTTTGAGGGGTCTCTGCATAGAAAGAATTTTAAGTATTGGTAGAACCCTACCAAACATATTCTCCTTAGCCTTCTCCTAGAAAGTGACCAGAACCAGTCTGGCCCATCCCAGGATCAGGAGGTAGAGGAGGAGGGTACCCAGTTAGAATCAGGGGAGGGCCCTGAGGACTCTGCGGAGGGTTCCTCCAAAGACCTGCCAGCTAACAGACCATCTAGTGAAGCTGGTAGTGGGAGGGGGTCACACATCAGTAGGACACCTTTCACTCCAAAAGGCCAGGTAACTAGAGTTCAGGCAGTTAGAGACAGGTCCACTTCTGCCAATTCCCACATCACCTCTGTGTCAGAGCATTCCCAAGCCTCCCACCCTGAAGATAACACCCTAGACAGGGAACTCAGAAATCTGAAGTTGGAAGAGGCCAGACTGAAGCTCAGACAGCAGCAGTTGGCCTTAGACAGGGAGTCTCTAGATGTAGAGAGGGAAAGACAGAAGTTGGGGTTAGTTCCCCATGGTGGCAGCAGCAGTGTTCTTGATAGTCATCCTGTAAGAGAAACAGATTCAAGAAACCTGCACAAAATTGTCCTCCCTTACAAGGAGGGGGATGACTTAAGCAAGTGGTGTGCTGCACCTGAGAGGGCCTGTATGGTACAGTTGGTCCCTCAAAGGCAGTGGGCTGCTCTTCTATGGCTATATTTCAATGGTAAGGGTAGGGATAGGCCCCTTACTGTCAGGGAAAGTGATGCCAACAACTACAAAGTTTTGAAAGATGCACTCTTAGATGGATTTGGCTTAACCACTGAATAATACAGGATAAAGTTCAGAGATACCAGAAAAGAGTCCTCTCAAGACTGGACAGACTTTGTAGACTGTTCAGAGAAGGGCTTGGAGGGATGGTTACATGGCAGTAAGGTGACTGACTATGAAAGCCTATAGAATCTTATTTTGAGAGAGCATATTTTGAATAATTGTGTGTCTGACTTGTTACATCAGTACTTGGTAGACTCAGATCTGACCTCTCCCCAAGAATTGGGAAATAAGGCAGACAAATGGGTCAAAACAAGAGTGAGCAGAAAAGCTCATACAGGTGGTGACAAGGATGGCAAGAAGAAGGATGGTAAGTCTTCTGACAAGGGTGGGTACAAAGATAAAAAACATTCTGAGCCTTCATCAGGCCCACAAAAATCATCTGGGGGAGGTGGGTCTAAATCCTCTTCTAACAATCAAAAGAAGCCATGGTGTTATTTTTGCAAAAGTAAAGGCCATTGGGCAAGTGATTCCACTTGTCCAAAGAAAAACACCAAGGCTCCCACCACCACAACCCCAACTGCGTCCTCTAGTGCCCCTAGTAATAGCAGTGGTGGAGGGAAGACTACTACAAATAGCCAATTAAAGGGTGTTGCTGGGCTCACCATTGGTAATGTAGTTGGGGTTGGTCTTTGTTAGGGAGACCACAGAGGCTGTTTTAGTCTCTGATGGTGGTATTGACTTTGCCACCTTGGTTGCTTGTCCCCTTATTATGGGTAAGTACAAGCAACTTCCCCTAATAAATGGGGTTGAGGCCTACAGGGATACAGGAGCCAGTGTCACTATGGTGATTGGGAAACTGGTTCACCCTGATCAACACCTACTTGGTCAGCAGTACCAAGTGACTGATGCTCATAACAACACTCCTAGCCACCCCATGGCTGTTGTGAATCTCAACTGGGGGGGGGGATTACTGGTCCAAAGAAAGTTGTGGTAGCCACTGATTTACCTGTAGACTGCTTTCTAGGCAATAATTTGGAGACATCAGCTTGGGCTGATTTGGAGGCTCATGCAGCAATGCTGGGCATTCCAGGGCATATCTTTGCTCTCACAAGGGCTCAGGCCTAGAAGCAAAGAGGACAGGGAAGCTTGGATCCTGGAACAATGGACCAAGTGCTCCCAAAAGCCAGGGGTAGAAAGGGTAAATCCTTGCCCACTATCCCTCCCTCTCCAGAAGATTCCCTTTTTGATGAAGAAGAATCCTTCCCCTGTGCAGAACCTACACCAGATGAGCTGGCAGCAGACACTGCTGATATTTTGGGTGCAGGGGGGCCTGCTAGGAAAGAGCTGAGTGTGGCACAGCAGATCTGTCCCATACTAGAGGGTTTAAGACAGCAAGCTGTCAAATAGCAGAATGGGGATATCACTGATTTCCATAAAGTCTATTGGGAAGATAACCTCCTCTACACTGAGTCAAGGGACCCTAAACCTGGAGCTGCCAGGAGATTGGTCATCCCTTTGCAGTATAGGGAGTTTCTTCTGACTTTAGCTCATGATATTCCTTTGGCTGGGCATTTGGGCCAGAGTAAAACTTGGGATAGACTTGTTCCTTTGTTTCACTGGCCTCATGTGTCAGAGGACAGTAAGGAGTTGTGTCGCTCCTGTGTGACCTGCCAAGCCAGTGGTAAAACTGGTGGCACACCTAAGGCCCCCTTAATTCCACTCCCAGTGGTTGGGGTGCCCTTTGAGTGGGTAGGGGTTGACATAGTTGCCCCCCTTGACCCTCCAGCAGCGTCAGGCAATAGATTTATCCTTGTGGTAGTGGACCATGCCACTAGGTATCCTGAGGCTATACCCTTAAGGACCACTACAGCTCCTGCAGTGGCAAAAGCCCTCCTGGTAATCTTTTCCAGAGTGTGTTTCCCTAAGGAAGTGGTGTCAGACAGAGGTAGCAACTACATGCCTGCATACCTCAAAGCTCTGTGGAAGGAGTGTGGTGTAACTTACAAGTTCACTACTCCTTATCATCCACAGACAAATGGTCTGGTTGAGGGGTTTAACAAAACTCTCAAAGGCATGATCATGGGACTTTCTGAAAAACTCAGGAGGAGATGGGATATCCTGTTGCCATGCCTCCTTTTTGCTTATAGGGAGGTACCCCAAAAAGGAGTAGGCTTTAACCCCTTTGAACTTCTCTTTGGGCACCCTGTAAGAGGTCCCCTTGCTCTTGTAAAGGAGGGTTGGGAACAACCTTTAAAAGCTCCCAAGCAAGACATTGTGGACTATGTACTTGGTCTAAGATCTAGGATGGCTGAGTACATGAAAAAGGCCAGTAAAAACCTTCAGGCTAGCCAAGATCTCCAAAAGCAATGGCATGACCAGAAGGTGTACTGACTCAGTACCACCCAGGACAGAAGGTGTGGGTATTGGAACCTGTGGCCCCAAGAGCACTCCAGGACAAATGGAGTGGACCCCATCTCATAGTAGAAAAGAAAGGTGAGGTCACCTATTTGGTAGATATGGACCCTGACAGGAGTCCCCTTAGGGTGCTCCATGTCAATTGCCTAAAACCTTATTATGACAGGGCTGACTTAACCCTGCTCATGGCAACTGATGAGGGGCAGGAAGAAGAGAGTGACCCTCTCCCTGACCTCTTCTCCACCACTGAAGCTGATGGCTTAGTGGAGGGAGTGGTGCTTGCAGATTGCCTTACTGCTGAGCAGAAGGACAACTGCATAAATCTCTTAGATCAGTTTTCTGACCTCTTCTCATTGATCCCAGGTACAACCACCTGGTGTGAGCACACAACCGACACTGGAGACAGTTGACCTGTCAAAAGTAAGATTTATAGGCAGCCTGACCATGTCAGAGATTGCATAAAACAAGAGGTACAGAGAATTTTAGAACTGGGAGTGATAGAGCCTTCTGAAAGCCCATGGGCTAGCCCAGTGGTGCTTGTCCCCAAACCTCATAGTAAAGATGGTAAAAAGGAAATGAGGTTTTGTGTTGACCATAGAGGTCTCAATCAAGTAACCAAATCTGACGCTCACCCTATATCCAGGGCAGATGAGCTCATAGATACACTGGCTTCCGCCAAGTATCTAAGCACTTTTGACTTAACTGCAGGGTATTGGCAGATTAAATTGTCAGAAGATGCTAAACCTAAAACAGCATTTTCAACCATTGGAGGGCACTATCAGTTCACTGTTATGCCCTTTGGCTTGAAAAATGCACCTGCCACTTTTCAGAGGTTGGTGAATACAGTCCTGTAAGGACTGGAAGCCTTTAGTGCAGCATATCTAGATGATATAGCTGTCTTTAGCTCCACTTGGGATGATCACCTGGTCCACCTATACACCTATGGAACGTTTTGGAGGCCCTGCAAAAGGCAGGGCTCACTATCAAGGCTTCAAAGTGCCAGATAGGGCAGGGGAAAGTGGTTTATCTGGGCCATCTGGTAGGTGGGGAACAGATTGCATCACTGCAGGGGAAGATCCAATCCATTATGGAATGGGCTCCCCCTACAACTCAAACCCAGGTGAGAGCCACCCTAGGCCTCACAGGGTACTATAGTAGGGTTCATTAAGAACTATGGCTCCATTGCAGCCCCTCCTAATGAACTCACCAGCAAAAAGATGCCTAAAAAGGTATTGTGGACAGCTAGCTGTCAAAAGGCTTTTGATGAGCTCAAACAGGCCATGTGCTCTGCACCTGTCCTAAAAAGCCCTTGCTACTCCAAGAAATTCATAGTCCAGACTGATGCTTCTGAATTAGGGTTCTGCTAACCAGAACCTCTGTGCTTATGCTCTCTCTGCCTTTAAAATTGTCACTATAGGCTAGTGACCATTTTCACCAATTCTAATTGGCACACTGGAACACCCTTATAATTCCCTAGTATTTGGTACCTAGGTATCCAGGGTATTGGGGTTCCAGGAGATCCCTTTGGGCTGCAGCATTTCTTTTGCCACCCATAAGGAGCTCAGACAAATCTTACACAGGGCTGCAACTGCAGCCTGAGTGACATAACGCACATGTTATTTCACAGCCATTTTACACTGCACTTAAGTAACTTATAGGTCACCTATATGTCTAACCCTCACTTAGTGAAGGTTAGGTGCAAAGATACTAAGTGTGAGGGCACCCTTGCACTAGCAAAGATGCCCCCACATAGTTCAGGGCAATTTCCCTGGACTTTGTGAGTGCGGGGACACCATTACACGTGTGCACTACATATAGGTCAAGACCTATATGCAGCTTCACAATGGTTTCTGCGAATATGGCCATGTAACATGTCTAAGATCATAGAGTTGCCCCCCCATGCCAAATCTGGAATTGGAATGCCAAACCCATGCATCCCTGGGCTCCACTATGGACCCTGGGTACTGCCAAACCAGTTTTCTGGGGTTTTCTCTGCAGCTACAGCTGCTACCACCCCACAGACAGGGTTCTGCCCTCTTGGGGTCTGGGCAGCCCAGTACCAGGAAGGCAGAACAAAGGATTTCCTCTGAGAGAGGGTGTTACACCTTCTCCCTTTGGAAATAGGTGCTGAGGGCTGGGGAGGAGTAGCCTCTCCCAGCCTCTGGAAATGCCTTGAAGGGCACAGATGGTGCCCTCCTTGCATAAGCCAGTCTACACCGGTTCAGGGAACCTCCAGTCCATGCTCTGGTGTGAAACTGGACAAAGGAAAGGGGAGTGACCACTCCCCTGTCCATCACCACCCCAGGAGTGGTGCCCAGAACTCCTCCAGTGTGTCCCAGACCTCTGCCATCTTGAATGCAGAGGTGTGAGGGCACAATGGAGGCCTCTGAGTGGCCAGTGCCAGCAGGTGACGTCAGAGACCCATCCTGATAGGTGCTTACCTGACTAGGTGGCCATTCCTCCTCTGAGGGCTAGTTAGGGTCTTTCCTGTGGGCTTTTCCTCAGATAACGACTTGCAAGAAATCACCAGAGTTCCTCTGCAGCTCTCTCTTTGACTTCTGCCAAGGATCGACCGCTGACTGCTCCAGGACGCCTGCAAAACTACAACAAAGTAGCAAGAAGACTACCAGCGACATTGTAGCGCCTAATACCGCTGCCTTTCTCGACTGTTTCCTGGTGGTGCATGCTTTGGGGGCTGCCTGCCTTCATCCTGCCTGGAAGCCATGAAGAAATTTCCCGTGGGTTGAGGGAATCTTTCCCCTGCTCCAGCAGGCACCAAACTTCAGCGTCACCGGTACTCTGGGACCCCTCTCATCCTGACGAGCGTTGCCCCTGGAACACAGGTGGTGGACTAAGTGACCCAGACTCTCCAGTGGTCCAACTGTCCAAATTTGGAGGAGGTAAGTCCCTGCCTCCCCTCTCCAGACAGTATTCCTGTGCACCACATGAACTGCAGCTGCTAGGGTTTCTGTGCACCTTTGCCAGGAATCCTTCGTGCGTAGCCTAGCCAAGGTCCCCAGCACTCCGTCCTGCATTGCTCAACTCGCTTGGTTGACCTCCGGCTTTGTGGGACCCTCTTTTGTAGTGTTGAGATGACTGCCATGCTCAGTCTTCTTGAACCCATATTCAAGGACTTCTGCGGGTGCATGGGCTCTCTGTGTTGCTGAGGGCCTCCTCTGTCTCCTCTCCCAAGTGGCGAAATCCTGGTCCTTCCTGCGCCCGGGCAGCACCCTTTTTCTTCAACCGCGACCTTTGCAGATAGCAAGGCTTGGTTGCGGTCTTTTGCCAAGCATACAACTCTGCATCCTCCAGCTCTCCGTGGGACATCTTCTGCACAAAGGAGAAGTTCCTAGCACCTTTTGTTGTTGCAGAATCTTCAGCTTCTTCCATCCAGAGCTGCCATTTTGCACCTTCATCCTGGGTTTAGTGGGCTCCTGCCCCCCCTGGACACTTTCTTGACTCTTGGACTTGGTCCCCTTCCTTTGCAGGTCCTCAGGTCCAGGAATCCGTCTTCAGTGCTTTGCAGTCTGTTTTGGTCTTTGCAAAATCCTCTATCACGTGTTTAGTGTGTTTCTGGGGAAGTAGTAGCACTTTATTCCTACTTTTCAGGGTCTTGGGGTGGGGTATCTTGGACACCCTTAGGGCCATATGTACGAAAGCTTTTTCCCATAGACACAGAATGGGTAAAATCCTTTCGTACATCTGGCCCTTAGTGTTTTCTTACACTCCCGATGACCCTCTCCACACTACACTAGCCTATGGGTTCCTTAGTGGTTCGCATTCCACTTTCTTAGGATATGGTTTGTGTTGCCCCTAGGCCTATTGCATCCTATTGTATTCTACAGTGTTTTACTCCTTTCTGACTGTTTTACGTACCTGATTTTGGTTTGTGTGTATATTTTGTGTATTTTAATTACCTCCTAAAGGAGTATATCCTCTGAGATATTTTTGGCACATTGTCACTAAAATAAAGTACCTTTATTTTTAGTAACTCTGAGTATTGTGTTTCGTATTATATAGTACCTATATGATATAAGAGGTATTGTAGGGGCTTTGCATGTCTCCTAGTTTAGCCAAAGCTGCTCTGCTATAGCTACCTCTATCAGCCTAAGCTGCTAGAACACTATTAATCTACTAATAAGGGATAACTGGACCTGGCACAAAGTGTAAGTACCATCAGTTACCCACTATAAGCCAGGCCAGCCTCCTACACCCATGGCACCACAAAGGCACCTCCGTGTCACTGAGGAGGAATTAAGGGTCATGGTGGAGGAAATTGTCAGGGTAGATCCAGAGCTGTTTGGAGCACAGGTACAGCAGATTTCCATTGCCTGGAAGATGGAGCTATGGCGGAGAATAGTGGACGGGGTGAACGCCGTGGGACAGCACCCAATAACAAGGAACAACATCAGGAAGAGGTGGAACAACCTACGGGGCAAGGTATGTTCCATTGCAGCAAGGCACCAGCTAGCCATACAGAGGAATGGCGGTGGACCCCCACCTCCTCCCCCACAGCTCACAGCATGGGAGGAGCAAGTACTGGCATTACTGCATCCTGAGGGACTCGCAGGTGTAGCCGGAGGACTGGACATTGGTCAGTCAACATTTACTACCTATCACCCCCATACCTGCATGCCATCTCACACTCTCACCCTCACTCCCATCACCCCACTGCATCCCACGCACAGCACCTACACATATGACTAACCCCAATGCCAACCTCTGCATGCCCTATCAATGCATGGACACCCCTACCACCCCTGCGTGGACACCCATCACCAAAGTATGCACAGCCTAGGGAAACTAACAATCCCACAACACATCCCCATACACAAACAAAAGGCGGCAGGGCAACAGCAACCATAGAGGGGAAGCCAGGGATGTACAATATGTCATACACATGAAGCATAATACATCACTTACATCCCCACAGGTACCCCAGCCAATGTCAGTGGAGAGGAAGTGCCACAACTTTCCAGTCCCCCAACAGAAGATGCCCCCAGTGATGACAGTAACTCTGAACTTCTGGATCTGGTTGACCTTCCTCACCCATCAGGGACCACTGGACTACCGGTCACCCAAGCCCACTCACAGACCACCACAGAGCCTCCCCCATCAGGATCCAACACCACAACACCCAACCAGTGTACCCACACCTCTGTCCCCAGGACACGTCAATCAGCAGTGTGCCCACCTGTACAGGGACCCTACGCCACATCTCACCCCCAAGACAATCATGGACCTGGGGTCAGTGACAGTGGACACACCGTTCAGGGGACAGAGGCACAGGCCAGTAGGGACACTGGGAGGACTGCTGTACGTCAGGGGGAGGACAGGACCATGGAACAGACTCTCCAGGAGGCACTCTCCAAGATCCTTGGAGCCTACCAACATTCCCAGGACACGATGGGCCAGATCCTAGACAATGTGCAGGAGAATAGGCGGCTGCAGGAGGGACATTATCAGGGGATCTGGGAGGACTTGCAGGCCATGAACACCACCCTGATCTATATAGCAGGGGTGCTGGCAGACATGGCCAACATCATGAGGGAGGCATCAGCACATCAGCAGTGCCCTACCACTAGCCAGTCCGTCGACCAGCCCTCCACTTCCGCTGCCGCTAGTGGGCAGAAGGCCCCGCCACAGGACCCACAGGCCACCAGCATCCCTCCCCCTGCAGAAGGTGAACCACCCTGCAAACGTTCCCTGTGAAGACCACCACCAGGAAATGAGACTGTCCTGATTGTCCCCCTTGTGGCCTACACTGTGACCTTGTCCACTTTGAATTGCCTTTGCACCCCTTGCTGTGGCCCCTTGGACCCTGAACCTGTGCTACAAACAGACTGGAACAATACTCTGGACTTTCCTCCATCATCTCCCAATTCCATTGCACTTTCCCCTGAATTTCTTAGCACTACAATAAACACCCTTGCACACAACTTGTCTTCTTGTATGTCATGTGTTGAAAATGTGTATTCTTGGAAACAGTTACATCCATTGCAAATGTACTGTACATCGTGAGAGCATAGAAATAATGATCTGTAGCTGGCTCTAGTGAGCACATCAGTACACAGTTGTTATATCACCAACATCTGAAAAATGACAAACCATAGGTGACAGTAAGTAGAGGTAAAGGAAGTGAATGCCATCATGCCACAGCCACACAGAATACACCAATAGTCATAGAAATGTTAATATGCACTGTCTCACCTGTGTGTCATGTGAAGTACTGACGGATTACTGATGTTCTGTTGTCCTCATCCTCATCCTCAGCCTCTTCATCCTCACTGTTAGCAGGGTCTACTGCTGCCACAGGGGCATCTCCAGTATCCTCCTCCTGCAGAAAAGGTACATGGTGTCTGAGGGCTAGGTTGGGCAACATGCAGCATACTACTACTATCTGGCAGACCTTCTCGGATGAGTAGCACATATGGATGTCATATGGAGGCACCTGAACCTGGCCTTCAGGAGGCCGAAGGTCCTCTCGATGATCTGTCTGGTTCACCCATGTGCCTCATTATAATGTCCTTCAGCCTTTGTCCTGGCATTCCTCACAGGGGTCAGCAGCCACGATAGGTGTGGGTAGTTAGAGTCACATGCAAGTATTGAGGGACAACATTTAGACACACACAATCCTATGTGGTTGACACCAAAGGCATACACTAACATACAGTGGGTGGGGACCAAGGCTTACCTATTAGCTACAGCCTGTACCTCTGTAGTTGGCCCATCACATTTGGGATGCTGTTATTCCTCAGAACAAAGGCATCATGCACCGACCCAGGATACTTCGCATTGACGTTGGAGATGTACTGGTCCGCCAGACACACCAGTTGCACATTCATTGAGTGGAAACTCTTACGGTTCCTTAACACCTGTTCATTCTGGCTAGGGGGGACAAACGCAATATGTTTTCCCGTCAATTGCACCAATAATATTGGGGATATATCCCATTGCATAGAATCCGGCCTTCACAGTAGCCAAATCTTCCACCTAGGGGAAAGCTATGTAGCTGCACATGTGTTTTACCAGGGCAGACAGAACTCTTGCCAGCACGATAGAAAACATTGGCTGTGACATTCCTGCTGCCAAGCCCACTGTCACTTGGAAAGAACCAGTTGCCAGGAAATGGAGCACTGATGGAGCTTGCACAAGAAGGGGGATCCCAGTCTGATGACGGATAGCTGATATCAGGGCAGGCCCCAACTGGGCACACAGCTTCCTGATTGTGGTCCTGTCCAGTCTATAGGTGAGTATAATGTGCCTGTCCTCCAGTGTAGCCAAGCCCATCAGAAGTCTGTACACGGGGGTATGTTTCCAACTTCTGGTTCTCCTGCAGCATGGGACTCCTTTTTGTAGTGCTGCATGGGCTTTCTTTGACTTCTCTATCTCCGTCTTGTGCTTCTGTAGGCTCTCTGTGTCGCTGAGGGCCCCCTCTGACTTTCGCTCCTGGGTAGATTCCACTTGGTCTTTCCTGGCCCCCGGCAGCACCACTTTCTGCCAACCGCAAGTTTTGCGTGTGCCAAGGCTTGTTGGTGGAATCCGAAGACGCAAACCCAACTACAATCTTCCTTCTGGCGTGGAACATCACCTGCATCCTCCAGGAACTCGACTCTGCCTTCTGGGGTGCAGTGCTGATTCTCCTTCATCTCCGTCAACTCATCTCTTGCACCTTCAGTCTGGTGGGTAGGGGCTCCTGCTCTTCCTGTACTCTGCTGTGCTTGCTGGACTTGGTCCCCTTCTTCCACAGGTTCTATTGTCCAGGAATCCACTGTTGGTGTCTTGCAGTCTCTTCTGGGCTTTGCATTATTCTTTTTCTCTTCTCGGTGGGTGTTCTAGGGAATTTACAGTGATTTACTCCCACTTTCCTGGTTGCTGGGGGGTGTTACTGCACTTACCTTTGAGCTTTCCTAGTACTCCCAGCTCCCCTCTACACACTCCACTTACCTAGGTGGGGGGCTGGCTTTCGCATTCCATTTATTTAGTGTATGATTTGTGCCCCCCAGGACCATTCTCTATTGTGATTTTCACCACATTGCACTGTTTTCTTACTGTTTTTAAGCCTATTTCTGCATACTAGTGTATATAACTTGTATATTACTTACCTCCTAAGGGAGTATAGCCTCCATTTTACTTTTTGTAACACTAAGGGGGTCATTACAACCCTGCCGTACGGTGTTAAAGCGGCGGTAATACCGCAAACAGGCCGTCGAAAAAAAAAAGGAAATTATGACCGTGGCGGAAACTGCCAACATAGACAGCCACTTTAACACTCCGACCGCCACAGCGGTACAGACAAGCAGCGCGGCGGTCACGGCCAACAGACAGACGGAAGACAAAGTACCGCCCACAGTATTACAACAGGCCAATCCGCCACATTTTCCGGGGCGGATTCACCTTGGATAAAAACACGACGGAAACAGCCATTTCAATGGGAAAACGCTCACCTTAACACACTCCACAAGGAAGGAGGGCACCATGGAGCCGGAACTCCAAATACTCCCTGCGATAGTGTTCCTGCTCCTCTACGAACATCAGCAACGCCGGCGCCGAAGACAACGGTGAGTATTGCACCTACGACATAGGGGAGGGGGGAGGCAACAGTCACAGACACACACACGCAACACCCCAACCCCGACCCCCGCACACAACAACACACACACCAATGCATTTCTAAACATCACAGTAACAACCTCCAACCCCCCTGAAAGAATGCAAAGACAAAAGGAAATGAGTGCAACCATTGTAATGTATCAAAATACAGTAAGCTAATATATACAGAAATATATACACAGTCCAAAAATATACATCACGATCAGTAGTGCAGGTATGCACCATTCAATGTCCGTGGACCACTGGGACCAAAATGCATGGGCGAGGCCCACACAAGATACCTGTCCAGAAACGGAGAGAACACTGCAGGGACATCAGATAGAAATACAACAGGCACCTCAGGGGGAAGGGAAGGGGGGGCACCTCAGCCGGATGACAGCACCACGACAGATCCACGACGGGGCTCCATGCCCATTGATGTATCCTGGGGAGTGCAAAGCCACAGTCTCTCAAGTCTCTACAGTGGGTGGTTTGCCCACTGTTACATCCTGGGGAGTGCAAAGCCACAGTCTCTCAAGTCTCTACAGTGGGTGGGTTGCCCACTGTTACATCCTGTGGAGTGCAAAGCCACAGTCTCTCAAGTCTCTACAGTGGGTGGGTTGCCCACTGTTACATCCTGGGGAGTGCAAAGCCACAGTCTCTCAAGTCTGTACAGTGGGTGGGTTGCCCACTGTACCATCCTGGGGAGTGCAAAGCCACAGTCTCTCAAGTCTCTACAGTGGGTGGGTTGCCCACTGTTACATCCTGGGGAGTGCATGGGTTGCCCACTGTTACATCCTGGGGAGTGCAAAGCCACAGTCTCTCAAGTCTCTACAGTGGGTGGGTGTAGGAGGCTGGACTGGCTTGTAGTGAGTACCAAGGGGTACTTACACCTTGCACCAGGCCCAGTTATCCCTTATTAGTGTATAGGGTGTCTAGCAGCTTAGGCTGATAGATTATGGTATCTTAGCAGAGCAGCTTAGGCTCAACTAGGAGACCACAAGTGTCACTTGCACAATATCATAAGAAAACACAATACACAGTTATACTAAAAATAAAGGTACTTTATTTTTATGACAATATGCCAAAGTATCTTAGAGTGTACCCTCAGTGAGAGGATAGGAAATATACACAAGATATATATACACAATAGCAAAAATATGCAGTATAGTCTTAGAAAACTGTGCAAACACTGTATAGCTACAATAGGATGCAATGGGGAAACATAGGGATAGGGGCAACACAAACCATATACTCCAAAAGTGGAATGCGAACCACGAATGGACCCCAAACCTATGTGACCTTGTAGAGGGTCGCTGGGACTATTAGAAAATAGTGAGAGTTAGAAAAATAACCCTCCCCAAGACCCTGAAAAGTGAGTGCAAAGTGCACTAAAGTTCCCCTAAGGACAAGGAAGTCGTGTTAGAGGAATAATGCAGGAAAGACACAAACCAACAATGCAACAACGCTGGATTTCCAATCTGGGGTACCTGTGGAACAAGGGGACCAAGTCCAAAAGTCACAAGCAAGTCGGAGATGGGCAGATGCCCAGGAAATGCCAGCTGCGGGTGCAAAGAAGCTTCTACTGGACAGAAGATGCTGCGGTTTCTGCAGGAACGCAAAGGGCTAGAGACTTTCCCTTTGGAGGACGGAACCCTCTCGCCTTGTAGAGTTGTGCAGAAGTGTTTTCCTGCCGAAAGAACGCCAACAAGCCTTGCTAGCTGCAAATCGTGCGGTTAATATTTTTGGATGCTGCTGTGGCCCAAGAGGGACCAGGAGGTGGCAAATTGAACCAGGTGGTAGAGGGGACGTCGAGCAAGACAAGGAGCCCTCTTAGCAGCAGGTAGCACCCGGAGAAGTGCCAGAAACAGGCACTATGAGGATGAGTGAAATGGTGCTCACCTGAAGTTACACAAAGGAGTCCCACGTCGCCGGAGACCAACTTAGAAAGTCGTGCAATGCAGGTTAGAGTGCCGTGGACCCAGGCTTGGCTGTGCACAAAGGATTTCCGCTAGAAGTGCACAGGGGCCGGAGTAGCTGCAAAAGTCGCGGTTCCCAGCAATGCAGTCTAGCGAGGTGAGGCAAGGACTTACCTCCACCAAACTTGGACTGAAGAGTCACTGGACTGTGGGGGCCACTTGGACAGAATTGCTGGATTCGAGGGACCTCGCTCGTCGTGCTGAGAGGAGACCCAAGAGACCGGTAATGCAGTTTTTTGGTGCCTGCGGTTGCAGGGGGAAGATTCCGTCGACCCACGGGAGATTTCTTTGGAGCTTCTAGTGCAGAGAGGAGGCAGACTACCCCCACAGCATGCACCACCAGGAAAACAGTCGAGAAGGCGGCAGGATCAGCGTTACAGAGTTGCAGTAGTCGTCTTTGCTAATTTGTTGCAGTGTTGCAGGCTTCCAGCGCGGTCAGCAGTCGATTCCTTGGCAGAAGGTGAAGAGAGAGATGCAGAGGAACTCGGATGAGCTCTTGCATTCGTTATCTAAAGTTTCCCCAGAGACAGAGACCCTAAATAGCCAGAAAAGAGGGTTTGGCTACTTAGGAGAGAGGATAGGCTAGCAACACCTGAAGGTGCCTATCACAAGGAGTCTCTGCCGTCACCTGGTGGCACTGGCCACTCAGAGCAGTCCAGTGTGCCAGCAGCACCTCTGTTTCCAAGATGGCAGAGGTCTGGAGCACACTGGAGGAGCTCGGGACACCTCCCAGGGAAGGTGCAGGTCAGGGGAGTGGTCACTCCCCTTTCCTTTGTCCAGTTTCGCGCCAGAGCCAGGCTAAGGGGTCCCCTTAACCGGTGTAGACTGGCTTATGCAGAATTGGGCACATCTGTGCCCAAGAAAGCATTTCCAGAGGCTGGGGGAGGCTACTCCTCCCCTGCCTTCACACCATTTTCCAAAGGGAGAGGGTGTAACACCCTCTCTCAGAGGAAGTTCTTTGTTCTGCCATCCTGGGCCAGGCCTGGCTGGACCCCAGGAGGGCAGATGCCTGTCTGAGGGGTTGGCAGCAGCAGCAGCTGCAGTGAAACCCCAGGAAGGGCAGTTTGGCAGTACCAGGGTCTGTGATACAGACCACTGGGATCATGGGATTGTGCCAACTATGCCAGGATGGTATAGAGGGGGCAATTCCATGATCATAGACATGTTACATGGCCATATTCGGAGTTACCATTGTGAAGCTACATATAGGTATTGACCTATACGTAGTGCACGCGTGTAATGGTGTCCCCGCACTCACAAAGTCCGGGGAATTGGCCCTGAACAATGTGGGGGCACCTTGGCTAGTGCCAGGGTGCCCTCACACTAAGTAACTTTGCACCTAACCTTTACCAGGTAAAGGTTAGACATATAGGAGACTTATAAGTTACTTAAGTGCAGTGTAAAATCGCTGTGAAATAACGTGGACGTTATTTCACTCAGGCTGCAGTGGCAGGCCTGTGTAAGAATTGTCAGAGCTCCCTATGGGTGGCAAAAGAAATGCTGCAGCCCATAGGGATCTCCTGGAACCCCAATACCCTGGGTACCTCAGTACCATATACTAGGGAATTATAAGGGTGTTCCAGTAAGCCAATGTAAATTGGTAAAATTAGTCACTAGCCTGTTAGTGACAATTTGAAAGAAATGAGAGAGCATAACCACTGAGGTTCTGGTTAGCAGAGCCTCAGTGAGACAGTTAGGCACTACACAGGGAATATATACATATAGGCCACAAACTTATGAGCACTGGGGTCCTGACTAGCAGGGTCCCAGTGACACATAACAAACATACTGAAAACATAGGGTTTTCACTATGAGCACTGGGCCCTGGCTAGCAGGATCCCAGTGAGACAGTGAAAACACCCTGACATACACTCACAAACAGGCCAAAAGTAGGGGTAACAAGGCTAGAAAGAGGCTACTTTCTCACACAACCCCCCCCCAAACGAAGGACAATAAGGCTAACCTTGGCCAGTTGAGACTTTATTGTCTAAGTGGTGATAAGTAGAGAGTAGCTCTGCAATAGACTGGTTACTCCCTTTATCATCCACTATATGGTTACTTCCCTGTGGGGATGTAAACCACCCTGTTTGAAGTTTTTTAGCTAAGTAACAATGTGAAGATGTATTTTCAGAGTTCCTATCAGTAAGTTTTAGTTTAGAGCAGTGGGAATTGTCCATTGAACCTATTTGTAGTGATGGAAATGCCAGACAGGGATGCTGTCTCAGAAAAGCCATAGCTGGGCAAAAACTTTGTCCATATGGCTGGAAGAGAGAACAGGGATGCTGTTTCTCTTGGGTTGGAGCAGGGCAGGGATGCTGTCCTATGAGCTCCACACTAGGGCAGGGATGCTGTCCTAAGTGTTGTGAGGCAGTGCAGAGTTTCTGCACTAAAGTTTCTCTGGGAGGGTTGGAGTGATGCTCCATGTTAACTAAAATGGTGCTGTTTTTCTCACCAATGTTAGTTATCCCACAGAGAGGTACTTCTACCTCAGGGAGTACAATTTTGCCAACTGATGATTCCCTTGGAACAGGTGCCACCCTAGGAGAGGTTTCTCCCACCACAGGAATGGTATCCTGAATGGTAGGGTGGTTAGGGGATACTGTGATACCCTTTTTACCTGTTGATGGAGAGGGATCCTGAGTTTTCAGGCCTTCTCTCCTTTGCTTTTTCATTTCAGTAGAAATGAGAGGGAACAATTCCTCTGGGATGCCCAGCATGGCTGCATGGGCATAAAACTCTACATCAGCCCAACCTGAGGCCTCTAGGTCATTACCTAAGAGACAATCTACAGGTAAGCTAGGTGATACTACCACCTGCTTAGGGCCAGTAACTCCACCCCAACTAAACTGAATTATAGCTAAGGGAAGAAACTTAGTGGAGTTATGGACATCAATAATCTTATACTGTTGTCAATGATGTGTTGATCAGGGTGCACTAGGTTTTCAGTCACCAAAGTGATACTGGCACCTGTGTCCCTGTAGGCCAAGGCCTCAACACCATTTATTGAAACTGTCTGCCTGTACTTATCCATTGTAAGGGGACAAGCAGCCAGTGTGGCAAGGCCAATGCCACTAGGTGTGACAGAAACTGTCTTGGGACTGACTACCCCAGTTTCTACTATGGACCCATAAGTGAACCCAACTACACCCTTAACTTGACTGTTGCCAGCAGTCCCACCAATAGTACCACTACTGCTAGGGGCACTAGAGCTTGATGTATTAGTGGTGGTAGGCTCAGGGGGTTTACCTGGACAGGACTTATCCCCTGGCCTATGGCCTCTATTTTTACACACAAAGCACCAAGGCTTTTTAAATTGTGTAGGTTGAGAAGAAGAGGAAGAATTTGTTTTATCCCCACCCCCTGAAGAGTGTTTAAGATTTGAAGTGGGATCTTTGGTTTTACCCTTATCCCCATGCTTATCTTGAGATTTTTCACCATCTTTCTTCTTAGTGTTCTCTTTGTCACCCCCTGTATGAACTTTTCTGTTCACCCTTGTTCTGACCCATTTGTCTGCCTTCTTTCCCAATTCTTGGGGAGAGGTCAGATCAGAGTCCACCAAGTACTGGTGCAACAAATCAGACACACAATTATTAAGAATATGCTCTCTCAGGATCAAGTTATACAGGCTGTCATAATCAGTAACTTTACTGCCATGTAACCACCCCTCCAAGGCCTTCACTGATTGGTCAATGAAATCAACCCAGTCTTGTGAAGACTCCTTTTTGGTCTCTCTGAACTTTATCCTGTACTGTTCAGTGGTTAAGCCATAACCATCCAGGAGTGCATTCTTAAGTACTGTAAAATTATTGGCATCACTTTCTTTCACAGTAAGGAGCCTATCCCTACCTTTTCCACTAAATGATAGCCATAGGATAGCAGCCCACTGCCTTTGAGGGACATCCTGTACAACACAGGCCCTCTCAAGTGCAGCAAACCACTTGTTAATGTCATCCCCCTCCTTATGAGGGGGAACTATCTTGTGCAGATTCCTGGAATCATGCTCTTTTGCAGGATGACTATGGGGAATACTGCTGCTGCCACCATGGGTTTCTAAACCCAACTTCTGTCTTTCCTTCTCTAATTCTAAAGACTGTCTATCCAAATCCAGCTGTTGCTTTTTAAGCTTCAGTCTGGTTTGTTCCACCCTCAACTTATTGAGTTCCCTTTCTAACAATCTGTCATCAGGGTTGGTGGGAGAGACATTTCTAGATACAGAGGTATGATGGGAATGAACAGAAGGAGACCTGTCCCTTACAGAGGGCACCCTAACAGCTTGGCTGACAGTGTAATGTGAGAGCACATCATCTGTATGATGTGACTCCACCTCAGTAACAACTATGCTAGACTGTCTTGTAATGGGAAGGCTAAGACGTTTCTTTCCTGAACCTTTTCCTGGGGGAGTCCCTGGAGCAGATTGAGAACCATTAGCTAATTTTTCAACAGATGGGGCACTTTTAGCCTTATCTTGTTCTCTAAGCATGTTAAGTAACAGTTCCAAGGAAGGATTCTTCCCTACACTCAAACCTCTCTCTATGCAGAGACTCCTTGCTCCTTTCCAGCTAAGGTGATCATATGCAATCTTAGACAGGTCAACATTTTGGCCTGTGCCAGACATTTTTAGAGAGAGTTAAAGTGATAGAAAAAGAGAAAAAAGTTTGTCAGAGCTTTTAGAATGACAGAGAAAAAAACTTTTTAAACCTTTTAGAACTTTTTAGAAAGTTTAGAAGTACTTTTCAGCACTTAGAAAAGAGTGAAAAGAGGAAATGCAAAACTTTTTGGCTATGTGTATATACACTGACCTTGTTTTGTATATTTTTCTCTTATGAAAAGTACAATGACAAGAGTGGTAAGTAGTCTCAAAGCACTTATCCCACCACTGCACAACCAATGTAGGAGGCTGGACTGGCTTGTAGTGAGTACCAAGGGGTACTTACACCTTGCACCAGGCCCAGTTATCCCTTATTAGTGTATAGGGTGTCTAGCAGCTTAGGCTGATAGATAATGGTAGCTTAGCAGAGCAGCTTAGGCTGAACTAGGAGACGTGTGAAGCTACCACAGTACCACAAGTGTCACTTGCACAATATCATAAGAAAACACAATACACAGTTATACTAAAAATAAAGGTACTTTATTTTTATGACAATATGCCAAAGTATCTTAGAGTGTACCCTCAGTGAGAGGATAGGAAATATACACAAGATATATATACACAATAGCAAAAATATGCAGTATAGTCTTAGAAAACAGTGCAAACAATGTATAGCTACAATAGGATGCAATGGGGAAACATAGGGATAGGGGCAACACAAACCATATACTCCAAAATTGGAATGCGAACCACGAATGGACCCCAAACCTATGTGACCTTGTAGAGGGTCGCTGGGACTATTAGAAAATAGTGAGAGTTAGAAAAATAACCCTCCCCAAGACCCTGAAAAGTGAGTGCAAAGTGCACTAAAGTTCCCCTAAGGACAAAGAAGTCGTGTTAGAGGAATAATGCAGGAAAGACACAAACCAACAATGCAACAACGCTGGATTTCCAATCTGGGGTACCTGTGGAACAAGGGGACCAAGTCCAAAAGTCACAAGCAAGTCGGAGATGGGCAGATGCCCAGGAAATGCCAGCTGCGGGTGCAAAGAAGCTTCTACTGGACAGAAGAAGCTGTGGTTTCTGCAGGAACGCAAAGGGCTAGAGACTTCCCCTTTGGAGGACTGATCCCTCTCGCCTTGTAGAGTTGTGCAGAAGTGTTTTCCCGCCGAAAGAACACCAACAAGTCTTGCTAGCTGCAAATCGTGCAGTTAGCATTTTTGGATGCTGCTGTGGCCCAGGAGGGACCAGGAGGTCGCAAATTGGACCAGGAGGTAGAAGGGACGTCGAGCAAGACAAGAAGCCCTCTTAGCAGCAGGTAGCACCCGGAGAAGTGCCAGAAACAGGCACTACAAGGATGTGTGAAATGGTGCTCAACTGAAGTTACACAAAGGAGTCCCACGTCGCCGGAGACCAACTTAGAAAGTCGTGCAATGCAGGTTATAGTGCCGTGGACCCAGGCTTGGCTGTGCACAAAGGATTTCCGCCAGAAAGGCACAGGGGCCGGAGTAGCTGCAAAAGTCGCGGTTCCCAGCAATGCAGTCTAGCGAGGTGAGGCAAGGACTTACCTCCACCAAACTTGGACTGAAGAGTCACTGGACTGTGGGGGCCACTTGGACAGAGTTGCTGGATTCGAGGGACCTCGCTCGTCGTGCTGGGAGGAGACCCAAGAGACCGGTAATGCAGCTTTTTGGTGCCTGCGGTTGCAGGGGGAAGATTCCATCGACCCACGGGAGATTTCTTCGGAGCTTCTAGTGCAGAGAGGAGGCAGACTACCACCACAGCATGCACCACCAGGAAAACAGTCGAGAAGGCGGCAGGATCAGCGTTACAGAGTTGCAGTAGTCGTCTTTGCTACTTTGTTGCAGTGTTGCAGGCTTCCAGTGCGGTCAGCAGTCGATTCCTTGGCAGAAGGTGAAGAGAGAGATGCAGAGGAACTCGGATGAGCTCTTGCATTTGTTATCTAAAGTTTCCCCAGAGACAGAGACCCTAAATAGCCAGAAAAGAGGGTTTGGCTACTTAGGAGAGAGGATAGGCTAGCAACACCTGAAGGAGCCTATCACAAGGAGTCTCTGACGTCACCTGGTGGCACTGGCCACTCAGAGCAGTCCAGTGTGCCAGCAGCACCTCTGTTTCCAAGATGGCAGAGGTCTGGAGCACACTGGAGGAGCTCTGGACACCTCCCAGGGGAGGTGCAGGTCAGGGGAGTGGTCACTCCCCTTTCCTTTGTCCAGTTTCGCGCCAGAGCAGGGCTAAGGGGTCCCCTGAACAGGTGTAGACTGGCTTATGCAGAATTGGGCACATCTGTGCCCAAGAAAGCATTTCCAGAGGCTGGGGGAGGCTACTCCTCCCCTGCCTTCACACCATTTTCCAAAGGGAGAGGGTGTAACACCCTCTCTCAGAGGAAGTTCTTTGTTCTGCCATCCTGGGCCAGGCCTGGCTGGACCCCAGGAGGGCAGATGCCTGTCTGAGGGGTTGGCAGCAGCAGCAGCTGCAGTGAAACCCCAGGAAGGGCAGTTTGGCAGTACCAGGGTCTGTGCTACAGACCACTGGGATCATGGGATTGTGCCAACTATGCCAGGATGGTATAGAGGGGGCAATTCCATGATCATAGACATGTTACATGGCCATATTCGGAGTTACCATTGTGAAGCTACATATAGGTAGTGACCTATATGTAGTGCACGCGTGTAATGGTGTCCCCGCACTCACAAAGTCTGGGAGATGGCCCTGAACAATGTGGGGGCACCTTGGCTAGTGCCAGGGTGCCCTCACACTAAGTAACTTTGCACCTAACCTTTACCAGGTAAAGGTTAGACATATAGGTGACTTATAAGTTACTTAAGTGCAGTGTAAAATGGCTGTGAAATAACGTGGACGTTATTTCACTCAGGCTGCAGTGGCAGGCCTGTGTAAGAATTGTCAGAGCTCCCTATGGGTGGCAAAAGAAATGCTGCAGCCCATAGGGGTCTCCTGGAACCCCAATACCCTGGGTACCTCAGTACCATATACTAGGGAATTATAAGGGTGTTCCAGTAAGCCAATGTAAATTGGTAAAATTAGTCACTAGCCTGTTAGTGACAATTTGAAAGAAATGAGAGAGCATAACCAATGAGGTTCTGGTTAGCAGAGCCTCAGTGAGACAGTTAGGCACTACACAGGGAACACATACATATAGGCCACAAACTTATGAGCACTGGGGTCCTGACTAGCAGGGTCCCAGTGACACATAACAAACATACTGAAAACATAGGGTTTTCACTATGAGCACTGGGCCCTGGCTAGCAGGATCCCAGTGAGACAGTGAAAACACCCTGACATACACTCACAAACAGGCCAAAAGTGGGGGTAACAAGGCTAGAAAGAGGCTACTTTCTCACAGTGGGTTGCCCACTGTACCATCCTGGGGAGTGCAAAGCCACAGTCTCTCAAGTCTCTACAGTGGGTGGGTTGCCCACTGTTACATCCTGGGGAGTGCAAAGTCACAGTCTCTCAAGTCTCTACAGTGGGTGGGTTGCCCACTGTACCATCCTGGGGAGTGCAAAGCCACAGTCTCTCAAGTCTCTACAGTGGGTGGTTTGCCCACCTTTACATCCTGGGGAGTGCAAAGCCACAGTCTCTCAAGTCTCTACAGTGGGTGGGTTGCCCACTGTTACATCCTGGGGAGTGCAAAGCCACAGTCTCTCAAGTGGATAACAGTCTTCACTGGTTCTGGAGGGGGACTGGTGCCCAGAGTGCTTCATCCTGTGCAGGATAGACGGATTGGATGCAGGTCTCCACTGGTTCTGGAGGGGGACTGGTGCCCAGAGTGCTTCATCCTGTTAAGGACTCAGGTAGTGGATGCTGTTCTCCACTGGTTCTGGAGGGGGACTGGTGCCCAGAGTGCATCACTTTCCCTGTGACGGTCCCAGTTCCGTCACTGCCCCTGCCGCACATGGGCTAGCGATGCTTGTGTTGGCGGTGCTTGCCCTGTTCAGCGGTGCTTGCCATGGCGGTGTTTGCCCTGTTCAGGGGTGCTTGACTTTGCTGTCTCAGACCTGGGCAGCGGTGTGTGTCATGGCGGTCCCTCATTGCCCAGCGGGGCTGTGGCTGCCGGGGCCCTCCTGGGCACTGACTCTGGCAGTGGTCTCCTGACCAGTGACGATTGTGCTGCCCTCCTGGGCACTGACTCTGGCGGTGGTCTCCTGACCAGTGACGATTGTGCTGCCCTCCTGGGCACTGACTCTGGTGGTGGTCTCCTGACCAGTGACGATGGGGCTGGCGGTGGCATCCTGGGCAGCGGGGATGATGGCGGCCTTCTCCGTTGTGCTGCTCTTCCCAGACTTTGGCGCTTTCTTCTGCCCCTTCCCCACCTTGGGAGGAGTCACAGCTGACTCGACACTCCCACTGGGACCCTTGTGAGCGGCTTTGCCTGCAGGAGTCTTCACCCTCTCCCGTCGGGCACTGTCCAACTTCTGGTGCTTCACAGGGGAGGGACTGGCTGTGCTTTGGCTCCGTGTCACACTGACTGCCCTGGTACCCGGTGCACTCCACATACCTCTAACAGGCACCACTGGTACCGGACATTTTTTGGCTGAGGTGCTACTATGGGACCTATGAATTGGATGGGGGGGTGGGAAAGAGGTCAACATTGCTCAGGAAATGTTTCTGACGAACACTGGGACGGGTAGCTGGAGGGGGGTCTGGGAGTGGAGGAAGAGGAGGTGGTTGTAGGAGGTGTAACTTTGATGATTTGGGTGCAGGTGCATGTTCTGGAGGCTGTCGTGAGGTGGATGGATGTTGGGTGTGTGTGTGCCCGCGTTTGTGTACTTTGGGAGGGGGCGTCACAGACACACTGGGAGAGGACACAGGGGACGTGTAAATGGTAGTGGGGGTGGTGAGTGCAGGTGAGCGTGGTGTGGTGCTGGGTGTTCTGGTGCGGGTCCTAGTGGCTGTAGTGGTAGTGCATGCAGGTGAGAGTGTAGACGACACTGGGAGGGAGGAGGGAGACGACGAGGAGGGGGACACAGTGGAGGCAGTGGATGTTGCTGTGTCTGTATGTGGGTGATGCTTGTGTGAGTGCCTGTGGGATGTGTGGTGCCTATGTTTGCCTGAGCTGCCCTTGTGTGTTGAGGTGTGTGCAGGCTGGTCTGTAGGTGTGCTTGGGACAGGCTGAGGTACAGGGTATTGGGTCTGGGTGGAGGAAGTTGGAGGGGGGAGGCTAGACACAGGGACAATGGCTGCCATCAGTGCTGAGGGCAGAGATTGCAGGGTTCGATGATGGGCAGCCTGACCAGAATGAATGCCCTCCAGGAATGCATTAGTGTGTTGCAACTCCCTTTCTACACCCTGGATGGCATTCACAATGGTAGACTGCCCAATAGTGAGTGACCTGAGGAGGTCAATGGCCTCCTCACTGAGGGCAGCAGGGGTGACAGGGGCAGGGGCTGAGGTGCCTGGGGCGAAGGTGATGCCCACCCTCCTGGGTGAGCGGGCACGGGGCGAAGGCTGAGGGGCTGCTGGGAGGCCGGTGCTGGTAGATGGGGTGGCGGCTGTACCTGTAGAAGTGGGGGGCACAGATGGTGCCGCCACCACAAGGGAGCTCCCATCGGAGGACGAGTCCGTGTCGCTGGTTGCTGATCCGGTGACCGCCGTGAAGCTCCCCTCGCCCTCCGTCCCACTGGTGTATTCGGAGTCCGTGGTGTGGCCCTCCATGGCCATGTGGGATGCAGCCCCCTGGTGTTCCGGTGCCACTGTACCTCCGCCTGATGATGCTGATGCACAAAAGAACGGGGAGAGCACAAAAAGGGGTTGGGAAACAGAAGAAAGACAGGTTGAGTGCATGGCTTACCACTACCGTTGGTGGACAATACAGACACAGCAGCCCCCTGCACTACGCCGCGCTCTTGGGCTCTACAGATGCAGTTCCTGGGATATGGCCTACATGGCTATGGTGGACATCTGCACACATAGATGACACAGGGGCATGTATACCTGTACTTGGCACTCTACACAGGTGGAGTGGAGTGGCACATGGCCTGCATTACGGAGGGGCCTAGCCTACGGAACTCGCCCTGGCCTAGGGGAACCCACAGCCCTCCTCCCCCACCCAGACACCTTCACTGCGCGCAAAGTCAGCAGAATGAGAGTGTACTCACCCCCTTGTGTCTGCTGTGATGCCCTCATGCGCCCATCCAACTCCGGGTAGGCCACCGCCAGGATCCGGAACATCAGGGGGGTCATGGTGCGACGGGCACCCCTCCCACGTTGGGAGGCCATCCCCAGCTGAGCCTCCGCCATCTTCTTGCTCCAGCGGCGAATGTCCTCCCATCTTTTACGGCAGTGGGTGCTCCGTCTCTGGTGGACCCCCAGGGTTCAGACGTCCTTGGCGATGGCACGCCAAATATCCTTCTTCTGGTGGGAACTGACCTACATGACATGTACAGGGGAAGAAGAGAAGTCATTAACAACTGCACCGTCGAAGTGAGTGGCCCACATCCCTGCCCTTGGCATGTGTCACATGCATTCACACTCCTTCGTGCTTGCAGAACTCAGTCCCCTTCCTTCTTACATCCAGCCCTCTCCACACAGGCATAGCCCATACACCTTGCACCCTATGTACTCACCTGTTGGTCCGGAGGACAGTAGAGTAGCGTGTACTGCGGGAGGACCCTGTCCACGAGCTTCTCCAACTCCTGTGCAGTGAAGGCAGGGGCCCTTTCCCCAGACGCACGAGCCATTGTCTCTTCCAGACCGAGGTCACAGCAGCACTTGCAGTATAGGTCCTCTCCTGTCGAAGATCAGGTATCGAGTGATTGAACAGATAGAAAATGGCGGTCACGTCCGCGGCGGTGCGTATCATCACCGCCGGCGCACTGCGTCATTGGCTCCTGGGACCCATAGGGTCCAATGTTAACCAATGCAGCATTGCGCAGCGTTCTACGACCGCCTACCGCAACGGTGTACAACGCCAGCGCAGTTACCTCACATCCCATTGTCCCACTTTAGAGGTAAGGCAGCCGCCATTTCAGGGGCCCACATGGCTTCATTTTCAACTGCGTCACACTACCTAGGCCTGGACTCAACACACATACAGACAACTTTTTGGAGTTTGTTTTGTGTTCTGTGTAGATGTGGGTACATACCTCTGAATTGCTTGACTCTGTGGTCGCTGTTGTCCTTCCTAGGCACCGTCAGCTGGGACATGTGAGGAGATGGCGGGATCCTCCGGTGTACCGACCGCTGGTGGACCTGTTGACAATGGAGGAGCGACATTTAATCATCACCTACAGGTTTGACTGTGCCACAATCCAGGAACTGTGTGCCCAGTTGGAGGCTGACCTGATGTCAGCAATCCGCCATCCCACAGGAATCCCCCCTCAAGTGCAGGTGCTATCAGTGATCCATTTCCTTGCAAGTGGGTCATTTCAAACAACAGTGGCCATGGCATCAGGGATGTCCCAGCCTATGTTTTCCAACGTGTTGTCCAGAGTGTTGTCTGCCCTGCTGAAACACATGAGGAGCTACATCGTTTTCCCTCAGGTGGAGGATTTGGCTACAGTTAAAGGTGACTTCTATGCCCTGGGACATATCCCTAACATCATAGGTGCCATTGATGGGACCCATGTAGCTCTGGTCTCCCCCCACAGGAGTGAACAGGTGTTCAGGAACCGGAAGAGTTATCATTCGATGAATGTACAGATGGTATGTTTGGTAGACCAGTACATCTCGCAGGTAAATGCTAGGTTCCCTGGCTCAGTGTATGACGCCTACATCCTGCGGAATAGCAGCATCCCTTATGTGATGGGTCAACTCCAGAGGCATCAGGTGTGGCTATTAGGGGACTCTGGTTACCCCAACCTGTCATGGCTATTGACCCCAGTGAGGAATCCCAGGACCAGAGCAGAGGAACGCTACAATGAGGCCCATGGGCGGACAAGGAGGGTAGTCGAACGCACCTTTGGCCTCCTGAAGGCCAGGTTCAGGTGCCTCCATATGACAGGTGGTTCCCTATTCTACTCACCAAGGAAGGTGTGCCAGATCATCATCGCCTGCTCTATGCTTCACAATCTTGCTTTGCGACGCCAGGTGCCTTTTCTGCAGGAGGATGGTGCAGATGACGGTGTTGTGGCAGCTGTGGAGCCTGTGGACAGTGATGAAGAGGAAGCAGAGGAAGAAGACATTGACAACAGGGACTCAGTCATACAGCAATATTTCCAGTGACACACAGGTGAGAACACTTTCTTTACTAATACATTTACTTTCACACTTCTACCTCTATCCTGTCTGTCAATTTCAAGCAGTATTTGGTAACTGAGTTGTACATTTCCATTACGGTTTCACAGGTGTGGTTACCAACATGTGTCATCTGCTTCCATCCTTCATGGACTTGTGATGTGTGACATTGGTATGTTGACATTACTATTGAGAACGGATTTTGTCATTGTCATAGCTTATACACTTTTTCAAAATCACAGATTGACTCCAGATTGTTTTGTGCTTCAAGGGTGTTTATTGAAGTGCTAATTATTGGAGGGGGTGGTAAAATGGAGATGGGTGATGGTGGAGGAATGTCCATGGCAAAGTCCAGTCTATTAGTCTCACAGGTGCACTGCCCATATGGACATAGGATGTGGAGCTGGGGCAGTTCCAATATGGACAGGGTTACAAAGTGGGACGACAATCAGGGTGGTCTCATTTTTTGGCGGGGTCTTGCCATTGTGCTCTGTCCTGGATCTCAGGGACCACTTGCGGGGTGGTTCTCCGTTTGCAGGGGGTGGGGTGCTGGTGTGGTGGTCCTGTGGCGGGGCGTCCTGTCCACTAGCGCCGGCGGAGGTGGTGGGCAGTTCATCGTCCATGCTAGTGTCAGGGGCCCCTTGTAGTGTCATGGTGTCCCTCATGGTGTTCTGTATGTCCTTCAGCACCCCTACGATGGTGCCCAGGTCGGAGCTGATGGTTCTGAGTTCCTCCCTGAACCCCAAATACTGTTCCTCCTGCATGCGCTGGGTCTCCTGAAACTTGGCCAGGATGTAGCCATCGTCTCCTGGGAGTGGTGGTATGCTCCCATGATGGAGGAGAGGGCCTCGTGGAGAGTGGGTTCCTTTGGTCTGTCCGCCCCCTGTCGCACAGCAGCCCTCCCAGTTCCCCTGTGTTCCTGTGCCTCCGTCCCCTGGACCGTGTGCCCACTGCCACTGCCCCCAGGTCCCTGTTGTTGTTGGGGTGGTGGGTTATCCTGGGTTCCCTGTAGTGGTGGACACACAGCTGATTGACGTGTCCTGGGGACGGAGGTATGGGCCCGCTGGGTGGGTGCTGTACTGGTGTTTCCAGAGGGTGGAAGGTCAGTATTGGGCTGTGCCTTTGCGAGGGGAACCGACTGTCCCGAGGCCCACGATGGTCCGGGCTGGTCATCTGGATCCAGTTGGCCAGTGCTGCTATCATCACTGTGGGCCTCTTCTGTGGGTGGGGTAGAGATGTCTGGACCCTCCTGTCTGGTGACGTTAGGTAGTGGACCTGCAGGGGTATAAAAGCATGATTATTGCATGTGTGTGTGTCATGGTGTGCAATGGGTGGGTGAGCGTGTACCCCAGTGCTAGCATTCCTGTGTGGGGGCTTGTGTGATGATGGTTAGGGGTTGTTATGGGTATGTGCAGTGGGCATGCTTTAGTGATGGGTGTCCATGCTTTGTTGTGTCATGCAGGGCTTGGGGTTGGGATGTGTGGTTTGTGTTATTAGTACATTAGTCAGGAGTTGGAGTGATAGGGGAGGGGGTGAGGGTGGGGGTGTGTGATAGCATGCAGGTAGGGTGGGGGATATGATAGTTAAGATTTGACTTACCAGTGTCCATTCCTCCACCAACTCCTCCGAGGCCCTCAGGATGCATAATGGTCAAAACCTGCTCCTCCCATGTTGTTAGTTGTGGGGGAGGAGGTGGGGGTCTGCCGCCAGTCCTCTGAACCGCCAGGTGGTGTCTGGAGACGACGGAACGCACCTTCTCCCGTAGGTCGTTCCACCTCTTCCTGATGTCCTCCTGATTTCTTGGGTGCTGTCCCACTGCGTTGACCCTGTCCACGATTCTTCGCCAAAGCTCCATCTGTCTAGCTATAGAGGTGTGATGCACCTGTGATCCAAATAGCTGTGGCTCTACCCGTACGATTTCCTCCACCATGACCCTGAGCTCCTCTTCCGAAAACCTGGGGTGTCTTTGGCGTGCCATTGGTTGGTGTAAGTGATGTGTAGGGTGGTGTATGTGGTGATGACTGTGATGATGTGTAGTGGTGTGGGGTGTTTTGTGCGTGGATGTTGTGTGGGTGATGGTGTTGTGTGCCTGTGGATGCTAGTATTGTTGATGGTGGTGTCTCTCTCTGGCCTTCTCTCAGTAATTGTGGTCGTAGGGGTTTGTGGGTGATGTGGGTGTGTGTTTTATATTGTGTTGGGTGTGTGGGAGTGGTGTTTGTATGTGTCTCAGGTGTGTGTATTTTGAATTGTCCAATGTGGCGGTGTTTTGGAGATGTGTGTGTATTTTGAGTGCGGCGGTGTGTACCGCCAATGGAATACCGCGGTTGAAAGACCGCCGCGTGGATTTGTGGGTCGTAATAGCATGGTCGTGTTTCTGTTGGCGTGACGGTGGAGGATTTGTTTTCGCCAGTTTATCACTGACCTTTGGTGTGGCGGACTTGTGTGGGTGTCTCAATTTCGGCGGATTCCGTGATGTGTGTCATAATAGCTGTGGCGGAATTCCGCATCCGCGGCGGTGTATTGGTGGTCTTCTGCCCGGCGGTAAGCGGCTTTTACCGCCGATGTTGTAATGACCCCCTAAGTGTTTTCTTTCATGTGTGTAAGTACTGTGTGTGACTACAGTGGTATTGCATGAGCTTTGCATGTCTCCTAGATAAGCCTTGGCTGCTCATCCACAGCTACCTCTAGAGAGCCTGGCTTCTAGACACTGACTCAACTACACTAATATGAGATACCTGGACCTGTTACAAGGTGTGAGTACCTTGGGTAAACACCACACACCGGGCCGGCTCCTACAGATGCGGGGATCTTTTTGACGCCCAGGGATGATGCAGGGAAAATCCTGGGTGTGCAGGAAGAAGTCACAGGTGTTACATCGATCCGGTAGGCGATGCATTGAATTTTATGTTGCACAGCAGGTGCTGCGTAGTTTCTTCACTCGGGAAGGCTGGCTGCCTCATTCCAGTTCGGTCGTGTGTCGATCCAGTAGGGATGTGCATTGAATTTCCGGTCGCAAGGCAGGCGCTGCATCGAATCTTCACTCAGGAAGACAGACTGTGTCGTTCCGGTTCAGCTGTGCGGAAATTTTCTCGTGGCAAGGCAAGCTGTCCATTATTTCAGGCAGGCTGTGTGTCGATTTTCGCCGCACAAGCAGTTCCCTCAAGAGATTAAGGCCCTCATTAAGACCCTGGCGGTCGGTGGTAAAGCGGCGGTAAGACCGCACACAGGCCGGCGTAAAAAAAAATGGAATTATGACCGCGTCATCCGCCACTTCACCATTCCGACCGCCATGGCGGTGATGACCGATGGGCTGGAGATTTCGGTGTATGAAAAGAGCAGGCCTCACAGTAGTGGAAAATTAATTTAGGAGTTTTCCACTACCAGGACATATGAACCACACATGTACATGTCCTGCCCTTTACCTACATAGCACCCTGCCCTATGGGTTACCTAGGGCCTACCTTAGGGGTGACTGGTATGTTGAAAAGGGGGAGTTTAGGGCTTGGCAAGTACTTTTAATTGACAATCGAAGTGGCAGTGAAACTGCACACACAGGCCTTGCAATGGCAGGCCTGAGCAAAGCAAAACACAAACGCTGTGGGATAGCGTAACTAGATGGACGGAATCCTGGACCAGAAACAAGCATCCTGGGACCGGTTTCGGGGTTTCACCCCTCATCAGCCAGGCTAGCTTGAATCCAGTGGCACAGTGAGCCCGGGACCCACGTCTGGGCATACCCGGCGCACTTAGGGCGGCAAAAGCAAAGCAAAACACAAACGCTGTGGGATAGCGTAACTAGATGGACGGAATGCGGAACCAATCAAACATTCACCCCCAGTCACAGATCTGGGTTTAATCCATCCATTATTTTGCTCAGCATGCCACCCCAGTTTGAACCCAGCCATATGCAAATCAGTCTTGACCCTGTTCCTCATGGGAACAGTCCAGCCCGAACTGCCAGGCCAGGTTCTCCCTGGACAGGAAACAAGCATCCTGGGACCGGTTTTGGGGTTTCACCCCTCATCAGCCAGGCTAGCTTGAATCCAGTGGCACAGTGAGCCCGGGACCCACGTCGGGGCATACCCGGCGCACTTAGGGCGGCAAAAGCAAAGCAAAACACAAACGCTGTGGGATAGCGTAACTAGATGGACGGAATGCGGAACCAATCAAACATTCACCCCAGTCACAGATCTGGGCTTAATCCATCCATTATTTTGCTCACCATGCCACCCCAGTTTGAACCCAGCCATATGCAAATCAGTCTTGACCCTGTTCCTCATGGGAACAGTCCAGCCCGAACTGCCAGGCCAGGTTCTCCCTGGACCAGAAACAAGCATCCTGGGACCGGTTTCGGGGTTTCACCTCTCATCAGCCAGGCTAGCTTGAATCCAGTGGCACAGTGAGCCAGGGACCCACGTCTGGGCATACCCGGCGCACTTAGGGCGGCAAAAGCAAAGCAAAACACAAACGCTGTGGGATAGCGTAACTAGATGGACGGAATGGGGAACCAATCAAACATTCACCCCCAGTCACAGATCTGGGTTTAATCCATCCATTATTTTGCTCAGCATGCCACCCCAGTTTGAACCCAGCCATATGCAAATCAGTCTTGACCCTGTTCCTCATGGGAACAGTCCAGCCCGAACTGCCAGGCCAGGTTCTCCCTGGACCGGAAACAAGCATCCTGGGACCGGTTTCGGGGTTTCACCCCTCATCAGCCAGGCTAGCTTGAATCCAGTGGTACAGAGAGCCCGGGACCCATGTCTGGGCATACCCTGCGCACTTAGGGAGGCAAAAGCAAAGCAAAACACAAACGCTGTGGGATAGCGTAACTAGATGGACGGAATGCGGAACCAATCAAACATTCACCCCCAGTCACAGATCTGGGTTTAATCCATCCATTATTTTGCTCACCATGCCACCCCAGTTTGAACCCAGCCATATGCAAATCAGTCTTGACCCTGTTCCTCATGGGAACAGTCCAGCCCGAACTGCCAGGCCAGGTTCTCCCTGGACCGGAAACAAGCATCCTGGGACCGGTTTCGGGGTTTCACCCCTCATCAGCCAGGCTAGCTTGAATCCAGTGGCACAGTGAGCCCGGGACACACGTCTGGGCATACCCGGCGCACTTAGGGCGGCAAAAGCAAAGCAAAACACAAACGCTGTGGGATAGCGTAACTAGATGGACGGAATGCGGAACCAATCAAACATTCACCCCCAGTCAGAGATCTGGGTTTAATCCATCCATTATTTTGCTCACCATGCCACCCCAGTTTGAACCCAGCCATATGCAAATCAGTCTTGACCCTGTTCCTCATGGGAACAGTCCAGCCCAAACTGCCAGGCCAGGTTCTCCCTGGACCGGAAACAAGCATCCTGGGACCGGTTTCGGGGTTTCACCCCTCATCAGCCAGGCTAGCTTGAATCCAGTGGCACAGTGAGCCCGGGACCCACGTCTGGGCATACCCGGCGCACTTAGGGCGGCAAAAGCAAAGCAAAACACAAACGCTGTGGGATAGCGTAACTAGATGGACGGAATGCGGAACCAATCAAACATTCACCCCCAGTCACAGATCTGGGTTTAATCCATCCATTATTTTGCTCAGCATGCCACCCCAGTTTGAACCCAGCCATATGCAAATCAGTCTTGACCCTGTTCCTCATGGGAACAGTCCAGCCCGAACTGCCAGGCCAGGTTCTCCCTGGACAGGAAACAAGCATCCTGGGACCGGTTTCGGGGTTTCACCCCTCATCAGCCAGGCTAGCTTGAATCCAGTGGCAAAGTGAGCCCGGGACCCACGTCTGGGCATACCCGGCGCACTTAGGGCGGCAAAAGCAAAGCAAAACACAAACGCTGTGGGATAGAGTAACTAAATGGACTGAGACATGGTTAAGGGGCTACCTATGTGGGTGGCACAACCAGTGCTGCAAGCCCACTAGTAGCATTCAATTTACAAGCCCCGGGCATATGTAGTGCACTTTAGTAGGGACTTTCAAGTAATCAAATATGCCAATTGGGAATGAGCCAATGTTACCATGTTTTTAGGGAGAGAGCACATGCACTTTAGCACTGGTTAGCAGTGGAAAAGAGTCCAGAGTAGAGGGAGGCATGCAAAACGTTTGGTGGTGATCCTACAGAGAGGTCATTTCCAACATATTTCATTTTCAAACTAATGCAATACATGTTGAAAAGAATATGACACAACTTTATATTGACGTTACACCTATTATAATGAATGTGACTGCTATTGAAATAAAACACATACACTGAAATGAAAAGAACACACTTTAATTAAATTTAACACCTGCGGACATGTAAACAATTCATACTGAGGTGAATATAAGCCATGTTGTAACAAATATAACACATGTTCAAAGAAATGTGAGTTGTGCTGAAATGAGTATAAGTATGAACATGATTAAAGTGGATGTGACATGCATGAAAAATTAATAAATTAATATGGAATGCATTAAAAGGAAAATTATACACATTGAAATTAATATGCCATGTTTTAAAATGAACATGAGATGTACTCAAATTATATGAAATGTTTAAAAAAGTAAATAAAATAATTGTGATAATCAAGATGATATATGCATGAATAAATATGACATGTTAAAATGAATATGACCTATGTTGAAATAAATATTCAATTGATTCAAGTGTTGCAATGATTGTGACCTGTGCTGTTGTGTACATGACATTCAGTGAATGTGGCATGCACTGAAAGTAATGACCTACTCTCTAAAAAGAACATAACATGCCATAAAATGAACCAAGATGTAGAATGAACTAAGTATGACATTGTTTAAGCGGATATTGTGTGCACTTAAATCAATATGACATCTTTACATGAGTAAAACGTTTAATGAAATTAATACAACATGAAATGAATGCAAAAGGGTTGAAATTAATAAGAAACATGTTGAAATGGATAGGGCACCTGTTGAAGTGAATATGGCGAATGCAAAAATGAAAAACATTTTGTTTAAAATGAACATGACACTAATTGAAGATAATATAAAAAGTTGTGAGCTACATATGGCATGCAATGAAATTAATAAGGCACATGTTGAAATAAATATGACTCATGTTTAAATGTATATGATGTGTTGAAATTATGGCATGTCTTGAAATGAATGTGACATGTAGAAATTTACATTAGAAGCGCTAAAATGAATATGATGTTACCTGAAAAAAAATTATTTACATTGAAAAGAAAGAGAATAAATCCTTTTAAAATGCAACATATAGTCATTAAGGACAAGCAAAATATCCTGTTCCACCTGCGGAATTGGCAGAATTTTGGCCAATCCACATTACTCTTGAACGCAGCATTCTGGCCAAATTTTGCCAGTTGCTATGTGGTGCAATTTTTCTTCTGCAAGACTCCAGAATATTCAAGCTGACAAGCAAAAGCAAGATTTTGAATTTCCTAGTGTGATTTTCTAATGCGGGAGGTCACCTTGAATGGCTGTGAGCTCTTGCACAATGTATGGTGCCATTCGCACTGATTTTCAGCGCTGGTCACACTACTGGCACTAAATTGCAGTGCGGGCTGCCAAATTTTCCATTAGTTGGCGGACTTCCACAGAATCTCATAGAGTTTTTACTGTAACTCTGCTGTATTCCACTGAGTAAAACGCTGTGAGTTCTGTCCACCACTAATGGCCATGCAGCTTGAGGAGGTGGTGTTACAAGGACATACAGAATGAGGAGTTGGTGTACAAAGACAGAGAAATACTATGGCTCTCATTACATGTTGGGGGAGAACACTGTCACTGCATGGCTTCATTTGGTGAAACCACTCAGCCTAATGTTAAGAAATACTGGATCAGGGTTTAAAAAGTATTATTTCAAGTTGCAGCTGAAGCTGCCTAAGCAATAGAAATACCACTGAAAAGTTTGATATGCTCAGAGCTGGTGGTATACACAGAGGTTGACAAATACAATAATAACATTTCTGATCTAAATGTACTCATAATGCCATAGGTATAATGAAGGGAAAAACCTGAGAGCCACAAAAACTACTGTCAAGGATGCAACAGTCAATGTCTGCAAAGTCAATTGTATTTAAGTAACTAATTTGGAACTGCCAAATGCTCAGATGCCAAGCAAGACTGTAAAAAAACTGTTCAGACCTCACTTCACACACACTCATAAGCACAACCAAGGAGGAATCGAACAGCAACCACATATTCGTGTTGAATGCAATTCAAATTCACGTCCAGTTACTCCTATAGGGGCAGAAACTGGTAGAAGCAGCCAAGCACCAAAAATATATGAAATGCAAGGGAAGGAATGTAAGCCATATTTTTGCACAAATAGCACTTTAAGCTCTGTTTGAAAGCCTGAGTGTAGGATGATTTATTGAAGGTTGTGTGAATTTGGTGATATTAGGGTGTTTTATAATTGTTGACAGAGTTTAAAATTTGTATTGACACTTTTTTCTGATTAATGAGCTTTAAGTGTTGAGAATTTTTAAGGAGATTCCTTGTTTGCCTTTACCGTTTTTTCAAATTCCTGATTAGCCACTTCTGGTTTGATGCACTAAGAAAGTATCTCTTATCTCGCCATTTTTTCCTTTCTGGCTATTCCAAACTAAAGTGGACATTTTGTTGAGTGTGCATTCTAGGGTTTGGGCAACACAATGTGCAGACCGTCCTGATATTTAAGGACGACTGCCTCACATTTGCGCAGTTCATGCATGTAGAAGGTGTAGCACAATTATCCACTCTACTAGAAAAGGGGAAGGGACAGGCCCATAGCCAGAAGAATATTTTTAGGAGGGCATGGCCCTCAGCTATGACCACATGTTAAAGCTGTGCTCTGTAGGTGCAGTATTACCCAAATGCTGGTTGTCCTACTGAATATTGATCCCCAGAATATCACGGAATAGGAATATCAAGAACAGAATTTTGAAAGGTAAGTGCATCTATAGGAAGTATAGATGTACTATTCTAAACTACACATCTACATATCGTGAAGATATATACAGCTGTAGGCACATATATGAAGAGTAAGGTATAGAAATGTATTCTTATCTGTCAAATTTTTGGATACAATCTAGCCTCAATATTGTGCGCCATCGCTATTCTAGTGCACACTATGTGAGTCTGCGTGAAGGAATAAGTGGATTTTTTAAAGCACACTCAATCAATTTTCCATCATCCAAGTTTAAAACCTATCAATTAGATGAGATTTAAGCAAAAGAGTGTGAAGTCTGACTTGTAAGTGTGTGTATTTTCTTAACTGTTCTAGCTTTGTGCAATGCAAAATGTATCAAGTTATTTAAAAGAAAATAAGCTGACCTCAGCTCAGAGTCATCCATCCCACACCTCTTACCTTAGATGGTGGATGGCCAGCCAGCCTCCACTCTCAGTTTTTTTTTTCTGGAGCATGTCCTACCTGGGACATTCTACATCTGGAAGCCATCACATTGGGTAGGCATGAAAGGATAAACCTTACCTCATGTAAATTTAGTAAACTTCATCTGCTTTATAAAGTGTGAGGTTTCCTAATTCCAAACAACTTCGTAAGTGATGTTTATGTTTAACTTGCCACTAATTTATAATAAATTTATAGAGAGTTTGGAGCATATCAATCAAGAATATTTTGGGAAATTAGTGGCAATCTAGGTGTGTTAAACTAAACATTTACTGGCTGCAGCAATGGTGAAAACTACATGTTCTGAATATGGCTTTCACAATGTTTAATCCAAGGGGATGGATCCTCAGTGCGTTGACCCTGGCAAGGTAATCTAGATATTAAACCTTTTTTGAAAAGTGAATATTCTGCTGTAGCAGGCCTCTGTGACATAGTAGGCTATATTGGATCATTTTAGATTCACAGTACTGCAGGTTGGGTTATTTGCAGACCTCTGCAGCAATCAAATTAACCAAATATATTGTCATCCTCCTGCAAAAAAAATATAGATCTCTAGAGTAACAGTTATCTCACCAGGCTTTATTTCACAGCAGGTCAGGGTAGGCTGAAGCAATGTCAATTAAATGTATTTTGGTTATACCTGACTTGTGATGACTCTGCCCAAGCATAATAGGCTAATCAAAGCACTATGCCATATTGGAATCTGGGATTTCATAGCAGAACATTGCTTCTGAATGGCTTCAAAATGGATGATATGTTTAGGTGGTGACAACCACACTTAAAAGGAAAGTACATGAAAATTGCTGGTTAAGAACAACATGACTCAATGCCTGGTTCAATTGTGCAATCTTTTCACACAGCAAATGTCTGTTAGATATACGAAATGTGTTAGAATTGGCCCTTTCTGAGGGCCAGTCCCAAAATGTTTACCTTTACCCTCCAGCTTTCTGAATCAAGTTTTCTTGGCTTATAGAACTCTGTACACTACGCCACTTGTAACCATTGCTAAAGTGCCTTTGCTTTCTCCTTTAAACATGGTGCAATTTGCTTACACCCAGTTGGCACATTTAGTTTATTTGCAAGTCCTAGCCAAGCCCAGTGGTACTACATGTATCCAGGGTCTGTTAATTGAATGCTGTTATTGGGCCTGAGGCACCGATTGTGACACCTACTTAAGTATCCTTCTAAAAATGCCTCAGGCCTCCCATTGCAGCCTGCTATTTGGATATGACAAAATAAACTTTCATTTTTAATACATATAAGACACCCCTAGGGTAGGCCCTAAGTAGTGCATAGTACACAGTACAGTTAATTTAAAACGTTGGACCTGTGCTTTTAACTTTTACATGTCCTGCTAGTAAAAACTCCTACATTTGTATCTCACTACTACAAGACTTGCGTCTCCCATTACATTTATTAAGTTATAACTTTCAATTGGGAGCAGGTAGGAATGTTGAATTTGGTGTCCAAAGAATTGTAATTGAAAGCCCTCTTCAATGGTAAAGTCAGATTTTAAGTCATAATCCTGAAAATGCCACTTTTGAAAGGTTGATGTTTTATTTTCTTAACCATTTAGTGTCTGCAGCCTATATCCTGGATCACACACAGGTGTAGCTGGCAGTTGGACTTTGTATGTTGCTGCCATACAGTGGATCAAAGGGCGATAGGTGTTGGCAGGAAGGGCCACCTCTGACCTGATGAGGAAGGGGAGGAGCTGTCACTCACCTCACTTGCACATCACAAAGGCTCTACATGGGCACGCACATAAGGGGTTTGACACTATTATTTTTTGACAACAAACAAGCTGGGGCCAGGACAGGAAGGCAGAAAATTCCAAACACATCCAAGGGTGGAAAAATCAGAACCTTCTATACTTCAAAGCTGATACCAAGTATATACAATGGACCTTCAGACACTCTGCTGCCCTGCTTGGGAAAGAGGACAGGACCTGCAACTTGATCTCAGGACCACCAAATTGACTCCAAGGGATAGCTGGATGGCCTCCTGATCAAAGCCTCAGGGACAGAAAAGGCTCCAACCATCTTGAACGCAGCACCTAGACTCTATCTATTGTGAGTCTTGCCTCTCCAAGAGGTGTCACCTCAGTCCTGGACCATTGAAGGTGCTCTGCCAGCCCAGCTGTGGTCCTGTAATCAGAATAGACACAGCATGATATTTCCCCGTGGCCAAACTCCACATTGCAGCCTGCAGTCTCCTCATAACTGCCACTGAGCAACATACCCTTGTTGCAGGGGTTTGAATTGCAAGCACCTCATCAACAGCATCCTCAACAACAATGCAGGACTAGGCATTGCAGCTCAGCACCTCCCATAGAACCTCCGCTGCATGACGTATCCCCGCCAGGGGATCTCTAAATGCTACGCAAACCAGGATTTAAGTTAATTTGTTCAACTAGCCTAACTGGGTCCCTGTATTTGGCCCTTACTCCATTGCAGTCAGCCTGAACTTTTCACTTTGGCCCAGTCCTGCATGACAGGATAACCATAGTGCCATTTGTACTTTTAGACACTGTTTTTACCTAGTTCTTTAAAATTGCACCTCTCCTGTTCTACTTATTGGATTTTCATTGTTTTCTTGCCAAAAGATGCATTACATTTTACTCTATTTTTCTAAATTGTGGGATTTTCCATAAATTGTGTTTTCGCTTTATTACTGTTTGAAGTACTGAATAAAGACTTTACACTTTGCCTCTAAGTTAAGCCTGACTGATTTGTGCCAACCTACCAGAGAGTTAAGTGCAGGGTCATTTGGCATTGGCTGCTTGAGTAGAGTCTCACCCTCCTCAGCCAGTAACCCAATTTTCAAAAAAAGACATGAAGGGAGATCAGCTAATGCCCACTCAATTCTTAGCCTCTCAGCTGTTACAGTGAGATAGTGCTGGTACTGCGGTTCATATCATCTTCTCACACACAGCACTGTGGCATTCCAAAGAAGTCCATCACATTCGCTCTATTTTTCAACATATATCACCACCCTCTTACCAAACCTGATTTCATAATTCAACCTCCCGTTACACCCAAATCATTTTTAAAAATAGATGGTCTGTAAGGCCTCTAAAATTTACAACTGGACTGCCTTCGTGCCATAAACAAATGGATGAAGAATTACCATCTAGAGCTAAATATTGCAAAGACAGAGCTTATGATCTGTGGAAAATGACAATAACACCAGCGTGCTGCCAACATAAGGCCCCTCCAGCAATATCAACAGAAGTCAGAAACCTAGGGGTAACTTTGGATTCAGATCTATATTTTATATCACGTTAACAAAATAAATCTGTGTGCTAGCTATACAATGAAAACACTATGGGGGTCATTCTAACCCTGGCGGTCCAAGACCGCCAGGGCTAAAATGACGGGGGCACCGCCAACAGGCTGGCGGTGCCCCGCTGGGCATTCTGACCGCGGCGGTTCGGCCGCGGTCAGAAGTGGAAAACCGGCAGTCTCCCGCCGGTTTTCCGCTGCCCAAATGAATCCTCCATGGCAGCGCAGCAAGCTGCGCCGCCATGGAGGATTCTGACACCCCATACCGCCATCCTGTTCCTGGCGGTTCTCCCGCCAGGAACAGGATGGCGGTATGGGGTGTCGCGGGGCCCCTGCAGTGCCCATGCCTATGGCATGGGCACTGCAGGGGCCCCCGTAAGAGGGCCCCAAAAAGAATTTCAGTGTCTGCTTTGCAGACACTGAAATTCGCGACGGGTGCAACTGCACCCGCCGCACCTTCCCACTCCGCCGGCTCAATTCTGAGCCGGCGTCCTCGTGGGAAGGGTGTTTTGCACTGGGCTGGCGGGCGGCCTTTTGGCGGTCGCCCGCCAGCCCAGTGCAAAACCCAAAATACCCTCAGCAGGCTTTCGACCACGGAGCGGTATTTTGGAGGGGGAAGTCTGGCGGGCGGCCTCCGCCGCCCGCCAGACTTAGAATCACCCCCTATGTTTGCTCCTCCCAAAGCTCTGATAATCTCCAAGGTTGACTATGCCTACAGCTTATACCTTAGCGCACCTACATACATCATACGCAAAATACAACTTATCCAAAATGCTGCTGCAAGACTTCTTATCTACCTTCCCCCAATAGAACACAACTCTAGTCTTTCAATCTCTCCACAGGCTACCTATAGTTAGAAGAACAATGTTCAAGGCACTTAGCTTTGTTCACAGAGCCTCCAGGGAAAAGGACTGCTATACTGCGAAGCTAAATTCAAGCAATACAAACAAATGAGGACACTACACTCCATGCTTGCCCCACTTATTGTCATACCACCTTACCATAAGAAATCTGTAGGAGGCACTGCTTTCTCAGTTCAAGCTGCCAAACTCTAGAACTCTCTTTCAATCCTAGCATTTGAAGCACCCAGGGGCATAAAACTTCAAAAGAAGTTGAAAACATGACTATTTCCAAGACAACTAAAGCACCACAAATCCTGGCAACATAACCTGGAAAGACAGTCACACCCTCAAGCTCAATCTTTAGCTTCCAATCCACAGATTGAAAACAACCTAACCATCAAACTACTTTTGATATGCTGGTAAGTTAAGGGGGGCTAACCTATGCTTCGCTGGGATATTATGTAGTCATGTAAGTTCATCCATAGTATTCTGACCCACACTAACACTAATATCAAAACACTCAGCTGTCAGCAGCCAACTGTAACTTACACCTCTTACATTCCCATAAGACATATCTGCTATGAGGGTTGTCCATCACCAGTATTGTGCAGCCAGTAAACCAACCACCACCAAATGGATAGGCATGAAATAACTGAAGAGATCTCTCACACAGTCCAACCAATTGGAGGCCTTTAGTCTAGTCCATGATGGCAGGTCCTAAATATCTATACACTATGGCCGCTACTTCACATCTCACAATGACTTTCAGATATGAGAATATAGTAACATTGCAAATCCCAGCAGATCTCTCCATTTCTCTCTTCCTGCAGCAATGCCACATCTGCCCCAGACCGTTACCCAAAATTTCTGATTTGACAACCCTGCGCAGTAACCAGCTAGACAGACTATATCATAAGAAACACCATAAAGACACCTGTAGCGCTGTTCAAAACTGCCAGCATACTGAAAACGCATAAACTGTGCATCTGTGTCTCCCACAGCTCATCATCCACCACACTGCTACATGATGCATCTCATAACACGATAACAGCACATTGGTAGTCATCACATATGACATGGAAACACTTCCCGGATAGGATTACAAAATAAATACAGTACCCTTCCAACCACACACCACCCTATATGGTGTAGCATGTTGCCAATGTAAGAGCTTTAGTGCCAAACATAGGGGTAATAAGTGCTATGCAAACCCACAATACAATATTTGTCAATTGTGAATCACCAAGGTTTGTTTAGATGTTATTGAAATCTTTTTTTCCATCAGACTTCAGAATTATAGGACAAACTGTGCTTCACTTGTGCTTTTATAACTGTTGGTAAATGTTGAAATATTTGTATAGTTCATTTTCAGATATTTAAATGTTCTGTGAAACAAATTGACATTCTACGGTAGTTCATTTTGCTCTCCCTGTATGCAAGGCCAGTGGAATTAAGTGATTTGGTGACTGCCTCATTTGCCACATAATCCATCATCTGTTGCATAATCAACAGATTTGAACAAAAAACATATTTTGTTTCCAGCTCAAGCAGGTCAAAAGTTACTAAAAAAGCAGCAACACATGCTGCCGCAGAGTGGTAGGTCCTTTGCAAAGGTTGACTGGTCACCTTTCAGTTACCATACCCACCATTAAAGGCCGAAGGTGAGGGCCTTTAACTAGGGAGAAGGACTTTAATGCAGGTATAGCTCAGCTGCGGAGTGCTAGAATGCTATTAGAACATTCTGTCACTAGATATCAGAATGTTCTAATTAATAAAAAAAAGGCCTCCACATTAAGCTGCATAGTTTGTGTTTAAATAGCACATAATTTAGTCAACATTGTCACAAAATGTAGGCCTCCCTAATTGCATAATTCCAGTGGCTCTGTCTGTACCCCAACAAACTTGTCACATAGTTCAGGTTACAAAATCCTTTCACTTTGCAGTCAAAGAAAAGTAAACATCTCCACACAGTTTGACAGAAGACACAGCCTGACATTTAACCTGTTTTGAAACATGCAGCAAATCTAACAAATTACAATCAAAATTTAAACGCATTGTTACTGTTCAGTCAATTTTAGAATTCACGCTTTAAATATTGCCTTGTCGTTTGGGGGGCCATCGATAAATAGGGGCTGGCCTGGCCCTCGAATGCCCCCCACCCCCATGGCTATGACCCTGCACCAGTTCACCTACCACAAATTACATATAATTTTGTGCTGTGTGGCAGCCACCCCAAAGGCTAGATCTACTGCTTTCTGTATAACATCAGAGTGAAGTGAAAAATACAGACTTTATCTTCTTCCTAAACTACCCTTTTGACTCCCTGCCAAGCTCCTGGAGGGGTTTCACCCATGTCAACAGTGAATCTTTAAATAATCCCATGGCGGCAGCATGATACTCTCACCCAGGCCGTCATCGTCTGCTGGCAGCTGCTACCAGTGGAAATGCTTCACCAGTATGGAGAAATATGGGCATTTATTTATGTACATAAAGTATACGGATGAGTAGAATTCTGCCATCTTCCAGTGTCACTCACATGATGTAATATTCCTGGATAGCATTTTACTGAAACAATGCTTTGTTAATGTATTAATATTTTATCTTTCAGTAAGTAAGAACTGCCATCACAGAGTAGGTGAAAGCAATATTAAGTATGTTTGTGATCGCTAGTCAATAGGAAAAGAGCTATTTTGAAAGTGAACATTTTTGACTCCCTTTTAATAACTTGGCATAAACTTTTGACATGAGCCCTAGACTGGCTAATGACTCTGCCCTAAAGTTGGGTGCACCAGCAAATTAACAGGGAGAGACCAGCAACAGACGACCTAAGGGTCAGCTCTGTCTGTAAGCAAGAAACATCATGTTGGAATATGACAGGGTGTCTTCAAAACTCTAAAAATTGCATTTCTTTAACAAGAGACAACATTTCGCCTTGGTAGGTCAGATTAGATTTCTGCATTGATTGTACCTCTGCAATGACAAGTAATCATTAAATGTCAGACTTTTTAACCATGCACTGACAAGTATTCCTTTTACCGTCATGGTGTAATGTGTACCTTATATATGGCCTAGATTCCAGCATAGATTAAGCATATTTATAGGCTTTTAAATCAAACACAGGAGATGTTTTTACACAGGGTGTTAGAAATGGGGTTTCTGGTTGGCTAGGGTATGCACCTAAGCCAGGCAGAACCCACCCACTCTAGTCAGGGCAAGGGAGTTACACATCCAAGATAACCCCTGCTCACCCCCTTGGTAGCTTGGCATGAGCAGTCAGGCCTAACCCAGAGGCAATGTGTAGAGCATTTGCATAACACACAACACACGTGACGCACTCCACCACAAAGGAAGCACAACACGAAGTTAAATGAAAATATACTGTATTGTACACAACACAATTATTAGACCAAACCTCACACATCAGTAATATCCTACTACCTTAGCAGTTGTCAGAACGTTACACATTAGTTACTCTGTAAACTAGCAGTAGTCACATATAACACACAGTTTACTCAGTATTCTGCAACATAAGCAGTAGTCAGGAAACACATTATTACACCAAAGCACTTGCCATAAGAATATCATAAACGCCCATAGTAGGAACATCATAAAACATATGGCAAGACAGAAAAACATATTAGCATGGTATGCCCATAATAGGAACATTTGCATACATATATGAAGGCATCATAAACAGGTAGGCAATATATGCATCAACAAAGTCTCTAGAAAGAACCTCTGATATATATTGTCCCTTTAAAAGTACCTGGTCTGATGATAAAGGTACCTCCAGTGCCTGGAGAACGAAAACATGGGGGCCCCCGGCGCTCCTCTGCACCAAACGGGGGGCCTCTACTACTCTGAGGTCGAGGAGGGCACCTCCTTTGTGCTATTGATGGGCCCCTCTAGGGGCCCATGATTACTGGGGGCCCCCTGGGACTCAACTGGCCCTCTTAAGCGGGGCCAAAGTCCTCCAAAGTAGTGTAGGGAGAGGGGGGCACCACGCACCCCCTCCCTTTGGTGATGGGCCCCTCCTGGGGTCTGTGATTTTTTTGGATCCCCCGCCAACTCGGAGGGCCGGTGCACAACACTGGCACTGGCCCACGAAGGGCCAACAAAGAGTTTGCGGCGTAGGCGAGCCTCCGGTGAGGCTGCCGCCCTGCCTGCAGGTCAACAACGAGCCCTCCGGGGCTCGGCAGGTGAAGGAGAGACATCCTCCTCTGCTCCCTGCCTCTGATAATGTTCCGGCCTAAAGCAGGGCCTTCCGGTGCCCCAGGGGTGCTCTGCTGAGTAGTCTTCGCCCCAGGGGCACCAATAGGAGCACCCTTGCTCCAGTCCTTTGACAAGGGGTTTCCTTCGTGTCCCAGGGGCACTGCGAAGCGCGCTCCACTCGCGTGTGGATGAAACAGCCTCCACCGGCTGCGGCAGTGATTCCCAGCACCACAACGCGCTTTTTCAAAAGCGCTTGGATCTCAAATGAAGCCCGGGTCGCGGCGGTGCATTTCCCATGCCACAATCGGAAAGAGCGCTCTCCAAGGCACCAACAATATTACTGCAGCAGCATTTTCCCACAGCTCCACTCACAGATATCGGGGGAAGCACTCCTCGTGTCTGCAGATCATGGCAGGGGTCAGGGGCCACAGCACCCTGTCCCTGGGGGGACAAGAGTCTTAGGAAAAAGGCCCACAAGGGAAGGGGCCCAGCAACAGGCCAGCACAGAGGATGTGAGCAGGTGGCAAGTCCCTTACAGTGACCAAGCAGGTCACAGGTCAGCACAACAGCAGCAGTCCTAGGCAGTCCCTGGTGAGTCCTTCCAGTCCTTTGTGTCCAGTTCCAAGATGATTCCAAGAGTCTCCAAATTGTGGGAAAAATTCCCCTGTACTTATAATCAGTCTTTACAGTGTTTTACAATGATGGGGAGAGGAGGTTCCAACCAGTTACAACTGGTTCTGGGAGTGCCTTCTCTCTCCTCCAGCACAGGCTCCAAACATCAGTGGTGGGTAAACGACCCTAGTTTGTGGGGCCAGGGCACATCCTTTACAAATGTAGGTGTGCCCTGCCTCTCCCTTCTCTCAGCCCAGGAAGACTATTCAGTATGCAGATGCACCTCTGTGACACCTCCACCCTCCCTGTGTAAAGGCTGTCTGAAAAGTATGCACAAAGCCCCAACTATCACTCTGCCCAGACGTGGATTGGAGTCAAGCTGCAAAACACCATTCATAAGCACAGAGAAATGCGCACTTTCTAGAAGTGGCATTTCTGTAATAGTAATAAAAAATACACCTACACCAGTAAGCAGCATTTATTATCACCATCACAACCATACCAAACATGCCTACGCTACCCCTCATAAATCAGACAATACCCCTTGCACATAAGGAAGGGCATTTCTAATGCAATCCTATGAGAAGGCAGCACTCACAGCCGTGAGACACCAAGTTAGGCTGTTTGTCACTACCAGAACAGGCAACGCAACCTGGCACATGTTCTGCCTTCTACATACATGGCACGCTGCCCATAGGGCTAGCTAGGGCGCTAGCAGGCCTGAGACAGGTTTGAAAGTCTACTTCAGTGGGTGGCGCAAGCAGCGCTGCAGGCCCACTAGTAGTATTTAATTTACAGGCCCTGAGTATAGAGATAACACTGTACAAGGGTCTTACAGGTAAATTAAATATGCCAATCAGGTAGAAGCCAATCGTACCAACTTTAGATGGGAGAGCACCTTCACTTTAGCACTGGTCAGCAGTGATAAAGTGCTCAGAATCCTAGAGCCACAGCGACAGGTCAGAAAAAAATAGGAGGAAGTGGGCAAAAAGACTGGGGATGACCCTGCATAAGGAAAAAAGTCCAACACAGGGCATCTTGGGCTCAGGTATTCGAAGGTGTTCTCAAATGTGATAATAAACAGTAAAGAGGTTTGGCGAAATAATGTATTTGCCTAGGAACACTCCGTTTGGTCAAGCAGGGAAGCCAGGATTGATACCCAGGTTTTCCAGTTTAACACTGTGCAATTCAGTCCGTATATATGTGTGTCTCTTTCTCATGTCAATGTTTATTGCTTCATCATTATTTCTATAGGTGTATGGTTTACACGTTAACTTGTATTGCTGCGTCCTTAATTCTTTTAGTGGGGATGACAGTTGCCATTCATATTCCTAATTTATCAGCTTTGCATACCACAAACACTGCCCAAGGACATAAGACCGCTTCACACCAGGTACAGACTACATTACACTTTTTTTCAGCACAGGCTGATTTGAAAGGGGTTCACAGAATCAATCACTCAATCAATCAATCATTTGTAAACCGCGCTACTCACCTGCGAGGGTCTCAAGGCGCTGGGGGGGTGGGGGATGGGAGCTGCTACTGCTCAAACAACCTGGTCTTGAGGTGTCTCGTGAAGGTCAGCAGGTCCTGGGTCTGCCGCAGGTGGATGGGGAGGGTGTTCCAGGTCTTGGCAGCGAGGTGGGAGAATGATCTTCCGCCGGCTGTTGTCCTGTGGATGTGTGGAACGGTGGCGAGGGGGAGGTTGGTGGAGCGGAGCTGGCAGTTCGGGGTGTAGAAGGTGAGTTGTTTGTTGAAGTATGCTGGTCCGGCGTTGTGGAGTGCTTTGTGAGCATGGGTGAGGAGCTTGAAGGTGATCCTCTTGTTGACAAGGAGCCAGTGCAGGTCTCTCAGGTGGGCTGTTATGTGGCTGCGGCAGGGGATGTCGAGGATGAGGCGTGCGGATGCGTTCAGTATGCGTTGCAGCATAAATATGGCAAAGCAAATCCAGGTTTCAAACCAGTGCCCATATTTATACTTTTTGGCGCAAACCAGCGCTAACGCAGGTTTGCGTCAAAAAGTATAGCGCCGGCTAGCACCATTCCTAGACGCCAGACAGCGCCATATTTATTCAATGGCGCTAGCCAGTGCTAAGGCCCTGTTAGCGTCCTTGGAAAGGCCGTTGGGGCCAGCACCGAGCAGGGGGCCCCAAATCAGGGCCCCCGAGCAGTGTTGGGAATAAAAAAAATATATACTCACCCAGACTTACCTGGGATGGGTCCCCCATCCTTAGATGTCCTCCTGGTGTGGGTGGGGATGTCCCTGGGGCCAGGGAGGGGCACCTGTGGGCAATTTCCATGGTCTCTGACCATGGAAATCTGCCTTCAGGTCCCCTTACGCCTGCCCAGACCTAGGCGTTAAATAATGGTGCTAAAGCAGACTTAGTGGCATTATTTAAGGCCCTCACCCCCGTGCTGTATTTTAGCACAGGGATAAATATGGCGCAAAGGCCATTTCGTCCTTATCTGGACCGGAACACCTACCTTGCATCTCATTGATGCAAGGTAAGTTTTCCCCTCCAGAAAACGACATATACTCCATTACTTTGGTGCTAGACGTGTCTAACGCCAAAGTATAAATATGGAGTTAGGTTTGCGCTGAATTAGCGTAAAAAAAATGACGCTAATTCCGTGCAAACCGAGTATAAATATGGGCCCAGGTGTCTTACGTGGCTTGGTCAGCTGCCATAGCCACTAAACCACATTGCCCCCTTTAAAAGCTCTGCTCGTTTTGGGCTCCAGGTTCCAAGAGGACCTCAAGCCTGTGCCAGACCCAGCCATCGGGAGCAAAAATGGCTCCAACTTTAAGTGGTTCATCCACCTCTAGTCTGCACCCCAGAAGATGCAGACTGCGCATCAGGGTGATTTTAGGGCAGTGTTTCTGAGACAATCTACCTGAAGCCACATCTGCAATGATGATTCCCTTGCCTAAGACTATCACTCACTTTTGTGCGGCGACCATCTTAAATGAGAATATCTTCCTTTTCTAATAAAATGCACGCTTGGCTGTCAGTAAGAGATGGAATATATTGTCCGTTGCCTTTTCAGCCCTAGAGGATGAGCTCTGAGCATTGGCTGTCCAACCGGAAAAGGAAAACGCTCTGTGTGTGACACAGCAGTGATAATGAAGCAATGGCCCTACTTCAACAATAGGCTTACTTAACTGCTGCCCGAACACGTAGCCGTAAAAAAATATTAACGCCAAAGCTCCTCTCTCTGTGCTTACTCTTTAACTGGTTTTGGGGATTAAATGAGGACAAGCAGACAGTTTATCTGTCAAGTTAGACCTATAAAACTCCACTCCACGGCATTTGATCATTCAAACCAAATCACATTCCACAAAAGTACCCAACATAAATCATAAAATAAATTTTAACAAAATACATTGTTTGAAACCTTGTTTCACTAAATGTGACTTAGTAGCATCCTCTAGTTTGTCATGCAGTTTTTCATGAATAATCCCTTTTCGACTCCACAACCTTAAACTCATTTAAAGTCAGTGGCGCACTAAGGTAATCTGCAAGTATGAAGCTTGCAAAAAAACATAGCGTTGGCAGATGAATAAATGTGCACTCGAAAGGAACTCAAAACAGTCATTCGTTTTTCTTCATTCGTTTTTGCAGAAAAGGTCCCCATTAGCTTTAGAAATAATGTTTCATATTTGATGAAAAACATCTGAGGCACCTTTTGGGTAATTGTTTTCTATGCACTTTGCAATTTTAAGGCAAAACTCTGGCTTTAATGCATAACCCAAAATGATGTATTATCACAGAACATTATGGCAATTATGAAAAGGCAACAGAATGTCATTTAAACTAAAGTGTACAGCTGCTCTTTATGGCCTGGGTGGACGTAGAGAGTGAACCTATTCACCTCACGTAAAATTGACATAATTCTATTTGCTGTCCGATTTATATTGATAATGCCGTCCTAACTTTCCACATTTATAAAAATTATCTGAAAAAGATGTAAGGAAAATGCAGTTCTTCTAGTTGGGGGTCTGCTGTTCGTCGAGATGGCTTAAAAGTGGTGAATGGTGCTGAATGGGGTATGTTTTAAAAGAACATATAGGTAAACCATACAAGGGTTAAGACACGATTAAAAAACTACATCTTTGTCTCAAGCAGTTCCTTTTGTAAAGACCCCAAAAAGAAAGGAGGTATATTTTGTCAGCTGGTGGGCCTATTCATTAAAATAATCGTAAACTTTTAAAATCTAATTCCAATAGTGCTACTTTATCTACTTACAATGCTATTCACAACTCTTAGGGCAGAGATCTAATCTATGCATGTCTCACGAGTGCCTAAACCCCAAATAATTTGGAAGTAAGTGTGGGTACGATAAGGAGACGTGAGACGTTAATGGGAATTATCTTCTGCAACATGGGTGACAATCAAGGAGTGGATTAAGGAGGAATAAGCAAATAGTAAAACAGCACACAGAAGTCTAAGCCAGGTGTTATTCACCACTGCTACACCCACATCTACTACAGCTGAAACAGTTCAAGCAGGCTCATATCCACTGCAGCTAAGCCTTAGAGTAAGTCAAGCATGACACATGTACAATAACTGGTATTGCAAGGCACTACCTTAGAAATCAATCGAGGCCTGCAACACTAAGCTCACACACAGAAAAATAGGTAAGTAAACGGGGTTTTTAATGTGAAAATAAATCCTTGCCTGGTCGGTAGGTAAAGGGGCAGTTCTGAGGACGCTTGGCACCTGGAGTCATCCCAAGCAGTGGTGGTGGGGCCCAGGATGAGGATCTCCATCTTGTCCCAGTTAAGCTTGAGGCAGCTGTCTCTCATCCAGTCTCATCCAGTCTGTGACTGCCTTCATTCCATTGTGAAAGTTCTATTTGGCTGTTAATGGTGAGGGAGAGAATGAGCTGCGTGTCATTGGCGTATGAACAGTGTTGAGCCTGTGGTGTCTGACGATCTCGGCAAGCAGGTACATGTAGAGGTTGAAGAAGGTAGGGCTCAGTTAGGAGCCCTGGGAAAATACGCATCTGGTTTCTGTTGGCTGGTTTCTGGTCACCAGCCATAGCAAATCACAATTTGCATTGAATTGTAAATCCAACCACAACACTTTGTGTTGGATTTAATTTAACAAAGTAATACAAACCTGATGCAAAATATGTGTTAATCTGAGCTGTAACCTTTCCAGAGGGTTTGTAGAGACACCTCTTGCATCTAATAGACAAACCAGCTACACTAATCACAATTCGGCCACCCAGACTTAGTTAACACTATTTCCAATAGAGACACCTTTGTTACTCCATCAGCTTGCAATCTATGTTCGATGCCAGAAGTTGCGTCACTGATGTGTTCACTGGCTTTTCTGGATGCACACATGACAGCTACATTTTCTGACAATTACCTCTTGCACATCAGTTGGTTACTGGGGATTTTGGTGACATGTGGCTACTGGGTTTGTTTCACCAAATCACACTAGCCCTCCATATAAATGTAAGGAATGGAATCACTAACAAAGTTAATCTTTACTTCATCCCATCGTCATCACAATAGACACTCATACCACTAAGATTCAATGCATGGAAGTGTTGTACATTCCCATGATTATCATATTAATATAAATATCACAATATTTGTTGCAGGTTACACTTGGTATTCCCTTCTCTCCTCATTTCATTCCAGCACCCAACCTCACAATCTAGGTAAAATATGGAACATATACCCATGCTCCCAATTCTTAAATCTTCAAATCACAATTCAAAGTCCATTGACCATACGAGGGGTACTCCAGTATTTTCCAAAGAGATGTAGCCTGTTGCAGGTTTCACAAAATCACCATGCCATGGAGCTTATATGTTGACTATACTCCTAAGTGTGACCCCATCCAGGTATCTGGAGTGAGACACTAATGATGTGTAGTGTACAAATGAAAACATAGAAGTAGGCTTTCCTGTTTTCGGTTTCTATGTGTTGTAAGTTCTTATAGGACTGTTTTCAGTGTTTCCAGTCTTTTCAGAAATATAACAATCAGTGGTTACCTGTGTTTACCCTTTTCTGCTCCTGAAAAATCACAGAGGTGGTGTTTTTAAGTGCTTATAAAGAAATTTGCTCTCATTTCCATCCTTCCCTTGTTCTTTCCTTTGATTGTACCACCAAATATGAATGGCAACAGTATCTAGATAGAAGAATATTGAGGACATAGGTACATATGTGGAGTTAGGTATAGAAAATATAGACTTACTTACCTGTTGATGTTGTTTTCAAGATGTTGTCCTTGTTTGACCTGGCTCTTTTTGCAGGGTCTTCCCCTCAACTTTTTGCCTCCTTCCTCCTATTTTTCACACCTGTTTTTTTTGGTTTTAGGACTCCAGGCACTTTACCACTGGTATTGGTTTATCCCTGATTGCGATATTTGATTTACTTGTAAGTCCCTAGTAATGTGCACTAGAGGTATGTAGGGCCTGTACATCAAATGAAACTGGTGGGCCTGCAGCATTGATTGTGCCACCCACATGATTAGCCCTGTAAACATGTCTCAGACCTGTCACTGCAGTGTTTGTGTGAGCAGTATTGCACTGCCAATTCGACCTGGCAAGTGTCATTCGACCTTGCCAGGCCCAAACCTTCCCTTTTACTACATGTAAGTCACCCCTAAGGTAAGCCCTAGATAGCTTCATGGGCAGGGTGGAGTGTATTTAAAAGATAGGACATGTACTGGTGTGTTTTACTTGTCCTGATAGTGAAATACAGCCAAATTCATTTTTCTCTATTGCAAGGCCAACCTCTCCCACAGGTTAACATGGGGATTGCCTTTAATTATCTTTTAAGTGCAGCTTCCCATTGGGAGCAGATAGAGATGTGGAGTTTGGGGTCTCTAAACTCACAATTTGAAAAATACATATTTTGGTAAAGTTGGTATTTAGATTGTCAGTTTCAAAATGCCACTTTTAGAAAGTGGGCAATTTCTTGCTTAACCATTCTGTGCCTCTGCCTGCCTATGGAATCCACATTGGGGTCTGACAGTTGGGCTGTTTGTGAATTCCCTCTAGACAGTGACATTAAGAGAGCTGGGGAATATCAATCATATCCTGATGAATCTCATGGGCTAGAGTGGGGAGGGGGGAGCTGACACCTGCACCTGAAAGGGCTGTGCCTGTCTTCACACAATGCAGTCTCCGGCCCCCTGGTGTGTGGTTGGGGCCAGGCCTGGGCAGGGCAGGATGTTGTCAATAACAGAGACTTTCATTTGAAGCTTGCCTACTTCAAAGGCAGAAATGGGTATAAGCAGTGGATCCAAAATCCCAGACTTTTAGATTACTTCTGGATCGAGAGTAACCTCTGCCAAGGAGAACAGCTGAAGAGCTAGAGAAGGAGTACTGCCCCTTCACCGGTCAGTGTGCTTTACTGGGCTGGAAGTTGCTGCTTCTGCCTTAGAGAGGACAGAGACTGGACTGTGTTTTCCTGCTTGTGAATTATCTCCAAGGGCTTGAACTGAGCTTACCCCCTGTTCTGAAGTCTCAGGGCCATCAAATACTTCCACTGCCAACACCTGAACTCTCTTGCTGAGACTCTTACACTTCCACGTGGTGCCCAATCCAGTGCCTGGGCCCTAGAAGGGAGAATCTGATGTAACCAAGACTGAAATCTATGCACAGGTGCCAAGATAGAGAAAAATTGATGCACCACCTGCACGCAATTAGGAAATCAACACAACACCCGCCTGCGGCTGCTAAAATCAACACATCACTTGCGCAGCGCGACTCTTCACCACTGTGTGCCAGGATTTTGCTTGCATCGTTGCTGGGCATCTAAACCACAGTGAACCTGTTTGGACCTGAAGTTGCCAGTCCGGAAATTGATGAATCGCCCTTCTGTGGGAGAGAAAAACATTGTGTCGCCTACCAGACCAGAGAAGAAATGATGCAAGGCCTCACTTGCGAGTCAGGAATCAATGCATCGCCGACATTACAGACGCACCCTCACCCGTGCGGCTTTCTCTTTGAGGCAAACCAAGTACTTTGTGTAAAAAGAGAGCATCCATTGATTTTTATGGATTAAGACTCTTTTGAACTTCAAAAATTCAGAACTTTGATTGCTTATGTTGGATTTTTTGTCCTTTTGGTCTTGATTGATTTAGATAAATATTGGTTATTTTTTCGAAACTGGTGTTGTGTCCCTCTTGTAGTGTTTTCAATGTATAACTATGGTGGTCATTCTGACCCTGGCGGTCTTTGACCGCCAGGGCGGAGGACCGCGGGAGCACCGCCGACAGGCCGGCGGTGCTCCAATGGGGATTCCGACCGCGGCGGTAAAGCCGCGGTCGGACCGGCACCACTGGCGGGGTCCCGCCAGTGTACCGCGGCCCCATTGAATCCTCCGCGGCGGCGCAGCTTGCTGCACCGCCGCGGGGATTCCGACCCCCCCTACCGCCATCCAGATCCCGGCGGTCGGACCGCCGAGATCCGGATGGCGGTAGGGGGGGTCGCGGGGCCCCTGGGGGCCCCTGCAGTGCCCATGCCACTGGCATGGGCATTGCAGGGGCCCCCGTAAGAGGGCCCCTAAATGTATTTCACTGTCTGCTGCGCAGACAGTGAAATACGCGACGGGTGCAACTGCACCCGTCGCACAGCTTCCACTCCGCCGGCTCGATTCCGAGCCGGCTTCATCGTGGAAGCCTCTTTCCCGCTGGGCTGGCTGGCGGTCTGAAGGCGACCGCCCGCCAGCCCAGCGGGAAAGTCAGAATTACCGCCGCGGTCTTTCGACCGCGGAACGGTAACCTGACGGCGGGACTTTGGCGGTCGGCCTCCGCCGCCCACCAAGGTCAGAATGAGGGCCTATGTGTGTTGGTACAAATATTTTACACAGTGCCTTTAAGATAATCCTGACTGCTTGTGCCAAGCTACCAAGGGGGTGAGCAGGGGTTGCCCTAGGAGTGCAACTCCCTTACCCTTACTAGAGTGTCAGGAGTGTCAAGTACTGGACAGCTGGATTCCTCAAGGGCAGAAGCTAGTCCCAACGCCCCTCCACTAATATCCACACTGACCTTCTGACTATTACTAGTGTGAAATATCAACGGGGGTAAGGGGAAGCGGAAAGAGAAATAAGAGAGACTGCCTTGCGGGGGAATCTTCGCTGCTACACTTTGTTTTTGCCTGATGTTATAAATGACAGCCGCATGTAAAGGAAGACATACACAAACATGCAATTCACATTTCAATTAATATTCTAACGTTACTAAAATCTATTTCTATTACATGTGCATCAATGTTCCATACCTCTATAAAGCAATACTTGTGCTCCTCTCTTTTAAATAAACTCAGTCGGAACATAGAATAAGATTTTGAATTTTCCTAAATTAGTATATGATTTTAACACTGCAACAGAATGCGAGTATAGTGGTTGTAGTATTTGATTGAGTGAGTGAATACAGTTCGATGGTAAAGCAATCTATCGTTTTTCATAGTTGTGCTCCAAATGACATGTGAATAGATGTTTGCAATGGAAAATGAGCAAAGTTCAAGTATTTTAGAATATTCACAATATATTAATTGAGTCGTGAGAATTCTCTGAGAAACGTTTCTCGTACTGTAGAAAGTCTTGACACTTGAAAAAGTGTCTCTTCTCTGACCTTTGCAAAGAAGTTAAATGCGGATCTAGCACTCGAATACCCTTTGAACTATGAGTGCTGCAGAGAACTGAAATACTTGCTGTACAACGAAGAAGAGACATTACTCCAAAATGTGTGAGCTGCTTTCCATGAGTGTGTAGTGTTCTTTCTGACAAGGAATCTTCTGTGAAGTAAATATGCATCCTGAAGAGATGCTACCAGCGCCTCAGGAGTCCAGTTGAAGTGCTCTGTCTTCCTTGACAAGCACTTGCATGTCGATCTGAGATTTCAGCTCACGTGCATGCACTAGACCGCCAACCTTCCAGGAACATCTGTCATTTTGGAGATCTCAAAGTCGGTGTGTGCAGCAAACATGCAGAAGATGGCCTTCAACAGCAGTTTTGCAGATGGCTTACCATGCCACCATTGTGGATTTGCCGGGCTCTTGTCAATCTCTGGCGTTGTTTTTTTGCACAAGTAAGTCTTTGTTCCTGCTACTGAATTCCTGACACTAGAGTGAGGGTCCCTGCTTGGAGAGCATGCAAACTGACTGCCGGCCAGAGACCCCCTTTCTAACAGTCTTCTATATTATGTCCCATTAATATTGTGGTTTCAATATTGAGGGCGCACAGTCTTTGCTTTGCTTCATTATATATTTCTTCCCTCTTTCCTGCACGCAACTCCATTCTTTGAAACTTTTTTTTAAAAGGTAAAATGACATTATTTATAACTCCTTGCCTTTCTAATTCTCCAGTACTCAAATCCCTCTTCCTAGAGGTCCACTCCCACTTCATGACAAGGATGAGATACATTTGCACCTCATAAAGATTTCATTGCAGTATACTAAAGGCTAATGGTTTAACAGACCTTTTTGCTGCTCGTTTTTCCAGACAAATGCGTCTGTTGACTGAAGACTTTTCAGTTAGAACAAGACAAATATAGTGGGGTGCTTGGTTGCTGCCAGCCAGTGTCACACTGCTCTGTTCTTTGCTATGTGATACAAATAACTGAGGCAGTGACCAAACTTAAAGATCTACAAGGTGCTTAATGTCATTTACTTTCACCATTCACACTGTAAGTGAAGTTTATTTTGCATTGTTGGGTTGTGTCTACAGTATAGGGTTTTGATCTATTGGAGCTAAAACGCACATTGTGTTTTGCTAAAACCTGCAAATTATGCAGACAGGTTAATTGGCACACACTGCAAATCGCATAATCCCAGAGTTCCTGACTAACACACATGGTGTTCAAGTATGTATTAACACCAGTGCAGTTTCACTAAAAGAATAAAAATGTCCATGATATGGACTCTGAGCCTTCTGTATGAGGGGAGGTGGCTACTATAGGCATGCATTTAGTCAATCACAATGTGCACCTAACAGCAGCAGTGTTTGTGCTAGTATCGTATGAGAGGTAGTTGATTCTGGAATCATCCATATGAACAGAAATAGTTGTTGTCACAATACTGATACCTGAGCTTTCAGAAAGCAAAGCTGTCTCTCCTTTTCAGTAAATGAGGATGACGTCATTCAGGCTTGCCTTGCACTGAGACACTGTTCAGACCTCACTTATGGACCTGCTTCCCCCTGTACAACAACATGTAGTAAACAGAAGCCATGTGAGATTAACCGTGCACCAAGCACATTATCAGAAGTAGGTGCCTAAGGAGTCTCAACACCTTGCAGATGGTCACAGGTTCATATTAGCTAGCTTACAATGGCTGAAGTGGGTCACAGTAAGGCCATCCATTACGGAAATGTCCTGAGAGGTTGACATCAGAAGGCGTCAAGGTGGTAAAAGTGAGTTAAAATCTCTCTCCTGGTTTCTACTGAAAAGGAAATATTCACTTCATTGATGTTTTATTGGTTATAATCAGGTGTAAATGAAAACCAGAAACCCTACATATGACATATGTAGGATTACATTTCCACATCTACATCACTGTCATGTACTTCTAAATGCAATTAAAACTTTTATTGTCATTTATATTTCATCTAACACAAGAGTTACTGTCAAAATTGATTTTTTATTTGGTGTTCTATTATACATGTTTAAAACACCAACGTACTGAATTTCTCCTCAACTTCTGACATAAAGGCAGATAACTCCATAGTGAAGGTAGAGAACTCCATAGTAGGGGTGGAGTTATCTAAACACCACAACATACAAGATGTAACATACAGAAAGCGGAAGTAGGCAATTTATGAGCCATCAAAGGGCTGCTACACAATCCTTGCCCGTTCTGCTGCTCCTTTGACTTCAGAAATTCACCAACAGGCAGAAGACTGTATGAGAAGGCCCCCAGTTTCTCCCATGAAGAAATGGAGCTCATTGGAGAGCCAGCCTCCAGAAGAATCATCAGTCTACAGGCTGCAAACGTTCACTGGAAATAATGTACTAGTACTTGCGGCCTCACAAGAAAGAGACTTCTTACATCAACCCTACCAATTAGAATTAGAATAGAAGAGTAGATCCATCGGTTCCATAAATCTGCAGGAGACTTGGTGTATGCTACAGAAAAGATTTGTTGTCTTGTGTTTCTCTTTTGTACCGTGCCCAATACAACATCCTAGTGGCAAATCATTCTACCAGACAAAGAAAGTGAGCAGTGCGCCGGTGCATGAAACAGAATAGAAGAGAAACAGGTAATATTATTATTAATATAGTTGTTTATTGAAGCAGCAGCTTTTGTTAACCGGTACAGCTTCATCACAGTTTTTGGAAGTTGCATGACAATGATTGCCAACTAAAATATAAAACTGTACAATGCACAGTTGATTTATAGCTAGGTTAACTTTATACTTTTGAATATTAAAGTTATACCTTGAAATAAAAAGTAAGCCTGTTCTGTCCCATTAGTAAACATATGTTGCATTCTATAACATACAACTTTTAATTTCATACAATTTCATTTAAAGATGCGTTTATACTCTCTTTGTAACCAAGTGACAGATCCTACTTCTGGTTTATACAAATATCTCATTATTTTAAATGGAGTGGCTTATACTGGTATTTGCCATACTGCATGGACGTATGAATACAATAGACCTTGCATGTGCTAATTTAGTGGCTGCATCTTCACTTCAGAATCTATTTTCTGCACTTGGCCTGATCCCTCTCCTGAGGGCTTGTTCCCAGTTGGGTGGACAGGTTACCTGTAAGCTCAGCTGTGGACTGAAAGCTATAAGCAGCCATGAAAATGTGTTCATATCAGCCCCTAATTTTTCCCAATGAGCGTGGTGAGTGAAGCCAACCATCGCCACAAGGATTTGAGGGGATGATGTACAGACATATATACAAGAAAGGTGTGTGTGTTTTCCTTCAGGGCTGTCACAGGATGAATAACTGATGATTACATCATTCATCTACCTCTAAAAACAGCCATCACCCCTGGTCCTTAGCCTACCAGATGATTTCCCTGTATCCCATATGTCCAGTTAAGATGAACATAAGCTGTGACTGCATGCTAAGATTCACATCAGGAAGGATGTCTGTGTAAAGTGCATAGCACAGATTTATGGCCTGCTTTATTGAGGCCAAATGAACGCTAAGCAGTGGCATCCACTGCGAGTTTTGGTTCTGGGGTATATTCCTCAATAGCTGCACCTAGGTTTCAACATTGTTTTTAATAGAAGACAGGTTCCACATGCTGGTAGTCCTCCCTAATATGGGTTTTAAGTTTCTATTATATTGAGATTATGTGAAAGTACACAATGCAGAGCAGAGCAAAGTTTTTATGAGACTGCTCTAACCGAAGCGCTTACTGATGTGGTGCATGAACTGAAGAAAACGCGTCTTGGAAACAGTCAATATAGTTTGCGCCCTCTGTTTCCGAGCTGAGATGTCTACAGTTTAGACACTAAGGGCCTGATTCTAACTTTGGAGGACGGTGTTAAACCGTCCCAAAAGTGGCGGATATACCACCGACCGTATTACGAGTCCATTATATCCTATGGAACTCGTAATACGGTAGGTGGTACATCCGCCACTTTTGGGACGGTTTAACACCGTCCTCCAAAGTTAGAATCAGGCCCTAAATCGGAGAAATTCTAAGTGCGCTCTGAGAAGTTGCCTTTTAGAATAAAACCCTTAGATTCTGGGTTGGGACATGATTTCTTTTCTAACCCTAATGTACAGTAGACAAAAAATTAAATAACAAGATAAAACCAGAGCATGTAAGCTATCAGGTGTCAAATATATTCATCTAATTCTACTAATCTTAATTTTCATCACTTGCATAATGCACTGCTCCCATTGTCTATGACGTTATACCAATGTATGATCTCAGTACTACAATTTGAAGAGAATGAGTGGGAATGAAGGGCCGCGTGCTGCACCACTGTAGTTCATTCTAGCATTAAAATAACCATGCATTCTGTGTAAAGCACCACATTCATGTGTGCATTGAGTCATTTATTTTCAAACATTGTGAATAGTAGTTCCCCCTCCCCACTAGCCCTCGACCCTCGACATACCTAGAATTATGAGGGCTGGCCATTGACTGTAATAAAGTGTGTATTTACCATTCTAACTCCACAAGCTTTAATAGTAGGGAAGGTTATAAAGCAGGCAGAAGCAAATATAACTGCACTTTTAGCTTTTTGATGTACTCACTTGAAACAACCTAAATACACTTCAGGGACCAGCTCTCATAACGCACCAGTCTTCACATGGATAGTGTTTGTCTGGGCCCGACAGGGTTTACCCATGCAATGAGGACCCATCTGGCTTATACATGGACAAACACACACACACATACACACACACTTTTACCCAGCCAGCCACTCACACACACTTTTAATAGGCCAGTTCTCTTTATCCCTTGGTCTATGTGTCATTCACACACTCACATTTTGCTACCACCCACCATCTCAGTTGATCCACCACAGTCATTGTCTCAGTTAATTGTAGATGACTGCCTTTCCCTATTGCATATATGCACATCAGCCTACATTTTTGCCAATGATGATCTTATTTTTCAAAGTTTTGGGTTTGTCATTTTTTTCATTTGAAAATTGCTCTCTACTTGACTCTACTTTGATCTCTACTTTATCTAATACTATTAGTAACTTCAAAAACTACTGAGCAATCTCCCTCCTTCCTTTCCCCGCAAAGGTGCTAAAAAAGGACATCAACCTACTGACTACCTAGAACTCAACCAACTCCTCGACTCATCCCAATCCAGATTCCGTGCAAACCACAGCATGGAGACTGCGCTGATTGCTGCCACAGACAACATAAGGGTTCTCCTCGATTGCGGAGAAGCATCCACCCTGAATCTCCTAGACCTCTATGCCACATTCAACACTATCTCCCACCACACCCTCATCGACAGAGTCCACGCCATCAGCATACGGGAAGACGCCCTCAAATGGATCACCTCATTTCTATCAGGATAAACACAAAGCATCTGACTGCCTCCCTTCTCCTCCGCACCCAAGAACATCACCTGCAATGTACCCCGGGGATCCTCCCTGAGCCCCACCCTGTTCAAGATCTACATGACCCCCATCACAGACATCCTAGATTATGTTTAGAGGCCTAAACATAATCTCCCATGCCTACGACACCCAGCTTATCCTCTCCCTCACTGAAGACTCAACCAACGCCAAATCCAACTTCTGCAGGGCAATGACTGACATGACCAAATGGTTGAGAGACAGCTGTCTCAAACTCAACACCGATAAAAGAGAAATGCTAATCTTCTGTAACAACTCCCACATTTGGGACCACTGCTGGTGGCCTGCGGAACTGGGCCCCACACCAACAACCCGGGCATGCAACCTCGGCATAATCCTTTATAGCCAACTGACCATGAAACACCAAGTCAGCACAGTTGCCTTGATGTGCTTCCATATCCTCTGCAAGATTTTCAGATGGATCCCCCATTGGCTCCTGAAAACCCATCACACAGGCCCTCGTCTCCAGCTGCTGTGACTACTGCAATGCCCTCTACACCATCTGCCCACCAAACTTCTCAGGCGACTCCAGACCATGCAAAACACTGCAGCTAGGCTCATTCCTGACCTACCTAAGTGGACCCAAAGAACCCCCCCAATTCAGAGATCTCCATTGGTTCCCTATCCAGAAGAGATGCTTGTTCAAGACCCTCACCTTCAGAGCTCTACACGACCAAGGACCAGCCTATATCATCCACCACATCAACTTCCACCAGCCTGAAAGACACCTATGTTCTGCCACATTGGTCTTCGCACACACACCCAGCATCCACAAGTCATTCCGGAGGAAGATCTTTCTCCTACACCACTGCCAAGGCCTGGAACTGCCTACCTCTCCCCCTCCGAACAGCACTGACCCTGACAGAGTTCCAAAAAAGCTGAAGACCTGGCTTTTCGGCCAAGACAAGGAACCATAGCGTGTGCTCTACAAATTACTGATTGAAACTGATTGATACTGATTGATTGATATTAGTAATCTTTTCTCAATACCAAAAGGCTATTAAAACCTAGCTTTTTATCTTATGTTCTGTTATCTGGTTGTGTCTGCCTTGCTCTCCCAGTTCTGGCACATCTTTTTCATAATCGTATTTCACATTCTCTACAAAACGTGCAAATAAGTGAATATAAAAAATCATCCAGTTATCAATTTTATATGTATATTTAAACCAGGCTATTGCTTAGTCATTCATTCATCAATGTGCTCACTCATAACTCCAACTGTTGACTGATTCTCAAATTTAATCACTCATCCAAACACACAATCACACATGCAAACTCTGTGAGGAAACACTTTCACTTACATATGTCCAGGCCTTGCCTTTGCAAATGTTTGCTATGACAGGTAGGGTACTGGCTTTCACATACATTGCTTTGTCTGTGCTATTTCAATAAACTTCACTTGTTTCTGAGTAAACTCAAGGCCTGATTTAGAGTTTGGGGACGGGTTTATTCTGTCACAAACGTGACGGATATCCCATCCCCTATATTACAATCTCATTATATCCTATGGGATTCGTATAATGGCGGACGGGATATCCGTCACATTTGTGACGGTGTAACCCATCCCCCAAACTCTAAATTAGGCCCTAAGTTATTTTGGTCCTATTATCCACAGGTAATAAACTTAGTGACACTGCTCACATGTGCATGTAACTGTGGCAAATCCTGCCACAAAATGTGCAATTCCTAAAACTATGGCTGAATGTGTTATTTATTGCTATACCACTTTCTTTTGAGTGTCAAGAATCTCCCTTCTTTGACTACAATCAACCACAAATTACATGTGCAGCACAAGTGCATTGTAGTTGTTTCTCAGCACCACACAATGTGACAAAAAGTAAGGTTACTAAAATTGGGCATTCCCCCAATTTGTGCTTTCTTTTGCAGAACCCATTTTTGTTGGCAGTAGGACTCTGCACACTTTACGCCTGCTAATAGTGGTAAAGTGCTTGTGTGCTCCCTTTTAAACATGTTAAAATTGGCATATACCTAATTGGCACTTTTAATTTACTCATGATTTCCTGTTATACGGTACTGCGTATGCCCAGGGCCTATAAATTAAATGCTATTTGTGGGCTAAAGCACCCACTTTAAACTACAATCCTTGTCTGTCATTCTTACAACAATGTTTTGGCAGTGGCTATTGAGCTTGATCTATCAGAAATAGTGACAGATCCAAATGAGGAGCACCAAAGTACATGTTGGTACGACCCCATTCCTGGTCCTTGACTTTGGTGCACCTTTTTGGTGTAATCATTTAGAATAGATTTATGCAAGAAGAGATGTGGTAGAAGGGATGATGGCTCTGATTGGTGCAGACCAGAAATTGATGAACTAATTGGCTACAAAACCGAGTACTCTACCTTCATGGTTCAGGCGGTTTTCCCCGAGATATAAATTGGCCCATTCCTAACCTGATCCTGGCTCTGGAAGGGCAACGTGGCCAAGGAAGAACAACATATCAAAAGGGAGTCTAAGCATACCCAAAATGAATTAGTGCAAAGCAGTGTATGTTGGGTGTTGTAGCAGGCGTGAATGGCAGAATGCAGTGGACGGATTTAGAGAGCAAATATGTAGTTTGATTGTAGGATTTGTGGGAGCAATAGTCATTGTATCCTTGATATTTGTTTACTTTTGAAGTCAACAAATATATAAGTATTTTATATATATATATATAGATATATATATATCTATATATATCTATATATATATATATATATTATATATGTTGTAAAGTTAATGAGAGGTACTTCAGGTTAGAACATTTACTTGTTGAAGTTGCCTGCTAATTTGAGGTGTGTCGTGAGGTGCTATCAGTTAAACCAAGATAGGGACAACATCTTTTCCTGCACAATTGTACTATTGGATCTCGGTGATGAGTTGTTTCTTTGTGCACAGGAGTGAATCTGCCAAGTGCGGTCACTTTCTCAGGTCGAGGGCTCACTTTTAGATGAGAGTAGGAAGTATTCTTATTGTTGTAGAAATTTCATGTTTAATGAAAGTAGGCAAACAGTGAAAAGTTTGTAAAAGTGGTTAAAGAGCAGTCTGTCGGTATTGGAGCATTGCATCATCAAGATGACACACAAGGGTTTGCTTGCTTGCAGGCACCGAAGCCACAGTGTGATAGGGTGACCTTTGACAGAGATGCACTGGTGTTGGCAGACAGCTTGCAAACCTGTTAGTGTGGAGTGGGTGAGAAATTGGAATAGAGAGTGACTGAGAGTTTGTCAAAATGGGAAATCCCTTGTCCAAGAAGAAGAAAGATGTGAATAAGGAGAAAAAGTTTCCTTTTGAAGATACCCCAGCTAGGGAGATAAGTGCAAAGAAAGGGTTATGCATGTCAGCCATACACGTCCAACGATGGGCAATTGTGTTTCCCAGTGAGCAGGCCCTTCTATATCACTCACGTAGAGAACTTGAAAAGGAGAATGTATGACTTAAAACCACAGCCTTGGCAACTCATTTCAAAGCTCTAAGCCTTTGGAAGCAAATTGCAAGTGAAAAGAAAAGAAAGAAAGTTGAATACAAAATCCACAGTAGGTTTCTTGCATGTAGAAGCACACAGGATGATGAAAGGCATAGGAAATGGAGAGAGGAAGCGATTGACACCATTGGGGCATAACATTTTTAGAAAACAAGGAGGAGAAAGATACATTGAAAAGAGACACAGAAACACTGAAATAGAGAGTGAGGAGGAAGACTCATTTATAGATGAGCTCCTCAGTATAAGACCACCCAGATAAAATATGGCAGCCGCTGCATTAAGCTTCACAAGTCCGGAAGTAGCTGAGGATGGGACAGCTGTAAAACCCTCCATAGAAATTCATGCACTCTCGAGTTACACAGAAACGGCTGTTACATTCCATGTTCAGCTCCCAGTACCCACCACAGTAAGCACCCTTTCCTCATCAAGACCTGTAATTTATTTTCTGGCTGAGACTCTTGTCAGTTCCTTGCTAAGTCAACTTATCCCAAACATACCTCAGGACTCTGTACCAAAACCTGGAGTGATGGTATTAGAGCATGTGAGGATGGAGAAAGTGGTGGCCGAATGTGAAATCGACATGATCCAGCAAAATAAATTTTAGAACAATGTGCAGATGATGATAGGCGAGAAGGAAGGGAGACTGTTAAAATTGAGGGGGCTGAGAACACACGTAAGGGAATTGATTGAGAACATTAGGGAATGTAGTAGGAAGGAAAAGTTTACAGAGTTGTGGTCCAGGAAGGAGAAGGTTAATGTCAAGCAAAAGAGAGAGTATTGAAGGGAAGAGAAGGGAGGAGTCATAGGAGGGTTGGTAAAGGTGTATCCTTTGTGAGAGGTGCAGGAAGGGGCATATGTACAAGTCCCCTGGTCACGATCAGACCTTTTCCATTTTACAGACTCCCTTCCCAAACTCCGAGAGAGTTCTGATAATTGGTACTCACAGATGGAACAGCCTATGACAATCTCATACGTTCTGTGGGAAGACTTGGATGTATTATTTGAGGATGGGGTCTCAAAGGACCTGTGGGCAGACTGTAAGAGGGCAGTCGATTGGCCAACACAAGAATTGCCTAAGATGGTAGAGCCCAACACCCATTTACCCATAGTCAAAACAAAATACGATAAGGTCATAAGACACCTAAAGACAAAGGTTCCAAAAGAAGAAATAAATTGGCCTAAGATTTTATGAACATCTCAAGAGCTGAAAGAGTCAGTGCATGCTAACTGTGAGAGATTGACACAAGTGTGCAGGGAATACAGCAGGATGAACAACCCAATGGGAGACAACATGGGAGGGTTTCTTGTGTAATTTCTACACAGATTGAGGCCCAAGATTAGTAATCAAATCATACAAGGTGTCCTTTTGCTGGCAGAGCCAACTGGTTGACAAGATATTGCAGTATGTGAAATACTGCAGTGACATGTTAGAGACATAGAGAAAGTGGCATAATAGAAGTACATAATGTCCAAACACAGTTGGATCAGATTGGGGGAGCAAAGGGACTCGAAGTTCCGCTTCAAGGACCCGGGATGGATTCCAATTATGGGATAACAATGTGAGGAGTCTCCCTGACCTACAATGAGAATACCTTAAGAATGGGGAGAAGTCGAAGTAATATGTCAGGGACCGGCAGAAGTGCCCTAAAAAAGGTTAAACCATGTCACATTTAGAACAAGGTGGGGCATTGGAAGTGGGAATGCTGCTATAACCCAGACCAAATCATGACTGATCACCAGGTTGTGAGTTCAGCAGGGCAAGGAGAGCTTCCCCCAATACCTAGGTACCCTATGTCAGCCCTTAAAGTTCCTAAATTTGGAGCACTGCCAAATTTCTTCAACCCAATGCAAATGCAAGGAGGTATTCCACATCCCCAACCAAACCACAGAGTGCCCCAAAATCTGTTGATGTCTCAATGTGGCCTAGTCTCCATGATGTACGAGACTTCCACAGTCTTCAGGCAGCACTAATGCCAGTGCCTGAGGGGGGAGGAGGAATGTATACTTGGTGGGGTCCTTGAAGTGGACCAGAGTGGGTTGTATGTGGATGGAGAGGTTAACAATCATCCCAGCTCTTTCCTAATAGAAACAGGAGCCTCTCGTTCAACAGTTAGAACAGTTGAGGTACCTAACCTACCTCTCTCAGCAAAGGACGTCCAAGTCGTAGTCTTAACAAATCAACAGGGCACCCAACAATTACTGCCCCAGTTTCAGTAAAAATATGAGATATCAGAGAACAACACTGGTTTGAGATTTGTGATTTTAGTCCAGTAAATTTGTCAGGGAGAGACCTCCTCCGCAAACTCAACTGTATCATTTAGTGCATGCAGGATGGGGTCGGCATTGAAACACAAGCCGCCAACTCCAAACTTAAATTACAGTCCCCGGAGCTTGCTGTCAAGTTATTCCTGGTCATTAGAAAAGAGGATCCACCAGTGGATTTGAAAGAAACAGTTAAAGAGAATGTTTTGGATTGCAGATGAATAGAGATCAGGTCGATAAAGGGTGCAAAGCCCCTAAAGATCACTCTCTGACCCTATGTTGATTGCCACGGACATGCCCTCACAAAATGGCTCTAGAACCCATTTCAGGGATCACCCCTGTCATTGAGATCATGATAGAACAAGCCATTTTGAAGGAAGTTATCAGGAGTCCATGTAACTCTACGACAATGGCCTTAGAAAAAGCAAACAAACAGTGTAAAATTGTTCAAGACCTCCAAAAGATGAACTACATTGAAGTTCATGCTATCGTCTGGTATCAAACCTTGCTGTAGTCTGGTTACAAACACCCCCAGAGGCCAAATGATTCATGGTCATTGACCTCTTCAAAGCCTTCTTCTCTGTCTCATTATATGAAGAGAGCCAGTTTCTTTTTGCATTCCATTTCCAAGAGAAGACCCCCATGTTGTGTTGTGCTCCACAAGGGTATACTGAACCCCATCCTATTTCAATCAGATACTCAAAAAGATCCTAGGGGCAGATTTAAGAGCACCTAGTGCCACCTTAGCGCAGCCATAGCATCATTTATTTGATGCTAAGGCGGCGCTAATGTGGCATTTTTTCGCACTCCATATTTACAAAGTGGCACAATGCATGCCATGTAAACCCTTACACCACATTATGCCTGCTCCAGGCATAATGTACGCAAGGGGGGCGTTCCCCTGTTAGCTGGCCGGAAAAATGACACAAGGAAATCTAAGACATTTCCTTGGACCATTTCTTTGGGCACTTTTAACACCAGCTCAGAACAGGTTTTAAAAGGGGGCTTCCTTTCTTCATAATGGGTCACTGGGTGCTCTGCAGGAGTAATGCCAGATATTTGGCACTACTCCTGCAGAGTGCATCAATAGATTACACTATTGCCCCCCTACCTTGCACCATGGTGCACCGTATTTTCAAAAATGGTGCACACATGGTGGCAGTAGGGGGGTGCTAAGTGGTGCAAGGAAAGTGTCACTGCACTAGGTGAAGCACCACTTTTCTTAAAATTTCCCCCAAGAGTCTCTGCAGTTACCATGTGGTTCGATCTTAATACAGTATATTAACGATCTCCTGATTGCATTAATGACGAAGGAAGCTTGTAAACAAGACACAATTGCTCTGCTCAACCGTTTGGCTGAGAACGGGCATAAGGCATCTTCCGAAATGACAACACTGTCAGAGAGAAGTCAAGTACCTTGGACGTCAGATAGAAAAGGGAGTGAGGTGAATGTGCAATGAACACATGGAGGCAGTTCTTAAGATGAACTTCCCAACCACACAGAAAGAGTTACAAATATTTTGGGCATGGTTGGCTACTGCCCACAGTGGATCTGGATTTGTTCCTTTGTGTTGAAGTCTTTAATGAGGCTGATGCACAGTGATGTCAATGACCCGGAACCATGGATAACAAAAGCATGGAAGCCTTCCAGGAGTTCAAGACCTACTTTGTAGCATTCCTGCTCTTGGAATGCCAGACTATTTGAAATAATTTGTACTCTTTTGTCATGAAAGAGATTGATGTGCTCTCTCTGTACTAACGCAAGCCCATGGGGAGCCTAAATGTCCCACTGGACACTTCTCAGGTACTCTTGATCCAGTGGTACCAGTGTTGCCTGGTTGTCTCAAAGTGTTTGCAGCAGTGAGCTTTAGCATTCAACAAACTGATGGCAAGGGATGGGTTACCCCTTAATTGTAATTTACACCACACCATTGACATTCTCATGACCCATGCCTGAACACAACATTTGACAAATACCCACTTAACCCCCATGAGAGAGACGTAACACACTTTAGCCCTGCTTCCCTGTTGGCAAGCAAAGAGGAAAATTATGAGGGTTAATTTGACTATGATTGTTTAGTGATACCGAATTGGACACTAAACTGAAAACTGAAAACTGAATTGGACCTAAAATACTGGATGTACCCTATCCAGAAGCTGATTATACTCTTTTTGTTAATGGGTCCTGCTTGAGAGACCAACATTGTATTTTAAGAGCTGCTTATACTGTAAGCATGTTGACTGGAGTTGTAAAAGCATCTTACTTGTGCCATGTAATGTTCATGCAAGTAGCCAAACTGATTACCCTTACCAAAGCCTGTTGTACTTCGGAAGGCTCATCAGTCACCATTTAAACTGACAGCCAGTACGGTTTGGAGTTGTGCATGATTTTGTTCAGTTATGGTCTCAGCAAGGTATCCTGACGTACGTTGGCACCCCCATTCAGAATGGATTGTACATTCCAGGCTTGTTAGGTGCTTTGCAATTTTGAAAGGAAATTGCTGGGATGGAGTGTGCTATACAAAAGAGTGGCAGTGATATTGTCAGCAGAGACAATTGTTATGCAGACATTGTCCTATATTGTGCTCCTGAGTCCCACACCACCCATTTGGATGAACCATGTAATGCAGAAGGGCATACTGCATTGAACATGCTGCTAAGTATTGAGCATACTTTTAATGTGCTGAAGGAACTGCAACATTCTGCCCCAGAGCTCAAGAAGGCCAAGTGGTAAAAGATGGGACGTGTGAAAGATGCTAGTGACATCTGGGTAACCAGTGACAAAGAAATCAGTTCCTTGGTGTGGCATGTGGCAGAGACGGAATGCCATCTACTTTCCAATCATATATTATAATTCTCATTGCAAATCAATGGCAGAAAATGTATGCCAGCGTTGTGTTCCCTACCAGAAACAAAATGTGGTCAAAAGAGTTGCTGTTACCATGAGCAACACTGGAAAGCCTGATGGTCTCTTCAACCGTCTATAAATTGACTTTGTGGAGATGCCTGGATGTAACCAACTGAGGTATATCCTTGTCATTATGTATTCGTTCCCATGATGGGCTGAGACATATCCCCCAGAGTTGTGACAACATAACAGTCAACAAATTATTGCTGTGGAATTTGATACAGTGATTCAGGATGCCAGTTCATCTTGAATCGGGTCAAGGAGCTCACTTAAAGAGTGAAGTGGTGCAGTTGCTGCATATAGCGTTAGGGACTTATCAGAGATTCCATTGAAGCTACAGACCTGAGGCATCAGGCATCGTAGAGACATGGAACGGAACAATCAAAACTAAACTTATTAAAGCATGTGCCTCCCTGTTGCTCAAATGGCTTGACGCTCTTCCTTTGGTACTAATGAGCATTCAAAGTACCTGCATGCTGTAAGAGAACAGGATTATCTCCTCTGAGGTGCTGATGAGGAGAGCTATGAAAATCCCTTCCATCCTAGCAGCCGCTCTTGGGAATATCACAGATGGCCTTGAGTACTGCAAGGGATTGTCTGAAGTGGTGTGTTCTTTCCTTTATCAGGTCAAAGCCACTACTTCAGCTGCCCAAGGATCTCCAGAACATGATTTGAACCCTTGGGTTGGTTTCACATTAAGAAGCAAGTCTGAAATGCTTGCTTGGAGAAACACTGGAGACAGCCCTACCAGGTGACCCTGGGCACCAACACTGCAGTCAAGTTTGTTGGTCTGTGGAATTGAATACACTTCTCCAATACCAAAATGGCAAAACAAGAAGAATAAGAAGAAGAGTAGACATCCACTAATTCCTTGAGTCACCACAGATTTGAGGTGTCTGAGGTTTCAGAAGAAGTGGAAGACCATTTTGAGGGTACACAATCTCTATCAGAGAATCATCATCCAGAGTAAGAGACTGATGAGAACACTGGTATTCGAGCAACCACTGTGATACCGACTACTGTACTGAGAATAAGCATTTATCAGGATAGTGAAAACTCATGGAAGGCCGAACGTAATATATTGCAGCAAAGGCCGCAAGGAGTGAGAGTGAATCAGCTTCATCAGAACCAGAAATCTCAAGCACCTCCAAGGATCGAGTTTCATCTGAGGAAAGTGGCTGAAAACTGCAACTACTCAGAAGAGACTGCTGAGGGCTAAGAAAAGACCAAATATGTTCAGGGTATGTTAGAGGAACCTGAACAGGATGAACAGCCTAATGTTTGGGATGAGAGCTTGGACTTGTCCAGTACCAAGTTACCCAAAATGGAGTCAAAGATCAACCAGACATATTTAGGCCAAGACTGGCCATATATTGCCAAAATCAAGTTTGACTTTGATAACTGCCTAACTGACATTGATGAGCTCCCTGAGTCTAAGGGCCTGAATTAGATGTCGGCAGAAGGGAATACTTCATCAAAAAAGTGAAGGATATCCCGTCCCCCATATTACGATCCCATTCTATCCAATGGGTATTGTAGTATGGCAGGCGGGATATCATTCATGTTTGTGACGAAGTATTCCCTTCCTCCAAGATCTAAATCAGGCCCTAAGAAAAGCCACAGCAAGAGCATATTTACAGTGACCACGGACAAAGTTGAAAGAACGGTCAGAGAGTTAACAGTCAGAAGAAGATAGCTCCTTTAGGCCTTCAGTTAGCACAAAATAGAAATCCTGTTATCATTCTAGATAGGGTAGAGATCATAAAATGGAATCTAGAGGACTAACAATTCTCATCTGAGATTTCCTTGATCTGATTGAAGCAAACATGGAGCAGCAACGCTGCAAAACATTGCCTGTAATTTTGGCAGTTGCTATTTCCATTTCCTTGTTTGGATGGCTGTTGGATGTTTATTTTTTGGGAGGGGATATCCCTCATGTATTGACCCACTTCACCCTTGAACCTGTAGTCAGATTTCCCCCATTTGAGAGTATGGTCTCACATGCTCCACAGCACAAGTGTTTATAGTTATAATGAGCCCTATAAAATGTTAGCTGAATATATGAAAGTTATGGAAGTAGTAAACTGCTAAATCTTTATTATCAGCAAAACTTTATTAAACTGTTTTATTTTGACTCTGATGATGTTTTAGAAAATGTACCTATTGTCAGTAGGGTAAATCTGTATTTGTGGGCTACTAAACATGTTTCTCATTCTTACAAATGGTAAAGATCAAGGGATCAACATGAGTATATGATGAAGGGATCATATGACTAACAAGCATTACTAATCTGAGCATGCATGATGTAACTTGCGAAATTAACAAAGACAAGAGGGTATTTGTAGATAAAATTAATGAGAGGATAAGAATCGATGAAGAGAGGAGGGAAAAGAAGACAAGTGCTGAACATCAGTGTAAAGGGTAAAGGAACCACCACCAAAGTTGAGCGTTGATGTCATCAAAAAGGGATCTGTATCTATAATATGGCAACTAGAGGGAAACAAGACTGTTGAGAAAGTAGGATGTGAACATAATTACTTAGTTAAAGGTGATAGTTGCCATTGTTAGAGGTAAGCATAAAAGGTATTTTCTATGTATGCCACAAGTCAGCTTGATTCCATTTGTCACACAATTGGGCAGGTAGTAATGCGCATCTATAGTTTTTCCTAGGATTTATCACACTAATGAGATATACTTTCCTCTTGAGTAAACATTGTTTTAAACAGATTCTTAGCAATAATTCTGAGGGACTTATACCAGCTATAGGAGTGGCATTAAAGGATTAGAAGATCAGAAAGATGACCACTTCGGTAGATCGGTTTGCCACTAACTCAGCAGGAGCATTGACAGTGATCATTGTAGAATTGATTGCAATGGGAGCCATGATTATGAAAAATTGCCAAATTGCCTTACATTTGATTTATGCCTTGAGAAGGAAGGTGGAGTTTACAAAGTCATTCAGGCTCTAGAAAGCTGTGCTTACATACAAGCAACTTGACTGCTATATTACTAACATTGCAAACATAACGCATGAATTACCTGAGCTGGAAGAGTCTGGAGCATGGGAAGGGTTACGTTCTATATCTGAATCTACTGGAAAAGGATTTGCTAAGATAGGAGAGTGGCTTGGTAGTGTAACCAGAGGAATTTTAAAATAGTTTTTTATCCCTTCTTGATTAAAATAATTGGCATTTAAAATTTTGCAAAGGAATTTCATCATGAAATGATAAGGATTATTGGTATAAGAAGCTATCAGCAAAACAAATAAGAAAGAGAAAGAGACTTGATGTAAAAGTTGAAGAGATGTCAAATGAATTCTATGACACCTTGAGGAATCTATGAGAATCCGAAAAGAAGAACTCAAAGTTCATGAATAAAGTTTTGTAATAAAGAAGCAAAGTGATGATTTTGGAATTATTGGTGGGGATTCTGGGAGTTGTTTTTGCCTTTTTCACATTAAATGTAAATGAACTAAGCTAACGCTAACCTAGACTGTCTTCACGCTGTCCTCCATCTTGCATCAATGTCACAATATATCACATGATAACTATTGCTGTTGTTCTTGGTCTAAATAAAGAATTGCAAGACTCACACTAATAAACAGAGAGCATTCCCAGATAATTTCTCTCACTGTACCTAACCATAGGCATTTCAACTGTGTCAGACTACTGCAATACAATGTATCAATTGAGATGCTCAAATAAACTGTGAGAATGACTGAAATCAAGTGTATTAATACCATGAGAGAATCTTCAAATGTGTTCTGCAGTAAATTGTTTCTTCTTGTGCATTCCCTATTGGTTCATATTCTGAGAATTATGTACCCATGTAGAATGTATGAATGACTTTGTCTGAAGTTCTATAAAAAGACATGTTCATTTCTGTTCACCAGAGGCCCTTATTCCCTACTTTTGGAACTGTACTGAGGTCTTTGTTGCTAGTTTGTTCAATCAATCCTCCGGCAGTGGTTTTTCAAATGCAAGGGATAGTGGCAAGAGCCAGTTGAGCAGAGCAGAGGAATCTGGTGGGGGTGTGGAAGGAGACGTGGTGGTTCAGGCAGGCTGGTCCGACATTGTGTATGGCTTTGTACTTGTGGGTGAGTAGCTTGAAAGTGATTCGTTTTTCTATCGGGAGCCAGTAGAGGGTCCTCAGGTGCCTGGAGATATGTTCATGGCTTGGGAGGTTAAGGACAAGTCTGGCGGTTGTGTTCTGGATGAGTTGCAGCTTTTTGATGTTTCTCGGCGTGGTGCCGGCGTAGACAGTGTTGCCATAATCAAGTTTGCTTGTGACTAAGGCGTGGGTGACTGTTCTGCAGCAGTCTGCTGGGTTCCATTTGAAAATTTTCCGGAGTTTTTGGAAGGTTGCCAGCAGGAGGAGGTGACTGAGTTTGTCTGTCTGGGCATAGATAGGGAGGAGTTGAGTATGATGCCTAGGTTGCAGGCATGCTCAGTCGGTGAAGGTGGGGTGCTGAGAGATGTGGGCCACCAGGAGTCATCCCATACTGACGTGGCATTTCCAAAAATTATGAGCTCTGTCTTGTCAGAATTAAACTTGAGGCAGCTTTCTCTCATCAAGGTGGCGACAGCTTCCATTCCCGAGTGGAAATTCCTTTTGGCCGTGTCTGGATCTTCGGTGAGGGAAATGACGAGTTATGTGTCATCGGCGTATAGCCAGAGCTATCGATTTTGAATCGCTGGCCAGAATCAGTTTGTTGGTTTGTCCAGCTGAAGGAGGTTTGACTTCTAGAAAAGTTTCTAAGTCCAAATGTAAAGGACTTCTTAAGACTGGCATTCCAGCAACTTTGAGGCATCCCCAGGCTCTGACTTTGCCCTCTCAGGGCTTTTACGCCTTTATCAATGACTGCAATGGGACTCCGCACTTCAGTAACCCAAAATCATCAGGCCAAGCTTTTGAACCAGTTTGCAGCTTGCCTCGCTGATCGCTTGTCAACAATCACTTTTTCTCCCAAAAAGTTTTTAAGTCTGCAGGTAAACTTTTGACCAGGATGAACCTGACCCCTGTATCTTCCCCATGCTCCACTGCAGTTAAGGTTTGGCTTCACCTGGTCCTGTGTGACCACATAACCATGGTTAGCACTTTGTGCTTTGTGGAAATTGTTTTGTAAGTTGAACTCTTGAAAAGCCATAGCCCTGTTTCTACTCACAGGATTTTTGTAATGTTGGTGATATTTTATGTATTAAACTAGTTTCTATTTTAGTAAATTGGTTTAGGACTTTTCTTGTTTTGTGTTTTCACTTTTATACTAGTACGAGTACTGAATTAATATTTTAAATATTGCTTATAAGTTAAACCTGACTGCTTTGCGCCAAGCTAAGAGAGTGTTAAGCATGAGTTTATTTAGGGACCTGACAAGGATTGTGATAATTATTTGAGGTGGTTTTGTAATCTTTCAACTAACTGCAAGCCACTATAGCAATCTAGTCTACCTGCATGAGGTGGAGGTAAGGCCCATAAAGTAAGTCATGTGTTCGAAGATTTAGAAATTGTAAACAGAATGACCTCTACTACAAACCACACAAATCAACAAATATTATTTTCCGACATAGAGTCAGACTCAGAGGGCATGTAAGAAAAAAACAAATTGTGTTTGCTTGTCAGACACATTCACTGGTAGGTGTAAGTGGAAGAGCAGTACAGTGAACCTGTTTGACTTCCTGGTAATCTGTAAGGTGAGAATTAGATATTCTTGTTGCTGTTTTTTAATAGTTGTATGTTCTATTAATTTTGAAGTGCATTGTAAACCACAGAATATACAAGACTATTGTACTGGAACCTCTATTTCACCAAAGTATGATTGATGTTGTGCCTTTGGGTCCGATTTTGAGTTTGGAGGAGAAGGTACTCTATTGCAAAGGCAATGGAGCACCCTCTCAGCCAATCTGGAGGACAACGAGCCTCTTTTATAGTCAGGCAGAACTTTAGTATGTTGACAGTGGAGACTACTCTGTCTCCATCGCCAACATACACCTCAGATGCCCCGACAGAGAAAGGGCTGTCAATAGGTTTGCCATTTGTCCCCCACTCTATTTAGAGTGGATGGACAAATGGCAAGTTTTTACTATCCATTACCATCAGGTAAAACCTGGTGGTAAGGGACAGTGAAAACTGCAAAATGACCTCCCAGACCATGGAAGAAATCTCCGATGGTAAGGGTGTCATTGTTTTGTTTTTTTCAAAAACAAAATCCCACTTTGGGATTTTGTTTTTAAAAATAAAAGAAAAACACTGAAAGTTTGTCACACAGCTCCATCATCTTGATGGAGCTGTATGTCAAACTTTCAATGTATTGACAGGAACTGCTATGATGACGGGTTCTTGTCAAAGCAAGAGATGTTCAGTTGGCCTGCGGCAGAGAACATTACTTTGTTGACTTGAAGGACTAAATCCCATATTCCAAACTCTAAATCAGGTACTTTTTCTCTAAATTTTTCAATAATTGGTGACATTTGCCTTTGGTCTTCAAAGGCAAACAAGTGAGACGATGCTACAGACATTTAGTATTGCGGTCCAGTAAAGATATATCTTTTTCATATGTAACCCACCTAATTAACCAACTGTTGGTAAAAGACCCAAGTTGTTTAAAATGGAAGACTAACTCAACCCCTAATATACTATAAATGCCACAAATATATCTATATCTAAAATGAAAGTTTAATAGAGATTTTGGGAAAGGGCAATGTGGGACTAGCAATACTGGATTTGTTATTGCGTTTAGTACCACCCTAGCAATGTGAAATTGCATACCCAGTGAGGCCTGTTTATCGCTCTTTATAAGATTAAAAAAAGCTAATTTTTTTATGTCCGAACAAAATCCCTATCATTTTGTTGAACAACAGACCTACTGCCTTATTGTTTGAAAATTCCAAAGTCACCTTCAGGTCCTTTCCAATTAATAGCATTTTCTAGAATTTAGAATACATCTGGTGACCTTAACTTGTTTTCTTCATAACCTACATTGTCACCTAATACTAATAGACAGCTCAGTTTTGGAAAAACAATTGTTGCTATGGACTATCTGTATCCGTTATCTGTAGCTGAGTTGTTTTGATCACTTTTTTTTGCTACTTGTCCACAACTCATGAGCAAAGCGTTGCCACACTTTACTCACCCAAGAGTACCTCTTGCCATTTGATTCATGTTGTACATATCTCTCAATTATCAACATTTAATCCATTCTGTGCTAAACTTGAATGTCACACTACTATCCTGGACTCTGTGTTTATCTGTATATAGGAACAGTATACCATTGTTGTATGGTTGTCTTGAAACTGGCCGCAAGGACCACTCTGTTTTTATACTAACTGTTAGACAGGTCAGCAAGCTCTGATTAGGTGGGCTCACAAGGTTAGCACTACTGATTATCAAAGTCACTAAGTTTTTATCTAGCATATTATGAATAATTTTAACATTTGTATATGAGTGCCTGTCAAGGATGGCCGGTCTTTATAAAATTAACTTTGGTGATGTGTTTTATTATGGTCTAAATTTTCACAATTTATTCTGAAAAACAAGTGATCTAAAATATCTTTCCCTTTTAATTGTCCACTATTCAGTTTCTCTAAGTCACTAAAAGAATGTGGCTAATACAGCACACAGCTCATTTAACCAATCTTGCAATGTTTTTAAGCCAAAACCAACTGTCCAGGAATTTTGCTGTGGGTAGCCAAATAATTTGGATTTTTGCAAAATCATGCAAACATCATTTCATTTAGAGTTCAGTAGCTTTTATTTTGGTTAAAAACCATTAACCCGTGGGGTGCCTGGTGCGACCTGGTCTCGTCCTCGCACATGGTTCCCGTGTGCCGGGGACGAGACCAGCTCGTCCTGTACACGGCCCACAGGGGGAGCACTAGCGCTCCCCGTGGGGCTCCCTCCCACGCCCCCCAGTCGGGGATAGAAGGGGAATTGCTTCCCCTTTCATTAGATCCTCCTCAGTGACATCTGATGACATCAGCACGCAAACGTGTGCTGACCTCATCAGAGGTCACCTCCCAGCACGCTGGAAGCATGCTTCCAGCGCCATGTGGAAGATAAATGCTCAGCATTACTCTTCCGCTCGGGAGGAGGGGGCAGGCAGAGGCATGAAAGGAAAGGCCCTTCGTTTCCTTTCATGTCTCTGCGATGCAATCGGACAGCAGAAATGCCCACTAGACACCAGGGAATTTTTTTTTTTTTATACTTACGTATGACGGAAGCGGCCCCTTGGGCAAGGGCCGCTCCCAAGGGGGGCCAAATATTTTTAGGCCTTTTCTGCCTCCCCGGGGGCAGATCGGCCTATTATAATTAGGCAGATCTGCGCCGGGGGGGCAGAAACCCCTAGACACAAGGGATATATATGTATTTTTTGTTTACTTATGTTTTTATGTATGGGGAGCGACCCCTTAGGCAAGGTTCACACCGCTGGGGGACAAATTGTACTTAGGCTATTTCTGCCCCACTTGGGGGCAGTTCGGCCTATTTTTATTAGGCCAATCTGCCCCCAAGAGGGCAGAAACTACTAGACACCAGGAATTTTTTTCTTTTTATATACTTGCGCCTAAGAGGAGCGGCCCCTTGGGCAAGGGCCGCTCCCCAGGAGCAAAATATTTTTAGGCCTTTTTTGCCCTCCCCGGGGGCAGATTGGCATATTATAATTAGGCCAATCTACCGCCAGGGGGGCAGACACCCCTAGACATCAGGGATATATATATATTTTTATTTACTTTATGTTTTTATGAATGGGTAGCGACCCCTTAGGCAAGAGTCGCTCCCCTGGGGGTCAAATTGTATTTAGGCCATTTCTGCCCCCCTTGGGAGCAGATTGGCCTATTTTCATTAGGCCAATCTGACACTAAGGATTATTATTTTCTTTTTAATATACTTGCGCAAGGGCCACTCCTCGGGGGGCAAAATATTTTTAGGCCTGTTCTGCCCCCGTTATAATTAGGCCGATCTGCCTCCGGGGGGGGGGGACAGAAACCCCTAGACACCAGAGATATATATATTTTTATTTACTTTATGTTTCTATGTATGGGAAGCGACCCCTTAGGCAAGGGTGGCTCCCATGGGGAAATTGTATTTAGACCATTTCTGCCCGTCCTATTTTTATTAGGCCAATCTTCCCCCAAGGGGGGCAGAAACCACTAGACACCAGGGAATTTTTTTTTTATACTTGCGCATAAGGGGTGCGGCCCCTTGGGCAAGGGCCACTCCCCAGGGGGGAAAAATATCTTTAGGCCTGTTCTGCCCCCCCCTGTTAAAATTAGGCCGATCTGCCCCCAGGGGGGCAGAAACCCCTAGACACCAGGGATTTATATTTTTTTATTTACTTTATGTTTTTATGTATGGGGAGCAACCCCTTAGACAAGGGTTGTTCCCCTGGGGGGAAAATTGTATTAAGCCATTTCTGCCCCCGGGGGGGGGGGCAGAAACCACTTAGGTACCAGGGATTGGTGCATGTGTGTATGTGTGTGTTGTGTTTGGGGGGGTAGCCCCTTGGGCAATGGTCACTCCCCATGGAGGCACATTACTGTTGGTCATATCTGCCCCCCTTGGGCAAGAGGACATTTGATTATTTTGGGTTTTGGTTTTCCATTTGGGCCATGAGAGGTTGGCTAACTCTCAAAATTGTCCCACTTGGAATGGTGAGGATTGTACTTTTTGGACTTTGGGACGCTGCCATGTAGAAAAATCAACAAGACCTCTGAAAACTAAACATCTGGGAGAGTCCAGGGTGGTGTGCTTCACATGCATCCGCACCATTTTCTTACCCACAATGCCCTGCAAACCTCAAACTTTGCTGGAAATCACAAATTTTCCCCACATTTTTGTGATGGAACCTTCCGGAATCTGCAGGAATCCACAAAATTCCTACCACCCAGCATTGTCTCATCTATACCGATAAAAAGTCTGCCGCTCTTGTCAGCCTAAAAATGTTTTCTTTTCAACCTGCCCTTTGTGACCCGCTTTGGTTCCCCCTCAATTTCGACATGTTTTTGGCTCTGCCACTCTTGTAACCCTAAAAATGTTTTTTTTCAAACTGCTCTTTGTGACGCGCTTTGGTTCCCCCTCAATTGCGACATGTTTTTGGCTCTTCCCTGTCACAGTCACTTGACCCACCTACACAAGTGAGGTATAATTTTTACCGGGAGACTGAGGGGAACGTTGGGTGGTAGGAAATTGTCCCGGTTCAGTGATCCCACACAGAAATATGGGAAAATGTGAGTTTTTTTAGCAAAAAATGTGAGGATTGCTGGGGATTCTGGATAGGAAAACACGGAAGTCACACCTCCCTGAATTCCCTCAGGTGTCTAGTTTGGGTTTGGTAGGTTTCCCTATATGACTGCTGAGCCCAGGACCAAAAACGCAGGTTCCACCTCCCCGCAAAAACAGGTAGTTTAGTATTTGATCATTTTGAGAGGCCAAAATCCACAGCTTGGCACTTTGCAAAAAACAGCTCTGTTTTCTTTGGGAAAATGTGATGTTTCCATTTTGTGTTTTGGGTCATTTCCTGTCACGGGCGCTAGGCCTACCCACACAAGTGAGGTACCATTTTTATTGGGAAACTTAAGGGAACATTGGGTGGAAGGAAATTCGTTGCTCTTATCAGATTCCAGAACCTTCTGTCACTGAAACGTGAGGAAAAGGCATTTATTTGGCCAAATTTTGAGGTTTGCAAAGGATTCTGGTAACAGAACCTGGTGAGAGCCCCACAAGTCACCCCATCCTGTATTCCCCTAAGTGTCTAGTTTAAAAAAATGCACAGGTTTGGTAGGTTTCCCTAGCTGCCGGCTGAGCTAGAGGCCAAAATCCACAGCTTGGCATTTTGCTAAAAACAGCTCCGTTTTCTTTAGGAAAATGTGATGTGCCCCCATTGTATTTTTGGGGCATTTCCTGTCACGGGAGCTAGGCCTACCCACACAAGTGAGGTACTATTTTTATCGGGAGACTTTAGGAAACGCTGGGTGGAAGGAAATTTGTGGCTCCTCTTGGATTCCAGAACTTTCTGTCACTGAAATGTGAGGAAAAAGCTTTTTTTTGGCCATATAATGAGGTTTGCAAAGGATTCTGGGTAACAGAACCTGGTGGGAGCCCCACAAGTCACACCATCCTGGATACCACTAGGTGTCTAGTTTTAAAAAATGCACAGGTTCAGTAGGTTTCCCTAGGTGCCGGCTGAGCTAGAGTCCAAAATCCACAGCTAGGCACTTTGCAAAAAACAGCTCTGTTTTCTTTGGGAAAATGTGATGTGTCTATGTTGTGTTTTGAGGGATTTCCTGTCACCGGCACTAGGCCTACCCACACAAGTGAGATACCATTTTTATCTGGAGACTTGGGGGAACACTGGGTGAAAGGACATTTGTGGCTCCTCTCAGATTCCAGAACCTTCTGTCACCGAAATGTGAGGAAAAAGCATTTGTTTGGCCAAATTTTGAGGTTTGCAAATGACTTGGTGAGAGCCCCACAAGTCATCCCATCCTGGATTCCCCTAAGTGTCTAGTTTAAAAAAATGCACAGGTTTGGTAGGTTTCCCTAGGTGCCGGCTGAGCTAGAGGCCAAAATCTACAGCTAGGCACTTTCCAAAAAGCACATCAGATTTAATTGTAAAAATGTGATGTGTCCATGTTGCATTTCCTGTTAAGAGCATAAGGCCTACCCACACAAGTGAGGTACAATTTTTTGGGGAGCCTTGGGGGAACACAGAATTGCAAAACAAGTGTTATTGCCCCTTGTCTTTCTCTACATTTTTTTCTTTCCAAATGTAAGACAGTGTGTAAAAAAGACGTCTATTTGAGAAACGCCCTGTAATTCATATGCTAGTATGGGCACCCTGGAATTCAGAGATGTGCAAATAACCACTGCTTCTCAACACCTTATCTTGTGCCCATTTTGGAAATACAAAGGTTTTCTTGATGCCTATTTTTCAGTCTTTATATTTCAGCACATGAATTGCTGTATACCCGGTATAGAATGAAAACCCATTGCAAGGTGCAGCTCATTTATTGGCTCTGGGTACCTAGGGTTCTTGATGAACCTACAAGCCCTACATATCCCCGCAACTAGAGGAGTCCAGCAGACGTAACGGTATATTGCTTTAAAAAATCTGACATGGCAGGAAAAAGTTACAAAGTAAAACGTGGTGAAAAATGGCTGTTTTTTTCAACTCAATTTCAACATGTTTTTTTATTTCAGCTGTATTTTTCTGCAGGAAAACCTTGTAGGATCTACACAAATTACTCCTTGCTGAATTCAGAATTTTGTCTACATTTCAGAAAGGTTTAGCTTTCTGGGATTCAGCACTGGTTTCACACCCATATCTGTCACTAACTGAAAGGAGGCTGAAAGCACAAAAAATAGTAAAAATGGGGTATGTCCCAGTAAAATGCCAAATTTGTGTTGAAAAATTGGGTTTTCTGATTCAAGCCTGCCTGTTCCTGAAATCTGTGAAGATGGTGATTTTAGCACCACAAACCCCTTGTTGATGCCATTTTCATGGAAAAAACCACAAGCCTTCTTCTGCAACCTTTTTTCCCATTTAAAAAAAAAAATGAAATGTTCGCTGTATTTTGGCTAATTTCTTGGTCGCCTTCAGGGGAACCCACAAACTCTGGGTACCTCTAGAATCCCTGGAATGTTGGAAAAAAAGGACACAAATTTGGCATGGGTCGCTTATGTGAACAAAGGTATGAGGCCCTAAGCGCGAACTACCTAAATAGCCAAAAAAAAGGCCTGGCACCTGAGAGGGAAAAGGCCTGGCAGTGAAGGGGTTAAAAGCAAACAATAAAATTACACTTCAAAATAAAATAAAAATACATCCTTTATATACAATACTTATTTTGTAGCAGTGCTTGCAAATTTGAACCCTGATCATTACAATTTTAGACACACCCTTACAAATCCTACTGCTAACAAATATTTGACCACTGAAAAAACTGTATGTGAGGCAGTATCATTCTTCAGTACTCTTAAAGCATCTAAATGTTTCCTGAATCATACATTTTTATATAATGGTTGGATCAATTTCCCTTTAGGTGCTTCATAAACTGTGCAAGAAACAGAACATGTGCAAGGTCTTCAACATCTCTTGAAGTACATGGACTTCGTAAGGTGCAATTTTCTCCTTTCTTTGTCCTCAAATTAGCAGTGTAGGATTTAAGTTGGAGTGTATCATAACAAATCTTATATGTAAGATCCTTGCTGATGAGGTTGGATTATGTCTTAAAAATCTTCAAAACATGGCATAAAAGAAATTGAGATGTTAGTCTGCCCAAATTTGGATCTCTATTTGTTTTAAGTAAAATATGATCCTAGTAAGATTGTTTTCATTGGGACTTTGAGCTTTGTGTCAACAATTGTGGCTCAGTTCAGAAAGAGGCAAGCCCAGCTTGTACATGTAGGAGGATGGCCTTTCCTATAGTGGGTACCTTGTGGTACGTGCCAGGTCCAGTTATCCCTTATTAGTAGAATAGAGGTGTTTCTAGCAGCTTAGGCTGATAGAAGGTAGCTATGGCAAAGCAGCTTAGGCTGAACTAGGAGACATGCAAAGCTCCTACTATACCACTTATATCATATAGCAAAATATCATAAGAAAACACAATACTCAGAGTTTTAGAGTTACTAAAATAAAGGTACTTTATTTTAGTGACAATATGCCAAAAGTATCTCAGAGAATACCCTCACTTAGGAGGTAAGTAATATACACAAGTTATATGTACACAAACCCAAAACAGGTAAGTAACAGTAAGAAAAGTAGTGCAAACAATGTAGAATCACAATAGGATGCAATAGGCAAACATAGGTCTAGGGGCAACACAAACCATATACTCCAAAAGTGGAATGCGAATCACGAATGGACCCCAGACCTATGGGAAGTTGTAGAGGGTCACTGGGACTGTAAGAAAACAGTAAGGGTGTCCAAAATACCCCACCCCAAGACCCTAGAAAGTAGGAGTAAAGTTACCCTACTACCCCAGAAAGACACAATAGTTGTGATAGGGGGATTCTGCAAGAACCACAAGCACCAGCAAAACACTGAAGACTGATTCCTGGACCTGAGGACCTGAAAAGGAAGGGGACCACGTCCAAGAGTCACAATAGTGTCCAAGGGGGACAGGAGCCCAGGAAACCCCTGGTGAAGGTGCAAATGGGCTGCTTCTGGGTGGAAGAAGCCAAAGATTCTGCATCAACGAAAAGGGCTAGGAACTTCTCCTTTGGATGGAAGATGTCCCACGGTGTGCTGGATGTTGCAGAAGTATTTCCACGCAGAAATACCGCAAACAAGCCTTGCTAGCTGCAAGGGTCGTGGTAGAGGTTTTTGGGTGCTGCTGGGGACCAGGAACGACCAGGATGTCGCCCCTTGGAGGAGGAGACAGAGGAGGCATTCAGCAACTTAGAGAGCCTCCCCAGAAGATGGCAGCACCCACAGAAGTACCAGAGCAGGCACTTGGAAGTTCTATGAACTCAGAGTCACAAAAGGAGGGTCCCACGATGTCAGAGTCCAACTCAGCGGGTTGAGTACTGCAGGACGGAGTGCTGGGGACCCAGGCTAGGCTGTGCACAAAGGAATCCTTGGAGAAGTGCACAGAAGCTGGAGCAGCTGCAAATCACGCAGTACACAGGTTTGCTGTTTGGTGTGGGGAGGCAAGGACTTACCGCCACAAAATTTGACAGAAGGGCCACTGGACTGTGGGAGACACTTGGACCTAGCTCCTGTGTTCCAGGGACCACGCTTGTCAGGATGAGAGGGGACCCAGAGGACCGGTGATGCAGTCTTTTGGTGCCTGCGTTAGCAGGGGGAAGATTCCGTCGACCCACTGGAGATTTCTTCTTGGCTTCCAGTGCAGGTTGAAGGCAGACAGCCCTCAGAGCATGCACCACCAGGAAACAGTTGAGAAAGCCGGCAGGATGAGGCGCTACAATGTTGCTGGTAGTCGTCGTGCTACTTTGTTGCGGTTTTGCAGACGTCCTGGAGCAGTCAGCGGTTGATCCTTGGCAGAAGTCGAAGAGGGAAGTGCAGAGGAAATCTGGTGAGCTCTTGTATTCGTTATCTGAGGAATAGCCCAGAGCAGAGACCCTAAATAGCCAGAAAAGGAGGTTTGGCTACCAAGAAAGGAGGTTTGGCTACCAAGAGAGGTAAGAACCTATCGGGAGGGGTCTCTGACGTCACCTGCTGGCACTAGCCACTCAGAGCAGTCCAGTGTGCCCCCAACACGTCTGAATCCAAGATGACAGAGGTCTGGGACACACTGGAGGAGCTCTGGGCACCTCCTCTGGGAGGTACTGGTCAGGGGAGTGGTCACTCCCCTTTCCTTTGTCCAGTTTCATGCCAGAGCAGGGCTGGGGGATCCCTGAACCGGTGTAGACTGGCTTATGCAGAGTTGGGCACCATCTGTGCCTATCAAAGCATTTCTAGAGGCTGGGGGAGGCTACTCCTCCCCAGCCCTTCACACCTATTTCCAAAGGGAGAGGGTGTGACACCCTCTCTCAGAGGAAATCCTTTATTCTGCCTTCCTGGGACTGGGCTGCCCAAACCCCAGGAGGGCAGAATCCTGTCTGAGGGGTTGGCAGCAGCAGCAGCTGCAGTGGAAACCCCGGAAATGCAGTTTGTCAGTACCCGGGTTATGTGCTAGAGACCCGGGGATGCATGGAATTGTCCCCCCCTAATACCAGAAGGGTATTGGGTGACAATTCCATGATCCTAGGCATGTTACATGGCCATGTTCGGAGGTACCATTGTGACGCTACACATAGGTAGTGACCTATGTGTAGTGTACGCGTGTAATGGTGTCCCACACAAAGTCCGGGGAATTTGACCTGAACAATGTGGGGGCACCTTGGCTAGTGCCAGGGTGCCCACACACTAAGTAATTTTGCACCTAACCTTCACCAAGTGATGGTTAGACATATAGGTGACTTATCAGTTACTTATGTGCAGTGAAAAATGGCTGTGAAATAACGTGGACGTTACTTCACTAAGGCTGCAGTGGCAGTCCTGTGTAAGAATTGTCTGAGCTCCCTATGGGTGGCAAAAGAAATGCTGCAGCCCATAGGGATCTCCTGGAACCCCAATACCCTGGTTATCTAGGTACCATATACAAGGGAATTATAAGGGTGTTCCAGTGTGCCAATGAGAATTGGTAAAATTAGTCATTAACCTGCAGTGACAATTTTAAAAGCAGAGAGAGCATAAACACTGATGTTCTGGTTAGCAGAGCCTCAGTGATACAGTTAGGCACCACACAGGGAACACATACAGGCCACAAACTTATGAGCACTGGGGTCCTGGCTAGCAGGATCCCAGTGACACATATCAAACACACTGACAACATAGGGTGTTCACTACGAGCACTGGGCCCTGGCTAGCAGGATCCCAGTGAGACAGTAAATACACACTGACATATACTCACAAACATGCCAAAAGTGGGGGTAACAACCCTAGAAAGAGGCTACCTTCCTACACAACCCCCCCCCCCCAAATGAAGGACAATAAGGCTAACCTTGGCCAGTTGAGTCTTAATTGTCTAAGTGGTGATCAGTGGAGAGTAGCTCTGCCATAGATTGGTTACTCCCTTTATCATCACCTATATGGTTACTTCCCTGTGGGGATGTAAACCACCCTGTTTGAAGTTTTTTATCTAGCCAACAATGTGAAGTTATATTTTCAGAGTTCCTATTAGTATGTTTTAGTTTAGAGCAGATGAATTGTCCACTGGACCTATGAGAATGCCAGACAGGGATGCTGTCTCAGTAAAGCCATAGCTAGCCAAAAAGTTTGTCCATATGGCTGTAAGAGAGAACAGGGTTGCTGTTTCTCTTGCGTTGGAGCAAGGCAGGGATGCTGTCCTATGAGCTCCACACTAGGACAGGACTCCTGTCCTAAGTGTTGTGAGGCAGTGCAGGGTTGCTGCACTAAAGCTTCTCTGGAAGGGTTGCGAGGATGCTCCATGTTAACAAAAGTGGTGCACTTTTTCTCACCAATATTAGTTATCCCACAGATAGGTACTTCTACCTCAGGGAGTTCAGCTGTGCTAGATGATGGATCCCTCGGTACAGGTGCCACCCCAGGAGAGGTTTCTCCCACCACAGGAATGGTATCTTAAATGGTAGGGTGGGTAGGGTATACTTTGATGCCCTTTTTACCTGTGGTTGGAGAAGGATCCTGAGTTTTCAGGCCTTTTTTTCTCCTTTGATTTTTCATTTCAGCTGAAATGAGAGGAAGCAATTCCTCAGGGATACCCAGCATGGCTGCATGGGTATTAAACTCTACCTCAGCCCAACCTGAGGCCTCTAGGTCATTACCTAAGAGACAGTCTACAGGTAAGCTAGGTGATACTACCACCTGCTTATGGCCAGTAACTCCACCCCAACTAAACTGAATTATAGCTAAGAGAAGGTATTTAGTGGAGTTATGGACATCAATAATCTTGTATTGTTGTCCAATGATGTGTTGTTCAGGAGACACTAGGTTTTCAGTCACCAAAGTGATACTGGCACCTGTGTCCCTGTAGGCCTGAGCCTCAACACCATTTATTGAAACTGTCTGCCTGTACTTATCCATTGTAAGGGGATAAGCAGCCAGTGTGGCAAGGCCAATGCCACCAGGTGTGACAGCAACTGTCTTGGGACTGACTACCCCAGTTTCTATGATGGACCCATAAGTGAACCCAACTTCACCCTTATTTTGACTGTTGCCAGCAGTCCCACCACTATTACTACTACTGCTAGGGGCACTAGAGTTTGATGTATTAGTGGTGGTAGGCTCAGGGGGTTTACCTGGGCAGGACTTATCCCCTGGCCTATGGTCTTTATTTTTACACACAAAGCACCAAGGCTTTTTAATGTGTGGGTTGTGAAGAAGAGGAAGAAGATGATTTATCCCCCCCGAAGAGTGTTTAGGATTTGAAGTAGGATCCTTAGTTTTACCTTTATCCCCATGCTTATCCTGAGATTTGTCACCATCTTTCTTCTTGCCATCCTTGTCACCTCCTGTATGAACTTTTCTGTTCACTCTTGTTCTGCCCCATTTGTCTGCCTTCTTTCCCAATTCTTGGGGAGAGGTCAGATCTGAGTCTACCAAGTACTGGTGCAACAAATCAGACACACAATTGTTAAGAATATGCTCTCTCAGGATCAGATTATAAAGGCTTTCATAGTCAGATACTTTACTGCCATGCAACCAACCCTCCAAGGCCTTCACTGAACAGTCCACAAAATCTTTCCAGTCTTGAGAGGACTCTTTTCTGGTGTCTCTGAACGTAATCCTGTATTGTTCAGTGGTTAAGGCAAATCCATCCAAGAGTGCATCTTTCAAAGTTTTGTAATTATTGGCATCACTTTGTCTGACAGTAAGGACCCTATCCTTACCCTTTCCAGTGAAAGATAGCCACAAGATAGCAGCCCACTGCCTTTGAGGGACCAACTGTACCATACAGGCTCTCTCACGTGCAGCAAACCACTTGTAAATGTCATCCCCCTCCTTGTAAGGGGGGACTATCTTATGCTGATTCCTGGAATCTTGCTCTCTAACAGGATTGCTGTCAGAAATACTGCTGCTGACACCATGGGGAACTAACCCCAATGTCTGTCTTTCCCTTTCTATGTCTAGGGATTCCCTGTCTAAGGCCAGCTGCTTCTGTTTAAGCTTCAGTCTGGTCTCTTCTACCCTCAGGTTTCTGAGTTCCCTTTCCATTAAGTTATCCTCGGGGTTGGTGGGTTGGGAATGTTTGGACACAGAGGAAATGTGGGAATTTTCAGAGAGAGACCTGTCCCTAACTAGCTGGAACCTAGTAACCTGGCCTCTAGGAATGAAAGATGCCCTACTAAGGTGTGACCCTCTAACACTACCAGTGTCACTAGGTGGCCCTCTAGTGGGCAGGACTTTGTAAGAACCCTCCCCAGCATCTTCAGGGAACTCCTCTGAGAATGACTGGGAAGCCTCCCCTTTTTCTACCCTCTCCTGCGATGGGCAAGACTGGTTCTGGTCATCCTGTAAGAGCATATTAAAGAGAAACTCTTTAGTTGGATTCTTACCTATACTCAAACCTCTATCCAGGCAGAGACCCCTCAGACATTTGCAGTTTAAACTTTCATAAGTTGCCTGAACAACCTTGGAAGTAGCCTCTACTGTAGACATGATAGAAAAAGGTTTAAGGATAGTGAGTGAAAAAGTTTTAGAACTTTAGAAAGCACAGAGAAAAAACTTTTTCAAACTTTGGGAAAACTTTTAGAAGTTTTCAAAACTTTTCAGAAACTTTGTTAAAAGTTTTAGAATAGAAAAGTAAACTGTTTTGGTTCAATGTACATATACTGAACTATTTGGTATATGATTTTCTTATGAAAAGCACCAAATGAACAAAGTGGTAAAGCAGTTACAAGTACTTATGCCACCGCTGCACCACCAATGTAGGAGGCTGGCCTGGCTTATAGTGGGTACCTTGTGGTACTTACACCCTGTGCCAGGTCCAGTTATCCCTTATTGGTAGAATAGAGGTGTTTCTAGCAGCTTAGGCTGATAGAAGGTAGCTATGGCAAAGCAGCTTATGCTGAACTAGGAGACATGCAAAGCTCCTACTATACCACTTATATCATATAGCACAATATCATAAGAAAACACAATACTCAGAGTTACTAAAAATAAAGGTACTTTATTTTAGTGACAATATGCCAAAAGTATCTCAGAGAATACCCTCACTTAGGAGGTAAGTAATATACGCAAGTTATATGTACACAAACCCAAAACAGGTAAGTAACAGTAAGAATAGTAGTGCAAACAATGTAGATTCACAATAGGATGCAATAGGCACACATAGGTCTAGGTGCAACACAAACCATGTACTCCAAAAGTGGAATGCGAATCACGAATGGACCCCAGACCTATGGGAAGTTGTAGAGGGTCGCTGGGACTGTAAGAAAACTGTAAGGGTGTCCAAAATACCCCACCCCAAGACCCTAGAAAGTAGGAGTAAAGTTACCCTACCACCCCAGAAAGACACAATAGTCGTGATAGGGGGATTCTGCAAGAACCACAAGCACCAGCAAAACACTGAAGACGGATTCCTGGACCTGAGGACCTGAAAAGGAAGGGGACCACGTCCAAGAGTCATGATAGTGTCCAGGGGGGGCAGGAGCCCAGGAAACCCCGGATGAAGGTGCAAAAGGGCTGCCTCCGGGTGGAAGAAGCCAAAGATTCTGCAACAACGAAAAGGGCTAGGAACTTCTCCTTTGGATGGAAGATGTCCCACGGCGTGCTGGATGTTGCAGAAGTGTTTCCACGCAGAAATACCGCAAACAAGCCTAGCTAGCTGCAAGGGTCGTGGTAGAGGTTTTTGGGTGCTGCTGGAGACCGGGAAGGACCAGGATGTTGCCACTTGGAAGAGGAGACAGAGGTGGTGCTCACAGAAGCAGGCAGCACCCGCAGAAGTACCAGAGCAGGTACTTGGAAGTTCTGTGAACTCAGAGTCACAAAAGGAGGGTCCCACGATGTCGGAGTCCAACTCAGCGTGTTGAGCACTGCAGGACGGAGTGCTGGGGACCCAGGCTAGGCTGTGCACAAAGGAATCCTTGGAGCAGTGCACTGAAGCCGGAGCAGCTGCAAATCATGCAGTACACAGGTTTGCTGTCTGGCGTGGGAAGGCAAGGACTTACCTCCACCAAATTTGGAGAGAAGGGCCACTGGACTGTGGGAGACACTTGGACCCAGCTCCTGTGTTCCAGGGACCACGCTTGTCAGGATGAGAGGGGACCCAGAGGACCGTTGATGCAGTCTTTTGGTGCCTGCATTAGCAGGGGGAACATTCCGTCAACCCATGGGAGATTTCTTCTTGGCTTCCAGTGCAGGGTGAAGGCTGACAGCCCTCAGAGCATGCACCACCAGGAAACAGTCGAGAAAGCCGGCAGGATGAGGCGCTACAATGTTTCTGGTAGACATCTTGCTACTTTGTTGCGGTTTTGCAGGCGTCCTGGAGCAGTCAGCGGTGGATCCTTGGCAGAAGTCGAAGAGGGAAGTGCAGAGGAACTCTGGTGAGCTCTTGCATTCGTTATCTAAGGAATAGCCCAGAGGAGAGACCCTAAATAGCCAGAAAAGGAGGTTTGGCTACCAAGAAAGGAGGTTTGGCTACCAAGAGAGGTAAGAACCTATCAGGAGGGGCCTCTGACGTCACCTGTTGGCACTGGCCACTCAGAGCAGTCCAGTGTGCCCCCAACACCTCTGAATCCAAGATGGTAGAGGTCTGGGACACACTGGAGGAGCTCTGGGCACCTCCCCTGGGAGGTACTGGTCAGGGGAGTGGTCACTCCCCTTTCCTTTGTCCAGTTTCACGCCAGAGCAGGGCTGGGGGATCCCTGAACTGGTGTAGACTGGCTTATGCAGAGATGGGCACCATCTGTGCCCATCAAAGCATTTCCAGAGGCTGGGGGAGGCTACTCCTCCCCAGCCCTTCACACCTATTTCCAAAGGGAAAGGGTATAACACCCTCTCTCAGAGGAAATACTTTGTTCTGCCTTCCTGGGACTGGGCTGCCCAGACCCCAGGAGGGCAGAATCCTGTCTGAGGGGTTGGCAGCTGCAGTGGAAACCCCGGAAATGCAGTTTGTCAGTACCCGGGTTCTGTGCTAGAGACCCGGGGATGCATTGAATTGTCCCCCCAATACCAGAAGGGTATTGGGGTGACAATTCCATGATCCTAGACATGTTACATGGCCATGTTCGGAGTTACCATTGTGACGCTACACATAGGTAGTAACCTATGTGTAGTGCACACGTGTAATGGTGTCCCCGCACTCACAAAGTCCAGGGAATTTGCCCTGAACAATGTTGGGGCACCTTGGCTAGTGCCAGGGTGCCCACACACTAAGTAACTTGGCACCTAACCTTCACCAAGTGAGGGTTAGACATATAGGTGACTTATAAGTTACTTATGTGCAGTGAAAAATGGCTGTGAAATAACGTGGACGTTATTTCACTCAGGCTGCAGTGGCAGTCCTGTGTAAGAATTGTCTGAGCTCCCTATAATTATAAACAAAAAGGGCAGCAGGAAGGGATAAATAACCTTATTACTTTAAGAGAACAGTGTTCAATTCTGGTCTCTTGAGTCAATTTCTTTCCCTTGTTTATTTCAATTATTATAAAAAAGGTCAGCAGTAGTTATTCGGTGTCACATTCTATCACAAAAATTATATATATACATAACAAAAATATAAACAAAACATTACAACAATTATACCAAAAACCTAAATATTAGAGAAAAAGGGTTATGCCCCACATAATTACTTTACAATGTGGTCACTGACATAAAATTCACGTTGTAATCCACAGTAAACGCAATGGTAGTGGGTCTTTGCTGCACACAGCTGTCTAATACCTATATATTTATTTCAAAAAGTATCGTGTAGTGCATATCAAATTTCTTAGTTATAGTCCATTAATTTGCAAGCCCATAATCTTGCAGAAAATGTGTCGACGCGTTTCGGCCTCCACAATCACACAATCAGGGCCTCATCAGGACTGAAGAGGGGCAATATTGTCTCTTTATTTTGTTGAACAGACACCTACTTGTCACTGGACATTTCTGCTTGTGTAGAGAAACTTTGGCCTGTAGTTTAAGAATCCAATATAATCATATGCCCTCGGCTGTCAAGGGGGGGCAACTCTTAGCATGACCCAACCTGGCAGCAGGAAACAAATCCACAATCTGTGCGCTTAACGTGCTCCAACACAGCGTTCTTTACCCGAGGCTCATCCCGGTTGGAGCGGAGGCGGGTGTAACCTCAAACCTGACACCTCCCACGAACAATACTGAGCCAACCAGTTTATAATTATTGGTTGACCCAAGGCAGGTTAGGGTTATAGGTCTCCCTATGGGTGGCAAAGGAAATGCTACAGCCCATAGGGATCTCCTGGAACCCCAATACCCTGGACACCCAGGTACCATATACAAGGGAATTATAAGGGTGTTCCAGTGTGCCAATGAGAATTGGTAAAATTAGTCACTAGCCTGCAGTGACAATTTTAAAAGCAGAGAGAGCATAAACACTGATGTTCTGGTTAGCAGCGCCTCACTGATACAGTTAGGCACCACAAAGGGAACACATACAGGCCACAAACCTATGAGCACTGGGGTCCTGGCTAGCAGGATCCCAGTGACACATATCAAACACACTGACAACATAGGGTTTTTAACTATGAGCACTGGGCCCTGGCTAGCAGGATCCCAGTGAGACAGTAAAAACACCCTGACATATACTCACAAACAGGCCAAAAGTGGGGGTAACAAGGCTAGAAAGAGGCTACTTTCCTACAGTACACCCACTTCTGTATGTGCTTGAGCCATGGAAAAGTTAATCCACTATTGAGGCACATTATTTCTCAGATGCCCTCTCTTTAATGAACCAACTCCTGTGTCGACCATAATCTGACCCAATGGAGCACTGGCCGTAGGTTTATTATGTGCGCTATCCACTTGACATCCAAATCACTACACATAGGCATTACAGGTGTTGTCATGGGTAAATCTAGTAGATCTCTAATAAATTTGTGTTCTCCTTTTATGAGATAATTAACATCACCTACCCCCACAACAGCCGGTGTGATCTGATTGCTCACTGATACATTATATTTATTGAAAACTACCCTGGGTCTGTGTGTCATGACCATGCTTGCCTTTAGTATTTGGGGGTTCCATGACAACCTTGAATCAAGAGTTACAACCAGGTAAATAAAGTTAGGCACAAGATCTAGGGTTTGCCTACCAACTTTGATGTCCCTTCTGAAATTACCATAGTGTTTTATGGCCATGTACTTATGCCCATATTTATACTTTTTGACGCAAAACTGCGCTGACGCAGTTTTGCGTCAAAAATGTTAACGCCTCTCACTGGTGTGAGTCTTTTTTTTTTTACTCAAACCACTGCGTCATGCCATTAAGAAAAACTACGTTAACGTGGCGAAAATGACTTTGATCCGGTTTACGACGTTGCAAACTGGATAGGAGCCATTTTTTGACACAATTGCGTCAAAAAGCGCCGCTAACACAGCAAAATGTGCAAAGGAGAGCCAAAATGGATCCCAGAAGCTTTCAGAGACCCCAGGAAGATGACAACAGACAACAGACCAGCAACCAGCCAGGAGGACCCACACAAGACCCAGGAGAGGGAGAAGAAGAAAAGTAAGTGTTGGTTCAGTGCAGAGGAGCAGGAAATACTGGTGAAAGAAGTCACAGAACACCAGCACCAACTTCTTGTCACCTCTAAATTGCCAATTAGTAGGAGAGAGGCACTTTGGCAGCAAAGTGTTGACAAGATAAACAGTGTGGCAGACTTACAGAGAACAGTCATCGAGTGCAAGAAAGCTGGCATGAGTGCAAGCTCAGGACCAAGGAAAAGATGGCCAGGAACAGGAAGGCAGCACTGAAGACTGGAGGTGGGAGTCCAGCACCGCAGGAGGCCCTGGACCACAACGAGGAGATGGTGGCAGCCATCATCCCTGAGGAGATCGTCAGAGGGATTCAAGGACAGGACAGCGCAAACTACCAGGAGACAACACAGATGCAGGATAAATGGCATGGGGAACTAAAATGCCAATTTGTAAACTGTAAGCGGGGGGGACATACCTACTACACAATGCAAGGAAGTCATGATATTCAGGGAGTGGAATGGGCAAAGGGGCACAGCACGGGGGCATGGGCTGTGCAGGGCAAACCTGGGGCACAGTACTACACTACACCAACAACCTTTGCATTGGGGTATGCTGCCATGCCAAGGATGACGGAAAGGTAAAGCCAGTCCAGGAGGGTAAGGTACAACGTAAAACTGGCCTGCTGTCACACATCAGCTGGTATTCTCCCTACATGAACTAGGGCTCAATTAACAGTCTCAGGCCATATCTGCAAGTGGAATTTAACATTGACAACAGTTGCCACTACCACCTCTGCTGTGTGTGCAGGTCAAGTAGCTAATGGCAGTTATGTGCCCATGGACAAACACACCCAAATTAGAGGGTTCAAGATGACAACGTTATCAATCCCCTGTAATCACTAAAAATGTGCTAAACCTGTCAAATGTGAATGTCCATAGTTGCTACAAACATCAGCCATTGTCATAAACATTATGAGGTACACAACAGTAATGTCAGACCCATGCTGCATATGTCAAGGTCCACCCTGTGCCTGGGTCATAATAGCTGCAATGACACCATGCAACATCCCAACTGTTATACTGCTCAGACAACAGCATTGAGGGGGAGGACATATGTTACCGGGTAGTGAAATACACCCGCACAGTCAGAAGAGGAAATGGAACACTGCTAGGACCATCAGTGCAATCCAATGTAGCACACATTCCCCAACATCAACATTACACACTACCAATGCTGACAACTGTAGTGTGCCATGCCAATGCTATACATAGTATATGCTAGGTCTTAGCAACATATAGCTGGATGTGAAATATCAGAGACTGGGGCAGTTCGACATAGTTAAGTGTGGTGCAAGTGCCTTTATAACACCCACACCCAGTGCAAGGCCACAACATGAGAATGGAAGTAGACTGAGGGTTGAGTAGGACAAGAAGGTGGCAACATACAATTTGGGCAGAAGCTACACCTGGAGGATGTGACGCAGACAATTCCCCAAACTGCCCACACTACATGTGACATGCAAATGGGGAATAGACCTGGGAGAATGCTAATCTTAATGACAGGAACAATAAACAGGAACCAAGATCACAATGTGTAACGAATAGGAAGTCAGGCACGTCACTGCAGAGGATGATAACTCTCCTGTGGATATGCCTGTCTTGGACTTTCCTGATGACATGGATGATGAGCTGACAAACATCAGCCAGCAGACCCTCCAAGATGTCCTTGGAACCCTCCAGACCCCACCTTCAGTTGCAAGGAGGAGCACAGATACCGCAGCCATAACAGATGACCCACCCACCACCTCAATTGTACAACCTGTCAGCTCCAACCCAGCTGAGGACTCTGATGACACTGGCACTAGCTTTGAGAGGATTGTAGTTAGCGTACAGCGGGAGCTGGCCAAGGAGGTGCGGGTGGGGATGCAAAATATGGCAGCCAGCCTAGCGGGGTGCCTTCGTGCATGATGTCAACTGCAGAACAGGCAGCAGCCATGCAAGGGCGAACATCAATCTTGCAAGAACTTCAACAAAGTGTGAAGGAAATCAGCACAGCAGTGAGAGTTGACACAACACCTCCAACAACAAACATTTCAAAGCATGCACAAATGCAATATTGACCCCCTCAGGGCCTACCTGGCTGCCTACCACAGTGATGTAGCTGCTATCCTTAAGAACCAGCAGCTCCTCCTTGCTGCAGTACTACCCTTAATAGCCCCACAGGTGGCAACTACCGGGATTTCGAACTCCACGTCTTCAAACACTGAAGTGTGTGTTGCCCCTTCAAACCCACCACCACCAAGGGCAGAGGAGACAACACACACATCAGAAGATGAAGACGTGGAACAGATCACCTTCCCCTGTAAGAGCACCCGGTAGCACTTGTCCCTGCCACATGGGCACTTATAACCAAGGTCCTGTGCTTTGTAACATGCCAGTCTTGCAACAGCTGCTCGCAAGCACTGTTCTCCAGCCCACTGTTTACCTTGTCACTTTGCCCTGTGATTGTCTCTCACTACCTCATTGGCAATTCATGTCCCTCTGCACTGTATGACACTTCACCCTAGTATGTCCAATGACATGTCCTTTTGCACTTGTGTTGGATCACAATGGAAGGTGTCACACTAATGGACACACAATCCTGAACTCTGAAAGTATAGCACTACAGCACTTTAAAATAAATAGCACTTACACAACCACTTTGTCTCTGTGTAATGTGACACATCAACCGCAAGGGAGATTAGTGATGTTTGCCTCATGTCAATGACCATAGAATGGCAATACAACTGTGTTGAAAGATTGTGGGCTGATAACTATGCACTGGGGCCTTGATTGTGCCATCATCTGCCCTTCCTGAGGGTTAATTCTGAGCTAAATAGAAACATTACAGTATAATGCTGTGTTGGACAGAATAAGTCTTCTTCAAGGGAAGTCTAAGCATCTAATTTTCCTTCCAGACAATCTTTACGTATGTGACATTTGACTCAAATTTTTCATCACACACACCATACAGCAGGAATGGATGTGTATGAGTGTACGTACAAATAAGTAACCTGGCTGATGGAATGATGTGGGGTGTCTGCAAGCTGGGTGCCAACTGTGGCTCAATGTGGCGCAGCAGCTGCTGAATGGCTTGTCAGTTGAGTCTGTACCTCTGGATGATGTCATGTTCCCTGAGGCCCGAAGGGTTGTCCTGGTCCTGAATATCCTCTCCTGCCTCCTGCGTTGCCTTTGGGGTCTCTGCTGGTGTGGTGGAAGCTGCTGCTGTTGCTCCTGTGCTCTGCATCTTCGTGCATGCTGGATGAATAGCACCTCCATGTCTACCTTTTTGAGCTCTGATGTTGCTTCTGTGTGTTTTTCTTAAGTACTGGTGTGTTTGACCCAGGCGTAATATTTTGACGCAAATCGGGCTGTGCGTCATTTTCCGATTCCGCCTCCTAGCCGTGCAGGATTTTTGCGTGGTAGGATAAATATGGCGCATGGGTGTTTCAGTCATTTTTTGGACGGGAACGCCTACCTTGCATGTCATTAACGCAAGGCGGTTCTACGCATCCAGAAAATTACGCACATGGCAGAATTTTGCCATTCGCGGGGTCAGGCGTCAAAGTATAAATATGGTGTTAGGTTTGCACCGAATTTGCATCAAATTTTTTTACGCAAACTCGGTGCAAACAGAGTATAAATATGTCCCCTAGTCTTTCCAATATTTATTTCCAAACCCTTCCCATCACAGTATGCACTAAAAATATCCAGCAGATTTTGCAGGCCCCTAGGTCTCCATGAGATCAGGATGGTGTCATCTGCGAATAGAAGAGCGTGGACTGCACTTCCACTGAATTTTGGGGATTCATGCCTACATTTCCTGAGATGATCCACCACATCCTTGATATAGAGCGAAAACAGGGTAAGAGCCAGCACACACACCGCCTCACTTCTCTATTTATAGGAAATGGTTCAGTCAGTTCGCCATTCAAACCCCAACAAACTCTGGAATAATTGTCTTGGTGCAACCTGGCTATCTGGCTAATGATATCTTCAGGTACTCCCTGCTTCTCTAGTGATGTCCATAAGGTGCCTCGTGGTACCAGATCAAACACTGACTTTAGATCTCTAAAACCTAGTATACTTCCATAAAATGCTCCTAAGTCTAAACAGTTGATCAATGGTACTTGTCTGTGCTCTGAACCCTGCTTGAAAAGAAAGATGATAAATCATTTCTGCTATCAAGCTAATCTCTCCATCTATTAAGAATCTGCCTTGCATAGATTTTCTGCATTATGTCAATAAGACTAATGGGCCTATATTTCCCTGTTTTTTTTAGTACTCCCCGTTTTGTACATATGGACTATTTCGGCACCCATCCATGATACAGGAATTGGTCCTCCTGATGCAACAGCATTCGTAACCATATTAACATAAGGAACCCAAACGTCCTATCATGTTTGTAGAGATCTCTTGGGAGCTTATCGAAACCTGGAGCTTTCCCAGGTTAGATACCATCTATTGCTTGGGAAGTCTCCTCTATGCTAAAATAAGATATATAACTCTTGGTCTCAGAATACTGTGTTGCCTATGGAGGTTCCTCATAAGCAGACTGTAGACCTGTAAAGTGCTCAACTCATGTAGTAGGTTCCAGGTGATGTTCTACCTGCATTGGTGAATACTTACTTCCCTTGGATACTATTCTCCAATTTCAATTTGGCTCCTCCCATCGTCTTTGAGCAATAGTCATCACTTTCTTGTAGCAATTCCTAGCTTTCCTTACTTGGATTGGAGTGCTCTCCTTTAGATTTTTTATAATATATTTTTTAGCTGTTTGCATTCTGCAGTATATCATAAATCTATTTGTACAAAAAATACCTTAATTTCCCCCTCCTCCATCTCCCTGGGGCTGCATCAAATTTGCACTTGTCTGTGGCGAATTTGGGATAATTGATGCACTTACTTCAATTGTAATTGGTACTTACGGTGGGTCTATGTGCTTTCTCAAATTGAGCTTCCCCGCAAAGTTGTGTTGATTTTCAGACCTTTGGCCTCCCAAATCTTGCTTGGCACAAAAGGAAGTTATCTTTGCTGCAGACGGTTTTGGCTTTTAGATTTCCTTCCTAACATAGGTGGTCATTATGACATTGGTGGTAAATGTCCCTTGCTGCAGCGGTGACAGCAGCCAACATACCGTCACGGAGGCGAACATCCGCCCCCATATTATGACACACACACTAAACCAACAGAATACTGCCACAAACACAAATCCGCCAGACCAAGGGTCAGTGTTAAAGTGTCGGTACAAACACCCATACCGTTATGCAAACAAAACAACACCCACCACATTATGACCCACAAATCACTACAGCGGACATTCAGCTGCAGTAAACGTTTGGCGGTACATACCAGCGCTGTCAGAATGGCCACCAAAATACAAAACAACACAACATTTGGCCAAAACTAAAATCAAACACCTGACAGACATACACACACCACACAGACCCACCCACAGCACTATAAAACACACACCCACATTACATACAACCCTTTGCCAACATGAAAAAACTGCAATAGCTAGCCAAGCAAATCACAGAGACAACTAGACACACACACCACTACCACCCATACCCCCATCACGCACTCCACATCCCACAACCCACTACATTACGCAACACCATCTGCACAACACACACCACACAACATAAAAATGCCCCCCCTAAGACACCCCCGTTTCACAGATAAGGAGTCGCGGGTCATGGTGGAGGAAATAGTCAGGGTAGAGCTACAGCTCTTTGGAGCACAGATACAGAAAATATACATTGCCAGGAAGATGGAGCAATAGCAGAGAATCGTGGACAGGTTGAACGCCATAGGACAACATCAAAGAACAAGGGACAACATCAGGAAAGGTGGAACCACCTACGGGGACGGTGCGTTCCGTGGCAGCAAGGCACACGCTCGCTATCCAGAGGACTGGTGGTGGACCCCCACCTCCTCCCCCACAGCTGACAGCATAGGAGGAGCAAGTTATGGTAATCCTGCATCCTGAGGGACTCACTGGGGTAGCCGGAGGATTGGACACTGGTGAGTCAATATTTACTACTTATCACACCCCTTACCTGCATGCCATCTCACCCCCTCACCCTGACTCCCATCACTCCACTCTATCCCAAACAGTGCACCTACACATGTGACTAACCCCAATTCCAAGTCCTGCATCCCATACCAATGCATGTACAGCCTTCCCAGCACTGCATGTACACCCATCACCAAAGCATGCACAGCATGGAAAACTAACAATCCCACAATACATCACCATATACAAACAAAGGTGGCAGGGCAACAGCAACAATATTGGGGAAGCTAGGGATGTACAATATGTCACAGACATGAGGCATAATACATCACTTACATCCCGAAAGGTGCCTCAGCCAATCCTAGCATGGAGGAGGCGCTACACCTATCCAGTCCCATTACAGAAGATGCCACCACTGATGACAGTAACTCTGGACTTCAGGATCTGGACCAACAACCTGGCCCATCAGGGACCACTGGACAGTCGGCCACCCCGCCCACTCCCAGTCCACCAAAGAGCCTCCACATCAGTATCCAACACCACAGCACCCACCCAACATCCCCACACCTCTGTCCCCAGGACACGTCAATCAGCAGTGTGCCCACCTGTACAGGGACCCCAGTCCATACCTCATAGCCAAGACAATCAGGGTCCTGGGGTCAGTGGCAGTGGTCACACCATTCAGGGGACACAGGCACAGGGGGACAGGGACACTTGGAGGACATCTGTGTGCCAGGGGAAGGACAGGCCCAGGGAACCGACTCTTGAGGAGGCACTCATTAAGGTCCTGGTGGCTTACCAACAATCCCAGGACAAGATGGACCAGATTCTTAACAATATGCAGGAGAACAAGCGGATGCAGGAGGTTCACTATCAGGAGATCAGGGAAGATTTGCAGGCCCTTAACACCAATGTGGTCTCTATAGCAGGGGTGCTGGCTGATATGGCCAACATCATGAGGGAATGAACAGCACACCAGCAGGCCCCTTCCACAAGCCAGTCAACTGAACAGCCCTGCACATCTGCTGCAGCTAGTGGAAAGGATGCCCAGCCACTTGACCCACAGGCCACCAGAACCTCTCCCCCTGCAGAAGGTGAACCACTCCACCAGCATTCCCTGCGACCCAGACAGATGCCAGTGACACTTGCCAAGACCAAGACCACTGCCAGGAAATGAGACCGTCCTGAATGTCCACCTTGTGTTCCACTCTGTCACCTTGTCCACTTGGAACTGTACTTGCTTCCCTTCCTATGACCCCTTGGACACTGGACCTGTGCTACAAACAGACTAGACCAATAACCTGGACTTTCCTCTACCATCACCCCATTTCATTGCACCATTCCTTCTAATAATTGCACTACAATAAACATCCTTCAACACAACTTGAGTGATAGTGCTTCATGTAATGAAAATGTGCACTTATGTTAACAGTTACATCTTGTGCAATTGACATGAACCTTGGTATAGTATACAAATGATGAGCTGTAGCTCTCTGTAGTCATGACATCAGTGCACAGTAGTAATAACACCAATATCTGCAAATAGAGAAGGCATATGTGACAGTTAGTTGAGATGCAAAGGAAGTGACTGCCATCCTGCTGCAGCCACACTGAAAACATAAATAATTAGAGGAATAGTCAGTGCCACTGTCTTACCTGTGTGTCATTGGAAGTACTGCCGTATTACTGATGTTCTGTTGTCCACATCCTCATCCTCTGCCTCCTCATCCTCACTGACCTCAGGGTCCACTGCTGCCACAGGGGCATTTCCAATCTCCTCCTCTTGCAGATAAGGCATATGTCATCTAAGGGCCAGGTTGTGCAACATGCAGCATACTACAATTATCTGGCAGCCCATGCTTTTCCTCATTCGCTAACATGGGGCTCTATGGAGTACCGCATCCAATGAGCATCACTGTGACGATGTACAAGCTGCGAACGTGACCGCCATTTTCTTTCTATAACCTCACTTGATTCCTGTCTTTCCACAGGACAAAACCTACACTGTGTGTGCTGCTGTGACCTGTGTCTGGATCCTGCCATGGCCCGTGTGACTGGGGAAAGGGCCCCTGCCTTCACTTCAGAGGGGTTAGAGCGCCTGGTGGATGGGGTCCTACCCTTGTATGGACAACTGTATGGGCCTCCAGACCAACAGGTGAGTACACCATGGGGACGATGCATACGACAAGGTGTAGGGTATGTCTGGTGGTAGTGTACATGCAGGGCTCCGGGTGATGTGTGTGCCAATGGAGATGGAAATGTAATTTGTGGGCCATATGTGTGACAGGCCAGATTGTATGGTTAATGGTGTCCTCCTATCTGCATTACCTCTGTAGGTCAGCGCCCATCAGAAGAAGGGATTGTGGTGTTCCATCGCCAAGGACGTGCAGACCCTGAGGGTCTAAAGCAGGCAGAGCACCCACTGCAGGAAAAGGTAGGAGGACCTGAGACACTGGGCCCGGAAGACTGTGGAGGCCCAGCTGGGGATGGCCTCCCAATGAGGGAGGGGTGCCCATCGGCACCTGACCCCCCTGATGGCCCGCATACTGGCGGTGACCTACACGGAGCTGAGTGGGCGCTTGAGGGCAGCACAGCAGCCACAAGGGGGTAAGTACAGTGAGCGTGACAACCATTTTTGTTGACTGGCATTGGATCCTGGTGGTGGGATTCAGTTAGTGGGTGCTCCCTAATGCCAGCTGAGACATTGCTGCATGGTCCAGCACAAGGTAAATGGGTGTATAGCAAAATATTGTATTCCAGCTAGGTTGCATACCAGGTCAGACAGGGCTTAGTGGGTCCCAGGAGGGGTGCAGTTGGCGGAGGTTGGCTCTCATCTCGCTGTGGTACCTAGCCAATGGAATGCCAGTGTGATGCATAGTGCCCAAACATGATCCCTGTGTGTGATGGTAATGTGTATGCCATCTGTGGTGGTGTTGCTGTATTTGACCCAGTGCTCCCTTTCTCTCTCTCCCCTATTTTCTTCTGTCATCCTGTCCAGGTGTGCAGTAGCATCATCTGGCGGAGGAGCAGGGACACCGGCGACTGAGGGAGCTGCATCCTACAGGACCCACGAGACCACCAATGCTGAGGGGACCAGTGGGACAGAGGGCAAGGGGAGCACCACAGCAGAGACAGAAGGTGACAACACTGATTCTGATTCCACCTCAGATGGGAGCTCCCTGGTAGTGGCAGACACCGCTGGAACCATCCCAGCTACAGGTACAGCCACCACCCCCGGTACCAGCACCGCCCTCCCAGTAGCCCCCCACTGAGTTGCCCGTGCCCGCTCACCCAGGAGGGTGGGCATCTCCTTCTCCCCAGGCACCTCAGGCCCTGCCCCAGTGAGCCCTGCTGCCCTCAGTGAGGAGGCTATTGACCTCCTGAAATCCACCTCTGTAGGGCAGTCAACCATAGTGAATGCCATTCAGGGGGTGGAATCATAGATGCAGCAATGCAATGCGTTCCTGGAGGGCATCCACAGTGGCATGGCGGCCCCACAGAGATCGGTTCAGGCTCTGGCCTCCTCTCTGATGGCAGCCAGTGTCCCTGTTCCTACCTCCCCCCCTCCAACTACCACTTCCCAGTCCCAGTCTCCTCAACCCCAACCCATCCCATGCACACATACAGACAAGCATGCACACAAACCATCAGACAAGAGTAGCACACTCAAACACAAGCGGCACACTTCAGGTCACAAGCGCTCACACAAACAACAGACAGTTGCACACACAACCACATCCACTACCTCCACTGTCTCCCCCTCCTCCTCCTCCTCCTGCTCCTCCCTCACAGTCACATCCCCACTCACACCTGCATGCACTGCATCAACAGCCACCACCATCATCACCACATCATGCAGCACACACCTCATTTTGCAGACACCTCCACAACATCCATCCACGTCTCCCTTTTGTCCTCTCCCACCCTGCCTGCCCCCTAAGAGACACAAATGCACGTACTCAGACTCCCAACAGCCATCCACCTCACACACGTACATTGTCCATGTACCTGCACCCAAGTCCAGCAGATGTATACCTATGACAACCACTCCCTCAACCTCCACTCCCATCTCTCCTCCCACATCCCACCCCAACATACCTAAGAAGCTTTTCCTTGCCCATCTTGACCTCTTTCCTCTGTCCGTAAGAGCAGGGTCCCTACGACCCAGCCCAGCACCTCAGCCAATCAGTCTACCACTGCTCCCATGAAATCCTCAGCTGCTGGCACCATGGGGCCCTAGAGTGTGACAGCTGCCACTCCCACTGTGAGCACACCTTTGCCTCAGAAAGGGAGGAGTAGGGTGGTGAAAACCAAGGGAAAGGAGACGGGGACAGTGGAGGCACCTCCTAGTCCTGGAGGCAAGAAAGGGAAGGCTCCCACTGCACCACCCAAGAAGGCGAATGTTCCCATCCCACGGACCACAGCCTACTCATAAGAAATGAAACTTCAAGGTTTCATTGTATTATTTTTAAACACATCCTATTTACCTTTAAGAAAAATGGGCTGCGTTTACAAAAAAAGAAAGGATTGTTTTATTTAGAAGCAATCACAGATATGGTGGTCTGCTGAGCACAGCAGTCCCCTGAAGGGGGGGCTGGGCTGCATCCATAAGTATGGTCCAGTCCTCTACTAGTTGCTGTAGGCCATTAGCACTGTCCCACTGTATGGGCAGGGGGGAAGTGTGTGCACCTGTCCACCCCTGGAGGGGTGGTGGCACTGACCTACATGTTTGAGTCCCGCCACGGCAGGGCCCAGGGTGTGCACAGAGGCCATGGGGTGTTCAGTGTGACTGAGTCTGTCATACTAGGCCAGTGGGTGACACATGCATGATGGGAGATTTCATGTAGGTTGTGCCTGGCACAGCTTGCCCATAGGGGCACCCTTGTCAAGGGGTGATGGATCATATGGTGAGCAACGCCCAGGAGGCCTTTTGCTGTGCCCATGTGCACATTGGAGTTCATATATATGGGGAGCTTGGCATAGCTGGCCTCAAGGTGAACCAAGGCATCATATGCTTGAATGATACTGGCAAAACTTGCCAGTGTGTGCATACTTGCACACAGGTGTTGCCATATGTGAGTGGAGGCTAGTATCACTTGCCTGGGTGTGCAACTTGCACCCTTGTGGTTTCCTATGTAGGTAGGGGAACTGGCATCACCTACCAAAGTGTGCACATTTGCGCACAGGTACCCTAATCTAGGAATTGACACTGAGAGAGCAGGCCAGTATTGGAGCATATGCACCTTTGTGATGGATTTAACAAAAGTGCCCCACATGCCCCGGCAGACCTGGGTGTGCGTCAGGAGGTATGGGCCCAGGGAGTGCCAGATACCCATGCATGTTCACACTACCTATGAGAGCTGCTCAAACCAAAAGGTAATATGGAAGAATGAGTCTTATTAAGCTTGGCTGCAATAGTGGATTGCATGAGAGCAGCTTCATGATGTTTAGTATTGTTTAGTATTGTTGGACTCAGGATGACAAACCCCTTCCAATAGTAAAGGTGGTTTTGTAATCAATGACCTGGAATGCCACTTCTGGGAAGTGGGTATTTCTAGGTTCTGAAGTGGTTCTAGTGTTGTATAGATTAGGCTTCATTCTAAGGGTCACTGTCAGACACCGTACGCCTAATGTGGTGGGCCCCTTAAGGAGGAGTGTGTAGCTTTGAAGGCTGTGCGCTGCACCATAATGATTGCTCATCGTCAGCTCCCATTCTCCCGTACTCACCTCTGTGGAGGCCTGTCCTCCTTCCATCCTGTTTCCTGTGCACTCGGCATCCTCACACAGTAGTTTCTTTCTGTGTCGCGTTTGTAGGGGTTCTTCTTCTTGCTGCTTTCCGCTGCCATAAAATCCTGAAAAAAACAAAACAAAGGCATTCTTAAATCGGAATGCAGAATTGCTTTGTGACCGCGAAAGCGGTTGCAAAGCAATTCGCAGTTAGCACCAACTTGAAGTGGGTGCTAACTCATTCCCATGGGACCCCCTCCCCTTTGTGAATGTCGCACAAAATGTTTTTTCAGAGCAGGCAGTGGTTCAATGGACCACTTCCTACTCTGAAAAAACGAAACCAAATGGTTTCATTTTTTATTTTGTATTGCAACTCGTTTTACTTTAAGGAAAACGGGCTGCAATGCCACAAAAAAAAACTGCTTTATTGAAAAAGCAGTCACAGACATGGAGGTCTGCTGTCTTCAGCAGGCCACCATCCCTGTGAGTGCAGGGAATCGCAAGGGGGTCGCAAATTGCGACCCACCTCATTAATATTAATAAGGTGGGTCTGACCCCCTTGTGATTCGCAAAAGGTGTCTGAGACACCATTTGGCATACGAATTTGCGAATCGGAAATTCGATTCTTCCTACATCCTACATCCTACATATTTTGTTTCAGCAGCATTTTTTACATATGTGTATATATATTTACACTCCAGCAGGTCCACAGAAAAGGCGCGGTCTTAGCGTCGGTGCCAGCATCAGGGAAAGGACCTATTCCCAATAAATCTTCATGCCAGCTTAACATAGAGGTTAAAGATGCCGCACTCACAGAATTCTGTGATTAATCTTCTTTTATTCAACAAGAAAAAAACCCACCAAATAACACCAACGCGTTTCGACCTTCCCGGTCTTGATCACGGTAAAGCAATAATCCAATCCATGTACTATTTATACTCTTCCACTAAGCCATGCCTTTATGTGGCATTCTGGGATATGTAGTTTTATGTAACATGTGTTATACTGAATTAAACCACCCATAACATAAAAAATATTCAACAGTGTTGCTAGTATAACACAATATACACGTGAAAAATGTATGTGCACCCAAAATATAAATACAGCCATATAATATCGCAATACAACCAAAAACAAGATCATAACTTCTATAGTCCCCACTATGTTTATGCATATTCTTAATAATAATATTCTACTGTCATAACCGTAACTTCTTACGCATTTCCAATTGTTATTTAATCAAAGTCACAACCTAAGTGTGCCTTAATTCATCATAGGGATAAGTATCCCTATTTTGACCAACATCAAATTTATTGCAGATTATTTTAGGTTAATACAGAGACAGTAATATCTTCTTATTCTATTATACAATCACAAATCATAAATGACAATACAGCTCCTCATCGTAATTAATCCCATATGGCATCTTTGTTTTTAATTTGATAATAAATTTGGAATCTAAACGTCTCAGTTTCTGAACCCTATCACCCCCTTGTTCACTTTTTTGTATTGTTGCAATACCATAATATTTCATGGACATCCAATTTAGATCTGAGTGAATTTTCAAGTGTTTCGTTATAGCATATGCGGTGTCCTTGAAGGACAAGTGCCGACACGCTGTCCAATATCATTATCTTTTTTAATTAGATGCCAGTATTTTTTCAATACTTTTGCTATTTGGTGACTTTCATTACTATAATCTAAAATTAGTCTAATCTCATTCTTTTTTCGTGCTGACTGTTCTAATTCATTGCTTTTCTTATCCTGTACCTGTGCACAGGTTTTTTTCCTTGCCTTCATTTCTCCCTGCTTGATTGATTTCAAAGTGTATCCCCTATTGATAAACCTTTGTCTGATCTCACTCAATTCCTCATTCATGTCCTGTTCATCCGACCAGTTCCTTTTGATCCGAATAAATTCACCATATGGGATACTACCAATCAAAGACCTAGGGTGGAAACTGGTACCATGTAAGATACTATTATTTGCTGTGGGTTTCCTATATAATGTGGTTTGTAATGCTCCTGCTGCAATGTATACTTGTACATCTAGAAATTCAAACAAGCTATCACTTATTTTGTATGTAAAATGTAGTCCTACATCGTTGTTATTTAGTATGCTAAAAAATTGCTCAAATTCTCTCACATTCCGTGCCAGATCAAAAACAGGTCATCTATGTAACGAAGCCACATGATCACCTTGTCCATGTATCTATCATTATCTTGAACCCAAGCTACACAATTCTTCCACCACCCCATTGTGAGATTCGCATAGCTCGGGGAGAAGGTCATTCCCATCGCTGTACCATAGATTTGTTTATATATATGATGATTAAACTATTTTTTTTTATTATTGAGACATATTCCTATCATCTCTAATCGCATCTCAGAATGTTTCAAAAAGTGAATGCTTTTTTGGCCCAAGAGAAACTTTACTGCATTTAACCCCACCTGATGTGAGATAGATGTATACAGTGACACGACATCTATAGTAACCAACAAATAATCCGATTGCCATACTACACCATCCAATGCTCTTAAGAAATCTCCAGCATCTTGTATGTATATATATATATATATAATTCAATTATTTTATGCACAGTGATTTTGATATAGACCAATGACACGCCGTGTTTACGATTGCAGGAGATGAAAGACCATTATGCTTAAGAATCATTAATTGAACCTTGACTGATATTAAGGAATATATGTTTGATTAACCAGATGTGTAAAAATGGATACTAGAGCAGATATTAGCGTGAACTGTTATCTGAGATAAGTACCTGTGGAAGTAATCGTCTTTAATTTATTTTTAGAAGTATTTCATAGCAAATTCAGCCTAAATGAACCAGCACCTAAAGAAAGGGAGAAGGGACATTGAGTAAATCCATATCAGATTATTTACAATTGAGAAAAGAGTTTATCTGAGTATTCTAAGTACTAAAGGTTATTCTTAAATTTACAGAAACCTGAAAAGACACCTGACATCGCACATGGGAAGCCTGGTCTGGTCCTCGTCAAGGTTCGTCCTTTCATCCCGGTGGGTGAGGTGTGACTTCTTCTGGAGTCTGCTTGATTCATAGGGAAGTTGGGAACCATCATTGTGTGAATTTCAATCCTGAGGAAAGGTGCAAGCCTGACAGTCACAGGGGTAGAGCATATCTGTGCATTTCCCAGGTGACAACTATAAAACTTGGGCATCCAGAACAACAGATCACTGCCATTTGGGGCATGGATAGATAGACCTGTGGGGAGAGGTATTTTACACTTGGCCTCTCGGAGCTAGAGCATGGCCCCAATAAGGATTAAAATCTGTCTTCCAGAGCCGCATGACGAACAGGGAAGAAACTTAGGGGAGACATCTGTGGTTCAAAGGAGAACCATTTGAACCACCCCAACTTCAAATGAGCCATCTAGTGTAACTAGGGGTACTCAATGTCTACAAGGCAAAGTAACATTTACAGCGATGTGGGACTGGTGCTGCTGGACCATGTGAGCACACTGCCAGAGGAATTTGTTGTGCCTAGGAGGATAACTATCTGAGGGGATCCATGCTCCTCTTTCTGTTTAGAGATTGGCCTGAGGCTGATTGCCTGCAGCTGTGTAGCATCCTGAAGGATAACTCTCCAAGGACAGTTTGCTTGCCCTCTGTTCTCTGAGGAGGTCTCAGGGACATCAAAGACCTCCTGAGAGGGACTTACATCAACGACTGGTAATATCTGGAGCGCGGTGCCCTCTGGTGCGTCTACATCGTATGCTGGACTTTACCTGGCAGGAGCAGCATTAACGTGGCCTAAGTATTGTGTCTGGCGACCAGAATGGCCTGATGTGGATCTTGCCAAAGACTGCCCGCATTTCAAGTGAGTGGCCCTTTAATTGGGGACCACTGGATTCCAAAACATTTGGTTGGTCTGAATGGGATCACCCAGTGAGGGACCCCACAGAGCCTGCTACTGTCATGTGTGTTGTGCACTTCTCTCGTATAAACCTCAGCTGCATGCTCATTTTGTGCAGTGCCATGTTCATTGGTTGACTCCCTTGGAGGAGGGGGTGCAACCTGAATTGTGCTGTAGTTGGCCCCGTATGGTATGGCTGAACTTGCGTCGAAGTGTATGAACAGGGAGTCTGGTGCGACTTCAAGTCATTGTGTACTAAACAGTGTGCCTCATTTGAGAGAGGTACAGAAACCAACCGTTACCAGATGGTCAAGTACGACTCAATTACTATACAACAAAGACAAGAGAAACCCATACATGCCTGCGACATAAAACCTCTATCTGTACTTCAGGCACAGCTAGGGTGTTACAAATGTACTCTCACCCACTAATCGTGGCCTGCTTCATCATCGGGCTTTGCTTCCTCATCCCTGCGAAAGCCAATGCTAGGAATGGAGCAATAGGGAAGCTGGACACAAAACAACATAAAAACACACAGAGATCAATCAAACAGAAAACGCACAACCATTTAAAACTATCTAATGAGGTATCCGGTCTTAGTATTTATTCAGGGACCCCCCTGGATAGGATTACAAAATCTGAACTTATGGTGGTGATATCGGAGCCTAATCACTCATTCACCCCAAGTGGTCTGCTATATGTCGACATGTTTCAGCCGCCTCCGTTGCCCCAAAGGGGTCAATTGGCCTTCATCAGGACATTAGATCCCATACAATGCATCCCCTACCTCTTATCATATGATAGGGTAATCTGGACTTAATCGTCCCTTATCAGTATACACACTTCGAGTTATCTGTAATGAAGACAAAAAAAAGACAAACAAATAAATATGGAGGGCACATGGCATCACTTGATACAATCTCCATGTCCCATAAACAATGCATGTGCCCATCTTCCCTTCACCTGATTTCATCAGCACACACAGGTGAACCCCAACTCAGGGCATATCATAAGCACTGTATATCAGGGTCATCATCCTCTACATTTTTCACCCTTAGTGATACACCCCAGACAGTGAGGTTTGAAACATCCAATCTACATATTCACTCACTGAGTATTCATTGCTCTACCTACTAAACTGGAGCTTGGTGGGAGTGCCTCCCTGTAGTCACACACTGATCAAAGACCTAATAGGACAATGTCTCACCATTCCCATTTTTGAAGACATCCTGTCGTTCCTCTAGTGTACCTTTCTTCTAATTAGTAAGCTGTAACTCAAGGATTCTATTTCTGTCCATGGTTATCATGGATGACTTTTGGATTGGTTACTAAAATTCCAATGTAAAATCCTTTACTCATACCAGTCCTCACTTGCCTGGCATAGTATTACGCAGGACTCGGTCTCTCTCTCCCCCTGTCAGGAAGATACTTCATCCACCTCCAAATCAGATGCCTCCCCACCCCTGATTACCCCCTTTGCATGGACAATGGTCCATCCCCCATCGACCAGACTTCTTCCACTCAGCTCACGGCTTACTTCTTCAAGGGACAGCCACCTCTTCTTCAGCCATGCATAGCTCTATGGAGATGTTCCTAGAGCGCCTAGTGAGATTCAAGTCATTATGTGCTAGATGTTGCGCCTCCCAGCGGGGTGCGGGATTCACATCTTTTCTGGGAGAGTCCAGGAGTGTCTGGTGCAGTTCAAGTCATCACTCACCAGACTGGGGCCTCTGTCTGAGGTTGTGCTACCTTGAGAATTGGCTGGGGAATGAACATATGGTTAGGGCGACTCAGATCAGCAGACCACTGACATTGTGCCTCCTTTTTGTGGAGGTACAGAACTGAGCACCTTTCACATGGGATTGTATCCGTCTGGGGTCACTTGAGTCTTTGTGCCCAAGATGCGGAGGTGCAGGCCTAGTAACTTGTCAGGTGCAACTGGAAGTAACAAGGGCGACTCACGTCAACAAGCCCCCAATGGTGCCTCTCTGTTTCGGAGGTACTGAAATTGATAACTATTTGATATCAGTAAACTGTCTGGCTGGGCTAAGAACCTCTGTGTCTGACGGTGGATGTGGCCCCATTGACCCTCCACCCTTGTTTTGCAGACCTCAGAGTGAAGCTCCTGTGGGGATCCTGAACGTCTCCTCCTTAATTGTCTTTCCTTTCCCCCACCTTGACCCCCGAAACCCTGAGACTTGTGACTTAGCCATGAGCGGCCAAGTAACGGGGGAAAGGTTGATGCAATTTTTGGTTTGTGGAGGGGTGAAATAGCCAAAGCTGGTTAGTTGGTGAGGGATAGTTTGGGACCCAGGTTGCTTGCAAACCCGGGGGCATCCACTATCCTAATATCCAAGCACTGCATTAGGGTGCCAGCTGTGAGTGCATACTAGTGAGTGTGTGCACACTCCAACTGATACCCGTGGCACCACATGGCGGTGCAAAGTGGATGTGCAGGAGTGAGTGCGTGTGAATGCGAAGGCAGTAGCATGGTGCTTCTCGTCATGTTTATTTTGTCAGGGAGTTCTTACAGTTGGCGTTACGTCTTACTAGTGCAACTGTAGTGGCAGTGCTTCGCAAAAGTGTTGTAAACCTTGTATGTACATTCGCTGCTAATGTTGGGAACTGGGGTGCACCCTAAATTTCTGTGTTACACTGATTGCGTGTAGATCTTGTGCTGGGGATGTATGCCACCGTATGTTGGTGCAGGGTGGGAATGTGCCGTTCCCCTCATATGTACATACATTAGTAGTGCTGACCACATTTGTGACTCATATCATGACGTCCATTGCAAATTGGGGCTTAGGCCCAGAGTTACATTATAACCACTCAGAGTTGACAAGGTGTGTGTTGAATACAATCTTTTTATACATACACTGTGTGTGAAGTCTCCTTTGTGCCACGCAGCGTGGTTGTGGCGGGAAGTGCTGTGTCTTTGCTTTACACATTGACTCTGTGATAAGCCTGACTGCCCTGTGCCAAGCTACCCAAGGTTGAGCCCAGGTTATACATTAAGTGTAATCACCCATCCTTGAGAGTAGTGGAAGGTTCTGCCTGGCCAACCTGAACGTGCCGTCTCCAACACCAACTATTCAAGGTTACATGCTACATGCTGCATGACTTGTTTTATGATGACAATGGAAATTATGTTCTCTTTAGAGATCAATTCTAGAAGAGCAGTTTCTGCCACATAAATGCCAACTGATTCTTCAATATCAGTAGAGTTATATGAATTTAATAGATACTTTTCTCAAATGTACTGTAACATTTTAGCATCAAACTATTTGTACTCTAATTTTTCAGTGATATTGTTAGACTTCACACCCTTGGTGGCTGTTTCCCAGGTTGTTTATGTGTGCTGGATACTCTGGACACTCTACCACGGCTATCCAGTGCTAAAGTACAACTGCTCCTATGTAAAATGTATTTGTAATTGGCTTTCCATGATTTGCATATTTGATTTACTAGTAAGTCCCCAGTACAGTGCACTAGACATTAGTAGCTCTGTAAACATGGCTTAGACCTACCACTACAGTGTTTCTGTGTGCAGTTTTAACCTGCCGATTCAACTTGGCAAGTGTACCCACTTTCCAGGCCTACATCTTCCCTTTTTATACATTTAAGGCACCCCTAAGGTAGGCCCTAGGTAGCCCCATGGGCAGGGTCCGGTGTATGTTAAAAGTGGGACATGTACTTATGTGTTTTACATGTTCTGGCAGTGAAATACTGCCAAGTTAGTTTTTCACTGTTGCAGGGCCTACCTCTCTCACAGATTAACATGGGGGCTTCCTTTAAGTATTACTAAAGCACAGATTCCCTTCGGGAGCAGATAGACATCGGTAGTTTGGGGTCTCTGAACTCACAACTTAAAATACATATTTTAGTGAAGTTGGTTTTTAGACTGTGGCCCTGATTCTGACCTTGGCGGACGGCGGAGGCCGTCCGCCAAGGTACCGCAGCCAAATGACCGCACCGCGGTCAGAAGACCGCGGCGGCCATTCAATCATTTCCTCTGGGCCGGAGGGCGCTCTCCAAAAGAGCGCCCGCCGGCCCAGAGGAAATGCCCCTGCAACGAGGACGCCGGCTCAGAATTGAGCCGGCGTAGTTGCAGGGGTGCGACGGGTGCAGTTGCACCCGTCGCGTATTTCAGTGTCTGCAAAGCAGACACTGAAATACTTTGCGGGGCCCTCTTACAGGGGCCCCTGCAGTGCCCATGCCATTGGCATGGGCACTGCAGGGGCCCCCAGGGGCCCCGCGGCACCCCCTACCGCCATCCTGTTCATGGCGGGTTTCCCGCCATGAACAGGATGGCGGTAGGGGGTGTCAGAATCCCCATGGCGGCGGAGCGCGCTCCGCCGCCATGGAGGATTCCCCCGAGCAGCGGAAAGTCGGCGGGGGACCGCCGACTTTCCGCTTCTGACCGCGGCTGAACCGCCGCGGTCAGAATGCTCGTGGGAGCACCGCCAGCCTGTTGGCGGTGCTCCCGTGGTCGGTGGCCCTGGCGGCCACCGGCCGCCAGGGTCAGAATGACCCCCTGTGTGTTTGAAAATGCCACTTTTAGAAAGTAGGCATTTTCTTGCTTAAACCATTCTGTGACTCTGCCTGTTTGAGGATTCCCTGTCTGGGTCAGTTTGGCAGTTGGGCTGTTTGCACCTCCCTCTAGACAGTGACACAGAGGGAGCTGGGGTGTAGCCTGCATATCCTGATGAGCCATCTGTGCTGGGAGGGAGGGGAGGTGTGGTCACTTACACCTGAAAGGGCTGTGCCTGCCCTTACACAATGCAGTCTACAACCCCCTGGTGTGTGTCTGGGGCCTGGCCTGGGCAAGGCAGGATCTGACAAACAAGAGAGACTTTCCTTTGAAGTTTGCCTACTTCAAAGGCAGAAAGGGATATAAGAAGAGGTCCCAAACCCCTGGAAATTAGATCACTTCTGTAATCAAGAGGAAGCTCTGCCAAGGAGAAGAGCTGAAGAGCTGAGGAGAAGTGCTGCCCCTGCCTGTGCTTTGTTGGGCTATCCTGCAGTTGCTGCTTCTGCCTTTGAAAGGTGACAAAGACTGGACGTTGTTGTGCATTCCTACTTGAGAAGAATCTCCAAGAGCTTGAACTGAGCCTCCCTCCTGTTGTTGAAATCTCAGGGCCATCAAAGACTTTCCCTGCCAGCACCTGGACTCTCTGCTGAGACTCATGCCCTGCCAAATGGTGCCCTATTCAGTTTCTGGGCCCTTGAAAGGTGAAGCTAGCAGCCAAGGACTGAAAATCCACTCACGGACCACTGTGCGGGGAAATTTTAGATGCACCTTTCGTGACACAGCTGATAAACGACACAGCGCCAGCTTCGTGGCTGAAATCTACGCTCCAGCTCTATCGCGGCTGGAAGATCGACGCAATGCGGCTAGAGAACCGATGTGCAACACCCACTAACAGAAGCTGATAACAACGCAACCCCCTGCAGCGCAGTTTTGGGATACCGTACGACCGAATTTTCAACTCAAATCACTGGGTGCGGAAAAACAACACAAAGCCTGCCTGGACCCGAGGTGCCTGTCTGGTTTAACGCATTGCTCTCTTGCGGGAGAGACGAAATGACGCATGCCGACCCAACCAGAGGCGGTCTCACTGGCGAGTGAGAAATAGACACATCGCTGGCCTTTTCCGATGCACACTCGCCTGTGCGGTGACAGACAGACAGACAAAATAAACTTATTCGGTCTCACTTGAAACCATAAAATTCACAGAATATAATTTCGGATATCAATCATTATATATATGATGAATAATCTTAAAATCTTAAAACAGTTAAAAAATTAAAAAACAACTATAAAAGATGTACAAAAGGGAAAGAAATATATTTATTTATATCACTTCTAGATCCAATAAATACAATAAAAATCCTTGAGAAAGAATTGACCCATCAAAAATTATTTTTCAGCTTCCAACAATACCTTTGATCTAATCATACAGAATAACATCCCTAAACCATTAATTTTACACAATCATTACACTATAGAACATATCTCAATTTAGTTATCTTAAAGTGCATTTTGCACAAGGTTAAATAATAACACAAATGTAAAAATCAGTCTGCCTTAAAAATTCATGGGGCAGTACCATAGAGTTTCCGTTGGTTTTTGGACGTGATAATGAAACTCACAACTGCGAAACATATTTCAGGAGATGCAGCAGATTGCAAATATCTCAGTCCATTTTTATGAGATGGGGGTTGCAAGTGCTTAAGAACGGAGCAGAGGAAGTGAGTCGGATAAACAGAATATAATTTACTAAAAGCATAAAGTGAAATGTAGATTGAATAGAGATGTTATCACATGGACAACAAGAATGTATGGGTATTCTAGTCCCTGCTACTGGAAAAGCTACCATGTAGTGAATCAAATTTAACCTCAGTCTTGTTATATTATACCTATGCTGAGGATTAGGTGGCCATGACAAGTATGTATTCACCCCTGAAATACTTTCAAGCTACATAAAGTTCGTCACTGACGTCATGATAAGGGCTCTCACAATGGACACTTCTTCCCTGTACGCCAGATACTGTTTTTTAACCCCGTCCTTAGTTTGTATGCAGACATCCTCAGGGTGATCAAAAAGGGCCTGTAGGCCAAGGTCATAAAAAAGTCTTTTGACATATGCCAGCCAAGGGATTGTTTGCCATTTGGCCAATTTTAAACAATCTGCTAACACTAGCCGGGAAAATTCTACATTTGGTGTAGCCCAAATTTTGATCCATAGCAACAGGGGAGCTAGGCCTATAAGGTCCACAATAAAATCTACCCATAATTCGAGATGAAGGATTAGACTAGCTGTACTTTGATGTAGTGCCATTAGGCGAGTTACAAATCTATTCTCTGCGACTTGTAATTGCCACGGTGGGGAGCTACCCCATACACCAGCACCATAAACCCCAATTTAAATGCATTTGCTTTTATATAATTGTATCAATTCCTTAATGGGTTTACCACCAAGCTGCTTTGCAAATCTAAATAACGTGTCCAATGCTGCTCCTAATTTAATTGCTCTTTGCGCAATCAATCTCTCCCAAGACCCACGTGTATCAAACAAAATGCCCAAGTAACTAAAAAAAGACACTTTTGTCATCTGCATCCCCCTATGTAGAAATTCTTGGTTTAGATAGTTTTGGGGCCAGAGGTCATTATACATGATTTTTGAAGGTTTACCTTAAGCTTACGTATACACATAAAGTTGTAGAATCCATCCAGCAAATGTTGAAGGCCATTTTCCGTTAGTGCCAATAGGACTGCATCATCTGCATAAAAAAGGACCGTAACAGGTCGAGAGTGTAGTCGTGGAATATCCAAACTATAGGTTTCTAAAAAGGTACCAATTGAGTTAATATACAATAGGAATAAAAAAGGCGCAAGAATACACCCTTGTCTCACACCTCTGGTCACCCTAACAGGACTTGTGCAATCCCCTAGCAGTGTGTAACGCACCTTTGTGGTTGTGTCTGTGTGTAATCTCTGCACCAGGTTTACCAGAGCATGATCAATTCTGGCTTGATCCATTAGATCACAAAAAATTGACCGTTCTACTAGTTCAAGGGCACAGGAGAGGTCCATAAAGCCCATATGAAGTATGCCTCTCTTGGCTTTGACATACTTCCCCATACAAGGGTTAAATTTAGGACCTGCTCTACTGTCCCTACACTGGGTCTAAAGCCATACTGCATAAGTGAAAAAAGGGCTGAGTCCTCTGCCCAAGTATCCAGTTTATCTAGAATTACCCGACCAAGAATCTTTACTGTAGAATCTAGAAAGGAGATGGGACGATAGCCTGTAGGGAGACTTGGGGGGTTATTACAACTTTGGAGGAGGTGTTAATCCGTCCCAAAAGTGACGGTAAAGTGACGGATATACCACCAGCCGTATTACGAGTCCATTATATCCTATGGAACTCGTAATACGGCTGGTGGTATATCTGTCACTTTACCGTCACTTTTGGGACGGATTAACACCTCCTCCAAAGTTGTAATAACCCCCTTTGTCTCCTTTTTTAAAAATCAGAACAATAATTGCCTCTTTCCATGAGTCTCAAAAATTGCCTTTAACAGAGGCTCTGAGGACATTTGTCAATAGAGGGGCCCATAAATTAATATTGTGTTTATACAAGTTGATTGGAATCCCATCTGGGCCTGGAGCCTTGTTGTTTGCTGCACTTTAAATTGCATTAATTACAGGGGGTAAATTAATAAGATCAGCTAACCATTCTTCCCCTGCTAAACTACATGGCAGGGGTAGGGTTTCCTGCTGAATTAAACAAGCCTCTTCAAATGTGTTAATATTGGAAAAATAATCACTCCAATCCTGATTGCTGATATGACACTCAATTCCTTGGGTCAGCTCATTATTAAAAAACGGACGATTAACAATCTCCCAGAAAAGTTTGCCATCTTTTAATTTAGCTGCTTTATCCAGATCTTCCCTTGCTTATGTCCTCAGCTCCTGCTTCCTTTTTAATAGTGCCTGATTATAAGCCCTTCTGGAACTGGTTATAATCTCTTGGCTACGTGGGATATTGGCTGTCGCCTTTTTAAGTGCTTTGGGTGCGTTAGTGCACTCATGATTGAACCAGGTTTTCAATGGACGCTCTTTTTTAAGTCAATTGACTAGCTACCATGACACTTATATTATTAAAACTCATAAAGATATCTTCCAGGGACCTTTCAGGGGCCACAACAATAAAAATCTGACTCCAAATTATTAATTAAATTAGTAAGAAAATTGTCTGGATTAACATTATTCCATTTTAAACGGACCCCGTTGTTTTTTGTATAACTAATAGAAGGACAGGTAAGTTTAGTTCGTACTGCACAATTACCAAGTTTCAAAACAATATGAATTGAGTTGTGATCACTAAATGGTAGGCAGTGCACTTTAAAATACCTTAAATTATACATCAGATCAATAGAAATCAGCACAAAATCAATCGTTCTACCTCTACCATGCCCTGTAAATGTGGGAGGCCTATCATCATTTGTATTTACCACATCTGAGGTGTCAATCAAACTATCAGACAAGATCAGTTTGTTTATTGCTTCGCCATATGCGGTATGTAAAAAATGACTGCTAAAATTCTCCTGTAGGTTAGAGAACCCACAGATGCGCTCCCCGCTAAAACGGCATTTTGACGCTTCCCAGATACTTTTGCACACTAACAGCATTTTCACTGTTTTTTAAAGGATTTGAGGTTTTGCTTTTCAATTCATAGCTTGACTAGTGTATGTTGGATTTTTGTTGTTTTGGTCATGTCTTGTTTAGATAAATATCTATTTTTCTAAACCTGTGTTGTGTCATTTTGTAGTGTTTTCACTGAGTTACTATATGTGTTGGTACAAATACTTTACACATTGCTTCTGAAGTTATACCTGCCTGCTCATGTCAAGCTACCAAGGGTGTGAGTGAGGGTTAACTGAGGGTGATTCTCCTTTACCCTGACTAGAGTGGGGGTCCTTGCTTGGACAGGGGTAACCTGACTGCCAACCAAAGACCCCATTTCTAACAGATATTTTTGTAAAAAAAAAACTATTTCTACTCTTAACTTTACCTTTTCTCACCAATTCCGAGAATGTTTCTACTGCTTATACAAACAGGCCTGTACATTTCCTCACAAGAAGGAATGCACTGTTTTTCCGTCTTAAACGTTACCTGCAAGCCTTCTAAGATTTAGTATATTTCTGAATCTGTATTATGCTCTCAATATACAGCCATTTCTCTTTTCTTTCACATTCTATAGTTCCCCTGCAAACCAGGACATCAAAGACCCACCTGGACATACATTTATTTTGGTTCACCACTTTTACCCGAGCTTTTGTATGAAAGAGGTTCCCTATCTGTAACACAGTCTCACTATATCATTTCATTCAGTCATACATGTCTCATATTTTGGGAAACAAACCTCTATTAAGTATCCGTTTATCACATACTGTACTGTCTCTTCTGAATTTTTAGCTTTTTTTTCGTTTGAGAAAATAGAGGCAACACTTCAAGACTGTATTCTATTACCAACGTCAAAGACCATAGCAAAGAGAAAGTGATCATTCAATTTCATCGAATTTCTTTAGACTCTTTGCTAAAGGAAAAATGTTCTTTGATAAAAATCAAATAGCTTACCAGATAAATGCAGAATAGATTAGTTGATCTTGAGCAGATTTACCACAGAGGAGGAGCATCAGATTTACACCTAACTGACCACTGAGTGTGCTCTCAGTTGTATCCCTTTTGACAGAAGCATGGTTGCCCTCCTCAATATCAAGTGTCACAGACATGGCAGTTGTCATAAAGTTTTCTTCCCGGGGCACAGCATTGCATTGAGATCTGAGTTAAACAATGCTATACTATAGAAATGTGATCAGTAGTCCTACAAAAACTCTTTCAAGATTTCTACGTTTCCTGGAACCATCTGGAGAAGGATTTACTTAGATTTTATTTGCTCCTCTTGCTTTATCCCTGCTGCCTGTCCTAGGAATCCTCATCAGCACAGGTAGGTTGTGTGCATTTCATCTGACATGCCTAACTGCACAATTGTAGTATTAATTGTTGCAAAAGAGCACTGTCAACTCTCCACACGTGGCACAATCTATTTCCCTTTTCACACTTTTTGTTCATATAACACAAAGTTTAGGATTAAAGGAGACTACAGGGGCCGTATCTCCGGGAACCTGGCAATGATATGTTTCCCAGTTTCTTCTACAAACAACGGGCTTTTAAGTAGTGGGATGATTGCATTTCAAACCCGCATCTGCTTGCTGAGCTCCTTGCATCTTTTAAAAGGAGTATGAAACCCTGCAGGGTCTATTCGGAATGATATATGTCTGCCTCTGTTTGTGTGACCTCCTCCAATCCGACTCATTCAAAGAGCCAGAGAGAGGGAATTTTATCAGCACCTAGAAATTAATTCACAAAGATCTATTTTAGCCTCTTCTATTCCCTCTAGGCTTTGTGGTAATACAGTTGCTGCATATTCAGGGACCTGCTGTCAAAGAGAAACAGTTCCTTCCTCAAAAGTATAACCTTTGAGCACATAATTGAAAGCCAAACCAAAATACTGATAAACCTTGTAAATGATAACATTTGAATATGCTGTTGTAAATCTAGGCTTTAAAAATTTCAAAGATTGCTGGGTAATACCGAAGGCCAAACACACACTTGTTAAAATGGACTCGGACTGTAGTATGGAGCAGTAAAACACACTAATGTTGTGGCAAGCAATGCAAGTCTTGTAGGAAAGTACCCTCTTTCTTGGCATGGTTACCCCCTTTTCTCCCCGATGTCAGTGTGTTTAACTGTGTTCACTGGGATCCTGCTAAACAGGACCACAGTGATTATTCTCTCTCTACCAAAACTCTTTATTTCATCCCACAATTGCCATACTGGTGCCCCCATGTAAGCCCCTAGTATATGGTACCCAGATACCCAGGACATTGGGTTTCCAGGGAATCCCTATGGGCTGCAGCAGTTATTCTGCCACCCATAGGGAGCCCATGCAAAGGGTTCTGCTGGTCTGCCATTGCAGTCTTCGTGAACCAGGTGCATGCACCCGTTTTCACTACAGGTCACTGCACCAGGTCACTATAAGTCACCCCTATGGTAGGCCCTCTCAGCCCAGAGGGCACGAGCAGGTACCTGTGTGTGAGGGCACCCCTGTACTAGTAGAGGAGCCCCCACAAACTCCAAATCCATTTTCCTGGACTTTGTGAGTGCGGGGATGCCATTTTACGTGTGTACTGGACATAGGTCACTACCTATCTCCAGCTACATAATGGTAGCTTCGAACCTAGGTGTTAGAAATGGGGTCTCTAGTTGGCAGAGTTATACACCCTTGTCCAAGCAGGGACCACAATCCTAGTCAGGGTAAGTCACACACAATTCAAATTATCCTGTGCCCACCCTTTGGTAGCTTGGCACTAAGCAGTCAGGCTTAGTTTAGAAGGCAATGTGTAAAGTATTTGTGTATTAAATCATGCACTAACACAGTGAAAACACCACAAAAATACAGCACACAGGTTTAGAAAAATATAAGATATTCATCTGGTTAAATTAAGGTCAAAACAATAAAGATTCAATAAGCACAAGTTGAGATATCACTTTTGCAAGTTTAAAAAGAGTCTTAAAAATCAACAGTTGTCTCTTGTTTACACAAAGTACCTGGTTTGCGTCAAAATTACCACACACGGAGACCGCAGAGGAGGAGATGCGTGGAAACACCACGTGTGCATCGGATTTTCTGACTTGGCACAGACGATGTGTTGTTTCTTTCCACTCTGCAAGGGGATTTGCGTTGATTTCCGGCACGCAGTCTTGGATCCTCACTGCGATGCAGGGCTCTTTTGATGCCCAGGGATGATGCAGGGAAAAATCCTGGGCATGCGGGAAGAAGTCACATGCATTGCGTCGAACCAGTAGGCAATGCATCAAATTTTCTGTTGCACGGCAGGCGCTGCATTGATTCTTCACTCAGAAAGTCAGGCTGTGTCGTTCTGGCTCGGCTGTGCATCGATCTGGTAGGGAAGTACGTTGAATTACCAGTCGCAACACAGGTGCTGCATCGATCTTCACTTGGGAAGCCGGGCTGTATCATTCTGGTTTGGCTGTGCGGCGATTTTCTCATCACAGTGCAAGCTGTGCATCATTTTCGGCAGGCTGTTCAGCGATTTTCAGTGCACAAGGAGTTTCCTTGAAGAGATGATGTCTTTTTGACTCTGAGACTTCAGAAAACAGGAGGCAAGCTCAATCCAAACCCTTGGAGAGCACTTCTCAGCAAAGTCAGAGGGCAACAAGGCAGCAGGGAAACAGCATGGCAGCAGACCTTCACTGCAAAGCAGTCCAGGTGAGTCCTTTGGGCAGCCTGACAGTTCCTCTTGACAGGTTGCAGGGTCTGGTCCAGAAGTGTCTAGTTTGGTGGGGTCAGGGACCCAGTTTATATACCCAAAATGCCTTAGAAGTGGGGGGAGACTTCAAAGAGTGGTTTTGAAGTGACCAAGTTCCCCTTCCTGTACAGGTCTGTCTGTCAGGTTCCCAGCAGGAGGTTTGGCAGTCCATTGTGTGAGGGCAGGCTACTAGCCTTCGAAATGTAAGTGTCAGGCCCCTCCTCCCTTCCAGCCAAGTAAGACCCATTCAGTATGCAGATGAGTGCAGATGTGACTGAGTATCCTGTGTTTGTGGTTGTCTGGGTGAAATGCACAAGGGAGCTGTCCACCAGCCCAGCCCAGACGTGGATTGGACACAGGCTGTAAGGCACAGATGGATTTTAAGTTCAGAGAAATGCTCACTTTCTAAAAGTGGCATTTCTAAAATAGTAATATAAAATCCAACCTCACCAATAACCAGGATCTTCTATTACCATTCTGGCCACACTAATCATGACCTATTACCCCTTTCTGATCAGAATCTACCACTCAAACAGTATGTGAGGGCAGAGCTAGTGCTAGCCTATGAAAGGAGCAGGCCTCACAGTAGTGGAAAACTAATTTAGGAGTTCTCCACTACCGAGACATATAAAACACACATTTATACGTCCTGCCTTTTACCTACATAGCACCCAGCCCAATGGGTTACCTGGGGCCTACCTTAGGGGTAACTTATATGTAGAAAAAGGGGAGTTTAAGGCTTGGCAAGTACTTTTAAATGCCAAGTCGAAGTGGCAGTGAAACTGCACACACAGGCCTTGCAATGGCAGGCCTGAGACATGGTTAAGGGGCTACCTATGTGGGTGGCACAATCAGTGCTGCAGGCCCACTAGTAACATTTCATTTACAGGCCCTGGACACATGTAGTGCTTTTTACTAAGGACTTACAAGTAAATTAAATATGCCAATTGGGTATGATACAATATTAGCATGTTTAAGGGAGAAAGCAAATGCACTTTAGCACTGGTTAGCAGTGGGAAAGTGCCCAAAGTCCTAAAGGCAGCACAAATGAGGTCAGAAAAAGAGAAAGAGGGAGGCAAAAAGGTTTGGGGGTGACCCTGCAGAGGGGCCATTTTCAACACTAGGCATGTTTGGTATCACACATGTTGGAGTCATACCCCAATACTTTTGCAAGTATTGGTTGTATGATTCCATGCACTCTGGGGGCTCCTTACAGGACCCACAACATTGCTCCTACATCCTTCTGAGGTTTTCCAGGCAGCCCAAGCTGCTGCCTCCTCACAGACAGGTTTCTGCCCTCCTTACATGAGCAGCTCAAGCCCAGGAAGGCAGAACAAAGAATTTCCTTTGGGAGAGGGTTGTTAAACCCTCTCCCTTTGGAAATAGGTGTTACTTGACTTGGGAGGGGTAGCCTCCCTAAGCCACTGTTATGCTTTGAAGGGCACATTTGGTGCCTTCCATGCAGATACCAGTTGAGACCGGTTTAGGGACCACCAGTCCCTGCTCCAGCATGAAACTGGACAATGGAAAGGGGAGTGACCACTCCCCTGTCCATCATCACCCCAGGGGTGGTGCCCAGAGCTCCTCCAGAGTGTCCCTGGGTTTCGCCACCTTGAATCCAAGGTTGGTAGGTTACTCTGGGAGCATCTGAGTGGCCAGGTCAGGCAGGTGACGCCAGAGCCCCCTCCTGATAGGTGGGCACCCAGCTAGGTGGTTTAGGGTTTCTCCTTAGGGCGGTTCCTCAGATTCGGCTTGCAAGATTCCAGCAGGATTCCCCGGCATCCCTTACTTCGACTTCTGGCCAAAGAAACTGCATCTGGACTCTCCAGGACCCGACAATCTGCAACAAAGACGGAGACTTTGCCTTTACCTTTGTTTCTATGGGCCTTTCCAACTTCTGCAACATTTCCCTACTTGTGCATCCTCTGATGACAGCCCATCTTCAGTCTGCACAAGAAAGAAGAAGGAATGTCCCTTGGAGTGAAGGAGTCACTCCCCTGCATCTGCAGGCACCAACAGCAACGACGACCGGCTGCGTGTTTCCCCTCTCCTGCTGAGCTGCATGGATCCTGCAACACAGGTGGTGGTCAGAAGTGGTCTAGATGGTCCTCTCTACCAGCTGTCCAACTTGGGTGGAGATAAGACCTTGCTTTCCCTCACAGGACAGTACCCACATACACCACGTCTTTTGCAGCTGCCAAGGCTCGTTGGCACGTCTCCCAAGGGGTCTTCAGGCATCCTGTAGCTCCAGCCCCCAGCACTCCTTTCTGTGACGCACAGCTCCCTGAGTGGCTCTCCTGCGGTGTGGGACTCCTTTTCTTAGTACTCTGTGGGCTCCTTTTGCATCTTCTGTGTCCCCATCATGTGGAACTCCTGTGAGTGCTGCCTGTGCTTCTGTGGACTCTATGCAACGCTGAGGGCCCCCTCTGACTCCCCCTCCTGGTTTGAGTCCTACTGGGCCTTGTTAGTCCCCGGTAGCACCACTTTCCACCAACCGTGAGTTTGGCCTCTGCCAAGGCTTGTTGGTGGAATCCGAACACGCAAACCGACTGCAATCCTCCTTCCGGCATGGGACATCACCTGCATCCTCCAGAAACTTGACTCCGACTCCATGGCTGCAGTTCTTCCTCACCGTCGACCAACTCCTGCATCCTCAGCTTGGTGGGTAGGGGCTCCTGCTCCCACTGGACTCTGCTGTGTCTTCTAGGCTTGCTCCCCTCTTTCCACAGGTCTTCCTCTTCAGGAATCTGTTTTGCAATTCTCTTCTTTTCTTAAGTGGGTGTTCTAGGGAAATTCTAGTAACTTACTCCTGCTTTCCTGGTTGCTGGAGGGCGCTGTGGTACTTACCTTTGTGCTTTCCTGGTACTACCAGCTCCCCTCTACACACTCCATGTACCTTGCTGGGGGTGACACTCTTGCATTCCATTTTTTAAATATTTGGTTTGTGATCCCCCTGGGGCCACTCTTCTCTATTGTGTTTTACACTGTTTGCACTGTTTTCTAACTATTCTTATGCCTATGTCTGCATACTAGTGTATATAACTTGTGAATTACTTACCTCCTAAGGGAGTATTGCTTCTATAGTATTTTTGGTGCTGTGTTACTATAATAAAGTACCTTTATTTTTGTAACACTGAGGGCCTGATTCTAACTTTGGAGGACGGTGTTAAACCGTCCCAAAAGTGGCGGATATACCACCTACCGTATTACGAGTTCCATAGGATATAATGGACTCGTAATACGGTAGGTGGTATATCCGCCACTTTTGGGACGGTTTAACACCGTCCTCCAAAGTTAGAATCAGGCCCTGAGTGTATTCTTCCATGTGTATAAGTGCTATGTGACTACAGCGGTATTGCATGAGCTTTGCATGTCTCCTAGATAAGCCTTATCTGCTCATCCACAGCTACCTCTAAAGAGCATGGCTTCTAGACACTGCCTACACTACACTAGTATGGGATACCTGGACCTGATATAAGGTGTAAGTACCTTTGGTACCCACCACACACCAGGCCAGCTTCCTACAAGTCTGATCTATAAACAATATTAACATGAATTGTATTTGTAATCCAAATCGATGTAAACGAGAAGAATCTTCAACATGTTAAATTTTAGGGTTGCAGAGCATTTTAGCATAATTAGGAACATATGATATCCCTCCTGCAAGTGCGTGGCACAAGGAAGAGAGGGACTCAACAGACCGTTAATCAGTAACTATATGATCAGAGTGTGTGAGAAACTTGGAACATTTTTGCTTTTTGTACATATTTTCTACTTCCCTGGCGGAACCATTTGAGGGGTAAAATAAACTACTCTAAGGGCCAGATGTATCAATAAACCATTTTGCGATCCTCTAATAGCGATTTTTAAGAAATCGCTATTTCACAGACGCAAAATGGTATGTATCATGTTTGCGATTCAGTAATAGCGATTTCTTAAAAATCGCAAATGCTATTACCGAATTGCAAAATGCGATTCCGACCTCATTTGCACCTTTGGGCCTGTAGGCCCATGTTTGCGAATTTTTTACATTTCCCAAATTGTGAATTCCTAACTGGAATTCGCAATTTCGGAAATGCCAACCCCAGGGTGCTGGGGACCTAAGGCCCCCTCTGCGGCAACCCCAACATTTATTTGCAGACATGTAAGGCTCACACATGCCAAAGGGGCATGTGTGCGTTTCATGTCAATTTTAAAAATGCATTTTTAATGCATTTTTAAAATTTGCACATGGTTACCACCAAATTGTATTTGGTGGTAATAGCGATTCCTTAATACCCAATTCGCATTAAGCAAAAGCTTGTTACATGTGCCTAAGAAATCGCAAATAAGGATTCCTTATTTGCGATTTCTTATTTAGAGAATCGCAATTTGCGATTCTCTAAATGGGGTCGCAATTTTAAGGAATCGCTATTTTAGCGATTCCTTAAAATTGTATAGCGAATGCCTTTCATACATAATGAAAGGCATTTTTGCATTCGCAAACGGCCATTCGCACTGTTTGCCAATACAAAAACGCTTGATACATCTGGCCCCAAGTGCCTTATTTATTAGGAGGGAAGAAATATTTTCTATAATTTGCTGACAAATTCTACATAAGTAGAAAAGTGCGAGAAATATGATGAAAATGCATTCAGTGTACCAGAAATCGCCTGGTTTTAAAATGAGCAATAGACATCAATATGATGTGAAAGTCATGTGCTTTTTCACCGCCTTACAAGACCTTTGTATGGAGTTGCATGTTTAAATTTAAAATATCTGAGGTAAGTGGAGCACATACATGAATTTAATTTTAATTTTATTCTGTAGCATGTTTTTAGAGGCATGGAAGAAAGAGGAGGGTGGAAGGTATTCCTTGCTAGCCAGTTACTCAATTAACTTATCGAACTGGAAATCGAAGTACATGGTGGTAGCCACACACTGTCATTGTATGCTGATGATCTGGTACTATATTTCGAAAGACAGTCTGAATCATTGACAATCTTAGTATGTTTTGCTGGAAATGTTTGGAGGACAACCTGGATTGCGGATCAATAAACAACTATGTCAGATATTTCCAATTAGAACTCTGCAAACAATGGAGGGGAGGACCCAGCCAAATGCACGATACCCTAGACAAACCACTGTTTCTTTCTTTGTTATTAGTGTCACATATACAAAGAAGAGGCGGCATGCACTGGAGGTGTGACTAAGGCACTGAGGGAACGTGGTGCCCACAATATGAGCTCGCACTGATGAAGGCAACATTTTGGGCACAACAGATACCTCGTAAGTAAGCGGGGTGGGCAGTTTGACACCAGCATTATGTATGGAGGGCTGTTGGGGATGGGGGTGTTAAGTGGGACACAAGAGGTTTTGGGACACTGACCTCACCAGAGGATTTATTGTATAATAGTGGAGGAGCATGCCCACATCACCATACACACATGTGGGAGAGACAATACAGGGTGCGAGAGAGGAATTTGTGTTTATATTGTGGAACATCAATAGCTTGGGCAATCATCATCAGAGAGGGGTGGTGGCCCAGTACCTGGCTAGACAAGACACAGAAATCATCCTTCTGCAGGAAATGCATCTAAGGGGGAAACATTGCAGCTTCCTTAGGAGGGGTGATACAATGTGTTGGGGCATTCTGGATTTACCACTAGGTAATGAGTGTGGAAATACTAGCATGTCGGTGACCTCCCCTCACAATCACACCGACATGTAGAGACCAGATGGGATGTTGGGCACCTACACAAGGGTAATGGAATAGAATGGAATGAGACTGCCACTGGCTTTGCAATACCTCCCACCAGGCCTGCAGACTCTGCTATTGGAGGAAATAGGGGAATGGATTATAAAGGCACCAGATACTCTTCTATTAATGGGGGATCTGAACTTAGTTATGGATGGGGAACTTGACAGAACCTTCCTGTATGCATGAGGGACCCAACTGGATATTCGGCTCCACTTCTTTGCTCAGGCCCTCAGCCTGCTAGACCTCTGTGGGGAGGAACATGGAGAGATCAGACAATTCTCATACGTGCTCAATGTGATGACGTCCTTGTCTAGACAATCCTACACACTAATTCTGCAAAAGCAGAGGGAACATTACATGAACACTAAGGGGCATATTTATACTCTATTTGCACCAAATTAGTGTCATTATTTTTTACACTAATTCAGTGCAAAACTAACTCCATATTTATACTTTGGTGCTAGACCCATCTAGCACCAAATTTATGGAGTTAGTCATTTTTGGAAGTGGAAACATACTTTGCTTTAATGAGATGCAAGGTAGGCGTTCCTGTGCAAAAAATGACTCTATGGCCTTAACGCCATATTTATACTCCTGTGCAAAAATGGTGCACGGGCGGGAGGAGGGGTCAAAAAATGGTGTAAAGCTTGCTTTGCCCCATTTTTTAACACCTGGGTCAGGGCAAGCGTTAGGGGACCTGTGGGCCTATTTCCATGGTGGAACACCATGGAATAAGCCCACAGGTGCCCTCCCCAGGCCCCAGGGACACCCCACCCACACCAGAGGGACAGCAGAGGATGTGGGACCCCATCCCAGGTAAGTACAGGTAAGTTCAGGTAAATATTTTATTTTATTTTTTAAAGTGCCATTGGGGGCCCTGAAATGGACCCCCCTACATGGCACTGGGTGCATTGGCCATGTCCAGGAGACCCCTGTCCCCTGTGCTGGCCATTGGGGTAGTGGGAATGACTCCTGCCTTTTCTAAAACAGAAGTCATGTAGTATAGATGGTTTTGCGTATGAAAATGACTCTAGGCAGGTTAGAGTCATTTTTTTTTCACTCTAACCTGCCTAACGTAATTTTGGGGTGCAAAAACCCCTTCTTCCATATGGCCAGCCCAACCTGACTAAAGTCATTTTTTTTGCTGCTAGCCTACCCTTTGCACCGGCTTGCACCATTCCATCAATATGGTGCCCGGGGTGCACAGAAATGGTGCAAGCTGGTGCTAAATTTGTTGGTGCAAAACTGAGTTGGAGCAGTTTTGCACCAAAAAGTATAAATCAGGGCCTAATTACCTGGAGAGGGGAATATCAGATCATTCCCTTCTCTACACATTTCTGGAGCTGACTGACCATAAACGGTCGGTGGAGTAGAGGTTAGACCCATGGGTCCTTTTGGACTGGGAAACAAGGAGACTCTTGACCGAATCCACTAGCCATTATTTTCTGAGGAATAAGGCATCAGTCTAATCTCCTGTAACACTTTAGAGGCCTAAAAAACAGTGGTAAGGAGCGCTCTCATCTCCCATACTACAGAGAAGAAATGGGAGAGGCTCAGGGAGGTAAGGGACACAGAGGCTCAGCTGCTCCAATTAGCAACTGAATTCACAGAACAGCCGAGTCCCACACTGACACATCAGATAGACCTTCTGCAAGAGGGCTACTAAAAATGAGCTGAGCAAAAGGCCTTGGTATATTTTAGAGGTGGGAAACATAAGCTATACAAGATGGGCAGCAGAGCCGGGAAGTTGCTGGCCTGGCTGGCCCCCCCAATTCTTGAAATGCTTTAAAGGGTAATTGGGAGAGACCCTGAGAGATATGATCTACAAGGTAAGACGAGAGAGCAGGTTTCCAAAGCATCAATGCTCTTGTTCACATGAGCTGGAAACCACCCGAGAACTGTTGGTCGAACAGGCCCATCTAAACATGGAAGTTAAAATACTTGCTAGAGTCCTAGCTAGGCGACTGGGACAGGTGGTGAAAACGTTGATTGGAGAAGATCAATCAAGCTTTATGCCCTATAGGGCCACAAGACATAACCTCAGATGTTTGTTTGGATGTCTGGCCCGGGGGGATGAAGTGAGAGAACCAGCTGTGATCCTTTCCTTAGATGCAGAGAAGGCATTCAATTACCTGGAAGAGGACATACAGTTAACCCCAGAAATAGCACTCTTTGGGATGTGGGGGGGGTCAGAAAACCTATAAACACATTGCTCTGGTGTAACGTTGCCCTGTGCATAGCATGAAGGAACATTGTGCAGTTGTTGGGGGCAGCGATATCACCAGGAATAGGACACTGGGAGAAAATCATGGGCTGGTGTATGCAAGAAGTGGTTGGGGAGGGAGGACTTATGCCACTCAAGGTCTATAAGGCAGAGTCCAATGTGTGGTGGGGTGAGTGGAGGGGGATACTATAATCAAAATGCTTGTGAACCTGTATTTCCTATAATGGTCTAGTGTTGGGTTAATAAAACATTTAAAAAAGAAAAGAGGTGCTATGAACTCAATACTGAGCTATGGCTGAACGCCATTAATGTTTCTGTACACATTTTGATATCCTTACTGTTATCCGTGGTGGGAGAGCAGAAATAGACAGGACTTGTTTCAATGCACTATATATTTTCTCCCACAGAAGATCGGTAAGAAATCAACTCAACTCTAACAAATTTGGTGTGGGGCACAAAGAGGTAACAAGTGAAAATGCATATGATGCGGTATAGGTAAAAAGAATGAATCTAAAGGTCCCGAATCAGAAAGCTCACTATGAGAATGTCCAGTTGCAGTTTGTTGCCAGTTGGTTTCAAGAGGACAATCGTAGATAGGGAATTGCTAGAAGGCTTACTGCAAGATACAGACTAATAGCTTGACTCTTTAATACTAGAGAGCAGAGCAGAAGCATGCTGCAGATGGATGAGATGACGAGGCCACTCTGGACGTTTTTCTACCTTAGATGGGCCGTGATGATTAAATATACACTGTAGTCGCTTCTCTGGAACACAATTGGCATGACATAAATGGGAAACAGATTGTGGATCTGATTAAATGGATGAATAACGGGGAGCTGCGCCAAATTTGAAATGCATGTCTCCTCTACTGCTAGATTCCACCTTGCCTATTTCAATTTGCTACATAGAAAGTGTTTTAGTCCAACCATGTTGGATATATTAGAACCCACTAGAGAAGCTACTTGCCCAAAATGTTAACAAATGGGAGCTAAGTTCTCCATTTGACAGGGAACTGCCTGCTAAAGTAAAATATTGGGGAACCCACAGATTTAGTTGTTGAGCATTATTGAGAGTAAGATCAAAGAGAAAATGTATATATCTTCTTCCTTTCCTTGCTAGAAGGACGATTGTGAACACTTGATGCCCCCGTTGAACCATAGGGTTGAGGACTTGAAGAAAATGGTAGCCAAATGGTTGGTAGCTGAGGGGACTAGAATGAAATTGTCGAGAACAGATGAAAAACTACCTGAAAATCTAAAGATATGGCGAGAACTCTCCATGAATCCAGTTTACCCGCCAGATACTAGACCACTTTCATTGAAAATCATTTGATACTATGTAATTGATGATGTATATACATTGATATGAAGATATAATTTGTAGTACACTGCAATTTTACATAATATACAGCCTTGTCCATTGCGCTGTACCCTCAAGTGTTAACATTAAAAGAGCTAAAAAAATGTATATATTATCTATTTATATTAATGGCATTCATTGTGTGCTGTTTCGCGTTCTGTATCTAAGTGTAATGAGAGTAGAATGCATTTTATTTTTATTATGTACAAAAGCAAGCTTGCTCCTGAGTAACATATTTTGTGGATTCCACAATATCTTTACATTGCTATGTTCCTTGGGAACTGCATCTTTCCTCGGGATCTTCATCCTTCATCTGGGCTGGGTGACACTAAAGATAAAGTTGTATCTCAGCTGATCATTAACTGTTTTATAATGATTTTATTTAACATCCACTTAGGTGTAGGGCTTGATACTTTTCCTCTCTTATGCAAATGTGACGTTATCAAAATTGAATGCCTAGTACTAAAAGTCTGTCCAGATGATGGCGTTGTATATTTTGCTCCTCTTCTCTAAAATGTTTTTCATGGGTCAAACAAACCTAGCTACGGGTATGAGACGTTAAAGATATCAGTACGTCTACCCTGAAAACTAAGACCTTATTGAGCTTACTGGCAATCCCGGGAAACATGAAGTAGTATCTCACATATTACTACAATACAGTCATAACTTGAACAGCACATGAACTAGCCCTGGTAATACTAAAAATAGCTGAAAACTAAATTTCAAATGTATGGTTCTGAAAGAACTGATCAAAGAATGCAAATGTATTAAAGCTTTTGAACCGTGTAGTGCAAAAATAATTCAGGGAGGAATCTGAAAATTCTACAGAACAAGCATAAGAAAAATAAAAAAAACTATTTTCGAGGCAAAAGTTCCATTATTCAGAACTGGAAACAATTTGGCAAAAAAAAGTCCTTACACATTTTTTGAGGTTGTTAAAACGACTATCAACTACCAGACCTCTCTTGATGCCATTAGCACCAAACATAATTGAGAAAGTCTCTCACTTCTTTGGCAACAGAATAAAAAGATCGAATCTCAGTCCCTTAAAAAAAGTGACTCAATACAAAAAGCCTCAACATGCTAATATGCAGAAATATGGTAATTTTCACTCAGATCTGGTAAATATAATTGCCTCTCTTAAACCCTGCTCGCTTTTCATAGGCACTATTTGAGCACATTTTGGGAAAAACTAAGCATCGTCCTCGCTCTTTCCTTAACTTGCTTGATCAACTTCTCTTTATGATAAAGAGTACCCCCCGACTAGCCACGGTTAGAGCAGGTTAGTACACCTCTATTCAAAAGAAATTGGTGCCGACTCAAAAGACCTTTGCAATTTCCACTCCTCCCTACCAAAAGATTTAGACACTTGTGATAAAAAGAAGCTAAAACGTTTTATTGAAAACAACAATTTCTTTGATGATTCCTCCATCGGTCCTTAGGTCTAAGTGCAGCACAGAAACCTCTGTGTTATAAATAGTGAACAATAAATTACGCCCGTCGGCAAAGGCAAACCTTTTCTGCTTCTCTTGACATGATTAACAGGGTTGTATGAAATAGCTTAATTTTTCCCATGAACTTTTACAGACGTTTCACCAAATATGCAAAATTACACTTTCTTAGCATAAAGTTTTATTTTGGGAATCTCATGTGGCTTTTTTTAAGCGAGCATGCACCTCAGATGAAAAAGACTTGCCTAATATCAGCCGGAGACTGTATAAGCAGAAAATGTATCTGCAAGACATTTTCTTTGCAAACGATTCTCCCAGTGTTCCTACTTTCTTTCTTTATTTACTTACTCATTCTTAAAATGCATGCTCAATACATGGGCATCAGCATGGTTTATATGGAACTGGTAAAATATACTTCAACTTACAGAGAAAAATCAGATACAAATTGTACACAGGTAGTAAGTGAGAAGGTAAACTAGGAAAGAGAAATGGATTGTTGGACCTGTCCCTTTGTGCAAGGTCATCCCCCTAAATATTTGCCTTCACTCCCCCTGTTTTTGCTGAAATTAATTTTGGTTGGCCTGAGGACGCTGCACACTTGTGTGAACCAGTGCTAAAGTGCTTGTGCTCACTCCTTTAAACAGGATGAAATTGAATTACACTTAACTGGCACAATAAATGTACTTATAAATCCCTAGTTTAGGGGTAATACCTGTCCCCAGGGCCTGTAATTTAAATGTCACTATGGGCCTATAGTGCTCATTGTGCCACCCCCTTAAGTTGCCCATTAAAAATGAATCAGGCCTGCCATTTCACCCTGTGTGTACAGTTTTAAACTGCCATTTCAACCTGGCAAAATAAACCGTTTGCAAGGCCTAAACCTTCCTTTTTAGTACATATGTCACCCCTAGCATAGGCCCAAAACATTCCATGGGGCAGGGTGGAATATATATAAAAGGTGGACATGTACTTTTAAGTTTTACATGTCCTGGTAGGATAAGAAATCTTAAATTCCTTTTTCACTACAGCAAGGCTTACCTCTTCTATAAGATTGGGTTACCTTATTATGTTTAATAAGTGACAAATTTCAGTTGGCAGTAGGTAGGAATGTTGAAATCGGTCTCTAAAGAATTGTAATTTAAAACAAAACCTTATTTAATGGTAAAGTTGGGTTTTAGATCACAATTCTGAAAATGCCAATTCTTGAAAAGTTGGCATTTCCTTTTTTTAATCACTTGGTGCGTGCAGACTGTTTGCCTGGTCACATGTCTAGGTGTAGTTGGCAGTTGCCCTTTGTTTATTCCTCCCAGACAGTATTACAAAAGGGAGACTAGTATTATCAGGATGGGCCAACTTGGCAAGATGGGAGGGGTGGAGCTGTCACCTACCACACTTTCACTTCAAAGGGGCTGCCTCAGCACATACACAAAAAACTTCACACTAGTCCTTTTTGACCCCAAACATTCTGGGACAAGGGCAGAGAGCAAGGACATGCCAGACACATCAGTGGGAGAAAACTCTAAAAGCTTCTCACACTTCAAAGCTAGCCCAGGTATACATATTGGACTCTCAGACCTACTTTTCAGTACACTTCGGAACCTGTGGATGCTACACAAGAAGGATTGTCTTGCTAACAGACCACTACTCTACTGCCTGATGCCTGCCCTGCTGTCTGAGAAGAAAGACTAGACTTGCTCCCTTCATCCCAAGCTACTTGAGTGACCCCAAGGGTCAGCTGACTGGTCTCCTTTTCTGAGCTACAAGTATACAACAAGCTCCTGAGCTCTGCTGGCCTCTGCTGCCCTCTGCTGAATTGAAGTCCTGATCCTCAATTACTTCCTCCCAAGGTCCTAGGGCCTTGGCTGGAATCAAAGAGAGCTCCTCCTGGGCTAGCTGAATGATCTTGCACAAAATAACATGAAGCCCTCCAAAGCCTCGCTGATGACGCAAAGCCCGGCAAAGTCCACAAAGCCTCACCGCACAGCTTCATTGAAACAGACACTGGATGATGCGAAGCATAGCAAAGCAACGCCAAGGAGATGATGCACCAACCACATAAGGTACAATCATCAGTAGGCTAAATTTGGTATGTGTCCCTGGGCTGCCCCCTATTGTGGCTGGACTGAATTTGTGACTTCTTCCCAATCCAGCGTGATCAGATACCCTCAGTTGGCGCTTTGTGCCATTTGGTGCTACTTTTATCTGAATCTTTACAATTGCATATCTCCAGTTCTACTTACTGGATTTTTGTTGTTTTGGTGTCAACTTATTTATTACAATTTTTCTGAATTGGTGTGGGATTTTTCTTGTGTTGTGTTTTCAATTTATTACTGTTTGTGTGCTACATAAATACTTTACACATTGCCTCTACATTAAGCCTGACTGAGTTTGTGCCATGCTACCTGAGGGTAAAGCACAGGTTAATTTAGTGACTTTTTGGGGTTCATACTGATAAGGATTGTGGCAGTTTCTTGAGTAGGGTTTCATTCCCTTGACCAATAACCCAATTTCTCACATGGATAGACATGGGTCAGCTGATAGAAGATTATGCTTGTGAGCAATACAGAGGTAAAAAGATGAGATTGATGAGAACGTGGAGGACGGGTGTGCAGACCAATCAAACAGAGTGAATAGGAAGGATATCAATCAAAAGACAAGGGAGAAACAGTAATGCACACAATGTCAATAGGTAACACCCTCACAAAATGAAGTAGCAAAAGAAAGGAGAGCCGGATGAGGTGATATATCTCAGATTACATTACAGTTTAGAAGCCATCTTAAACTAGATAGCATTCAAACAGGACTATTTCATTTTTCATAGGAAGATCATGAAGGGATTCAGACAGTCTGCTGTTTATTGAGAGGGAATTCCATGTCAGGGTAGCAGCTTGCTTGTGTTGCTACTTTTTCATGTTAAATCTTTTAGTTTTCATTTTGAAGTTCTATATTCCTCTTAGGAGTTTAAGTATTATGTTTTATTTAAGGGTGAATGTTGAAAATTGAAAGGGACACTTAATAGATTTGACTAGATTTAACTTTCTTTTTTTCAGCATCAAATGATCTCCAATGTCACCTCACAACTCGCTTGACAGAAACGCTTCCAACAATCAGTGATAAGGAAATGCCATAAGGAAGGGTAACGAGGATTATGGGAAGAACCACTTCTGAGAAGGGAAGATGGGGAAAAAACTTTGACATATATAATGTAAATAACAATAACAATGTCTTCTAAAAGAGATGACATATACATAATATAAATTATAACACATCTCCTTCCTGTGCAAACTTAAGAACATTCTAACTGTCAATTTCCTTTGACGATAAGAGGTTTATACTAAAATTTGCTCAAATGTGCTTCTCTTAATGATATAAGTTCAAATTATTTGACTGGCTATTAATTAAATTAATTATTCAACCATGTGATCTTTGTGTCATTGAAGTATCTCGGGGCCAGATGTACAACGCGTTTTGCATGGCGCAAACTGCGAAATTTGCAGTTTGCGCCATGCAAAACGCGCATCGCAATGCACATTCACATTTTGCGAGCCGGTACCAACTCGCAAAACGGGAATGCGATTTGCAAATAGGAAGGGGTGGTCCCCTTTCTATTTGCGATTCGCACCGCAATGCAGAAATGCTTTGAGACCGCGAAAGCGGTCGCAAAGCAATTCGCAGTTAGCACCCATGTGAAGTGGGTGCTAACTCATTCGCAAAAGGGAAGGGGTCCCAATGGGACCCCTTCCCCTTTGTGAATGACGCCAAAATATTTTTTCAGATCAGGCAGTGGTCCAATGGACCACTGCCTACTTTGAAAAAATGAAACTAAATGGTTTCTTTTTCCCTAGTGTATTGCAACTCGTTTTCCTTTAAGGAAAATGGGCTGCAATACAAAAAAAAAAAACTGCTTTATTAAAAAAAGTAGTCACAGACATGGTGGTCTGCTGTCTCCAGCAGGCCACCATTCCTGTGAGTGCAGGGAATCGCAAGGGGGTCGCATATTGCGACCCACCTCATTAATATTAATGAGGTGGGTGTTTGCGACCCCCTGGCGATTCGCAGATGGTGTCAGGGACACCATTCTGCATATGGTTTTGCGACTCGCAAATTGCGAGTCGCTAAACCATTTCTACCTACATCTGGCCCGTAGTTCTATATTTGCGTCACCATGGATTGTAGCAGATCCTGCCTGATTGGATTGTGTCCTTAGACTGGTGTGACACTTGTTCAATCTGTCCATGCTCCCAGTCCCACCATCTTCTAGAAGCAGAACATTTGTATGTATTTTAGTTATTCTTGTGGGGTTGGAGTAACTACTCCTCCTGCTTTTAAAGGGATTGGGTAGTTTGACGGTTACTAGATGTCCTACCTCCCAATCTTTCCTCAAGGCTCCATGTTTGTTGTCATATCAGACATTATAGCCTTCGTGGTATTGCTTGTTACATTCATTTGCTTCTTCTCACTGCACCCACACTGGTTTGCCCCATCCAAGCAGTTAGGAGATAACTTAGTTCCTAGTTGTCTGCAGGTAAGTGAAATGACTGAAGTAATCCCTGTAACTGTGTTAGGTGCGGTGTGGTATGACCAAAACATATTTTGAATAGATTTTCCTATTGGTTCTTTGGAAATGCTGTATAACTGCACACATTCTTTGATTATTCTATTTACCCATACAACCAGTTCATTAGCTCTTGGACAATACACTGCTATTTTGTGATGTTTAATGGACATATTAACTAAGAATCCCTTCACCTCATCAGAGGTAAATTGTACTCTATTATCTGTTACTAATGTGCTCAGAATACTTTCTGTCATAAACCTGATTTTATTGCAAGACCGGAGGCTCATATTATGCTTTCTTTTCTTGCTTTAATTTAAACAACACCCAAGATATTACAACAAGAAAACTACATCTTCCATGACCCCATGGAAGAAACAAGTCACCAATGAAGTCACAAAGCAATAGTCAATAGGGAGAGTTCATATGCAATAACTGTCTTAACTGCGAGCAACAAATCCTCTTTTTTGCAGCTCGCAGTCAAGATAAGCTTCTCTATTTATATGTGCATGCCTTAATAATTTGTTTAGTCATTGCTAATTGTCTGAATTTTGATTCTTTATATATATTGTGGATGGCACTCTCCTATTGAGCGCTGTCTGCTTTGCACACAAGAGCTTCTTTCCACTGTTATGTTCTGAGGCGAACACTCTTCACAAGCGCTCACCTCATCGCATGCTCTACATCTTCTGAGGAGATGCGCTTAACGTTTGCCGCCTCACCGCATGCCGCTTCCTCCCCATCTCTTGCTTTGGTGGAGAGATGATTCCTACGCAGCTCCTGTCTGCTCCTTCTTCACCAGTTTTTTTTCTCATTTGCCTTTCGATCTCCAAGCTGGCGGAGCTTGTGGGTTCAGCCCACCTATATCCATTGTGTGTAGGAGTGTCTCAGTCTTGAACACTCCCCTTGTCCATGCCTCCTGCCTGGACTCTTCTTCTTTTAACCCCTTTTGAGCCTCTTCTGTTACATAAGTAATTTTTTATCTTTTGACACACGTTTATTTTATTTTACATGTGCATATGTCTTTATATATATATATATATATATATATATATATATATATATATATATATATATATTTATATATGAGAAGAGGAAATACTTCTCGCACACTCAGGTCTCCAGGAAAAGCAGAATTCCTTTAATCACAAACACAACGCGTTTCGACTGACACAGCCGGCTATTTTAGGCAAGGGGAAGTAGGAACTTTCTTAGGGGTCTCTAGGTTTGTGTGGACTTCGATTTGATCCCTATTTGATGTACTATGAATGTGGATATAGAAAATGAGAGACGGTTGGCAGCACAAACATTATTTTCCAAAAATGCATTTAAGAGGAGCTTGCAGACCAGCAACCAAGAAAGTAATAACGATTTAAATACCTTGTTGCACAAATTGGAAAAACTATGTAAAGCTGAAATTTCTAAATGGTGGGAAGCCACATCCCTGCAAAATTAAGTTGATCAACAAATGGATCCATGGGGATTACGTATTTTCATTACACCCTCATATGAGACACCTAATCCGGAGATGTTAACCCCTTCGCTGCCAGGCCTTTTCCCCCTCCTGTGCCAGGCCTTTTTTTGCCTATTTGGGGCAGTTCGCGCTTAGGCCCTCATAACTTTTTGTCCACATAAGCTAACCAAGCCAAATTTGCGTCCTTTTTTTCCAACATCCTAGGGATTCTAGAGGTACCCAGACTTTGTGGGTTCCCCTGAAGGAGGCCAAGAAATTTGCCAAAATACAGTGAAAATTTCGTTTTTAAAAAAAAAAATGGAAAAAGTGGCTGCAGAAGAAGGCTTGTGGTTTTTCCCCTGAAAATGGCATCAACAAAGGGTTTGCGATGATAAACTCAGCAGCTTCCCAGCTTTCAGGAACAGGCAGACTTGAATCAGAAAACCCAAGTTTTCAACACAATTTTGGCATTTTACTGGGACATACCCTATTTTTGCAATTTTTTGTGCTTTCATCCTCCTTCCAGTCAGTGACAGAAATGGGCATGAAACCAATGCTGGATCCCAGAAACCTAAACGTTTCTGAAAAGTAGACAAAAATCTGAATTCAGCAAGGGGTCATTTGTGTAGATCCTACAAGGGTTTCCTACAGAAAATAATAACTGAAAATGAAAAATATTGAAATTGAGGTGAAAAAAACATACATTTTTCTCTACGTTTTACTCTGTAACTTTTCCCTGCAATGTCAGATTATCGAAAGCAATATACCGTTATGTCTGCTGGACTCCTCTAGTTGCGGGGATATATAGGGCTTGTAGGTTCATCAAGCACCCAAGGAACCCAGAGCCACTAAATGAGCTGCACCCTGCAGTGCGTTTTCATTCTATACCGGGTATACAGCAATTCATTTGCTGAAATATAAAGAGTAAAAAAATTGCTATCAAGAAAACCTTTGTATTTCCAAAAAGGGCACAAGATAAGGTGTTGAGGAGCAGTGGTTATTTGCACATCTCTGAATTCCGGGGTGACCATACTAGCATGTGAATTACAGGGCATTTCTCAAATGGATGTCTTTTTTACACACTCTCCTATATTTGGAAGGAAAAAATATAGAGAAAGACAAGGGGCAATAACACTTGTTTTGCTAATCTATATTCCCCCAAGTCTCCCGATAAAAATTATACCTCACTTGTGTGGGTAGGCCTAGCGCCCGCGACAGGAAACGCCCCAAAGCGCAACGTGGACACATCCCATTTTTTTGAAAGAAAACAGAGGTGATTTTTACAAAGTGCCTACCTGTAGATTTTGGCCTCTAGCTCAGCTGGCACCTAGGGAAACCTACCAAACCTGTGCATTTCTGAAAACTAGAGACCTAGGGGAATCCAAGATGGGGTGACTTGTGGGGCTCGGACCAGGTTCTGTTACCCAGAATCCTTTGCAAACCTCAAAATTTGGCTAAAAAAACACATGTTCTTCATATTTCTGTGGCAGAAAGTTCTGGAATCAGAGAGGAGCCACAAATTTCCTTCCACCCAGCATTCCCCCAAGTCTCCAGATAAAAATGATACCTCACTTGTGTGGGTAGGCCTAGCGCCCGCGTCAGGAAACGCCCCAAACCGCAACGTGGACACATCCAATTTTTTGAAAGAAAACAGAGGTGATTTTTGCGAAGTGCCTACCTGTAGATTTTGGCCTATAGCTCAGCCGGCACCTAGGGAAACCTACCAAACCTGTGCATTTCTGAAAACTAGAGACCTAGGGGAATCCAAGATGGGGTGACTTGTGGGGCTCGTACCAGGTTCAGTTACCCAGAATCCTTTGCAAACCTCAAAATTTGGCTAAAAAAACACATGTTCCTCACATTTCTGTGGCAGAAAGTTCTGGAATCTGAGAGGAGCCACAAATTTCCTTCCACCCAGCGTTCCCCCAAGTCTCCAGATAAAAATGATACCTCACTTGTGTGGGTAGACCTAGCGCCCGCGACAGGAAACGCCCCAAACCGCAACGTGGACACATCCAATTTTTTAAAAGAAAACAGAGGTGATTTTTGCTAAGTGCCTACCTGTAGATTTTGGCCTCTAGCTCAGCCGGCACCTAGGGAAACCTACCAAACCTGTGCATTTCTGAAAACTAGAGACCTAGGGGAATCCAAGATGGGGTGACTTGTGGGGCTCGGACCAGGTTCTGTTACCCAAAATCCTTTGCAAACCTCAAAATTTGGCTAAAAAAACACATGTTCCTCACATTTCTGTGGCAGAAAGTTCTGGAATCTGAGAGGAGCCACAAATTTCCTTCCACCCAGCGTTCCCCCAAGTCTCCCGATAAAAATTATGCCTCACTTGTGTGGGTAGGCCTAGCACCCGCAACAGGAAATGCCCCAAAGCGCAACATGGACACATCCAAATTTTTTAAAGAAAACAGAGGTGTTTTTTGCGAAGTGCTTACCTGTAGATTTTGGCCTCTAGCTCAGCGGGCACCTAGGGAAATATACCAAACCTGTGCTTTTCTGAAAACTAGAGACCTAGGGGAATCCAAGATGGGGTGACTTGTGGGGCTCGGACCAGGTTCTGTTACCCAGAATCCTTTGCAAACCTCAACATTTGGCTAAAAAAACACATGTTCCTCACATTTCTGTGGCAAAAAGTTCTGGAATCTGAGAGGAGCCACAAATTTCCTTCCAGCCAGCGTTCCCCCAAGTCTCCCGATAAAAATGATACCTCACTTGTGTGGGTAGGCCTAGTGCCCGTGACAGGAAACGCCCCAAAGCGCAACGTGGACACATCCAAATTTTTTAAAGAAAACAGAGGTGTTTTTTGCGAAGTGCCTACCTGTAGATTTTGGCCTCTAGCTCAGCCGGCACCTAGGGAAACCTACCAAACCTGTGCATTTCTGAAAACTAGAGACCTAGGGGAATCCAAGATGGGGTGACTTGTGGGGCTCGGACCAGGTTCTGTTACCCAGAATCCTTTGCAAACCTCAAAATTTGGCTAAAAAAACACATGTTTCTCACATTTCTGTGGCAGAAAGTTCTGGAATCTGAGAGGAGCCACAAATTTCCTTCCACCCAGCGTTCCCCCAAGTCTCCTGATAAAAATGATATCTCACTTGTGTGGGTAGGCCTAGCGCCCGCGACAGGAAATGCCCCAAAGCGCAACGTGGACACATCCCATTTATTTAAAGAAAACAGTGCCTACCTGTGGATTTTGGCCTGTAGCTCAGCCGGCACCTAGGGAAACCTACCAACCCTGTGCATTTTTGAAAACTAGAGACCTAGGGGAATCAAAGATGGGGTGACTTGTGGGGCTCGGACCTGGTTCTGTTACCCAGAATCCTTTGCAAACCTCAAAATTTGGCAAAAAAATCACACTTTCCTCTCATTTCGGTGACAGAAAGTTCTGGAATCTGAGAGGAGCCACAAATTTCCTTCCACCCAGCGTTCCCCCAAGTCTCCCGATAAAAATGATACCTCACTTGTGTGGGTGGGCCAGGTGCCTGCAACAGAATAAGGCCCAAAACTTGAAGAGATAGAAGGGATAGCACAGCGAGTTTATAAGGGCATATTCTTTTATACATCTTTAGACGGACTCTGCTTTGGGGACCCACATAAGGGAGGTGTCATTTTACTTGGGAGACTGAGGGGAAAACTGGGGAGTAGGAATTTTGTGCTGGAGCGGTGATCCTACTAAGAAAAGTCAGGAAAATATGCTTTTTTATGCAAATTTTGAGGTTTACAGAGGAGTCTGGGTAAGAAAATGTTGGGGGAGCCACGCAAGCCACACCTCCCTGGACTCCTTGGGGTGTCTAGTTTTAAGAAATGTCTGGGTTTTGTAGGTTTCCCTAGATGAAGGCCGCACCCAGGACCAAAAACATAGGTGGGCCCTCCCCCCGAAACACAGGTATTTTTGTAATATATCATTTTGATGTGTGCACATACGTCCGTGATGTGCCAAACACTAAAATTGTGAAAAGAAACACACTTAGGTTATGTGAAGAAGACCCCTCACCCACCAACCAAGTTGGTGGCATGCTTCATCATCGGGGTCCCACCCGAGGCACCTAGCGTGTCACAGGTGTGCTGCGACGCCTGATTACAGCGGAGCAGGTTTTGTCATTTTTAGCACACATACTGGTTGGATTTGGCACGAGGGTGAGTGATGGTTCAGTGGATCAAATTTTATTAACAAGAGATTTCACAAAAATGAAATGCACTGCTAATAACTGAAAGGCAGAAAACTGAACCAATGACTCACAGCTCGTGAGCTGTAAAGCCGCAACAAGGCACCAACCGCTTTACAGTCCATTCACACACCTTTCATACATGACACGCACAAGACCATTCACACCGCCAGCCACGGGCCCTGCACATTACAACACTCACATCGACAGACCGCGCCACTCAAGGGCCCATCACTTACATACGCCCACATGCCTGATACAAGAATCACACCAGCTGATGGGAGTGTGGACTTCCATTTGGCTGGCACCGCCAGCCAAGTGCCACCCCACGCACACCGCCAACCAAGCGCCACCCCAAGGACACCGCCAGCCAAGTGCCACCCCAAGCACACCGCCAGCCAAGCGCCACCCCACGCACACCACCAGCCAAGCGCCACCCCACGCACACCGCCAGCCAAGCGCCACCCCAAGGACACCGCCAGCCAAGCGCCACCTCAAGCACACCGCGAGCCAAGCGCCACCCCAAGCACACCGTCAGCCAAGCGCCACCCCAAGGACACCGCCAGCCAAGCGCCACCCCAAGCACACCACCAGCCAAGCGCCACCCCAAGCACACCGCCAGCCAAGCGCCACCCCACGCACACCGCCAGCCAAGCGCCACCCCACGCACACCGCCATCACTTTTTTTGTTTATAAACAACAAAGAAACCACTAATTATAAAATAAGCACAAAACTACAAACACAAAAGCTCTAACTAAATACATGACAGAGATGCCAACCGTGAAACATATGAAAATATAAAACAGACAGCTTACGCTCACGGTATTTCCCAAAAGTTTTTCCTTGTGTGGTAACTTCTAAAACAGCTGGGCACACACAGCCCAGGCTTTGAAGGGCATTCGGGGCAGTACATCCGGCTCTCCCTCCGGATTGACCTCCGGGCACATACTCTACATTTCTTTGTGGGCATGTCTTTTTTGGGAGTGGGAGGAATGTGATCTGGAAAGTGCCGATCTTTCAATCTAGCCACATCCTCCACCACTTCTACTCTAGGAACTCTTGCCGGTTCCACCACAAAAGGCTTTCTATCACCGACTCCTGAAATTTAACAAATGTCATCCTTGACTCAGGTGAACAATCCTTGTATACAATAAAGGCATTAAAAGTTGCCAAATGAAATAAATGTAGGGCCAACTTTTTATACCACACATAAGACTTACGAAGAGCAGTGTAAGGTTCCAAACTCTGATCTACTCTATCAACACCACCCATGTGCCTATTGTAGTCCAAAATGCACGCAGGTTTGCGCACTTCCGCAACCTGACCCCAAACAGCCACAGGGGAAGTACTCTCAACATGGATGGTCGATAGCATGTACACATCCCTCCTGTCTGAAAATTTCAGAGCTAGCGGCTCATTATTCCGCAAGGCACTGCACTGTCCGCTCTCAAGTTTTTTACAGACAAGCTCCCTTGGATAGCCTTTCCGGTTAGTGTGCCACAAGCAACAGTGTCCACCCTAAACAACTCCTTGAACAACTGCACTCCAGTGTAGACATTATCTACGTACAAATGGTGACCTTTGTTAAACAGTTCACACACAATTTGTTTGCTAACTCCAAAAGTGGCCGGACAACCAGGAGGGTCAATACTGGAATCCCTACCAGTGTAGACCTGGAAATTATACACATATCCTGTACTGCTTTCTGACAGCAGATACAATTTAATCCCATACCGTGCCCTCTTACTAGGAATGTACTGCTTAAAAACTAAACGCCCCTTGAAAAGGACCAAAGACTCGTCCACACTTATCTCTTTGCCTGGAACATAGACCTCTGAAAACCGATCCACAAAATGATCAAGGACAGGCCTAATCTTAAAAAGGTGGTCACAATCAGGGTGATCTCGTGGCAAGGCTAAAGCATTGTCTACAAAATGCAGCATACGCAGAAGAAGCAAATACCGATTACGTGTCATAGTTGCAGGAAATATAGCAGTTGCCATCAAGGGACTAGTAGACCAATAAGAAGCCAGTGACGGCTTCCTGATCAACCCCATCAAAAAATACAAACCTAAAAACCTTTTCATCTCTTCCAGATATGTGGGAACCCACTGAGTAGCTCTAGACTGAGGCTTAAGTCTGGCAGCGTTGTCCCGCAAATATTGCTCTGCATACACATTTGTCTGCTCCACAATCTCTTCCAAAAATACATCGTCCATAAACAAGTGAAAGAAATGGACAGGCAAAAAGTTTTCCGTATTAACTCTACACCCTGGGAGACCAGTAAATGCAGGTAACTGTGGCTGCTCCATGTTTGGGGCAATCCAGGTGTCAGGTCTTCTAATTGGAAACCCTTCAGCCCCAGGCTGCTGCACTCTTGGCACATCAATGTCCTTCTCTAACACAGGCCCTTCATCTGCACTGAGAGTAGGTTCCTCATCAGAAGAATACTTTCGGACAGAAAACTCACTTCCAGAATCTCCTGCTTCCTCCTCTGCCTCAGATGCAGAGTCAGTCTCGTAATCATGGTCTGAAGACGACTCAAAGAGCATGCGAACAACCTGCTGAGCGGTCACTTTGCGGCTAGCCATGATCCTAACAACAAATGGATTGCCAACAACAACTAGCACTAAAATAAGTAATAAACAAAGTGTAGCTTTATCACAAAGAGTTATGTACTACAAAAAACTATACCACTCACTTGCCTGAAAAAGCTACTCACCTAGCAACTACTCTGCACAGACACAGCAATCACCAATGATATCCCACTAAAAAGAAAAAAGAAAAAAGCAAATTAGACATATGACAACACAAACATCACTGTGCTCAAATCTAAGGACAATGTCAAACACACAATACTGCATTTAGTACACCACCTACAAACATGTCATTCATGCATGTCAACAATACTCCTTTGGAGTAAATTGCTTTCACTTACCTAAAACATGCAACTATGCAAACCGCAGGACAACTACTGCCAAAACCGCAAAGATCCACAGCAAAGGAAGCAAAAGCGTTGAACTAGAAGAAAAAGAAGAAATAAATTATTATAATCACAAATACAAATACTTTGCCAGTTGACAAACACCCCACCACCAAGAACTTAGAAGTTGTCCCTGGTACCTAAGTGGATCCTGCCCCCCTCGGGGTAGATGTGCGTAAAAAAAAAGCCAATCTGCCCCCAAGGGGGGCAGAAATGGGCAACACCTCTGTGCACCCTTTAGGGGGCGACCCTTCCCAAAGGGGGCACCCCCAGCACAACACAAAACAAAACAAAAAAATCCCTGCCATATTGGTGGTTTCTGCCCTCCTTGGGAGCAGATGGGCCTACAAAAATAGGGGCAGAGAAGGCCAATACGAACTTTCCCCACTTTAGGGGGGCGACCGTTGCCCAAGGGGTGCCCCCAAACACACACCACACACACACACACCACACAATCCCTGGCGCCTAATGTGCTTCCACCCCCCGGGGGCCAGATCATCCAAAAAATGGCTGGTCTGCCATCGGGGGGGCCGAAACAGAAAAAAAAAAGCTCCCAGGGGAGCGACCCTTGCCCAAGGGGTTGCCCCCAAAATAAACAATAAGAACTAAATCCCTGGTGTCTAGTGGATTTCACCCCCCCCCCCCAACGGAGGCAGATCGGCTGAAAAAAAGGCGATCTGCCCCCAGGGGGGGGCGAAACACTAAAAAAATTGACCCCGGGGGGGGGCAACCTTTGCCCAAGGGGTCACCCCCAAAAAACACAATAAAAACAAATTCCCTGGTGTCTAGTGGATTTGGCCCCCCCCCGGGGGCAGATCCGCCGAAAAATCGGCAGATCTGCCCCTGGGGGGGGGGGGGGGGGTGAAATACTAAAAAAATAGCCCGCCAGTGGGGCGACCCTTGCCCAAGGGGTCGCCCCCAAAAGAAACTTTACAATAAAAATAAATCCCTGGTGTCTAGTGGATTTCGCCACCCCCAGGGCAGATCGGCTGAAAAAAAGGCGGATCTGCCCCCGGGGGGGGGGGAAATACTAAAAAAAAATGCCCCTGTGGGGGGGGCGACCCTTGCCCAAGGTGTCGCCCCCAAAAAACACAATAAAAACAAATTCCCTGGTGTCTAGTGGATTTCGCCCCCCCCTGGGGGCAGATCCGCCAAAAAATCAGTGGATCTGCCCCCAGGGGGGGGTCGAAATACTAAAAAAAATTGCCCCCGGGGGGGTGACCCTTGCCCAAGGGGTCGCCTCCAAAATACACACACAAAATAATATCCCTGGTGTCTAGTGGTTTTCGCCCCCCCCCCCGGGGGCAGCGAAATACTGAAAAAAATTGCCCCCCAGAGGGGCGACCCTTGCCCAAGGGGTCGCCCCCAAAAGAAACCTAAAAGGAAAAATCCCTGGGGTCTAGTGGAGATTCCTGCTCCACGATCGCGGGACCTGCCCGCGATCGTGGAGCAGGAATCTTGTGAAAACAGGCACAGGGGGAAAGGAAAAACCCTTTCCTTTCCCCCCGTGTCTGTTTTCACCCCCCCACCCCCCAAAAACGGAAAGGACTCACCTTTCCTCCTCGCGGGCTGGAAGCAAATGGCTTCCAGCGCGCCCGGCAACACTAGATGACGTCGGCGCGCCGTGCGCGCGCTGACGATATCGGATTGCCGGGGGGGGGTCGGGGGTGGAAGGGGAAGGTCTTCCCCTTCCATCGCTGCCTTGGGGGGGAGGGGGGTGCACGGGGGGGCGCGCTACCACTCCCCCAAGTTCCCCTGTGCCTTGGACGAGGTGATCTCGTCCAAGGCACAGGGGAACTGTAGCCTTGGACGAGATCATCTCGTCCAAGGCACAGAACAGGTTAAAAGAATGGGCAGACAATTCAGCCTTGAGTTCAAGACACATGCTTCAGATACTTATCAAATATGCATGGTGTGATCGGGAAGCCCTATTAGGGGATATTAAGAAAATGAGAGAAGATCTTGACTTACGATCTGAAAAGGAAATTATATTGAAATTTATGGAGACAATGAATGTAAGATTGAAAAAATATGAGGATGATATCAAAATCAAGAAACAACAGAAATTACACAGAGATATAGGCGATTATGAAAGTGGAAGAATTCTGACTTTCAGTAGGAAATTTGACCATTTATATACATTTTCCTCTACTTCTAAACCAATGAATAATAGACAGTCTACCTCAGAAGGTGACACGGATAATATGGGGGAGTCCGATACTCTTAGCTCTACGGAAAGTGAGAAATCTATTGAGGAAGTTACTACTAGACCAGCGACTTTTTTAGACGAATATCGCCTGCTGCGACGGGGCAGGCAAGTTTCCAAGAACCAACAAGCACAAACCTCAAATTACAAAGGCAGAACATCAGGTCGAAGGGGAAGACGGGGCGGAGTCAGAAGAGGCGAGAAAGACTTAGAAATCGCAACAAGAACAGATCTCAACATGGGGCAAGTGGGAAAGATAACAAGAAGCTCCAACTTGCAGACATAATGGATACCAATATGGTGAATAGAACAATTGTTAATTTATCTAACTTTATATTATCTGACAGTGATAAATTGACATTATGTTTAGGTCTGTCATTTTGCCCTACTGAACGTTATAACTATGCTGAGACACGGATCGATTTCTTCAAGTTTATTAGGAAATTAAAGTTGAGGAAATGGTTTAAATTGAAAAATTCGCCTGATATTGATGATGGAGGTTCTTCAAAAAACGATCATCATGATGTACTTAGTATTGGTGATGTTGACTCATTAGTGGCGCTATATGAACTGGAGAAAAATGAGTCAGGCCCTAATGCAACTAGTAATGTCTATCAAATTCTTGATGAGTTGAATATCACTTATGATTTGTCTGTTTCAACTGGTTTTAAACCTAAATCTACTTTCTTTCCTATTATGAACCATCATAATATCGATACTTTTTACGATATGGTGGTTAAAGATTTAGTTCATTTTCAACATAAAACATGGTTCAAGCCTAGATGCAATCAAAATCTGACTCAGACTCAGAGAACTATGATTAAGACTTTGGCAGAGGACAAGGAAATTATTGTATGCCCCGCCGATAAAGGTGGGAATATAGTACTTATGGACAGACAAAACTATATTGAGGAAGCTATGCGCCAACTTAGCAATGCACAATTTTATAGGATTATTACTAAAGAGGTTTGCAACAATAGCATTTTAGGGATTTGGCAACTGCTTATGGAATGGAAGGATAAAGGTTTACTGATAATGGAAGAATATTGTTTTCTTAAGAAAGATTTTCCAAAGTTACCAGTCCTATACATCCTTTCAAAGATTCACAAGAGCAGAAATAATCCTCCTGGCAGACCTATAGTATCATCGTGTGGCAGTGTGTTGGAAAATGTTTTTCTAAATATGTTGATTTCTTTTTAAGACAGTTTGTAGTTAATTTACCCTCATATGTCCGTGACACCAAAGATTTCCTAGGGAAAATAGAAGGAATTGTGTGGGAAGATAATTTCTTATTATTGACTCTGGATGTCAATTCTCTGTATACCATCATGGACCATAATAGGGGTATCGAAGCATGTAGATACTTTTTACGGACTAGATCTTTGAAATATTTGGCACACACTGATATGATTTTAGATATGATAAGATATTGTCTAACCAATAATATCTTCTTGTTCAATGGGACTCTATATCAACAAATCCTTGGGACGGCGATGGGTACTTGCTTTGCTCCAAGTTTTGCCTGCCTGTTTCTAGGTTGGTGGGAAGAGACCATCTTTAAAGATGAGGAAAAGTACCCAGAAATATGTCAAGTGATTTTATGGTTGAGGTATATTGATGACCTCTTCATTATCTGGAAGGGCACTGAAGAAGAGGCTTTACAATTTATCTGCAAGTTAAATAGCAATGATTTGAATATAGGTTTATCCTATAATATGAGTAGGTCTTCTATTGAATTTCTGGATACTTTGATCAAGACCAGTGACCGTAAAATCAGTACAGAACTTTTTTGTAAGATCACGGCAGGCAATAGTCTATTACACGCTTCGAGTGGACACCCAGAAAGCTTAAAATGGAGTATTCCCTACGGAGAATTGTTAAGAGCCAATAGAGTAAGCAGTACTGATGCAGTATTTGAAATTGAACAAAGAGAGATGATTAAAAGATTCAAACAGCGTGGTTACCCTGATTGGGTGATCAAAAAAGCAACTGATAGAGTTAAGGAGATAAAAAGAACTGATACCCTGTTTGATAATGCTATCAAACAGGAGGCAGATGCCAATGAGGAAACCAGACTCATTATGACATACAATGAGGATACTAGACAGATTAATAACATCATCTCCAAAAACTGGAAGATTCTGAAGAGCGATCCGGTTATTGGGAGCTCGATACAGAAAAGACCGCAGATCACTCATAGAAGGGGACGGAGTCTACATGATATTTTAAGATCTAATGATATTACTACTATCCCTCAATTTAGACAACATAATCTACAAGGCTTTTTTCCTTGTGGACATTGCAAGGCATGCCGTAATAGTGTCTTGCGGAAGCAATATTCTTTAAGTAAACCTGGGAGAGTGAGACAAATCAATCAATTTATAACATGTAGTACTCCATTTGTGATCTATATACTTGAATGTCCATGTCTAAGATTGCATGTGGGTAGCACCAAACATAGGGGGTCATTCTGACCCCCGCGGGCGGCGGGAGCCGCCCGCCTGGAGGGAGCCGCCATATGGCCGCTCCGCAGTCGAAAGACCGCGGAGGCCATTCTGGCTTTCCCGCTGGGCTGGCGGGCGACCTCCAGAAGGCCGTCGACAGCCCAGCGGGAAACCCCTCCCCACGAGGAAGCCGGCTCCAAATGGAGCCGGCGGAGTGGGTATGTGCGACGGGTGCAGTGGCACCCGTCGCGTATTTCAGTGTCTGCAAAGCAGACACTGAAATACAAAGTGGGGCCCTCTTACGGGGGCCCCTGCAGTGTCTATGCCATTGGCATGGGCACTGCAGGGGCCCCCAGGGGCCCCACAACACCCATACCGCCATCCTGTTCCTGGCGGGCGACCCGCCAGGAACAGGATGGCGGTATGGGGTGTCAGAATCCCCATGGCGGCGCAGCAAGCTCCGCCGCCATGGAGGATTCTGCAGGACAGCGGAAAACGGGCGGGAGACCGCCGGTTTTCCTGTTCTGACCGCGGCTGAACCGCCGCGGTCAGAATGTCCTGAGGAGCACCGCCAGCCTGTTGACGGTGCTCCCGCATCCCCGGCCCCGGCGGTCCTTGACCGCCGGGGTCGGAATGACCCCCATAGTGTTAAGAAGCGAGTTTTGGAACACATGCGAGCCATTACTTCTAAGGATGAACATTATCCTGTGGCAAGACACTTTGAGGATAAGCATAATTCTGACTGCTCTGCTATCTTTCTTTGGCATTGAACATGTACCTGCATCTCACAGAGGAGGTAACAGAGAATTGACACTAAGGAAGAAAGAGTCAAAATATATCCTAGATCTAGAGACTAAGATACTGAAAGGGTTGAATACGGGGTAAGAATTGAACACCCACTTATATGATGATTAATGATAGAATGAGATTTAGTGGTAATACGTGGTCCACTTGTTTTTAGGAATTGACCATGAAATAGATTTTGGGATGTTGCTAATCATGAATTTAAAATATTTGTGTCTATATATTTGAAAGACATTGTGGGTTGTTTATGTATTTTGTATATATTTATTTGTCTTATTTGTATATATTTTTTCAGATGTGGTGGGCTGGATGAAGAACTACTGAGCCCTGTTTGACATCGGTCTCTCTATTTTGCACGTTAATATTGGGTGATGACATTCCTTGTACAGATTTAAAGAGATCCTCTATTTATAGTTTATGGTTTGTCTGTCCTAGTAGTGTTAACTTTCATAATTAATTTGTATACACAAATTAATGATAGGATTATCATTGATACCGGACTGTTCTAAGATGAAAATCGTGGTTATGAGTGAGTAATTTATATTGATTGATTATTTCTCATTGGGGCCGAAAATTATGATATTTTATCAGATATATTATGGTCCAATGTAACAAATATTTTGCAATATGATTCTCCACTCTTTTGTTTTGATAGTATTTAATATCTAATATGTGCATATAAATAGCCATATTATAATTGCATGTGGTACATAAAAATACTTTAGGTCGGATAACCCTTTACTCTTTATATGTACTATGACAAGGACTGTCTGCTTTGAATTTGGTGATTTTTGTCTTATTTTTATGTTCATGGTATGTTAGTATTTAGTTGATGTCTATTGGTGGTAATTATCATATGCCAAGGCTGCTGAGTCAGTCGAAACGCGTTGTGTTTGTGATTAAAGGAATTCTGCTTTTCCTGGAGACCTGAGTGTGCGAGAAGTATTTCCTCTTCTTATTTATTTAATTACCGGCCTGCTTGTGCCAGTTTTTGAACCACCCCTCATGGGCCGATGAAGTTCGGTATCGGGCTTTTGGAGGTGATACATATTTATATATATATATATATATATATATATATATATATATATATATATTTATATATTTATATATATATATATGTTTTCCAACACAAACCTCCATGCGGGGGCCCCCAAACCCTGCAGGGCAGCTTCAGCCGGGGAGGAGAAACCTATATTCAAAATCCAAAAACGAAATTGCCAAAGCCTCAGTTTTAGTACTTCCAAGCATTTATTCTCAGTAAAATTGGCAGTGAGCAAAAATCCTGACGCGTTTCGGGGGAATGCCTTGATCACAGGTGAGTGGTTCAAGGTGTGCACAACCCAGGTGTTTTTCAATCAAATGTCACATGACCCCAAGATGATAGCATACATCTCCCATAATGCACCGATGATGTATCAATGAGAATTATTGCACTGTAGCTTAATATTTAATCCTGCTATAATAGCTTCAAAATGCCACAGTCATATTTCACACTTCTGACCAGTGCATATATATATATGTGTGTGTGTATATGTATGTGTATATATGTATATAAATATATATATATATATATATAAATATATATATATATATATATATATATATATACAGAATATATTTAAATAGTTATTGTAGGATGGAGTTCTAACAAAGACACCCAACTAATTAATACATATATATATATATATATATATATATATATATTTCTATATATATATATATACATTTATTAATTATATATATAAATGTATATATTTATATATATATATATATATATACATATATATATATATATATATATATATATATATTTATATATATATGTATACATTTATTAATTAGTTGGATGTCTTTCTTAGAATTCCATCCTACAATAACTATTTAAATATATTCTTGTTAAAAATGTCGAAATACTCCTCTGATGCCATTAATGATAATGAGGCACAAGAATTTTGTGATAATTTAAACGCTTTTATTCAGGACTCTGTCCAGCAAGCTGTCTCAGCTTCCATGCTGCAGCTGCCAAAAAATGTAGAAGTCTCTTTTCAAAAATGTGTTTTTCAAAATACTAATATTTCTGAATTAAATAAAGGGAAAACCACATCCTTTCTGAGCTTCAATCTAACACAATCAATGCAAATTCTTCCTAAAATTCCGTTGCTTCCCCCCATGATGACAACTGAATATTACCCAGTTGTGGGATACTGATGATGACATGGATAACAATGAAATGGATGATGTTAATGACCAGGAACAGACAATCTCTGGCATGGGCCTCCTGAGAAAAGGCGCACAATTTCTCAAACATATTTAGGTGATTCATCCAATAACACAGACTTCACTGTTCTTGATTGTATGAGTAACCAATGTTCGATCCTACTTTAATCCACCATCCAAATTCTACAGAATGGTTCCTGTCTCATCATGTAGCTGAATATGTGTTTCATTTGAGACATCCTTTGGATAAATCCACTGGGAACAAATTACATTCCGAATGTCCCCGGCCCTCTCTTCCAGACAATATTACAGCCACTCCTACTATAGATCCTAATATGCTCTTATTCTTTTCAAAATTTAGCAAGGACCCTAAAAAAGGGGTGGCTATGGCCTGGTCAGTTTGTCAAGACAGGCTTCTTGATTAAGTAGATCATTGGGAGCAGTGAAAATGGCTGTGAAATAGTGCTTACACTATTTCACTCAGGCTGCAATGGCAGTCCTGAAGACGTGTTTGTATGAGCTCCTTATAGGTGGCAAAAGAAAGGCTGCAGACTGTAAGGATCTCCTTGATCTCCAATGTCATGGGTACCTAGGTACCATATACTAGGAACTTATAAGTGGGGTCCAGTATGCCAACTTGGAGTGAAATATGGAGTCACTAGACTATAGTGACAAATTTAGAAACAGAGAGAGCATGAGCACTGGAGTTCTGATTAGCAGGACTCCAGTAACAATTTAGAAAACAGTACAAGTACACTGGCAAGCAGGCCACAAACCATAAGCACTGGGGTCCTGGCTAGCTGGATCCCAGTGACACAGTCAAAACACACTGACAATCAGGCAGAATTTTGGGGTAACATGCCAAGAAAGACAGTACTTTCCTACACAACCCCCCCCCCATGCGAGGGACAATAAGGCTAACCTTGCCCAGATTAATCTTCATTGTCTAAGTAGAAATATCTGAAGAGTCCATCTGCATTGGAGTAGTTACTCCCATGCTAACTAGAATCTTGGATTTAGTGGAGGAGGCTAGGCTGGAAGGCTCACAAATTGATCCAGAAGTTCTATCAAACTGGGCTCAGAGGGCAATTTGCATTCTGGGCAATGAGAATACTGCCATTTCACAGGAGAGACGTAAAAGTCTTTTTATTGAAGATGGATCCAAAGATGGGCAACTTGGATACCAAAGAAGAAGGATGTGTGTGGAGGGGGACATGGGCGTCGTTTAGGGGTTCCCAGAGGTAGTAGTTGCCGTTTGCAACCCCTGGCACTGTTTTTGCTACCCCTGGCCTCAGAGGTGGCAAAATCAGTGCCAAAAACACAGTAGCAGCTCATCCCTATGGATGTCACTTGGGGCTCCACTCTGTTTTCTCCCACCGTTTTTATTACACTAATAGTGAATAATGCATGTGTGTGAAGGTCAAAGGTTGTATGATGTTACTTCTGCTATCCCTCGATTTTTAGTGAATTGATGTTCATGGAGGCGGGGGTGGGGGAGGGGGTGGCTCTGCAAATTTTATTATCAAATGAAAACATCAAGGTGTGAGACAGCCAGATTATAACTAGTGAATATTAGTAACAAGTTACGGATGTGGGGTGAACAACGTTTGGACTCTATCTAGCTTTCAGCATTATTTAATTTTGACTGCTAATGTTTCGTATTATGATGGTGACATCTTGTTCACCCGATTTACATGAGATGGTGCACATAATAAGTTCTAATACATTATAAAATACCATTACTTGTTTGAGGACTAATTGTGGTGTTTGAAGTGAGGCACTGCTACATCAGACACATACCATGTAAAAGATTATCTGACAATCTATCTGACTGCTACACTCTTACTTCCTATGTTCACAAAACATTGAGAGGGCTGAGAGACACCCACCAGCCTTCTTCCCCTTCAAAAAGTCATAATTTTGTTTTGGGTCTCAAAAAATCCACTTTGAAGTCTATGAAAGGCTTGACCATAGTGTGGTTTATGTTCTATAGCAGTGGTTCCCAGCATTTTGACTTCTGTGGACCCCCACTTTATCATTACTGGAGCCCGGGGACCCCACTGAATTTTTATTGATTTCAGGGGACCCCCCCCCCACTGAGTCATTATTGAGAGCTGGGGACCTAATCTGTTAATATTATTTTATTTTCTAAGCAGTCGCGGACCTCCTGAGGAGGCTCCGCGGACCCCCAGGGGTCCCCGGACCACAGTTTGGGAATCACTGTTCTATAGTATCAAAGAAAAGCAGAGAGTATCTGATATTCCAAGAACCCGTATTCTGAGTCTGTATACCTCAGATGCACAGGTAGTTTGTTCCAAGCCTTGGTCCCTAGGGCCATGAATGATTTACCCCTTCTGGTTCATCGTGTAAAGACTACCGGTTTAAGCAGAAGTGCCAAGGATGACCTTAGGGTTCTGCTGGTGGTATAGTGACTGAATCTGCCCACTAGAAATTTAGGTCCAGTTGCATAAAAGGCTCTGTAAGCCATCACAATGATTTTGAACAGATTCCTCTTATGAACTGGCAACCAATGCAAAGTCTTTAAGGCTGCTGAAGCAGATGAACTTCTAGGTAGTTTAAGGACCTGAAGCATGCTGGACAACTTGTAATTTGCCTACAGTTTGTTTAGTGGATCCTCCATATAGACTGCTCAAATAATCCAGCCATCAGGAAATAAGTGCACATGCCACCGTCATCCTGGCTGGTAAAGTCAATAATTCTAAAAACGTATTTAAAGCTTTTATCAAGTTGAAAGAGGTACCTGCTACAGCAAGGGCCTGAGGCCGAAAGGACAATTGGGAATCAAATTTTACTCCCAAGTTCCTTACTACTTCTAATGTAACAGTGGGCACGGGGCTGATTCAGGCCACCATTGGGATGGGTTGAAGAGGTTTTTCTTGCCCAACCGCATAATCTCTGTTTTCCTGTGTAGCATTTCAAGGAGATTGTCTTGCATCCACTGGATGACTGCAGCCAAGCAATTTCTGAAGTTCAGCTCCTATCACAGAGATGTCTTATCCAAGGATAATAACAACTGGGTGTTATAGGAGATAGTATCAATGCCAAATGACACAATCAGAGAGATTAAAGAGCCATATAAATATTGAGGAGAACAGGACTCAGCGATGACTCTTGAGGAACTCCTGACGTTAATGCTACTTCAGATGAGACATAAGGCCCTGACTTCACCTTTTGTCGATGGTATGAGAGATAGGATGGTAGCCGTGAGAGAGCCACCACATTGACTCCATACTCTTGACTCTTTGAAGTAGAAGACTGTGCAAGATAGTGTTGAATGCGGCAGATAGAGCTACAAGATCAATACCAAATTCATGCCTTCATCCAAAGCCAACTTAAGAGTGGATGCAACTTCCAGTAAAGCAGTCTCAGTGGAATGTTTTGGGTGGAATCCTGACTGCCATTGGTGCAGCCGCTCTGTGTTTTCCAAAAATGCAGTTAGTTGGGTATTTATCAATTTTTCCATTATTTTGCTCATTGCAGGCAACAATGAAATTGGGCGCAGGTTAGACAGTATAATGGGGTCAGCAAGGGGTTTCTTTTTTAAAGGTTTAACAGTCTACAGCTTCCAGAGTGACAGGACTATTGTTGTGGTTATTGAACTGTTCATTATCTCATTTAACAGGGGTTTACTATATCCACCACCTCACAGAAGACCTGAAGAGGACAAGGGTAATCTGGGGACCCTGATCAACAGAATAAAATAGCCTGGAAAGATTGGATTAATTATATTTATTGCAAAGCAAGTAATTAAACCAGTGGTTCATTCACTAACACTTTCAAGACTTCAAATGCAACTCCTCATTGATTGGCTTGCCCAAGACCTTCCTTACTCTATTGCAATCACCTATACCATGCCGCTGCTAGGCTTGTATTCAGAACTAGCAGACCAGAATGTATCACCCCAGTCTTGCCTTCTTTTAAATAATTGCATTCAAGGTGCCCTGGTTATTCCAGAGAACCCACTATGCGGGGCAGAAATCTACCTAGCTCCAAACTCATTATCTTGAGAGTCTCTGTCGCTACATAGCACTACCTGGAACTCCATTGTTCAGAACAGCAAGAACTTTAAAGGCTGGTTTTTCAGGGAGTGCACCCAAAGTCTGAAATTGTAACCCTCCTGCTATTAGGAAGAAGCCCTTCTATGTGACTTTGAATAAAAACATCAATATCTACTTTTCCAACTGCACGCTCACCTGTGACCTGTCCCAAGACTAACTCTGCTGACTGCAGACAGTGGAAGACCAGATCGAATCAGAGAAAAAGTTCAAATTGTCTATTTGTGGCTATGTGAGAGTTGTGTACTATACACTGGTTTCTGAATTCTATTTAGTCTCAGAGGTTGAGTGTAACTCTATGTCTTGTAAATTTCCTTATGTGCCTCCTTCTTATTTGTAGAGCAATGGGATGTTCTTTCGGCTCTAATTTAAAAAAAATTAATATCTCGACTTTCTTCTTGATGGATTCTTGTCATTTTGGTCTTGTGTTACTCACTTAAATATTCTCTTTTCTTCTAGCCTGTTGTGGAGTCTTTTTGTGGTGTTTTCACTTTGTGTATAAGTAATTGCACAAATACTTTACACATTGCCTTCAAAATTAAGCCTGCATGCTCTCTGTCAAGCTACCAGAGGGTGAGCACAAGCTAATTTAGGTTGTGTCTTGGCTTACCCTGACTAGGATTGTGGTCCCTACATTGACAGAGTGCATACCTTTGCCAAATAGAGACCCAATTTCTAACACTCCTCAACACATGCTCACCCTGCAAACACGCCTCAGAGATTTGGGACTTTATCAACTTTAATGCACATCGGGCCCGGACATTTCCATAGCCATTCCTACTGGTGACAAATTCCTGCACCAGGACTAACCCCGTAAACAAGGTGGAGGACTCACCATCATCCACAGAGACACCATCAAGTGTACCTCTTACAGTGATCCAGAAGCTACTTTTATGGAACACATGTGTTGGACCTGGCCCTTTTACAGGGTCATTCTCCAGACTTTTTGCTTTTTGCCTCCTTATATTTCTGACCTTTGTTGGCTGACATTTTGACTCTGAGCACTTTTTCACTGCTAACCAGTGCTAAAGTGCATGTGCTCTATCTTGCAAATTTGGTATGATTAGGTTATACCTAATTGGCATATTTCATTTACCTATAAGTCCCTTGTAAAGTGGTATCCCTATACCCAGGGCCTGTGAATTAAATGCTACTAGTGGGCCTGCAGCGCTGCTTGCGCCACCCACTGAAGTAGCCTGTCAAACCTATCTAAGGCCTGCTAGCGCAGAGCCTGTGTACGCAGTTTTCTGCCACAGGGACCTGACATCTAAATTTACTTGCCAGGTCCAGAACTCCCCTTTTACTACATGTAAGTCACCCCTAAGGTACGCCCTAGCTAGCCCTTTGGGCAGGGTGCCATGTATGTAGAAGGAAGGACATGTGCCATGTTGCGTGGCCTGTCCTGGTAGTGACAAACAGCCTAACTTGATGTCTCACTGCTGTGAGTGCTGCCCTCTCATAGGATTGCATTAGAAATGCCCTGCCTTATTTGTAATGGGTATTGTCTGATTTATGAGGGGTAGCGTAGGCATGTTTGGTATGGTTGTGACAGTGGTAAAAAATGCTGCTTACTGGTGTAGGAGTATTTTTTATTACTATCACAGAAATGCCACTTCTAGAAAGTGCGCATTTATCTGTGCTTATGACTTTGGTGTTTTGCAGCTTGTCTCCAATCAACGTCTGGGCAGACTGACAGTTGGGGCTTTGTGCATACTTCTCAGACAGCCTGAACACAGGGAGGGTGGAGGTGACACAGAGGTGCATCTACATATTGTAAAGCCTTCCTGGGCTGAGAGAAGGGAGAGGCGCAGCACACCTGAATTTGTAAAGACTGTGCCCTGGCCTCACACAATAGGGTCGTTAACCCCCACTGATGTTTGGAGCCAGTACTGAAAGGAGAGAAGGGGCACTCCCAGAACCAGTTGTAACTGGCTGGAACCTCCTCTCCCTACCATTGAAAAACACTGTAAGAACTGACAATAGGTACCGGGGAATTTTCCCCACAATTTGAACACTCTTGGAACTGAAACTGGACACAGAATGCTGATGAATGGACTCACCAGGAAACCACCTTGGACTGCTGCTGCTGTGCTGACCTGTGACCTGCCTGGTCACTAGAAGGACTGTCACCATCTGCACCCCTTGTGCTGGCCTGTAGCTGGGCCCACCAGCCCTGTGCTTCGTTGTGCTTGGCCTGTTCCCAGGGGCAGGGTGCTGTGGCCCCTGACCCCTGCAACCAATCCGTACAACTTTGCCCACAGCATTTTTCAAAAGTTGCTCTATTTATTGATAAAGGAAAAGATCACCACCGCAGCCCGGGCTTCAGATTGGCCGTAGCGCCTTAAAAAGCGCTTTATTTCTGTTCCCTGAATCACCGCCGCAACCCAGGCTGGGAAGTGAGCCTTCGCGCCTTCTTAAGCGCTTCGTCACCGTGGAAATCACCGCCGCGACCCGGACGCCGCATCTATGTCTAGTTCGAGGAGTGCGCTTTTCATACTGCCCCCGGGGCACTTGCTGAAGTAAGGAAAGGAGCTGGGCCGCTCCTATTGTGCCGGAGGGGCCCGTTCTTGTTTTTACGGTAGGGAGGGTGCAGATCACCCCTCTCTCCCAGGAGACTTGCGAGGCCCCCGTTTTCCACGCATAGGAGCGCCGGGGGCCCCCATACTCCTCCTTCTAGGCACTGGAAGTGCCTCTTCTACCAGCAAACAGGTACTCTCTAGGAAATCTAGGCTCTAAGAGCCTAATACAGACTTATAGATGTTTTAGGTTTCCTCCCTGTTTACTGTTTATACATATATGTGCTAATGTTCCTTTTATGGGCATGTCTAACTGATATGTATTTATATGACTTGTGGTATAATCTCTAATGTTCCTTTTATGGGAATTGTTCATGACAAGTGCATATATCTTTTACCATAATTCCTGACTACTGCTTATGTTGCAGAATCCTGAGAACTTACGTGTTCTAATATGACAACTGCATATTCCTGCAGAGTATTAGTAACTTGTGTAACATTCTGACAACTGCTAAGGTAGCAGGGTATTATTCACTTGTAATGTTGGTCTAATTATGTTTTGTGCAATACAGATTATTTTTACATAGCTCAGTGTTGTGTTTACTTTGTGGTGTACATTTTGCGTCACACGTGTTGTGTGTGTTGTGCAAACGCTTTACACATTGCCTCCAGGTTAAGCCTGACTGCTCGTGCCAAGCTACCAAGGGAGTGAGCAGGGGTTATCTTGGACGTGTAACTCCCTAGCCCTGACTAGAGTAGGTAAGTTCTGCCTGGCTGAGATGCATACCCTAGCCAACCAGAAACCCCATTTCTAACAACATGCACTTTAAGTTTCAGACAGACAGTAAAACCACTACCAAGGTCACCCACACCTACCGGCCCGCAGGACCTTTCACTCACTTCAACAACCTCACCTCACCCTTTGCCATGGGCACCAAAGACTTCTTACGCTCAAGCAATCTCAGGTTTCCTCTTGACGACCCTATGGACTTCAACTTGCTTGAAAGTGTACAGAACATTGGCCTGTCCCAGCTCAGGCAAGACCCTACCCATATCACCAGGCACACCGTGTACTCCATCTTCTCCAATAGCAACAAGGTTAAAGTCAGCCTCATCACTCCACTCACATGGGCAGACCATTTCATTGTACACTTTCCCATATCAATGCCACCCTCACAAATCTAACAACTCCCCAAGCTGTTGCTGGAAGAAAATTACAGAAACAGAATTGCTCAATGATCTCCAACCAAACTACCTAGACCCCACCTACAACGTCATCAACGACACAAACAACTTCAACAACTGGATCCCTACCTGCACCTATGCCACGGAGCCCCTGAAAAACACTAAACCTAAAAGATCCAACAATCAACCTAGTTGGTACAATGCTGACCCCAGGGAATCCAAGAGAGTTTGCAAACAACTTGAAAATGCAGAACCACCCAAGGAACCAAGAAACATCAACAAGGCCTCATAGACACTATCACAATCGAATAAAAGAGACTAAGAAAAAGGCCTTGCCCCATAGATTCAAATCTAGCTCCAACAGCAGCAAGGAACGTTTTGTCATTGTCGAGGAACTCACTAACTCAATAACTGCAACCCAAACCATTACCCCTTCACAAGAACTCTGCAACAGCCTCTCTGACTTCTTACAACAAAAAAATCAGCAAGCTCTATGGAAACATCAAATCTATACCAAGCCCTATTGATCGTTCCAGCCTGCTCGCCTCATCAAGCAAATACTACTAACTGTCAGGATGGAACTCTCTATCCATCTAGGACACTGCAGCAATAATGAGGACAGTCCACTTACAAACTCCCACAGACACCTGCCCCAACCATATCTGGGAAGAGCCAAAATCAGCGCTACACTCACTTCCATCATCAACACCTCCCTCAAGACAGCCACCTTCCTAATAGCTGGAAACACCCCAGAGTCACTGCCCTCCTTAAAACATGCTTAGTAAGCCCTGAAATACTAAACAACTACCACCCTGTCAGAATTTGGAAGCACGTTCTGTTAAGTCTTGGCGCGGTCTCAATCCACTTTCCGCCCACCCTCTTTGCTGTAAGGTTCATCTGCTTGGAGGCAGCGCCCAATGGTGGCTTCATTGCCCTCATCCAACTTCATGTCCCAGCAACTTTCAATGACAGCCATCTTTAGGGTGTGGCTTCTCTATAAAAGCCAGCCACACCCAAGTTCCAGTGCTCACTATTTTGAATCCAGCGCTCGAGCGGTTTCTCCCTGGGGCCTCTCAGCCTTTGAGACTCGAAGAACATTCTAAGCGAGTGGTCGAACTCGCTCCTGGTAAGCTCGTTCCGACGGGGCTTTCCCCCGCCGGTGTTTATTTTGGCTAAAACTTTGCTACAGTGTTTCTTATCTAAAACCAGCGGGAGTCGAGCGTTCGCTCGTTTCTGTGTTCCGACGGGGTTTTCCCTCCCGATGTTTATCTGAGTGAAAACTGCTACTTTGTTTCATTGTGCAGACCAGCTGGAGTCGAGCGGCTGTTTGTTTATTCAACAAACGTAGCACGTCCTGAAGAATCCTTATTTGATACTTTGTAATGTTTTGGTAATCTTGCTGAGCAAGTTGTGAAAAGAGTATTGCTGCTTTGATGATACAAATACCGTACATGACATAATGTAGTTTTGAGTGAATACGATTCATTCCAAGTGTGAGAAAACTTCTATAACTTTATTTTCTTTTGATGCCTGCAAGATTGATTAGTCTTAAAGAAAGAACGAGTCAAGTCACCACGGAAATCCCTTACCTTCTGTGTCGTCGGAAACCGCAGGTGAATCTATGGAGATAGGAACTCTTCGACAACCATTAACAAAAGAGGAAAAGGATCTCATTCGTCGCAAAGGGCAATGTCTTTACTGTGGAAAGAAAGGACATTTTGTAAGGGATTGCTTAGCCAAACCAAAGAACAAAACGGAGTTTACAAACACCCAGAAAAGGCAAATAGCCATGTTGGATAATCCTGAGGAAAACTTGAAGACCCAAGAAAAAAGGAAGGGGACCTCTTGGGTTACTTAAAAATCCCTTCAGTACACTTCGATTCAAGGCAAAAATCAGACATTTTCGGCTCTCCACACAAATTATGGTGTTAGGAAAGTGGCAAAAAGTCCAAGCCTTAATAGATTCTGGTGCAACCGGAAATTTTGTAGATGAACAAACGGCAAAAAAATTACAAATCATAGGCATAAAGAAAAAGATACCAGAAATCGTTCAAGCTGTAGATGGGAATGAGCTATCCGGAGGTCCGGTTACCAGGTGTACCTTACCCATTCTTATGATATGTCAGGATATTGATGGTCATAAACATTCAGAGAAGATTTCATTTGATATTATTCAGGCCCCCCAATATGGCTTTATGCTAGGCATGCCTTGTTTGATGTTGCACAATCCACACACAGATTGGCAAAAAAAGACTTTAACATTTTCTTCAGCATTTTGCTTAAAGAATTGTGTAGTTTACAAACAAAAGACATTGTCTCAGTGCATAGCTACTTCAGCAGAAAAAGCCATTACTTTGCCTGACATATATTCTGAATATGCCGATGTCTTCAGTGATCAAGCTGCAAGCACTCTACCCCCTCATAGGCCGTACGACTGTCAAATAGACCTTCTACCTGGTGCTGCCATACCTAATTGTAGAATTTATGCTCTGTCAGAAAAAGAAAATCTATACCTGAGAGAATATCTTGATTAATGTTTAGAGAATGATTTGATTTGCCCCTCAAGTTCTCCAGCAGCTGCTCCGCTATTCTTTGTACCGAAGGCGAACGACGAGTTAAGACCATGCATAGACTACAGAGCCATGAATAAAATCACTGTAAAAAATAAATATCCATTGCCACTAATCCCAGTATTATTGGATCAAGTTAAGAATGCAGTGATTTATACAAAACTTGATTTACGCGGAGCCTATCATCCACTCCGTATACGGAAAGGAGACGAGTGGAAAACAGCATTCAGGACCCGTTATGGGCTCTTCGAATATGAGGTAATGCCCTTCGGATTGTGTAACACCCCTGCGGCCTTCCAATACTTCCTCAATGATGTATTAAGAGAATACCTTGATATTTTTGTAATTGTCTATATAGACGATATCCTGATTTACTCTGACTCGGAGGAACTGCACAAGGAACATGTTATACAAGTATTACGTATCTTAAGAAGTAATTGTTTATTCTGTAAACTGAGTAAATGTGAGTTCCATGTTCAAACTGTAGAATTTCTAGGAGTCACCCTAACTCCGAAAGGGATACAAATGACTGAACGAAAAATCCAAGCAGTAGTTGACTGGCCTACTCCCAAATCAGTACGAGATGTGCAATGTTTTCTGGGCTTCGCAAATTTCTATCGGCGATTCATAGACCATTTCTCTCAAAAGGTAGCTCCTATCACCAGGCTGTTACGAAAAAAAATTCCCTTCCATTGGTGTACAGAAGCCAATGAAGCTTTCATCACACTCAAAAGAGACTTCACTACTGCTCCTATCTTAGCCCACCCAAGAGTTACAGAACTGTTTATTGTAGAAGCAGATGCTTCTGATGTAGCAGTGGGAGACATACTTTCACAGTGTCATCCTTGCAATGGACAATTACATCCGGTTGCCTATATGTCAAGGAAGTTGAATGCCGCCGAACAAAACTAAACTATCGCTGAAAAAGAATTATTAGCCATCCGAGACGCCTTCAAGGAATGGAGACACTATCTATCAGGAACTCAACATAAGATCACGGTATATACCGATCATCGAAACTTGCAGTTCATGAGTTCAGCTACAGTGTTAACCCCCCGACAACTGCGATGGATGTTGTTTTTTGCGGAATATGACTTTGTTGTCACTTTCAGGCCTGGTACGGAGAATAGAAAGGCAGACGCATTAACAAGACAAGATTCTTCTCTCTCACACGAGGAAACGAAACCACAACCCATTATAGATCCTACAAAGGTTTTATGCTTAATAGACGCTGAAAATTTCCTAGATATCATTCGTTCTCACTTCCACATTACGGAATGGCAAAAATTGTTAAAACAAAGCACCAAACATACTATCCAACATGGCTTACCATTGTATGAATCTTGAGTTTTCTTACCAATTGTAGATTTAAGACGAACAGCTTTCCATTGGTTGCATACACACCCAGTAGCAGGACACCCAGGTCCTCAAAAGACTATAGATCTTATGAAAAGATATTTTTGGTGGCCCTCTTTTTCTAAAGATGTCAAATCTTTCGTACAAGCATGCAAAGTCTGTGCTCGTTGTAAAAACACACACAGCAAACCAAAAAGACTACTAATTCCCTTACCAACACCAAACTACCTTTGGGAACATATTAGTATTGATTTCATTACTGGACTCCCAGAAGTTGGCCATTTGAATACCATTCTAGTAGTCATAGATAGCCTCACGAAATACGCACACTTTATAGCCTGTAAAGGATTACCAACGTTTAGTGCATTAGCCACTCTTATCATTCAAAATATCGTCCGTCTTCATGGGATCCCAAAAACCATTCTATCAGACAGAGGAACACAATTCTCTGCCTGTTTTTGGCAAACATGGTGTCAAGCATTACAGATAGACTATGCCTTATCCACCAGTTACCATCCACAAACTGATGGTCAAACAGAGAGACTCAATCAATCTTTAAAACAGTATCTCAGATGTTACGCCTCCGATACCCCAACCACATGGCCCGATCTTCTTTGGCTCGCTGAACTGGCATACAATAATTCGTACCACTCATCCATTAAAGAAACCCCTTTCTATGGGTTATATGGCCGACACCCAGAAATGCTGCCAGTTACTCTGCCAATCACAACCCAAAGGTTACCAGCGATCCAAGATATAATATCTCACATGCAAAAAATACACACACAACTGCAAACTAATTTAAAAAAGGCGAAAACAGATTATAAATTACAATACGATAAAAAACATCAAACCGGTCTGATCTATAAAGAAAAAGACAAGGTCTGGCTATCTACCAAGAATTTCAAGTTTAAAGATCACAACATGTTTAATCCTAAATTCATTGGACCATACGAAGTCCTCCGACAAATTAATCCAGTGACATACAAGTTGAAGTTACCCTCTTCTTTGAAAATACACCCAGTATTTCATACTTCCTTGCTAAAACCCACTACCTCTTCTAGTGCATCTCAGCCGCCCCCGTTATTAGTAGAAGGACAATGGGAATATAAGGTGTGGGCCATCTTAGATTCACGATTTCGGGGCTCTTCATTGTTGTACTTGGTGGCATGGAAGAGATATAGACCCGAAGAAAATTCCTGGGAGTCTGCTGCACACGTACACGCCCCCCGTTTGATACGGCGGTTCCATCTTCTTCACCCCTCTAAACCTAGCATTCGACCGCGCTCGGGGAGGGGGTGTACTGTCAGAATTTGGAAGCACTGTTCTGTTAAGTCTTGGCACGGTCTCAATCCACTTTCCACCCGCCCTCTTTGCGGTAAGGTTCAGCGCCCGATGGTGGCTTCATTGCCCTCATCCAACACATACTGTATCACTGGGACTTCATGTCCCAGCAAACTTCAATGACAGCCATCTTTAGGATGTGGCCTCTCTATAAAAGCCAGCCACACCCAAGTTCCAGTGCTCACTATTTTGAATCCAGCACTCAAGCGGTTTCTCCCTGGGGCCTCTCAGCCTTTGAGACTCGAAGAACATTCTAAGCGAGTGGTCGAACTTGCTCCTGGTGAGCTTGTTCCAACGGGGCTTTTCCCCGCCGGTGTTTATTTTGGCTAAAACTTTGCTACAGTGTTTCTTATCTAAAACCAGCGGGAGTCGAGCGTTCGCTCGTTTCTGTGTTCCGACGGGGTTTTCCCTGCCGATGTTTATCTGAGTGAAAACTGCTACTTTGTTTCATTGTGCAGACCAGCTGGAGTCGAGCGGCTGTTTGTTTATTCAACAAAAGGTAGCGCATCCTGAAGAATCCTTATTTGATACGTTGTAATGTTTTGGTAATCTTTCTGAAATAGTTGTGAAACGAGTATTGCTGCTTTGATGATACAAATACCGTACATGACATTATGTGGTTTTGAGCGAATACAATTCATTCCAAGTGCGAGAAAACTTCGATAACTTTATTTTCTTTTGATGCCTGCAAGATTGATTAGTCTAAAAGAAAGAACGAGTCAAGTCACCACGGAGTTGTGTTACTCGTTTTTGGTGGACATTTGAATTACGAAAGTTAGTTCTCATTTTGTCATATCTTGAGCTCCTGGCATATGCTCGCTGGTAGTGTTTTGGTTTTGGTCTGGAGTGCCATTCTTGTGGATTCTTCGCCATATTTGAGAAATTCAATTTTGTTCATTAGAAGGAAAGAATGTAATGTACAGTAGCATGACATGTTTGATTAACGATAAATGCTCCTGGTGTTTTTTCCTGTCTCTAACCTTTTTCCTATTCAGATCTCCCTCCAAGCTGTTCCTACCCTGCTTACCCTTCCCCCTGCCTGGCCTCTCCAATTATCAGTGTTATTTAAATCATTGAGTTGGTGCTGCCTGAAGGTGGGCCTCTAATCAGCAACGCTCAGATCCCGAGGAATTGGGCCTTGACACAACCCTTCTCAATGTTCCTCTTCACAGCAAAAGTAATCAAGAAGACCATCAACAGATAACTCTCTGACCACTTAGAATTCCACAAACTCCTGGACAACTTCCAAACAAGATGTAAAAAAAAAACACAGCACCAAAACAGCCCCCATAGCTGCCACAGATGATATATGCAACAACCTTGAACGTGGACAGGCAGCCACCCTCATCCTTGTCAACTTCTCTGACACTTTCAACACCATCTTGCACCACAAACCCATTGCCATAATACACACAGAAGGAATAGTAGTAGTAGTAGTAGTAGTAGTACAAACTTTATTCGACTTTCAGCAAGCCATAAAAGTTTCAAATAAAACACATCTATATATAATAGCACAATAAATAGAGTTAAATGATAAAAAAAAAAATAAGAAAGATAAAATGCATGTCATCAGATTTTCCATTCACAAGTATTTAAATAGACTAATTAAGATTGCACCAGTACCCCCATAGACTTTCTTGCAGTTAGTACAGAGCATAAAAAGTCTGTCAAAATTCCACACATTTCAATAGAGGATAAAACCTGAAGGCTAACATAAGGCGCTACGGCACTGACGCAAGTTAATCGATCTTAAAAGGGGCACTTAAAGGCGTTTTCTCAGCTTAGCATAACATTTACAAAATAGGACCACATGGATCGTAGTTTGAGATGCCTTTGCGTCACAGGGACATGCCCTTAAAGTAGTGCTCCAGTCATTCATAGTTGGAAAAGTTACTAAGCAATGGAAGGTATCTAACCTTAGTCTTGTAAGAACAAAGCGATACCAGTGGTTTACCACATTTACCAGGTAGGGCTGCATGCCCTCCACAGACAAAATTAGTTGGTAAGACATAACGCTGGACTTTTTTGATTCTACCTCCCATCGCAATTCTTCTAGATACTTTAATATCGAGGCCCTCAGTTCCTTCCTGGTAATTTTTTCCAATGAATCTGGGTTTGTATAATATACTTTACTGCCCATGTTTTCAAAAAAGGTCATAATATATCTCAACCAGGGGATCCTTGACGAGTATGTTGACGTCATACAATCAGATAAAATAGCCTTATTAATCCAGTGTGCTCAGAGGTCCAAACTTTATGCCATAATAGCAATGGCTGGATCTTTATCAAATCTGCTAGAAAAGAGACCCCTAACTCCGCGTGACTAATATACGAATATGTGCCGTTTAGTACCATTAACAGGTATCTAAAGAAATCATTTTCCACCGTCTGGATCAGTTTACAGCTAATATACCCCCAAATACCTGATCCGTACATGGCAGCCGGGATACACTTGGCTCTGTAGATTTTTACCATATTCAGCGGGGTAATCCCCCCTAGCCTTTTTGAAAAAATCCTCAGAGCCGCCGTTGTCTTAATGATCGGATCTTTTTTTGTTTTCATACAATGTGCCCATGTCAAACATTATACCCAGGTATGAGAATGTTCGGGCTATTTCGACCTTCCCCTCCTGGATAGTGGTATTATAAATCTTACCATGTTTCCTGCCGCAATTCATTATAAAGGTTTTAGAACGGTTAACGGTAAGTCCCAAGTCTGTCATAAAAGTAATGCAAGTGGTTAAAAGTTTTTGGAGGGCTAGTGGTGTCCTGGCCATAAGCACCTCGTCATCTGCATAGAGTAGCGCCAGGACAGCACGATTACCTATTTGGGGAAGGTCTTTACATTTACTTAGCAGTTCGCATTCTAGATTATTTATATGTATTGGGAACAGGAATGGAGCAAGTACGCAGCCTTGGCGCACTCCTCTATGTATGCCAAATGGTCTAGCACATTCCCCTCTTAGCCCGTACCTCACTCTTGCTCTACACCCTGTATACAGGTCCCGTATAAACTGAATTATTGATGGTTCCACCCCCATGCTGCTTAAAATGTCCCATAGCTTCTCATGTAGTACGCAGTCAAATGCTGATGATAAATCTATCTAGGCCAAGTACAAGTTACACTCTCTAATCCTTGTATACTTTCCAATTTTAATGCTTAAATTCAGACCCTTCTCCACCGTACCTATTCCTGTGCGGAAACCATACTGTACTGGAGATAAAATACCATTTTCTTCCGCCCATGTTTGAAGTCTATTCAGGATAATTCTCCCTGCTAATTTAGCTGATTAATCAAGTAGGGAGATTGGCATGTAGCAAGCTGGGTTGAGGCGATCACCTTTTTTAAATATAGGGACAATATTAGAATCTCGCCACAATAATGGGGGTCCCTGTATGCAAATGGCCCTCAATAACTGCGTCAATAGGGGCCCCATAGCTGCGTATTGGCCTTATATAAATCTATCGGAACACCATCAGGACCCGGCGCTTTCCCCGCTTTGCTCGAATTTATGGCTTCTACAACCTCCCCTAGGCTAAACTGAGGTGTTACAATCAGACGTGGGCCTTCCTGGGGACCTGGGCCCTTTAAGGAATCTGTAGGATTTATATCACTGGGCTGCGAGTATATCTTAGAAAAATATGCAATCCAGTCCTCTTCCGAAATTGCGATTTCCATCCTAGGGGTATCTCTATCCCCTAGCACAGGAGAGTTTATTGTTTTCCAGAAGAGGATGTTGTCCTTCGTACAGCTAGCTTTGTGTAAGGTTTCCCACAAGTTTCCTTTCAAAATGGCTCTCCTTTTTTTATGGCTGTCTTATATTCCTGTCTACACGTACGTATTTCAGTCAGGCATCTTATTGGGGCCCTTAAAGCCTTTTTTAGTCTCTTGTGTGCTTTTGTGCAGTCATAGTCAAACCAACCCATTTCCCTTTTCTGTCCTGCCTTTCCCATTCTAATAGTGAGAGCTTCTTTTACGCCTTGCGTGATCTGCAAAAAGGCACTTAAACATTTTCCTGGATCTATGTTCTCACTAAGACAGTCTACAAAGGCTTGGTTATGATCGTGTATTAACTGTTTCAATAGAATCTTTGGGTCTGTCTGGGACCTTCGCAGTGTGTATCCAGTGCGCGGAACTAGTTCGATGTCATTTGCCAGCGTGACCCTATCAGCTTTAGCCGATGTAGAAGAAGTTAGTGAGAGTTTCAGGCTCTGAGGGAAGTGATCACTTATTGCAATATCATGAAGTATATAATTAGTGAGATAATGTGCAAAGTGGGTTCACATTAAAACATAATCAATCACCGTATCAGCACCCCTTCCATTAAAAGTTGGTTTAAACTAAGGTTCTTCAAAATATAGTTTGTTTACAAAAGATAGGTTATATTTTTGAGCCATTAAGTTCATTGCGTCTCCTTGAGTATTATGTGAGAAATGAGGTCTTGGACCGATGTCTTCAATATCCCAGCCACATACCTTTTCCGAAATTTCTTTACAAGGATGGACATTAAAATCACCACCCCATATGATAAGAGTCTCACGTCTATTGTTTGCACATATTTTCTCTAAGTCCTCTCCCATCACCGTTAGAATATTGGGGATTTCTCCTGATGGTGCATTAATGTAAAAGTTAATGATTACTAAGTGAGTCTTCTGATCCAAATTGCTATCTATCATTTGATAGTGCGATCTCGTAGTTTGCATCTTTAGATTCTGCAGCCATAACTTATTGGAGATATATGTAGATAAGCCTCCTTTTGGCCTGCCATGTTTGGTCTGTACAGCTGGTGTGTGGAATGTCTTATAACCATTTATATGGGCAGGGTTTAATAACCAGGTCTCCTGGAGACATATAAATGAGAAATCTTCTATAAAATTGACCCAAAGCTCATTACTAATCTTGTTAGTTAGGCCTGCGATGTTCCAGTAAAGTAAGGCTATTTCAGATTTCTGTTGAGTTTGACAATACGCATTGTTTATAATTGATGGGGGTATGCCACCATCTATTATATGAATTACTTTTAAGGGGGAATTTCTCTGATTTAACTGGGTTCCTGCTGAATTTCTTTCAAGTGTCACTTCGTAAAGTATATCTTCCTTATTCATGCCAAGCCCTTCTGTATATACTTTCTGGACCGTTTCATGGGAAGGGTCTTTCTTATTCATACTAAGTCAATCTAGACCATCTGAGGTTGTAAGAGGTTGGAGTCTGTTACGAGAGGGGAGATGATCTGGACTGATTGAAGATATTCTACTTGCTAATTGTGGATTCTTAAAATTATGCCTCACAGGTCTTTGATAAAAAAAATCCCAAAGGTAATAGAGAGATTCCTTGAGAAGTAGCTTGCCTTGCTCCTAGTTCGCGGATAATTCTATCCACTAAGTCTGGGGATCTAAATGAAAGAACATCACAATCTCCTTCCAATACTTTCTTACTACTTCCTATCCACTTAACTCTTCTGACCATTTTTATATCATCAAAAAGGACCCCGCCATTCCGAAGCCCAAGCGTGTTCCTATCCAATTAAGAGCCTTGTTCCTCAAAGCCGACCATGATTCCCGCTGTCGGTCATCTACAGGTAGAACATTAGCCAGGACCACTACATATGGAGTTACCTCCGGTGGAAGGTGTAGAAGGTCGCTTGGGATATATATAGGCTTTGAGGATCTTATTCTGCTGCGTTGACTCCCTCCTAAGTTAAACTGGGGCTGGTTTATCCCCGCCCTAGGTATAGTATTATTTACTGCCTTTAATAATCTAGCATTAAATGCTGGTGGAGGTGGTTGTAATTTGGTCAAAGGCTTTCAGGTTAGGTGTAGTTGATTGGAATTTAATACTGGTGGGGGTGGTTGTAATTTTATCAGGGGCTTTGCATTCAAATATAAATCATCTGTCCTGTCTTGCGTGGCGGGTTGGATATTACTCTCATAGTTTGGAATCAACAGTGGTGTACTAGAGTCTTTTTTCGCATAGTATATATCTTTAGGTTGTAGAGACTTTTTGATTCTTAAGCCTGCTTCGAGGTTACTCTCCACCACTTTTAAACGCTCTGACAAAGAGTCCAATGAGGCCCCAATTGATGATTTCAGAGTATTTACTAATTCGTAAAGATTTATGAGGAGAGTTCGGGTCGCGTCTACTGAGTTACTTGAAGTTTTCTTTCGGGATAGTTTCTTTAATGGCTGTCTACCAAGGGTGGTTACTGGATCTTTCTTTGACGATTTTTTGGGAGTATTATCTACCATTCCTACCACCGGTTTCCTTGGGCGGTTAGCTGCAGGGGAAAGGTCATCCAGGGCATAGATTAGATTCAAGGTGTCTTGAATACATCCATTTGTGTGCCTTACTTCTTTGTTCACAGCCCCATGATCACTATGAATAGTATCGTCAGGCATCCCAATATGTTTTAGTAATTTGGAAGTTTGTTCTTTAGGTGTCAACAATTTTCCTTCTACATTAGCAATTTGTTTATCTATCATGCCCATCGTCCCTGAAATATATTTTGATATAGATTTACTGTCTTTTAGATTTGTGGGGTGATTCAGTGTTGAATGCTTTCTTTTACCCATATTTTGTATAGTATCAGGCTTGTTCCAGTGTGGAAGGTAAGACTGGATGAAGAATACCAGCTGGGCTGGCTTGCCAATCCTCTACAACAAACTACCCCAATTAGATGGCTTAGGAGTTGGAATACGCAGTCACAATCAACAGTCAGTAAGCGCTGATTCCCAAACTGCTCAAAAATCAAGTGCCATATAAAAAGAAACGTTCTCACTTGTATATCGAGCGTACAAGGGCTCTTGAAATGCTCCTGGACCTCGGTATCCTGTCAGGAACTAGACAAAACAAGGAAGAACTGTAGTGTGTTCAATACGCCATCATCTAACCCAGAATGACTGAGGCTTCCTTTTCTCCTCCTCGTAGGATCCCCTATTCAATTAACAATGTTATGCAGATCTGTCCCAGGGGGACCCCAACGAAGAATTAAAGAGGGGGGGCCCAGCCCAGGAGGGGCCCAGCCCAGCCTCTTCCTGGTGATGACGGGCGAAGGACGGGCCCCACAGAAGGAATATAAGGACCAGCACTCAAATGGCTAGCTTCTTTCCTCTCCGGAAGAACACAACAAGTCAGGCTTTTGCCATTCACATCAGAACCCAAGGACCTCATCTGCGAATTCCCACAGGGGTCATTACTTAGCCCCACACTTTTCAACATATACATAGATGCACCACCATACAGGCCGTAATTACAAACAGATTAGACTACGGCAACCAACTCTATGGCGACATCCCAACCCATCTCCTTCACAGACTTCAAAACATTCAAAATGCTTCTACCATACTCAACCTTGATCTCCTGCACCAAACCCACACCACATCACTCCTCAGAGGGTTCCACTGGCTCCCAATCCAGAAGAGCTGCCAGCTTAAACTTCTCACACATGCATTCAAGTCACTACACAAAAGGGGCCTGCATACTTTTATTGCCAGCTTCACTTCCACCAACCTTCCGGACAACTTTGCTCAGCATCAGCCTCACACGTACATCCACAGAAGTAGATCGGAAGGTCGATCATTCTACTACCAAGCAGCCAAATCCTGGAACGACCTCCCCCAAAACATCAGGGCCTCCTCCTCACTTCTTGAATTCTGCAAGAAGGTGTAAGACCTGGATATTTAATTAGTCTTCTTGTGTCACCATTGACACTGCCTGCATTTAGATCCAGCCTCACCACACATCTACACTTACCTACTTAGAGCCTGAAAACCCTCACAGGTGACAAGCAGTGTTCTACAAATTGACCTTAAAATATTTTCATTGTGTATTCCATTTGAATTCTGATACCTTTGCAAAGTGCTCTGCTGCTCCATGAACAATACTGCAAAAATATACATATGCTATTTTTAAATTCAGTCTCAGGTGTTACACAAGACACCATCTTGGGTTATAGTGATGATTAATTGACTAACAATTCATGAACATCCCCTCTCATAAAATAGTAATTATAGAAGAAAGCCCATGCATGGTGCAAAGCTTCAGTCAGGCATAATGTTAACTCAAGTATAGTGAAAACATTTCTTTCAGCTGTTCAGTAAAAAATACAACTTCATGCCAGTGTGTCACAAATTCACCTATTAAAATGTAGTCAGTAAATGGTTACTCCCTGCAGTCTTGCAAATCATCTTCCACTTGAGGCTGTATCATGATACTGTTTTTGTGTTTCTAAGCTCTACTGTCAGAAAAATGTGTGTTAATGGTTCTGAGCCCTGCTGTCAGAAAAACATGCATCAAATCCGGAATATTTTGAGTTGATATAGGCACTCAAGAGGCCTAAAAAACCTGCATAGACCCCTTCTGTGTTTGTGCAGCACATAATATAGTGTCATGATTTGGCCCTTGACAGTTTAGACTACTAAATAAAATATGATTGCTGCTGTTTGCCAAGGGCTTCGATTAATAAGTAAATCCTCAGTTCTGTATTCTAACACTGTGCTGAGCTAACATTTTGTGAGATGCTTCATGCTGCTGTTAGTTTTTCTGTGCACTTAAAATATTCATCAACTGATGAAGGGAGAATACCAATGAGAAACGCCAGGAAGTATATGGATGTCTGGTAATGTTGCTTGATACTGAAACATTTCAAGTCTGCTGTGCACACCATGTTAACAAATGCATTGAAGCACACCAAAATACGTACTGAAGTAAACATTTGCAATCCTCCCATTAATTGTTTCCAATACTCAATCTACCTAGAATAGAGCCTTTTGCTTAGTTTTCAAATGAGGTGTCACTAGGGGCTAAGCTTCATTGTTTTTATGGTCTGGCTGTTCTCAGCCAATTACGTGAGCATCACTAGAGAGAGACTTTGACTGCACCCACATCTTGTGAGCCAGGAGTACATGTTTTGATTGGGAAGAAGTTGTGTGCCTCCACAAAAACTTGTTTTTCCTCTAGCAGCTGTGCTAGTTTTGTTCATTTCTCCACCTGCCTAAGCTTGAACTTTCAGAGGCACACACATGACATTGGAATGCTTTTAAAGTGTCTTAGATAGGTAGATAGTTCAAGTTGTTTTTCTCTGGCAGCAGAACAGAGAGGAGGAGGGCAGTCATTAACCTACATAAATTTTTTTGGTCTGGCTTGAAAGTGCACCTGTCACCTCATCTATTAATCTACACCAGTATTATTCTACAGTTCTTTGCACCACATAAATACTTATCTATCCTGGTGTTATTTACCTGTATTGCTTCATATTACCATATAACGTTCTTTAAATCTTTAAAGCATTGTTAATGTTTTTTTTTTCTTTTTTCTTTTTTTTAAATGAATGTCTGGTTTCTGCTTCAGCTGGAAAAGGATTACAGTGAAATTGACACACAGCCGCTTATCCACTACAATGTCATTTTTTCATTCATTTGTATATCTAGACACTTCTAGAAGCTACACCCTAAGAAGGCGGAATACCGTGGCTTTTCTTTTTGGTGAAGAATGTACAAATTTCCATCCATGGTTGGATGCAAGAGACATCATTCAGAGAAGCTGCAGTGCCCCTTTCTTAACCTGTTGAGTTTCTGAGTTTTCTATGGATCCATGCCTGAGCTACTAAATATGTCAACATGTATGCCACTTATCAGCTCTTTCTAGTGTGGACAATTAAATCTTTCCTGCATTTGAATTCCTTCAGAACTGAATTACGGGCCTTTTGTTTGTCCATTGTAAACTGAGTAAATCCTGCAATTGCTAGCCTTCCCGCAGAATGCAGAAGTGCACACTGCAGTTCATCCTACAGTTGGTGGCGACACCATAACTTTATCAAGAGAGAGTTCTACTAGCTTGCCCTGCAGATGTCTAGAAAGTTTAAGTTGTAGTGTCTGACATATATGACAGTAAACTTGAAAACTGACATCTACATAATAGTAAAAGTAAAGGAGACTGCCATACATACAGAAATGCCACAAATACTGGGTACAAATTGTGAACCAATGTTTTGAGACCTGTCTGTCATTTTGCGATGTTACCTATGCAGGAGCATTGGTTTTGGGATGTATAGGAGGAATAATATTTCCTTAGCCGGGTCATGGCCTGACAGTGCCAGTTGGGTCCTGATGCCTGTCATAACTAGTACAGAGGGCTCTTTACAGTCAATCACTCCACTTCTGTGTGCTCCCTGTGATGATGATCCAATCCATGCACAATGTTGGTGGTTGGTGCTCCTGTCAGGATTGGTCAAGTGCTCAGGCACTGGGGCACAATGCTCCAGCAGTTATATTGGGTCCTCAATTCTGTGCACTAGGTGGCCTTATGCTGAGAATCATAGTGCAAGCAAGTACCAGTGCTCACAGTTCCTTAGTGTAGGAAAGTACCATCTTGCCTGGCATGTTACCCCCATATTTCACTGTATATATGTTGTTTTGGTCTATGTGTCACTGGGACCCTGCAAGGCAGGGCCCCAGTGCTCATAAGTATGTGCCCTGTATGTGTTCCCTGTGTGATGCCTAACTGTCTCACTGAGGCTCTGCTAAACAGAACCTCAGTGGTTATGCTCTCTCTGCTTTCCAAATTTGTCACTAAACAGGCTAGTGACTAAATTTACCAATTCACATTGGCATACTGGTACACCCATATAATTCCCTAGTATATGTTACTAAGGTACCCAGGGTATTGGGGTTCCAGGAGATCCCTATGGGCTGCAGCAATTCTTTTGCCACCCATAGGGAGCTCTGACAATTCTTACACAGGCCTGCCAGTGCAGCCTGAGTGAAATAACATCCACGTTATTTCACAGCCATTTACCACTGCTCTTAAGTAACTTATAAGTCACCTAAATGTCTAACCTTCACCTGGTGAAGGTTGGGTGCAAAGTTACTTAGTGTGTGGGCACCCTGGCACTAGCCAAGGTGCCCCCACATCGTTCACGGCAAATTCCCCGGACTTTGTGAGTGCAGGGACACCATTACACGTGTGCACTGTACATAGGTCACTACCTATGTACAGCGTCACAATGGTAACTCCGAACATGGCCATGTAACATGTCTAAGATCATGGAATTGTCACCCCAATGCCATTCTGGCATTGGGGGGACAATTTCATGATCCCCCGGGTCTCTAGCACAGAACCCGGGTCCTGCCAAGCTGCTGCTGCTGCCAACCCCTCAGACAGGTTTCTGCCCTCCTGGGGTCCAGGCAGCCCTGGCCCAGGAAGGCAGAACAAAGGATTTCCTCTGAGAGAGGGTGTAACACCCTCTCCCTTTGGAAATAGGTGTGAAGGCTGGGGAGAGTAGACTCCCCCAGCCTCTGGAAATGCTTTGATGGGCACAGATGGTGCCCATCTCTGCATAAGCCAGTTTACACTGGTTCAGGGATCCCCCAGCCCTGCTCTGGTGCGAAACTGGACAAAGGAAAGGGGAGTGACCACTCCCCTGACCTGCACCTCCCAGGGGAGGTGCCCAGAGCTCCTCCAGTGTGTCCCAGACCTCTGCCATCTTGGAAACAGAGGTGTCTGTGGCACACTGGATTGCTCTGAATGGCCAGTGCCAGCAGGTGACGTCAGAGGCTCCTTCTGATAGGCTCTTACCTCTCTTGGTAGCCAATCCTCCTTCCTAGGTAGCCAAACCTCCTTTTCTGGCTATTTAGGGTCTCTGCTTTGGGGAATTCTTCAGATACCGAATGCAAGAGCTCTCCAGAGTTCCTCTGCATCTCCCTCTTCAACTTCTGCCAAAGGATCGACCGCTGACTGCTCAGGACGCCTGCAAAACTGCAACAAAGTAGCAAAGACAACTACTAGCAACCTTGTATCGCTCATCCTGCTGTTTCCAGGTGGTGCATGCTCTGGGGGTAGCCTGCCTCCTTTCTGCACCAGGAGCTCTGAAGAAATCTCCCGTGGGTCGACGGAATCTCCCCCCTGCAACCGCAGGCAACAAAAGACTGCATCACCGGCCCTCTGGGTCCCCTCTCAGCACAACAACCGTGGTCCCTGGAACTCAGCAACTCTGTCCAAGTGACTCCCACAGTCCAGTGACTCTTCTGTCCAAGTTTGGTGGAGGTAAGTCCTTGCTGCCCCACGCTAGACAGCATTGTTGGGTACCACATGATTTGCAGCTGCTCCGGCTCCTGTGCACTCTTCCAGGATTTCCTTCGTGCACAGCCAAGCCTGGGTCCCCGAAACTCTAACCTGCAGTGCACAACCTTCTGAGTTGTCTTCCGGCATCGTGGGACTCCCTTTTGTGACTTCGCATGGACTCCGGTTCACTCTTCTTCCAAGTGCCAGTTCAGGTACTTCTGCGGGTGCTGCCTGCTTCTGTGAGGGCTCCCTGACTTGCTGGGTGCCCCCTCTGTCTCCTCATCCAAGTGGCGACATCCTGGTCCCTCCTGGGCCTCAGCAGCATCCAAAAACCCTAACCGTGACCCTTGCAGCTAGCAAGTCTTATTTGCAGTCTTTCTGCATGGGAACACCTCTGCAAGCTTCTTCACGACGTGGGACATCCATCCTCCAAAGGGGAAGTTCCTAGTCCTCTTCATTCTTGCAAAACACCAAGCTTCTTCCATCCGGTGGCAGCTTCCTTGCACCCTAAGCTGGCATTTCCTGGGCTCCTGCCCACTCTCGACACTGTTGCGACTCTTAGACTTGGTCCCCTTGTCTTACAGGTACTCAGGTCCGGAAATCCACTGTTGTTGCATTGCTGGTGTTGGTTTTCCTTGCAGAATCCCCCTATCACGACTTCTGTGCTCTCTGGGGGTTGTAGGTGCACTTTACACCTACCTTACAGGGTCTTGGGGTGGGCTATTTTTCTAACCCTCACTGTTTTCTTACAGTCCCAGCGACCCCCTACAAGCTCACATAGGTTTGGGGTCCATTCGTGGTTCGCATTCCACTTTTGGAGTATATGGTTTGTGTTGCCCCTATACCTATGTGCTCCTATTGCTCCTATTGCAATCTACTGTTACATTGCTTGCATTACTTCCTTTTGCTATTACTGCATAATTTTGGTATTGTGTACATATATCTTGTGTATATTTCTCATCCTCATACTGAGGGTACTCACTGAGATACTTTTGGCATATTGTCATAAACATAAAGTACCTTTATTTTTAGTATATCTGTGTATGGTGTTTTCTTATGATATTGTACATATGACACCAGTGGTATAGTAGGAGCTTTACATGTCTCCTAGTTCAGCCTAAGCTGCTTTGCCATGGCTACCTTCTATCAGCCTAGCTGCTAGAAACACCTCTTCTACACTAATAAGGGATAACTGGACCTGGTATAAGGTGTAAGTACCTCTGGTACCCACTACAAGCCAGGCCAGCCTCCTACATTGGTTGTGCAGCGGTGGGATAAGTACTTGTAACTACTTACCACTTTGTCATTGTGTAATTTTCATAAGAGAATAATATACAAAACAAGTTCAGTGTATGTACACCTAACCAAAAAGTTTTGCTTTTCTTCTCTTACACTTTCTACTAAGTGCTGAAAAGTACTCCTAAACTTTCTAAAAGTTTCCAAAAAGTTTGAAAAATGTTTTTTTCCTGTTCTTTAAAAAGTCCTAAAACTTTTTCTCTCTTCTCACTGTCTCTAAACCTTCTTCTATCATGTCTGATGTAGGAACTGCTCTTAAAATGGTCAATACTACCTATGACAAATTAAATTTCAAGAGCCTGAGGAGTCTCTGCATTGATAGAGGTTTAGTGATAGGAAAGAACCCTTCAAGAGAATTTCTATTTAACCTGCTCATTGAGAATGATAAGTCCCTAGCAGGCACTTCAACTGAGAAGTTAGTAGATATCTCACATTCTGACCCAGGGGAACCCCCTGGAGGAGGTGTTGAGGGTTCTCTTCCAAATCTGCCCCTCAGCAGACCACAGAGCAATGCTGGTAGTAATAGAAGCTCCCATCATAGTAGGGATGTTTTTGTTCCTGGAGGCCAGGTTGTTAGAGTTCAAGCTGTTAGGGACAGATCTCCCTCTGTTATTTCCAATTTGTCCTTAGTGTCCAAGCATTCCCAACCCACCCACCCTAAAGACAACATGTTAGAAAGGGAACTCAAAAAGTTGAGAGTGGAAGAGACCAGACTGAAGCTTAAACAGCAACAGCTGGCTCTAGACAGGGAATCCCTAGACCTGGATAAGGAGAGACAGAGATTGGGGTTTGGACCCCATGGTGGCAGCAGCAGTATTCCTGATAGTAATCCTGTGAGAGAGCATGATTCCAGGAATCTGCACAAGATAGTTCCCCCTTACAAGGAGGGGGATGACATCAACAAGTGGTTTGCTGCACTTGAGAGGGCCTGTATGGTGCAGGGGGTCCCTCAAAGGCAGTGGGCTGCTATACAGTATTGTAGCTATCTTTCAATGGAAAGGGTAGGGATAGGCTCCTTACTGTTAGAGAAAGTGATGCTAACAATTTTGCAGTTTTGAAGGATGCCCTCTTGGATGGATTTGGCTTAACCACTGAACAATACAGTATTAGGTTCAGAGACACCAGGAAAGAGTCCTCCAAGACTGGATAGACTTTGTTGACTGTTCAGTGAAGGCCTTGGAAGGGTGGTTACATGGCAGTAAAGTTTCTGACTATGAAAGCCTGTATAATCATATTCTGAAAGAGCATATTCTGAATAACTGTGTGTCTGACTTGTTACACCAATATCTAGTGGACTCAGATCTGACCTCTCCCCAAGAATTGGGAAAGAAGGCAGACAAATGGGTCAGAACAAGAGTGAACAGAAATGTTCATACAGGGGATGACAAGGATGGCAAGAAGGATGGTAAGTCTTCTGACAAGGGTGGGGACAAAAGTAAAAATGAGTCTTCATCAGGCCCACAAAAATCCTCTGGTGGGGGTGGTGGGTCCAAATCCTCTTCAAATCAAGTAAAAAAGCCTTGGTGTAATTTATGTAAAGTAAAAGGCCATTGGACAACTGATGCCAGTTGTCCAAAGAAAAACACCAAACCTCCCACTACCACAACCCCTACTGAAAACTCTAGTGCCCCTAGTAATAGCAGTGGTGGTGGGAGCAAACCTACTAATAGCCAATCCAAGGGAGTAGCTGGGCTCACTTTTGGTAATTTAGTTGGGGTTGGTCTTGTTAGGGAGACCACAGAGGCTGTGCTAGTCTCTGACGGTGCCATTGATTTGGCCACCTTGGTTGCTTGTCCCCTTAATATGGATAAGTACAAGCAACTTCCCCTAATAAATGGTGTTGAGGTTCAGGCCTACAGGGACACAGGTGCAAAACTGGTACACCCTGAACAACACCTACTTGGTCACCAGTACCAAGTGACAGACGCTCATAACAACACTCTTAGCCACCCCATGGCTGTTGTGAATCTCAACTGGGGGGGGGGGGTTACTGGTCCAAAGAAAGTTGTGGTTGCTTCAGATTTACCTGTAGACTGTCTACTAGGAAATAATTTAGAGACATCAGCTTGGGAAGAAGTGGAGTTGGAGGCTCATGCAGCAAAGCTGGGCATTCCTGGGCATATTTTTGCTTTGACAAGGGCTTAGGCCAAAAAGCAAAAAGGACAGGGTGACTTGGATCTTGGAACAATGGACCAAGTGCTCCCTAAAGCTAGGGGTAGCCAGGGTAAATCCCTACCCACTATCCCTCCCTCTACAGATGATTCTCCTTCTGAGGAAGAAGAATTTCCTCCCTGTGCAGGACCTACACCCGATGAGCTGGCAACAGACACTGCTGAGCTTTTGGGTAGAGGGGGGCCTGCCAGGGAAGAGCTGAGTGTGGCACAGCAATCCTGTCCCACATTAGAGGGTCTCAGACAGCAAGCTGTCAAGCAGCAAAATGGGGATGTCAGTGACTCACATAGAGTTTAGTGGGAGGACAACCTCTTGTACACAGAGGCAAGAGACCCAAAACCTGGAGCAGCCAGGAGATTGGTCATTCCCCTGCAGTACAGAGAGTTCCTCCTAACTCTGGCAAATGACATTCCTTTGGCTGGGCATTTGGGCCAGATCAAAACATGGGAAAGGCTTGTCCCCCTGTTTCACTGGCCTAGGTTTTCAGAGGACACAAAAGATTTTTGTAAGTCTTGTGTGACCTGCCAAGCCAGTGGCAAGACTGGTGGCACACCAAAAGCTCCCCTTATTCCACTACCTGTGGTTGGGGTTCCCTTTGAAAGGGTAGGGGTTGACATAGTTGGCCCCCTTGATCCTCCTACTGCTTCAGGCAATAGGTTTATCTTGGTAGTTGTGGACCACGCCACAAGATATCCTGAAGCAATTCCTCTAAGGACCACTACAGCACCTGCAGTGGCAAAAGCCCTCCTGGGAATCTTTTCCAGGGTGGGTTTCCCAAAAGAGGTTGTATCATACTGTACTGGAGATAAAATACAATTTTCTTCCGCCCATGTTTGAAGTCTATTCAGGATAATTCTCCCTGCTAATTTAGCTGATGAATCAAGTAGGGAGATTGGCATGTAGCAAGCTGGGTTGAGGCGATCACCTTTTTTAAATATAGGGACAATATTAGAATCTCGCCACAATAATGGGGGTCCCTGTATGCAAATGGCCCTCAATAACTGCGTCAATAGGGGCCCCATAGCTGCGTATTGGCCTTATATAAATCTATCGGAACGCCATCAGGACCCGGCGCTTTCCCCGCTTTGCTCGAATTTATGGCTTCTACAACCTCCCCTAGGCTAAACTGAGGTGTTACAATCAGACGTGGGCCTTCCTGGGGACCTGGGCCCTTTAAGGAATCTGTAGGATTTATATCACTGGGCTGCGAGTATATCTTAGAAAAATATGCAATCCAGTCCTCTTCCGAAATTGCGATTTCCATCCTAGGGGTATCTCTATCCCCTAGCACAGGAGAGTTTATTGTTTTCCAGAAGAGGATGTTGTCCTTCGTACAGCTAGCTTTGTGTAAGGTTTCCCACAAGTTTCCTTTCAAAATGGCTCTCCTTTTTTTATGGCTGTCTTATATTCCTGTCTACACGTACGTATTTCAGTCAGGCATCTTATTGGGGCCCTTAAAGCCTTTTTTAGTCTCTTGTGTGCTTTTGTGCAGTCATAGTCAAACCAACCCATTTCCCTTTCCTGTCCTGCCTTTCCCATTCTAATAGTGAGAGCTTCTTTTACGCCTTGCGTGATCTGCAAAAAGGCACTTAAACATTTTCCTGGATCTATGTTCTCACTAAGACAGTCTACAAAGGCTTGGTTATGATCGTGTATTAACTGTTTCAATAGAATCTTTGGGTCTGTCTGGGACCATCGCAGTGTGTATCCATTGCGCGGAACTAGTTCGATGTCATTTGCCAGCGTGACCCTATCAGCTTTAGCCGATGTAGAAGAAGTTAGTGAGAGTTTCAGGCTCTGAGGGAAGTGATCACTTATTGCAATATCATGAAGTATATAATTAGTGAGATAATGTGCAAAGTGGGTTCACATTAAAACATAATCAATCACCGTATCAGCACCCCTTCCATTAAAAGTTGGTTTAAACTAAGGTTCTTCAAAATATAGTTTGTTTACAAAAGATAGGTTATATTTTTGAGCCATTAAGTTCATTGCGTCTCCTTGAGTATTATGTGAGAAATGAGGTCTTGGACCGATGTCTTCAATATCCCAGCCACATACCTTTTCCGAAATTTCTTTACAAGGATGGACATTAAAATCACCACCCCATATGATAAGAGTCTCACGTCTATTGTTTGCACATATTTTCTCTAAGTCCTCTCCCATCACCGTTAGAAAATTGGGGATTTCTCCTGATGGTGCATTAATGTAAAAGTTAATGATTACTAAGTGAGTCTTCTGATCCAAATTGCTATCTATCATTTGATAGTGCGATCTCGTAGTTTGCATCTTTAGATTCTGCAGCCATAACTTATTGGAGATATATGTAGATAAGCCTCCTTTTGGCCTGCCATGTTTGGTCTGTACAGCTGGTGTGTGGAATGTCTTATAACCATTTATATGGGCAGGGTTTAATAACCAGGTCTCCTGGAGACATATAAATGAGAAATCTTCTATAAAATTGACCCAAAGCTCATTACTAATCTTGTTAGTTAGGCCTGCGATGTTCCAGTAAAGTAAGGCTATTTCAGATTTCTGTTGAGTTTGACAATACGCATTGTTTATAATTGATGGGGGTATGCCACCATCTATTGTATGAATTACTTTTAAGGGGGAATTTCTCTGATTTAACTGGGTTCCTGCTGAATTTCTTTGAAGTGTCACTTCGTAAAGTATATCTTCCTTATTCATGCCAAGCCCTTCTGTATATACTTTCTGGACCGTTTCATGGGAAGGGTCTTTCTTATTCATACTAAGTCAATCTAGACCATCTGAGGTTGTAAGAGGTTGGAGTCTGTTACGAGAGGGGAGATGATCTGGACTGATTGAAGATATTCTACTTGCTAATTGTGGATTCTTAAAATTATGCCTCACAGGTCTTTGATAAAAAAATCCCAAAGGTAATAGAGAGATTCCTTGAGAAGTAGCTTGCCTTGCTCCTAGTTCGCGGATAATTCTATCCACTAAGTCTGGGGATCTAAATGAAAGAACATCACAATCTCCTTCCAATACTTTCTTACTACTTCCTATCCACTTAACTCTTCTGACCATTTTTATATCATCAAAAAGGACCCGCCATTCCGAAGCCCAAGCGTGTTCCTATCCAATTAAGAGCCTTGTTCCTCAAAGCCGACCATGATTCCCGCTGTCGGTCATCTACAGGTAGAACATTAGCCAGGACCACTACATAAGGAGTTACCTCCGGTGGAAGGTGTAGAAGGTCGCTTGGGATATATATAGGCTTTGAGGATCTTATTCTGCTGCGTTGACTCCCTCCTAAGTTAAACTGGGGCTGATTTATCCCCGCCCTAGGTATAGTATTATTTACTGCCTTTAATAATCTAGCATTAAATGCTGGTGGAGGTGGTTGTAATTTGGTCAAAGGCTTTGAGGTTAGGTGTAGTTGATTGGAATTTAATACTGGTGGTGGTGGTTGTAATTTTATCAGGGGCTTTGCATTCAAATATAAATCATCTGTCCTGTCTTGCGTGGCGGGTTGGGTATTACTCTCATAGTTTGGAATCAACAGTGGTGTACTAGAGTCTTTTTTCGCATAGTATATATCTTTAGGTTGTAGAGACTTTTTGATTCTTAAGCCTGCTTCGAGGTTACTCTCCACCACTTTTAAACGCTCTGACAAAGAGTCCAATGAGGCCCCAATTGATGATTTCAGAGTATTTACTAATTCGTAAAGATTTATGAGGAGAGTTCGGGTCGCGTCTACTGAGTTACTTGAAGTTTTCTTTCGGGATAGTTTCTTTAAAGGCTGTCTACCAAGGGTGGTTACTGGATCTTTCTTTGATGATTTTTTGGGAGTATTATCTACCATTCCTACCACCGGTTTCCTTGGGCGGTTAGCTACAGGGGAAAGGTCATCCAGGGCATAGATTAGATTACTTCTTTGTTCACAGCCCCATGATCACTATGAATAGTATCGTCAGGCATCCCAATATGTTTTAGTAATTTGGAAGTTTGTTCTTTAGGTGTCAACAATTTTCCTTCTACATTAGCAATTTGTTTATCTATCATCCCCATCGTCCCTGAAATATATTTTTATATAGATTTACTGTCTTTTAGATTTGTGGGGTGATTCAGTGTTGAATGCTTTCTTTTACCCATGTTTTGTATAGTATCAGGCTTGTTCCAGTGTGGAAGGTAAGACTGGATGAAGAATACCAGCTAGGCTGGCTTGCCAATCCTCTACAACAAACTACCCCAATTAGATGGCTTAGGAGTTGGAATACGCAGTCACAATCAACAGTCAGTAAGCGCTGATTCCCAAACTGCTCAAAAATCAAGTGCCATATAAAAAGAAACGTTCTCACTTGTATATCGAGCGTACAAGGGCTCTTGAAATGCTCCTGGACCTCGGTATCCTGTCAGGAACTAGACAAAACAAGGAAGAACTGTAGTGTGTTCAATACGCCATCATCTAACCCAGAATGACTGAGGCTTCCTTTTCTCCTCCTCGTAGGATCCCCTATTCAATTAACAATATTATGCAGATCTGTCCCAGGGGGACCCCAACGAAGAATTAAAGAGGGGGGGCCCAGCCCAGGAGGGGCCCAGCCCAGCCTCTTCCTGGTGATGACGGGCGAAGGACGGGCCCCACAGAAGGAATATAAGGACCAGCACTCAAATGGCTAGCTTCTTTCCTCTCTGTAAGAACACAACAAGTCAGGCTTTTGCCATTCACATCAGAACCCAAGGACCTCATCTGCGAATTCCCACAGGGGTCATTACTTAGCCCCACACTTTTCAACATATACATAGATGCACCACCATACAGGCCGTAATTACAAACAGATTAGACTACGGCAACCAACTCTATGGCGACATGCCAACCCATCTCCTTCACAGACTTCAAAACATTCAAAATGCTTCTACCATACTCAACCTTGATCTCCTGCACCAAACCCACACCACATCACTCCTCAGAGGGTTCCACTGGCTCCCAATCCAGAAGAGCTGCCAGCTTAAACTTCTCCCACATGCATTCAAGTCACTACACAAAAGGGGCCTGCATACTTTTATTGCCAGCTTCACTTCCACCAACCTTCCGGACAACTTTGCTCAGCATCAGCCTCACACGTACATCCACAGAAGTAGATCGGAAGGTCGATCATTCTACTACCAAGCAGCCAAATCCTGGAACGACCTCCCCCAAAACATCAGGGCCTCCTCCTCACTTCTTGAATTCTGCAAGAAGGTGTAAGACCTGGATATTTAATTAGTCTTCTTGTGTCACCATTGACACTGCCTGCATTTAGATCCAGCCTCACCACACATCTACACTTACCTACTTAGAGCCTGAAAACCCTCACAGGTGACAAGCAGTGTTCTACAAATTGACCTTAAAATATTTTCATTGTGTATTCCATTTGAATTCTGATACCTTTGCAAAGTGCTCTGCTGCTCCATGAACAATACTGCAAAAATATACATATGCTATTTTTAAATTCAGTCTCAGGTGTTACACAAGACACCATCTTGGGTTTTAGTGATGATTAATTGACTAACAATTCATGAACATCCCCTCTCATAAAATAGTAATTATAGAAGAAAGCCCATGCATGGTGCAAAGCTTCAGTCAGGCATAATGTTAACTCAAGTATAGTGAAAACATTTCTTTCAGCTGTTCAGTAAAAAATACAACTTCATGCTAGTGTGTCACAAATTCACCTATTAAAATGTAGTCAGTAAATGGTTACTCCCTGCAGTCTTGCAAATCATCTTCCACTTGAGGCTGTATCATGATACTGTTTTTGTGTTTCTAAGCTCTACTGTCAGAAAAATGTGTGTTAATGGTTCTGAGCCCTGCTGTCAGAAAAACATGCATCAAATCCGGAATATTTTGAGTTGATATATGCACTCAAGAGGCCTAAAAAACCTGCATAGACCCCTTCTGTGTTTTTGCAGCACATAATATAGTGTCATGATTTGGCCCTTGACAGTTTAGACTACTAAATAAAATATGATTGCTGCTGTTTGCCAAGGGCTTCGATTAATAAGTAAATCCTCAGTTCTGTATTCTAACACTGTGCTGAGCTAACATTTTGTGAGATGCTTCATGCTGCTGTTAGTTTTTCTGTGCACTTAAAATATTCATCAACTGATGAAGTGAGAATACCAATGAGAAACGCCAGGAAGTATATGGATGTCTGGTAATGTTGCTTGATACTGAAACATTTCAAGTCTGCTGTGCACACCATGTTAACAAATGCATTGAAGCACACCAAAATACGTACTGAAGTAAACATTTGCAATCCTCCCATTGTTTCCAATACTCAATCTACCTAGAATAGAGCCTTTAGCTTAGTTTTCAAATGAGGTGTCACTAGGAGCTAAGCTTCATTCTTTTTATGGTCTGGCTGTTCTCAGCCAATTACGTGAGCATCACTAGAGAGAGACTTTGACTGCACCCACATCTTGTGAGCCAGGAGTACATGTTTTGATTGGGAAGAAGTTGTGTGCCTCCACAAAAACTTGTTTTTCCTCTAGCAGCTGTGCTAGTTTTGTTCATTTCTCCACCTGCCTAAGCTTGAACTTTCAGGGGCACACACATGACATTGGAATGCTTTTAAAGTGTCTTAGATAGGTAGATAGTTCAAGTTGTTTTTCTCTGGCAGCAGAACAGAGAGGAGGAGGGCAGTCATTAACCTACATAAATTTTTTGGTCTGGCTTGAAAGTGCACCTGTCACCTCATCTATTAATCTACACCAGTATTATTCTACAGTTCTTTGCACCACATAAATACTTATCTATCCTGGTGTTATTTACCTGTATTGCTTCATATTACCATATAACGTTCTTTAAATCTTTAAAGCATTGTTAATGTTTTTTTTTTCTTTTTTCTTTTTTTTAAATGAATGTCTGGTTTCTGCTTCAGCTGGAAAAGGATTTCAGTGAAATTGACACACAGCCGCTTATCCACTACAATGTCATTTTTTCATTCATTTGTATATCTAGACACTTCTAGAAGCTACACCCTAAGAAGGCGGAATACCGTGGCTTTTCTTTTTGGTGAAGAATGTACAAATTTCCATCCATGGTTGGATGCAAGAGACATCATTCAGAGAAGCTGCAGTGCCCCTTTCTTAACCTGTTGAGTTTCTGAGTTTTCTATGGATCCATGCCTGAGCTACTAAATATGTCAACAAGTATGCCACTTATCAGCTCTTTCTAGTGTGGACAATTAAATCTTTCCTGCATTTGAATTCCTTCAGAACTGAATTACGGGCCTTTTGTGTGTCCATTGTAAACTGAGTGAATCCTGCAATTGCTAGCCTTCCCGCAGAATGCAGAAGTGCACACTGCAGTTCATCCTACAGTTGGTGGCGACACCATAACTTGATCAAGAGAGAGTTCTACTAGCTTGCCCTGCAGACGTCTAGAAAGTTTAAGTTGTACTGCCTGACATATATGACAGTAAACTTGAAAACTGACATCTACATAATAGTAAAAGTAAAGGAGACTGCCATACATACAGAAATGCCACAAATACTGGGTACAAATTGTGAACCAATGTTTTGAGACCTGTCTGTCATTTTGTGATGTTACCTATGCAGGAACATTGCTTTTGGGATGTATAGGAGGAATAATATTTCCTTAGCCGGGTCATGGCCTGACAGTGCCAGTTGGGTCCTGATGCCTGTCATAACTAGTACAGAGGGCTCTTTACAGTCAATCACTCCACTTCTGTGTGCTCCCTGTGATGATGATCCAATCCATGCACAATGTTGGTGGTTGGTGCTCCTGTCAGGATTGGTCAAGTGCTCAGGCACTGGGGCACAATGCTCCAGCAGTTATATTGGGTCCTCAATTCTGTGCACTAGGTGGCCTTATGCTGAGAATCATAGTGCAAGCAAGTACCAGTGCTCACAGTTCCTTAGTGTAGGAAAGTACCATCTTGCCTGGCATGTTACCCCCATATTTCACTGTATATATGTTGTTTTGGTCTATGTGTCACTGGGACCCTGCAAGGCAGGGCCCCAGTGCTCATAAGTATGTGCCCTGTATGTGTTCCCTGTGTGATGCCTAACTGTCTCACTGAGGCTCTGCTAAACAGAACCTCAGTGGTTATGCTCTCTCTGCTTTCCAAATTTGTCACTAAACAGGCTAGTGACTAAATTTACCAATTCACATTGGCATACTGGTACACCCATATAATTCCCTAGTATATGTTACTAAGGTACCCAGGGTATTGGGGTTCCAGGAGATCCCTATGGGCTGCAGCAATTCTTTTGCCACCCATAGGGAGCTCTGACAATTCTTACACAGGCCTGCCAGTGCAGCCTGAGTGAAATAACATCCACGTTATTTCACAGCCATTTACCACTGCTCTTAAGTAACTTATAAGTCACCTAAATGTCTAACCTTCACCTGGTGAAGGTTGGGTGCAAAGTTACTTAGTGTGTGGGCACCCTGGCACTAGCCAAGGTGCCCCCACATCGTTCACGGCAAATTCCCCGGACTTTGTGAGTGCAGGGACACCATTACACGTGTGCACTGTACATAGGTCACTACCTATGTACAGCGTCACAATGGTAACTCCGAACATGGCCATGTAACATGTCTAAGATCATGGAATTGTCACCCCAATGCCATTCTGGCATTGGGGGGACAATTTCATGATCCCCCGGGTCTCTAGCACAGAACCCGGGTCCTGCCAAGCTGCTGCTGCTGCCAACCCCTCAGACAGGTTTCTGCCCTCCTGGGGTCCAGGCAGCCCTGGCCCAGGAAGGCAGAACAAAGGATTTCCTCTGAGAGAGGGTGTAACACCCTCTCCCTTTGGAAATAGGTGTGAAGGCTGGGGAGAGTAGACTCCCCCAGCCTCTGGAAATGCTTTGATGGGCACAGATGGTGCCCATCTCTGCATAAGCCAGTTTACACTGGTTCAGGGATCCCCCAGCCCTGCTCTGGTGCGAAACTGGACAAAGGAAAGGGGAGTGACCACTCCCCTGACCTGCACCTCCCAGGGGAGGTGCCCAGAGCTCCTCCAGTGTGTCCCAGACCTCTGCCATCTTGGAAACAGAGGTGTCTGTGGCACACTGGATTGCTCTGAATGGCCAGTGCCAGCAGGTGACGTCAGAGGCTCCTTCTGATAGGCTCTTACCTCTCTTGGTAGCCAATCCTCCTTCCTAGGTAGCCAAACCTCCTTTTCTGGCTATTTAGGGTCTCTGCTTTGGGGAATTCTTCAGATACCGAATGCAAGAGCTCTCCAGAGTTCCTCTGCATCTCCCTCTTCAACTTCTGCCAAAGGATCGACCGCTGACTGCTCAGGACACCTGCAAAACCGCAACAAAGTAGCAAAGACAACTACTAGCAACCTTGTATCGCTCATCCTGCCGGCCTTCTCGACTGTTTCTAGGGGGTGCATGCTCTGGGGGTAGCCTGCCTCCTTTCTGCACCAGGAGCTCTGAAGAAATCTCCCGTGGGTCGATGGAATCTTCCCCCTGCACTCGCAGGCAACAAAAGACTGCATCATCGGTCCTCTGGGTCCCCTCTCAGCACAACGAGCGTGGTCCCTGGAACTCAGCAACTCTGTCCAAGTGACTCCCACAGTCCAGTGACTCTTCAGTCCAAGTTTGGTGGAGGTAAGTCCTTGCTTCCCCACGCTAGACTGCATTGCTGGGTACCGCGTGATTTGCAGATGCTCCAGCTCCTGTGCACTCTTCCAGGATTTCCTTCATGCACAGCCAAGCCTGGGTCCCTGACACTCTAACCTGCAGTGCACAACCTTCTGAGTTGTCTTCCGGCGTCGTGGGACTCCCTTTTGTGACTTTGCATGGACTCCGGTTCACTCTTCTTCCAAGTGCCAGTTCAGGTACTTCTGCGGGTGCTGCCTGCTTCTGTGAGGGCTCCCTGATTTGCTGGGCACCCCCTCTGTCTCCTCATCCAAGTGGCGACATCCTGGTCCCTCCTGGGCCACAGCAGCATCCAAAAACCCTCTCCGCAATCCTTGCAGCTAGCAAGGCTTGTTTGCAGTCTTTCTGCATGGGAACACCTCTGCAAGCTTCTTCACGACGTGGGACATCCATCCTCCAAAGGGGAAGTTCCTAGCCCTCTTCGTTCTTGAAAAACACCAAGCTTCTTCCATCCGGTGGCAGCTACCTTGCACCCTCAGCTGGCATTTCCTGGGCTCCTGCCCACTCTCGACACTGTTGCGACTCTTGGACTTGGTCCCCTTGTCTTACAGGTACTCAGGTCCGGAAATCCACTGTTGTTGCATTGCTGGTGTTGGTTTTCCTTGCAGAATCCCCCTATCACGACTTCTGTGCTCTCTGGGGGTTGTAGGTGCACTTTACACCTACCTTACAGGGTCTTGGGGTGGGCTATTTTTCTAACCCTCACTGTTTTCTTACAGTCCCAGCGACCCCCTACAAGCTCACATAGGTTTGGGGTCCATTCGTGGTTCGCATTCCACTTTTGGAGTATATGATTTGTGTTGCCCCTACACCTATGTGCTCCTATTGCAATCTACTGTAACTTTACATTGCTTGCATTACTTCCTTTTGCTATTACTGCATAATTTTGGTATTGTGTACATATATCTTGTGTATATTTCTCATCCTCATACTGAGGGTACTCACTGAGATACTTTTGGCATATTGTCATAAAAATAAAGTACCTTTATTTTTTGTATATCTGTGTATTGTGTTTTCTTATGATATTGTGCATATGACACCAGTGGTATAGTAGGAGCTTTACATGTCTCCTAATTAAGCCTAAGCTGCTTTGCCATAGCTACCTTCTATCAGCCTAAGCTGCTAGAAACACCTCTTCTACACTAATAAGGGATAACTGGACCTGGCACAAGGTGTAAGTACCTCTGGTACCCACTACAAGCCAGGCCAGCCTCCTACACTTAGCATATGAATGACTAGTTCTCATAGTCTGTAATATTATGCCTTTATTTTCAGAGCTACTGCACATTATACCTCATTCTGAAATGGCTCACGTCTTGGAAAATGCATGTCGCTATCTTTATTTCCAGTGCTAAAACATATTATAACTCTTTCTGAGATGGCTCACGTCTTGGAATGTACATGTCACCCTCTATCTTACCAGTGCTAAGACTTTTAATACCTCATTCTGAGATGGCTTCCTTTGTGGGATGTGTATGTCACCCTCCTTTGTTACCAATGCCATCACATGTTGAGCCTCATTCTGAGGGAGCTCACATCTTTGAATCTGCATGTCATCATTTTATTTTAGTGCTCTCATGTTATATCTCATTCAGAGAAATAATGTGAAAGCACTTTGTGGTACTTGCTTGTCAACTCTTTATTTATTTTCATAGCTACCTGATTCTCAGATAGTACACTACTATTCTTTAAGTTATGAGTGTGAGAAATTGGGTTATTGGTAGATGGGGGTGTAAACACTTCTCAAGCAACAACCACAATCCTTGTCCAGGTGAGGTACAAAAGTCACTAAATCAACCAGTCAGGCTTAACTTAGAAGCAATGTGGAAAGTATTTAGGTAGCACACAAACAGAAATAAAGTGAAGATACAACACAAGCAAAATCATTTTTTTTGTTTGAAAATTTTTTATTAGAGAAAAATATAAGACGATACACAGTATGCATTGGCATTTTTCAGTAGTCAGTGGTTCAGATGGTAATTTTACAAATGATATCTGAATGTACATTGTCTAATAGGTACACTGATTCGTCGACATAGACTATGATTTGAAGATTAGGGAGGGTGCGGGAAAGAGGGGTAGAGGTTATTGGGGGGTCAAATTGTAATAGAGGGGAGCAGGAGAGAGAGAAGAGTGATAGAGAGGAGAATGGGGAAGTAGGAGGGTTAGGTAAAATATTAGGGGGGAAAGGCAAATATTTTGGCTCCGTGTTTCTGGGTTATTAGATGGATATTCTGGTTGTTCCTCGTCATTTGCCGACGATCTTACAGGATTGTGCCATGTGCTACATTTATCAAAGTGTTTTGTAGGATGGGCCAAGAGGGTACATTTATGGGGGGGGTAGAGGTCCATTCCGGGGGAGGGTAGACAAGGGAGAGTATCTGTGTAGATTCAGGATTAGATGTATAAACAATCCGGTCTTGCCTACTAATGTTGGACAGTTAGCCTCTGATCGAGCAAATCCAAGAAGGATAGTTTCTAGTACGTATTTAAGCGGGTCGATATGACATGGTGTAAAGGATGTTCTCTGGGATGAATAGTCTCCGGAGTGGAGGAGAAGGGTAGGAGAGCGGGGAGGGAAGCGAGGGAAGGAGAGAAAGGAAGATGGTGGGGTGTCAACTGCCATCCACAGACCATCAGCCAGCTGCCTCATGGTCTTGTCAGGAAGGGGCTCCAAATTTCTGTAAATAGGGCCGCTTGATCCTGTAGGTTATAAATGACTCGCTCATGGGTTGCTGTTTGGAACATGGCTGTCATCCATTCCGTTGGTGTTGGGGCAACAGCAGACCTCCAGTGTAGAAGAATACAGATTTTCACTGTGGCAATTGCCGTGTGAAGTAGTCGTTTATGGGGACGTGATAGGGAGGGGTATGGGCGCATGTCGTGTAAGATAATGAGTGATATCGGTGACGGGTTTGGTATTGATATGAAATCCCTAAGTGTATGGAACACAGCTTCCCATAGGGGCTGTATCATCGGACAGTGGCACAGAATATGAAGTAAATCACAATGGAGCTCTGCACATCGCCAACACCTCGCATGTGGTATCAGACCTGCCCTGAAGAGTTTTGTGGGGGTCCAGTACCAGTCCTGGAGGATTTTAAAGAGACAGAATTTCAGGCGGGCCTCGCGGACCCCTCTGTCTAGGGCTTCGATTATGTCTTGCGAATCTTCTTCTGTGTAGGCTATCGCTAGTCGATCTTGCCATCTGAGACGCAGTCGCTCTAGGAGGGGTTGCGAGTAAAGATGGTTCGTAATCTCTGCATATAGACCGGCCATAACTCCTCTGTGTCGGCCCCATTTCTGCAGGTAATTGACAACGGGTGAGGTTTTGATCATCCACGGGGGGGGTCCTAGGGCCTTGCGCATACAGTGCATGAGTTGCATGTACCTCCATTCCTGATTTTTTTGGATTCCGAACTCTTCCCGCAGGGATTCAAAGGACCGGAAATCATTGCCATCTATTATTTGGGTTATGTTGTGGATACCAGCGTCGTTCCACTGGGGCCATCTTAGGGTACTTCCCCCTATTGTTATACATTTGTTTCCCGCTAAAGGGGCTTGAGCATGTAGAGAAGGGTGCACTCCCAGTAGCCGGTGAGCTCTGCGCCACGCTGTATTTGTGGCCGCAAGGATAGGATTGAACGAGTGAGAGTTGTCGGTATATATCCCGCCTAGTTCGGAGTGCTGTCCCTGTATGTGTTTCTCCGTAATTGTCCATTGTGGGGGGTCTGGAGTGCCTGGTAGTGTGTAGGCTAGTTGTGATAGTTGTAGGGCTAGAGCGTATTGTTCTACTGATGGTAGACCTAATCCTCCATAGGGTCTGCGCGCTAATATTGTCCCCGGTTTTAGTCTTGGCCGTATAGAACCCCAGACAAAGGACCTTATCAAAGTATGAATCCTTCGGAGAAGAGAGAGCGGAATCTGTAGGGGGAGCATGCCTAAAACATATGTGAAGCGTGGGCGACCATCCTAACCGCCTGTGTTCTGCCCCACATAGATAGGCCGAGTAAGGTCCACTTGGCAAAGTCCTGTTTCATCCGGGATATAAGAGGGTCTAGGTTATCCCTGACCATGTGTTCTAAGCCTCGGTTAATATATGTCCCCAGATATTTGAAGTGGGTTGGGGTCCATTTAAATGGGCGGCCATGGATTGCAGCTCTCGTTACGCGAGATAGGGGCAACGATTCACTCTTGTCCCAGTTTACTCGATACCCGGACAAGGGTGCAAAGCTTTCTATGATAGAGTGTAGGGATGGGATGGATCTTTCTAAGTCAGACAAGGTTAACAGAATATCGTCTGCATATAAATACATTTTGGAGGAACCCCCTGGTAAGGAGATACCTGTTATCTGTTGAGAATTCCTTATAGTTGCCGCCAGCGGTTCCATTGCTAGTAGGAATAAGAGCGGAGACAAGGGGCAGCCCTGTCGAGTGCCCCTTCCGATGGGGAATGGGTCCGACAGAAAGCCCCCGCAGTTAACTTGTGCCGTAGGGTGATCGTATAATAATCTGACTTTAGAAATAAATTGATCTCCGAGACCAAAATGTTTCATGGTGGTGAATAAATAGGGCCATTCGATGCGGTCAAATGCCTTCTCCGCGTCGAGGGATAGTGCCAAGGCTTCTTCTGGTAGGTTTAACGATTCAAGCAGGGTGTGGCATAGTGTGCGCATATGGTTTCTGGGAGTGCAGCCCGGTACGAATCCCACCTGGGTATTATGGATTAGGGACGGTATGACTTTGCGTAGACGTGCTGCAAGGACACTAGCTAGTAGTTGTAACATCTCCGTTTAAAAGGGAGATGGGGCGATAGCTACTGCAGAGTAGGGGGCCCCTTCCAGGTTTAGGCAGGACGACAATCGTGGCCCTGTTGGACAGGACACCCAGAGAGCCCTCCTGGCACGCCTCCATGAGTGCCTCGTGTACAGCCGTGGTTGACTCTTCTCCTGACCATCTGTAAAATTCCGCTGGTAATCCATCTTCGCCCGGGGATTTATGGTATGGGAGTTTTGTGATAACCTGTGTAATTTCTTCCTTGCTTATATCGCCCTCAAGGAGAGCTCGGCCGGCTTCTGATAGGTAGGGCAATTTTGCCGCAGTGAGAAATGCCTCTGTCTGTGCCTGGTCGGTCGTTGTTTCGGGGGTGTAAAGGTGTTGATAATATTTAGCAAATTCATTCACAATGTCTTGCGGGCGGGTCAGTACTGCTCCGGAGGGAGACTTTATAGCCGGGATAGCTGAGGCAGCATCTCTCTGTCGGAGCTGTGCCGCTAAGAGGCGTCCGGCCTTTTCTCCTTGTTCATAGTGGCGGTGGCGTACCCTTTGTAGTGCATATTCTGCCTGTGTTGTGTAAAGATCGTTGTGTGCCATTCGGGCTTGTTCGAGGGAGCGGCGTAGCACTGGAGACGGCTGAGTAGTGTATTGTTTGGTGAGGCGTTGGATCGTGTCTTCTAGGGTGCGGTAGCGGACCTCCCTATCTCTATTGGCCAGTGCTGCGTCCCTCATCATGTTCCCTCTCAGAGTGGCCTTAGCCGCTGCCCATAAGACCCGCTTGGATGTCACAGAGCCTATGTTTTCGGTCATGTATGTGGATATGTGGGCCTTGAGTTGCTCTTTCCCCTGGGGGGAACGGTATCTGTGTATGGCAAAGCACCATGGTTTACGACCAGAAAAGGTCAAACCCACCTGAATAGAAAGTAAAATCGGGGAATGGTCTGAGAGTCCGCTATCTAAGATGCTAGTGTCTTGTATTTGGGGGATTATGGTGTGTGATACAAGAAAATAGTCCAGGCGTGATTGGGTGCCATGGACGGGCAAAATGAATGTGAATTCCTTGTCCTTTGGATGTGTTAGTCTCCAGCAGTCGACTAGGCCTACATCTGCTGTGATGTCCCTCAGTAAAGCCCTATCGGGATTATTGCCCACATCAATGGGGCCTGTCCTGTCCAGTATGGCATCTCTAGCAAGATTCCAATCCCCTCCAATGATATAGTGTGTGGTCCCTATTTCGGTCAGTACGCGATTGAGTTGTAGGAAGAAGGAACGCTTTGGTCCGGTTGGTGCATAGACAGAGCCCACACATTGGAAGGAATTTCCTATTTTCAGTTTGACAAATGTATATCTCCCTTCTGTGTCATTCCATGTTTTAATGGTCGTGGTCGGCAGGGATTTACGTATTAGTATTGCTACGCCACATTTACGAGGTGTGCCTCCCTTGATTCCCTGATCTTCTGGAACGCAGCTGAAGAGGACCTTTCCTACCCAGTCACGTCTAAGTTTATCGGACTCTATATTATCAAGATGCTTTTCTTGGATCAGGGCTATGTCTGCTTTTTTAGATTGAAAATATGACAAGATCTTTTTCCGTTTGATGTAGTTCGTCATACCATGAACATTCCAGGAGAGGATTCGTAATGGGTGCACTATGTGGGGGGTTGTCTCTGGCATACTGAGTTAGAGGCAAGAATTTCAGCAATACTGGGTGGTGGTAGTCGTGGGGTACTGTGTTCGCTGTAATATGAATATTTGGGAGTTCGAGGGGTGAGACAGAGGCAGCTGATGAGGGTCGGGTACCCCAACAAGAAAAAGGGGGGGGGAGAGAAACGAGAACGTGGAGGGGTTGGTGAGGGAGGGGAAAGGGATAATATGGGAGGAAAGAAGGCTAGAGTTAGCGTTTGTCTGTAAAGTGGGATGGATGTGATGACTAGGAGGGGGAGAGGTTAGAGGGATATAGGCAGAACCGGGAGTATTATGCTCCCTTAGGGACGGTCTGTAAACGGCGAGTCCGAGTCCTATCCGACCTCCTAATGCCGTCGATGCAGCCTCTGTGCCGAGGAGGCGGCGTTGGGGCAGGGGGAGGCCAGTATTGATCCAAGGTGGTCGAATGCACAGGTTCTGAGCTGAGCTCCGGAGGAGGGGAACGGATATGGGGGGAGGCCATGGGCATATTATGGAAGGGGGGAGGGGGCCGGGATAGGGTAGTAGCTATGTTGATGAGGGAGGGTATGATGTGTAGATAATGGGGGGGGATTTGGTGACATAATTTTAATATGGTGAGGGTGGGTACAGTGGGAAAGGTGGTAGAGGGGGAGTTCGCACTGGCCTGGATTACGAGATGGAGAAGGATCCAGTTGATACCTCGCAGTGTCCAGTGTCTAATTTAATAGGGTAAATGTTTATCCTATTTTCGAGTGAAAGGGGGCTAACGATCACTGTACTTGATGTGTGTCATCGCGATGTGTTCTATGTTGTGAGGGTATATTGGTCGAGGAGGGGGGTGGGTGTGGATCAGGGTATGTATTTGTAATCATGATTATAATGATAGATATAAATGTGATAATGGTTTTAATGTAGATGTTACCGTAGGTGTTGGTATTTGTGTAAGGGGGGGAGAAGTGATTTGTGGGATCAAGGGGTAGGTGCCTAAAGGGCCAGAGGAGAGGAGAGGGCAGGGGGGGGGGAGGGTGTTAAGTAACATAGGGGGTCATTCCAACCTTGGCGGTCGGTGTTAAAGCGGCGGCTAAACCGCCAACAGTCTGGCGGTAAAAAAAATGGAATTCCGACCCTGGCGGAAACCGCCAACAGAGACCGCCACTTCAACACACCGCCCGCCACGGCGGGACAAACAAACAGCGCGGCGGTCACCGCCAACAGACAAGCGAGAGTCAATGTACCGCCCATCCCATCACAACCTACTAATCCGCCACCTTTTCCGGGGCGGTGGCCCCGCCGATAAAAACGCGGCGGAAACAGCCATTTCGAACGGAAAATGCTCACCTCCATACACCCCACGAGGAATCTGGACAGCATGGAACCCGAACTCCACATACTCCCAGCGATTGTCTTCCTGCTCCTCTACCAGGATCACGAACGCCGGCGCAGAAGACAACGGTGAGTACTGCACCTACGACACAGGGGAGGGAAAAAATTACGGGGACACACATACGCCACACACCCACCCCTACCCTCACCCACTACAACACACACATCAATGCATAGCAACAACTCAGAGTTACACCCCCCAAACCCCCCGGAAGAATGCAAAGACAAAAGCAAATGATTCTAAACATTGGAATATATTGTATCACTGGCTTAAAAATATATCACACATCTAAAACCTTTATATACATAAATTTAAAGTCCGATCATTGTAGCAGGCATTGTCCGTGGACCACTGGGCCCAAATCACATGGGCAAAGCCCACACAGGATACCTGACTTCAACGGAGAGAACACTGCAGGGGCATCAGATAGCAAAACTACAGGCACCTCAGGGGGAAGGGAAGGGGAGGCACCTCAGCCAGATGAGTCCACGACGCCAGATCCACGAGGGGCCTCCATGGCTACTGTTCCATCCTGGGGTGTGCAGAGCCACAGTCTCTCAAGTCTCTACAGTGGGAGGGTTGCCCACTGTTACATCCTGGGGAGTGCAAAACCACAGTCTCACAAGTGGATAACAGTCTCCACTGGTTCTGGAGGGGGACTGGTGCCCAGAGTGCTTCGTGCAGCCCTGCCCGACACAGAGGCGGGCCTGCCCCTTCCGCCAATGGGCCAGCAGTGCTTGAGACGGCGGTGCCCTGTTCAGCGGTGCTTGAGATGGCCTTGCCCAGTTCAGCGGTGCTTGAGAGGGTCTTGCCCTGTTCAGCGGTGCTTGAGACTGTGGTGCCCAGTTCAGCGGTGCTTGAGACGGCGGTGCTCAGTTCAGCGGTGCTTGAGACGGCGGTGCCCTGTTCAGCGGTGCTTGAGACGGTGGTGCCCAGTGCAGCGGTGCTTGAGACGGCGGTGCCCAGTTCAGCGGTGCTTGAGATGGCCTTGCCCTGTTCAGCGGTGCTTGAGATGAAGGGCCCAGTTCAGCGGTGCTTGAGATGAAATGCTCAGTTCAGCTGTGCTTGAGACGGCGGTGCCCAGTGCAGCGGTGCTTGAGATGGCCTTGCCCTGTTCAGCGGTGCTTGAGACGGCGGTGCCCAGTTCAGCGGTGCTTGAGACGGCGGTGCCCTGTTCAGCGGTGCTTGAGACGGCGGTGCCCAGTGCAGCGGTGCTTGAGACGGCGGTGCCCAGTGCAGCGGTGCTTGAGAGGGCGGTGCCCAGTTCAGCGGTACTTGAGATGGCCTTGCCCTGTTCAGCGGTGCTTGAGACGGCGGTGCCCAGTTCAGCGGTGCTTGAGATGAAGGGCCCAGTTCAGTGGTGCTTGAGATGAAGGGCCCAGTTCAGCGGTGCTTGAGACGGCGGTGCCCAGTGCAGCAGTGCTTGAGATGGCCTTGCCCTGTTCAGCGGTGCTTGAGACGGCGGTGCCCAGTTCAGCGGTGCTTGAGATGGCCTTGCCCTGTTCAGCGGTGCTTGAGACGGCGGTGCCCAGTTCAGCGGTGCTTGAGATGGCGGTGCCCAGTTCAGCGGTGCTTGAGATGGCCTTGCCCTGTTCAGCGGTGCTTGAGATGAAGGGCCCAGTTCAGCGGTGTTTGAGATGAAGGGCCCAGTTCAGCGGTGCTTGAGACGGCGGTGCCCAGTGCAGCGGTGCTTGAGATGAAGGGCCCAGTTCAGCGGTGCTTGAGATTAAGGGCCCAGTTCAGCGGTGCTTGAGACGGCGGTGCCCTGTTCAGCGGTGCTTGAGACGGCGGTGCCCAGTGCAGCGGTGCATCGGATGAGTGTCCAGCTCAGCGGATCCGGCCATGGCATGGAGGTCATTCGCCACCTGACTTGTGGCTGGCGGTTCCTTCCTGCCCATCTGTTGTGTGGCTGGCGGGACCCTCCTGGGTTGCAGTACTGGGCCTGTGGGTGTCCTCCTGCCCACCTGGGATGGGGCTGGCGGGGCCCTCCTGGCCAGCTGGGCTGCTGGCGGACTTGTCAGGCGTGCTGCCCTTCCCAGCCTTCCCTGTTCGTCTGTGGCCCTTCCCCACCTTTGGCGGTGTGCCAGGTGGCACCACACTTCCTGCCGGAGCCATGGTAGGGATTTTGGTCCCTGGTGTCTTCGCCCTCTCGTGCCGGCCACTTTTACCGGGGGTGGGCTGGCCGTGCCTTGGCTCCTTACTGAACTGGCTGCCCTTGAGGGTGGGGGACTCCACGGTCCATGGCACACTGTCATTACAGGTCCCGCTTTTGTGGTGGCTGAGGTGCTGACTGGAGTCTTATGAGATGGACGGGGTAGGGGAGTTGTTGGAAAGAGGTCAAGTTTGGAAAGGAAAAGCACTTTAGGAACAGAGGGACGGGTAGGTGTAGTGGTTATGGGAGTGGAGGAAGAGGTTGTGGTTGTAGGAGTTTTTAGTCTGGTGTCTTTGGGTGCAGGTGCTTGGGCTGGATGCTGTCGTGAGGTGGATTGCTGTTGGGTGGGTGGCTGCCTGCGTTTGTGTAGCTTGGAAGAGGGGGTCACAGACACAGTGGGAGAGGACACAGGGGACGTGTAAATGGTAGTGGGGGTGGTGACTGCACGTGTGCGGAGGGTTCTGGTGGGTGTGCTGGTGATGGACGTAGTGGCTGAAGATGTTGTGCATGCAGGTGTGAGTGGAGACGTGACAGGGAGGGAGGAGGGAGACGAGGAGGAGGGGGACACAGTGGAGGCAGTGGGTGTTGGTATGTCTGTATGTGGATGTTGCTTGTGTGAATGCTTGTGTGATGTGTGGTGCTTATGTCTGGATGAGCTTCCCTTGGGTGTTGAGGTGTGTGCAGGCTGGTCTGATGGTGTGTCTGGGATAGGCAGAGGTATAGGTGATAGGGTATGGGTGGAGGAAGTTGGAGGGGGGAGGCTAGAGACAGGGACAATTGCTGCCATCAGTGCTGAGGCCAGAGTGTTGAACGATCGCCGATGGGCAGCCTGACCAGAATGAATGCCCTCCACTTATGCATTACTCTGGTGCACCTCCCTTTCTACACCCTGGATGGCATTCAAAAGGGTAGACTGCCCAACAATGAGCGTCCTCAGGAGGTCAATGACCTCCTCACTGAGGGCAGCAGGGGTGACAGGGGCAGGGCCTGAGGTGCCTGGGGCGAAGGAGATGCCCACCTTCCTGGGTGAGCGGGCACGGGCCAAACGCTGAGGGGCTGCTGGGAGGGCGGTGCTGGTGCGCTGGGTGGCGGCTGTACCTGTTGGTGCGGGGGGCACGGATGTTGCCGCCACCACAAGGGAGCTCCCTTCAGAGGACGAGTCCGTGTCACTAATGTCTGCACGAGTCCCCGCTGTGGAGCTCCCCTCGCCCTCCGTCCCACTGGTGTATTCAGAATCCGTTGCATGGCCCTCCAGGGCCATGTGGGATGCAGCTCCCTCGTGCTCCGATGCCACTTCTCCTCCCCCTGATTATGTTAATGCACACATGAACAGGAAGACCACAAAAAAGGGGGGGGTGAAAAAATAAAGACATGTTGAGTGCATGCATTGGCGACACCGTTAACGGAGAGGACAGACACAGAAGCCCCCTGCACTATGCTGCGCACTTGGGGACCACTACTCAATCCGTGGGACATGGCCTACAAGCCTATGGGCGACAACTGCACACATAGCTGACACAGGGCCATGGATAACTGTAGTTGGCACCCTACAGAGGTGGGGGACGGGGGCACAGGGCCATGCCTTACGGAGGGGCCTAGCCTACAGAAATCGCCCTGGCCTAGGGATACCCACAGCCCTCCTCCCCCACCCAGACACCTCCACTGCGCGCAAAATCAGCAGAATGAGGTTGTACTCACCCCTTGTGTCTGCTGTGATGTCCTCATGTGCCCATCCAAATCGGGGTAGGCCACCGCCAGGATCCGGGACATCAGGGGGGTCAAAGTACGACTGGCACCCCTCCCACGTTGGGAGGCCATCCCCAGCTGAGCCTCCGCCGTCTTCCTGCTCCAGCGTCGGATGTCCTCCCATCTCACATCCCATTGTCACACTTCACAGGTCAGGCAGCCACCATTTCAAGGGCCCACATGGCTTACTTTTAACTGCGTCACACATACCTAGGCCTTGCATCAACACTCATACAAACCATTCAATGCATTGGGAATTGTGTTTTGTGCAAACTGTGGTTATGTACCTGTGGGCTGATTGACTCTGTGCTTGCTGTTGTCCTTCATAGGCACCGTCCGCTGTGACATGCGAGGAGATGGAGGAATTTTCCCGTGTACAGACCGCTGGTAGACCTGTCGACAATGGAGGAAAGACATGTCATACTGACATACAAGCTTGACCGAGCTACTATTCAGGAACTGTGTGCCCAGCTGGAGCCAGACCTGATGTCACCCATCCGCCAACCCACAGGGATCCCACCTCTAGTGCAGGTGCTGTCAGTACTCCATTTCCTTGCAAGTGGGTCATTTCAAACAACAGTGGCCATAGCATCAGGGATGTCCCAGCCTATGTTTTCCAAGGTGTTGTCCAGAGTGTTGTCTGCCCTTCTGAAATACATGCAGAGCTACATTGTTTTCCCTGAGGTGGAGGATTTGCCTACAGTGAAAGGTGATTTCTATGCCCTTGGACATATCCCCAACATCATAGGTGCCATTGATGGGACCCATGTGGCTTTAGTACCCCCCATCAGGAGTGAACAAGTGTACAGAAACAGAAAGAGTTATCATTCGATGAATGTACAGATGGTGTGTTTGGCAGACCAGTACATCTCCCATGTTAATGCCAAGTTCCCTGGCTCAGTGCATGACGCCTACATCATGCGGAATAGCAGCATCCCTTATGTGATGGGTCAACTCCAGAGGCACCGTGTGTGGCTAATTGGTGACTCTGGTTACCCCAACATGTCATGGCTACTGACCCCAGTGAGGAATCCCCGGACAAGGGCAGAGGAACGGTACAATGAGGCCCATGGGAGAACTAGGAGGGTGATCGAGCGGACCTTCGGCCTTCTGAAGGCCAGGTTCCGCTGCCTCCATATGACAGGTGGATCCCTATTGTACTCACCAAAGAAGGTGTGCCAGATCATCGTGGCCTGCTGTATGCTTCACAACCTGGCTTTGCGACGCCAGGTGCCTTTTCTGCAGGAGGATGGTCCAGATGGTGGTGTTGTAGCAGCTGTGGAGCCTGTGGAGAGTGAAGAAGAGGAAGCCGAAGAGGACGAGATAGACAACAGGAACACAGTAATACAGCAGTATTTTCAATGACACACAGGTAAGAGTCCAACCCGTCATATTACATATACTTAACCCCTACTACCTCTCTACTGTCTGACCTTTTCCCCCGTGTATGGTAACTGAGTTGTGACTTTCCCTTCCAATTTCAGAGATGTGGGCCATACTGCGTGACATCTGCTTTGTTTCCCCATGGACTACAGCTGTGTGACAGTGGTATGTTGGCATCACAATGTAAATATGCATTTTGGGACGGTAATGTCTAATACATTAGTACAAAATCACAGCCAGACTCCTGACTGTTTTGTCGAATAACTGTTTATTTCAGTGTCCTATATTGGTGGGTGGTTGCAAGTCGGTGAGGGGTGATGGTGGAGGATTGTCCATGGCAGAGTCCAGACTATTAGTCTCACAGGTGCAATGTCCAAATGCCTGTGGAAAGTGGAGCATGGGCAGTATAAGAATGGACAGGGTGTCAATGTGGGACAGTGGGATGACACTCAGGGAGGTATCCTTTCCTGGCGGTGGCCTTGGCATCTTACTCTGTCTTCTTCCTGGATCTCAGGGCCCTGCAAGGTTATAAAAGTATGGTAATTGCATTTGTGTGTGCCATAGCGTGTAATGGGTGGGTGCCCTTGTACCCCAGTGCTGGCATTCCCGGGTGGGGGCTTTTGTGATGGTGATTTGGTGGGGGATGGGTATGTGCAGTGGGCATGCTTTGGTGATGGGTGTCCATGCTTTGTGGTCGCATGCAGGGCTTGGTGTTGGGATGGGTGGGCTGTGATGGTGAGACATTTGCAAGGAGCAGGATGTGATGGGGGTGAGGGTGAGGGTGGGGGTATGAGTTGGCATGCTGGTGGGGTGGGGGGGATGAAGTAGTGAAGATGAGACTTACCAGAGTCCATTCCTCCGCCTACTCCTGCGAGGCCGTCAGGATGCAGGATCGCCAAGACTTGTTCCTCCCATGTTGTAAATTCTGGGGGAGGAGGTGGGGGTCTGCCGCCAGTCTTCTGCACCGCGATGTTGTGCCTGGATACCATTGAACGCACCTTCCCCTGTAGGTCGTTCCACCGCTTCCTGATGTCGTCCCTATTTCTTGGGTGCTGTCCCACAGCGTTGACCCTATCGACTATTCTGCTCCATAGCTCCATCTTCCTGGCAATGGTGGTGTGCTGCACCTGTGTCCCGAAGAGCTGTGGCTCTACCCGTACAATTTCCTCCACCATGACCCTGAGTTCATCCTCGGAGAACCTGGGGTGTCTTTGCGGTGCCATGGGGTGGTGTGGGTGATGTGTGTGGTGGATTGTGTGGTGATGTGTATTGGTGTGTTGTGTGAAGTGCGTGGAAATATTGCTGGGTGAAAGTAAAATGCGCGTCTGGGTGCTCAGTTCTCTTTTTCTCAGTGCGTGGTCCCGATTCTGTAGACGTGGGGGTTTGTGGGTGATGTGGGTGTGTGTTTTATATTGTGTTGGGTGTGTGGGAGTGGTGTGTGTATGTGTCTCAGGTGTGTGTATTTTGAATTTTCCAATGTGGATGTGTTTTGTAAATGTGTGTGTATTTTGAGCGCGGCGGTGGATTACCGCGGTTGAAAGACCGCCGCGTGGATTCGTGGGTCGTGATAGTGTGGGCGTATTTCTGTTGGCGTGACGGTGGAGGTTTGGTCATCGCCAGTTTCTCGCTGGCCTTTGGTGTGGCGGACTTTTGTGGATGTCTGCATTTTGGCGGTTTGACTGTTGTGGGTCAGAATGACCGTTGCGGTTTACCGCGGCCGCGGCGGTATGTTGGCGGTCTTCTGACAGCGGTAAGCGCCTTTTACTGCCAAGGTTGGAATGACCCCCAGAATGCCGGTTCAGATCAGGATATTGGAGTACATTTGCACATAATAACAGTTGAAATATTACTATACTTACATAGCATAATTTTGCTATGTCAAACAACATAATGTCAAACAGCATAATGTCACTGCAACCTGTTAATTTGTATAACATAACATAGTATAATATAGCATAACGTAACGCAATATAACTTATTTCCACACAGGTAATCTTATTACATTCTATTAGTTTATATGTCGTGGGACCAGCCCCGGGGTGGGTGTTGTTATTGAAGGGTGGAACATGGGTTGTGTATACAAGTGGTTGGTCTACTGCTCATCATCTACGTGGTCAGGTGTTATCACGAGTATATGGGGGGGTTGAATCCCCCTCATGGGGAGGATTCTGGGGAATACGTATGAATGTCGGCCTGTTTGTTATGTCTCCATTGAGATATAGTGTTCCCTTAAGAAGTAGTGGTGCATCTCCGTAATATGTAATGTTGTTTTGTATTATATCTTGTCGTCCCCTGTGGCAGGTGATCATGTTGTGCCAGTACTCTGGTGATCGTCGGGATGTGTATTATTGCGTGTAGATTATATTACATTCGTTTCATTTCCCGGAGCGGCCGTTTAAGGGAGAAGTGGAGGGTGATAGATTCAGCTGAGAGGGGACAGCATTACGACTTGTCTGCAGGATCGGGCCTGTTCATGTAGTCTTGTTGTTATTGTGTGGTGTTGTGTTATTGAATATTCTATATTGTAGTAGTGCTGTGAGGGGATGAATGGCAGCTTCTCTTTAGGTGTTGGAACTTGTCCCTACTGAGCAAGGTCCCGATGTATGTGTTTGCATCACCTGTGGGGTCTGCAAAATCCGGCTTGTGCATTTCGTGTTATACAGTGGATGTCTATGCAACAGTGTTATAGAATAAAGCCCCGTGCTATCTTGTAGATCATGTAAACATAATGGTCATCTAATGTTGTTAAAAAGGTTATTGACGATTGTTAAGTAATAATGGTTACAAACAAAACCCAGGCTTGTACTCATCATTCCGTGAGTTCTCGTCGTTCCAGTTTCAATGTCTTGTAATCATCTCACATGCTCCCAACGAGGGATCGGTGTCTCAGGGGGGTACAGTCATTGGTTTTAGAGGTGATATGGATTTGTCCCTTTCTGACAGTTGGGTGTAGGTTGCCACAGCGTGGAGAACCTGACCCCTGTCGTCGTGTAGTCTGGCTAGCCTCTCTGCGTCCCTGCCCCTTTGATTGAGGTCGGTGTCATGATGGAGCGGGCCTTCTTTCTCTGGGCCCGGGGGTAAGAGTCCTCCCCCTTCGTTTTCTCTCCCGGTATCTTGTGAACAGTCTGGCATGGTAGAGTCTATAGGCTGATGTTGAAAAGAATCAAGGAAAAGGCTCAGTTCATCTGGATTATAGAAGTCTTTGGACATACTGTTATTGGTGACCCACATTCTGGCGGGGTCGAAGAGGTGGAATTTCATCCCCAGTTGGCGAAGTCGAGGTCTTAGAGCTAGGAAGGCTTTTCTTCGTTCGTTGGTGTCCTTGGAGTAATCAGCCGTTATTCGGATGTCATGTTGGCCTATCCGGAAAGGGCCCTGTTTACGCGCCGTTTGTAATATCTGTCGGGCATGGTTGTGACGTAATAGACAAGCGATTATCGGTCTGGGTCTTAAAGATGTATCAGAACGTTTCGGGCCTACTCTGTGTGCTCTTTGGAATTCCAGCGGTGGGTCGAAGTCCAGGGAGGTTAGTTTGAGGAGAACGGAGCCCAGGAAGGCTTGCATGTCTGTACCTTCTTCATGCTCTGGGATTCCCAGTAGGCGAATGTTATCTCTTCGGCTCCTATCCTCTAGGTCTGTGAGTTTACTCCTAAGGTAAAGGAGGTCTTGGTCTCTGTCTCTATAAGTGGTCATCTGCGTTTCTAATGAGCCCATGCGGTGTTCAAAGCCTGTCACCCTGGTTTGAAAACCTGCAATGTCTGATCTCATAGATTTGGTTTCCAGGGTCAGTGAAGACAGAGAAGCGTCCATTCCCTCTATTCGGCGGCTGACAGCAGTGATCTCCTGTAGTATTTTTTCCATGGTTATGGATTGTTCCTTGTCAGACATTGCGGTGGATTGTGTTGGGGGATGGTGAGTCAGGTCCTGTTATCGTAGGTATTGGGCGCCTGTTATGAAGAGCTTCGGAGAATAATAATTGTCGTGCCGATTTACCAGTGGGTTTCTGATTTGTTTTGCTGCCGGGCATCGCCTCGTCCGTCTGCGTGTGTTGTCCAGCTGGTTCCAGAGTTTTCCTCGGAGTCTGGCGAAAGCAGTTTTACGCAGTTAGCCGGCTCTTGTCTTGTTCTGACTTTTGATATTCTCACTTTTTTTTTTTCCCTTTTCTTTTTCCCCTCCTCTTCTTTTTTTGTTTTGTTTTGGGGGGATTTTAGGGTTTAGGCGGTAATTTATTTGATCCTTTTTCTGTTCCCGGATGTGTTTTGGGGGGGGGGATTTTTTTGTGTGTTTCTTCTTTCTTTCTTTCTTCTCCTCCTGTTTTGTTTTTCTTTCCCTCTTTCCCCCCCTTTCGCCTCCCCTCTCCTCTCCTCCCCTTCTTTATTTAGCTTGGTTCTTAGCTCTCTTCTTCCTCTTTTCTATTTGCTCTTTCTTCCTCCTTCCTTTTATTTTTCCCTTACTCCCCTTCTTCTCTTGTTTCCGTGCCTTTATTCCTTTCTATTGTTTACTGTCCTGATTCGCCCCTCCTCGCCTCCTCACCTCGTTCCCCTTGCCGCTCCGCTGCGTTGTCTTCTTTCCTCTCCCGGGCCAAATAGAGGATAAATGCTTACCGCCTCCCTTTGGAAATCGGATGCGTAGGACTGTGTCTCCGACTCCAGTCGCCGTAATGGTAGGGAGGCCGGCTCCTCTCTCGGCTCGAGAGCGCGGCTCCTCCCCCGTAGTTGGGCCTACCTCGATATTGTACACCCTAGATCCCCTGGTGCTCCAGAGCGTGTCCCCACTCAAGATCAGAGGTCCTGAGCTTTGGGAGGCTCCTCAGGGTCTTCCGGACTTGTTCCTCCGTCCTTAAGAGAGCCGGTTTTCTGGTCGAGGAGATGCGGCTCCGCCCTCTCTGTAGGCCATTTTTCCCCCTTTCCCTCTAAGGCGCGCTATCGGCCGTTAGGGTCTCAGCGGCCAGTTGTTGAAATTTGGACGGAAGCTCGAGGTTGTGGGAGGGTTTCGATGTGCGTTAAGGCGATTTTTCGGCCTCCACAGGGCCCCCGCGGCCTCCTCGGGGCCACTGCGGCACGGAGCTCGGGACTTAGGCGGCCATCTTCTTTCGTGGCCCGGCCACGCCCCCACAAGAAAAATCCTAAACAAGTTTACAAACATGGTTTATGATTTAATAAATAATTCAGGACCAAAATGACAGAAATCCTGTCGGAACACCTGGAGCTTTTTAATTTTAAAAGCTTAGATAAAAGTAGTGCTAAAGATGCAAAGCTTCAACTGAGAGTATCTTGTTATGATGGAATGAGACAAAGTCACACGTTCAGGCCAACCATGCTGGGGCATAGGCCAGACTCAGGACCACGTTTCGCCTGCTGACAGCTGTAGCTTATGTCCTTGATACTAAGTCAGTGGTGCATTGCATTGTGGGGCTTTGCATTACTTGGCGCCCTTTCTGATGACGCTTTCAGCTGTGCAGCAAAGCTTTGCAGGGCTTTGCAGTGCTCTGCGTTGGTTCCAATGAATCTTGCAGCTGTTCGGTGAGGATTTGCTGGGATTTGCACTGCTTTGCGCTGGATTTTATGGAATCTTCAGTTAAGCCAGGAGTGAAATCTGATGCCAACCAAGGGTCCAGGATCTTGGGAGGCATCTCTTGAAGATCAGTGACTCATTCCAGGGGGGGCCTCCCTGGTACAGGCAGGTCTTGGTGCAGGGTGAGGCAGGTCCAATACAGGAGGTGTGGCTGAGCAGTCACATGGATGCCTCAGGAGCTTGTTGTGTACCTGAAGCTCAGAACAGGGGTCAACCAGTCGACCCATGAAGTCATTCAGTCTGGGATAAAGGGGCCAGGTCCATTCTTCCTTCTCAGGGAAGAGTAAAGGCCTCAAGCAGCAGGGCAGTCCTCCGATGCTCTTTCTTCTGTAGTGTCAACATGCCCAGGACTGTGCTGAAGAGTTGGTCTGAGGGCCTAATTTTTATTCCTGGTGCCAGCATTGAAGTAGGAGATACTTGTATACTTTCCCCTACCTGGTTCTGGAATTTCCCTCCAGTCCCCTGCCAAGGTTCTATGAGGTCTTCCTCAAGGCTGCTTTCAAGTTCTTTGCAAGTGTGCTGGAGGCAGCCCCTTTGAAATATAATAGGGACTGGGAATAGCGCTGTTCCTCCCATCCTGGCAGGATGGCCCATCCAACCAACTGCCAGTCCCCCTTTGTCTCACTGTCTGGGAGGTATACACAAAAGCCAACTGACAACAACACCCAGTCATGTGACTCATGAGACACACTGCAAGCACTAAATAGTCAGGACAAGAAAATGTCAACTTTCTAAAAGTGACATTTTTAGAATTGTAACTTAAACTCAGACTGTACCATTAAAGAGAGCTTTAAATTACAATTCATGTGAGTGCAAACATAGCATTCCTACTAGCTCCCAATCAAAGGTTATCACTTAATAAACCTAATAAGGTAACCCAATGTTATCCAACTGACGATAGGCCTAATAGTAGTGGAAACCTCATTCAGGAGGTTTTCACTACAAGCGCCTGTGAAACTTTAAACACATGTCCTACTTTTTAACTAAAATGCACCTTCCCGTGTGGGCTGTTTGAGGCCTACCCTAGGGGTGACTGATGTGTACTAAAACAAAGGTTTAAGTCTGGGAAAAGGTTTATTTTGACAGGTCCAAATGGCAGATTAAAACAGCACACAGGCTGCAATGGCAGGCCTCAGTTATGTTTTAAGAAGCTACTTTAGTGGGTGGCACAAAAAGAGCTGGTACATGTAGTGCCACTTTACTAGGGACCTATTAAGTAAATTAAATGTTCCAATAGGGTGTAAGCCAATGTTACCAAGTTTAAAGGAGAGAGCAGAAATAATTTTAAGCAAAGAAGAGGGGAGAAGACAAACGTTTGGGAGAAGCCCACACCAAATGCCTACAGGTCTCACAATGAGCTTTTCTGTGGTGTATCTATCTTATAACCAGCGGTGCCAGAGTCACAGCTTCATATGAAAGACATCATGCTTGTCATATTATTAATATTCTAACACTAGAGTATGACACATAAGTGCACAAAAGCCAGCACCACAGTCATTTTGTAGTGTTGGGATTCTCAATTGTATTCAGAGTGAGTACTGTCCCATAATAGTGCTTTCCTGCCCAGCAGGCAGATGTTTGTAACCTGCAATGTCACACAGCCTTTTTTTACAGTTCACCATGTGCTGAGGAGAGCAGCTCCAACTGCAGCATAATCAATATCATTGGATCCATCTGTACACATGTACACCCACATGATCTGCCCACACATACATCTACCCACACACCATAGACATACAGATATATTTCCTACATATTTGCTTGCAGCGCTGCCCTGGCGGATTATCACCGCCGGGGCTAAAACGGCTACCGCCGCGGTCATAATATGGGTCCCCGTACCGCCAGCCTGTTAGCGGTATGGGCGCCACTTTAGCCCTGGCGGTCTTTGACCGCCAGGGTTAAAATGACCCCCTAAGTTTGCTACTGATGCATTGCATGTGCTGTGAAATGCTATCTGTTTGCAAATCATAGAATGGCTTGAAGACGTTTCACATGACTTCTGTTAAGAAAAACCTCCTTGTCGCTGTTCAAGCATTTGAATTCAAAAGGCAACTCTCACAGCTCATGGACATAGCTATCTCCTAACTGCTCAAATCTGCCAACAGGAAATTGTTTCAGACATAAGTGAATTTAAATGTCAATATTGGCAGGGAGATCATTCCATGTGGTAACCCCACTGATAATTGTGTTACGGCTAAAGCAAAAGGCAACTTTTCTCATTTCTCAATATTAACCGTTATGTAGCTATATTTCCTCTTAGCTCTTATCTGTTGTTTATGTGTAAGGTTAAATGTGGCAAAAAACTCCTTAGAGTTAAAGGGCCCCCAGAGCACGCAGCCACTTTTCAGCACTTGTAAATTCCACTTCAGTATCATAATGGACCTAACCTGGCTTTGTCCATGGCGCAAAAGTGACATATCATTTCATAAAATGTCAATAGCAGAGGATACAATGCTACTTAATGTGTAAATCCGAGTGGACAATATTTCCATTTGCGAAAGCTTTCGAATTTCATTATATTTTGCATATAAGAATCTTTTAGAGCATGATTTTCTGGGACCTAACAAGAAATTTAGCAAGTCAACATGTTAAGAAAGGAGAGAAAGGTGTTCTTTTACAGCTATTAGTGTGGAAGACTGTAACCATTGTTGATATAATTTACTCATGCTGTATGTGGTGACAATACCTGAGTGGTGTATGATCACGTAAAGAAGATCCAGTCAGTTCACTCTAAAGCTCCGTGTAGAGTAGGTAAAACATGTATGGCAACTATTTGTATCTACTGGCCACAATGCCCACCCGTTTGGAACCTGAAAGTGATGAATTAAAGGTACTGTTCTGAACCCAACCATTGAGCTGTTCTTCATTTCTTTTACTTTTGCTAACTCAAGGCAAGTTGTTTGCTGGAAAGTATCATTTAAGAAAAAACATTTGCTAGGAAATCAAAGAAGGTCTAAATAAAGCCTCCGTGCCGTGCATGTGCCATTCTTTTGTTCCCCAAACACTTTTTGAGGCAATCGAGTTTTTCCAATATTCATAACCTTCTATGGCCAACCTGGAGACAAAGGAATCTGAATGCATTCATTTAGTGTCGGTTAGCATTAGCTTCCTTGCTTTCGAGTTTGTTAGTTTGAAATATTAAAACTAAGCATTTTTAACATCATGCCCAAAAAAATAAGTGAATTTCTCTACATATGTTTTGGAACTCCCCACTGGTGGAGTCAGACAGTGTTCCTATTGTGTATAAATGAAAACTACTCTTGGAGTACTAGCTTGATGAATATAATAAGCCCTATAATGATAGTAACAGAACATTTCCCCATAATTTGTAGTATTCATATATACATCTTCATTTTCAAACAGTATAACATCCAATCTCTGAAAGCAGAGAATCAACTATTTTTACATCCCAGTCATCAAAAACAACCCCAGGTGTAATGATGTCCTAAATATCAATCTAAAGGTAATTTATCCTAAACAATCCCTTCAGGAACTGGAACAGCAGAAAGGTTCACAAGGGACAAGTCTCTTTGCAGTTTGTATAAGGACAAGTAAGGCTTTAAAACCTCATCCACCAGTTCAACAGCAGAGCATTCAGGAAGATAGTGACCATATAGTAGCAAAAAGAAGACAATAACAAATTCAATCCATAGAAGAAAGGCAAGCAGTGTCAATATGCTCCATAGACAGTTCCATGGGCGAAACAAATGATTTTGTTTAAACCAGTGAAAAAGCTTACGTATATCATGCACTGGTGCAATAGTTGGTGCTGAAGAATCTGAAGAAAAGTCATCAATGTCTGCAAAGTAACAAGCAGCAGTTTGTGCAAAAACTGGAACCGGTGCTGGTGGAAGAGAACTGGTAGATGTATCCAACGGTTGTTCATCATAAACAATTCCATCTGTTTGAGTTGCACTGGAAAATTGCAGATTAATATTTTGGACATTTCTTGTCAATGCAGTGGTGACAGGAATTAACAAAAGTTCATTTTCCGCCCTCCCAACCTTGGGGAAACAATTTAAACTTAGTTTATTGCTTGAAGAGGTATATCCTGTATGGTAGTGAGAGGGCCAAGGTAACTACCCAGGAATCCTTGTGGTCTACTGTGTAGGATCAGCCATAAAATGTAATTTGATGTAGTCAAAGGAGATAAAGCGTTTGTCTTTGGAACCAGAGAGCAGCTGTATGATAACAGTTCTGGTACTGTGTATGCCAAGAACCAGCACCAGTGCCCTGTAGGATGAGACAAACTTCTTCTTCACAGGTTTCTTTTCTCAAACTAGATCCCCAACCTTAGGAATCCAGCCTGTGGATGTTGTTAAATCCCTCATTCCCATGATGCGGCATATGTTAATGAATGCTCATCGTGGAACTGCTGTAATTCCTGCAAGACAGTTACACATTCTTTATGTCAAAAGGTGTTTCTGCCACTAACGCACCAAGACCATCAAGATCTGGGACATACATAGGAATGCTGAACAGGACTTTGTAGGGTGTACAACCTCCCAAAGACCTTCTTGGCAGATTTTATAATGCTCTTTGGACTCCTTAGAAGTGATGGATCCATCTATGACCTGAACCTAGAACACTAGCTGTTAAGGATTGCTTTAAGTCCTGTTTTTTTTTCTCTCCACTATTGAATTTCCTTCAGGATGGTAGGGTGAAGAATAATGCACCCCAACAACCATCATTCCCATGGCAAGCTTGTGTGCCCTGGAGGCAAAGGCAGGGCCCTGGTTCAAATGGCATGCTACGACTGCTTATGTCCTGAAGAAGACCTGAAAATAACAGCTCAAGGCTCAGCCGATCCTTGTGGCCACATCCATAGGAATCTGGAGCAAGAATCTGCAGCAAGCAGAATGTATTTGTATGCACATAAGTCCATGGTAGTTTTTCTTTGAGAACTGACAAGGTCCCTCACAAAAAGTATGTTTTATGGTGTTTCCTTTCGAATCTCTGAGCCCATTAAGGCACCAGTAGTGGAAGTGTTTGTCAAAATACTGGGAACAGTATTATGAATCGCACACAATAAGTGTCAGTAATTCTGGATCTGTATGTGCCAAAATCAAAGATTTAATCCCTGCAAATTGTGCTGTGCAGTCCCCTAGGGACTGCATGTAGGTCTGTTGAAGGTGGAATTTTCTATCCCTCATAACTCCACAAACAGCTGTGCAAAACTGCAGAGTATTGATGTTTGGTACCTACAGCTGGTTGAGCTGAACCATCAGTTTAAATGATAATTTTGCACTGGTCAAGAGGCATGACTTTAATGGACCTGGGGTATTCAAGTTCATTCTGGAGAAACTCTTGGGGGCATATTTATACTTTTTGAAGCAAAACTGCACTAACGCAGTTTTGCATCAAAACGTTTAGCACCGGCTTACGCCATTTCTGAGCGCCTGCCGGGTGCCATATTTATGGAATGATGCAAGCCAGTGCAAAGGGTGGGCTAGCTTAAAAAAAATGGTGTTAGCCAGGTGGGGGTGGCGGTATGGGAGAAGGGGGTTTTGCACCAAAAAATGACATTAGGCTTGTTAGAGGCAAAAAAAATAAATGTATCTAACCAGCCTAGAGTCATTTTCTGATGCAAAACCATCCGTACCACATGACTCCTGTCTCAGAAAAGACAGGAGTCCTACCCACCACCCCAATGGCCAGCACAGGGGACCAGTGTCCCCTTGGTATGGCCATTTCACCCTGTGCCATGCAGGGGTCCCTAATTTGGATCCTCGATGGCACTTTAATTTATAAAAAACAATACTTACCTATGCTTAACCTACTTACCTGGAATGGGGTCCACCATCCTACGGTGTCCCTCTGGTGTGGGCGGGGGTGTTCCTGAGGCTTGAGGAGGGCACCCGTGGACCCATTCCATGGCGTTTAACCATGGAAATGGGTCCGCAGGTCCCCTAATGCCTGATCTGACAGAGGCATTAAATAATGGTGCAAAGCAAGCTTTGCACCATTATTTAGCCCCTCATCCCACCCGTGCATCATTTTAGCACAGGTGATAAATATAGGGCCATGGGGTTAGCACAATTTTTTAGATGGGAATGCCTACCTTGCATCTCATTGACACAAGGTAGGTTTATGTATCTAAAAAATGGTGCAAACTCCAATATTTTGACGTTAGACATTGTTTAATGTTAAAATATAAATACAGACTTAGTTTTGCCCCAAATTTGCGTAAATAAAAATTACCCAAATTCAGTGCAAATGGAGTATAAATATGCCCCCAGGTCCCTTAAGTAATGATGAACCTACATGGCCAGAATCAGCTACATATACACCATTATCCAACACATTTGAGACCTCAGAGAAACAATGCAATCTTACAAATTGTGACATTTAAAAATCTCCTGACAGATATCAGTACACTGAAACATGCCCTTCTCGTACCTTTCAGAACTCATCCAACAAGAAGAGCGGGAGAAGTGGGCCGTTAGAGCACCAAAACGAGTATGCAAAACTGGAAAAGGACTCACAACGCTCCTCAGACATCACAATAAAAAAGAAAGAAAAATGTCAACAACAAACTTCAATCTAAAAAAAAGACGATTGTGGCACATTCAGCTAAGTATGCCACACATATTGAGAACAGTACTGAAGAACAGGACATGGGCCTTGACTTTTCTAGACAACGCAGCAGAGGGAGAGAATCTTCAAGAGCTTCTATAGGTGACAGCAACTAACGACTACCTAGCAGTCAAAATCCCAGATAGGTGCATCGTCCTACCCGACAGAGTATACGAATTTAAATTGAGGGGGACATTAAGCATACAATAAAAAAGAAGTTCTGGCAAAGATTAATGTTAAGCTGTGACATTCTGCTGGCAGAAAAAGATAGGCCACCAGAATTTGTCCCTAAGCTCCCACAAGATGTCATTTTGACTTCTTTCTCAGTCCTTGTTCCTGATCCAGTAAAAGAAGGCTATGCCGTAGATTGGTCTCTGGCGCAGGCTCCAGCGGTTTACCATAACCACATCAGTTGGGATAGAGACTCTCGCTATCATTTCAAGTCTATACGGTCCAATCCACAAATGCACCCTCAATATCCAATAAAACATGAGCCCAAAGTTCCAGTAAAGAAAATTTTCTCAAAACTTAAGTATCAGGGTGTAACTGTACCCTTTGCATCACCTATGAATAACCCTTTGTTCCCAGTTGCTAAACCAGACTGTTCATAAAGAATAGTCTTAGATTACAGACACTTAAACAGTCACACACATTTGCCATTCAAAATTCACATAGCACAGCACTTTTGAACAATATAGTGTGCAAACAATTCCAAAGGACTTTGGATATTTCCATTGGGATTTTATGCCAAAATCTAGCACCTGAAAGGAGACATTTAAATGCATCTTCCACATTAGGCTCTCAGGGCCATTTTTGCCAACTCCCCCAAGGGCATATGGGAGGTGTAGGACTGTTCTAAGCCTGCATGATATTGATCCTGATGTGTTGTCCTATGTAGATGTCATTTATCTGATGGACGTTGAACTCAGCACACATTTGGTTAGGGTAAATCGCATTGTTTTTGGAATTGCTGACCATGGCTACGAATTCAGTTTTAATAAAACTAAATTGCCTTCCTAAATGTCCTGTTTCTGGGATATGAGCTTTAAAACGAGGGGAAAAGTCTGCCATCACAGTTATTACAGAAGTGTGTTTAGTTACAAACACCAAATAACATCAAGAAACTGTAATCTTTGCTTGCTTTCTTGAATTTTGGCAGGACCTACATACCAAATTATGCACAACGCATCCAACCATTTTATGACTTAATCCATCCTGATTTCTCAAGCAAACACTGGACATCACAATGTTCTCAAATTCTCTGATCATTACAGACTGACATGCTTGAAGAAAACATTTACACACATGTGTAAACAAAACAAATTTGGTAATCCGGGTCATCCCGGGTGCCATCAGGTTCACCTATGTCACATTCAATGAGGGTGACATAGTACAAAATAGCGTATAAATCATACCTATACTCCAGTGCAGATATGCGTTTTGCACCCACAGAAAAAATACTCACTGCAGTCCAGATGGTGGTCATCTAAGAGAGACCATTTGCCCAGGGTAAACGCATCATTGTCATGACCCCAATAGGAGCCGTTGAGGCTGTTACCAAAGTCAGCATTCCAAACGCAAAAGCATTACATCAACATTGGATACAATGGGCTACCTTCTTGTCTGCCACTGATGTTGATTATGCTTTTATCCAAAACTACATAAACAAGGGGCATATTTACACTTGTTTTGCGCCAAATTTGCCTAATTTGTTTTGACATAAATTTGGTGCAAAACAAACTCCATATTTATACTTTGGCACTAGTCCAGTTTAGCATCAACGTTATGGAGTTAAAGTCATTTTTGGGACATGGAAATCTACCTTGCGTCAATGAGATGCAAGGTCGGCATTCCCATGCAAAAAATGACTCTATGGCCTTAGCGCCATATTTATCCCCCCATGCTTACTCACTGTGCCACTGGATTCAAGCTGGCCTGGCTGATGAAGGGTGAAACCCTGAAACCGGTCCCAAGATGCGTGTTTCTGGTCTAGGGAGGACCTGGCTTGGCAGTTCGGGCTGGACTGTTCCCATGAGGAACAGGGTCAAGTCTGATTTGCAAATGGCTAGGTCCAAACTGGGGTGGCATGGTGAGCAAAAGAACAATGGATTAAACCCAGATCTTTGACTAGGGGTAAGTGTTTGTATTGTTCAGCACTCCTTCCATCATCCTTTTGTGTTGCTAAAGTTGCCCGAGGTGGGAAGGGTATGCCCAGACGTGGTTCCCTTGCTCACTGTGCCACTGAATTCAAGCTAGCCTGGCTGATGAAGGGTGAGACCCTGAAACCGATCCCAGGATGCTTGTTTCCGGTCCAGGGAGGACCTGGCTTGGCAGTTCAGGCTGGACTGTTCCCATAAGGATCAGGGTCTAGACTGATTTGAATATGGCTGGGTCCAAACTGGGGTGGCATGGTGAGCAAAATAACGATGGATGAAACCCAGATCTGTGACTGGTGGTGAGTGTTTGCATTGTTCAGCACTCTGTCCATCATCCTTTTGTGTTGCTAAAGGAGAATCACCCTCGGTTAACCCCTGCTCACCCGATAGGTAGCTTGGCACGAGCAGGCAGGGTTTACTTCAGAACCAAAGTGTAAAGTATTTGTACCAACAAATACAGTAACTAAGTGAAAACACTACAAAATGACACAACACAGGTTTAGAAAAATAGATAATATTTATCTAAACAAAACAAGACCAAAATGACAAAAGTCCGACATACACAAGTCAAGGGGTGAATTTTAGAAGCAAAAGAGTCTGAAATCCTTTAGGAAACAGTGAGAACACTGTTGGAGTGCAAAAGTGCCTCCGTAGCATCAAAATAACACTGCACAGGAGAGTGTGCATCAGAAAAAGCCAACAATGTGTCAATTTCTCACTTGCAAGCGAGACCGTGCGTCCTTCCTCCTCCGGTTGGGTTGCCGTGTGTCGTTTTTCCTCTCCCGCAAGAGAGCGATGTGTCGATCCGGACAGGCACCTCAGGTCCGTCCAGACCTTGCGTTGTTTTTCCGCAGCCAGCGATGTTGCATTGAAAATCCGGTTGCAAAGTATCACAAAACCGTGCTGCATGGGGTTTACGTAGTTATCAGCCTCAGTTAGCTGGTGTTGCGCTTTGTTTCTCCAGCTGCGTTGCATCAATCTTCGAGCCGCAATGCAGGTGGAGCATAGATTTCAGCTGTGAAGCCGGTGGTGGGTCGTTTCTCAGCCACGTCACAGAATGTGCGACCAAAATTTCCAGCGCGGCAGTCTGTGCATAGATTTTCAGTTTTTGTCTGCCAGCTTCACCTTTCAAGGGCCAATGAATTGGATAGGGCCCCACTTGGCAGGGCAGGAGTCCCAGCAGAAAGTCCAGGTGCTGGCAGAGGACGTCTTTGATGGCCCCGAGACTTCAACAACAGGAGGCAAGCTCAGTTTAAGCCCTTGGAGGTTCTTCACAAGCAGGGATGCACAACAAAGTCCAGTCTTTGTCACCTTTCACAGGCAGAAGCAGCAACTGCAGGATAAATCCACAAAGCACAGTCACAGGCAGAGCAGCACTTCTCCTCAACTCTTCAGCTCTTCTTCTTGGCAGAGGCTCCTCTTGAATCCAGAAGTGATCTAATTTTCAGGGGTTTGGGTGCTCTTCTTATACCCCTTTCTGTCTTTGAAATAGGTCTACTTCAAAGAAAAGTCTCTCTTGTTTGTGAGATCCTGCTTTGCCCAGGTCAGGCCCCAGACACACACGGGGGTTGGAGACTGCATGGTGTGAGGGCAGGCACAGCCCTTTCAGGTGTGAGTGACCACTCCTTCCCTCCCTCCTAGCACAGATGGCTCATCAGGATATGCAGGCTACACCTCAGCTCCCTTTGTGTCACTGTCTAGAGAGAGGTGCAAACAGCCAAACTGTTAAATTAACCCAGACAGGGAATCCACAAACAGGCAGTCACAGAATGGTTTAAGCAAGAAAATGCCTACTTTCTAAAAGTGGCATTTTCAAACACACAATCTCAAAACCAACTTTACAAAAGGATGTATTTTTAGATTGTGATTTCAGAGACCCCAAACTCCACATGTCTATCTGCTCTTAAGGGAATCTATGCTTTCATAATATTTAAAGGCAGCTCCCATGTTAACATATGAGTGAGATAGGCCTTGCAACAGTGTAAACCAAATTTGGCAGCATTTCACTGTCAGGACATATAAAACACATTAGTATATGTCCCACCTTAAACATACACTGCACCCTGCCCATGGGGCTACCTTAGGGGTGTGTTACATGTAGGAAAAGGGAAGGTTTAGGCATGGCAAGTGGGTACACTTGCCAAGTCGAATTGGCAGTTAAAACTGCACTCACAGACACTGTAGTGGCAGGTCTGAACCATGTTTACAGAGCTACTAATGTGGGTGGCACAACTAGTGCTGCAGGCCGACTAGTAGCATTTGATTTACAGGCCTTGTGCACCTCTAGTGCACTATACTAGGGACTTACTAGTAAATCAAATGTGCTAATCATGGATAAGCCAATCAACAAAACAATTTACACAGACAGCATATGCACTTTAGCACTGGTTAGCAGTGGTAAGGTGCTCAGAGTCCTAAAGCCAACGAAAACAGGTCAGAAAATGAAGGAGGAAGGAGGCAAAAAGATTGAGGATGACTCTGCAAAAGGGAAAAATTCCAACAGTCAGGTTAAACAACAGAAGGAACAATAGACTAAATGTAAGGCTAGGATTTTGGCAAAGACCTTGCACTCTTAGGGCCAGATTTATATTTTTTGACGCAAAACTGCGCTAACGCAGTTTTGCCTCAAAACTTTTAGAGCTGGCAAATGCCATTTCTTAACGCCACCCATGCGTCAAATTTATACTTTGACGCACAGTGGTGCTAAAAACAGGTTAGAGTAATTTTTTCTGACGCTAATCATTGCACCTTGGCGTAAGGCAAAACGACGTTAACGCAAACAAAATTACTCTAATCTGTTTTGCGACATGGAGAAACGCTGCAAAACAGATATGCGCCATTTTTAACCTCAATAGCGTCAAAAAGTGACGCAAGCGCATCAAACAGTGCTAAGGAGCCCCAAAATGGATCCCAGAAGCCAGGAGAGACCCCAGTGAGACCTCAATCAACCAGGAACCTGCAGGAGGACACAGACAAGACCCAGGGGAGAGACAAGAGGAAAAGGAAGTCTTTCTTCAGCGCAGACAAGCATGAAATTCTGGTCAGAGAGGTGACGGAGCACCAGCATCAATTATTCATCACCTCTAAATTGCCAATTGGGAGGAGAGAGGAAATTTGGCAACAAATTGGGGACAAGATTAACAGTGTGGCAGAGGTCAGGAGAACTGTCACTGAATGTAAGAAACGCTGGCATGACTGCAAGTGCAGGACAAAGGAGAAAATGGCAAGGAACAGGAAGGCAGCACTGCAGACCAGAGGTGGAAGTCGAGCACTGCAAGAGGACCTGGACGAGATGGAGGAGATGGTTGCAGCCATCATCCTGGAGGAGATCTTCACAGGAATCACAGGACAGCGCAGACTACAAGGAAACAACACATATGCAGGGTAAGTCGCATGGGGGACAAAAATGCCTAAATGTCAAGTGCTAGAAGGGGGAGGCACGGGACTCCCTGGACTGCCCATGCAAGGTGCATGGGTTGTGCAGGGGCATCCAGGGGCACAGCAGAACACAACACCAAAAACCTTTGCATCGGGGTACACTGCCATGCCAAGGCTGCTGGAAATGCTGAAGCAGACCAGGAGGGTAGTTAAGAATATAAAACTGGCCTGCTGTCACAGGACAGCTGGTATAGTCAGAATGTAAGCTAGGGGACAATGCCCAGTCTCAAGCCATTGGCTGAAGCGGCAGTTACCATTGACACATGCCACTACTACCTGTGCTCTGTGTGCTGGTGAAACAGGAAATGGCATTTAGGTGCCCATGGCACAAACACACCCAAAATTAGGGATCAGTATGACTACGTGATCAATCATCATCAATCCCTTTCCAAGTAAAACTCCTGTCAACTGCTCATGTCCATAGACTCAATAAACATCAGGCACTGTCACAGGCATTATGAAGTACACAGCAGCAATCTCATACCCATGCTGCCCATTCAATGGTCTACCACTGTGCCTGTGTCACAATAGGTGCAATGTCACCATGCAACATCTCAGGTGTCATAGTGCTTAGACAACTGCATTGACGGGAGGACATATGTGTGTAGCTAGGAAAACCGACACACACAGTCATAAGACGAAATGGAACTCTGCCATGGCCCATCAGTGCAATGCAACGTAGCACACATACACAAACGTCAACATGAGAAACTACCAATGGTGACACCTGTATTGTTTAATGGAAATGCAATACATGGTATGATGCTAGGTCTCAGCACTGTATGGTGTATGTAAAAAATGATAGACTGGGAAAGGGCCAAATTGTCATGTGTGGTGCATGTGGAATCAGCACGCCAACAAGCATTGCAAGGCCTCACCATGCTAACGGTGGCAAATAGAGGGTTAATTAGGACAAGAAGGTGGCAAGCCACAATTTGGACAGAAACCACACCTAGAAGATGTGACGCAGACAAATCCCCCAACTGCCCACACTACATGTGACATGCAGGTGGGGTATAGGCCTGAGAGACTGCAAACATTAATAACAGGAAAAATGCATGGGAACCAGGAGTACAACGTACCACCAATAGGAAGTCAGTGACGTCACATTACAACTGCCACAACACAGACACACTAATTGTACAGTATCCCATTGGAGAGGATGATGGCTCTCCTGTGGATCTGTCTGTCCTGGACTACCCTGATGACATGGATGACCAGCTGACAACCATCAGCCAGGAATCCCTCCAAGATGTCCTGGGAACCCTCCAGACACCACCTCCAGTCGCAAGGAGGAACACACATGTAACAGACATCCCAGAGGAGCCACCCATCACCCCAATTATACGACCTGCAGCTCAAACACAGCTGGGGACTCTGATGACACTGGGACCACCTTTGAGAGGACAGTTGTGGGAGTACAGTGGTAGCTGGCCAAGGAGGTGCAGGTGGGGATGCAAACTATGGCAGCCAGCCTTGAAGGGGATGTGCAAGTGCATGATGACATCCGCAGAACAGACAGTAGCCATACAACTCACCCAATCACAACTGCAAGGAGTCAGTGTGTGAGGGACCTCACCACTGATCTGAGGGAGTTGCAACAATACCTGCCTTCCCAATCTTGCAGCTGCATGCATGACAACAAGCTGGACTCCCTCAGGGCAGACATGGCTGCCTACCACAGGGATGTTGCTGCCATACTCAATGATCAGCGGCTCCTCCTTGCTGCAGTTATGCCATATCTAGTTCCAAAGATGGCAGCTTCCAGGAATTTGCAGTCAACTTCTCTAACCACTGAAGTGTGCGCTGCCCCATCAAACCCACCACCACCACCATCAAGGGCAGAGGAGAAGACACACACATCAGAGGATGAAGATGTGGAACAACTTCACCGATAGGAGTACCCGGTAGCACCAGCCCATGTCACCTGTGCTTGACAACATGCCAGTGTTGCTACAGTTAGTGACATGTACTCTTCACCCACACACTGTTAACCTTACCACTATGGACTGCAATTGTCTCTCACTACCCAATTGGCAATTCATGTTCCTCTGCACTGAATGACACTTCATCTCAGCATGTCCAATGACATATCCCTCAACCTTGTACTTGTGTTGCGTCACAATAGAATGCTTTACACTAATGGCCTCACAAACCTGGACCATGTAAATATTGCACTACAGCCCTTTCAAGTAAACAGCACCTACGCAACCACTTTGTCTCTGTGATATGTGACACATCTACTTTGCAGGAGATTTGTGATGCATGTAACATGTCAATGGTCACAGAGTGTCAATACCAGAGTGCAGAAATAATGTGGAAAGATATTTACGCAGAAGGGCCATATCTTCTGTGCTGCTTGTGCCTCATTTCTGAAGTATAAGCAACACAAACATACAAAATATGATTGTAATTTGTGAGCTTGCGCTGCTGTTGCATTAAAAAATGAGGCAAAAGCATCATAAAAATAGCATATTTCAGGCCCAAGGTATCTACAAGATGAAACTCAATGCTGGTCACATCCCCTACAAGACAGTCATTGTGTATGTAACTTTTGCCTCAAAACATACATGCCACACCCACAACATACAGCAGTAATGGCTGTGTAAAAGTGTTTGCCCAATAACATAAGCTGGGAGTACAATTAAAACACCTAGGCGTGAATTTTGTATACTTGACCTCATCAGAAATTGACACCACTCAGTTTAGCAGTGTTCACATGAACATCAGGCTGCAGGCAGACGTCCCACAGTGACCAGGATTCCAACACAGGACCCAAACGATGACAGCTTTAAAATCACACCTACCTGTCCAATGCATGGGAACCATAGTCACTTTGAGTGGTGGGTACAATGGATGGCAGATGCACCGAGATTTAGCTTTGTTGTGCTGCCAATGTGACAGCTCAGTTGGAAGTGGAAATTAACATGTCAAGAGCTGGATGTGGATGCAGGATGGAATACACAGGCCATCAGAAAACTTGCACTGTACACTCATGAAAAGACCCAGATCCCCAAGCATATGACACATGCCATAAAGGAGTACCTAAAACTTTAATAACTATGTATAAAAGAGAACTTAAAACAATGTCACACACCTATACTAACCTAACCTATCCTAACTATACATTACCCACAACTGGGCCTAACTACCTTATGCTAAACTTACTTGCCCCATTTAACAAAACACTCTAAACATTTACCCACCCACCCCTCTTATATGATGGGACACATGTAGGACAACATATACTAACCTAAACAGATACTGACTAATGCTAAACAAATATATATTTTTTTGTATGCTTTTAAAATTATTATTAGAATACACAAAAGCCCCAACATTAACCCCCAGCCACCCACCCACCCACAAACTAGCATTTAATAATATGAACCCCCCACAATTCCAACCTACTTATCTAAACTACTAGCCTACTCTAACCTATCACTAATCCCCCTAAAAAACTGGATAAGGAAATAGGAGGTAGGGGACGGAATTAGGGGTGAGGTAATGCAGGAGTTCAGAGGTTTGCAGTCTTCAGAGTTTGTTTAATTGACTTTAGCCTCTGGCTATTCCTGTCCATGTCCCGCTGGAGAGTGTCAATTTTCTTTTGGACTTTTCTCATGTCCCTCTGCAGCTGTGTGATTGCAGCCATGTCCAAAGCGGCTGCTGTGGTGGTCTGTGTCCCAGATGTAGTTGCTCCTGCAGGTTCCACGGTCATGGGTGCTATAATTGAAGGTCCAGCAGGTGTTGTGGCTGTTGCTCCCAAGGTTTAGGGTGCAGCAGGTGGGGCTGATGTACTGGTGGCCACTGTGCTACTGGCTGCAGTCGTGGGGGTGGCTACACATGTTGTGGCCAATGCCGGTCCCCCTTGGCTAAAAGCCCGTGATGCTCCTGTGGCTTTCTCCCTACAATAGCGTCTTGCTATCATTCTGAACCCAGACTCCATATCCAAGATGTACCTGTACCTCGCTGCCTGCTTCTGGAACTCCCTTATCTCCGCGGCATTCACGTTGGCAGGTGTAAAAATGAGACAGGCAACCATTAGTGTCATCAATGTGTGATGCATGTACAGATGATAATCTAACACTCTCCCTCAAATTGCACATGCATTTCAAATCACAGTACACTGTCCCTGAGGAATGACATGGAAATGCCATCAAGTATTTAACAGCACAGCAAAGCACAACAAGGTGTGCACCAAATAAACTGATCTGTGCATTTATGTAGGGCAATGTGTCACAATGCAAATGCAGCAAGTAATTAACATGGGCCTGGCCGACTAATACCTATCATCTGGATCAACTTCAAGGCACCCAAGACAAGTGATTTGTATATGTAATTGGCAGGATGGTATGCAGTTGCCAATCATAAGGGGTCAGTGTTGTTTGGGAGACATGCATGCTTGAATTAGATGTCTGTCATCTACACTGTGACCATCACACCTACCAACATATATGTTCTCCCCTATCCCTGTGCCTCAAGGGGGATGGGCATACAATACATTGTCATTGTCATTTTTATTGATCAGTTAATTAAAACCATTACATATAAAAGTAAGAAAAGCACCGTTAAAATTCATTATAAAGCTAATGAAATTTTTAAAAAAATAAAAAAAAGGAACCAGTAAAATTGTCTACGTACTGTCTCATTTGCAACAAGGCAATAAGGGAATGCTTACACACGATTAGAACCCTTGTGTGCTCTGTTATCAATTCCAGCTGCCTGAGCTAGCAGCCTCCTGAGAGCTGTCACATATTTCGCACATCTTGCCAAAACCCAGGGCGCGGAATGTGAGAAGCAAAGGTTGGATACCTCCATACAGGACTGTGCTCCTTGAGCCAGCGCCAGGGGAATTATTAACTGTCTTCTTTCAGCTGCTAATCTGGGACAGTAGCACAGAAGGTATAGCCAACTTTCTTGATGATAAGAGCAGAGCCTTCAGGCGCTTTTTTGCCTATGTGCGGACCAAGAAGGATTAAAGGGCCAGATGTATGAAGAAATGGCTTTGCGAATCGCAAATAGTGATTTTTAAGAAATCGCTGTTTCCGAGTCGCAATAGGCCATGTATCATAATTGCGATTCGGAATTAGCGATTTCTTAAAAATCGCTATTTGTGGTTTGCGAGGCCCATTTACCAAATCGCAATTTGCATTTTCGCAAATTGCGATTCGGTAATTGAAAATCGCAAATTGTGAGAAATTGCAAGAAAGCACACCTGGAGGAGCCTGATGACATCACAAGCAGGAAGTGAGTCATCCCAGGCAGTTTCAGGTGCCACACCCAAACCAGCATCCAGAGAGAGTCAGCCCAGCCACACTGAGCAACACTCTGCAGGAGGCAGCACACCAGAACAACCATGGACACCTCTGCCAAAGGAAACGAGAAGGGAGAAAGAAAGCGTAAGCTGAAATTCAGCGAGCAAGAGCTGGAGGTGCTGACAGAGGAGGTGGTCAGGAGCCATGACCGGCTTTTTGGCAAAAGCTCACTCCAGGTGCCTGAGAGTGAGAAAAGGAGACTCTGGGCAGACATACAAACAAAGATCTGCGCTGTTGGAGTGGCACAGCGCTCGGTTGAAGAAATTAAGAAGAGGTGGTACGACCTGCGGTCCCTTGCCAAGGAGAGGGTGGCAAGACAACTGCAGGAGGCCAGGAGCACAGGAGGCGGCCCACCCACAGAGTTACCCTCCACCCCGATAGAGGACCTAGTGGAGTCTACACTCCTCCCTGAAGCAGTCAGTGGGGTAACAGAGATTGACACCTCCGGCACACCAAGTACCAGCAAAGGTAAGTGCAATATTGACCTGTAACTCCATATGTGTATGCACAAAAGCCCCTTAGGAATTAGCAAGTAATGTAAAACATTGTGAGAAGTAGTCCATTCCACATCTTAGAAGCAGCACAACAATGCATTATGGGAGTGGCAGTCCACAACCCAGAGCTGAAAGTAGCTCATACAATGTAAGTAAGTAGAGCGACACCCAGAAGAACACAACACCCACAACACAGTGAAGAGAAGTACCTGTACCTCTATTACCATTGTGTGACCGTAATTGTAACAAACATAAATGACATGCTGCATATTGTCATTGCAGGTGGGCCAGGCCCAGCAGCCACAGCATGTGCCAGCTTAGGGGAGACTGACACCCATCCTGCTTCGGACTCCAACACGAGTGGGTCTCTGAACATTGCGCCACTCCGACGCAGGCCCAGGGCACTGCCACTGCCAGAGCTCAGTCAGGACTCCGATGAGCAGTAGGAAGGCCCACATACACCATCCCCAACTGGCAGATGCACCCAGATGCAGGAGCCCAGTTCGCAGCAGACCACAGCACCCCGCAGGATGGCTACAAATGCAGGTGCACAGGCATATGAGGCAGGTGAGGGAACCTCCTTCTTTGGTGGCCTGGAATCGGCTATGTTGCAGCAGCAGCGCCTGCAGAATAAAAAGATCACTGCATTACAAAAACAGATGCAGCAACCTAATGCCAACATGGGGGGCCTGCATCGCCAGCTGGAGTGCATGAATGCAAACATTGAACAGCTGAGGGACAGGTCCAGGCATCGCAGGACACAAGGGAGCTCAATTCTGCTGTGAGGGAACTATGCCAGGAGCTGCGCCATGACAGGATGAGCCACCGCAGGCAGGAGCGACGCTTCATGAGCATGTTCAGGAGATTTTGTCGCTCTGTGACTAGGCTGGCCAATTCCACCTCCCAAATTTCACGTCGTGCAGTGGCTGCACAGGTGGAGGCAGCACACAGCAGCAGGGATGTGGCTCACAGACTAGTCCAAATAACAAATGTGATTGACGATATCTTGGCAAACAGGTCAGCCACACCTAGCGAGCTTGGACTGGGGGACACGGAGGACACATCCAGCCTCAGCAGCCTAGCTGTGCCCGCAATGGACACCAGACGGCGCAGTGCAAGGCACAGCACTGCCACAGAGGCAGACAATCGAGGTGCCAGTGAGGCAACTGGGCACCCGAGTGGCGTGCGTGGGCGCAAGAAGTGACTGTAGTGGTCAGAGGGGTAATGAGTACACTATGAAGGAATAGTGCTTTACTGTGGACTTCTATTGTTTTTTGTTTAAATCACTTTTGTTGGTATTTGCTGGACTAACATTACCTGACATTAAGGTAATAAATTTACTCACTACAGGTACATTTGTCAGTGCATTTGTGTTGTTCATACTTACATCTGAAATGGTTGTGTGTGATGTCAGCACACCTTTGCCTTCCCTCTGCTGCACTGGTCCTGTCTGCTGGCTGTAGGGGTAGTATGGGATCATCATCCTCATCAGATTCAGAATCACTTATTTCTACAGGTATGCCCCTGGTGGTAGCTATATTGTGCAAGATTGCACAAGTAGCCAATATTCTACATGTCGTCTCTGGGCTGCACTGTGGTGCCCCTCCACTTTTGTGGAGGCACCGGAAGCGACTCTTCAGCAGTCCAAAGGTGCGCTCCACCACGTTGCGGGACACCCTTTGTGCTGCATTGTATCTCCGTTCAGCAGGTGTAGTAGGATTGAGGTAGGGCGTCATCATGTAGGTGCGCACTGCGTAGGCACTGTCTCCTGGAAGGGACAGAGGGTATATTGAGTAACAGCCATCTGACATCAGCACGCCATCAATGCGCCAGTGTACAGAGGGACAATACATAGTAGATGTCCTTCTTCAAACTCCCCAGCTAGCAGTCTTTTGTGAATGCCGCTATGGCAAAAGATGTATGAATCATGGGTGCTCCCTGGGTACCTGGCCACGAGATCAGTTATGATGTAGGAGGCATTGCATATCACCTGTATGTTCATTGAATGTTGGTATTTACGGTTGCGGTACACATACTCTGTGGCCGATGGTGGACAGATTGCGACATGTGTCCCATCTATGGCACCTAGGACATGGGGGAACTGTGCTATCTGGTAAAAATCTATTTTTGTCTGCTGTATTTCCTGTGGGGTGTGGTGTATCCTGCTCAGCATGGTGTTGATAAATGCATTGAAAAATCTAGAAAGGGTACTCTGTGAGACCCCTCCAGCTGCTGCTATGACCCCTTGATAGCTCCCTGAGGCAAATAGGTGGAGGGAGCATGATACCTGCACATGGGTGGAGATACTATGAGTCGTATGTGTTCTGCGCTGCAGTATGGGTTGTAGCTCAGCTATCAGATCAAGTATCACGGCTGAGTTCAACCTATACCTCTCAAATATTTCCTCCTCAGTCTGGTCAAAGGGTAACCTGCCAAGATCCTCATCCTCCTCGCCATGACGTAGAGTGCAGCCATTGTGGAAAGGAGTCTGAGGCATTCTGGGCCTCTTTATATAGGTTGCACCTGGTTACCACCTGGTTTCACTTAGTGGTATTTTGCATGTGCAAAATGCCATTCTGCAAAAAATCCAAAAAATTTTGTGCATCGAATTGCGACTTGGATTTTGCAAATCGCATTTGGCGCCTCGCAATTTCCTACTGGAAATACCGAATCGCAAAATGCGACTCGCAAAAACAGGTGGCAACGCAAAAAAATTTGAGATTCGCACCGTTTGTGAATGCAAAAAAGTTTCATACATCTGGCCCAAAGTCCTGAATTGGGAGGACTAATGTTTGCATGTAAAGAATTTGATGCTGATGGCTTGCGTTTATTGCTGCTAGGAGGTATGGTTGAGGGGCTCCGACCAAATAGGAATCATTTAACACAGGCACTGTTGTAGGTAATTTAAATAACAATAAATCAGACCTTTGTGAGAGTTCCTTTGCTCTTTTGTTAATCATTGTTTTCCAAACACTGTGGGTCACTCTGTCTGATAGCTGGATGGAATAGCCCATTTCAAAAGTCTTTTGTGCTTTACTTAGTTTTGTGTGCCACGGATTACCAGGAGTCTCGAAATCATTCTCAGGTGATGTTTTAACGTAAGCTAGTCGGCCTTCCTGAGACTGATGTATTATTTCAAGATTCCAGCTTGACAATCTATCCGCTGTGACTTTAGGCCCATTTCCAATCTGAGCCTGGTGCGACGTGTATACTTTGTTTGTTGTAAAATTTTTAGGTATGCTCTGCAGTGGGCCTGTTCTATGGTGGATTCTAAGGACCCTGGAAATGCCAGGTAGCCATATTGCAGAGCACGGAGTAATGTCGCCTTTGTTACTCTCAGTATTGGTGCAGCCGAGGCACTTCTGAGTTGGTTATTCAATCTGGTGAGCTCGATTGTGATGGCAGCAGCCTTATGTCTATTTGCGTTTTTCTGTGCCCCTAACAAGTTGTTTTCTGTGAACCACACCCCCAAGTAATTGTATTTCCTGGCTGTACGGATGATCTGACTTCTCAATTGCCAGGTTATGCGTTTTTTATTTTTGAACCTTCCAAATATAAGGACTTTAGTCTTTTCTTGGTTGCCCTGAAACTGATTGGCCTGGTTGAAAGCATTCAGGGCATTTAGGGCTCACTGTAGTCCGATTTTCGTACAGTCCATTATCACAATATTGTCTGCATACTGGATGATTTGGAGTCTTCAGGGTCCCATCTTATCTAGAACCAGACTACTAGTTTTCAAATATTTCTCAAAATCTGCAGTATACAAATTAAACAGTCATGGGGCCAAAACACATCATTGCTTTAGGACTCTATTCGTTTCTATTTTCCGTGATAATGACCCGGGCCCTGTGAGGACCCAGGACCAGGTACTGGAGTACAGTGAAATGATGGCTTTTAAAAGGTGTGTGGGAATGCCCCATGTTGACAGCTTCTTCCACAGGGTTTCACGGTCAACCGTGTCAAAGGCCGCCCTATAGTCAACAAAATAGCAAAATAGCGGCTGATGACTGAAGTTGACTGCCTGGTGCTGTAGGTATGCAAGTGCCACAATATTGTCCACTGTTGAAGACCCCAATCTAAAGCCCGATTGAAAGAATGGCTGAATTTGGCGCTCTTCCACCCAGGCTTCCAATTGGTCCAACGTCCAGGAGGGCAATTAATCAATATTTTGCAGCTAGTGAGCGATCCCCCTTTTTATAGATTGGACACAGTATAGAACCTCTCCAGGACTCCGGGATTGTGGTCAGGTGGTATGCGTTGTTAAAGAGATGAGTCAGCTTCATTGCCCAGTCCGAAAGGGCACATTTGAACAGTGTAGCTGGTAAATCGTTGGGTCCTGGGACTCCATCCTTCCTAGTCCTTTTTATGACATTCTCTGTCATACTCATGGAAAAGGTAGACAAAATCGTAGGAGAGGGATTATCACTTTGAGGGATCAAAGGACACTAAATTATGTCCTGGCTGTTGCTGGCAAAGTTTGATGCTTGGTTGGTGATTGCAAACAAAGTTATTACGTGCGAGACCCATGCAGACTCTGGTACACCGTTCTCTCTTGCCTTGTGGCCATTTCCTAGCTTGCTTACATAGTCCCGGAAGTGGGCATGATTTGGGTCTTTTAGGTGCTGGAATAAGCTGCCCCATTCCTTCTGATCTTTTTCCACCTTGAGCTCCCATATCTGTTTCTTAAGGGATCTCCTGCTGTTTGATACCTGCGCCGCTGTGTCAGGTGTATGCTTTTGCTTGTGCCTACGTAAGGCTATGTGGAGTGCCCGCTTTGTTTTACACACGTTTTTGTCCATTTGTGTTGCTATGCTTGGGGCGGGGTTGGGGGGGTGGGGCGTTTTTGGTTTTGGGGAGGAGGAGGGGGTGGGGGTCTGGGCGTTTTAGGTTTTGGGGTGAGGTTGGGGGGGTGGGGCGTTTTTGGTTTTGGGGAGGGGGTGGGGGGTTTTAGGTTTTGGGGTGGGGTTGGGGGGGTGGGGCGTTTTAGGTTTTGGGGAGGGGGAGTGGGTGGAGGGTCAGGGGGTTTTAGGTTTTGGGGTGGGGTTGGGGGGGTGGGGCGTTTTAGGTTTTGGGGAGGGGTGGAGGGTTAGGGGGTTTTAGGTTTTGGGGTGGGGTTGGGGGGGTGGGGCGTTTTTGGTTTTGGGGAGGGGGTGGGGGGTCAGGGGGTTTTAGGTTTTGGGGTGGGGTTGGGGGGGTGGGGCATTTTTGGTTTTGGGGAGGGGGTGGGGGTCAGGGGGTTTTTAGGTTTTGGGGCGGGGTTGGGGGGGTGGGGTGTTTTTGGTTTTGGGGAGGGGGTTGGGGGGTGAGGTGAGGGATGTAGGGTCAATGGTGCCTATTAGTAATGCTTTTATCAGGAATGCCTTTACAACGAAAATCGTTGTTAAGGCATTCGTCGTAAAATCATTAGTAGTAGCAACGAGGTCGGTGTTCCGACCTCGTTGTTAAGGCACTAGTTGTTTAGGAAATCAGTGTTCCGTCGTACAACCCCCTGCCACTACATGCAGCTCGGCTGCTTGAGCTTGTAATTCAATTATGCATTTCAGGGGATTATGGTCTCTCTCCACCCTCTCAGTGATTTCAAAGTGGCTAAGTCTCTGATTAAGCTTTTCCGAAAGGTACATATAGTCGATGGTTGAGCCTCCCTTGAATGACAGAGGAAGGAGGCGCCCATTCTGATTGACCCTTTGCTTTTGTCGGGCTGATGATAAGCTAAAAATTGTAAAGAAATTTTGGAGTAGTTGATGGCCTCTATCCAAGGGCAGGTCCTCTGTTTTGTACATCAAGCCCGTGTACGTTGAAATCACCCATCATAACTATTTCATGGCCGGGATGACTGAAGATGACTGTTTCCAAGTTTTCCCGGAGTTCGAGGATTGTTACTACTTCCTTGGGGCATTTATGTAACAGTGGATTAGTATGAGATCCACATTTTGCTGGACAATGTTCACACCACTGATTGTGATTACTTGGGCCATTTTACTATTAATGGTAATCTCAGTGGTTACCAGACGTACCACATGTTTGATGAAGATGGATAATCCACCAGAAGGCTGACCAAAAATGCTGGGATGCGTGGCTGATTGGAAAATTTTGTAATAGCCTGTCAGTAGAGAAGGAGCACATTCCCATGATTCTTGCGTACAGATAATGTCATTAGAGTTTAAGTAAGACATGGCCTCGCTAGAACTGTTGATACTCCTGAGGCCTGCCTCATTCCATGTCAGGATGACAGTATTTTCCGTGATTGTGAAGGATGATGCTCTATGGTCCCCTTGGTGCTAGGATCAATACCTTGCGTCTTCCTGATCCCTCTACTTTCTTTGTGGGTAGTTTTTTGTGACCGTAGGAACCTCTCTTCTAATTTGTGCGCAGACTATGGTCCTGGTCTGCGGGATCACAGTTGTTTTGGTCCCATGATTCCCATGATTCCACCCCCCACCTGAGCCTCTTAGAACAGATTTTGTCTTTTGAAAGGGAGCAGTGTTTAAGAGGATGAGTGGATTTTTATCAAGCGGGGGATGTATAGTTCAGTGCCCCAGTCTGCAAAAGACTCCCTTGCATCCCAGACTGCGGCCCTCTGTGCTACAGTTTTCCAAGTTGTTTTTGTGATCTCACTTGTTGCATTCAGTGCAGGGGCTCAAACCTTACCAATTCCATATCTTCCGATGTGATGTGCCTAAGAGATGGAATATGAGTAAATAGACGCAATAAGTTCCCTCTATTTAGAATATCTACATGACCTTTTCAGGTCAAATGAGGGATGAACACCAGGTCCAGAGTATCCTGCTCTGCTGGGTCAGGTGTAGCCTGTCCCACTGACAGTGCTTCCGATCTGAACCAGTGGATGGGATCTCTGCCAGTGGAGACATGATGAATTGCTTTTACCACTGAGTGGAGGGCCTGCTCTCTATTGTCCACAATGCCAGTGGTACCTGCTGTCTCTATGAGCCAGTGTGGTTGCGCCCTCCTTGGGGCCGTTTGCCGGTCTTCATAGTTGTTCTGTATGCTCTGTGGAGTGCTCCCTTGCCCCTTCCGTGTTGTGGTCTGTTGTGGTCCTTACTGATATTGTTTGCAGGCCGGGTGTTGCATATTGAATTCTAAGGTCCTAGGAGGGGATCGGAGCCCCTGAGCTGATTGGTGAGGCGATTGGGTCGCCTTTACTGCTAGCTGAAGTCATACATGACCCGATGGTTTCTCCTGATTCATGGTCCCTCGGGGTCAGTGCTATTGGTGCTACGATTTGTTCCTGTGATTGAAGCAGTGGCAATGACTGCGGTGAGATGGGTAACAACGTTTGTGCCCAGTATGTGACTTTCCCCTCCTTACGTTGTGGAGCCATCGTCAGTTCCACCACATGTTCTTGTTGCTGGTTTATTGGTAAAGCACGTGCCTGAAACAATGGGAAATACTTCAAAGTGCCACTGACTTCCGTTATTTCTGGGACGTTGTGTCTTTTGTGCCTTTTGACTGATCTCGTTTGGCTCCTATGTTTCCTGGCTTGTTTTTCTGTTTCTTTCTTGCTTTCCTTAAAAATGCTATGGGTGGAAGTTGGGTGGTCTTGACAGGGAAAGTGCTTAATATCTTTGTTTCACCGGTGATTGTAATTACGCTATCGGCCTTAGTTTCAAGTTTTTCGCGTGTATGGGGCAATGTGTCCCTGCCTCGGCTGGGAACGATGACTGGAGTTGGGCCATCATCCCCAGGAGCTAAACACAGTGAGCTGCTTGAGTGTGTTCTTGCTATAACGGTGTCTTGGCCTTGAGTGAGGGCTGGTTGGGTGAATTGACACCTTTGGGGAGGGAAGGTTTATCTGTTCTCAGAGCCTCCTTGGCTACTTCAACTAGTTCATGCAGAATGTTTGGTAGAGTGCATAACTTTTTAAGGATCAGAGAGCAAGAACATTGGGCTCCCTTCATTGTGGTAAAGAGGAGATTCTCCATATTTGTTACCTTTGTTCTAATTTCAAGCAGATGTGTGGCCAGAGACTGAAACAAGTCCAGTTGCAACTCTATTCTATTTGACTGACATAGAAGTGCACCTGGCCATAATATCCTGGGAGGCTCTGATGGCTGCCAGCTCTTGTGCATTTGTGGAACACTGTGGAGTTGTTCTGGCTGATGGACTGCCTCCAGGCTCATCCTTGTCGTAATGTTTCTTTGCTGTTGTTGCTGTTCCTGTTGTGGTAAGGCAGAGTGTTGTGTTAATCTGCTCCTCCAAGTTGTTAAGGAACTACTCGGACAGTGCCCCTAGCTCCTGATCTGTGAGACTAGACCTGCCCTGGGAAAACGGCAAATTTTTTGATTTGCCGCAGGGTGAGGATGATAGCTCTGGGGGATTGGCTGCCTCTGTCCGCTCCGCTTGTACCGGGGACCACTCAAGTTCGCAGTCTACTTGGGCGATTGTGGTCAGGTTATGCATTTTGTGGCCAATCCCTGCGGGAATGTGTTCCACTGGCTTGTTGACATACTGGTTGGCCCTGTCTGCTGTGAAAATGAGGTCTTTGTTCAACGGTACTAGTGTTGTGACCCCTGGAGGGGAGCAGTCCACCACAGAATTGTGATACAGAGTGACGCTATCTGCTGTATTGGAGAAGACTGTTCATGGGTGGCAATAGTGCTGTGCCTTCTTGTGAAGGGGAAGAATTGAAGGCTGCAGAATCTTGGTGACCGGCTATTAGCACTGGGCATGAGACGCATCTGTGGGCACTAATCCCCCCCTGTAGATATATCTGCTGAGTTTGTGCCGTGCACAGGAATTTGCTCCTCTGTGCTAGTCTGGCTGTGTACTTCCTCCTCTTTTGCGTGCAGCAGTGCATACTCTCTTCCCTGCTCTGGACTCCCTGTTGCTGTTCTGCGGAGGATTCGAATTATGGAGTCCTTTCCTTCGAGTCGGGCCTGTCGGACCTGTGTTAATGACTGATCCGGGAGGGGATCCTCTTTTTCGAGCACCCTGTCGGCCATTAAGTAAGTGGCGCGCCCCCCTGTGTGCTTTGGTTATGGGGTCGAGCTGTCCCCCCATCCCTTGTCGACGAGTATTGTATATCCTTTTGGGCATCACCCTCGGGGGTACTAGGGCCGCTATGGCAGTTGGTGTGCTTGATGATCTTGGAGACCCTCCCCCCTCCTTGCGTGCTGTAGGTGTCTTTGTCATTGACCCACTAGTGCGCCAGGTGCCTTGTCTAATCTGGCTTTGTGTTCTGGGCGCTGCCTCTCCTACAAGCCCCTGGGATGCAGTGCACTGGACTGGCACTGGGTGTGCGATGGAGGCAGTGGAAGGGTACGAGCACGCCGCCTGGTGTATTAGAAATGCTTGGTGCAGTGGTCAGGCATCAGTCCAGATGTTGTGGGAAAAGAAGGGATGAGGCAAGGGGGGAGCTGCAGGGTAGAGCCTGGGGGAGGAGCACGGCGAGAGAGGAGGGGGAGCGATGGACAGCGCTCTCACCCCACTCCTGGATGACTACTGCCCTCTCCGCGCCCCCCACCCCCTCTGGCACCTCTGGCACCTCAGGCGCCTCCCCCTACTGCCCCCTGCAGCCCCCTGCAGCCTGCACTCAACTTCGCGGTTTGTCCAAACTATGGGGCTATGGGACTGTGACAGGCTCCCAGTTCCAAGGTCCCTGGGGGTCCCTGGGGGTCCCTGGGGGTCCCTGGGGGGCAGGGTGGGGCAGGGGGCAGCAAGGGGCTCTTCTTACTTGTGTGCTTGCTGGTGTGTTGTGTGCGGTGGGCTGAGCACTGTTCCTCCTAGATCCCAGAATCAATGAAGGCAAAAGTACTGGGAGGAGAGGCTGGTTCTTCCCAGCCGGTTATCAGACGGCTGTAGTGGTGGCAATAAGTGTGGCAGTGAGTGTGGCTAAACTCCCCCTCACCCCCCCACAAGCCACAACCGGTCGGGCTGCTTCTGCAGGGGTCCACGGGAGGAGCCGCAAGCCATTTCCTAATGCACTCCGGGACTCTGGCAGGTGCAGTGCACCACTTCTGCTACACTCCGCTGCAGGGCAAGAAGCAATGTCCACCTGTACATGGATTTAGTGAGTGGAACACATGTGAGGAGGCCTGTTAACTAGTAGTAAGGTATCCATTGGTCAATCAGGGTGCTAAGGCCCTGTTAGTGTCCTTTGAAAGGATGCAAACATGGCCTGGGAGGCGTAGGGGGAAACAGGACTTGTGCGCCAAATTATGGCGCTACACTGTTTAGAAGCAAACAAATTGCCTCTAAGCAGTGTAGCACCATTTTCTGGGGCACAAGCCCCATGGACATGGCTCCTGTCTTCGTAAAGACAGAAGCTATCCCCCACCACCCCAATGGCCATGCCCATGGGAAAAATGTCACCTGGGTATGGCCATTGGGGCCAGCACCATGCAGGGGGCACCAAGTCAGGGCCCCTGAGAGGTGTTGGACCACAAAAAAAAATACTCACCTGGAATTACCTACAGATGGGTCCCCTATCCGTGGGTGACCTCCTGGTGTGGGTAGGGGTGGGTGGGGGTGTCCCTGGGGACAGGAAAGGGCACATGTGGGCAATTTCCATGGTCTCCAACCATGGAAATCTGCCTACAAGTCCCCTTACGCCTGCCCAGACCCTTGTGTTAAATAATGGCGCTAATCAGGCTTAACACCATTATTTAAGGCCCTCCTCCTCCCGTGCTTGATTTTTGCACGGGAGGATAAATAAGGCGCTAGGGCCTTAGAGGCATTTTTGCCGGTAAACGTCTACTTTGTATCTCATTGACGCAAGGTAGGTTCCCGCAGGCAAACAATTTCGTTAACTCCAATATTTTGGCGCTAGACATGTCTAGCGCCAACATATAAATATGGAGTTAAATTTGCGCCAGATTTACATTAAAAAAAATGATGCAAATCCGGTGCAAACAAAGTATAAATATGGGCCTTAGGCCCATATTTATACTTTTTTTGCGCTGCATTTACATCACTTTTTGACGCAAAAGCGGCACAAACATACAAAATACAATTGTATTTTGTACGTTTGCTCCGCTTTTGCCTCAAAAAGTGACGTAAGTGTGGTGTTAAAAAAAGTATAAATATGGGCCTTAGGGGGTCGCCGCCCGCCTGGAGGGAACCGCCATATGGCGGCTCCGCGGTCGAAAGACCGCGGAGGCCATTCTGGCTTTCCCGCTGGGCTGGCGGGTGACCGCCAGAAGGCCGCCCGCCAGCCCAGCGGGAAACCCCTCCCCACGAGGAAGCCGGCTCTGAATGGAGCCGGCGGAGTGGGCATGTGCGACGGGTGCAGTTTGCACCCGTCGCGTATTTCAGTGTCTGCTAGGCAGACACTGAAATACTTTGCGGGGCCCTCTTACGGGGGCCCCTGCCGTGCCCATGCCATTGGCATGGGCACGGCAGGGGCCCCCAGGGGCCCCGGGGCACCCCCTACCGCCATCCTGTTCCTGGCGGGCGAACCGCCAGGAACAGGATGGCGGTAGGGGGTGTCAGCAAGCTGCGCCGCCATGGGGGATTCCAAGGGCAGCGGTAAACCGGCGGGAGACCGCCGGTTTACCCTTTCTGGCCGCGGCAGAACCGCCGCGGTCAGAATGCCCTTTGGAGCACCGCCGGTCTGTCGGCGGTGCTCCCGTGGCCGGTGACCCTGGCGGTCACCGGCCGCCAGGGTCTGAATCAGGCCCTTAGGGCCTGATTATGACCCTGGCGGACGGCGGAGGCCGTCCGCCAAGGTACCGCCGCTGAATGACCGCACCGCGGTCAAAAGACCGCGGCGGCCAATTAGACATTTCCTCTGGCCCGGCGGGCGCTCTCCAAAAGAGCGCCCGCCGGCCCAGAGGAAATGCCCCTGCAACGAGGACGCCGGCTCAGAATTGAGCCGGCGGAGTTGCAGGGGTGCGACGGGTGCAGTTGCACCCGTCGCGTATTTCAGTGTCTGCTTAGCAGACACTGAAATACTTTGCGGGGCCCCTGCCGTGCCCATGCCATTGGCATGGGCACGGCAGGGGCCCCGCGGCACCCCCTACCGCCATCCTGTTCCTGGCGGGCGAACCGGCGGTAGGGGGTGTCTGAATCCCCCATGGGGGATTCTAAGGGCAGCGGTAAACCGGCGGGAGACCGCCGGTTTACCCTTTCTGACCGCGGCCAAACCGCCGCGGTCAGAATGCCCTGCGGGGCACCGCCGGTCTGTCGGCGGTGCTCCCGCCGACCCTGGCCCCGGCGGTCTGAGACCGCCGGGGTTAGAATGAGGGCCTTAGTCTCTATAATATAGTCAATTCTGAGCCAAGTATTATTAACATTAAAAAAAAGAGAATTCCAATTTATGAGGAATACAGGTCTGCCAAACATCAAAGAAAGGTCTAGATCCAACCGCTGATTGAAATGGTTTGTATGATTTATCTGGTTTAAACATATATTTATATTTTCTATCAGTAAAATAATCCAACAACTGAATAAAATTGCCAGCCATAATGATATTAGGATTAGCGATACTAGCCAGTTTCATCTTAATGGAGTGCCAAAATTCAGGATGAGATTTAACGGGTCCATAAACATTAAGGCCCAGATTTAAGAAAAATGAGGCATAACTGCGCTAGTGCAGTTGTGTGTCACAAAATGCATTGCGAGCTAACGTCATTCCCCAGCTCCATCAGTGCACCATATTTAAAAAATGATGCACAATAGCGCTAAGGAATGGTTAGGGAAAATAATGAAATGAATATAAGTGTTTCTATTTATAAAAGGCATAGGCTATGGGCATAATTCTAAAATAAGACAACCCACAACACCATCCCCTTGCCAGAACAGGAGTGTAGTGTCCAAGACCTAACCATAATAAAAATACTTTAAAAACTAACTTAAAATTAAGGGTGATATAAAATATATATATTAAAGAGATAAAGGGCCATATTTATACTTTTTGACGCAAAACTGCGCTATCGCAGTTTTGTGTCAAAAAAATTAGCGCCGGCTAACGCCATTCTGATGCACCATGCGGGCGCCGTATTTAATCAATGACGTTAGCCGGCGTTAGCCGCCGGCGCTGCCTGGTGTGCATGAAAAAAAACGACGTACACCAGGCAGCGCCGGCGTAGGGGGATATGGAGCTTGGGCGCCAAAAAATGGGGCAAGTCAGGCTGAGGCAAATTTTTCACCTCAACCCGATTTGCGCCATTTTTTTCGACTCCCTACCCCCACAGAAATGACTCCTGTCTTAGCAAAGACAGGAGTCATGCCCCCTTGCCCAATGGCCATGCCCAGGGGACTTCTGTCCCCTGGGCATGGTCATTTGGCATAGTGGCATGTAGGGGGGCACAAATCAGGCCCCCCTATGCCACAAAATTTTTTTTAAAAATACTTACCGGAACTTACCTTACTGTCCCTGGGATGGGTCCCTCCAGCCTTGGGTGTCCTCCTGGGGTGGGCAAGGGTGACAGGGGGTATCCCTGGGGGCATGGGAGGGCACCTCTGGGCTCCTTCCGAGCCCACAGGTCCCTTAACGCCTGCCTTGTCCAGGCGCTAAAAAACGGCGCAAAAGCGGCCGTACGTCATTTTATTTGACCCGCCCACTCCCGGGCGTGAATTTTGCCCGGGAGTCAATTTTTTAGACGGGAACGCCTACCTTGCATATCATTAACGCAAAGTAGGTGTCCACGCTAAAAAATGACGCAAACTCCATGGACTTTGGCGCTAAACGCGTCTAACGCCAAAGTATAAATATGGAGTTAGTTTTGCGTCGGAATTGCGTTAAAAAAAACGACGCAATTCCGGCACAAACAGAGTATAAATATGCCCCAAAATGTCTATGTTGACAAGCAGACCAGGCCACATCATAAGGCTAAAGTAAAACAAGTCAATTTATGAAAAAAGGAGATGAATTAAAAACCATTGGAATCCTGCATGAAGTCAGCAAAGACATCAGTGGAGATGGCATCCGGGGAAGAACCCACTTTGGCAGACGATAAAACCACTAGAACCTCCTTCAAAAGGAGGAAGAACCACATGTGATCCATTGTTTCAGTCAAAGTCAAGGCCAAGGGACCATCATTCCATGCTGTATCAGATGTTGGAAAAAGAACAAGTGATAGATGGAAAGCTGAAACATTCACCCAGTACAGAAGTCCAGGCCTTAATCCCTTGTTTTTTTACTACCCATGCCATTCTAGTTTGGACCCAGCCATGTACAAGTCAGTTTTGACCCTGTTCCCCATCGGAACAGCCCCACCTTAACTGCCAGATCATGTATTTCCTGGGCTGGAAAAAAAGCATCCTGGGAACGGTTTCAGGGTATCACCTCTTCTCAGCCAGGCTAACTAGACTCCAGAGGCATGGGGCGCACAAGACCCACATCTGGTCATGCCCATCCCACCAATGGCAACAATTGCAAAAAGAGCAAGTGATGGACAGAATGCTAAACAATGTCAAATATTCACCTCAGTACAGAGATCTGAGCCCAAATCCAATGTTTTCTTTGCTACCCATGTACTCCAGTTTTGACCCAACCATATGCAAATCAATCTTGACTCTGCTCCCCATGGGAACAGTCCAGTCCAGCCCAACCTGCCATGCCAGGTCTTTCAGAGAGCAGACAGAAAAAAATCATAGTGGGACCAGTTTCAGGATATCATCTCTTCTCAGCCAGACTAGTTTGATTCCAGTGGGGTGGGAAACACAGGACCCATGTCTAGGCAAACCCGTTGCACTTAGCGCAACAACAGCAAATAGAACAAGTGATGGACGGAATGCCAAAATATGACAAACATTCACACCAAGCGCAGAGATCTGGGCCTAAATCAGTTGATTTTTTGCTACCCATGCCATTCCAGTTTGGACCCAACCATATGCAAATCAGTCTTGACCCTGTGTCCCATGGGAACAGTCCAGTCCAAACTGCCAGACCAGGTCTTCCCAGGACTGGAAAAAAAGCATTCTGGGACCAGTTTTGGGGTATCACTCCTGTTCAGCAAGGCTAGCTTGACTCCAGTGGCACGGGGAGCACGGGACCCACTTCAGAACTTATCCATCCTACTTAGGGTAAAAATTGCAAAAAGAACAAGTGATGGGCTGAATGCTGAGCAATGTCAAATAGTCACCCCCAGGAGAAAGATCTGGGCCTAAACCCCTCAAGATTTTGCTGCCCATGTCATTCCAGTTTGGACCCAGCCACATACAAATCAATCTTGACCCTGTTCCCCATGGGAACATTCCAGCCTGAACTACCAAGCCAAGTATTCCCTGGTACTGAACTTTAAGAGAGGTGGAAGGAGATCCTAGGACCAGTTTCACAGTATCACACCTCCTCAGCCAGACTTGCTTGATTCCAGTAGCATGGGAAGCATGGGACCCACATGTAGGCATACCCGTCCCTCTTAGGGCAACAATTGCAAAAAGAACAAGTAATGGACGGATTGCCGAAAATGTCAAACATTCACACCAAGTGCAGAGATCTGGGCCTAAATCCATTGTTTTTATTGCTACACATGCCATTCCACTTTGGACCGAGCTATATGCAAATCAGTCTTGACCCTGTTTTCCCATGGGTACAGTCCAGTCCCAACTGCCAGACCGGCTCTTCTGAGGAATAATAAAAAAGCATCCTGGGACTGGTTTCAGGGTATGACCCCCTACTCAGCAAGGCTATCTTGACTCCAGTGGGATGGGATCATGAGACACTTGTCAGGGTATATCCATCCTACTTAGGGCAACTATTGCAAAAAGAACAAGTGATGGGCCGAATGCTGAACAATGTCAAACATTCACCCCCTGTACAGAGATCTGGGCCTAAATCCATCAATTTATTGCTACCCATGCCATTCCAGTTTGGACACAGCCATATACAAATCAGTCTTGACCTTGTTCCCCATGGGAACATTCCAGTCTGAACTGTCAGACCAGGCTTCCCTTGATTGGAAAAAAGCAACCTGGGTCCGATTTTGGGATATCACCCATCCTCAGCCAAGCTAGCTTGACTCCAGTGGCATAGGGAGCACAGGACCCACATCTGGGCATACCAGACCCACTTAGGGTAACAATTGCTAAAAAGAAGAAGTGATAGATGGACTGCTGAACAATGTCAAACATTCACCTGCAATACAGTGACATGGCCTTAAATCCATTGTTTTTTGCTACATATGCCATTCAGGTTTGGACTAAGCCATATACAAATCAATCTTGACCTTGTTCCCCATGAGAACAGTTGAGCCCAAACTTCCAGACCAAGTCTTCCCTGGACAAAAACATCCTGAGAGCAGTTGTGAGGTATCACCTTTTCTCAGCCAAGGTAGTTTGACTCCACTGGCATAGAACCTACATCTGGGCATACCCATCCCACTTAGGGCAACAATTGCAAAAATAACAAGTGATGGACGAAATACTGAACAATGACAAACATTCACCCTCAGTACAGAGATTTGAGCCTAAATGCATCCTTTGTTTTTACTACCCATGCCATTCCAATTTGAACCCAGCCATATTCAAATCAACCCTGACCCTGTTCCCCATGTGAACAGTCCAGGTCAAACTGTCAGACCAGTTCTTCCCAAGACTGGAAAAAAAACCATTCTGAGACCGGGTTTGGGGGTATCACCCCTTCTCAACCAGGCTAGTTTGACTCTAGTAGAATGGGGAGCACAGAACCCATGTCTGGGCATACCCATCCCACTTAGGGCAACAATTGCAAGAATAACAAGTGATGGACAGAATGCTGAACAATGTCAAACATTCCCCCCCAGTGCAAAGTTCTGGGCCTAAATCCATTGTCTTTTTGTTACCCATGCCATTCCAGTTTGAACCTAGCCATATGCAAATCAGTCTTGACCCTGTTCCCCATTGGGGAAAGACTTCCCTTTTGTCACCACAAGTGGGCTGGGTATGCCCAGACGTGGGTCCCGGGCTCACTGTGCCGCTGGATTCAAGCTAGCCTGGCTGATGAAGGATGACACCCCGGAACCGGTCCAAGTATGCTTGTTTCCGGTCCAGAGACGACCTGGACCGTTCCTATGGTGAACAGGGTCAGAACGGATTTTTATATGGCTGGGTCCAAACTGGGGTGGCATGGTAAGCAAAAGAGCTGATGGATTAAACCCAGATCTGTGACTGGGGGTAAATGTTTGATTGGTTCCGCATTTCATCCATCATTTTTGTTTATTTACTTTTGTTGCCATAAGTGCGCCGGGTATGCCCAGACGTGGGTCCCGGGCTCTCTGTGCCCCTGGATTCAAGCTAGCCTGGCTGACAAAGGGTGTCATCCTAAAACTGATCCAAGGATGCTTGTTTCTAGACCAGAAAGGACCTGGCCGGTCAGTTTGCACTGCACTGCTCTCATAGGGAACAGGGTCAAGACTGATTTGCATATAGCTGGATCCAAACGGGGGTGGCAGGATGAGCCAAAGAGTTTATGGATTAAACCCAGATCTGTGATGTAAAATAAATGTTTGATTGGTTCGCCTTCCGTCCATTATTTTTGCTTGTTTACTATTTTTGCCATAAGTGTGCCGGGTATGCCCAGACGTGGGTCCGAGCTCACTGTACCAGTGGATTCAAGCTAGCCTAGCTGATGAAGAGTGTCAGCCTGAGACTTGTCTAAGAATGCTATTTTCTGATCTAGAAAGGACCTGGTCTGGCAGTATGGGCTGGGATGTTCCCCTGGGGAACAGGGTCAAGACTGATATATGAACTGCAGGGTCCAAATTGGAATAGGATGGTGAGCAAAAGAATTGATGAATTAAGCCTAGCTCTTTGACTGGGTAGAATGTTTGACTGGTTCTGCATTCCGTTCATCATTTGTGTTTATTTGCTTCTTTCTCAGATGTTGGGGCACAAAGAACCACTAGTTCCACAAAGGGTGGTTCATAGAAGGCGTCACACAGAAAACACAATCTCATTGGACAGTTTCAGCAATGAACCCTAATCAGGTACATCATCAGATTATTGTCCACAGAAAGTACATGTTGCAAAACAAGACACACTCCCAATGCATGTTCGAAAGTGCACCATAAGCATTGGAAGACAATGTGTACACATCAGAAGACCAGTCAAAATGGCAGTGACCAGTTCTTGTCAAGTTCCTCCAACAGTGCTGATCCAAAGTACTGCATCATGCGTTCACAACACAGTTGAGCTGGTGCGAGCTCCATCTCTCCTTGTAGGCCCATATTTATACTTTTTGACACAAATCTGCGCTACTGCCATTCCAACACGCCAGCCGGGCATCATATTTATGGAAATTTATGGTAGCCAGCGCTGTGGCCTGGTTATCGTCAAAATAAATTACTCTAATTGGGCAGCGGAGGCGTAGGGAAAACTGGGGGTTGTGCGTCAAAGAATGGTGCAAGTCAGGTTAGAGTCCAAAATAGTGACTGTAACCTGACTAGCGCAATTTTTTGACGCACAACCCCCATGGAAATGACTCCTGCCTTAGGAAAGACAGGAGTCATGCCCCCCTGCCCAATGGCATTTGGGCACAGTGGCATGTAGGGGGGCCCATGTTAGGCCCCCCCTATGCCACTTCTACATAAATTAAAAAATGCTTACCTCAACTTACCTCTACTCACTGTAGAAGGGTCCCCCCATCCATGGGTGTCCTTCAGGAGTGGGCGAGGGTGGCAGGGGGTGTCCCGGGGGCAGGGAAGGGCACCTGTGGACTGCTTCCATGGTCAGAGCCCATGGAAATGAGCCCACAGGTCCCTTCACGCCTGCCCTGACCCAGGGGTTAAAAAATGACTCTAAACCGGTTGAGTAATTTTTTAAGCCCCCCCCCCCTCCTGTGCGTCATATTTGCACGGGAGTATAAATAAGGCACAAATGCCTTTGAGTAATTTTCTGCCCGGGAACGCCTACCTTGCATGTTCACGCAAGGTAGGTTTCCACAGTAAAAAAATGACTCTGACTCCATAAATTTGGCGCTAGACGGGTCTAGCGCCAAAGTATAAATATGGAGTTAAGTTTGAGCCAAATTTGCATAAATAAAAATGATGCAAATCCGGCGCGAACAGAGTATAAATATGCCCCTTAGTTGGAATAGGGCAGCCATTACAAATTAAAAAAGCAACAGCAAGATACCGCCAATTAATGCCAAAACAATTGGAAAACCTCCAAAAACACTAAAAAAAGTGACTGAATGACTGAAGGTATAACTCCAAACATGGTCCGGGAAGTGCTGACAATCCGTATCCTACAGCCTTAAAAAAGTGCACAATCTCTGCGGTATTAGATGCATTATGTCACTGACCAATTCACCGGTGTTTTGGAAAGTTTGTATTTAGAAAGGGGTGTATCTCTGCAGACAACAATTCCCCTTATAGGTCATATGTTTAATGGGCAGATGTGAGTGCCACATATGTTTGAAACAAAAGTGATTCTAGTCTGCTCATCTTGTCGAAATCGACATTATAAGTAGCAATGTGAGGCCACAAATTTGATACTTTTATCTCATGCTTAGGAGGGAAAAGCACATTTCCATAACAGGTCACTATTTGAGAAACAGAAAATCACATATGCAACACCTGCTCTCATCCCACGACCATTCATCAAGAAATTTACTGCCGCTCTGGCGTTAAATTTATACTTTGACACACGGCGTCGCAAACCACTGGTGTAAGTCTTTTTTTTTTACTCAAACCAATGCGTTACGTCGTAAAGAAAAATGACGTTAATGCGGCGAAAATGACTGTGACCCTTTTTACGATGTCGCAAACCGGATCCGCACCTTTTTTTGACGCAATAGCGTCAAAAAGTCGTGCAAACACTGCAAGATATGGTAAGGAGAGCCAAAATGGATCTCAGATGCTTGGACAGACCCCAGGAAGATTAAAACAGACCAGGAACCAGCCAGGAGGACCCACACACGACCCAGGAGAGGGAGAAGTAGAAAAGAAAGTGTTGCTTCAGTGCAGAGGAGCAGGAAATTCTGGTGAAAGAGGTGACAGAACACCAGCACCAACTTTTTGTCACCTCAAAATTGTCAATTAGTAGGAGAGAGGCAATATGGCAACAAATTGTTGACAATATAAACAGTGTGGCAGAAGTACGGAGAACAGTCATTGAGTGCAAGAAACGCTGGCATGACTGCAAGCGCAGGACCAAGGAAAAGATGGCCAGGAAGGCAGCACTGCAGACTGGAGGTGGACGTCCAGCACCGCAGGAGGCTCTAGACCACATGGAGAAGATGGTGGCAGCCATCATCCCTGAGGAGATCGTCACAGGGATTCAATGACAGGACAGCGCAGACTTCCAGGCGACAACACAGATGCAGGGTAAGTCGCATGGGGAATTAAAATGCACAAATGTTAACTGTAAGCGGGGGTGGACATACCTACTACACAATGCTTGTAAGTCATGATATTTAGGGAGTGGCATGGGTAAAGGGGCATGGCACGGGGACATGGGCTGTTCAGAGGAAACCTGGGGCACAGTACTACACTACATCAACAGCCTTTGCATGGGGGTATGCTGCCATGCCAAGGATGTTGGAAAGGTAAAGCCAGTCCAGGAGGGTAGGGCACAACGTAAAAGTGGCCTGCTGTCACACAACAGCTGGTATTCTCCCTACATGAACTAGGGCTCAATTAATGGTCTCAGGCCATATCTGCAAGTGGAATGTAATACTTACAACAGTTGCCACTACCACCTCTGCTGTGTGTGCAGGTCAAGTAGCTAATGGCAGTAACATCTCCATGGATCAAACGCACCCAAGTTAGAGGGTTCAGGATGGGAACGTTATCAATCCCCTGAAATCAATACAAATGTTCTAATCCTGTCAAATGTGAATGTCCATTGTTGCTAAAAACATCAGCCATTGTCATAAACATTATGAGGTACACAGCACTAATGTCATACCCATGCTGCATATGTCAGGGTCCACCCTGTGCCTGGGTCACAATAGCTCCAATTACACCATGCAAAATCCCAAATGTCATACTGCTCAGACAACAGCATTGAGGGGGAGGTCATATGTCACCAGCTAGTGAAATTTACCCTCACAGTCAGCAGAGGATATGGAACACTGCTAGGACCATCAGTGCAATCCTATGTAACAAACATTCCCCAACGTAAACATTACACACTAAAAATGCTGACATATGTAGTGTTACATGCCAATGCTATACAGTTATGCTAGGTCTCAGCAACATATAGCTGGATGTGAGATATCGGAGAGTGGCTCAGTTCCAGATTGTTAAGTATGGTGCAAGTTCCATCAGAACACCCACAGCCAGTGCAAGGCCTTACCAAGAGAATGGAAGTAGACGGAAGGTTGAGTAGGACAAGAAGGTGGCAATATACAATTTGGCCAGAACCAACACCTAGAGGATGTGATGCGGACAAGTCCCCAAACTGACCATACTACATGTGACATGCAGGTGGAGCATAGGCCTGGGAGAATGCTAATATTATAGACAGGAACAATGAACAGGAACCTACATCACAATGTGCAACAAATAGGAATGCAGGCACGTCACATTACAAATGCCACAACACAGACACACTAATTGTACAATATCTCATTGCAGAGGACGATGGCTCTCCTGGGGATATGCCTGTCCTGGACTTCCCTGATGAAATGGATGACGAGCTGACAAACATCAGCCAGCAGACCCTCCAAGATGTCCTTGGAACCCCCCAGACGCCACCATCAGTTGCAAGGAGGAGCAGAGATACAGCAGTCATCGTGGACGAGCCACCCACCACCCTAATTGTACGACCTGCCAGCTCCAACCAAGCTGAGGACTCTGACGACACTGGCACCAGCTTTGAGAGAACTGCAGTTGGAGTACAGCGGGAGCTGGCCAAGGAGGTGCGGGTGGGGATGCAAAATATAGCAGCCAGACTAGAGGGGGTACGTTCGTGCGTGATGTCAACTGCAGAACAGACAGCAGCCATGCAAGGGCGAACATCAATCTTGCAAGAACTTGAAAAAAGTGTGAAGGAAATCAGTACAGCTGTAAGATACAACACCTCCAACAACAAACTTTTCAACGCGTGCACAAATGCAATCATGACCCCCCTCAGGGCCAACCTGGCTGCCTACCTCAGTGATGTGGCTGCTATTCTTAAGAACCAGCAGCTCCTCCTTGCTGCAGTACTGCCCTTAATAGCCCCACCGTTGGCAGTTACCGAGATGTCTGACTCCAGGTCTTCAAACACTGAGGTGTGTGTTGCGCCTTCACACACACCACCATCAAGGGCAGAGGAGACAACACACACATCAGAAGATGAAGACGTGGAACAGATCAACTTCACCTGTAAGAGTACCCGGTAGCACTAGTCCCTGCCACCTGGCCACTTATAACCAAGGTCCTGTGCTTTGTAACATGCCAGTCTTGTAACAGCTGCTCTCAAGCACTGTTCTCCAGCCCACTGTTTATCTTATAACTCTGCCCTGTGATTGTCTCTCACTAACTCATTGGCAAATCATGTCCCTCTGCACTGTCTGACACTTCACCCCAGCATGTTCAATCACATGTCCTTTTGCACTTGAGCAGGATCGCAATGGAAGGTGTCACACTAATGGACAATGTAAATATAGCACTACAGCACTTTATAATAAATGGCACTTAAACAACCACTTTTTCTCTGTGTAATGTGACACATCAACCGTGAGGGAGATCAGTGATGTTTGCCTCATGTCAATGATCATAGAATGTCAATACAACTGCCCTAAAGGGATGTGGGCTGATAACTATGCACTGTGGTCTGGATTGTACCATTATCTGCCCTTCCTGAGGGTTAATTCTGAGGTAAATAGAAACTATACAGTATAATGCTTTGTTGGACAGAATAAGTCTTTTTCAAGGGATGTCTAAGCCAACAATGATTGTCTTCAAATTTTTCTTCCAGACAATCTTTATGTATGTGACATTTGACCCAAATTTTTCCTCACAGCAGGAATGGATGTGTGTGAGTGTACGTACAAATAAGTAACCTGGCTGAACAATGTAACAAATGATAGGTGTGAGTTACGTATACTATACTACACGAGATTATACCACAACTCACCTTTAAGGCTAAACTTGAACATCAGGCTGCAGGCAGACATAACACAGTGTCCTCACTACCAAATCTGGTCCAAAGGTATGTGAGATTGAAAACATACATCAAAAATTAACAACACATTGGGATCGATAGTAACCTTGAGTGGTGGGTGCAATGGATGGCAGAGTCTTAGAAAGTAGCTCTGGTGTAGCTGCCAATGTAATAGCTCAATTGGGATTTGGTTGCAGGATGGGACACAAATGCAAATACTAAAGAGACACTGTTCACCCATGCCAAGGCCCTGATCCCCAAGCATATGACATATACTGTAAAGGAGTACCTAAATATTGATTTAAAAAAGGATAATAAAACCTGGGGAAACACCTTAACTAACCTAACCTACCCTAACTACACATTACCCACAACTGGCTCTAACTAACCTAAGCTAAACTTACTTATCACATTTAACTAACCACTCTAAACATCAACCCCCACCCCCCTTATAAGAGGGGACACATGGAGGACAACATATACTAACCTAAACACATACTATCTTATACTAAACAAATATATATATATATTTGTATTTTTATATTTTTATATTTTTTTTTTAAACCCCAAAACCCCAACATCATCCAAACACACACAATAAAATAACATTCCAAAATATCATACCCCCAACCCACTACTACTAACTAAACTAACAGCCTATTCTAACCTAACACTAAGCCCCCTAAACCCACTAATTAAAAGAACCATGAAAGAGGAGGGATGGGAGGGAATCATGGCAGAGGGTATAATTGTTACAAGTTTGCCCTCTGCAGGGTCTTCTTGATGGCACAAACCCTATTATTAATTTGTGACACCTCCTGTTGCAGCCTGTTCATTCTCCGCATCATACGTTGCATGTCACGTTGCATCAATCTGAAATCTGCAGGGTCAATGACTGCAGCAGGGGTGGTCTGAGTGCCAGTTGTAGATGTGTGTCCGGTTGGTGGTGCCATGCTTGTAGGGGGAGGTGCAGGTGCTGCTGTCAGTGGTCCTGGAGCAGTGGAGGTCGATGGTCCTGCAGTGGTGCCTGATATGCTTGGTGCCACCTGGGTGGTAGTGGTGGTGCTGGTGGTGGCGGCTGTTGTGGACACCGAAGGGCCCCTTTGGGCAAATGCCCTCCACACTCCTGATGCTCTTTCATGGTGATAATGCGGTGCCATGTGGCAGAACCCAGACTCCACATTCAGAATGTGGCAGTAACGCATCGCCCGGCGCTGAAACTCACGAATCTGGATGGCATTCATATTGACTGCTGTTAAAAAAGATAAAGCCAAACATTAGGTACTTCATTGTGTGATGTAGTTACTGATGAAAATCAGACAATACATCTAATGTAGCTGAAACAGGCCACATCAGCATACAGATCACAGATTCTCCCTGAGGGAGTACATGCCAACGCATCCTACACATGTCCTATCTAACAGCACAGCAATGCTCTAAAAGATGTGTAACAACTTAAATGACCTATGCATCATTGTTCAGCCATTAGTCACGTAAGAAATGCTGCAAGTCCTCCAAATGTGACAGGCCAACTAATGACTATCTTCTGGATGACAATCAAGGGCCACAAGATCTGTGATTTGTAAATGGAATTGCCAGGATGGAATGCAGTTGCTAGTCGTGAGTGGGTGCCCTAGGTTTGGACAAGTGATTTACAGATTTACATGTCTGTGTACTAAACTTGGATCATCACACCTAGGTACACATTTCATAACCCTAAGCCTGTGCCTTGGTGGGGGATGAACAAGCAACACATACTTTCAAACATCAAGTACACCCAGGAAGCTTTGGACAGCTGTACATGGGTTTGGGCAGTCCACCACAGGTAAGGAGGATATTCAGCTAGGATACACCCAAAACTTGGACAATCCCATCCACATTTATGTTTGTAAATGCAGACAATTGTCAACATCATTTAAAACCACTAATACCTGTCTTACAACAAGCAGATAGATGCAAGCACACATCTGGCCATGAGCTGCATGCACACCTATGACATTGTACTCAAGTGCCACATACACGTAGCACAACATGTGGAGCTAGATGCTGCTAGGAAGTCAAACATATAGTTGAACATGTTCATTAGTGAACAGGGAGGCTCAAGTCTGTAGGTAACACTTTGGCATCCCTATTCTGTGAGATTCAGGGTCTGACTTGCCGACTAAATCATGAATATGGGCCTCTGCAACTTTTTCTAAATTTCAAATACAAATGTCACCCTCTTCACATGGCCATGCCTATAGGGCTGCACTACAATCCCAAAATATGACTTTACGCTACTGATTGTCCAACTCAAAGATGGAAAAAAAGTGATACTCCACTCAAGTAACATATCCGATCATTTACCAGCACATCATACCTTGCTATGTGTCCAACACACAGGAATCAATCACACAACAGCTGCAAACACAACACAGAACTGAAATATCAACACTTACTGGAAGTGTCTGGGTCTGCAAATCGAGCCACTTCTCTGATTGTGTAGAGGGCAGGTCCACCTGTAAAGCATGAAAGGGAGAACTGTGCTCAATTTCTGTGCACTGTACAACACTTCCATATAAAATTACTGTGTGTAACATTAAATCTGAAAGTCCAGCCTCTCAGGCATGATGATACTGCAACAGACATACCACTGCAAACATGTACAGACCCGGTCACTCCAGTGAGTGATACACACATATCTGCACACATGCAGTGGCCCTAACTATAATGTGGTGACAAACATGCTCCATCAATTGTTTGCAGACTCATTTATGGAGTGTACTCCTCTTATCATTTGTGGTAATGAGAGACATGCAAAGACACTTTCCTGGAGCACTGCAATACCAGTCACGCAGGTATTGTGGCTTGTGCATCAAGGGACAACCATTTACTGTGTGAAGCACCTGTGGGTTGATTTAAGGTCATGATTTATAATGCTTTCTATGGTCCCTTACATGTTGGGCCTGTGTTGTGTGTAGGTTACATATGGTACATTAACAGTCTACCCTGAGCCACATATGCCCCCATGACACCATAATGGCAGGGATCCTGTGCATTTATTGGTGACAGTTTGAGGCTAGCCATGGACTGACCAGTTTTAATATTTGGATACAACAAGAAGATATATGTTGACAGTGTATATTGTAGTCATCCATGACAGAATGCATGGGCACAGGTGTAGTCATTGCACCTGAAATGTGTCACTCATTGCCCTGCGTACCCATTATGGGTTTTGGAAATCACAGTGAGCCACATTCATCATCTTACATTTGCCAAGTTGGTTGATCAGCGGCTATACAGCAAACTGACACTGTCATATTATTAACCCATGGTTTAGCAAATTTACCACTGTGTCAATCATGATGATGTAGGTTTCAATTTGTATGTACCTTTGGAAAGCAGCAGTCACAGGAATGTTGGTCTTCTGATCTTAGCATACACCCATATCTGTGATTGCCTCCATACTGTGAAGTTAGTTATTAAACATATGCTGCACTAGATCAGCAGGGGTGCGTCAAACAAAACTAGCAAAGTATTAGTGAACTTTATATGTATGATGGAATTGGTCAGGGGTCCCTTGCACGACATCATGCACGTAATACATTCTGACCATGCATTCCCCAACTTCAGGTATCCCATGATGATCTCATAACTTATGAGAAGTTCATGGCTATAGAGTAACACAGATGGCAAATGCATTAGTTCTGTTCCAGCTATTGTGCCCAAGACCAATGTAAAACACACAGGTACAATGAACAGAGGGCCATGGATAGTTGTTATCCCTCAATTTGTATCATTTGCTTCATTTTATGTGCCACAGCTATGAAAAGTAGCACCAAACATTTAGATATGAACCCGTGTGCATTACTTTTGGCATCCATCCCTAATTTAATTGCGGCACAACCAAGTCAAATTATCAGCCTAAGATGTCACCTGAGGTTAGAAAGAACTTGTTACGTATGGGTCAGAATACTGGGAACGATGACTGGAGTTGGGCCATCATCCCCAGGAGCTAAACACAGTGAGCTGCTTGAGTGTGTTCTTGCTATAACGGTGTCTTGGCCTTGAGTGAGGGCTGGTTGGGTGAATTGACACCTTTGGGGAGGGAAGGTTTATCTGTTCTCAGAGCCTCCTTGGCTACTTCAACTAGTTCATGCAGAATGTTTGGTAGAGTGCATAACTTTTTAAGGATCAGAGAGCAAGAACATTGGGCTCCCTTCATTGTGGTAAAGAGGAGATTCTCCATATTTGTTACCTTTGTTCTAATTTCAAGCAGATGTGTGGCCAGAGACTGAAACAAGTCCAGTTGCAACTCTATTCTATTTGACTGACATAGAAGTGCACCTGGCCATAATATCCTGGGAGGCTCTGATGGCTGCCAGCTCTTGTGCATTTGTGGAACACTGTGGAGTTGTTCTGGCTGATGGACTGCCTCCAGGCTCATCCTTGTCGTAATGTTTCTTTGCTGTTGTTGCTGTTCCTGTTGTGGTAAGGCAGAGTGTTGTGTTAATCTGCTCCTCCAAGTTGTTAAGGAACTACTCGGACAGTGCCCCTAGCTCCTGATCTGTGAGACTAGACCTGCCCTGGGAAAACTGCAAATTTTTTGATTTGCCGCAGGGTGAGGATGATAGCTCTGGGGGATTGGCTGCCTCTGTCCGCTCCGCTTGTACCGGGGACCACTCAAGTTCGCAGTCTACTTGGGCGATTGTGGTCAGGTTATGCATTTTGTGGCCAATCCCTGCGGGAATGTGTTCCACTGGCTTGTTGACATACTGGTTGGCCCTGTCTGCTGTGAAAATGAGGTCTTTGTTCAACGGTACTAGTGTTGTGACCCCTGGAGGGGAGCAGTCCACCACAGAATTGTGATACAGAGTGACGCTATCTGCTGTATTGGAGAAGACTGTTCATGGGTGGCAATAGTGCTGTGCCTTCTTGTGAAGGGGAAGAATTGAAGGCTGCAGAATCTTGGTGACCGGCTATTAGCACTGGGCATGAGACGCATCTGTGGGCACTAATCCCCCCCTGTAGATATATCTGCTGAGTTTGTGCCGTGCACAGGAATTTGCTCCTCTGTGCTAGTCTGGCTGTGTACTTCCTCCTCTTTTGCGTGCAGCAGTGCATACTCTCTTCCCTGCTCTGGACTCCCTGTTGCTGTTCTGCGGAGGATTCGAATTATGGAGTCCTTTCCTTCGAGTCGGGCCTGTCGGACCTGTGTTAATGACTGATCCGGGAGGGGATCCTCTTTTTCGAGCACCCTGTCGGCCATTAAGTAAGTGGCGCGCCCCCCTGTGTGCTTTGGTTATGGGGTCGAGCTGTCCCCCCATCCCTTGTCGACGAGTATTGTATATCCTTTTGGGCATCACCCTCGGGGGTACTAGGGCCGCTATGGCAGTTGGTGTGCTTGATGATCTTGGAGACCCTCCCCCCTCCTTGCGTGCTGTAGGTGTCTTTGTCATTGACCCACTAGTGCGCCAGGTGCCTTGTCTAATCTGGCTTTGTGTTCTGGGCGCTGCCTCTCCTACAAGCCCCTGGGATGCAGTGCACTGGACTGGCACTGGGTGTGCGATGGAGGCAGTGGAAGGGTACGAGCACGCCGCCTGGTGTATTAGAAATGCTTGGTGCAGTGGTCAGGCATCAGTCCAGATGTTGTGGGAAAAGAAGGGATGAGGCAAGGGGGGAGCTGCAGGGTAGAGCCTGGGGGAGGAGCACGGCGAGAGAGGAGGGGGAGCGATGGACAGCGCTCTCACCCCACTCCTGGATGACTACTGCCCTCTCCGCGCCCCCCACCCCCTCTGGCACCTCTGGCACCTCAGGCGCCTCCCCCTACTGCCCCCTGCAGCCCCCTGCAGCCTGCACTCAACTTCGCGGTTTGTCCAAACTATGGGGCTATGGGACTGTGACAGGCTCCCAGTTCCAAGGTCCCTGGGGGTCCCTGGGGGTCCCTGGGGGGCAGGGTGGGGCAGGGGGCAGCAAGGGGCTCTTCTTACTTGTGTGCTTGCTGGTGTGTTGTGTGCGGTGGGCTGAGCACTGTTCCTCCTAGATCCCAGAATCAATGAAGGCAAAAGTACTGGGAGGAGAGGCTGGTTCTTCCCAGCCGGTTATCAGACGGCTGTAGTGGTGGCAATAAGTGTGGCAGTGAGTGTGGCTAAACTCCCCCTCACCCCCCCACAAGCCACAACCGGTCGGGCTGCTTCTGCAGGGGTCCACGGGAGGAGCCGCAAGCCATTTCCTAATGCACTCCGGGACTCTGGCAGGTGCAGTGCACCACTTCTGCTACACTCCGCTGCAGGGCAAGAAGCAATGTCCACCTGTACATGGATTTAGTGAGTGGAACACATGTGAGGAGGCCTGTTAACTAGTAGTAAGGTATCCATTGGTCAATCAGGGTGCTAAGGCCCTGTTAGTGTCCTTTGAAAGGATGCAAACATGGCCTGGGAGGCGTAGGGGGAAACAGGACTTGTGCGCCAAATTATGGCGCTACACTGTTTAGAAGCAAACAAATTGCCTCTAAGCAGTGTAGCGCCATTTTCTGGGGCACAAGCCCCATGGACATGGCTCCTGTCTTCGTAAAGACAGAAGCTATCCCCCACCACCCCAATGGCCATGCCCATGGGAAAAATGTCACCTGGGTATGGCCATTGGGGCCAGCACCATGCAGGGGCCACCAAGTCAGGGCCCCTGAGAGGTGTTGGACCACAAAAAAAAATACTCACCTGGAATTACCTACAGATGGGTCCCCTATCCGTGGGTGACCTCCTGGTGTGGGTAGGGGTGGGTGGGGGTGTCCCTGGGGACAGGAAAGGGTACATGTGGGCAATTTCCATGGTCTCCAACCATGGAAATCTGCCTACAAGTCCCCTTACGCCTGCCCAGACCCTTGTGTTAAATAATGGCGCTAATCAGGCTTAACACCATTATTTAAGGCCCTCCTCCTCCCGTGCTTGATTTTTGCACGGGAGGATAAACCGCGGAGGCCATTCTGGCTTTCCCGCTGGGCTGGCGGGCGACCGCCAGAAGGCCGCCCGCCAGCCCAGCGGGAAACCCCTCCCCACGAGGAAGCCGGCTCCGAATGGAGCCGGCGGAGTGGGCATGTGCGACGGGTGCAGTTTGCACCCGTCGCGTATTTCAGTGTCTGCTAGGCAGACACTGAAATACTTTGCGGGGCCCTCTTACGGGGGCCCCTGCCGTGCCCATGCCATTGGCATGGGCACGGCAGGGGCCCCCAGGGGCCCCGGGGCACCCCCTACTGCCATCCTGTTCCTGGCGGGCGAACCGCCAGGAACAGGATGGCGGTAGGGGGTGTCAGCAAGCTGCGCCGCCATGGGGGATTCCAAGGGCAGCGGTAAACCGGCGGGAGACCGCCGGTTTACCCTTTCTGGCCGCGGCAGAACCGCCGCGGTCAGAATGCCCTTTGGAGCACCGCCGGTCTGTCGGCGGTGCTCCCGTGGCCGGTGACCCTGGCGGTCACCGGCCGCCAGGGTCTGAATCAGGCCCTTAGGGCCTGATTATGACCCTGGCGGACGGCGGAGGCCGTCCGCCAAGGTACCGCCGCTGAATGACCGCACCGCGGTCAAAAGACCGCGGCGGCCATTTAGACATTTCCTCTGGCCCGGCGGGCGCTCTCCAAAAGAGCGCCCGCCGGCCCAGAGGAAATGCCCCTGCAACGAGGACGCCGGCTCAGAATTGAGCCGGCGGAGTTGCAGGGGTGCGACGGGTGCAGTTGCACCCGTCGCGTATTTCAGTGTCTGCTTAGCAGACACTGAAATACTTTGCGGGGCCCCTGCCGTGCCCATGCCATTGCCATTGCCAGCGGCACCCCCTACCGCCATCCTGTTCCTGGCGGGCGAACCGGCGGTAGGGGGTGTCTGAATCCCCCATGGGGGATTCTAAGGGCAGCGGTAAACCGGCGGGAGACCGCCGGTTTACCCTTTCTGACTGCGGCCAAACCGCCGCGGTCAGAATGCCCTGCGGGGCACCGCCGGTCTGTCGGCGGTGCTCCCGCCGACCCTGGCCCCGGCGGTCTGAGACCGCCGGGGTTAGAATGAGGGCCTTAGTCTCTATAATATAGTCAATTCTGAGCCAAGTATTATTAACATTAAAAAAAAGAGAATTCCAATTTATGAGGAATACAGGTCTGCCAAACATCAAAGAAAGGTCTAGATCCAACCGCTGATTGAAATGGTTTGTATGGTTTGTATGATTTATCTGGTTTAAACATATATTTATATTTTCTATCAGTAAAATAATCCAACAACTGAATAAAATTGCCAGCCATAATGATATTAGGATTAGCGATACTAGCCAGTTTCATCTTAATGGAGTGCCAAAATTCAGGATGAGATTTAACGGGTCCATAAACATTAAGGCCCAGATTTAAGAAAAATGAGGCATAACTGCGCTAGTGCAGTTGTGTGTCACAAAATGCATTGCGAGCTAACGTCATTCCCCAGCTCCATCAGTGCACCATATTTAAAAAATGATGCACAATAGCGCTAAGGAATGGTTAGGGAAAATAATGAAATGAATATAAGTGTTTCTATTTATAAAAGGCATAGGCTATGGGCATAATTCTAAAATAAGACAACCCACAACACCATCCCCTTGCCAGAACAGGAGTGTAGTGTCCAAGACCTAACCATAATAAAAATACTTTAAAAACTAACTTAAAATTAAGGGTGATATAAAATATATATATTAAAGAGATAAAGGGCCATATTTATACTTTTTGACGCAAAACTGCGCTATCGCAGTTTTGTGTCAAAAAAAAATAGCGGCCGTACGTCATTTTATTTGACCCGCCCACTCCCGGGCGTGAATTTTGCCCGGGAGTCAATTTTTTAGACGGGAACGCCTACCTTGCATATCATTAACGCAAAGTAGGTGTCCACGCTAAAAAATGACGCAAACTCCATGGACTTTGGCGCTAAACGCGTCTAACGCCAAAGTATAAATATGGAGTTAGTTTTGCGTCGGAATTGCGTAAAAAAAAACGACGCAATTCCGGCACAAACAGAGTATAAATATGCCCCAAAATGTCTATGTTGACAAGCAGACCAGGCCACATCATAAGGCTAAAGTAAAACAAGTCAATTTATGAAAAAAGGAGATGAATTAAAAACCATTGGAATCCTGCATGAAGTCAGCAAAGACATCAGTGGAGATGGCATCCGGGGAAGAACCCACTTTGGCAGACGATAAAACCACTAGAACCTCCTTCAAAAGGAGGAAGAACCACATGTGATCCATTGTTTCAGTCAAAGTCAAGGCCAAGGGACCATCATTCCATGCTGTATCAGATGTTGGAAAAAGAACAAGTGATAGATGGAAAGCTGAAACATTCACCCAGTACAGAAGTCCAGGCCTTAATCCCTTGTTTTTTTACTACCCATGCCATTCTAGTTTGGACCCAGCCATGTACAAGTCAGTTTTGACCCTGTTCCCCATCGGAACAGCCCCACCTTAACTGCCAGATCATGTATTTCCTGGGCTGGAAAAAAAGCATCCTGGGAACGGTTTCAGGGTATCACCTCTTCTCAGCCAGGCTAACTAGACTCCAGAGGCATGGGGCGCACAAGACCCACATCTGGTCATGCCCATCCCACCAATGGCAACAATTGCAAAAAGAGCAAGTGATGGACAGAATGCTAAACAATGTCAAATATTCACCTCAGTACAGAGATCTGAGCCCAAATCCAATGTTTTCTTTGCTACCCATGTACTCCAGTTTTGACCCAACCATATGCAAATCAATCTTGACTCTGCTCCCCATGGGAACAGTCCAGTCCAGCCCAACCTGCCATGCCAGGTCTTTCAGAGAGCAGACAGAAAAAAATCATAGTGGGACCAGTTTCAGGATATCATCTCTTCTCAGCCAGACTAGTTTGATTCCAGTGGGATGGGAAACACAGGACCCATGTCTAGGCAAACCCGTTGCACTTAGCGCAACAACAGCAAATAGAACAAGTGATGGACGGAATGCCAAAATATGACAAACATTCACACCAAGCGCAGAGATCTGGGCCTAAATCAGTTGATTTTTTGCTACCCATGCCATTCCAGTTTGGACCCAACCATATACAAATCAGTCTTGACCCTGTGTCCCATGGGAACAGTCCAGTCCAAACTGCCAGACCAGGTCTTCCCAGGACTGGAAAAAAAGCATTCTGGGACCAGTTTTGGGGTATCACTCCTGTTCAGCAAGGCTAGCTTGACTCCAGTGGCACGGGGAGCACGGGACCCACTTCAGAACTTATCCATCCTACTTAGGGTAAAAATTGCAAAAAGAACAAGTGATGGGCTGAATGCTGAGCAATGTCAAATAGTCACCCCCAGGAGAAAGATCTGGGCCTAAACCCCTCAAGATTTTGCTGCCCATGTCATTCCAGTTTGGACCCAGCCACATACAAATCAATCTTGACCCTGTTCCCCATGGGAACATTCCAGCCTGAACTACCAAGCCAAGTATTCCCTGGTACTGAACTTTAAGAGAGGTGGAAGGAGATCCTAGGACCAGTTTCACAGTATCACACCTCCTCAGCCAGACTTGCTTGATTCCAGTAGCATGGGAAGCATGGGACCCACATCTAGGCATACCCGTCCCACTTAGGGCAACAATTGCAAAAAGAACAAGTAATGGACGGATTGCCGAAAATGTCAAACATTCACACCAAGTGCAGAGATCTGGGCCTAAATCCATTGTTTTTATTGCTACACATGCCATTCCACTTTGGACCGAGCTATATGCAAATCAGTCTTGACCCTGTTTTCCCATGGGTACAGTCCAGTCCCAACTGCCAGACCGGCTCTTCTGAGGAATAATAAAAAAGCATCCTGGGACTGGTTTCAGGGTATGACCCCCTACTCAGCAAGGCTATCTTGACTCCAGTGGGATGGGATCATGAGACACTCGTCAGGGTATATCCATCCTACTTAGGGCAACTATTGCAAAAAGAACAAGTGATGGGCCGAATGCTGAACAATGTCAAACATTCACCCCCTGTACAGAGATCTGGGCCTAAATCCATCAATTTATTGCTACCCATGCCATTCCAGTTTGGACACAGCCATATACAAATCAGTCTTGACCTTGTTCCCCATGGGAACATTCCAGTCTGAACTGTCAGACCAGGCTTCCCTTGATTGGAAAAAAGCAACCTGGGTCCGATTTTGGGATATCACCCATCCTCAGCCAAGCTAGCTTGACTCCAGTGGCATAGGGAGCACAGGACCCACATCTGGGCATACCAGACCCACTTAGGGTAACAATTGCTAAAAAGAAGAAGTGATAGATGGACTGCTGAACAATGTCAAACATTCACCTGCAATACAGTGACATGGCCTTAAATCCATTGTTTTTTGCTACATATGCCATTCAGGTTTGGACTAAGCCATATACAAATCAATCTTGACCTTGTTCCCCATGAGAACAGTTGAGCCCAAACTTCCAGACCAAGTCTTCCCTGGACAAAAACATCCTGAGAGCAGTTGTGAGGTATCACCTTTTCTCAGCCAAGGTAGTTTGACTCCACTGGCATAGAACCTACATCTGGGCATACCCATCCCACTTAGGGCAACAATTGCAAAAATAACAAGTGATGGACGAAATACTGAACAATGACAAACATTCACCCTCAGTACAGAGATTTGAGCCTAAATGCATCCTTTGTTTTTACTACCCATGCCATTCCAATTTGAACCCAGCCATATTCAAATCAACCCTGACCCTGTTCCCCATGTGAACAGTCCAGGTCAAACTGTCAGACCAGTTCTTCCCAAGACTGGAAAAAAAACCATTCTGAGACCGAGTTTGGGGGTATCACCCCTTCTCAACCAGGCTAGTTTGACTCTAGTAGAATGGGGAGCACAGAACCCATGTCTGGGCATACCCATCCCACTTAGGGCAACAATTGCAAGAATAACAAGTGATGGACAGAATGCTGAACAATGTCAAACATTCCCCCCCAGTGCAAAGTTCTGGGCCTAAATCCATTGTCTTTTTGTTACCCATGCCATTCCAGTTTGAACCTAGCCATATGCAAATCAGTCTTGACCCTGTTCCCCATTGGGGAAAGACTTCCCTTTTGTCACCACAAGTGGGCTGGGTATGCCCAGACGTGGGTCCCGGGCTCACTGTGCCGCTGGATTCAAGCTAGCCTGGCTGATGAAGGATGACACCCCGGAACCGGTCCAAGTATGCTTGTTTCCGGTCCAGAGACGACCTGGACCGTTCCTATGGTGAACAGGGTCAGAACGGATTTTTATATGGCTGGGTCCAAACTGGGGTGGCATGGTAAGCAAAAGAGCTGATGGATTAAACCCAGATCTGTGACTGGGGGTAAATGTTTGATTGGTTCCGCATTTCATCCATCATTTTTGTTTATTTACTTTTGTTGCCATAAGTGCGCCGGGTATGCCCAGACGTGGGTCCCGGGCTCTCTGTGCCCCTGGATTCAAGCTAGCCTGGCTGACAAAGGGTGTCATCCTAAAACTGATCCAAGGATGCTTGTTTCTAGACCAGAAAGGACCTGGCCGGTCAGTTTGCACTGCACTGCTCTCATAGGGAACAGGGTCAAGACTGATTTGCATATAGCTGGATCCAAACGGGGGTGGCAGGATGAGCCAAAGAGTTTATGGATTAAACCCAGATCTGTGATGTAAAATAAATGTTTGATTGGTTCACCTTCCGTCCATTATTTTTGCTTGTTTACTATTTTTGCCATAAGTGTGCCGGGTATGCCCAGACGTGGGTCCGAGCTCACTGTACCAGTGGATTCAAGCTAGCCTAGCTGATGAAGAGTGTCAGCCTGAGACTTGTCTAAGAATGCTATTTTCTGATCTAGAAAGGACCTGGTCTGGCAGTATGGGCTGGGATGTTCCCCTGGGGAACAGGGTCAAGACTGATATATGAACTGCAGGGTCCAAATTGGAATAGGATGGTGAGCAAAAGAATTGATGAATTAAGCCTAGCTCTTTGACTGGGTAGAATGTTTGACTGGTTCTGCATTCCGTTCATCATTTGTGTTTATTTGCTTCTTTCTCAGATGTTGGGGCACAAAGAACCACTAGTTCCACAAAGGGTGGTTCATAGAAGGCGTCACACAGAAAACACAATCTCATTGGACAGTTTCAGCAATGAACCCTAATCAGGTACATCATCAGATTATTGTCCACAGAAAGTACATGTTGCAAAACAAGACACACTCCCAATGCATGTTCGAAAGTGCACCATAAGCATTGGAAGACAATGTGTACACATCAGAAGACCAGTCAAAATGGCAGTGACCAGTTCTTGTCAAGTTCCTCCAACAGTGCTGATCCAAAGTACTGCATCATGCGTTCACAACACAGTTGAGCTGGTGCGAGCTCCATCTCTCCTTGTAGGCCCATATTTATACTTTTTGACACAAATCTGCGCTACTGCCATTCCAACACGCCAGCCGGGCATCATATTTATGGAAATTTATGGTAGCCAGCGCTGTGGCCTGGTTATCGTCAAAATAAATTACTCTAATTGGGCAGCGGAGGCGTAGGGAAAACTGGGGGTTGTGCGTCAAAGAATGGTGCAAGTCAGGTTAGAGTCCAAAATAGTGACTGTAACCTGACTAGCGCAATTTTTTGACGCACAACCCCCATGGAAATGACTCCTGCCTTAGGAAAGACAGGAGTCATGCCCCCCTGCCCAATGGCATTTGGGCACAGTGGCATGTAGGGGGGCCCATGTTAGGCCCCCCCTATGCCACTTCTACATAAATTAAAAAATGCTTACCTCAACTTACCTCTACTCACTGTAGAAGGGTCCCCCCATCCATGGGTGTCCTTCAGGGGTGGGCGAGGGTGGCAGGGGGTGTCCCGGGGGCAGGGAAGGGCACCTGTGGACTGCTTCCATGGTCAGAGCCCATGGAAATGAGCCCACAGGTCCCTTCACGCCTGCCCTGACCCAGGGGTTAAAAAATGACTCTAAACCGGTTGAGTAATTTTTTAAGCCCCCCCCCTCCTGTGCGTCATATTTGCACGGGAGTATAAATAAGGCACAAATGCCTTTGAGTAATTTTCTGCCCGGGAACGCCTACCTTGCATGTTCACGCAAGGTAGGTTTCCACAGTAAAAAAATGACTCTGACTCCATAAATTTGGCGCTAGACGGGTCTAGCGCCAAAGTATAAATATGGAGTTAAGTTTGAGCCAAATTTGCATAAATAAAAATGATGCAAATCCGGCGCGAACAGAGTATAAATATGCCCCTTAGTTGGAATAGGGCAGCCATTACAAATTAAAAAAGCAACAGCAAGATACCGCCAATTAATGCCAAAACAATTGGAAAACCTCCAAAAACACTAAAAAAAGTGACTGAATGACTGAAGGTATAACTCCAAACATGGTCCGGGAAGTGCTGACAATCCGTATCCTACAGCCTTAAAAAAGTGCACAATCTCTGCGGTATTAGATGCATTATGTCACTGACCAATTCACCGGTGTTTTGGAAAGTTTGTATTTAGAAAGGGGTGTATCTCTGCAGACAACAATTCCCCTTATAGGTCATATGTTTAATGGGCAGATGTGAGTGCCACATATGTTTGAAACAAAAGTGATTCTAGTCTGCTCATCTTGTCGAAATCGACATTATAAGTAGCAATGTGAGGCCACAAATTTGATACTTTTATCTCATGCTTAGGAGGGAAAAGCACATTTCCATAACAGGTCACTATTTGAGAAACAGAAAATCACATATGCAACACCTGCTCTCATCCCACGACCATTCATCAAGAAATTTACTGCCGCTCTGGCGTTAAATTTATACTTTGACACACGGCGTCGCAAACCACTGGTGTAAGTCTTTTTTTTTTACTCAAACCAATGCGTTACGTCGTAAAGAAAAATGACGTTAATGCGGCGAAAATGACTGTGACCCTTTTTACGATGTCGCAAACCGGATCCGCACCTTTTTTTGACGCAATAGCGTCAAAAAGTCGTGCAAACACTGCAAGATATGGTAAGGAGAGCCAAAATGGATCTCAGATGCTTGGACAGACCCCAGGAAGATTAAAACAGACCAGGAACCAGCCAGGAGGACCCACACACGACCCAGGAGAGGGAGAAGTAGAAAAGAAAGTGTTGCTTCAGTGCAGAGGAGCAGGAAATTCTGGTGAAAGAGGTGACAGAACACCAGCACCAACTTTTTGTCACCTCAAAATTGTCAATTAGTAGGAGAGAGGCAATATGGCAACAAATTGTTGACAATATAAACAGTGTGGCAGAAGTACGGAGAACAGTCATTGAGTGCAAGAAACGCTGGCATGACTGCAAGCGCAGGACCAAGGAAAAGATGGCCAGGAAGGCAGCACTGCAGACTGGAGGTGGACGTCCAGCACCGCAGGAGGCTCTAGACCACATGGAGAAGATGGTGGCAGCCATCATCCCTGAGGAGATCGTCACAGGGATTCAATGACAGGACAGCGCAGACTTCCAGGCGACAACACAGATGCAGGGTAAGTCGCATGGGGAATTAAAATGCACAAATGTTAACTGTAAGCGGGGGTGGACATACCTACTACACAATGCTTGTAAGTCATGATATTTAGGGAGTGGCATGGGTAAAGGGGCATGGCACGGGGGCATGGGCTGTTCAGAGGAAACCTGGGGCACAGTACTACACTACATCAACAGCCTTTGCATGGGGGTATGCTGCCATGCCAAGGATGTTGGAAAGGTAAAGCCAGTCCAGGAGGGTAGGGCACAACGTAAAAGTGGCCTGCTGTCACACAACAGCTGGTATTCTCCCTACATGAACTAGGGCTCAATTAATGGTCTCAGGCCATATCTGCAAGTGGAATGTAATACTTACAACAGTTGCCACTACCACCTCTGCTGTGTGTGCAGGTCAAGTAGCTAATGGCAGTAACATCTCCATGGATCAAACGCACCCAAGTTAGAGGGTTCAGGATGGGAACGTTATCAATCCCCTGAAATCAATACAAATGTTCTAATCCTGTCAAATGTGAATGTCCATTGTTGCTAAAAACATCAGCCATTGTCATAAACATTATGAGGTACACAGCACTAATGTCATACCCATGCTGCATATGTCAGGGTCCACCCTGTGCCTGGGTCACAATAGCTCCAATTACACCATGCAAAATCCCAAATGTCATACTGCTCAGACAACAGCATTGAGGGGGAGGTCATATGTCACCAGCTAGTGAAATTTACCCTCACAGTCAGCAGAGGATATGGAACACTGCTAGGACCATCAGTGCAATCCTATGTAACAAACATTCCCCAACGTAAACATTACACACTAAAAATGCTGACATATGTAGTGTTACATGCCAATGCTATACAGTTATGCTAGGTCTCAGCAACATATAGCTGGATGTGAGATATCGGAGAGTGGCTCAGTTCCAGATTGTTAAGTATGGTGCAAGTTCCATCAGAACACCCACAGCCAGTGCAAGGCCTTACCAAGAGAATGGAAGTAGACGGAAGGTTGAGTAGGACAAGAAGGTGGCAATATACAATTTAGCCAGAACCAACACCTAGAGGATGTGATGCGGACAAGTCCCCAAACTGACCATACTACATGTGACATGCAGGTGGAGCATAGGCCTGGGAGAATGCTAATATTATAGACAGGAACAATGAACAGGAACCTACATCACAATGTGCAACAAATAGGAATGCAGGCACGTCACATTACAAATGCCACAACACAGACACACTAATTGTACAATATCTCATTGCAGAGGACGATGGCTCTCCTGGGGATATGCCTGTCCTGGACTTCCCTGATGAAATGGATGACGAGCTGACAAACATCAGCCAGCAGACCCTCCAAGATGTCCTTGGAACCCCCCAGACGCCACCATCAGTTGCAAGGAGGAGCAGAGATACAGCAGTCATCGTGGACGACCCACCCACCACCCTAATTGTACGACCTGCCAGCTCCAACCAAGCTGAGGACTCTGACGACACTGGCACCAGCTTTGAGAGAACTGCAGTTGGAGTACAGCGGGAGCTGGCCAAGGAGGTGCGGGTGGGGATGCAAAATATAGCAGCCAGACTAGAGGGGGTACGTTCGTGCGTGATGTCAACTGCAGAACAGACAGCAGCCATGCAAGGGCGAACATCAATCTTGCAAGAACTTGAAAAAAGTGTGAAGGAAATCAGCACAGCTGTAAGATACAACACCTCCAACAACAAACTTTTCAACGCGTGCACAAATGCAATCATGACCCCCCTCAGGGCCAACCTGGCTGCCTACCTCAGTGATGTGGCTGCTATTCTTAAGAACCAGCAGCTCCTCCTTGCTGCAGTACTGCCCTTAATAGCCCCACCGTTGGCAGTTACCAAGATGTCTGACTCCAGGTCTTCAAACACTGAGGTGTGTGTTGCGCCTTCACACACACCACCATCAAGGGCAGAGGAGACAACACACACATCAGAAGATGAAGACGTGGAACAGATCAACTTCACCTGTAAGAGTACCCGGTAGCACTAGTCCCTGCCACCTGGCCACTTATAACCAAGGTCCTGTGCTTTGTAACATGCCAGTCTTGTAACAGCTGCTCTCAAGCACTGTTCTCCAGCCCACTGTTTATCTTATAACTCTGCCCTGTGATTGTCTCTCACTAACTCATTGGCAAATCATGTCCCTCTGCACTGTCTGACACTTCACCCCAGCATGTTCAATCACATGTCCTTTTGCACTTGAGCAGGATCGCAATGGAAGGTGTCACACTAATGGACAATGTAAATATAGCACTACAGCACTTTATAATAAATGGCACTTAAACAACCACTTTTTCTCTGTGTAATGTGACACATCAACCGTGAGGGAGATCAGTGATGTTTGCCTCATGTCAATGATCATAGAATGTCAATACAACTGCCCTAAAGGGATGTGGGCTGATAACTATGCACTGTGGTCTGGATTGTACCATTATCTGCCCTTCCTGAGGGTTAATTCTGAGGTAAATAGAAACTATACAGTATAATGCTTTGTTGGACAGAATAAGTCTTTTTCAAGGGATGTCTAAGCCAACAATGATTGTCTTCAAATTTTTCTTCCAGACAATCTTTATGTATGTGACATTTGACCCAAATTTTTCCTCACAGCAGGAATGGATGTGTGTGAGTGTACGTACAAATAAGTAACCTGGCTGAACAATGTAACAAATGATAGGTGTGAGTTACGTATACTATACTACACGAGATTATACCACAACTCACCTTTAAGGTTAAACTTGAACATCAGGCTGCAGGCAGACATAACACAGTGTCCTCACTACCAAATCTGGTCCAAAGGTATGTGAGATTGAAAACATACATCAAAAATTAACAACACATTGGGATCGATAGTAACCTTGAGTGGTGGGTGCAATGGATGGCAGAGTCTTAGAAAGTAGCTCTGGTGTAGCTGCCAATGTAATAGCTCAATTGGGATTTGGTTGCAGGATGGGACACAAATGCAAATACTAAAGAGACACTGTTCACCCATGCCAAGGCCCTGATCCCCAAGCATATGACATATACTGTAAAGGAGTACCTAAATATTGATTTAAAAAAGGATAATAAAACCTGGGGAAACACCTTAACTAACCTAACCTACCCTAACTACACATTACCCACAACTGGCTCTAACTAACCTAAGCTAAACTTACTTATCACATTTAACTAACCACTCTAAACATCAACCCCCACCCCCCTTATAAGAGGGGACACATGGAGGACAACATATACTAACCTAAACACATACTATCTTATACTAAACAAATATATATATATATTTGTATTTTTATATTTTTATATTTTTTTTTTAAACCCCAAAACCCCAACATCATCCAAACACACACAATAAAATAACATTCCAAAATATCATACCCCCAACCCACTACTACTAACTAAACTAACAGCCTATTCTAACCTAACACTAAGCCCCCTAAACCCACTAATTAAAAGAACCATGAAAGAGGAGGGATGGGAGGGAATCATGGCAGAGGGTATAATTGTTACAAGTTTGCCCTCTGCAGGGTCTTCTTGATGGCACAAACCCTATTATTAATTTGTGACACCTCCTGTTGCAGCCTGTTCATTCTCCGCATCATACGTTGCATGTCACGTTGCATCAATCTGAAATCTGCAGGGTCAATGACTGCAGCAGGGGTGGTCTGAGTGCCAGTTGTAGATGTGTGTCCGGTTGGTGGTGCCATGCTTGTAGGGGGAGGTGCAGGTGCTGCTGTCAGTGGTCCTGGAGCAGTGGAGGTCGATGGTCCTGCAGTGGTGCCTGATATGCTTGGTGCCACCTGGGTGGTAGTGGTGGTGCTGGTGGTGGCGGCTGTTGTGGACACCGAAGGGCCCCTTTGGGCAAATGCCCTCCACACTCCTGATGCTCTTTCATGGTGATAATGCGGTGCCATGTGGCAGAACCCAGACTCCACATTCAGAATGTGGCAGTAACGCATCGCCCGGCGCTGAAACTCACGAATCTGGATGGCATTCATATTGACTGCTGTTAAAAAAGATAAAGCCAAACATTAGGTACTTCATTGTGTGATGTAGTTACTGATGAAAATCAGACAATACATCTAATGTAGCTGAAACAGGCCACATCAGCATACAGATCACAGATTCTCCCTGAGGGAGTACATGCCAACGCATCCTACACATGTCCTATCTAACAGCACAGCAATGCTCTAAAAGATGTGTAACAACTTAAATGACCTATGCATCATTGTTCAGCCATTAGTCACGTAAGAAATGCTGCAAGTCCTCCAAATGTGACAGGCCAACTAATGACTATCTTCTGGATGACAATCAAGGGCCACAAGATCTGTGATTTGTAAATGGAATTGCCAGGATGGAATGCAGTTGCTAGTCGTGAGTGGGTGCCCTAGGTTTGGACAAGTGATTTACAGATTTACATGTCCGTGTACTAAACTTGGATCATCACACCTAGGTACACATTTCATAACCCTAAGCCTGTGCCTTGGTGGGGGATGAACAAGCAACACATACTTTCAAACATCAAGTACACCCAGGAAGCTTTGGACAGCTGTACATGGGTTTGGGCAGTCCACCACAGGTAAGGAGGATATTCAGCTAGGATACACCCAAAACTTGGACAATCCCATCCACATTTATGTTTGTAAATGCAGACAATTGTCAACATCATTTAAAACCACTAATACCTGTCTTACAACAAGCAGATAGATGCAAGCACACATCTGGCCATGAGCTGCATGCACACCTATGACATTGTACTCAAGTGCCACATACACGTAGCACAACATGTGGAGCTAGATGCTGCTAGGAAGTCAAACATATAGTTGAACATGTTCATTAGTGAACAGGGAGGCTCAAGTCTGTAGGTAACACTTTGGCATCCCTATTCTGTAAGATTCAGGGTCTGACTTGCCGACTAAATCATGAATATGGGCCTCTGCAACTTTTTCTAAATTTCAAATACAAATGTCACCCTCTTCACATGGCCATGCCTATAGGGCTGCACTACAATCCCAAAATATGACTTTACGCTACTGATTGTCCAACTCAAAGATGGAAAAAAAGTGATACTCCACTCAAGTAACATATCCGATCATTTACCAGCACATCATACCTTGCTATGTGTCCAACACACAGGAATCAATCACACAACAGCTGCAAACACAACACAGAACTGAAATATCAACACTTACTGGAAGTGTCTGGGTCTGCAAATCGAGCCACTTCTCTGATTGTGTAGAGGGCAGGTCCACCTGTAAAGCATGAAAGGGAGAACTGTGCTCAATTTCTGTGCACTGTACAACACTTCCATATAAAATTACTGTGTGTAACATTAAATCTGAAAGTCCAGCCTCTCAGGCATGATGATACTGCAACAGACATACCACTGCAAACATGTACAGACCCGGTCACTCCAGTGAGTGATACACACATATCTGCACACATGCAGTGGCCCTAACTATAATGTGGTGACAAACATGCTCCATCAATTGTTTGCAGACTCATTTATGGAGTGTACTCCTCTTATCATTTGTGGTAATGAGAGACATGCAAAGACACTTTCCTGGAGCACTGCAATACCAGTCACGCAGGTATTGTGGCTTGTGCATCAAGGGACAACCATTTACTGTGTGAAGCACCTGTGGGTTGATTTAAGGTCATGATTTATAATGCTTTCTATGGTCCCTTACATGTTGGGCCTGTGTTGTGTGTAGGTTACATATGGTACATTAACAGTCTACCCTGAGCCACATATGCCCCCATGACACCATAATGGCAGGGATCCTGTGCATTTATTGGTGACAGTTTGAGGCTAGCCATGGACTGACCAGTTTTAATATTTGGATACAACAAGAAGATATATGTTGACAGTGTATATTGTAGTCATCCATGACAGAATGCATGGGCACAGGTGTAGTCATTGCACCTGAAATGTGTCACTCATTGCCCTGCGTACCCATTATGGGTTTTGGAAATCACAGTGAGCCACATTCATCATCTTACATTTGCCAAGTTGGTTGATCAGCGGCTATACAGCAAACTGACACTGTCATATTATTAACCCATGGTTTAGCAAATTTACCACTGTGTCAATCATGATGATGTAGGTTTCAATTTGTATGTACCTTTGGAAAGCAGCAGTCACAGGAATGTTGGTCTTCTGATCTTAGCATACACCCATATCTGTGATTGCCTCCATACTGTGAAGTTAGTTATTAAACATATGCTGCACTAGATCAGCAGGGGTGCGTCAAACAAAACTAGCAAAGTATTAGTGAACTTTATATGTATGATGGAATTGGTCAGGGGTCCCTTGCACGACATCATGCACGTAATACATTCTGACCATGCATTCCCCAACTTCAGGTATCCCATGATGATCTCATAACTTATGAGAAGTTCATGGCTATAGAGTAACACAGATGGCAAATGCATTAGTTCTGTTCCAGCTATTGTGCCCAAGACCAATGTAAAACACACAGGTACAATGAACAGAGGGCCATGGATAGTTGTTATCCCTCAATTTGTATCATTTGCTTCATTTTATGTGCCACAGCTATGAAAAGTAGCACCAAACATTTAGATATGAACCCGTGTGCATTACTTTTGGCATCCATCCCTAATTTAATTGCGGCACAACCAAGTCAAATTATCAGCCTAAGATGTCACCTGAGGTTAGAAAGAACTTGTTACGTATGGGTCAGAATCCAGTTCAGACATGTATCAGAAATAATTGGAGGACACATTAGTTCTTGAAAATATCTGGTGAAAAACATGTCTTTTCCTGGTACACTCACAGATCATGTTAGAGCCACATTTGCATCATCTATTGACGTGAAGGCAGCATTAATTTACAGGCTCCAGTTGTGTTTTGTAACTCAGTGCAGCTGTTGCATCAACAAATGATGGGAATGTGCCACTGTATGTTTAACTTGCATTCCACATGTCCAAATACATTTCCTGCAGCATATGAAAAAATCTTCTACTGTCACTACAGAGCATTTGAATGTGCACATTACTCTGAATTGTACTCACCAACAGGGCCACCAACCACAATCCCCAGGTGGTCCAGCAGGTCTTGCTCCCTGGCAACAAGGTCAGCTCAGCGATGCTTTAGTTGGTAGTCGTTGCGTGGTGTGTTGTATGCGCGTTGCAGATGGTACAGGACCTTTGACCACCGGAGCCTCCTTTCCTCTGCGTGATACCCCTGTATCACCCTGCCACCTGCTTCTATCATCAATGGGAGGAAGTGGCACACCAGCCAAATAAATCCCCCCAGCTCCTCCTCACCCATTCTACCCAGATGTGTCCTACCCAACATGCTTGAAATAATAAGGGAATTAAGGGGTACAGAGGATAATGAAAGGAAAGGAGGAGAGGGAAATGAAAAGTAAATAACCCTAAAACAGCCCAACTATCCCCAAACTAACACTACCAACAACAGACTCCCAACAGCACAAAGACAAGATTAAACACCAGAAATGACAAACATGCACTTACACAGGATACCACAGACACTTAGGAAACACCAAAAGACAATTTAAAGAGCACACAGGAGACAAGTCCAAACACAGCCACACAGTCATGAAAAATCACAGACTGCAAAGTGAAAGTGAAAGTACACCCACTGTACCAATTCTGTAAACAGGATATCCTATTACATCAATTCCTGCCTCAAAATAGGTGCGATTTTACTATGATGCCTAAAAAAGTATAATGCTTACAGTCTGTGCATCATTTTTTTTATGCACATGCTTAGAAATTACCCTGCATCCATATTTTCAAATACTTTTTATTGTTAACCAATTTCATGGGGTTCAGTGTTGGAATTGCTGCTCAGGGCCAATTAATGTATCATGGCAGCGAGCGTCATTTTTCTATGCATATGCAGCGTTTTTTGACGCATGTGCATCTTTTTTTACGCGTGTGCGTCAAAATTTAGGTGCTTTACTGGGTTTGGGTCATTTCTCACAATTTTATAGTACATGACAGCTGTCACTATACAGAGATAGGCTGTTTGCACCTACATTGTGCATTCCAATGTATGGGCACATGTGCCAGATCACACTACTGCGGACCATGGTCCTCCAGTTGTTGTACCAGATTTGCACACTTCAATGATGCAATAGATCCCCAAACGTTTGGAATACAAATTGGTATTACCCAGTATGAGCAGGTTGTGTGTCAATAGAGGATAGCAAGGCTACGCAACTTAATACAGTAACTCATTGCCTGTGTGTCAATGTGTGTGAATTGGCGATTACAATTTTAGTTGTCCCACTGTGTGAACATCACAAGACATGTTTTCATAAATGTGGTTGTATGCATTTGTTGTCAATGTGGACAACCATCAGATGCTATTTAGTGTGGAGATGAGTAAGGAAATGTGTTTGTCATACACGTAGCAACAAATGCTGTGTGAACTTCCCAGATTTTTGGGACAAAAGCATCTCCCATGACAAACCATGCACAGGATAGATAGAGGATATTTGATCATGGAAATGTTCCAAGACTAAGCCATCACATGTCCTGGAATGTTGGATACCACTTCCTGGTCACTTCTTTCAATACCACCCATGAGTCAGGCATTTGAAAATGCTATGTGGGTACGATGTTTGTGACACCGAGTCCCAAAAACCAATCCACAAATGTAATGTCACTCCACAGTTTGAGTCATATAAATGACCTATGTTTCTCTTGTGGCAGTGGAGGACCAGCAGACCAAGCAGCACGTGTTCACATATTTCCAGTGGTTAATTGCACAAAGGTGTCCAGTTCACGTGTGTGGGCCCATGTGTAGCCTGTGTCATTATTGGGGTCCATGTTGTCACAGTTACGTGCAGGTGTAGTCATGAGTCTGTGGAGCCATTCCCTGCATTAACAAAGTATCCTTCACAGCTGAATTGAACGAAAGTCAAAGAGGAATTGAGAACACACATGGGGATAGTCCAGCTATGGCACTGCAGAAGTTTTATGAGACTGACATCAGGGAAACCTTGGTGTGCTCACAAAGTTAATGGATCAGTAATTTCAAACCAGCAGGTTTTCTCACAACATTTGTACACAGGGTGGCCTCTAAAATTCCCACTGCAGCCGGGAACATCAGTGCCTCTGTGCTGATTAGTCTTACAGCTATTCACCACGCAAGCCCCATCAATATGTTGGAGCCGATGTGAATCAGTGTGTGGACCATCAGGGTACAAACATGTGTTGACATTGCATGCACATTATCAAACATTGTTGTGCTGGAGGCACCATACCCAACACATGCATACAGCCATGGTACGCTGTCACTATTTGTCACTCATGCATACATGAAACCCAAACAAGGGATGGGCCATGATTAGGCTATTGGAAGACATGTCCCACCTCATGATATGATAAGTAAACTGATTACGCTATGCAATGTATTTGAGTATTCATTGTAGACCTACCTGACACAATACCCCAGGAGGAAAGTGAGGGGCATGGAAAGCAACTATGAGACAAATGTAACCACAGGGAACCTTTATGGTAACGCAAAGACAGGAACCAGTCAGGCTAACAGGATGCAGGGTCAGTCAGGAACAAAAATGAACAAGGCAAATACACAGTGAGCAGACTGAGACTGGTCAGAGCTGGAACAACACTGTGGAAAATGTAAACTGTATTTGTCCTGTTCGCTGCAACGTTACACAATAACCCAAGGCCTGTGTTACACAAGTGATTTATACGCAATGCATAACAGGGATATACATATAATGGCAGTTTCTCTGCCGTTCCAGGCAGCAGCAAGGGCAGTGCATGTTCAAATGGCTGGTCTGCATGGAAGTGCTCACAGGTGTGTGCAGCTTCAGTCTCTCACAAGTCAAGTAGGTGAGAATCAAGTTCAAAGGGCCAACAGGACCTTTCACATGGGAAGCAATGGACAGGTGATTACAGGTCCTACAGACTACGAGGGAGTGGTATACCATACTAAAGAGGGAAGCACACTGGAGTCAAAATGTGAGTCTGGGTGTGTGTAGATAAAGGATTATCTGGGTACAAATAGTCTGTTTACAGGGCCCCCTAGAGAAGGGTGGGAAGAGACATAAAACATGGCAGTGGCATGAATTATGACCTGGGATGTCTTGTGAGCAATGCTAGTCATACCTGGGGCACTTGTGCCATCCATTTGCAGCTTACATGGATTTCTTGTCACACATACTCCTTGCAAAGATAGCTGATGTCACACTTACTGCTGTCAAGGGTCTGGCCATACATTCCTGTTATCAATGCAATAGCACATCCACTGCCTCATGTATGAGGCATTTGTTTTCCTTATTGAATGATGGTGTCTTTGTTGTGTGCCATATGCTGCAATGAACCATGTTGCCACATGCATGTATGAAATAGCTGTGGTCCTCTGCTATTGCCCTTCAAATGTGAAATGGACAGGATGTATGTCATTTACAGTGTGTGTGAAGTTGGGTGACATTCATACCCATCAAATGTGATGTGGATTTTTCAGGATCCTAATCTGTATTTCTGCAATGCTCCATGAGGCTACACTCTGATTATGAATCTTGAGGATAATGTGATGCATAAATGATTACCCAGACCATTATATAGTGATTAGAATAGGTGTTTAATGACATATGGTAAGACAGTGGTGATGGTGACTATAGTTAAAATACGTTTTGGACAATGTGTTGTCTCCGATGCAATCCTGCTGCAGTGTTTGGATGGTCCCCCTCATGTTGATGGACAACGTCCTCCTCTTCAGCCATTTGTGGGTCTGGTTCATAGAGGGGAATGTTCTTACTTACACAAATGTTGTGCAGGATGGCACAGGTCAAAATGATCTTGCAGACCATTTCTGGTGCGCATAGGAGGCTGCCTCCGGTGATTTTGAGGCACCTGAATCTTGACTTCAGGATGCCAAAAGTCCCACCGACTATGGTGCGTGTCCTCCGATGTGCCTCATTATAGGCATGCTCTGATGCTGTTCTTGGGTTTGTAAATGGGGTCATGATCCATGGCTGGATCCCATACCCCTGATCAGCTGAAAGCGAAAATGAGTGAGAACATTTTAGTGTTGCTTGCACAATGATTAGCACTTTGCATGGCAGTTGTTCTCTTGTGTGTCTGTGACTCATCTCTGTTTATGTTATTGTGTGGAATCATAGGCTTCTAGGATGTACCATCAGCATTGGGTTGTTTCATTATCTGAACTGATGTTTGGCTCATTGACCGGATGTCAGCTGTATTTTTGTAGACTTGCAGTACATTATGTACTCCCTTTCATTATTTCATGTGAAAAAGGTGTCCATGTGTCTTAACTGGGGGTAACATGATACTTCCAGACACAGAATCAATTCCACAGTGGTGGTACCACGGTTGCATCTATATGGCCTGCACATCCCATCCAATTTAACCTATGCAATAGAATGTGTTAAACATCAGTGAGGCCCTTTGATTTGGCTATGTGACAATGTACAACACATCTCCATAAGTTATCAGCACTGACGTGTTGGCAATTAACAATGCACAAATATGCCATGTGTGACAAGTTCTCTGCAGACCTATTTCTATGACCTTGCCGAGTTGACTCATGTTCAAACGTGTACCTATACTACTGAACCTGGTACAGTTCAGCTGGCTAACTTGGTTGTGAGGTTGATGGTTTGAGTGTCAGAAGGTCCACATGCCTGTACATCTGTTGTGTGTATGTGTAATTGTCCCAAACCGTATGTGCAGGAATGTGCACTTTCAATATTGTCACATCAATATGAGTTTTTAACACAGTCCACATGCTTATTGGTAGTGGACAATGTCAGAGCAGGAGTGATGTAGGATATTGGTACTGCCCCAATGATAAAATGTCACCTTCATTAGAATTATCATCATCATGCAATGCGTGTCATGGTGTTTGACCTGCAGCAAAACACATTAAACACCCCTTACACAGTACTTATTGCTTGGAAGGGTGTTTGATTGAGTGTTATTGATGTGATATTGAAAGATTAATCTTTCAAGTTGTACTGCTAGTTAAGGCCTTGTCATTGTCATTGTGTTGATTTAAATTGTTCCCTTGTGCCACTGGAGTGGCATCTGTGGTTATTTGGATCTGTCATGTGTCCATAGGTGTGTATTCAAATGGGTCAGGATATCACACATGACTAGCAGTGTCACAACCTCAGTGTCTTCCTGGCCACATGTCAATGTAGTGGTGTATGTGTTGTGTGTCCTACAGGGTTGCTGCGCCGTGTGTATATAAGTAGGTTTCTGTACTTACCAAAAAGTAGGCCATTTCCATATTGTCCATCCTGGAAGTGTTGATTGATGGTGCAGTGGCGAAAGATGAATGAATCATGTACACTCCCAGGATACTTTGCACGATGAAGGTGATCAATCCCCGGTGATCGAGAATGGCCTGCACATTGATGGAGTGTGTGTGCTTCCTGTTGCAGTATAGATGTTCAGTTGCAGCAGGTGGCACAATGTGTACATGTGTGCAGTCAATGGCACCAAGATGCAGATTTGGTAGAAGCCCTTTTTTGTCTCCTGCTGCTTCAGCTGTGTTTTGGGGAAGCTGATGTGGCGGTGTGTGAGGGAGATGATGGCATCCAATACCTTGGCAAGGAAGGCAGAGAATGAGGGCTGTGAGACCGGCAACCAGGGTATCAGTGGTTTGAATCGAGCCACTTGCCAACATGTGGAGGACAGCTAGCAGCTTGGTCTCTGGTGGAATGATGTGGGGTGTCTGCAAGCTGGGTGCCAACTGTGGCTCAATGTTGCGCAGCAGCTGCTGAATGGCTTGCCAGTTGAGTCTGTACCTCTGGATGATGTCTTGTTGCCGGAGTCCCAGAAGGGTTGTCCTGGTCCGAAATATCCTCTCCTGCTTTCTGCGTTGTCTTTGGAGTCCCTGCTGGTGTTGTGGAAGCTGCTAGTGTTGGTCCTGTGCTCTGCATCTTCGTGCATGCTGGATGAAAAGCACCTCCATGTCTTCCTTTTGGAGCTCTGCTGTTGCTTCTGTGTGTTTTCCTTAAGTAGTGGTGTGTTTGCCAAATTTTAACGTCTGCCCTGACCCAGGTGTTATTTTTTTATGCAAATCAGGCTGTGCGTAATTTTCTGACTCCGCCTCCCGGCCATGCAGGATTTTTGCGCTGTAGCATAAATATGGTGCACGGGTGTTTAAGTCCTTTCTTGGATGGGAACGCCCACCTTGCATGTCATTAAAGCAAGGCAGTTTCCCGCATCCAGAAAATGACGCTCACGACGGAATTTTGGCATTCGTGGGGTCGGGCGTTATAGTATAAATATGGTGCAAGGTTTGTGCTGAATGTGCGTCAAAATTCGGCGCAGACAGAGTATAAATATGCCCCTTAGTCTCTACGATATAGTCAATTCTGAGCCAAGGTATT